>NW_026526788.1:84199219-85674078 GCF_024362965.1 Panthera pardus
TCGTGACAAATGCCCCAGCCCAGCACATACGCTTCTGACCGCGAGAACGGGAGCAGACAAATCATGTCCTCCCTTAAAGTTAAATGGACTCCTAGACCTTGCTTAATTCACAATCGTGTACGAAAGCCTTTTCGAAACGGTAAGGCACATCCACGTGTCATATCGTTCTCAACCAAGGCAAGTTTATTTTTACTGCCAAGCGTTTTCTGAGACTGTCGTGGGCACGCTATATGCTAAGAGCAGCGCGTCCAACACAAAAGCTTCGGTGGCCAGCAGAAACGGGAGAGCATCCGCCGTTCGTTAGGGCAGCGGGAGAGAGCAGGATGTATCTTTGAGCTGCACAAAGGCACGCCTCTGGACGGGGAACCTAGCCGTTTATTAACTTGCATAACTCATTTATTTGTTCAAAGTAATGATCTTTGGGAAAAGGGCTGTTATATTTAGAACCTGCTTGTCAAATTTAATAAATGATAGTTATTGCCATTTTTTCCCCTGAAAGCAGTTTTCCCAGATCCTTCTCACCTTCCCTGGGGTCCCCGCCGGCCAAGGACCGATGGGCAGCCCACGTCTCGGTAACTGATGGCTGCTGCCCGGTGGCCGGCTCAGGCCGGTGACCTCGGACGGTAGGGATGAGCATCACGTCTAATCCAATCCCCCACTTATTTCCTGACCCAATCTTCCTGATGTCAGAGGACAAATCGCTTCATTGAGAAAATGGAAATGGACGGGCGAGATCCCTTTGGTAGCAATTCCAATAACCAAATATCAGGAAGGAGACAGGAGAGAGGTTGCTGGGGACCACCCCATCCCGGCACACTGATCTGATTTACAAACCTCTCCTAATGTGAACCAAATGCTCTGGGTGTGAATTCATACTTCGCCATAAAACCCTTTCGTTGCTCTGTCTCATATTAAATACCACATATAACTCTCAGCAGGTTTTATGTTGTGTTTCACTGTCAGCAATGGCTAAAGCTGGCCTAACATTTTGTTTGGCAATTAGGAAAATTTGTAGTTTAATTTATTAAACCAAAAAAGCCAACAACTCCGCTGAATGCTGAATTCATTCCATTTTCAGGCCACAGTGTAGTATTCTGCCTTCCGATAATTTAACCGTTCTCCTTTTATGGCCTGTGCTATTTAAATATTCCAAAGAAGTATTTCTGGGGGTGGGAGGTGGGGACCCAAATAATAAGCAAAATGGAGTGACACCACTGAAATAAAGTCTCGGTAAAAAGTTTTCATTTCTTTGCAAAGGAGCCAGCTGTTTTAAAAACAAAAATGGGGGTGGATCACGTAAACTTCTGAAAAACCCACAGACAACATCCAAATACCAAAACACTAACTGCTATGATAAGCTCACGAGTAAGGGAGTTTACTCCAAAGACACAGTCAATGAAAGGGAAAACACTGCCCAGAAACCTTTCATAAAGAAAAAACAGAAAAACAGAAATTCAAAAAGTATTATTAGTGGTTATAAAGCTATAAAAATACATGGAAGGCTCTTAAAATATATTTTAAGTGAAAGAAGCCAATCTGAAAAGGCCACACTGTGTGATTCCAACTCTATGACTGACATTCTAGAGCGGGCACAAGTACAGGCCCAGTATGAAGATTAGTGTCTGCCCGGGGCCGGGGGTGAGGAGGCGAAAAGGCAGAGCATAGATGATGGTTAGGACAGTGAAACCACCCTGCATGACATTGTTGTAGGAAAAGACCTTTGGGACGCACAGCATCCAGAGTGAACCCTAACTAAACAGCAGACTTCGGTTTACTTACAACATATCAGTGCTGGCTCATCAATTGTAACAACGTGCCTCACTAAGGCAAGACGTTACCAAACGGGAATATGGGAAAGACTTTGTACTTTCTGCCCGGGTTCTCGTGTTTCTGTAAACCCAAAACTGCTCTAAAAAAATGAAGTCTGGGGGCGCCCAGCTGACTCCGTCAGGGGAACATGGGACTCTTGATCTCGGGATCATGAGTTCGAGCCCCACCACCAGCCCTGGGCCTAGAGCTCACTTAAAAAAAAAAAATATATATCAATTTTTCCAAAAAGCACTCTCAGACCACCTTGGAATCTATATCAAATGCGGAGGAAGGAAATGCCAAGTAGGGGTGGTTTGTCGCTGGCCACAGGTGTAGACTCCGTGGCCCTGCTCCGTGACCACCCCGTCCTCAGCCCCGCTTTGTGCCTCCTGGTCTTTCTTGTTGGCCACAGGATGTCATTCCACACAGCTGGATGGTCCTGTGACCTGAGCGGCAACAACTTGGAAAGGACATCTGCATAAACTGGTCAGGACGGGATTTGGGTACCTGCACACCACACCCCCGGATACTGAAGGTCTTAGAAAACCCAGGGCCTTCTCAGGGAGGGCCCCCCCCTTCCTCAACAGGACTGGACAGGACCATCCCCGACCCCTCCCCAATGTCTAGCTGGTCTTGTCGGGTGTTGGTTGAGGTGAAAGGGGCACCCTTCCCTGCTGCGCCTTCTGTGCAGGCCCCGTCCCCCACCTAGAGTCAGGGTGACCTACCTGCCTGCCCCCACACGTGCCTCGGGAAGGCGTGCCGCCCACCTGTGCCTACAATCGAATCCCACACTCTTATGCTACACATAGGTCACCCTCGGATGGCCCCACGCCAGGGGCGGCCTGCAGACCCGTTTTCCAGTGACACCACCACATCCAGACCGGCCATTCCTGCGAAAAGTCTCCGTCTCAGTGAAAACTTACATCAGGCTGTGAGGATGTGCAGGAAGCCACTGCTGAAGCCTTTACTCGGACGGGGAGATGGGGGCTCAGGCCAAGGCGGGTCTTTCCCCCTTTGGAACTTCATCATCAGGAGGGCAAATGTTTTCAGGGCCTTAAACACTGCCCAAGTTTTGTCTTGTTTTAACACGGCACCCTGCCCCCCACTGCCTTCTGCTGAGAGAGAGGGAAAAGGGAAAATACAGGCAATGAGGGAGGAGGGAGGAGGGAGGTGGGAGGAGGGAGGAGGCAGGGGAGAGCGAGGAGGGAGGAGGGGGAGGGGGCAGGGAGAGGTGGGGGAGGAAGGGGAGGCGGAGGCAGGGGCGGCTGGAGCTGCCCGTCAGGGCTAACCGAGGCCTCCTCCCCAGATGTGCGAGCAGCTCCCCTCCACACCCAGCAGAGGCAAGCTGGAGCCTACTCCTTCCGTCCGCGGGGCCTGGGCTCTGGGTCCTCCAACGACGCAAACTCTGAGCCCTTCCTTTCCGCACATGTTAAACTCATTTCCTAGTGAATTACTGGGGGAAGCAGGGCTGCCCCTGTGCACGCTCACACGCGGCACTCGGTCCACCGCTGGCTCCACGGCCCCGCGTGCATTTGGAGTGTTTTCTAGCTGAGCAACTTCCAGCCAAGGAATTAGAGGGAGAGTTCTCATTTGTTTTGTTTTTAAAGGGAAAGGGAAACCAGTGATTCAAAAACAACCCGTTACAGTTTCCCTGCCCCAGCCCCCACCGTGCCCTTCATCGAACTGGTCGCAAATGTATAGCATTTATTATGTTGATAGATAGGACAGACTGTTTGCTGAATAAATAGTTTTGAAAACAGCCTCTTCAAGCTTTCTACAATTTAATGAACCCTAGTTACCCCCAAAGACCGAGAAGCTTATAAAATACAATCCCCCCCAAAAAAAACCCTTAACACATAAAATTCCTCTGCTTATTTTTCTAAATTATAGCCATATTTTTATTTTAAAGCATTAATAATACCAGCATAATGTCTCATTATGTAGACTTTTGACCACAAACGTTTTGGGGAGATTTGCTAGGTAGATAAACAAACAAGAGGGGCTTGTGTTCTGGCGGGCTAACGGGAGGGCATGGTTTTCATTTTCTCCGAGCACAAGCTCCAGAAGCTGTGCCCAAGCCCCGGCTAAGCTCCTTGAGTTTTCACTTCCTGCACCCCTACTTGTCAATCACTTCCTGTCTGCAACGACAATTTCCATCATTAGAGCGTGCAATTTTTATCTCCTCCAACGCGCCGCCCGTTGCCGCTGTTAGTTTGAATTCTGATAAATTATTCACCATCTCTGAAAAGTAACCGAAATCACAGCATCAGCGTGAGCCGCCTACATGCACAGGGACCACCACCCTCCCGGTTTGTCTCCTAAACGCTCTGACGAGGCCAGCTCCTCCCGCTTCGGCGGCACGAGAAGGCCTGTGGCCAGCCCCAATTATCTGCTGGTGCACAGAGAGTAATTATTTGCTTCCTGTAAGCATGCGTAACAGAACCCCGAGTTTGGACGGCTTTCCATAAGGTAATCCAATTCATCCAAGCCATCCTAACACAATTACAGGCACTGGCAATATCTTTGCTTTTCACCTGATAAGGCTGCCGCAGAGGCACGGAATGGCTTGCGTCAACATACCTCCTAGAGTATAGCTTCTGACAGGCCCGGCTTCCAGCCCCTCCCCTCCGCCCCCTGCATTTTCATGCCTGCGTGCCGCCCCGGGCTCCTGCTTACAGCAGCAGCAGAGGCAGCAAAGAGGCTTCTCCCTTGCTCAGGCGGTCAAGAATCCGAGTTGTTTGAGAGTGTTGCGGAAATCATGACGAGCGTGTGGCTGCTTTTAAAACCCAGCCTCTGCCTGGCTTGGCCATGGAGTCCTTGCCCAGGCCAGGCACAGCCATAAATCTCCGCGGGCCTCCTCGGCCTAGACCAGAGAGGCGGGCGCTGGGCCTGGTGGTGGCCCCGAACCACCGTGGCGTGTGGGGACAGCCAGCACACGGACTTTGCATGTATGATGTAGACTCTCCTCCGACCCTGGGGCTGCCGGGGGGGGGGGGGGGGGGGGGGGGTGGGCGGGGAGAACAAAGTCGGACCTGTTTCTGGTGTCTCCCTGTGTAAGTGAAAGCACGTCATTGTCAGACAGTAACGTAGTGCTTCCTCTCCTGTTTATTTTCAGAAGTTTATGGAAAAATGTTTAAGGGATGAATGAACTTTTTGCCTCTCCCCACTGGCGTGCCAGGGAATAAAACGGCCATTCACACCTGAGTGTGACAAAGCCAGATGGGGCCGGTGCCAGGCAAAATCAGATTCTTTGTAGCCACATCCATTCATCCCAACTGTGTGTTCCTGTTGCCAAATTCCTGGCCAAGGTCTTCCCTCCGCTGAAGTCCCAGCGTATTCAAACAGACCCCGAACCGCACCGCGCCTCAAACCCACGGCAGAGAGCAAGAGGAGGGCTCCGGGATCCCAAGGCCTGTTCGCAGATAATTATAGTCCCATCTTCAGGAAAACCGAGAAGGGAAGGTTCACACCAAACTGCACTGTTTTCATCGCGTTATGCAGATGAAGTGACGTGATGTCGTTTAGGCAGTTAATAAACAGTCTCCGTGTTGCAGGGCATCCAAATGCTACTGAATAGAACACCCTAGATCCCTGAATGATGTGTAATTAAAATTATTTTTAAAATCCTCCTTGACAGGCCGGGGCTTAGCCAAAATGTAAATGACATTAAAGAAGACAATGAATTTAATTTTATTTAATGTCCCTTTTTGCAGATCCTCATTTACATAGCATTTTTAACAAAAGCGTTGACCTTATAAATGCTGGCATTTGTACAGCTCCCTCAGAGTTGGATTTAATCACGCTCGTGCAAAGCCATGAGGGAGGAAGCTTTAAGTTCTCGGCTTGGAGATGGAGTAGGAATAAAAACAGTGGGTCTGGTCAAATGTTTATCCTCCCCGCTTCTGAAAACAACCTGACAAGAAGATGTAAAGGGCTGGGGAATAGCCCGGTGCTGTTTGTAAGGCTTGGTAATAATCATACATAATCGTTTGGAAATATAGCTAATAAAAAATATAATGAGTGTTCAGCAAAATCGGCATTAGGCCCAAATTACATGATATTAATACTTGAACAGGTGCAGAAAGGCGCTTTAAATGAGGTAAATGAATAAAATGTCCCAGAGCACAACTGTGTGTGCTGACAAAAAGTCAATGCCATGAATAATTCAGCGAGGGGGACCGCCAGCAAAGGTCGGCTCTCTTTGACCTTTGTGACAGGAAGTGAAAGGAAACACTGTTGACTAAAAAAAAAAAGAGAGAGAGAGAGAGAAAGAAAAGAAAGGAAGAAAATCTCCAATCGGTCTTCAGCTACCGTTCTGCAATCACTTTAAAGGTGTAAAGTTAAAACGTGTAAATGAATCAAGGCAAGGCTGGGGGGGGGGGGCAAGTTAAAATTGTTGGTAGTTAGCACATCAGAGTAAGGACAATGTGAAATCACAGACAATGAGAGGTTAAGTAAATAATATTTTTCTACAACCCCACGTCGATTATGTATAAAAATCTGAGGTCAGCCGAAAAGTATTTTCAGAGCCCACAGGGTTGAAATTCTGTAACAGCTGTTAAATATGACAAAACTTCCCTCCCCATCCCCCCCCCCCCCCCAAAACTAAAGCTATTCCAAACTCTGTATGAAAGAAAATGGGATAAACAGATGTCTGGCTTCCAGACAGGAAAGTAGGACAGACTTGGAATGAGAAGTCTCCCCGACTCTATAGACCGATGCCAGATTTACCGGGGAGGGGGCGCTGCCTGCCACGGAGGTGCCAGCGAGCAGGACGCCTGAGACGGTGCCATCTGGAACCACCCCGCCGAGCACGCTCCCGGCACCGCGCGAGCACACGGCGTGCGACCCGGCCCGCGTGGACGGTCACGGCGCCCGGCGCCCGCCGCTTCGCGGGCTGCAACACGTGGGCCCGGGCGCCCCCGGTCCACCCAGGGGGGCCAAGTGCGCCAGGGAGGCGAGGGCGCGTGCCTTGCTGGGCACCTCCAGGAGGGCCCCGGGCGCGCTCACCAGGATGGCACAGGGGGAGCACGAGAGCCAAAGTGTGGTTCTGGTTTAGCAGCCACACCGACATCCTGTAATCATTTACAGCCCTTGGAATGTACGGGTGAAACGAGAGAGATTTATCTGTTCATAGTTGGGATATGTGGACAATGGGTGTTCCTAATGAAAACCATCTGCTTTTGTGTTTTCCCAGAAAACATTATTCCATGAGGAAAATGATACTCCCATCCTTTTCAGGAACACCGTAAGAAATTACATATGCATGTGTACACACACATACACACACACACACGTGTACGTGGGTGCGTATGCACACGCACACCTTTCCCTCCCTGCGTCTGGCTCCCCACAGGTCACCGCGATCTACCGTGGACACTGTCCCGTCGCGTCCACTGACCGTGCTTTTACTTCCCAGCGTTATGCCTCTCCTTTCCTTTACCCCACAAGTCGTGACGTTAGCTTACGTCAACTGCGGTGTAATTGTATTTTCAGAGCTATAAAAGATGTTTGTCTGGCATTGTTTTATGAGGAAGACGACAGTTAACGTAGGTGAAACCTTCACGGTAAATTAAAAGGGTTTGATAATACAAAATATCCTCACTTTTCCCCCCTTCTTTCCTCTGAAGCGCGTCTTCCATGCTGTTCATGAGTATTTAATGCTTCTGAAAGACAACTAAGTTGTGTAATTAATTGATTTAAGGCATCGGAGTCTATAGAATGTGATTTCCCTGCCAGAGCGGGAAGCTTACTCCTCTGTTCTCATAACACAGAGAAGCAGTCTCAGCGTGCCGGAAGAGGCTCGGTGTGGGTTAGAACAAATGTGGGCCCATTGATCTCAATTCAGGTTGGAATTATTGGTTTATATCCTCAGGACAAATATGCCTTATCTGGTCAGAACCTGCTAAATGTATCCAAAGGCCACAAGGAGCTGGCGAAGCACATTGTATATAATTCTTTTTTAAGCCAACTAACCAAGTGATGACATTGCTGATGGGGACCTGTAGACTGACTCACCAATCTGATGGGATCTTTTATCCTGCAATACTCCAGAGGGAGCACAGGCTAGCAGCTCAACATGAGCGACTAATTTTAGGAGGCAACACCCCCCCCCCCCAGAAATGACTATCATTATGGAATTGAAACTCATCTCAGCTGTGAAAGACTGCACCTCTCTAAAGATGTTCCCCTCCTGCAGGTGTTTTTTTTTTTTTTTTTTTTCTTTCTCTGATTAACACAACTTGCCCTAGTGAACACGAGATTCTTCGCTTTCCCCCTAGAAACAGACCTTAAACTGGAGGAAGAGCCAATACGGCAACGGTTTCACGAGCATCTCCATCGGGCAACAAAATTAGTGTTTATCCACTGTCAGTGACAGCTCTCTTAAGAATGCTAAAAATGTACATTCTGTCATTACTTCTTTTTTCTTTTTAAATACATGAAATTTCCAAACTGGTTTCCATACAACACCCAGTGCTCATCCCAAAAGATGCCCTCCTCAATGCCCATCACCCACCCTCCCCTCCCTCCCACCCCCCCATCAGCCCTGTCTGTTCTCAGTTGTGTCTGTCATTACTTAAGAAACTATCCTTACCTCAAAATCCCTAACATGGAAGGTGATTAAAATTCCTGTAAAATTGTCATATCTTTGAATTTAGAAGCCAAGCAGATTTTTCATCAATAATTAAGACCTCCAAAGCATTGACGCCAGGCGTAAATGGGGCTGCAATCCTCCTTATTCAAATAAACTTGGTAAACCCATTAGCCAAATGTTTTTACATTTTTCCCCTCCTCTCACGCTTCTGGAATATCAAACGATCACACACTTCTCTTAGACTAGAAAGGTAATCTCGGCACACACTTCAATTAACCAAATAGAAGAGAGCATCCAGACAAGAATGAAAGGGGACATTTCTGCATATCAAGGGAAGATATTTCCCACCGCGTGGATTAAAACTGAGTATTAAAAGGTATTCAGTATCAACAGTCGATAAATGATTGAATGGTACACAAACCCAACGTGATTTTGAAGGGAACACACAGTATCCCAAACGTTCGTGGAATCGGCACGACCCCTCCGTTATTGTGCTGACGACGTCACAATTTAAAAGGAAGTCACCTTTCTAAAATCTCACCATCTCACCAACCGAAGACAACCCAAAGAGGCACGCCTCACAATCCTGCATTGCCAGCAAACACACACCGCCTCTTCAGGCATCTCACGCTCAGACAAGATTCCAGGAGCTGCTCAAACACTTTTAGCCAGTCAAAAACAAAATAAAATGAATTCGGTGACGAGACGACAATCCAAGGCCGTACGATTTCCATAGCCACCACACTAAAGACAAATATAATTCTATTGATTTTTGGAGTTGGAGTTCTATAAAGTGTTGAACTTGTTCTCAATTGCCTGAGTGACGGCCACAACTGGTCAGCCCTATTTGATTACTAATAAGAGAGCTGTCCTCTCTGTCAGATACCGAACATTCTCCACTAAGCAAACAGCTATCCCAGCTAGTTAAACATTAGCATTGCTCTCCACTGGTGGTGCATATTTCTTTAGGCTTAACTCATAGAGTTTTCCGGGTTTAATTTTTCAGACACTGGACAGCAAAGTTCACGATCAAAAGATAACTTTGTAATGAAAGCTGCTGAAATTCAACCCCTCTTCAAAACCGTCTAACCCTCTGCCTCACAAAACTGGTGTCATATGTACAAGCCTAACATTTATTCGATTTGGGTACCAATTGCGAAATCTGCAGTCAATCACACACTGGGCCTCTTACTGTTCCTCCCACTGTTGGGAAGAAAGGACTCCTCCTCTCCTCCAGGTCACCGAAAGCCAGCGATTTGGGTGAGTGTTGGAAGAGGAGGGTGGAAGGGGATGTTTTTGTTGTTTCGACCAAAGCAATGCCAAACGCACGTTAGCACTATTAGGACTAATGATTAGTATCTTAAAAGGATGCGACGTTGCCCAAGGAATATGATAAATCGCAAGATGAAAAGCAGCAAGGTAAAGAATGCATACAGCTCATCTAGTTATGGAAATTAATGTTGGAAAATGTAACCAGCGTGTGTAATTAGTTTCAATTATAACAACTTTGGTTTGTTAGTTACATATTTGCTACTTGACATAAAGCGACAGCCACAATTGGAAAAAAATTAGGAGACATTTTGCAGCTAATTGAGAGCAGATTAAATTCATTCTAACACTGGGCAACAATTACAACAGTCAACGCCACCCAAGTCTCAACTTCAGCTATCATCCGAGATAAAAACAAGGCAAAAATGAAATACTTGTTAACAAATTAGCAAAAAGCATTTTATGACATATCTCTGGGTTGAAAGCCAGCAAATCTCTAGGCATAAAGTGCTCCTCACAGTGAGAGCAGTGGCAGATGATACTGCTTCCCTTGACAACTCGCAAGCAATTACTGAATCCCCACAGAGCGAGCCACCAGGTTTCCCAGTCAACCCACCTGTGCATGATAACGCACGCGGACAACAAATGGTGCAACTCGCAAGATGAGCTCCACACCAGACTCCAAAAAAACGGAGCAGCTAGAAACCGAGCACAAGCGAAAGGGCTGGGCTGCTGCTGCGGGTTTGTTTTGAGAAATGAAGAAGTCATCCTTACCTGTCAATGATTACAGGGTCTGAGGGCGTTTCGTTTCTGTTGCCACAACTTTTCTTGTCACAGCACCGGCTGTGGAGCAATGGTAAACACTGGTTTCAGTACGCATCGCGTCCTTTTATGCCCAACTTGTAATTTTTTTTTTTTTTTTTTTTTTTTGAAGCCTGACACTAAAGCGGTCTGAGTAGAGACAACAAGTTCTCCTACCACAGCAGTCTGGCAAACGTAAACCCAGGGAGCTCGTGTGCTCTGCGGCTACACTCGTGATGTAAGTTTCTACCGGAAGGAACAAAGTTGAACAGTGTCTGGTACCCTAGGAGAGCAGCCCGGCTCCTACAGAAATTCTGATGCTAAAATATGGAAAGCGTGTTCGGTGTTTGTCTTTGCAATGAACTGAGGAGAAGGGGAGGCAGGAGGCTTGGGAATAACTTTTCACAGCTCCCGCTTTTGTTTACCTCTAATTGTCAAGCTGTTATTTCTGGAAAAGGTGCAAGATGCCACCTTCAACCAATATTTCTTTTGGGCATTTATTAATTATCACCACAAAGGCACGCATCAATCTATCAGAAACTTCCATTGTTCCTTCTTTAAGCCCACCTTAACTCCGTTATTGAAACTTTAATTAAAGCAGAAATGAAACAAAAATGTTATGCTTCTTGCATTTTAAAAAAGCATACTTGTATAATGGTTACATGTCTAAATTAGCTAAATTAACACCATATGGTTGGCAAAGTATATAAAGCCTTTTAAAGCTGACAGCTAAAGTGATTAAAGAAAGTCTACAGTCTTCCACTTAGAGCTTAAATCACATCTGTGCGCTTTCTATGTTAATTGCAGTACATGCAGAAGTGGATAATAAAGAAATTCCACTTTATTGGTTGTAATTTATATTTATTACCTGATATGAGAAAAAGTCAGCTTTTGTATATTAGCGCTGTAACAATATGTCTGCTCAGAAATGGCATTTAGGCAACAGGCACCGTAGCCAGGCAGAGTATGCCCCTCAGAGTCTGCGGCCTGCTACTGTCGCCTGCAGACCCAGGCCCTTGCTACGCCTTGCAACTATGTTTCACATGCCGCACATGCAAAGTCAATGATGCATTTTTATTTGCCATGTAGGGGTGAGACTCTGGTGGTGCTTAGAAAAAAACAGGTGGGAAACTGCTCTTCTGACAGAGATCTCAAGGAACGCGCGCGCAATCTAACAACAATATGGACGAGGCATCGCCACTCTGGGGAAGAGGTTAACTGACGGAATCACAATCCAATTCTCACATAGGCTAGCGCTGGCATAAGTACAGAAGAGTTTCCTTTTTATCAGTAACAGACAGTTGCAGAGCTCGGGACGCCAGTGCTTGCGAAGGAAGCAGTAAAATGAGTCCCAGCGCTGACTCCTCCGGCTCCGGGGACAGAGGCGTCACCCAGGACCCGTTTTCCTTTTTGACTGCACGAGTTAATCCGCTCTGCTGAGCAGCCGGTGGCGCTGGCCGTCTCCGCCGGGGAGGGAGAGAGGAGAACGGGCTCCTCGGTGGCTCGGGGTGCAGACTCGGGCCGATTGCATTTCAATCGATGCCCGGCCCGAAGTTGGGCGGGGTGGTGGCGCCTGCAGGCAGCGTCCTTTGTGGACGCAGCTGGCGCCGAGGCCGCCCGCGCCCCCACTGCCCGCGCCCGCCGCTCACCTGCACATGATCTCGTGGGTCAGCAGCACACGACACATCTCCGGGTTCTTGTCCTGGCCCTCGTACACGATGGCCTGCGCGGGGGGGGGGACAAGCAGAGGCGGGGGTTACGCGGCGCCGGCGGCTTGGGCGCCCAGTCGCCCCGGGCGCTGCGGGTCTCCCGGGCGGCAGGTGCACTGCGGGCCAGGGGAGGCGTCACGGCCCAGCCGGGCCACCGTCCCGGCAGAGCCCCCTCCCCGCACCACCCGCCCCCCGCCCGCCCCGGGGCGCAGGGCTAGGCCGCGGCCGGCCTGCTCTCCCGGGCGCCCGCAGGGCCTGCGCGGGGCCCGGGGGTCGGGAGGGTGGCGGCCGCGCCGGGGCTGGGTGCTGGAAGTAGGGGTGGGGGGAGGCGGGTAGGGAGGCCCGGGCGCAGGGCGCGAAGGGGCTCGGGGCGCCGGGGCCCCCTCGGCTGGCCGCGCCGGGCCGCGTCCTCGGGCCATTGTCTCGCCGGAGTTCCAGTCTGCGTGCTGCAAACAGCCGGCGCCGAGGAGCCGCGACCGCCGCAGCGGCCGCGCGCCCCGCTCCTCCCGGCCTGCCCGCCCGAGCCAGGTGCCCGCGGTGGGCGGCCGGGCCCGGGGCGCAGCAGCCGCACGTGGCCGCGCCGGGCGCCCCCGGGAGTGCTCAGGGCCCCGGGGCGCCCGGGCCCGCGCGGCCACGTGCTCCTCGCCGGATGATATTTGCAAAGAAAGTGCTAATGGCCAATCTGGTGTTTATTTTGAAACTGCTAACAATGATTTTTCTCGGGTAAAAAGGCAGTGTCTGCGCACACGCTCGGGTGGGTTTTGAGCAGAGGCTCCGCCAGATGGTGCGAAGGCCGAGGTGCGCTCACGACCGCGCGCGGCCCGGCTCCGCCGCCGGGAACCCGAGCCGGGGGCCGCCCGCACCAGCCCCACCGCCGGCCTCGCAGAAAAAGGAAAAAACGGGGGGAAAGGTCACTGGGGGAGGGGCAGGGGGCGGGGGCCGAGAGCCGCAAGTTCCCGGCAGAAAAATTCCACGGAAGGGGGAGGGGAGTCCCCTCTCCAGTTCCCTCCCCCCCGGCACCGAAAATTATCTGGAAATTACTTCCAATCTCCTCGGGCACTTCTCACACTTGCCTCCAGTTCCAGGCGGACAAAGCCCTTTCTCGACAAGGCCCGAGGCTGCCCTCTGGGAAGCGGGAAGGGTCCCCGCGAGCCCCTCCGCCCCAGCCTCCCTCCGGATCCGCTGGGAACCACGGCAGTGATGGGCCGCCTGGGGCTGCGGGGCGCTTGGCCGCGGCAGGCGCCGGCACTTCTCAGAGCCCGGCTTGTCCTCCGATGGATTCCCGTATTTATATTTGATTTATTTTTTATTTTGTAGCACAAACAGAAATCCATAAACTGTCGGTTCAGCGCCATTGACTCTTTGATCAGTTACTGGGCTATTTCTTTCCTTCTCCCCCCCCCCCCCATCCCCGTCAGTGAGAGGAGATTAAATGCCTTTATTTTCAGCCCTGTTTATGTTGCAAAGGTGCACGGCTAAATGAACAATGAGAGTACATTGAAAACGAAGCCGCCTCCTCTATGCAAACCAGAGAAACTCACGGCTGCCTGCACCCACCTCTTAATTAGACCACTGCGGTTCCGACAACATTTAGCCCTCCTGTACAAAGGAAATAGACGCACCCTGCCAACCAGCAGCCCCGTTTCGAGGCTTCTCTGAATCCCAGTGAAATAATCACCAAAGGGCACACAGCTGCCTCCGTCTTTCTGACAAAGACACTACTTTACCTGTAAGATCGGTTTTACCCTGAGAGAAAACCAAAGTGTTTTACGCTGCAGACGTTAAAATCCAACGCGCTTGTTGCCTAGGTCAGGACCAACTTTTTAAAGGGGAAGTAAAATCCGAAAAAACTAACTGCTGTGCCGAGAGTGGGAAGCCTGCGTCCTGGGCTGCAGGAAGCACCCAACTCCTGTCCTGCTTGGCTCACCAACCCCTAAAGTTACCATCAAAAACGGAGGTGCTACTTTCTACTTGCATTTCCAAGCCTGAAGCCCACCTCGGACGTCTAGTTTAAATCCATCTGTGCCTAGTGGATTTAATTTTCGCATGGAACTTGCCCCTCCCCCAACACCATTTTAAGAAAAGTGGGGGTGGGGGGAGATCTTTACAACGACTAACAACAGTACCACCCAGCACAAAACCAGCCAGACTGCACACTGTCAAAAGGCAATGAAGTGCCTTTCTGCACTTAATCACATTACTGATAGCCAACAGTTATCATCGGAAAAGTTGACCAAGACAGGTTAAATAATTTAATAAGGAACTGCTTGTAATTATGTTATTTACAAGGTATGACAGAGGGTGGGAGAGGGGAACAGAGGCAGCTCCCAGAGCAATGGACGGGTGTGGGTGACCCCTGGAGCTGGGAGTTTGAATTATGGAGAGGGGAGGCTGAGAGGTGAAGACGGGCTAGCAGAGAACAAGGTGACTTTTCACCCCAACACATTTCACTTTTAAATCCAGATCAACGTCTCGCGTTACTAGACCATCACACCGGAAAGGGGGGAAAAATGAACTAATCAAGCCCAACTCAATGGGCTTTGGAAAGGACTTAGTTGCCTTTGTTACAGAAAAAAAAAAATATATCAATGAAATGATTCCAAGCAGAGAGAGAGAAACATTTAAAGATATACAAGAGGGGGAGCCTCCTGAAATTTCTCTGTCAAATATTAATTACCATAGCTAATTAAGACAGAATTGGATTCCACGCACAAGCCACCTAATAGAGCATATATGTCCTATTGTGATGACAACAGTAACTACTTTACCAATCGCATCGTTTATTCCAATAAGTATGGAATTCTCATTAGCATGTCAAGGAAGCCAAGTGGAAAACAAGTCCAGAGACCCGTCTGCCCTCCTCTCAACCCCAGGACAACCCAGCTGAACAGTGGAAAGTAGTGTGGAAGCTTAAACTTTCTCACCTGTTTGGTCATTGAATCTATGAGGCGCACATACAGGTCCTGCTCCGTTCTGACTCCTGCAAAAAAAACAGGGATAAATTCTCATCAGGATTTTAGCAAGGGCACCTGGGGCACGGGGCTGCTGCTGCCGCCGGCCGTGATGCAGCAAAACTCAGCCATGCCCTTTAAGAGGCGAAAGGGAACCCCAATCGCTTCCCCTGCTCTGAGTTTCTTTTCGTCATCCGGAACCTCTAAGACTCTTAGGGTTTGCACTGGAAGGTGCAACAAATTTGCCAGGCTGCGAGCAGGCCCGGTGGCTGCACCGGGTGGGCCCATGTGGTCATTTATTTTTAGAAAACAGAAAGCATGAAATGGAAACTGAGTGAGAGTTTGAACTCTTTCTAGTGTCTCTCGAGGATTTTTTTTTTTTTTTTCAAAAACTCGTGCACAGGAAGTCAGTTCCGCTCCGCTTATGGAGCTGCCCCCATCTCCATAATTAACATTAATTTGCAAAATTGAAAAAAGTCACTTAAAAGTGATGTCCTCCTGAAGCCCCATATCGATCCCCCTTTTTACTTTCTGCTTCGAGCCCCACCGGTTAATCATGTGAAGTGCCATCGACTTATTGATCGTTTATGTTTTGTTTTCCTTCTATGCCACGAGAAGATTTCGTGTTTACGTCCGTGTCATTTTAATCTCGCAATCTTTGTGTCCGTTAGCCGTCTCGGGAAAGGAGGGCGAGCCCGGGCGGGGCGGGCGGCGGCGGCGGCGGCCACTTACCGTTGCTATACAGCAACTGCAGTTTATAATGGATGCCGTTGTTGGTTTTCTCGTTGTTGGGCTCCTGAAAGTAACGATAAATAATTGCGTTTAGTGCGATCGGCGTCCGGCGCGGCCACCGCGCTCGGTCCCCCTGCGCCACCGAGGCCCCGCGGCCTCACACATGGCAGGACTCGTAGCTGGGAGCGGCGCGGTGATGTCACTTTCCCGCTGGAAGCCCAGCGTCCTCCTCGCCCCGAGCGAGTCCGGGGGCGCGCAGAAGTTGCGCAGCCCCTCGGCGGTGGCCCGGGCGGCCGCACGTGGCGGCGGCGGGGGCGCCTCGCCGAGCGGTCCCCGCCGCCGAGGGGGGCACGCGGGGCCACCGCGCGCGGGCACCGCCCGCCTCCCACTTGTAGAAAGGTGGAAGGTGTGATGGTGTGCGGGCACTTACTTTCTCTTTCTCCACGAAGTCCACAAAAGCGGTCCTTTCGATCTCCACCGGCTGCCCCTGCCTGTCGTAGAGCGCCAGCACGAAGTGGAAGAAATTGGACTTCCGGAGGTTGGAGGGCGGCTGCTTCTCGAAGTGCGCCCGCGCCAGCCCCACGCCGCTGCGGGAGGAAAGGGACAGCGGCCCGGTGAGGAGCGCGGCGGCCGGGGCCGGGGCCGGGGCGCGCGGGGGCGGCCGGTACGTACCTCTGCGCGGCCGTGTTGGCGTCCACCACCCCCGCCGTGTGCATCCACGAGCGCACCGGGTTCATGCCGCTGCCCAGCGGCTCCTCCTTCATGGTCGTCCCCCCGCGCGGAATATTCTCCTGAATCCCAAACATGAAAACTGCTGGCGGCGGCCGCAGCTCCCGGCCGAAAGCGCTTCCGCGAGCAGCGGCGCTCGGGGCTCGGCGGCAGGCGGCTACCCTGGCCGCGCTCGCCCTGCTCGGCGCCTGCGGTCCGGCCCCGCCGCCGGCTTCAGCCCGTCCCGGGCAGGCGCCACATACACCAGCGGCCGGGGCGCTCCGGACGGCCGGGGGGGCGCGGAGGCGGCTACACCGGCGGCTACACCGGCGGCGGCGGCGCTTCGGAGGAGCAGGACGCGGTGGCCGCGGCGGCGGTTGTTGTTGTTGTTGTTTGCAGGCGCGCTCAACGTGGTGTCATCCTAGCCAGGCGGCGTCCGCGGCTGCAGGACACTGCGGGATCGCCCGCTTCTGGCGCGGCCCGCCTGCTCCAAAGACAAATAAACGGGGCAGTGAGTGCCGCGGCGCAGTCCCGGGCGCAGGCGGGGCGCGGCGGGGCCTGGAGCGGCGCGCGCAGCGGACGGAGGCGCACAAAACTCAGCCCTCTCTCCCCGAGGAATGGACCCTTTCCCGGGAGCCAAAACTCGAAGCCCCCGGGAGCGGCGCTGTCAGAGGGTGACGTCGGGGGGCGGCGCCTGCGCCATATATGGGAGCGGCCGCCCCTCGCCGCGCCCCTCGCCGCCGCCGCCGCCGCCGCGCTCGCTGACTGACTGCCTGACGGCGCCGCGAGCCGGCCCGAGCCCCGCGAGCCCCGCGAGCCCCGCCGCCACCGAGCGCCACCGCGCGCCGCCGCCGCCGCCCCCGGCCGCGCTCCGCGGCTCCTCGCGCCCACCCGCGGCCCGGGAAGTTCCCGCTCGCCCAAATAAAGCTCGAAATGAAACAAACAGCCAGTGCACAATCGCTGCTTGGCCCCCCAATACCTCCTCCCCAAATCGGCCGCACGGTCCAAACACTGTAGGGAGGAGGGGGTGAAGTGCCGAGGCGCCCCAAGTTGCCCAAATGCACGCAGTACATGCCACGGGGCCTCAGCGCGCCTTGGGGCGGCCCGAAGGGACAAGTGGGTAGAGGCGGGCAGGCCGCAGGGAGGGGGCTGCAGGGGCCAGCCTCCGAGTGGGGACGGGGGGGGGGGGGGGGGGAAGGGGGGAGGAAGGTAGGTGGGGGCGGATGGAGAGGGCAGGGCTCCCTCGCCAAGGCGGGGCGCGCAGCTCAGCCTGGTTTCTAAACAGACCTCAGGCTGCTGGGGGGCCGGTCTGCCCCCGTCTGGGCCTCGCCGGGCGCTGGTGTTTCCTGCCCCGGCGGAGGCCGCCGAGTGCCGGGCTGAGGACCCACGTCGGAGGCGGGCTCTGCCAGATGCTCTGTCTTTCCCGGCGGCCACGGGAGACCCCGTCCCCCGGCCTGTGCTTAACCGCGGCGAGTGACAAAGAAGGCTCGGGGCTCTCCGGACGGACAGGAAGCGCGCCCGGCCTCTCCGGCGACCCGGAGCCGGGTGTCCGGCTGCGCGCCCTGCGCCGTAGCCAGACCTCCCCGGCGCCAGCCTCTCTAAAAGCCGAGCGGACGCCGCGGGCGCCCGGGTCCTGCCCTCAGTGCCGCCGGGCCCGGGTGAGCGCGCGGCGCGTAGCTTCCCGACCTGGTTTCGAGGAATCGGGAGGGCAACAGGGCACGGGCAGCGCGTGGGCCCGGCGGCCGAGCTCCTGCCGCGGGGACTCGGCACCCAGGCGCACTGCCCGCCCAAAGGACGTCTGCACGACCAGGAGCAGAGACCCAGGGGGCTACCAGGAGCTGTCCCGGCACTTCCCAGCCGAGAGAAATCAGGCCCTTTCGATTAAAACAAAACCAAAACAGGTCTCAGGGTGTAAGTGTGTCGCAGGGCCCCCTCTCCCCGCCCGGTATGGGGTGGCACTCCCTTTTCCCATGAATTGGCAGTGTGTGTACGTTAATATTTTAATTAATCGGGAAAAAAATCGAAGTCCGATTTACGTTATCTGGGGACCCCCACGCTTCTTGGAAGGGGTGAGAAAAAAAAAAAGATGTGTTGGAAAGCAATCTATTTTGCTGGTGTTGGGGGTTAATGACTATTGCCAAAGATAAGTGAATTATCAAAGCTGTTGCGCCAGTCCTATCTCAAAATCCATTACGGTGCCGGCCGTCTAATTAAATACGTAAGTATAATAAAATCATATTTTATGACTATTTGAGGGTAATGAGATTAGTCTTTAGAAGCGATCGCCACATATTAAAGATGCCACTGTCTATAGAATGTTAATAACCTTAAATCAAAGTGTATGGAAACTATTCACGATAAATTAAAAGAAAATTTCTGTATTCCTAATAAGCCCAGAGCTTTCCACCCACATCAGACTGAGTGGAGAAAGGAACACCTTCTTCGTGGAGGCACAACGCAAAATAAAGTTGGCCATAGGTGGAGGGGGGGGTGGAGAAATTGCTTTGTCTCTGCGTGTTTAGCTGCTTCGGGGGGCTCACGCAGGGCGAGCGGCAGGCGAGTGTTATTGTCAGAATATGCAAAGTGCCTTTTCGGGGAAAGATGAAGTTGGAAATAGGAAACAATGCTTCCTTTGTACCACACTTCCTAAAATGCCCAGCCCGCCTTGGAGGTGCCCCCTTCCTTGCGCTAACGAAAGTATCATGCTTAAAATCATTTACAGTATCTTTAATTCAGATTACACGCGCCAAGGCGATTTAAATCTGATTACCAAATTAGAAGGTTTAAAAACAAATCCTTCTAAATCTGATACTGTTGACTAAAGAGGGGAAAGGAGTTCTATAAGCCCATCACATAAGGTAACGATCCTGCCCCAGAAAGAAAAGGGGTTTTAAACCTTTTTGACAGCAAATGCAGCTGCCCCAGTATTTTGGACGATATTAAGGGAAAATGAATGCAAATCTGTGTTCAGCAGCCATCTGGCCCGAAATGGGGGAATCAGCTGCTCTCACAACAGGCTCGGAGGCTGAATCCATTTCAGCTCATTTTCTAGATCATCTGGTCCCGCACCCAAAGCGTGGAAAATACGGTCTTTATCATTCACCAACTTTATCTTTTTTGTCACTCAACTGCTGGCTCCGAGCTGCGGGCACAAGGGCCGCCCGACCCGGCCGGGTCTCCACACGGGCCTGCTGGGGAGCAGCCTGGCAGGGCAGCCCCTCGGCCCCCACCTCACCCCACCCCAGAGTTTTGCGTTAATGGAGGGGAAGAAGCAGCGGAGAGGAGCGAGGGCCGAAGCACAGGGCTGGGGAGGAGGACGGGACTGCAGGTCAAGTCCTGGGCGCCCTGGGAGATGCTGGGAGAGGTCCCCGCGCCAGCCTCCTCCCCCTGGAGTCCCGCTCCCGTCTCTCTCGCTTCCTGGGGAACTAGGGGCGCCCAGCACCCAGGCAGGGAAAGCGGGGGTGGGGAGCGGGGCGAGTGGGGGGGAGGAGCGGAGAGACAGGCTGACACTTTGGAAGTTGCGCAGGCCGGGCCGCTGCTCCAGCCTCCGCTCACAGGGAGCTCCCGGGGGCCAGACGGGCGCCCAGGGGCCGGGCCGGGCGGGGCCTGACCTTCGTTGGGAACCCCGCGGGCCGAGACGGCGACGCCGACCGCTCAGGGCCCCGCGCTCAACGCGATTTGCACGGGTGGCCCTTGCGCCGCCGCCGCCTCTCCGCCGCCGCCTCCTCCTCCTCGGAGGGTGGGAAGTATTCCTTTTGTGCGGATTTACGGGGAGAGGCTTCAATGAGCCCCCTCACATTTGCATTTAAATAGCGGCATCAAGCGCTTCGCGTGCCACACACCAGTGGGCTCCCAGATGTCACGCCGGAGTCAGTCAGATGGCCAGTGCCCAGCTGTCCTCCCCACGTCGTGCCGGAGCAGGCAGTGACCTTAAAGAGACAGCGCCCGCCGCCCCTGGAGCCCTGTTGGGGAAGCGGCGTGCAGAGCGCAGGGCAGAGGCGGCGCTTGGCCGCTGACCCGCGGCACCACCAGAGGCCGAGCCGGGCGGTACGACCCGGCGGCGTCCGCACCCAGGCCCAGCCCGGCCACCCTGCTGGCCTTGCAGTGCCCAGTGGCCCGGCCGCCGCGCGCCTCCAAGCCCCTCCGCGTGCGCCCATTACCCACTCGGGGAGGGCGAGGGGCCGTTCCCCGCGCACCAAGCGTGAGCGTCCCCCTTGTACCTGCCCAGTCCCAGGGCCTCCACTGCTGCGTGGTTCAAGGCCAGGAGAGCGAGAGGCGGGCTGGTGCCAGCCTCAAGAGTCATCCAGAAACTTGGGCCAAGTCGGGGTCCCAGGGAGTAAGGCCAGCCACGGCGCCCGCTCCCGCCCAACGTTCAGGCTACTTTGTGAATGCCCTGTCTCGCTCGCGGCCCGGTCCGGGGAGCCAGCCGACCCTCCCTGCCAGCCTTCCAAAGAGCAGTAAACTGCATTTCCCGCGTTGAGAAGCCCGGGCAGGGGGTGCTCCTGGAAACCGAGCCCCCTGAGGGATCGGGGGCGCGCGGGCGCGTCCAGGCGTGGCGCCCTCGAAGGGCTCGTGGCCTCAGGCCCAGGCTGAGAGGCCTGCCACTCAGCCCTCGAGAAAGGGTGAGAAGCCAATGCGCCAAAGGCCCCGCGGTTCGCGTTCCGCCGCCAGTGCGGAGTTGCAGGCACGGCCCGCCCCCACGTCCTCCGCGCCTGGGGGGTCACGCTCAGCCTGCGCTGGCTACCTGGCCGCCGGCCCCACTCCGGCCCGGCCCGGGACTCAGGACCCGGCGCTGCGCACAGGCGGGGGCCAGGGAAAGAACCAGAAATTAGAGAGCCTGGCAGACCTTGGGCCCCGGCGGGAAGGAGGCCACACAGGGGCCCGAAGGGCCGAGAATAGGGAAATCCTGGGAAGGCACACCTAGAAAGTCCCGTGAACTGCGAGGTAGGGTGGAACAGCCAGGCACCCGCAAACCCTGCCCACCTGGGGTCAGTGTGTCGAGGCCCCTGAGTGCCTCCAGGGTTTGGCTTTGTGCCGCTGGGTCCAGCTCACCGATGGGCTGCGGGAGGCCGGGGAGGCAAGGGCTCTGGTGTCCGGTCACCCGAACCTGTTAAACTGCGTATAAATGGGGCCGGACCAGGTACGGGTGGGTTTTCCAGGCCAGAGAGAGCGCCTTCGCCACCTCGGGGCAGAGATGGAAGCGACGGGGCTCTCAGGAGTCAGGTGGCGAACTGAACCCAAGCCAGGCGGGCGTCCCCCCTGCCCTCCCAGGCAAGTAACTGGGCACCTCGCCCAGGACGCACGGGGCGCACCAACGGGCTCCTCTGCCCTCTGCTACAAAGCAGGGAGGCCTGACCGGATCCACAGGTAAAAAGTGAACACTGCAGGGTCTCAGCCCCCAGTTCTCTGCATCATCACCCCTCCCAACGCCTCATCCTGTAAGGTTAAGGTTAGCAAAGCCCGACCCACCCCCCGAGTACCCTAAGAGGCTCAATTCTCCAAGCTGGAATATGCAGGCGCCTCTTGTCTAAGCGGCCAAGTTTGACAAACAGCGCCTCCTGGGGTGGGGAGAGCAGTGTCGCTGCACAGCCGAGAGCCACGCCGCCGAGGCTTCCACCTACCCCAGGGCAGGTGGCTGCCGAGGCTCCCTGCCCAGCCTAACAGCTGCGCTGCAGCTCCTGCACGTCCCGCGCACCTAGGCCTCGCTGACCCCGTGACCCCAAGAGCGCACAGAAATGTCCACCCAAAGCCTGGTCCTAACTGCCGCCCACGTGTGTCTGCAAAATCCAGGCCAAGCCCGGCGCCGGCAACAAGGCCAGGGCAGTGAGCGCCGCGCCCACGCCGTCGCTGGCGAGAAACGTGCGCCCCAAGTGCCCAGTCCCGCGAGAGACAGCGGACGCGCCGCGGAATTCGCTCGACCCTCTCCCTGGAAATCCCAGGGCTCTCCAAGGTGGGCATAAAACGCCAGGGCGCAACTCGATTCCCGCAGCATGCGAAATTAGAAAGGAAACAGTTAATTATTGTCTCCTTGTCCTAACTTTTCTCTGGTTCCTTCTGTCACTTTGGCTGGCCCCACCATTCTGAATCTGCCCTGGGGGCTCTTCAGCCAGAGCGAGAATCCCAAATCAAACACTCGCATTCTGCGAGCTGGGCTTCTCCCAACGCACCTAGCAACCTTAAAGGTTGCCTCTCTGCGAAAAGCTTGGGAGAAGCACCTGAGCTGGGAAAGACAGTTGGCGTGTGGCGCGGTCCCTGGGACCCGAAAAGGCGCAGCGGTTTAACAACGAGCTGTTGTTTCCGGAGCTGCGTTCAGCGGCGCCCTAAGGCAGTCGGGCAGGATGCGCCAGAGCCAGCGCCCCGGACGCGGATTCCGCGCCCACCCGCCCCCGCCAGTTTACAAAGCAAACTTTCCCCTGAGTAGTTTCTAGATCGAACGGCGCACAGAGTGCGCCAATCAACACCTAAACAGACCCAAACTGTAGAAACACGGATCGATCAGATAATTTCAAATATTATAATTGGCTTTAATTAAACACACTGCGTTCTAATTAACTCTGAAATTTTAGCATGCTTTGGGACACTGGTGTCTGATTTGATATTGTCAGTCCAGATGTCCTAATAAAATTCAATCCTCCACTCAAGACTTCAATATTCACTAAGAACAAAATGCAAATTAAATGTAAAACCTAAAGTATCGCCAAAGGTATAATCAAGAAAGGTGTCTCAAAACTTCGCACTTTTTATTACGCAGTAGTTAAAAAATGCAGATTACATGCTAACAAGACCTCTCCAGCACACCATAAATCTTAACTCTTTCCTGGGAGGGGGTGGAGGGCCCCGCCACCGGCTTAAACGTAAAGGAAGGGGTAACCAGACCCCAGGACAGAATTGAATGCCCTCATCTGAAAGCTAACGGAGCGCAAAAAGTTTGCCAGTGAAATTCTGGTTTGAAACGGGTTTGCCAAAACGGGCAAAGGAGTTGGGGGGCTAGAGAGCCAAGGGGTGGGGGTGGGGTGGACGGCCGGGCACGGGGACTGACGTCCTCCTCAGCAGCGACACTCGCCCACCCCTCGGCTGCACCTTAACCGGGTGTGGACGCATCCGTTCCTGTGCGCAAAAATGCGTTGGTTGGTGGGGGACAGCTGCCGGGCCTGGTCAGCCCGCCCGGGGAATTACCTCGGCTGTAGGGACTGCGACGAAGAGGCTGCGAAGAGGAAGGGAGAGCACACTGCCCTTGGACAGAAATGTGTCAAGTCCTCCTTCCCTTCGCGCCTGCACAAACCCTTTAGCCCACGTCCGCGCGACTTCTAAGGGATCCGAGCTGGCGCACGGTACCCGGCGGCGCGCGGCAGAGGGATGGCCCCTCCCGGTGAGCCGGGCGCAGGCCGTGCAGGGGGTGCGCCTTTGGTGACACATTTGGCCGCGCTGTGATTCTTTACCAGTCCGAGGGTCTGCTAAATTTACAGCCCAGAATGAGCCCTGTGAAAAGGAAGCTATTCCCACATTAAACATGTGTATGTTTTCCATACTAATGGAGTCACTTAAAGCTGTTGCTAATTTAACTTTGTAAAAAGGCCACACTGTGGAAATTTGCATTTTCTTTAGGATATTGAAATGAAGAGAAAACTGCTGGGCGGCGAGGCTGCCCAGGGCATAGCTAGGGGCCATGCAGAAATAAAAACAGATAAAGAAAAGAAGAAAGAAAGAAACCCGCTTCTCTTCTAGACTATTAATAAGCAATTTGTCCCGCTGAAATTTACATTGCAAAGCGGAGCGCGCCGGCAGCCGAGGCGGCAGGGCTGGCGCGGGCTCGGGCGGTGCACCCCGCGCGGGGCGGGGGCAGCCTCTGGGCCGCCCCGGCCGCCCCCGGGGGTGATCTATGGGCAGCTTTGAACCTGGCGTCCTCGCCGCCGCACCGCCGACCCTCGCCCGCACCCACGCGTGTCTGCGCGCCAGTGCCGCGCCTGGGCCGCGCGGCCGGAGAGCGAGGACGGGGGCTGCGCGGTGGCCACCAGGCCTGCCGCAGCCAGGTTGGGGTCTCTCGAGGGGAGCCCCTCCGCTCGCACGAACGTCCGGGACCCACGGACTCCCGTCCGCCCCAAAATGCTGCCCAGGCCGTAAATTTAAAATGCCAACAAAACGCTTGATTTATTATTATTATTTCTTTCTTCCCGCCGGGCCGCGCCGCGCCGCCCCGGTCCAAGTGAACTGCAAGTGCGGCGCCCCGCGCTCCGCGCCCGCCCCGCGCCCCCGCCCGCGCCCCCGCCCGCGCGCGCCCGGCGCCGCGCGGCTCCCGAGCCTAGCGTGGGGCCAGGGCGCCATCTACGGGCGCCGCCGCGGCTCCGGCTCGCCTCCCGGAGCCCGCTCCTCCTCCCGCCGCCCGCGCTCGCCCCGCGCCGGCTCCGCCAGGCCTGCCACTTACCGCAATTACGCGACGCTCCCCGTGCCGATCTGCTTAGGAAACACGGGCCGCTAGTTAGGCGAACTTTTAAGCGCCGTGGCAAAACTTTCGAAAGGAAGGCGCCCTCCTGCCTCGGATGTTTGGGCACGATTCAGAGATACGAAATGCAGAGATAATGCAATTTGATTTGTTAGTCTAACTCTGCGATTTGAGACTCGATGTCCCCAAAGACCAGGCGAGCTTCCCCCCCTTTATTTATTTTTATTAAAACATCAATCTACGCTGGAGCTGGGTGAACTCGGTTTCACCTGGAGAACATAAAATTCTCCATACCAGAGAAATGAGCACCTTTCATAAATCAGCGGTATTCCTGACACATCGATCAATTTTTGGTTGTTAATCCGAAAGGAGGAGTTTTAATTGCTTCCTGCGTTCTCTTCCAGGCACCTCGGCGTTTCGACCTTTCCCTCCCTCCCTCCAAGGGTCTCACTTACCCCGGGTCGTTCCACTAAATCCCCGGCACCCCCAGTCTCCGCCCGCGCCCGTGCGCGCCTCCCCCGCGCCCAGGGCCCTCGGCCCGCGCTCACCTCCCCGCGGTCCGGCCAGGAGAGGCGCAGGCGGACCCCCCCCACCCCCGACCCCCCGGAGCCCGAGCGGCCGCCCAGGCAGCGCTCGCCCGCCGCCAGAACGCTGCCAGGGCGCGGCGCAAAAGTTCACTGCGAGGCCAGGCCCGCAGCGCCGCCCGAGGTCCCGGGCTCCCGCGTCCCCAACGCCGCCGCGCGCCTCCGCCGCAGCCCCGCCCGCGCCCCCCGCAGGCCAGGGGAACGCACCCCCGCGGCGGGCGGCGCGCCCGGCGCAGCCCGGCCCCCCTGCGCCCAGCGCCCGGCCCGCGGCGCGCCAAGTTCAACTTTCGTGGCCGGCGGCCTCTGGGGGCCGCAGGCCGGGGCGGGGAGCCCCCGACGGGGCCGCGAGCGGACCCCGCGCGCCTACCTGCGCCGCTCATTCGACGGGCGTCGCGGGGCGCCCTGGCCGCGAGGTGGCGGCGGCGCCAGCGGCCGGCCGGGAGGGTGTGCGGCCCGGCGCCTTCCCACGTTCCCACCTCCCACCCTCCCGGGAGAGCCCACGGGCCGGGCCGCGAGCGCGCCAGTGCGCACGCGCCGCGCTGCCTTCCACCGCGGGAGGCGGCGGCGCGGCGGGCGGGGGCCGGGCGGTGGCGCGAGGAGGTGCCCGCAGGCGGCCCCGCGGCCCGCCCCCGCCGCCGTGCCCCCCCGCCCGCCGCCCGTGCGGAGGGACCTCCGGAGCGTCCCCGGGGCCGGGCGCGGAGCCCCCACGGGGAGGCCTTCCGCAAGCGCCGGAGCCCCGCTCCTTCCTCCAGGGCCCAAAGGCTTTGGCGACCCCTGACCGAAGAGAGCGCGCCAAGCTCGGGGAAGAGGCGCCCCGACTTAGACACCTGTCCGAAGCGTGTCCCAGGCCCTGGGCTGGCCCGAAGCCGTCGGTGTAGACTCGTGCACTTTCCCGAGCAGAGGGTGGCGCGGGTCCCCCCGGGCCTTTTTGGTAATGCTGAGTGAGGGGACAGTTTCCGTGGAGTCTGGATGCTGATAACCTGGTGGGAAGCACTCTACTGCCTGGCGGGTACAATAAAACGGGGGCAGGCAAGAGCTCTCCCACACAGAGAGCGAGAAGGGCCAGGACTGTCCCGGTAAAGCCACCGTGAGAGAGAACGCCTGGCCCTCCAATCTGAGCCCTGCGTTCCAGGCAACGTCAGCTGACGTGCTCCCGCTGCCCGGGGAGAGAAGGAGGCCAAGCAGCCTTGACCGCCCCACTCCCTGCCTTTGGTGTCACCCAGGAAATGACCTGATGTCGGACCTTTGCCATTAACATCTGGAGCCGCTGCTGACGGCAACGAAAGGGGTCGGGCGGGCGTGTCCTCATCCCTGACCGCTGGCCGGCTCTGGGGTTGGAAGAAGGGGACTTCTAACCAAGGTGGCTGGTTGCAGGCCATGTTCCCAACCCAGTGACTGCTTCTTTTTCTAATATACCCCTTTGCCGCGAACCTAGTACTATCCCCTGCTAATTCTTCTCTACCTGCTTTCTCAGACCCAAGTGCAGTGTAGACACCTGAATAAATACAACTTCCTGTAGCCGAGGTTTATCTGCAAAAACAGAAACACCAGTGTGTCAGAATTTGACCCTCGCCGTCAACCACGTTGGCTTCTCCTCGCCTGTTTCTTGCTCCTAGATTTGTTTTGCACTCTTTACTTCAATCTTTTTTGTAGTGAAAGTTGAATGTGCTGAATCATGAAATCTTACTGGAAGGGAAAAGTTATTTTTGGCCATTTATTTAGTAAAAAGCACTCCAGAGAATGCAACCCAGAAATGTACTTTATTATGATAGCTTAATGTAAGAAAAGAACTAAATAACGAATATTTCCCCTTTGTCATCTTCACTTGGGAATCATTTTTAATGTGAGCCAGCATGAAACCATTTAAGCAATATGCAATATTTTAAGATATAAAATTACCCATGTTTTTAATAGCAGCTCACGTGTATTGAAATGTTATGTGCTTGGCACCCAAGACAGGCACGAGCTCGGGAAAGCTACAAGACATGTCCCCGTCACACTGCCAGGAAGCTGGGACTCTAACCCTGGTGCTGGGCTCCGGAGCCCAGGTCATCACCTGGTTTGGCCACGTGTGGCTTCAGAGGCAAACGATGGGGACGTTCGATGTCTTAAAGTCACTTTGCACAATGGAGCCCTGAAATGGGCTTTGCTAAGTTTGGCCGGATGGCCTGTGGAGTGACAAGAAGGAGGCCAAGGGATGTATAGGGTCCCTCTAATAATGGGGCGGTGACCCTTCTCCAACCCTTCCCTCCAATCTTACCTACCCCTAACCCCCACCCGCCCTCCAAAGGTGCCATCCTGTGCCACCTTCCTGCAAATGTTCCTGGAGAATGGAGCCTCCACCTTACTCTTTGTAGGTCCTGAAGGATTTTTTTTTTAATAGGAACGAGAAATGAATGGAGAACATTTAGCCATGTAGGTAATTGTTCCTGATCTCAGAGGCCCAGGAGAGGAATAGCAATGGTCACATAGGTCATGAAGGAAATGACACAATCAGATGGGACGGTTTGAGGAAACCCATCACTTTTATGCGGAAGAGTTTGGCTGTTGACAGGAGACCGTGACCTCATATTCATATACAAATAACATTATAGAATTACCCTTTACTTACTCGAACGAATCACTGAGTTTTTCTGGGCCTCCCTTACCTGATTACTGCCCCCTTCACTACCCTCCTTTCCCCCACAAATATTAATTTAGGCTGAGTCAGGCTGTGCTTGGCAGTGAGCAAGGCCCAGGTCCGTGATGCTTGAGGCTTAGCCCGTGAGAAGGCACAGCTCTGTGACGTTTGAATCCGGAAGGCTCCGGTAGCTCTAACAGATCTAACACATGTCAGTGTCCACCTCATCTGACATTGTCCACATGTGTATGCTCTGTCACTGACCACTGCACCCAGAAACAAACTCACAAACATCAATGTTTATTGCTTTGTCCATAACAAGCAACGTGCCTGAGGGCCCCTAGTAACCAGCCAAGATTTTAAGTGTGAGACAAGGCGGGGCTTTGTCATTGCCAAGTTAGCACGAGTCCATGGAGGGACCCGTCACAGAAACGGCCGCCCAACCCAGAAGTCAGAACTTAATCCTGGGCATTTTCAGAGCCCAAATGGTTTCAGGAACTGCTCGTTTTATTTGCTGACCCATCAGTCTGGTAGGACACACGTCCATACATGGGTTTCCCCTGTGGGAAACTCCTGAAGTTGGGACCTACCTGTTCTCTTCACCTGGCTGATGAATTCTTGCCATGGAGCTGGACACAGCATGTGAGATCAGCAAATAATCGTTGAATTAATACAGATAGGATTCAACTTTAGAGGCCTTGCATTATGGAAAGGTTTCAAACACACACACACACACACACACACACACACACACACACACACACACACGTCAATAGAACAGGAAGACAAAATTGGCTGTTCTGCCCAGAACTTTGTGGTCCCTCCGCATCTCTTCCTGCCTGCAAGGAAAAAAAATATATTTTCATTAAAATGGCAGCTGACTTGGTCAAATAGGCTGTGACCTGCTTTGTGACACTTGTGCTCTTGCCTCCCAATGGAGTAACCTGGCTGAGAGTGAACTAAGAAAACCACCCACTGTCCACCTAAGGCGGCCAGGAAAAGGGCACTTGCGGGAGTCGGTGTGGAAGGTGAGACCCGCTGGCCCGGGCAGCGGGGAGCAGCTGCCCACATGGTAACAACAAGCCAGACCGGGGGCGATGGCCTTTTCCCTTGGCCCTGGGATGCTGGCTTCAGCACGAGACCCACACTCCTCCAGTTCATGGAGGTGGCTGTGAGGCTCTCAGGGCAGACTGCTTTCCCGAGACTAGGTGCGAGCAGCTGTGAAAACTATTCAGCGTGTGAAGGGAGGCACTCAGGGGCCTCGCTGGCCCTCCCTGCCCCCACTGCTGGCGTTCAAGGGCGTACGATGGTGGTTCCGTCTTACGATCATTCATGAAGGGAAGTCCTAGGGTTGGAAGTCCTGACTGCGTTCTAGGCCCACGAAACATAACATCTGAGAGAGAAAGACTGAGACGCATATGTTGGTGGGGGAAAATCCTGTAATTACTGAGGACTGTTTTCACCTTAACATATGTACATCCAACTGCTTATTTTTTTAATGTTTATTTATTTATTTTGAGAGAGAGAGAGAATCTCAAGCAATCCCGCTGTCAGCACAGAGCCTGATGCAGGGCTCAAATTCACGAACCATGAGATCATGACCTGAGCCGAAACCAAGAGTCAGACACTTAACTGGCTGAGCCACCCAGCCCCCCCCCCAACTGCTTATTTTTTAAGTACAGGCCTCTATATTTTCATTTTTCATTCTGCTATTTATCTAAATTTTTTTAAGTTTATTTTTTGAGAGAGAGAGAGAGAGAGAAGGGGGGGCAGAAAGAGAGAGGGAGAGAGAGAATCCCAAACAGGCTCCGTGCAGTCAGCTCAGAGCCGGACGTGGTGCTCAAACTCACAAATGGTGAAATCATGACCTGAGCTGAAATCAGGAGCCAGGTGCACAGCCGACTGAGCCACCCAGGTGCCCCCTTCTGTTTATCTAAAGCCTTGAAAGTCAACTCTTAAACCTATGACATGTGAATTACATCTTGATTCAGAAGAACACTTAGATATAAATATAGCAGTCAGTACATTAAACCGTCGCCTGAGACGGGGACTTTGCATGCAGGTGGCTTGTGGAGGTATGTCTATGGCCCAGGAGAGCCAGGAAGGGACTAGGGAGTCAGGGAGGGTGTGGAGACTGAGCAAGGGTCCCACAGAGGACGGCCTGGCCTTGGGACCCTGCAGACCTTCCCGTCACAAGGTGGAGCCAATCTCCCCGCAGGCCTTCTGATGTCGACCTGGGCGCATAACTGTTGCCTTGGCCTCTGGATGTCAGCCGCCGTGTGGGACGTCCCCGCTTCTACTTTCTGTGCGTCTGTCTTCACTGTGGGAACAGACCCAACCAGTGACTGGTGTGGAATGAGCACACGGCTCGGAGGCCAGTGGCCCCGCCAAGGCCCTCCTGGACCAGCTGGCAGCCAGCTGACCCACAAAGTGGGAGAGAGCCCGCCAAGATCGGCAGAGCCTTCCAGCCAAACCACGGCAGGTGGCAGATGTGTGAGAGCCCAACCCACCCAGAGTCACCTGTGGCTTGGGGTGGTTTCTTACGCGGCATTGCTGCTGCATAGATAGCTGATAAGGTGAGCTGCGGCCTGGTCCCCCAAGATGCTCCCCGTGTACGTTACCCTCACAGCCCTCCTGGCCCACGGGCAGGGAGCTGGGCTTTCAGATTCCTGTGGCCAGCAGTCACTGGCTAAAGGGCTGCCTGGGGAGACATGACCTCCCTGGCACTTCCGGCCCTCGCAGCCTGTGACAAAGCTTCATTTCCCTTTACAATGTGGAGTCCATTGCAAAATCTACTTGGTAAAGAAGTTCAGATGCTCACCCCTGGGGAATGACCAGGATCTCCAATGTCCAGTGACCATGCAAAGATTCGCGTGGCCGAGGCAAGTGGTATCCTAGCCTTCTTTGCCCGTGCCCACTCCGAAGAAAGAGCTAGAACAAGCCATGCACCCAGGACTCAAAGAAAGCAATGTCAGGTCTTCCAGCAAGAACTCTGTCAAGCCCACCCAGGCATCTGACCTACAGAACTGTGAGATAGTCAACGGATGTTGTTTTAAGCCACTAAATTCATAGCAATAGATTATAACAACAACAGACAATGAACGCACCCACCTTTGAAGCCTGGAGGCTGACGTTCCTCACTCACACTGTGCATCGGTCAGTCTTGCCATGGCAACGCCACGAGCAAACCTTCCCCAGTGCAGTCACTCGAACAGCAACCACGCTTCCTCACATGCACACCTGCCGGTGGGCTGGGGCATCTGGGCTGATCTGGGCCCCACGGGTTGCACACGGCCGGGTGTGGCTTCAGGCCACCGGTTCTGTTTGCGTCTCATTCGCTGGGACCAGCCACCCCCGGGCACGTGCTTCTCGTGACGGTGGCAGGACCTCAGGGGGACAAGCTCAACTGGACAAGCACATTCGAGACTCTGCTTGTGTCCCATGGACCCAAAATAGGCTGTGGCCAAGCTAACATCCCATGACAAAAGGTGTAGATATGGGAGGGGGAAGAAGTGGAACAGGAACTCGCAGAAAAGCCTGTGTGGACCCCAGAGTCCTTTGGTGTTGGAGCCCTGAGGACAGGCACATTATCCTGGGTCCTGAGTTCCCGTATCCCCCACCCCACACCCTTCAGAAAGCCTTCAGAGGAGCCAAGCCCCCAAATGTGGTTTGCTCTCCAGAGGCGGCAGCCCATGGCTCTGTCCTGCTTGGCCTTCTACCTCCCGTTGCTGCCTGTGATTCACCTTGGACTTCATTCCTGCACTTTGGCTGGAGAGGCCCCCTCCAGGCTCCTAGCTATGCCCCGAGAGAGAGAACCAGCAAGCGGGTTCCGGCCAAGGCAGGAGGCCCTGCAAGGATGGGCACCAGAGTGAGCCTGCAGAGCAAAGAATTGGGGTTCCAAAAAGAGGTCTGGACTTTGTCTTGATGAAAGGACAAAGTGACGGGAGTGTCTGTTATTCTTGAGCCCCCCAGGACCACATGCTAATGGGATGCCCAGGTAGGGGCTGGCTGGGCCGGAAAAAGCAGCCATGTGATCAGAGGGTGGGGGAGGGGAGATGGTGCTCGAGTTCAAGCACACGGGCCAGTCAACCAATGGGGTGTGCCTATGTAGTGAAGCCTCCAGAAGGGCTCTGGGTGGACACTGAGGCCTGATGGGCTTCCCCGATGGCAATATTTGGTGCTTGTTGTCACATGTTGTGACCAGAGGGGTAACACTGTCCAGGACCCCATGGGGAGAAGAAGACCGAAGCTCCGTGTTTGGATGCCTCCCAGGTTCCACGGTATGCATCTCCCCCCTTTGGCGGGTTCCACCTTGATGCTTCGCCTGTAAGAATCGTGAGTGTGACAGGACACCCTTCCTGATTTCAGTGAGTCTTCTAGCAAATCAGACCTGAGGCTGGTTGGGGGAACTCCCTGAATCTGCAGTTGGTGTCAGAGTCTTGGGCAGACCGGGTGGTATAAAGGGTTGTGCCCTTAACTTGAATTTGCCTAACTCTGTGTAAGCCCCACCCACTTTGCCCATGGAGAGGTGGCCCCTGGGTCACTGGCCACTGAGAACCAGCCTCTTCCTGAAGAAAGTCCAAGGGCCAGGGCTCCCGGCTGAGCCGCCCTCCACCCCGACCACACCCCAAGGGGGCAGGCCCTCACCCTGGGGCAGACCCGACCTTCAAACCAGAGTTTCTTTTACTAGCCCGTGACCTTGGGAACCTTACTTACCCTCTCTGGGCCTCAGTTTCCTCATCTGTAAAGCTGAGGTGATAATGGTACCCACCTCATGGGCTTGTGGTAGGGAGTAAGCGAGATGTTATGGTGAAAGACTTAGCGTCGAATCCCCGTGGACATTGTTCCTGCTGCCTGGAACAGGAGAGTGTTTGCCACTGGTCGGGGGGCCGTGCCCTGGGCTGCCTGGTGGGGGGGATATTTGATTGTTTTCACGGATTGGTTTGGTTTGCTTTCCAGTCTGCAACCTTTCCCTTCCCTGACTTTGCTCCCCACTCGCCTCAAGTACCCAGGATGTACCATTCAGGACTCTTCGTTGTAAGCAGCAGCAAAGCAACTCAAACTGACTCAGGCAGAGAACAGAATGTTTGTTGGCTTGCATAACAGAATAGTGGCTTTGGGAAAGCCGGGGTCAAAACACCCCACCAGGGCCTGTCCACATCCTTTGGGGTTTCTGTCTCACCCTCAGCCTCCACTGGGTGGCCCAGCAGTTCCACACTCGCCCTTATGGTACCAAAATGGCTGCCACGGCACCGGAGCGCATGTCTCCTCTGACAGCTTTCACCTAACAGAGAGAATGTTTTTCCCTCTCCCGGAAACTCTTGCGTCCATTGGCTTAGCCTGGGGTGTAAACACATCTGAGAAGCGATATGGGCCTGGGGAATGTCACTAATACTTCCAAACCACAGGGCTGAGCACAGAGGAGGGTGACTTCACCAAGGGAGAATCAGGCACCCTGGGAGAAAGGACCAGCAAATGTGGACCACACGGTGTCTTCAGGCTGGGGTCATTCAGGGATGACTGATGGCCATCGCTCACACTGAGGTTACCGTGACATGAGAAACACCTCTGACCATAAGGGGCCCCTCTCCTGACCATGATCCAGGTGGGAGCTGTGGACTGTCTCAGCAGAACTGGGATGTGTCCGCTTGTTTTCTGGGGGCTCCCTGGCTCCAGGTTGCACACGGGCTGCAGCAGACCTGTTCTGGAGGTCTGGAGGCCAGATGGGCGTTGCCAGTACCTGGGGAAAAGGCCACCCAGCCTCTGAGTCTTACAGTGGGGAGGACACACACATCAACTCCATCAGGATGCTATGGATGATGAACAGGTTGCAAAGGTGAAGAGGAAAGAGCTCTCCGCGCTCACCCTCCCCACCCTGTCCCTCGTGCTGGATGGAAAGCAGCTCCAGACAAGCCCTGTGTGTCTTGTGTTGATTGTCCCCTACCCCCCAGCACCTAGCACAGTGCTGACAGCCTCCAACTCATAGGCCTTCGATTGTAGCAAATTCTGCCTACCTTAAAAATCCCAGGGAGATCTCAGATTGGTCTGGGTTGGCTCACATGACCAGCACGAACCAAGTGTGGTGGTCCCAGGAGGACGGGGTCTTTGACAGGTCAGCGTGCATCCCAAAACTGCATGGTGAGGCGTGGACCCAAAGGAAAGGAGGCTGCGCTCTAATAGGATTCCACCACAGCAACTCGGAGGCCTTGGCCCTTGACGAGCCTTGAGGTTTCTTTCAATACAATTCTGTAATTCAGTTCTGGCTGCAGCAGCCGCTATGGGGGATCTTTAGTTGTCTTTGCAGGAGAGACTCTTCACTTGCATCCTGGGGTGGCTGCGTTTCTCCATGGAGTGGGAGTAGAGGTGATATGGGTGTCCCCTGAGTTGAGCTTTTCAGATGACGTATCCCTTCTTCCGTCTCTTTGACCTTCCCCTGGTTGGAATCCAAGGTCTCCAAGGCTCAGGGGACAGCACAGCCACACGCTGGAAGGAGCCCGGGCCCCCAGGTCACTGCATGAAGAAAGTTACCCCACCAAGCAAACCTTCATTGGTATGTTACATGAGTGAGTGGTAAACTGTTTTCAGCTGCTGAAATTTTGGAGTTTGTCAGTTTATAGCAGTGAACTACTCATGCAATGTTCATAGTGACCAGCTTTAAATGGCCTAGAGAAAAAAGGTGCTACTCTGGGCAAGGAAATTCTGCTCTGCAAACCATCATGGCTATCTGTACACTGGAGGTGATCCTGTGTGTAACATTACGGTGGTCCCAGAGCATGGGGCATGAGGAAAGGCTCCCTCAGGCATCTGGAACTTGGTGTCCCTTGTGGGTAGCAGCACCAGGAACAGCAGCACATTATTCTTTTTTTTAATCGAACTAAATTCCATAAAACCATTTAGTATTAATTTAAATTAAATATATATACAAGAAACCATTGAAATACAAATGTAGGCACATCATAATTAACATCTAAGATTGTGTCTTCAACAAATGAAATGGATGACATTCAATCTTTTTTTTTCATAGAACCATTGGTAGAACTACATTTATTTATTTTTGAAATTATACTTGTTTATTACCCTTATTACTTTATGGTTTGTACGTTGTTTTTTGTTTTTTTTATTGAAGTCCAAGTTAGTTAACATATAGTGTAATAATAATTTCAGGAATAGAATTAAGTGATTCATCACGTACATAGAACACCCAGTGCTCATCCCAACAAGTGTTCTCCCTAATGCTCCTCACTCTTTCAGCCCTTCCCCCCACCCACCTCCACTCCAGCAACCTTCAGTTTGTTCTCTGTATTTAACCGTCTTTTATGGTTTGTCTCCCTCTCTGTTTTTATATTATTTTTGCTTCCCTTCCCCTATTTTCATCTGTTTTGTTTCTTAAATTCCACATATGAGTGAAATCACATATTTGTCTTTCTCTGATTGACTTATTTTCCTTAGCATAATACACTCTAGTTCCATCCACATCGTTGCAAATGGCAAGATTTCATTCTTTTCATTGCTGAGTAATATTCCATTGTAGACATATACCACATCTTCTTTTTTTTTTTTTTCTTTTTTTTTTTTTCTTTTTTAATATATGAAATTTACTGTCAAATTGGTTTCCATACAACACCCAGTGCTCATCCCAAAAGGTGCCCTCCTCAATACCCATCACCCACCCTGCCCTCCCTCCCACCCCCCCTCAACCCTCAGTTTGTTCTCAGTTTTTAACAGTCTCTAATGCTTTGGCTCTCTCCCACTCTAACCTCTTTTTTTTTTTTTTTTCCTTCCCCTCCCCCATGGGTTTCTGTTATGTTTCTTAGGATCCACATAAGAGTGAAACCATATGGTATCTGTCTTTCTCTGTATGGCTTATTTCACTTAGCATCACACTCTCCAGTTCCATCCATGTTGCTACAAAAGGCCATATTTCATTTTTTCTCATTGCCACGTAGTATTCCATTGTATATACCACATCTTCTTAATCCATTTGTCAGTTGATGGACATTTGGGCTCTTTCCATACTTTGGCTATTGTCAAGAGTGCTACTATAAACATTGGGGTGCATGTGCCCCTCCAAATCAGCACTCCTGTATCCTTTGGACAAATATCTACTGGTGTAATTGCTGGATGGTAGGGTAGTTCCATTTTTAATTTTTTGAGGAACCTCTGTAACTGTTTTCCAGAGTGGCTGCACCAGTTGGCATTCCCACCAGCAGTACAAGAGGGTTCCTCGATCTCTACATCCTTGCTAACATCTGTTGTTGCCTGAGTTGTTAGTTTTAGCAATTCTGAAAGGTGTGAGGTGGTATCTCATTGTGGTTTTGATTTGTATTTCCCTGATGATGAGTGATGTTGAGCTTTTTTTCATGTGTTGGTTGGCCATCTGGATGTCTTCTTTGGAAAAGTGTCTATTCATGTCTTTTGCCCATTTCTTCACTGGTTTACTTGTTTTTTGGGTGTTGAGTTTGATAAGTTCTTTACAGATTTTGGATACTAACACTTTATCTGATATGTCATTTTCAGATATCTTCTCCCATTCTGTTGGCAGCCTTTTAGTTTTGCTGATTGTTCCTTTGCTATGCAGAAGCTTTTTATCTTGATGAGGTCCCAATAGTTCATTTTTGCTTTTGTTTCCCTTGCCTCCAGAGACATGTCAAGTAAAAAGTTGTTGCAGCTGAGGTCAAAGAGGTTGTTGCTAATTTTCTCCTCTAGGATTTTGATGGCTTCCTGTCTTACACTTAGGCCTTTCATCCATTTTGAGTTTATTTTTGTGTATGGTGTAAGAAACTGGTCCAGGTTCATTCTTCTGAATGTCGCTGTCCAGTTTTCCCAACACCATTTGCTTGAAAAGATGGTCTTTTTTCTATCAGATATTCTTTCCTGCTTTGTCAAAGATTAGTTGGCTACACGTTATGGGTCCATTTTCTGGGTTCTCTATTCTGTCCCATTGATCTATGTGTCTGTTCTTGGGCCAGGATCACATTGTCTTGATGATTACTACTTTGTAATAGAGCTTGAAGTCTGGAATTGTGATGCCTCCAGCTTTGGTGTTCTTTTTCAGGATTGCTTTGGCTATTCGGAGTTTTTCCGGTTCCTTACAAATTTCAGGATTGTTTGTTCTAGCTCTGTGAAGAATTCTGGTGTTATTTTGATAGGGATTGCATTGAACATGTAGATTGCTTTGGGTAGTATTGACATTTTGACAATATTTGTTCTTCCAATCCATGAGGATGGAATATTTTTATCTCTTCTTCAATTTCTTTCATAAGATTTCTATGGTTTTCAGGGCATAGATTTTTCACCTCTTTGGTTAGGTTTATTCCTAGGTATTTTATGGGTTTTGGCTCAATTGTAAATGGGATCCATTCTTTGATTTCTCTTTCTGCTGCTTCATTATTGGTGTACAGAAATACAACCGATTTCTGTACATTGATTTTATATCTTGCAACTTTGCTGAATTCATGTATCTGTTCTAGTAGTTTTTGTTGGAGTCTTTTGGGTTTCCCACATAGAATATCATGTCATCTGTAGAGAGTGAAAGTTTGACTTCCTCCCTGACTATTTGGATGCCTTTTATTTGTTGTTGTTGTTGTTGTTGTTGTTGTCTGCTTGCTGAGGCTAGGACTTCCAACTATGTTGAATAACAGTGGTAAGAGTGGACATCCTTGTCATTTTCTCGACCTTAAGGGGAAAGCTCTCCGTTTTTCCCCATTGAGGATGATATTAGTGGTGGCTCTTTTGTATATGGTCTTTATGATCTTGAGGTATAATCCCTCTATCGCTACTTGCTTGCGGGTTTTTATCAAGAAAGGATGCTATATTTTGTCAAATGCTCTTTCAGCATCTATTGAGAGGATCATATGGCTCTTATCCTTTCTTTTATTAATGTGATGTATCACACTGATTTGTGGGTATTGAACCAGCCCTGCACCCCAGGAATAAATCCCACTTGACTGTGGTAAATAATTATTTTAATCTATTGTTGGATCTGTTTTGCTAGTATCTTGTTGAGAATTTTTGCATCCATGTTCATTAGGGAAATTGTAGTTCTCTTTTTTAGTGGGGTCTTTGTTTTGGAATCTAGGTAATGCTGGCCTCATAGAATGAGTTTAGGAGTTTTCCTTCCATTTCTATTTTTTGGAATAGCTTCAAAAGAATAGGTGTTAACTCTTCTTTAAATGTTTGGTAGAATTCTTCTGGAAAGTCATCTGGCCCTGGACTTTTGTTTATTAGGAGTTTTTTTTTGTTGTTGTTGTTCCTAATTCAATTTCTTTACTGGTTATGGGTCTGTTCAAATTTTCCACTTCTTCCTGTTTCAGTTTTGGTAGTTTATATGTTTCTAAGAATTTTTCCATTTCTTCCAGATTGCCCAATTCGTTGGCATATAATGCTCATAATATTCTCTTATTATTGTTTGTATTTCTGTGGTGCTGGTTGTGATCTCTTTCATTCATGATTTTATTTTTTGGTGGGGGGGGGTCCTTTCCCTTTTCTTCTGCTAGGGGTTTATCAATTTTGTTAATTCTTACAAGAATCAGCTCCTGGTTTCATCGATCTGTTCTACTGTTTGTTTTTTTATTTTGATATCATTGGTTTCTGCTCTAATCATTATTATTTCCTTTCTTCTGCTGGTTTTGGGCTTTATTTGCTGTTCTTTTTCCAGCCTTTTTAGCTGTAAGGTGAGGTTGTATATTTGAGAACTTTCTTCCTTCTTTAGGAAGGAAGGAAGGAAGGTCCCTCTCATGACCACCTTTACTGCATCCCAGAGATTTTGGGCTGTCGTGTTTTCATTTTCATTGGTTTCCATATACTTTTAAATTTCGTCTTTAATTTCTTGGCTAACCCATTCATTCTTCAGTAGGATGTTCTTTAATCTACAAGTATTCATGGTCTTTCCAAATTTTTTCTTATGGTTGATTTTGAGTTTCATAGCAATGTGGTCTGAAAATATGCACAGTATGATCTCTATCCTTTTGGACTTGTTGAGGGCTGATTTGTGACCCAGCATGTAATCTATTCTGGAGATGTTCCATGTGCACTAGAGAAGAATGTGTATTCTGTTGCTTTAGTGTGAAATGTTCTGAATATATCTGTTAAGTCCATCCAGTCCAATGTGTCCTTCAGAGCCATTGTTTCCTTGTTGATTTTCTGCCTCAATGATTTGTAAGTGGGGTGTTGAAGTCCCTACTATATGGTATTATTATCAATGAGTTTCTTTATGTTTGCAATTAATTGATTTATATATTTGGGTGATTCCACATTGGGGGATATAAATATGTATAATTTGTTAGATCTTCTTGGTGGATAGAACCCTTAATTATGATATAATCCCCTTCTTCATCTCTTGTTACAGTCTTTATTTTAAAATCTAAGTCTGTCTGATATGGCTACTGTCTGATATGGCTATGGAGCATGGCTACTCGAACCTTCTTTTGATGACCATTAGCATCATAGATGGTTCTCCATCCCCTTATTTCCAACGTTCAGGTATCTTTAGGTACCTTTTCTCTTGTAAGAAGCATATAGATGGGTCTTGTTTTCTTATCCATTCTGATACCCTGTGTCTTTTAATTGGAGCATTTCATCCACTGACATTTACAGTAAGTACTGAAAGATATGAATTTAACACCATTGTATTGCCTGTTGAGTTGGTGTTTCTGTTGATGTTCTCTGGTCCTTTCTAATCTTGCTTTTGGTCTTTTTATTTTCTTTTGTTTTGTCTTTTCTCCACTCAAAGAGTCCCCCTTAAAATTTCTTGCAGTGTTGGTTAAGTGGTCACAAGCTCCTTTAGTTTTTGTTTGGGGAACTCTTCATCTCTCCTTTTATTTTGGATGAAAGTCTTGCTAGATCAAGAATTCTTGGCTGCATATTATTCTGTTTCAGCACGTTGAATATATCCTGCCACTCCTTTCTGGGCTGCCAAGTTTCTGTGGATAGGTCGACAGCGAACCTGATCTGTCTTCCTTTGTAGGTTAAGGACTGTTTTTCCCTGCTGCTTTCATAATTCTTTCCTTGTGAAAATTCCTTTGTGAATTTGACTATGGTATGCCTTGGTGCTGGTTGGGTTTTGCTGAATCTGATGGGAGTTCTCTGTGCTTCTTGGATTTTGATGTCTGGGTCCTTCCCCAGATTAGAAAAGTTTTCTGCCATAATTTGCTCATATAAACCTTCTGTCCCTTTTTCTCTCTCTTCATCTTCTGGGACTCCTATGATTTGGATGGTATGCCTTTTTAATAAATTACTGAGTTCTTGAAGTCTTGTATCATGATCTTTTGCCTTTACTTCCCTCTTTTTTTCTGCTTCATTATTCTCCATAATTTTACCTTCTCAATCACTTGTTTTCCAGCAGCTTGTTTTTAAAAGTAGAAATTTTTGTTGCTTACTTAAAATTATAAATAGTACATGCTTATAATAAACAATGTGAGAATTACAGGAAAGGGATATATATATGTCTATATGTATACACATATATGTATATACATACATATGTATATATGTATATGTATATATCTCTTCACTGTTAACTTTTGGTGTATTTCTGTCCAGTCTTTTCAGAAAGACATTTGGAGATACATGCTCTTCCATGACTGGGTGGGTATTTTGTGCACCTAATTTTTTTCTTAAAAAGTAGTAACAATAAGAGATTTCTGCTTCTGGGAAGATGGAGTGGATGGGCTTTTTTTCTTTTCTCCCTGCTAGGTACAACTAAAAACCCTGGGCCTTATACATAAAACATATATGAGAAGGCTGAAAAGTCTCAAGAAGAAAGACCAGCTAGGGATCTTGAGACCCAGGGAACTACATAGTGGTGATTTTCCTGGGTTTTCTTTTTGCCTCATACATCCCAGACTTGGAGCTGATCATGCTGGCAGTCCAGAAGTGTCAATGGTACAGATTTGGGCGGGGGGAGGGGGGTGGGGCAGAATCCCTGTTCTCTCTAGCCAAAGGACAGGGAAAGGAGCATCCTAGTAAGACAGAGAACTTTTAGACTATAATTGCTCTATTCCAACCAAACACCTCAGAAAACCCGTGGCCCTACCCCACCCATGCCAGCAAATACTGAGTGGAGAGCCTATACTCCTATCCTCAAGAGGCTGTAAGGAGGTGCCCCAATAAGGTGGTGTCAGAGGAGGCCTGGTGGGGAGTTGGAGTCTTCACTAACACCCAACAGTAATGAGGCTACGGCCCATTCCTATGGTGTCAGTAGAGGCCATGTGGGGAGCAGTAATGAGGCACTCCCACCCAGCCATGGAGGTATTAGTGGAAGTTTCATGGGAAACCAGAACTCCCACACCTACCCAGCAGTAATGAGGCATCCACCCACTGGGTATGAATGAGGTGATAGCTTCCACTTTCCCTGCCACAGCAATGCCAGAGAAAGCCACCTGCAACAGAAATTTAGGTAAGATTCTTAGAACGTAGTAACAAAAACGTCCAAATTTCAAGTGAAAGTCACTTATCATGCCAAGAACCAGGAGTATCTCAAACTGAATGAGAAAAGATCATGAATAGATGCCAACACTGAGATATCGACATTTTAGAATTATCTGACAGATATTTTAAAGCAGCCATCATAAGAAGGTTTCAACAAACAATCACAAATATGCTTGAAACAAATGAAAAGACAGAAAGTATCAGGAAATAAAATAGAGGGTTTCAGCAATGAAACAGAACATATAAAGAAGAAAATGGAAATTTTAAAAATGAAAATATAACAGATATAAAAAACTTAATGGATGGGCTCTACTGAAGTGTGGAGGAATCAGTGAAAATAATCAGTGAACTTGAAGATTGAACAATAAAACTACTCAATCTAAACAGAGGAAAAAAACATTTTTAATGAACAGAGCTTCAGGGACATGTAGATTGTAACAAAAGATCTACCATTCATGTTTTTGGAGTCCCTGGAGGAAGAGAATTAGGATGTGACTGAAAAAGTACTCAGAAAAATAATGGCTGAAAATTTCCCAAATTTGGCAAAAGACATAAACTAGATTCAACAAATTTAGTGAATCTCAAACAGGATAAACTCCACTCCAAAGAAATCCACACCAAGGCTCAACACAGTCAAACCTCTTGAAAACTAAAGTATACATAAAGTATATATACTTTAAAGAGAGACAGAAGACACCTTACCTATAGGGGAAAATAATTTTAATGACAATGGATTTCTTATCAGAAACCACAGAAGCTGGGGTGCCTGAGTGGCACAGTCAGTTAAGCGTCCAACTTCGGCTTAGGTCATGATCTCATAGTTTGTGGGTTTGAGCCCCACATTGGGCTCTGTGCGGACAGTTCGGAACCTGGAGCCTGTTCTGGATTCTGTGTCTCCCTCTCTCACTGTCTCTTCCCCACTCGCACTCTCTCTCAAAAATAAATGAACATTAAAACATTTTTGTTTTAAAAAAGAAAAGAAACCACAGAAGCCAGAAGAAAGTGGCAAAAATTACTTCAAGTGCTGAAAGAAAAGAACTGTCAACCCAGAATCCTTCATTCAGTAAAAAAGTCCTTCAGGAATTAAAGGAAAATAAAGACATTCCTAGAGGAAAGACAACTAAGAGAATTTGTCACCTGCACACCTACCCCAAAAGGCTAAATGGCTAATGGCAGGCCCCTAAACAAGAAAGAAACAATAAAAAAAGAAATTTAGAAGTTACAAAGATAAACATCTAAACACAATAGTTAACTAAAAATGGAATTCTAAAATCTGTTCCAGTAACCCATAGGAAGACAGAAGTATAAACAAGAGAAATAAAAAGCAGAGGGAATAAATTGAAAACAAAACATAAAATGACAAACTCAAGCCCTAACATATTAAAAGCTACATTAAATGTAAATGCTCTAAATACACCAATAAAAAGACAGACATTATCAAAGTGGATTTAAAAACATGGCTCAATAATATGGTGTCTCTCTACAAGAAACTCATTTAGAATATAATAATGGTATAGGCAGGTTGAAAGTGAAAGGGTAGAAAAAGTTATATCATGTAAACATGAATCTTAAAAAAGCAGAATTGGTTTTATTAATGCCAGATAAAGTAGACCTCAGAGCAAAGAAAATTACCAGAGACAGAGAGGGACATTATATAGTGATAAAAGAAGACACAGCAATGCTAACTGTGTTTGCACCAAAAACAGCTACAAAAATATGTGAAGCCAAGAGTGATAGAATCGAGAGGAAAAATAGAAAATACCCTACAATTAGAGTTGGAGAGTTTCTCAACAATTGTTGGAATGCTTAGAAAACCAGCAAAAACCCAGAAGAACTCAATCACACCATCAGCCAACAATTCAATCCAATTAGGGTCTCACTAACATTTATAGAACATTCCATGCAACAATGGCATTATACACATTCTTTCCAAATATCCATGAAACATATGCCAATATAGGCCATATAATCTAGGACATAAAACATTCTCAACAAATTTAAAATAATCAAAATCAGACAGAGTGCATAGTCTGACCACAATGGAATCCAACTAGTGTCCAATAACAGAAAGATCTTCAAACACTTGGAAACTAAACGAAATAATCCCACAAGTCAAAGAAGTCTTGAGTGAAATAAAAAAAAAATGAACTGAATTAAGACAAAAAGACAACATATCAAAATTTTGGGATACAGCTAATGCAGTGCTGAGAGGAAAAGGCATAGCATTAAATGCATAGAGAATGCTTTTTCATAGGCAAAAACACGAACGTCCACCTAAGACTCATACCTTATACAAAAATTAATTCAAAATGTATCATGGACTTCGTGTGGAATGTAAAAGTACAAAATTTTTGAAAAAAAAAAACCATAGGAATTCTTAGACTTGACACAAAAGCACAATCCATAAAAGGAAACATGGGTAAACTGGGCTTAGTCAAAATATGTTGGGAAAGACAGTCTCCTGCTTGCAGTCTTCTGATCCCCACACTCGGCTGCATAGGAAGGAGCACTGGGCCTGGAACATTTCCTTATCAAGATGGAAAGGTACCACAAAGCCTGTGCTGGACTTGTCACCTCGTGTGGATATCTTTCCTTGTTTCAGATGCGATGTGCCCTCCTCTGTTCTGCTTAGGTGTGTGCGCCATACAGCACCTGGCCAAGCCCACTGCTATCTCTGTCACCTGCAGGGAGGGGACAAGGTCCACCTGATGCAGCACAAGATAGGTGCATGCAGGCCACGGCCCTGCACCAACTGCCATGAGGAGCCCGCTGGCCATGGGCATGCCGATGCCCACTATGGAAGCAGCTTTTGCCAAGTCTCGTCTCTGTGCGAGGAAAGCATTGTTTCACCCATTGCTTGTCTGTGTTGTGTTTTCCCTGGCACCTCCGATACCAGGATGCAAGGGGCAGAAATGCTCAGACTTCTGAGCAGGTGGTAGGCAACAGATGTCACTGGCTTGACAAAAAGTCAAAAATATGGAACACTTTGTTTAAGTGCCTACCTGTCGAAAAACATCGGGCAGTTTCCTGTTTGGGGCCATTTCATGAATTAAGCTGCTACAAACATTTGGGTACAGGTTTTTGTGTGAACATAAATTTTTGCTTCACAAAAGGTCCTGGGAAGAAGATGTAAAGATAAGCTACAGACTAGGAGAAAATATTTGTGAATTGAAAGGCTGACAGAGGACTAGTAACTAGGCTACATAAAGAACTCTCAAACTCAACAGTAAGAACACAAATATCTAATTAGGGGATGAACTGACGACACGAAGAAACATGTCAGCTGAGCGTTTACAGCTGGCAATTAATCACATAAAAGACAAAAACATACTTATTGATTGAAGAAGCACAGATTAAAATTGCAATGAGACCCCATTACACTCCCATTGAAATGGCTACAATGAAAAATAGTGACGCCACCAAATGCTGATGCAGACAGGGCCGCTGGATCCCTCAGGTATGGCTGGCAGGAATACAAAATGGTGCAGCCACTTTGGAAAACGGTTTGGTGGTTTCTTGAAAAACTAAACATGCAACCACTGAACAACCTGGCAGTTGCACCCCTGGGCATTATCTCAGAGAACAGAAACTTGCATTCATGCAAAAACCTGTACACAAATGTTTACGGCAGCTTTATTCATCATAACCCCAAATGGGAAACAGCCCGGATGTCCTTCAACGGGCAGGTGCTCAGACCAGCTGGAGCCCATCCACACACGGACGCTGCTTAGCAGTGGAATGGAAGGGACTGTCCATACACGCGACATCCTGGATGGACTTCCAGAACATTCTGCTAGGTGACAAAACAACAACAACAACAACACAAGTTTACACACCAGAGGATTCCGTTTGTCTCAAAATGACAAAACTATAGAAACAGGTACCACGTTCGTGGTCCCCAGGGTCAAGGTGGGGTGGAGGCGGGAGAGCACTGTGGCGGCACAGGACGGCAGGTGGGAGACTCTTGGTGGTGGGAACGCTCTGTGCCCAAGCTCCGTCGCCGGGGAGCCCCCGCCAGTGGCGCAGTGTGAGATATAGCCGTTGGGGGAGACTGTGTTACTTCTTACAGCTGCCCGTGAATCCACAACAAACTCAACCGTGGAAACTGAGTGGAAAAGTCACAAGGACAGGTAACGTTCTCTGAGCAAGCGCCGTGTGCCAGGCATCACGTTTTAGTTCCCACGGGAGGCCTGCAGGGTGGGCGTTATCCTCATCCCATTTTACAGGTAAGGAAGGTCAAACTCAACGAGAACAGCTCTCCCAGGGCCACCAGCTAGTGGTGTCCAAGCCGAGATTCAGACACAGAGCGCGAGCCTGACTCTCCCCACCATCTCCGCAGTCCCTCCCCCCTCAGCCTCCACCTGGCCTTGCCTCTGGGCCCCGTGTGGGCTGTACTCCCTCCCTGGCCCCGCTCCCGGGCCCCCCACAGAATCTCGCTGCTTTGTCCACTGCACCCGGTGATCTGCGCCTTCCTCTCACTGAGGCAGACACATTCTGCACCCCCAACCCCCCTCGGCTCTTGTACAAGACAAGACCCCCTCCCTGGAATGACTGTGGCCGCGGGCACTGCCTCGGCCTGCCCATGGGACAGATCCCGGGAGCTGGGCATTAACACTGTGGCGGGTGGTGTTGGTGGGTAGACACCCAAACTCATCAGGCACCACACTGGCCTGCACGCGCACGGGTCCTGCCCTTTCCCGGCTCGCATCCCCACCCCCTGGGATGGCCTCCCAAGCAAATGGGTGTCTCGGGGTCCGTCTGTCGGTGGGGGGGCACCCGAGATGCTCCCTAGGAGTTTCTGTGCACGCACATCATGTGCGCCAAGCAGCTCCCGGGTCTGCAAGTGTCCCCATATGAGTGCCCTGGGGCAGCCGCAGCAAATGACCACGGTCTGGGTGACTGAAAACAACACGAATGTAGTTTCTCACAATCTGGAGGCCAGAATCCAAAATCGGCGTCACTGGGCTGAGGTCACGGTGTCCGCGAGGCCGCCCCTCTGGAAGCCGCGGGAAATGACCTGCCCCTTGCGTCTTCCAGCTCCCGGGGGCTGCTGGCTCCTTCCGCTCCCATCTCTGCCTGTCTTCTGTCTGAATCGAGGGTCGCTCAGCCTCTCTCCTGTAAAGACACACGACTGCATTTAAGATCCATCTGGACGGTCCAGATACTCTCCTCACTTCCAGATCCTTACCTCAGCCACACGTGCACATTCTTCCCGCCAGGGTAAGATGGCGGGTTGTTGGGATTGGGGCCCGGCCTCCCTGGGGCAGCGGTCGCTCGGGCTCCCCGACGTCTTCCCGACCTCTGTCCCGTCTAAGTCCCATCCTCGACCTTGCGCATTTTAACCGCGGCGACTCCCCCATTCTGCCATACAGGCCAGAAATCAGGGCACCTTCCCCGCTGCCACCGCCTTCACACTGGGCTGGCCCCCAGGCCCGTCTGCTTTGGCCCAGAGGCCCTGGCACACCTGTGGGCAGTGAGGTCAGTCAGGGTCATGCTTTGCCTTCCGTTCGCTGACCAAGAACTGCCCAGGGCAACGAGGAGTCAGGAGCTCCCCCGGGGTTCTTGCTGGAGCCCCTTCGCTGCACGGTCCCTTCTCTCTGGCTCCTCTCCTGCCTGCGTCCAAAGCCACCTCCAAAGTGCTCTCTCTTGTCCTCCAGTGTTCCCTGACACTCGACGCCTGGCTGGGGACGGCTCCAGATCCCCGACCCATTCTGGACCGACCAAAGGTCTTTTGCCCTGGATGACGCTTGTCCGAGGGGACACGTCCCGCGATAGGGGCACGTGCCTGTCCGCAGCCTAAGATGCTGCGTGGCATACAATAGACACCTCAGAGTACCCACGGGCTTTGTCACCGAAGGTTCTGTGGGCATTCTGATAACTGACGTATCTTAATATTTTAATGTTTACCCAATCTTGTGACACGGAAGTGCCGTGCTCCCTATCGCTGAGCGCACAGACTCTGCCTGCTTTTCCGCGCTGCCCACGAGCCTCGAGGGGCGCTTTGCTCGCGGATCGCTGAGCACCCGCCTCTGCCTGTTTCCTCGGCCGAGGATTCTGGGAAGGCAATGACTGGCCCGGGGGACTTTGGGTTCACGTCAGCAGCAGCTCGTGCACTTTCCCAGACTGGGAAGAGCTGGCCTGGCCGTCCGGCCTAAGCCTCTGGCCCCAGCGCCCTCGCCCGTCCTTCCTCTGGCCCAGGAGCAGGTCCCTCCCGGCAGGAGGGATCAGGGCTCCCAGGGTCTCGGCCCTGCTCCGCCCGAGCAGTGCCCTGCGGCGTGGCTTCCGAGATGTGAGTCCAGGGACCCCGCAGCTGGGCCCTGCCCCCTCACAAGCACGCACGCTACACCTCTGATGATGAGACTCAGGCTTCCCCGGGCCCCCACAGGCCTCGGCAGTGGCTGCCCCAGGCCACGGGACCCAGGCGTGGTGGCCGCTTCGGCCCTCTCTGCAGGCCGCGGCTGCCCCTCCCCCTCGTGCCCAGTGTCCTGCAACACTGAGGCCAGGTGTCTGAGGCCCCGAGGTTTGTCCCAAGCCCGTGGCTGGGATATGAGATTTTTTAAAAATATTTATTTATTTTGAGGGGGGGAGGGGCGGAGAGAGAGAATCCCAAGCAGGCCCCCCGTTGTCAGCACACAGCCCTACATGGGGCTCGATCCCACGAACTGTGAGATCACGACCCGAGCTAAAATCAAGAGTTGGACGCTTAACCGACTGGGCCACCCAGGCGCCCCGAGATTTCTTTTTTAATTGAGGTAGAATTCACGTAACATGAAGCTAAGCATTTCAACTTTGTAAAGCGAATGACTCAGCAGCATTTAGTAAAGTTAGCACATTCACAAAGCTGCACGACCACTGCCTGCATCTCGTTCCACGGCATTTTCATCAGGCCAGAGGGAGACCCTGAGCCCGCTAAGCATCCGCCCCCGTTCTCCCGTCACAGGGACGAAGCAAGGCCACTAGCCTGGGGTGGCGGTCCTTCCCCCGGCGGCTCGCACAACCCAGCCAAAGCCCCAGCCGGAGCCACGCGCTTGAGCCCAAGAAGACGCAGCTTGAAAACAGCCACCCGGGCTTTCGCGGAGAAGACAGCTGCTTCAGCCACGGTCAAACCACCGCCTTGCTTTCTTCCCCGCTTCTCTACAGAACCCGCCCCGGCTCCTGTCGGGGGCGCGGGGGGCTCTCGACCGCTTTAGCTCGGTGCTGCCACATTCAAACTGATGCCGGCTCTTGAAAAGTCGCAAGGTGCCTCGGTGAACCTTTCACGCCCCCTCCCATCGGCTCCTCCTAAAGGCCGGTCTGCTTTCCACCCCCACGGATTTACCTGTCCTGGGCGCTTTGAGTAAATGGGATCCTTCGCTACGCGCCTTTGGCGTCTGGCTCCTGTCCTTAGCATCACGCTCTCACACTGTGGCATGGACCCACGCTTCATCGCTTCGATGGCTGAGTTCCACTCCAGGGTGTGGGCTGTGGCCCCGACCCGTGAGGGCCCCGCTCTGGTCTTGGGAGACTCCACTCAGTGCAGGCCCTGAGGCTGCTGAGAAGGCGCTAACTCCCAGAGGCCTCGGTCCTGGCGAAGAGGCAAGACGAACCGATTTCATCCGGAACAAACGGCCGTCGGCTCCATCCACGAGCACGTGCCCACGAGGACACTTCCCCCGGCCTGTGGAGGAGTGAAGTTCACGGCCATGGTCACAGAGACCACAAGCCCAAGGGTTTTTCCCTAGCCTGGGGCTGGCTCCCCTCCTGCCATGGACAGGCACCGCCTTCCCCTGGGTACAGCTGGGGAGAGGACTGGTTTTCCTGCCAGGAGGTGGTGGCCACACGTCCGGGCTGGGACCCCCTCCCCCACCCCCCACCTCCCCAGGGCGTCAGCCTGTCCGGCAGCCCCACACCCGGCCGGGAGGTACAGGAAGGAGGCCAGCTGTGCACGCTGTCCTGCCCGGCGTGCTGGGCACTGTGAGGACCTGGCTCAGACTCTCGGGCCAGGGCCAGATCCTGAGGCTGGGCTGGCCTCCAGGCACCTGTGGTGGGCAGCACCGAGCCAGTCGGCTCAGCTGCCCGCAGAGACGGGGCCGGGGCACAGCCCTCCACCCAAGTGTGTGGGAATTTCCCATCTGCCCTTCGGCCAGGCTGGGCCTGCACCACAAGGCAAGGCGTCCCGTCCACACCCAGATCCCCAGGGGTGACCGGATCCTGTGACCCCCACCCCCCACCCCCATGCAGACGTGATCCTGACCTCACGGCCGTACTGGTGATATCATGGGCTTGACTTCATGGTCTGAGCGCCTCCTTCGTAACAGGCTTTGTGAATCGATCGTGGCTGGCTGGCACGTCTTTAGAACTAGGGTGCCAGACTACTGACTCTCATTCTGTGGGCGGCTGTGCTGGGGTGCTGGGGACAGGTGAGGGGTGGGGTGAAAGGAGGGGCTCCCTACACAGAAGAGCTCCACATAGATAAAAAAAAAATAGTTTCCTTGAACCTTACAACTCTCCTTTTACCACAAATACTATGTCCTTCTCACCTCTCCCAGCATCTGACAGCCTATCAGCCACTCACATCTTAGCATGAATTTGTTGACCTTACACAAGTCCTCTGACAGCATGGCAGTCACAGCAGCCTGCATTCGTGTTTCAGGTACACCCAACCCTATTGGTCCTATGAGATCCTGATTCCTCCACCCAAAAAGAAGACTCAGACTCAGTACTAGTCTTGTGGAATTCTAGGATATCAAGGATTAAGGAGCGATTGCCAGAGCACTTAGAGAAGGAAAAGACAAGTTAACCACAGAGCAATGAGGATACAGCTGGCAGCAAGGTCATCAGGCACAATGGAGCTGAGCTTTAGGGTCATGAGGAGAGTGTTTATTATATTTTATTTTTTTGGAAACAGTGCACACACATGCATGTGCCTGCATGACCGAGGGAGGGGCAAAGGTAGAGGAAGAGAGACTCTTAAGCAGGCTCCACACACAGGGCGGGGCTCCATCTGACGAGTGTGAGATCATGACGTGAGCCAAAGTCAGACACTTAACTGACTGAGCCACCCAGGCACCCCAAAGAACTCTTTCAATTTTTGTTTGTTTGTTTGTTATTGTTTTTTAAGTAAGCTCTACACGCAAGATGGGGCTTGGACTCATGACCCTGAGGTCTAGAGTTACGTGCTCTACCAACTGAGCCAGCCAGGCACCCCTGTGAGGAGAGTATTTTGAATTCAGAATCTATGCCCAGAAAAACCAGCAATTATATTTGGGGCTAAATTTCCAGGTATGCAACTTTGGGGAAGATTTACTTCTTGCATCACCTTTTGTGCTCTTTCTGAGAAAAATTTGCTTGAGGATGTACTCCAATACAGTCACCAATAACCTGAAAAGAACTTCAAGCAAAAGAAAGAGTTGGGGGTCCAAAAATCAGTTGCATTAACCCAAGAGTGCAGTATGAAAATAAATTCTAGTCTGAGAGCTTGGAAAGCAGCTGGTACAAATTAGACACTCAGAATAGTGCAATGAAGAAGCTGGATGATCTTCCTGATGTGGTGAGGAACGCATACTTGTTCCATCAATATGAAAACATAAAGGCAATTAGCAATCCCAGGATAAACAAAGAGTTATAGAAGAGTGTGATGGGTACAGATAAAATATCATGACATGATTTGAGCAACTGATAGAATGTAAAAAGTACATATGCATTTTAACATCGGCTCCTGGATCATCACCCCTGCCAGCAGCTATACGTAGTGGTATAAAATTTCATTTCCTTCCTCAGTACAGAAAGGAATAATATTTATGAAACCATACTATATGTTTACTAGCCTTAGAATTATAGACTAAACATACTGGCATTTATAGAGGAGATATAGTTACAGATTTGGAACAGAGAATAAACGTTATAAGTTCTTCCCTGGCCATTTATTGAATGGCAACTCCTCACCTCCCTCCCTTTTATTCCCATAGCTCTTACCACTTGATACAGTGTAGATATTACTTATTGCCTTTGTTCGTGGTCTGTCTCCCCAGTGGAAAGCGAGTTCTGTAAGTCTAGGGATTCCATCAGCATTGTCTGCTGCCTACAACAGTGCCTGCCGTTTAGCAGGTACAACCTTTTGTGGAGAAACCTGTGAACAATCTAAGTGTAAAAGAATCATTGATGCGGGTTGGTGTGGAGAGAATGACACGGAGTAGAGGAGCCCTCACCTCTTCACCTGACGTAGAAGGGAGTGCTGAGATCGCGTTCAGGGCTGCTCACAGAAATAGAGACCTGTGCACATGATTCTCAGCCATTGATGAAAAAACGGGAGAGCGAAAAATAATGTAACAAGATTAAGGGGAGAATGTAGAAAGTGGAAATGACTTAAACATTTGGATCATACTGAAAAGTCAAATAGACATTGTTTAAAATTGACAAATGCAGAAACAGAAGTAGAAGCATTTTATCTAGAATTACGGCGGTAACAACAAGAGCTGAAAACATAAACTGTTAATATGGTTCTCTCCGGAGAGCGGTAATGGTGTGGGAGACTTTTCTTTTTTATTTAATATCAGTCCACACTGCTTTAATATTTTTACTTTTTGTCTATTACTTTTATAATTTAAAAAAATGTGGGGAAAAAAGCCATGTACACAGACTTCAATGTCCTTGTTTCCTGTAAAAATGTCTTCACTTATTTATGATTTAGTCTTATGCCGCTAGACTTTATAGAGGGTCAATATAAAAAATGTCTATCTGAAGAGTGTATCTATATTGTTTGAAAACTGCAATAAAAGACATTCATGTCCATTATGTCACCTAATGTCCCCTATACAAGGATTCATGCCAGAAACTTCTCCTGGAATTTCACACCTGAAGAAAGTTTGTCTCAACCAGGGAAAAATATCTACAACGGACATGAAGGACAAAGGGGTTGACATTCTTTGTAGAGAGAAACTTTCTCAAATTAATAAAAAAAAAGTCCTAAATACCTCAATAGGGGAAAATGGATAAAGAATACAAAGCATTTTACCAAAGAAATTTAAAAAATAGTCAGATAAAACGGTGAATTAATATTTTTACTTCTCAGCCTTGCAAAATTGAAGAAGAAGAAAGAAAAGCAGTGGAGGAGAATCAGGAGGAGGGGGGAAGGGGAGCAGGAGGGGGAGGGGAAGGAGGGGGAGGGGAAGGAGGGGGAGGGGAAGGGGGAGGGGGAGGGGAAGGGGGAGGGGGAGAAGGAGGGGAGAGGAAAAGAAGAGGAAGGAGAAGGGGGAGGGGCCCAGGAGGGGGGTGGGGAAAGGAGGGGGAGGAGAGCAGCTAATAATGAGGTGGGGGACCGTCGGTGGGGAGCCTGACCCCCTGGGCTCTGTAATATGATCAAAAGTCCAGCAGTGTCATTTCTGGAATTGAGGCTAAGGGCACAATTGGGTAAATGTGCAAATCTGTATTTCAAACCAGTGACTGGTCTCATCATGAAAAGAGAAAACAGAGACACCAGGACGAGCGCAGGGCAGAGATGGGAGACAGGGCAGCTGTAAGCCCAGGAATGCGAGGGACCACCAGCACCGCCAGGAGCTAGGTGAGAGGCCACACGGGATGTCCACACCCAGGGCCTTCAGAGGGAGGCTGGCCCTGCCACCCGGAGCTGTGAAACGGCCCATCTCTGGTTACCACCAGTCACGCAGCCCTGGGAAACAAACGCTCGGAGGCTGAGACAGGCCGACGGTTCCGGGCTGGGCAAGGGCATCCAGGCACCAGCCCGGTGGGCCATCTCTGGTCCACAGCAGGTGCCACCAGTGTCCCTGTGTCTGGGCCGGCAGGCAAGGGAGAGGAAGTCCCTTCTTGCTGCTTTTTCCATGAGGAGCCTGCTCAGCGGTGGCAGCGTCACGGCGGTGCTGACTGGGCGGCCGGGCCCCGGCCACCCCGACTGCAAGGGGCCCGCGCGAGGCAGCCCCTGCTGGGCCGCGGTGTCCCGGCGGGAACTCCGGGGCTGGTGTGGCAGGGGGATCCAGGGGTGGGGCAGCCTGATGGCTCCCCTCCCCCAGCCAGGCAACTGGGGCCTGGGAGGTCACAGTGAAGGACCACCTGGTAAGGGGGGCTCGGGTCCTCGGAGGAAGGAGGGCCTCCCAAGTCAGCGGTGCCAGTGAGACCAGACTCGGCCCGGCAAACACCGCTTCTTCGGAGTGTGTGTGGAAGCGCTCTGCCTCCCATGTCTCTTTTCTCCTTTTCTTGTACTAATAGGTCATATGCGAACTTTACACCACATTTAGAAAGCGATGCCGCTCCTCCCAGCTCTGGCAAGAAAGGCAAAAGAAGAGACAGTCTAGCTGTGTCTAACCAGAAGGCACACGGATGCGGGTCCTGGGAGGTCAAAGCTTCCGGGGTCGGGTGTGAGCACGGCCCTTTGACCTTTGACATGGCCGTGGTGAGGGTAACTGGCACATTTCACTTCCTGGAAAACACCTTAAGGGCCAAGTTCTAGGGTCGTGTGAGTTCAAGCCCCACGTTGGGCTCCATGCTGGGCATGGAGCCTACTTAAAAAATAAAATGAAGTGTTGGTACAGATAAAGAGATGTGGGTTGTTGCACGTACCTGATGCGTCGACAAAGTGTGGTCTACCCGTACGTGGGTATATCATACAGCCATAGGAAGGAACGACGCCCACACTCTAGAGCTTGGGTGCCAACCTCGCAAACACGAGGCTCAGTGAAAGAAGTCAGGCACAGAGGCCACGTTATTGTATGGCTCCTTTTATGTGAAATGTCCAGAGCTGGGAAATCTAGAGACAGAAAGCAGACAAAAAATAGTTCACGTAGGGCGGAGGCAGGATGCTGGGGGGGCCATGGTTCTCTCTGAGCTGACGGAATGTTCCAAGACCGACGGAGGGGACGGTGGCCTGTGTCCGTGAACAGACTACAAACCACTGAATCGTAGGCCTTTAATGGGTGAACTGTATCTCAATAAAACCGGCTACAGAGAGAAGTGTGTGTATTTGTGCTGACATGCACGGGACCCGCAAACGGCCTTTGCTCCGGGGAGTAGGAGAAAAGGAAGAGCAGGAAAATGGCACTTTGAACCTTAAACTCTGTTTTATTTCTGAATTGCGTGAAGTTTTGCAATAAGCAATCACGTTTGGTACCTGGGAACCCAGTAAGGAGGAGGAGGCGCGGGGGGAGGGGAAAGGAAGGGGCACGTGGCCCACCTCTGCCAGCCCAGAGTTCTCCAGACGCACAGTCTTCCTGCCGCTTCAGAACAGCTCTGCTGGCGTAACCTCCACGCCTGCCTGCCTGGCCGGAGGAGGGCAGCGCGAAGAACCACAGCAACCCCGCTCGTGGGCAGCTGGAAAACTCACACACGTCCCCGAGTGAACGTGGAAACCTAGCGTCTCTGCAGCTGTTTATGGCAACACGGAATCGGGCCCCGTATCGATGCTGTCACTATTGACAGGGTCCGGTTATAAACCTTGTCCCGGAGAGGATAATTAAAAGATGGATTAGACAGAGAGCACCATCTCCTTTTCTTGCGGCAGGGAACCCGGAGGCGGCCCGGCAGCTCGCCGACTGGTCACGAGAACCACGACTTATGGGTCTCGGCTAGTGTCTTAGGGAAGATGAACACAGATGGAGGGAAAATTAAGAGCACGTCACATGTATTCTCAGTCGTTGGCTTGTGACAAAACAGGCTTTCAGTTCCAAAGCCGGCCTGGGTCTCAATGGGTGTCGGGTCCTTAGAAGTGGAACCTTGAGGAAGCGTGGCAGGTGCCGGCCGGACGGGCACCGTGGAGTAAGAGCAGGAGACCCTCTCCGTGGGCAGGGCGGGTCTGGCTTTGGAATCGGAACGTGATCCCCGCTGCCACAGGCCGGTCAGGACCGCACAGACGCGTGCGCCACAGCCCTGGGATCCGGGTTCCAGAGCAATCTGTTCTTGCTTTGATGTTTTGCAAGAAGACACCTGTCTGGCATATTCAGCCCTAAAATCCGGCCCAAAGCAGGGGCCGGGCAGGAGATGCATGTTCTGCAAAGCCTCACGGGAGGACTTGCAGGCTGTCCGCGGGGACCTGGAGGGCAGCGGCAGGCCTGGGAAGGCTGAGCCATGCTCCCACCTGTGACTTTCTCTCTCGGGAAGTGGCTGCTCCTCCCGAGACTCACTGTCCAGTGCTCGTGATGATCTGACCCGCGGCGGGCTCCCCAGACTATGGGGACCATTGCGCCGCTCCAATGCAGTGTCTTGTCATTGGCCATTTTATGTGTCTCTCCCCTCAACTGGCCAAGGGGGCCAGGGCATAGAATGCACAATTCCCAGCACACAGGAGGCATTTTGAACAGGGCTCGTTTCGTTGCAAAAAAAAAAAAAAAAAAAGGATAAATCTACTCGAACTCAAGCACAAGAGCTGTGGTGGTTATTGCACTGCTCCCGGGGGTGGTCTGGCTGCAAGACACAGATCCTGGTGTGCCACTTACTGGCAGGGTGTCTGGAGCTCACAGAATTGATGGGCACAGTGGGCACCAAGGATGCTCCATACATCTTAGGACAGGAGGCAGATAATTGTCCGGCTGGCCAGATTCTGAGGGCTCTCCCATCGTGCAGGGCCCAGCCCCGAGACCCAGGAGTTGAGGGAGATCAGTGGCTTGGGGGACAGAGACTGGCCCAAACCAGACCTCCTCCTGGCCCAGGGGCAGCCTGGGGGAGATGGCTTTGCTGGTGTGCACAGACGTGGGAAGGTGGTGACTGAGTCCTGGGGCGGCTTTGCTGGGGGCACCGTCTAGTGCGCGGGTCACTGACCTGGGAGGACAGAAAGTATGGTGGCCGAGAACCCCAGGCAGGTGGCACTGAGAGGTTGAGCGGGCAGTGGTACACCTTTCTGGCATGACCAGCACAGCCCAGCGGGTCCCGGGGACAGGAATGGGGTCCCTGCCTCCCAGTGCAACATCGAGGCTCAGAGTCAAGTGTGTAGCGAGGAGAGACGTCCCCACGATTCCACACCCAGATTTGGAGGCTCGGCCTTGTGCAGGCTGAACGATGACGACCACGGTGGCTGAGCAGGAGCCAGGTGACGCTGCGTCTGATCCCCACCTCACTGTGAGAGGTGATGGAGCCGGGGGGGAACGGTCGCCCCTAAAAGTATGTCCACAACCTAGTCTCCAGATCCTCAAATGTCAGAGGAGAGGGATCTCCCTCTCCCTCTCCCTCTCCCTCTTCCTCTCCCTCTCCCTCTCCCTCTCCCTTCCTCTCGAGAGAGCAAACATAGCAAACAAACGACTATGACCTTTACAGCAAAAGGTGCCATGAAGTCAAGGTTCTTGAGACGGGTCTGTCCTGGATTGTCCAGGTGAGCTCTCAACGCCATCATGCGTCCCCCCAGAGGGACACAGAGGGACACGTGATACAGAGGCACGGAGGCCACGTGAAGAAGGAGGCGGCGACCGCACTGATGTGGCCACAAGCCAAGGAAGCACCAAGGACTGCCTGCCGCCTCCAGAAGCTCCAAGAGGCAGGACGGACCCTCCTCTGGAGACTTCACAAGGAACACGGCCCTGGGACACCTGACGTCAAACTTCCGGCCTCCGGGACTGGGAGAGAATAAATCTCTGTGGATTTAAAATACGTTTAGGGGCACCTGGCAGGCTCAGTCTGTTAAGCATCAGGCTCTTGATTTCGGCTCAGGTCATGATCTCATGGTTGGTAGGTTTGAGACCCACGTCAGGCTCTGCACTGACAGTGTGGAGCCTGCTTCGGATTCTCTCTCTCTCTCTCTCTCTCTCTGCCCTCCTGTACTCTCTGTCTCTCTGTCTCTCTCTCTCTCTCAAAATAAAGAAACTCAAAAAATAAAAAACAAACACTGAACTCTTTAAAAATAAATAAATAAAATACACCTAAATGAAATAAGTTTCTAGTGACTCATTCTAGCAGCCACGGGAAGCGGCACAGGTGGGGTTGACCATGACCATCGGGGGAGGCAGACTTCGGCCCAGGGACGCCGAGCACGGCCGCAGAGCTCAGCGCCAGCAGAACTTCCTGAGCCTTTCTGGCTCAGGGGTCCCTGCCAGTCGCCACTTCTGCTTCTGCTCCCACCTGCCCTCGTGGGCCTCCCTGAGCTCTGCGGACCCCGTGCAGCTGGCGGAGGTCAGAGTGGGAGGGGGTCGGGAGGCGCCCCCTTGGAGTTAAGCAGCCCAAAGTACAACAAAAGTTTTCCTGGCTCTTTGGTGGCGAGACAATTTTTTTGTCTTCTTGAGATTTCATTTGGCTCGAGACACGGGCTTTGAAGCGCGCCCCCCCCACCCCCACCATTTGAGGACTGACCTCAGTCAAGTTTATGACCTGAAAAGGGAGCACAGTGTGTCCGCGGGTGAGTCCAGGCAGCGCTGGCATTCACAGCAGGACCCGGGGCAGGGGCTGGCAAAACGGGGCTGCAGGACGGAGAGGGGGCGCTGGCCCAGGGACACTGGCCTGTCGCTGCCCCTGCAGCCGGCTGCCACAGCCGTGTGCCCTCTCCTCGCCGTGTGGGGCAGGAACCGCAGCTGTGATGATCACGTTCACCGACAGCCAGGCCCTGCCACGCGCTCCGACTCTGTCCCCACTCGAGGGGCGAAGAAAGAAAAGTGCCCGCGACGTGCACTGCCTGCTGGAAGGCGCTCTGGCCGGAACTCAGCTCAGGAGCTTGGTGCCACAAGCCCACGCTCCCAGCCACCCCGCAGCGCGGCCTTGAGAATGATTTTAACCTTATCAGAGGAAGCGCCTCCTTCCGACACTTATATTTTATGCCCGGTTCCATGTTTTTCCTATGATGTGGTGTGTCCTTAGATGTGAATGAAAGCATTGTTTCAGACATAAAAATTATAAGGCAACTTCTCCATTCTCCGTGTCCCCCTCAAGGGTGTCGATAATCGTGGCCAGCCGCCGAATCCAGGGCGAGATGCTGGGTGGGCCGGGGACCAGGGTGTGGGGACTGCTGCTGTCACTCCTGCCCTCCGGGCTCTGCCTCTGTCCCTCTGCCACCCTCGGTCACATCTCCCATACATCTCAGAGGACACGGGAAACATGGCCATTGGCACAGCCGCCCCTCCGTCTCTCACGGGTGGTAACAACCAGAGGGACACGGGGACCAAGAGAACAAGAGGCGGCTGAAGGGGCCGTGGCCCGCGTTGCATCCGAGGCTCGCAGGGGCAGATGCGGATGTGAAGCCAGGCACTGCATCGCCCCCAGGACAGGGGGTGGGGGCATCGTGGCTGACGGGAGAGGTCGGCCACCTTTGGTGAGGAGGGACCCATCTGGAACCATCTGCCCCCTTTCCACTCAGCTTCCGGAGGGGTTGCAGGTTGGAGCCGTGGCTGACGTCTACAAGATTCATCTGTGGCGTTCCTGGGCCGGTTTTGAAAAGGCGGAACAGGAGAGAATTTAGGAACCAGACAGTTTTCATAAAACAAAATAATGAATTCATCTCAAGTATGAGCTATTGATTTAGCATCACCTAAGAAGTCATCCTAACACTCTATGAAGAATATGTTTTCAGTTCTAAAATCTTCTAATGGATACGTCAATCTTAACTGATTCTTCCCTGTTAGGTCTAAATCTCTCCTTTGGGTTGTGCCACGCGGCTGTCGTGAGTGCTGATAACATGACAAATGGGGTTAGGACGTGAATTTCCATTTTCCAAATGAGACTTTGAGCTGAGGCTGCACTGGCCTGCTTCTTTCTAGATAGGTGAGTCCGAAGGTGTGGGCAGTGGCCGGTGGGGTCCTCTGTGCAGGTGGGGGCTCCACTGCAGAACCCCAAGTAGGGCTGGCCGCCCTCCCAAGTGCCACCTCGGGCCAGGAGTCGGCCTCACAACGCACCATCACGTTGGCTTTCTTTATGAGGCGGCCGGTCCTAGGATCAATGTTACTAATTTTGCAGATGAGGGATCTGAAGCCCCAAGAGATGCAATGACTTGTCCAAATGGCTCTGCGATGCTTCCTCTAAGCCCCGTGCCGTTCTGAGCGCCACCCACGAACCCTCTCAAGGTCTCTGTGGTGTCCTCCCAGCTGAGGCACGGGGGGCTGGAGAGACCTGCCCGACGCTGGGAAGCAGTAGCTTACCCCAGGTCGCCCGGGCTCCAGAAGGGCAGGCCAGCAGAGAGCCATTGGCGACCTCCTGCCGACCCCAGATTTCCACCCTGAGCCCCCATCTGCCCCCCCAGGTGGATGCTCACCTGCCAGGGCCCCTTCCCACCATGCACAGGCCCCACTGAGGCCAGCAGCCGTCACTGGGAAGGTGGGGCCCTGGCCCGCCTTGAACTCCATGGGCTCCAGTTAGGAGGCCCTGGACAGGGGTCTGGGGAGCCCCGGGGGCCAGGTCTGTGCACCCCCAAGCCGGCTCTTTATGTCTTTCATCACATGTGCCACATGTTGTGGGTTTTTTATTGGTTTTGTTGACTTGCTCTGCGAGATTTTCCCCAGGACTTTACCATAACAATGTTTTCTAGTCAGGCTGACGATGTCTCCCTTAAGAGGTATTAATATTCGAATAAATTGTTCTTAAGGTGCATCTACTTATGGAATAAGCTATAATAAGCACACCACAGTGTTCCACGGAGCACAGTAGACATCATAAAATACAGAAGGCTGTGGAGATCCATAACTTGGTGTTCACTTCCCGAAGCAGTCTGCGAGGGATGGAGGCCTTTCTAGAAGGATCTCTGCTGGGGAGGAAAACTTGCCCGAAGCTTCGCCTGAATGAGATGGAGTGTCGGCCGGGAGCAGTCTGGGCGGGCAGTTGGGATGGAGGCGGCTCTCCTTGGGGGCGTCCCTCGGGACAGCACAGGGAGCCCGGGGACACAGCCGCATCTCTGCCGAGATCTTCACTCCCCTTTGGCCCATCTGGGGATTTCACTGCCTAAACCCCAGGACCCCTGCTGGAGGAGGACTTCACTCTTTTCTTTAAGGGGAGGTGTCAAATGCATCATCATATCTAAATATTCAGTTCATTAAGTATTAAACATCTGTTCTAAATAACACTGCGAAATGCAAATGATAGCGGCTGTGTTATATCTTAATACAAAATTCATTAAGTGCATAGCCCCAAACTTTCCAACCTCATTATAAAGCTGTGTGCTCAACCTTGCTACCAAAGACACGTCACACCATCCAGGCTGCGGGCGTGCAAGAAAGCTGCCGGGGGGAGGGGGGAGAATTTACCACTGTTAACCAGGAGACACAGGAAATAAAGCTTTGCCGGTTTTGTACATCCCCCAAGAGAAACTATTTGTTCAGTTCAAAGAACTTTCAGGCCTCCTTATCAAAGTTAACCCAAACGTGTCCGTGCCTGAGATCAGAGTGGCTCCCACAGCATGGTGCAGGGCTCGGGGGACCACGGGCCCAGACCTGGGAGCTTCCTGTGAGGTCAGCACCCTGCAGGGGCAACTACCTATGTGCAGAGAGAACTTGCGGGCAGCCCGGCCCTGACTGGGGCGCTGGGGAGCCGAGCCCCAGGGTTGTTTGGGAACAAGGTAAAGAGGACACGGAGGCTGGTCGGTCCCCGAGCCATGCCTTCTGCTGCACAGATACCCAGAACCATTCCCACCAACCTCTGCTACTCATGACAAGGAGCAGCTGGGCAGGGAGGCGGGGGGAGGGGCACACAGGGCTTCTGATAGCACTTGGTGGTTGACTGGTTGGTTGGTTGGTTAACTAGTCCCTTGTATGTTCCCTCCTCCTTCTGCACAACGTCGCTTCTACCCGGTTTCTCTCTGGAAATGATCTCATCTCACTGGGGTGCCTCGGGCCCAGTGGTGTTGTTTAACCCGCACGCCGAGCGGAACTTTCTGAAACTGGCTGCTTCCCTTTGGGGTTCTCTCCACGCGCAGGGCTGCCTTCTTTGCTGTGCTGGCCCGTGTGTGCCTTGCACATGGCAGGTGCCCAGTGAATATTCTGATCTACGGAAAGAGCGAATGAACGTGAGGCGTGGCTTATAAGAGAGTGCGTGAGCAAGTCCCATCCTAGCTTCCTTCCAAGCCAAGGTCAGGATGAGGTAGAAACCGAACAGTAGAGGGGGTATGGCCTTGAAACCCACATGGCCGACCACACAGAGGGTGTCCGCCTGGTGGGGGCTCTGCACCCCCAGCTGCTGTTGTCTGCCTGTGTGGACCTCGGGTACCGTGGGCCCGGCTGACCTCAGGGGTCGGCTTAGGAATACACACGTGACTCGGCCTCCAGCCCACAGAGGCGTCCCAGATGCGGAGCCCTGAGTCCTTGCGGAAGGCTGGGATTCCTCACGGGGACGTGAAACCTGCTCGCTGCTCCTCGACGCTTCACCACAAGCCACAACGGGAAATGCATTTTGCACTGGGCCTCCACTCACATACTTCCACGTTACTTATGGCTATTCTAACACGCAACACGCACACTTCTTCACCTTCTAGCATCTCGCAACTGGGGCGCCTGGCTGGCTCAGTCAGTTAAGCGTCTGACTCTTGATTTCGGCTCAGGTCATGATCTCCCGGTTCACGAGTTTGAGCCCTGTGTCGGGCTCTGTGCTGATAATGGGGAGCCTGCTTGGGATTCTCTCACTCCCTCTCTCTCTCTCCCCCTCCTCTGCTCATTCTCTCTCACAATGAATAAATAAACTTAAAAAAGCGTAGTCTCACAATCAAAAACTCCACCTGGAGATCAAGAGCTCCCTGGGCCCTCCTCACCCTGCCAAGGCTGCCATTTTACTGGGACCACGTGGGTCGAATTTCATTTTTGTTAAAATGTCTTCATGGAGAGTTGCTCTGAAGCCACATTGAAAGGAAAGGATTTTGAGTATGCAGAAAAATACCAAAGCAGGATCGCTAATTCACATTAGGTAACAAAAACCAAATTCAATGTTAGGGGAGCAAATATCTAGCATTGATTGGGAGGGTGACCTTGAGGCCACATGTTCTTTTTTTCCAAAACAACCACCAAGCGCTTTATGAGTCTTAAGAAGGGAACTCGTGGGGCGCCTGGGTGGCTCAGTCGGTTAAGCGATTGACTTCGGCTCAGGTCATGATCTCACAGTTCTTGAGTTCGAGCCCCGCGTCGGGCTCTGTGCTGAGAGCTCAGAGCCTGGAGCCTGCTTCGGATTCTGTGTCTCCCTCCCTTTCTGCCCCTTCCCTACTCATGCTCTCTCTCTGTCTCAAAAATAAATAAAAACATTAAAAATTTTTTTTTTTTTAATAAAAGGAGGGAAGTCGCCCACAAGTAGGTGAAGCTGGGTTGTTTGGTGACTGAGACACATGTGAAAGGATGGACTAGGACGCACCTCCCAACGCAGCCAAAGGCCGGAGAAACGGCCACGTCTCTCTGGACGGATGAGAAACTCAAAGCACCAAGAAGCTGTTGTGACAGATTCTGGTGATTCAAAAGTCTGCTGTTTAACGTTATTCAGTGTGGCATAATTGGCTGTGTTCTCCTTCTTACTCATAAAAATCACAGGACGTCTTACAGAGTAAGGCGTTAAAGAACGCACGACCGAAACACGTTGTGCAAACCAATACTCATCTTTAGCGTACAATTCGCTAAACGTTTCCTATTTCATTCTACTTCATTTTTTAAAACCTCTGGCCTGGCCCACGTAACGGACCATGACCTGCAATCTGAAGACGGTGCTGGCAGCCCTGTCGTCTGCCACGTGCGGGAAGCCCACCAGAGAGGTCGGGGACAGACGTGACGGTGCCCAGTTTCTCGATGGGCACCATCTGACAGGAACACAACGGGAGCCACAGAGGCAGCTGAAAATTTTCCAGGAGCCACATGAAAAGTGTAGGGAGCAGAAGGTGAAATTAACTTGAATAGTAAGTTTTATTTAACCCAACATATTAAAAAATACTCTCTTAAGCAATCAGTATGCAAAAATTCTTAATGAGCCACTTTCTTTTCATTCTGTCATTGAAATAGTGCGAGGCTCACACTTATGGCCCATCCTGATTCTGACCAGACACACTTCCTGCGTCTAAAATACAAGAGCTACGCGGGGCTAGCAGCCACCATATTGGGCAGCCAGGGTCAGCAAACCTTTTGCGTAAAGGGACAGATAATAACTATTTGGGGCTCTAACAGCTAACGCTCTTTGGCACAACTACTCAACTCTGCCACTGCGTGAAAGCAGATGTAGATAACACTTAAGCAGGGGACTGCGATAATGTTCCAATAAAAATGTATTTACAAGAACAGGCGGCAGAATAGATTTGGCCCTCGGGCTGGAGTCTGTCACCCTCTGATGTGGGCCATTCCATGCCTGAAGCTGTCAACGCCTCTAGACCCCCCGGTTCAAGCCAACAAATCCTCTTGTGAAACTCACTCGAGATGATTGGATTAAGATGGCGGCCGTCTGAGGCTCCTGCCCCCGCTGAGGGTGCTGGGTGGTTCCCAGAGGTCCTCTGCGTCCATTTCCACCCAGTTTTCTTGTTCGTTCCTTGGAGGGCACTTCTCAGCTTGTGCTGTCCATGCACTATTCTTCCGGAGAGCCTGGCACTTCCACTCACGTCTCTCGTGGACTCGGAACCCCCAATCCAGGGAGCAGGAAAACATGTCAGGCTGGTTTAGAGCAAGCTGGCCAGACAGGTGGAAGGGGCCTCCAAGTACACAGGCTTCCGGGGTCCAGACAAGCTTCCACTCCCTCGCTCCCGGGTCACCGCTGCCCTGAGGCCCCAGGAGGAGCTGGCGGACCCAATGCCGTCACACTCTCACTTACGAACACAGCCCGGTGTCAGCCAAATGGCTCCAGCATCTGACTTCAGCTCCAGGCGAGGCACCTGCCCAGCCCTGTACAGGAAATGATTTCCAAATGACAAACATTAGCCTAGTGGCTTCCAAATGCCATTCTTGGAGCCAAGTGATCATCGTGTCATCAAGGCACGTAGCAGACCTCTGAGGGTTTGCCTGCCCGTCTTCCCCTTTTTCATGGATAATTCCTTGTCCCCAGTTGGTCTCCAATGACTGGGGGACACCAGACCAATGAGTCATTGCCCTGAGGATTCTGGACTTGGAGAAGCCGATTTGCAGCGAGAGTGAAGGAAGCCAGTGGCTGAAATGCCAAGTGGAGCGGGTGGGGATATAGCCGGGGGACCTGTGGGCATGCACGTCCCTGGATCTCGTATCCAGATCTGGCTCACTCTGGCTTCTCTCGTGGCTCAGAGGCTCTAGGGACACCTCCAAGCTCTCTCAATAAGCCCTTTTCTGCTTTAGCAGTTCCCAGTTTGTTTCAACCAACGCAAGCGAATTGAGTCCTGCTGACTCCCACCTAACTCAAGCGGTCGGGTGTCGTGGTGAATGCCCTGAGGTGACAAAGGCAAGGGACGCCGGGGGGGGGGGGGGCTCCATCCTGAAGGGGCTGCGACCCGTCTGAGGCCAGAGGCCAGAGGCCAGCACCTCCCTTGCCACTGACGGTCCCGTGGTCTTGGGGCTTAGTGTAGCCGTGGGGCAGCACTTCCCCTGCCCGGGGGAGAAAGCACCGGCTATCTTCCTGGGGAGGCTGCTCAGCCTGCTCCCCTCGGGACACCCGAGGAAGGCTGCCAGTTGGGGGGAAGCAGGAGGTCTGCTGACTCACAGGAGTGGCGGGTGTGGGAGTCTGAGGGCTGGGCCGGCTGGAGCCCTGCCCGGTGAGACGGTTAACCTGGAGAGAATTCCCTTACCTGGCACTTTTCTCCAGAAAACACGTGCGACTTTGTTAAGTACCACGTGCTGCTTTGGGCATTACAGGCATGACGCGGGGAATGAACCACAACCTCACACCCGTCTGGGACAAAGGGGGCTGCTCTTTTTTTTTAATGTGTATTTATTTTTGAGAGAGGCAGAGACAGAATGCGAGTGGGTTGGGGCAGAGAGAGGGGGAGGCACGGAATCCGAAGCAGGCTCCGGGCTCCGAGCTGTCAGCACAGAGCCCGACGCGGGGCTCGAACCCACAAGCTGTGAGATCCCGACCTGAGCTGAAGTCAGACGCTCCACCGACCGAGCCACGCAGGGGCCCCGGGGCTGCTCTTTTTAACAAACTCCCTGAATGGGGTTGAATAGTCCACCCAGAACCCTGGCCTGTGACTTTACTTGGACACAGATCTTTGCAGGCGTATTTAGTTAAGACAAGTTATGCCAGCTGAGGGTGGGCCCCAAATCTAGTGACTGGTGTCCTCACAAGGAGAGGAGAGGGCACAGAGAGAGAGGACAGGACGCACAGGGGCGATGGCGGATGCAGAGGTTAAAGGGCACGCAGCCACAGGCCAAGCAAGGCCAGCAAACACCACAAACCAGGGAAAGGCGGGGACCCCCTGGAGCCTGCGGAGCAAATACCCTGCCGGCACGTTGATCTCCGCCTTTCGGCCTCCACAGCGCAGAAGGATACGTGTCTGTTGCTTTAAGCCACAGTGATTTGGTACGGCAGCCCCAAGAAACTAAGGCAACGTCCATTCCAAGGAAAGAAGCCCCTTAGTCGGGTGGTCACCCTCTGCAGGGTCCCAGTGCCCACCCTGTGCTCTGGTCTGCTCTTTCCTACTGGCCGGCGGCTCCCTCGGCACAAAACCCTCTCTCCGCCTCATGCTTCACGGGCCCCTCGCCCTCCTGGAGAATCCCCTCTTGCCCTGGGGGGCCACCCGTGGGCCCCGAGAGCTCCTTCCTCAGGGTTCCCTGTGCCCACGCGGAAGGCCAGTCTTACGCTGATCTCAGAGGCTGCCTGTGTCTGCATCTGCCTCCTTCTCTGCAGCAAGCTCCAGGAGGCCACCCAGGGCCCCGGCCAACTCCGCGCCAGCCCGGAGAGGCACTTCATGAATGGATCGCCAAGTACCATCACTCCGTAGAGCCAAACCTTGAATGTACATAAAGAAGCAGCAGCTGGGACTTTGCTGGCAAAGCTGGGATTTGAGAAACAATCGTCCCCGTTGACCACTGGCTTGCCGTATATCAACACTGCACTGAACTCTTGTGGCCTGGACGGATTCATACCGGATGGGTGAGGTGACTGGGGGCACTGCGTCCACGGGTGGCCGGCATCCCCGTGTCGCACCCCTGACTCTCCGGGGGCACCCCTGCCCACTCGGGCACACGAAGGATGAGGCCAATAGTGGTTTCCTCTCTGAAGTATCCAAGTTGCCACCAGAACCCCCCTCGCTGTGCCAGTGGGCAGCAGGCCACGGCCACTCACACCTACGATGTCCAGCGTTTGGATGTAAACCCAATTTCCCCAAATGCAGACAACTGAGCATCATATCTGTGGAGCGAAGTCAGCTAGAACAGGACCAACTTGTGCTCACGTTGGGAATTCCTGCTCCGCTGGTGGAGGACGCACGTGAGGTATCCACAAGCTCACTTTTCTATCCATTGCACTAAGGTTGCAAGCCGTCTTCTACAGATAGTGACCAACGCAAACTGACCCTTGGGGTGTCCGCAGAAAGCATCAGGGACGTCCCATGCCCACCGGCATTGTCACCTGACACCACCTCCAGGACCGTGAGAGCACCTCACGTGTTTGTCTCCTGCCGACAAGCCCAGGCAAATGGCCTTGCTCCCTGGAGCCCCGGTTCCACCACCTGTGAACAGGAGCCCACCTCGGGTCTCACAAGGCGCCGTCAGGATCAAAGTTGGGTGGGGAGAGCCCTGGTGGCGTGGCTGGCACACATGTGGCCCTCAGAACAGGGTCACTGGTTATGCTCCCTGTCTCAGAGTGATGGAAGCCTCTCTTCTAGGGATCGATGACCGAACCAAAGCAGAAAACTTCACCGAAATTCAAGCCAGTAGGAAGAGCGAGTTATGGGTGGAAATGGGTCCCCTTAAATTTCACAGGGTGAAGCCCTAACCATCATGGGGCTATCTTTGGAAACAGGGTGATTCAAGTTATAGGAGGCCATTAGAATGGGCCCTGATCCCGTGGGACTGGAGTCCTCACGAGAGAGACTCCAGAGATGCGGGTGCACAGAAAACAGACCGTGGGGGACACGGAGAGCAGACGGCCATCTGCAAAGCAAGGAGAGAAGCCTCAGAAAAGCCAGCCCTGCTGATATCTTGACCTTGGGCTTCCAGCCTCCACCAGAACTACAAGAAGATAAGTTTCTGGCTAAGGCCTCCAGACCTCCTGTACTTTGTTACAGCTGCCCTAGCAGACAAATACAGCAGGCATCCCTCCCCTCATTTATTGGTCCTTAAAATTCCATTTTCAAACTTGACTCGTTCATTGGTACCCTGCCATGTTCCAAGATGGACACAGGGTCTCAGAATCTATGTTTCCAGGTGAGTGGGCCCCGTGAGCGTATCCGGGGGGCCACCCGCTAAGCTGTGAGGACAATTTGGTCACATTTATAGGTATGTGGTTCTGCAAGCTCACGTTCCGCTGGGTGATCTCACAGAGTTAACCGTACTGGTTTGCAGCACTGATGATGACCTTGCTGGGAAGAGGCCGTGACATGTTTGCCGGGCAGGACACTGGTGCTGTGTCCAGAGCCTTGTCAGTGTTTCCACACTTCACGCCGCTTGGTGCGAGGTGGTCGGTTTCCACACTTCACGCCTGGCAATGCTAAAGAGGGTGCCAACCTCTGAGCTCTTCAGACCCTTCTCCCAGAGCATTTGGGACACACCCATGTGTCTCAGCAGAATATTCTATGCTGGACAAATTCAAGGGATGTTCAGAGGATTTTTTCCTCTCTTTTAAAATGCATTTAGGAATGACTATACTGGTGAGGTTGGGGATTCCAAGTACTCCCAATTACTGGAATGTTCTCCCTAATTTGAAATGTTTTCCTTGCACGGCTCCCAAAAATTTGCACAAACGATCCCACTGTTCGGGTTTGGATCAGAGCTCCGGCGCTGGCTGTTGTGGGAAGGAGTGGAGCAGGCAATTTAGACACCCCATTAAGGCGATAAAAACCTCTCTCTGCATACTGAAATATATAAAAGGAGCAGGGAGCCGGCAGTCGGCAGCATGAAAGCATTTGCTTGTGGGGCACCAACGAGGAACAGGTCCAACGGTTGGTCCAACGGATGAACCAAAGTGGTTGGGCGGGTGACCTCAGGGAGTCTGGAATCTGTGGGAGAGCCACTGGGCCCCCTACCTATCCGGCCAACCTGCTGGGCACCAAGAACAGTGCCTGGGGACTTCCCCACTTCTGATGTTTGTTGGCCATAAAGGAGGTTCTATGAATCCTGAAACCACTGAGGAGGAACAGGTGTCCATGGCCAGGAATCCAGGCCCAAGGTGCTCCAGGCAGTAGAGCCCTCTGCGAGCAGCCACATGGGGGCAAGAGGCTGTCGGTGCTGTGACGTCGGCCAAACACCGCTCCATAGGCTGTGCCCCCGAGCACCAGAAGCAAATGAGTGAGCCCTCACTAATGGCTCCCAGGCCCCGAGGGTCCTGAGTCCTGAAAACAACTGCATTTTCATGGCAACAGCCGTCTCCTCTTAGGGCCAGATGCTTCGGGCACTCTCCACCGTGCACATGTCACCATCTGCCTTGACAAGCAGCAGAAATGATGACCCCAGACCAAAGACTGGGACTCTACCTCCCCACTGACGTGCCAGGAACTCCCTTCCTCGGGCAGCCCGGACTGTGCTCCGCTGGGCTCTGTGGCCATCGATGGCGGTGCTATGAGTGTGGGCAGCACCCCTGGGAACTCAGGCTGGTCGGTCCAGCCCAAGGGCAGCACCCAAGCTCACTGGCACTGCCCTCCATCCCTCCCAGACACACGGCCTGGTGGGAGTGAGAAGAGGGCTCTGGGCAAGTCCTTGCCAGCTAGACATGGTCTCCTGGAGCGGTGGCCTCCACCCAGCCTGGGGAACCAGAGGAGGACAGAGGCGGGGACACTCCCTGTGGACAGGCCGAGCCAGTGCGTGGGCCCAGAGTCCACACAGCCACGTCCTGAGGCCTGGGTGACTGCAGGGTGCTGAGGGGCTGCGGCCACCGACGAGCCCCTGCCTCGACGGTACTTATCACAGCAGGTGTGATGCCCCAGGCAGAGCCCATCTCAGGGCCTGGGCCCGCGCCCAGCAGGGGACTGACACAGAAGGCCAGGCCAGCCTCCGGGAGGTTGAGGGGAGACCACTCATGTCTCAGGAGTGTCACCGGGCCAGAACGAGTGCAGAGGAGCATAAGAAGGAAGCCAGTGTGATTCCCGGTGTCCCCCTGCTGTCAGCTGCTGCTTTTGCCAGGCGCTCCCTGGAGTCTTTGAGCATCTGCTTCTGGTTGTAATAGCTCAAAGGACCGACACACTGAGCCTGGTGTGGTATTGGTGGCCTGGAGCTGCCACAACAAACTCTCACCGACCGGGTGACTTAACACAACAGAAGTGGACCCTCTCACTGCGCTGGAGGTCGGAGGTCCGGATCAGGGTGTCGGCAGGGGTTTGGTTCCTTTGGGAGGCTCCAAGGGAGAGTCCACCCTAGGACGCCCTCCCGGCCTCTGGTAGCTTTGCCCACAATCCTCAGTGTCCTATACTTACAGATCCTTCCCTCCAACCTCTGCCTCCGTCTGTCGCCGTGTCCCTACTTTTGTTTCGTAACAACCCTCCCATTGGGTTTAGAGCCTGCCTTGGTCATGATCTCATCTCGATCCTTGATTACACCTGCAAAGACCTTTTTTCCAAATAAGGCTGAATGAATTCTGAGGTCCGGAGTGCACATGATGTTTTAGGGGCCACTATCCAAACCACTACAGTGGGTATGGGGACTGGCTGGTCCAGTCAGCTGTGAACAGTACGGACATCGCTGTCCACACGAATTCAGGGCTGGGGGAGGGAGGCCCAGGAGGAAACTGATTCGGCCTCTCCTTCAAAACAGACTTTCCCTTTATTTTATAACCTCCTTAAATTTTATTTTAATTAAGTCCAATTACTGTAACAACCCCAGTGAATTGAAATCAAGGGTTTTATTAGTTTTCTATTGCTGGTGTAATAAATGACCACAAACTTAGAGGCTTAAACCAACCCACACCATTGTACAGTTCTGTAGGTCAGAAGGCCAACGCGGGTGTCAATGGCCTCAAGTCAAAGTGTGCCCGCGGAGCTGAGTTCCTTTCAGGAGGCTCCAGGGGAGAATCCATGTTTTTGCCTTTCTTTGGCTTCTCGAGGCTGCCCGTGTCCCTGGGCAGTGGCTCCTCCCTCCATCCTCAAGGCCAGGAACGGCAGGCTGAGTCCTTCACTCTTTCTCTTCGGCCTCCTTTTTCCGCTTAGGACCCTGGTGATGACGCTGGGCCACTGAGGCAATCCAGGATCGTCCCCCTGTCCTAAGGTCAGCAGATTAGCAGCCTCAACTCAATCTGTAATCTACATTCCACTTTTCACTTAACGTGTATTCACAGGTTCCAGGGATTGTGATACGGACACCGTGTCCAGGGGTGGGGGATTTATACATTATTCTGTTTACCACAGGGCTTTTCCTAGATATCTTCCTGCTGTTGGGATCTGACCTAATTCCATACTTGTCAGTGTACGTTTCCCGCATTAATTCAATTTTTTTTAATCTAGGAAGACTTGTTATGTGGCCCAGCATGTGGCAATCCACCTTGCAGAACATACCACATACTCTGAAGTTGCAGGAATGGTGTAGGTATTGATTAGGTCAAGGCAGTTGACAACGTTTTCATAGTACTTATGTTTTCATAGTACTTATGTTTTAACTCTATGTCTATCAATTGTTCAGCAATGGCTATTAAAGTCTCTAAGATCATAGAATATCTACTTCTTATTAGGTGGGTATACATTTATAATTATTACATTTTCCTGATGAATTGACCCTTTTATTATTACAAAATGCCTCTCTTTTATCTTTTTTAATGCTCTCTCTCTGGAGGTCTACTTTGTCTGGTATTAATGTAACCATTCCAGCTTTCTTAAGCTTACTGGTTGCATGATATACCCTTTTCTATGTATTTATGCTCAGCCTATCTGGGTTTTCATATTTAAAGTTATTATTTATTTATTTATATTTTTATTTATTTTTTTAAATTTTTTTAATGTTTATTTATTTTTGAGAGAGAGAGAGAGAGAGAGAGAGAGAGAGAGAGACAGAGCATGAATGGGGGAGGGGCAGAGAGAGAGGGAGACACAGAATTGGAAGCAGGCTCCAGGCTCCGAGCCATCAGCCCAGAGTCCGACACGGGGCTTGAACTCACGGACCGCGAGATGGTGACCTGAGCTGAAGTCGGACGCTTAACCGACTGAGCCACCCAGGCGCCCCTATATTTTTATTTTTTAGAGAGAAAGAGTGTGCAAGGAAGAAGTGGGGGGAGAGAGAGGGAGACAATCTTCAGCGGGCTCCTCATTCAGCACAGAGCCCAACACGGCACTTGATCCCACAACCTTGGGATCACGACCTGAGCCAAAATCCAGAGTTGGATGCTCAACCGAGTCACCCAGGTGCCCCTAGAGTAATATATTAAAAAAATAACTATTGCAGCTGGGTCTTGCTATTTGTAATTTTCATTTTTAACTGTGGTAAAATACGCATAAAATTTACCATCTTAAATGTACCATTACCATCTCAAAAGTAATTTACCATTTTTAAATGTACAGCCCAATCATGCTAAATATATTCACACTGTTATACAACCAATCTCCAGAACGTGCTTATCTTGCAAAACTGAAATTCTATACCACTAAGCAACTCCCGTTTCTCTGCGCCCATCACCACCTCCAGCCCCTTGGACCTATCTGTTTACTCTCATCTCTGTGAGTCTGACTATCCTAGGTACCTCACATAAGTGGAATCATCCAGTATTTGTCTTTTTGTGACAGGCTGGCTTATTTTACCAGGCATAATATCTTCAAGCTTCATATATATTACAGCTAGTTTCAGAATTTCCTTCCTGTTTTAGGGCTAATATTCTATTGAATATATTTACCACATTTTGTTTAACCATTCATCATTCACTGATGGCCACCTGGGTTTCTGCCATTTCTGGCTACTGTGAATAATGCTGTTATGAACAAATGTCTGTTCATGTCTTCGCTGTCTTTTTTGCTTGCTTTCTCTTTTGGTATGTACTCAGAAGAGGAAGTTTATTTTTTTATTTTTTAATTTTTGAGGAATTGCCATACTGTTTTACATACGAACTGTACCATTTTACATTCCCTCTAACAGTGTACAAGGGTTCCAATTTCTCCACACCTTTGCCAACACATGTCATTTTCTGTTTTTTTTTTTTTATAGCCTCCTAATGAGTAATGGTGTGGGTCTTGTTTTTCAAAATCCATTTTGACAATCTGTGCCTTGTAAGTGGAATACTCAGTTCAATACCGTTTAATGTAATTTGTGAGATGGCTGGATTCAGATATGCTAATTTATTATTTGTTTTCTGTTTGTTCCCTCTGTTTCATGTTCCTCTGTTCCTCATTTTCTGCCTTCTTCTGGATTATTTGAATATGGTTTAAAATTCCATTTTTATTAATCTGTTGTATTTTAGCTGTATCTCTTTACATTACACTATTAGTAGCTGCTTAGGGGTTAAAATAATTATACAACTATTAGTTATTAATTATTGTTATTAATGATAATAAAATATTAATAAAATATTAATAATTGTTAGTTATCAACTATTAAGCAAATAATTATTACTTATTAAATTAATTAATAACTAAAATAATATACAACTTTAGCTTTTCAGTTTACTTAGAGTTAATATTGTTCCATCATATATAAAACATAGAAACCTTATAACTGTGTAGGTCCATATGCCTCTGAGTCCTTTAGGCTATAGTTGTCATGGGTATTATATCCACATACATAATAAATTCCAAAAGACAATGTTGTAATTTTTTGCTTTAAACAGTCTTTCATATTTTAAAGAAATTAAGATTTTAAAAGTCTTTTATATTTGCCCACACATTTCATTAATTCCCTAAACTCTGAATTTCCAACTGGTATCCGTTCCCTTCAAATAAGTTCCTTTAGCATTTCTCATGAATAGCAACAAATTTTCTACATGTTCTTTAATCTGAAAATATTTTCACTGTTGAAGGATACTGTCCCTGACGGTAGACTCCTAGGAGGACAGGCTTTTCTTCAAGCACTCTGAAGACATTGTTCCACTGCCTTCTGGGCTCCATAGTTTTGGATGAGAAATCTGCAGTATTTCCAAATCATCTTCTTCCAGTATAGTGGGTATAGTTTTTCTCTGGCTACTTCAGAGATTTTCTCTTTCTTTTGACTTTCAGCAGTTTGATCATGATGCTCAGATGTGGTTTTATTTATATTTATACTGTTTAGGGTTCACTGAGCGTTTGCAACTCAAATTTACGTGTTCACCAAGTTTAGGAAACTTGTTGGCCTCTATACCTTTAGACACTTTTTCTGCTACGTTCTCTGTTGCTTCTCTTGGGACTCAAGTTGCATATGTGTTAGACTTTCTGGTATTGTCCCTGAATCTCTGTTTGTCATTTTCAATGTTTTTTCTTTTCTCTTCTTCAGATTGGATCATTGATACTCATTTATATTCAAGTCTGCTGACTTTTATCTGTGATCTCCGTTCTTATAAGAACCCGATCCACTGAATTATTTTGTTTGAGATATTGCACCTTTTTTCAGTTCTAGAGTTTCAATTTCTATTTTTCATAATTTTTCTACGACGTCGTAGTGCTTCTTTCACTGCTGGCATATTTTACTTCATTGAATACAGTTACAGTAGCTCCTTTAAAGTCCTTGTCTTCTAATTCCAACATCTTGAGATCATCTAGGGTTGTTCTCAGTTAACTTTCTTCCTGAGGCTGGATCATATTTTCAAGCAAGTTTAGATCGTATCCTGGAATGTCATGTATTGGGAATGCGATGCTGCAGAGATTCTGGGCTGTTTCAATCCTCCAGATAATGTTGACTTTTTGTTTAGTAGCCAAGTAATATGACTGACCTTAAACTGTCTCTTTTGTGTCAGGTCAAATCACAGTTCAGATCTTATTATCTTTTAACAGCTGTGAGTCCTGCCTAAAAGCATGTGTAGTTCAGGGCTTTGCCAGAGACTTGGGTAGAGTTGGTTTCTGTTTGGTTGTTTGTTTTCATACAGAGTTTGTAGTTTTTACGTCTAAGAGGGCTAGGTCCATAGGAATTTACTTGGCCACACCCTTATGCTTGTTTCTAACACACTAGTGCTTTTCCCACCTGTCACAAAGCCAGGAGGCCTCTGAGCAGGTGACTTGGTGACAGATAAAAACACCTTCAGAAGAGACTGAGGAATAAAAGGCCACCTGTCCTAGGCTGAAGGCAGAGGCAGCTGTGGGCAAGCCTGCCTTCATTAGTCTGCTCAGGCTGCCATAACAAAATATCATAGACTCTGTGGTCTAAGCAACAGAAATCTATATCTCACAGCTTTGGAAGTCCAAAATCCAGTCGTCAACACATTTGGTTTCTTCTGAGGCCTCTCTCTCCTTGGTATGCAGGTGGCCACTCTTGCCCTGTGTCTGTGCCCTGATCTCCTATTCTAATAAGGACAACAGTCATATTGGATTCGGGCCCACCCCATCACCTCACTTAACCTTAATTACCTTTAAAGACTCTGTCTGCAAATACAGTCACATTCAGAGGTACGAGAGGTTAGGACTCCAACATAGGAATTTGGGAGGAAAACCATTCACCCTGTAACACGGCCCTGTACAGGCTGAGGGCTGCCCTCTCTTCAAGGCTAGCATTCATCATTGGATCCACTCCGTGGCACCCATGTAATTACCATATTCTGATGAGAGACCTGAGGCTCGCACAGTCACAGGGCCAGTGAGCAGTGTGTCTGATGCCCCCTCCTACGTCAGGCCCATCTGACCAGGAGCCCGCTTGGGCCTCGGGCTCTGGTCTTCCAAGCCCAACAGGTCATGGGCACCACTCACAGACCCTAGGACCTCCCATCACAGGACCAGAAGCACCAGTGAGGGCAATGATCACGTTGCACGGAAGGCACTAGATGATTTTGGTGGGCCCGGTCAGTTGCTCAGCACCGGCTCCTGGCAGCCGCAGGAGCCTGGCCCTCAGGTAGACGCTTTTCTCTCCAGGCACCCCGACGCCCCACCTAGCACCCCACCTGAGGGGCACCCTTTTCTCATCATCAGCTTCCTCATGGCTGCATGTTGCTGCAGATACCCCACATTTCAATGGCCTCTGGTTTGACGAAGGGCGAAGCAGACACTGCTCCATAAGTGCGGTCAATCATGAAAGAACGTGTTCGGAGTCCCCCACGTACAGCACGGCTGCAGAACAGGCGTGCGGCCCACCTGAGTATGCACTGCCATGCGGTTCCTCTCCAAGTGGAGGGCAGGGGTCCCGGGGGACGATGGCGCCTAGCAGTCTACAGTCCCATCCCGGAGCACCCAGCATCCCACGCTTGCCTCTCTCCACTGGGCGCCACCCGGGAAATGGAAACTTCTGCAGAGATGCGTCCCATATGAAACGGGTGGGCTCTTCCGAGGTGCAGCCAGAGGAAGGAAGCAGCACCCCGAGTGAACAGAATTGAAATGGCCTGGAAAATATGGCTTCGGTGTCATTTTAGAATGCAGGGGATACTGAAGAGTGTGCGTGGAACCGCCCTGGGGCCATCAGAGCGTCTGGGTGGAAATAGGAGGGGGTGTGCCGGGCAGGGCGATGCCCCCTGCACCATGGGAGGGGGTGACAGACAGAGAGGCTGCTGGCCATTACGTCGCTGGCTCAGTGGCAGTTCACGTGTCAAAGACTTTTACCCAAGCACTGCTACTTTCCCTCTGCTTCATTCATGCCATTATACTCATGCAGTATATTCACGTAATCTGCCTCAATTACACTGTCTGGGGAACCACTTGGCAGCCATTAATCCCCTGGCAAAGTATTTGACAAGCAAACAAATTCAGAGAAGGATGGCTGACGATCCTGAATTTCAGCAGCTCCCCTTCTGCAAAAGGTGTCAGAGCACTTGACCTCCCGGGGAAAAGCAGGTGGCTCGGGTCTCTGTCCTGTGTTCTGAGAACTCGCCCTTCCCACCGTCCAGCCGCTGGCGGTTCGTCCCCCAACCCCCCGCCCCTGCCTCGGGGAGACACCACAGCACGGTGGGCGTGCCCCGCAGAGGAGGGGCGGCACATCTAGCCATCAGGTAAGTGCGCTCCCCACGCTGCCCAGTGTAGGGCCACAACAGGAAGATGTGCAATTACAGGGACAAAAATACCCCGAGGAAATCAACACGGGACTTATTAATATCAGATCCATAGGTGACAACTGTCAGACAATCGGTCAACAAGGCCCCGTGTCTCTGTGATCCTGGCTAACCCATTACGATCTTTATGAAGTGTCCTTGTGGGGGGTCCGGATCTTCAGATATGAGGGGAAGCCCCTGCCCTTTTATTAGCAGCTAAGCTCTTTATACTTTGACCATATTGCAGCAGGTTAGATGTCTAAGCTTTATTGTCTTATGTTATTGAAAATCCAGATTCGGGCAGGCTTCTCCCTCAGGTCATGCTTTGTCTGCGAATACATCCTCATTTCTCCATGTACAGAGACCGTCTGGAGAGAGGCAGAAAAAGATTATGACTGTAATATACTTAAATCCAATTTATTTGCCTGGCCAGAAACTTCCACCCTCCACGATAGCTTCCTACCCGAGATGCTGTCCTTAATTCTTTGGTGACAGGGAGGAACCCACGGCACTGGCTTCCAGCAGGTATGGGCACGGAGGGCAGGCGTGGGTCCCCGGGCGTCCAGGCCAGTGGGTGGTGGCAGTGCCCCCGTCCAGCACGGACTCAAGTTTCTGGCTCAGAACCTCTCATTTGTCTATTGGGAATAAATCCTCAGCTGCATGCTGCCCCGGAAGAGAAAGACATCCGGTGGAGAACAACAGTCTAGGAAAGGTCCCTGGCCCCTCGACTTTTGCCACAGGTCCCACTTCTGTTCCAAGATCCATCTGTTGGCTGCCAGCTCCTGCCCAGGCTTCGGCCCCTTCAGGCTGGTCCTTACAGCCACAGTTAGGGTCTTTATTAGCCTGTGTTAACATTTCCTCCAGACTCTGCCTCTGGACGGAGTCTTGCAGCCTTTGAGGAAAATAATTTGGGGGAGGGGAGGGTTGTTTTCTTAATTAGTATTTGCTCGATTTTATTTTTTCTTTTTTTTTCTTTTTCTTTATTTTTTTTTGCCTTTTTATTTTTTTTTCAATATATGAAATTTATTGTCAAATTGGTTTCCATACAACACCCAGTGCTCATCCCAAAAGGTGCCCTCCTCAACACCCATCACCCACCCTCCCCCCCCCACTTTTTCTTTTTTTAATGTTTATTTATTTTTCAGAGAGAGAGAGAGAGAGAGAGGGAGATACAGAATCCAAAGTGGGCTCTAGGCTTCGAGCTGTCAGCACAGAGCCCGATGTGGGGCTTGAACCCATGAACTGTGAGATCATGACCTGAGCCGAAGTCGGACGCTCCACCAACTGAGCCACCCAGACACTCCAGTATTTGCTCAATTTAAATGATGGGATGCGGAGACCAGCCAGGGCAGACAGGGGATATGGGCGGGGTCCACTGCCTGGAGGGTGCCAACCACAGCCCTACTCCCTTCCCACCCCTGCCCTGGCAAAGCAGCGCTGGTGCCTGCCTTGGCCTCGAACTGCCCACTTCATAAATTTGGCATGGGCTGCCCTCCTGCTTATCACGTGCAGGCCTTGCCCACGGCCCCAGTCCATGTGCCCTGGAACATGACCAGTGGGCATCAGCTGTGTGTGCTCGTCCGGGACAGGCCTTGACAGAGGGAGGAGGCAGGGACGGCAACCCAGGATGAAGCGATGAACTGGACGGGTCTGAGCTTGGGGCAGGGACGTGGGGCCTGGAGACAGGGTCCCAGTCGGCAGGGAGGACCCAGGAGTAGCCAGAGAGGCTGTGCGGAGTGATGAACGGCTGCCAGCTAGCCTGGAATGTTCCCACGTTAGCGATGAAAATCACACGTCCCAGGAAACCCTGCATCACAGGAAAATGGGGCTAGCTGGTCCCCCTAGCAGTCAGGAATGGTGATGTGCTGCTCTGTCCCCTCTGGGTGACCCCGCAGGTCAGCTTACAATTTGGGCCTGTGGTTCATTCGTAATCCACAGATGATAAGGATGCCTTTTTACCTCCAGAAACCTGTGGCTTCTCATATATGCCTTTGTTTGGGTCCAGGCACTTCGGATGACCATGAATTTGCTGTTCCCAGAGCTAATGGCACGATCCATTTAAAGACGTGGCAAACTCCAGAGCATGGATGGCAGAGGGTTTGGGATAAGAAAGCGGCCTGGCCGGGAAGCCGGCTCCAAAGTCAGCAGCGGTCCTGCGTCCAGCCTCCTGACAGTGGGGGTGCTCCATGAAGGGGCCCCTGTCCTCTGCCGCTCTCCCCTTCCCTGGGATGACTGTGGGAGTGGATGCATCCGTGGGGACGCTAGGAATGCTGGGAAATCTGGCTGTCAGCAGCACCAGCAGGCTCGGGTCCACAGGCCCCAGACCCCACGCCCTACTGGGCTCAAGATGCCCCCGGGCCAGCCAGTGGTTGCCAAGCCGACCACAAAGAGTTCTTGGAACCACATCATAACATCTGGTCTCTGCTGTGCAAGGCACCTATGAACATTTGACCCTCTCCAAGGCGAAGGCCACATCAAGGCTCCTCTGGCAAAGCACCTGAGGAAGTGGGTCATTCGGTTCACGGACGCTGAGGACTGGTGTCAAATTCTCCCCCCTTCCCAGAAATGAGACAGCAGGGAAAGTCTTGGGGAATCTCTCCCGCCGCGCCGCGCCCTGCCTGCCTGCTGCCGTGAGCACCTTCCTCAAAAGAACAGAATGAAGAGGCTGCCGTGGTGGGGCAGAAGGCCCAGCGACAGGGGGCACCAGGGGCTGTGGGGGCTCTGGGAAACCGCACGGGCCTCCTTGCTCAGGGGACCACTCCTGGGCCCTAGAGAGGCCCCCACTGCCACCCCCAGACCCGCTGAGGCGGGTGGGAGGTGCTGTGCGGCCCCAAACGGGATCACCTCCTTCCGGTCAGTGCAGGGCAGTCTGTGACATTTGCTTCACGTGGAAGGAGACAGAGCTCCAGAACGGACGTCGCACCGGGGCGAAGCTGTGTTAGAGACAGAGCGTGATGCAGCACACACCTAGGTACTGGTGCTTTCGCTCCTGAGACACAGGGCTCCACAGACTTAAGTCTTTAAGGGGATCAGTTTCCATATATGAAGTTTGAGCCGGGAAGGGAGAGAAGACAGTGGTGTTTTTAGTAGGTCCAGGGAGCAAGGCTCAAAATGCACTTTTGGGCATAAATCTAAGCACAGAATCAATTCTCAGGAAAGCAGCTAATTAACCAAAGAGCGGAAACATTTTACACGTTAATAGGTTTTGCCAAACTGTCTTCCAAAATGACTGTGACACTTTTTACAGCTACCAAGAGTGAGTGCATACTTTTTTCTACATCTTCACCAGCACCGAGTATTACGCCTTTAAAAAATTCTTGCCAAACCGACCGTAAACTACCTAGGTCAGATTTGCATATTCTCACTTACGAATTTTAGCATTTTTGCTGTAGCAAAAATCCAAGAGCAACCCAAGTGTCTACCAATAGCATGCTGGCTGTGTGATCTTAACATGACTTTAACAGGATGATCCGGGTCTGTGCCTGTGAGTTATGTTCACAGGAAAGGCCTCCAGGACATGGTGAGTGAAATGAAAGTTGCAAGGCCTTTGTGTATAAGTTTAACAGGCTTCCCCCACACACTCATATGCATACCTGTGCACGTGCACACTCACACACACACACCGACACCCAGGCAGAGTGTTGTGGGCAGGGGGGTGGCGAGATTGGGGAGACAGGAGACGGAGGCACTTCCTGGGTTTGGGGGTTGGGCCTGGGTTGGGGTAAATCAGACACGGCGACGCCTCCAGGTAGATGGAAAGATCATTCTGCAAGTGTTAGCCACTCTGGACAGTCTGGATGGAACTAAATTAACTGACCAAGGAAATATTAGAAAACGAAAAATCTGCTAATCGGATTGAATTTACACTCTTAGCAGAGTTTATAAATGGGTATGAGCTTTCTTTAGCTCATCTGTCCAGGACAATGCTGCGATCCACTTTACTCTGCATTTTCTAGAATAGTCTTGGACCTGTGTGTCTCGGGGCTGATGTGTTTCAGGCTGAAACGGAGCTTCTTGGAGCTTCTCCCTGCAGCTGCCCGAGCCACCGAAACCAGCCCGTCCGTGCCCGCCCCTCCGCTCTCCCCTTGGCCGTGCTGCCCCCTCACCTCAAATGCCTGAATTCATTCTCTGTTCTGTATCTACTCCTGTGTCCTCAGACCCATAACTACCCAGAGCCACATGCCGTCTTCGTCCTTCTGACCAAAGTTAGAAAGCCTACGTCTGGCTGGGGTGACAGGCACCAGAGGGAGGGAAAGAAGGTCTCGGAAGGAAGGTGGGCCTCGTCACCTGAGGAAAAGTCACCTGAAGGGGTGTCGGATGACATTAGGGAGTCACTGTTCTGTAAACGACGATAAAAGTGATGCCGAGATGCCTCACCTGCTACAGGCACGTGCAGGAGTATTTTCAGATGACGTGAAACAGGGCCTTGGTTTTGCTCAGTACACCTCAGGACAAAAGTCCTCAGAGGGCGAGGAACAGCAAGACTGGCGGAGAGTTCATACTTGATAGAGGCTGGCGGCATGCAGGGACGCCTCATCTCCTGGTCTGAATACTTTTGAGCACGTTTGAATTTCCCCCAGCGCTAAGTTTCTGTAAGCGCCTACCGATAGTAAAGAAATAAGAAGAACAAGGGAGTTGAGGGGCCAATATACTTAAAATCGGTTATCATTATTTACAAACATGTTGGTATTAGCAAATCCAGGAGAATTAATTTGTTCAAACATTAAAAGCTAATGGGAAGGTTTGTCAGCTGGCCAGATCGAACATAACTATGGAGATCTAAAACTCCTCCCAAAAACCAGCCATGGGAAACACCACCGGAAAAGATTTTTTTAAATGTTTATTTATTTTGGAGAGAGACAGAGAGAGCATGAGCAGGGGAGGGGCAGAGAGAGAAGGAGAGAGAGAATCCCAAGTAGGCTCCACGCTGTCAGAGCAGAGCCCGGAAGTGGGGCTCGAACTCATGAACCGTGAGATTGTGACCTGAGCCGAAATCGAGAGTTGGATGTTTAACCGACTGAGCCACCCAGGTGCCCCTGGAAAACAGGTTTTTTTAAATACGCCATTTATAATAACTGCCCACTATCAAGACAGTGCTGGGTCTCGCCCCCCACCCCTGCGTTGCCCTTTGCCTTCTGGGTCCCTAAGCAGCTGAGCCATGGCATTCTCCCCACAGTGCTTCTGATCTCCCAGAAGACACCGCGTCTCCTTGCCTCAGGGGGTGCTTGAGTCCTGCCTCTGCATAACCAGGGCATCCTACCCACTGGTTAAATAAAAATGATGGACCGCCGCCCCGGGGCAGTGCAGAGCTCAGCCCCGTACAGGTGGGTCCTGCTTGCAGCTTGTAGATGGCAGGGAACCTTCTAGTTCACACGTGATGGACTTGAAACTCTGAGGTTTGGGGCTCAGCCTGGGTACCTGGGCAGTGCCCGGTGGGCCCTCACAGTCCATAGCATCCAAGGGCACATCAGCCGCGTGAGGGGCAGAGCCCCTGGGGCCTCCCCTGACCAGCACCTCTCAGCCTGCAGACTCCAGGCGCAGGGATCTTACGTGCGACGCTCCACCCTCAAGAGCCTGAGCCTAGTGGGAGATGGCCACACCCGCTGAAATGGGCACTTCCCCACAGCCGTGCCCAGGGACTATGGGCCCCTGCAGGTGAATGAGACCCAGGGAGTTTGGTTTTCCTGGAGGGCAGGGACCAGATTCCGGGGGGCTGTGCAGGTGTTTCCCGGCCGGGCAGGCTCTGGGGGAGGCATCGGGCCCTGAGGCACGCACTCCCAGCTTCTTCCCTCTTGCCGGGGAGGCTACGCTGTGGTCTGCTCTTGCCATGCCCATCAGATGACTTCCATCCAAAATCGCCACACCTGTTACCGGCTGCCACAACTTTCAAGAACAGAACGGGAAATCTACACGTGTCAGTTGTGCTCAGTCTGACACCGGCAGGTGAAGTGCGCACCCCAAGACCGGGCCAGCGCAGCCCCCGAGCCCGGGATTTGGCATTTCTGCAGCCGCCGCTGGGCCGGGCACCCTCGTCTAGAGGCCACAGCGCTGTGCTCGGCCCTTCGTTCCAGACACACTGTTATCCTGCGGCATTTTTGCGTGAAGCAGAGGCCGCAAAGCCTCACAGACAAGAAATCGTCTTGAGGCGGCCGCGGCGTGGCCAGTCACACCCCACACTGACGGAGATGAAGCGGTGACTCGGAGGGTCACGTCCTGTCACACCCGCGTGGTGCGTCCGGCAGCCCAGAGGCGGGGATGCAAATTCGAGGCGGCCACCGTCCGCTCCCCTCGGACGCGCTCCCCGGGCCCCCGGGGCAGGCTGATCACTCAGCCTGACACGAGTAAGTCGTAGATTAGATTCCACACATGCTCCCAGGAAACCCGACTGTGCCTACTTCGGTTTCCGGGCGGCATCCGTCACCTGTGACGGGACACAGGATGTGTGCAAGCTGTTTGCGCACGAGCCGGTGAGATCCCGGCGGACGCGGGCGGGAGGAGGCTGCCCTGGGGACCGGGCAGGGGGGCGGCCCAGGGAGGGCGCACGGAGGTCCCGTCCAGGCTGGCCGGCCTGTCCCCTCCACCTGGTGCCCCCCCCGGCCAGGACCCGCTCCGGGAGCGCCCGCCCGCGGTCCACGCGCGGGAAGGCGGGTGTTTGGTGGCTCTTGTCGCAATTCGTTTTAATTATGTGCGTCATAAAAAGACCACCTGTGGATGAGGCAACGCCGCCGTAAGAGGCTCAAGGTTGCAGCAGGGAATGCTTCATCACCGAAGTGTGTTTTCCCCGAGGAGTTCTACGACCATTTGATTTAATTTTTAATTTTTACATTTTAATCAAAAATAGCTCAAATGGTGGTGGTCTCTCCGGGGAAACATACTTCAGATAGGAAGCCGGCCACGCTCCTCTCAAATATGTAAAGCTGCCATCTCTGCGTGAGTCACGGGTGGCCCTGCTGCCAGCCGCCCCTGCTGGGGGCCCGGCGCGTTTCTGGAGGCGCGAGGCCGGCAGGCGGCTCCCGGGCTCCAGCCCCTCGTGAGCTCTGAACGACGGACCCCGCGTGCATTTCACACAGGTGCCTCCGCACCGCACGGGGCCCAGGTCTCCCCGCACGGCAGGCCCATCCCCCGGGGGGTCCCCTTACCTCTGCAGGGTGGGGACGGGGGCAGTGTGGGGTGCGGCTCAGGTGCGTGCGTCTGTACGTCCGTGCACAGTTGCCTCTAACGCTCTGCTCCGTAAACAGCCAGCAGGGTAACCGCTGGGTCACAAGGAAAGGCCTATGCATCCTCATCCAGGCGCCTGCACAGAAGACGGCCCCCCGGCTCGTCACCGCGGGACTCGGGGTCTGCCCCGGCTCCTGCTGAGGTCCGGGTGGGCTCTGAAAGCAGCCGCTGTGTGACCCCAGGTGGCGTGCCTTGTGCCTTCTGCAGCAGCTTCTCTGGCTTGGTGTTCCCATCTGTGAAGTGGGGACGAGGCCGGGCTGAGCCCCGGGTGCAGTCGTGGGGACCAGGAGTCCGTCAAAGAAACATGTCGGAAAATCCTGGCTGCACAGAAGTGGCCGCTGTTATTTTGTCCACGTCATACTGTTGCACGGGGACAAGAGGCAATCTGTTGTCTCATCATCCAGAGAGGTCTGAGGGTCTGAGGCATGAGGCTCTGGGCGCGTGGTGGGGAAGCAGCCAGGGATGGAGACCCGGGGCCTCCAGGAGCCCTGCCCCTGCAGAGACAGCACCCGCAGCTCTGCCAGCTGCCCTCTATCCCAAGGACTCTGATCTCCCCTCAACGAGCAACCCAGGCATCCAGGCGCCCCCACTACAAAGCCAGCAGATCCCACAAAGTTGGGGGAGGGGCTAGGGGAGCAGAGGGAGAGCCATCCACTTTCTCTGACTCCCGTCCCTACCTCGGCTGAGATGGCTGACACCTCGGCCACATCCATGTGGCTCCTGGAGACACGCCTTCACACGTTTATAGTACAACCGTTGCCTCGGCCTCTGGTGCCCCGAGTGGGGTATGTTCCCCACCTCCCATCAATGACGTTTACATAAAGACCCACTGGAAGGATTCTTTCTGATCTGGCTCCAGGGAAATAATGCAATTTCTCTCCAAGAAAAAGTGTGCTGCTTCCTTTCTCCAGGCCACGGGGATATACATCAGTCTGTCCTTGTTGTTGCCTTAGAAGCTCAGAGAAGTGTGTGCTCAAATCTGGCGGCTGGCTTTTTGGTCTCGCCGCCTCTCCTCCAGCGCAACATAATTTGTTTCTCCTCCACCCCTGGCTCATCACTGACATGCTCTGCAGGGAGCTGCCCAGCTCCCTCTCCGCGCTGTGGGACAGTGGGGCTAGGGAAGGGCTGCAACGGCCATGTCCCCTCCCTGGACCCACCCACTGAGGCCGAGGGTGGAGGATGAGCCCGTGGGCACCTTACCCACCAGCCAGGGGCCAGTGGGGCAGAGACCCAGCTGGCGGGGGCTCCCTTTCCTCCCCACTCTGTCTTGTCTTCGCTTTCTTCCTTCCCATGTGCAGAGCACACCCTCCGGGGCAGGGCTGTGACTCCCTGAGCATGGTGTGCGACACAGTGGGCAGGTCCTGATCTCCCACGTGGGGGCCAGGGGACCCTGCCCAGGGATCTGCTATTCCCCAGCTCCTGGGAGGTGCTCAGGCACCCTGTGGTCGCGGCTGGAGGCTCCCTGCAGAGGCAGCCAGGCTCAGGCTGTCACCAAGGACAGTTTCTGACTCCGCAGTCATCCTTCGTGGCTTGGTGCTTGTGCTGCCAGAGTGACAAGTCTTTCTCAGGTAACACGCGGTAAGTGCCTCTTTCAGTTCTGGGAGGGAGGGCCTCCCTCTGGCTGGGCTGAGTCTGGGGTTTAGACCTTGAGGACTTCTCTAAAGTAACACAGAGAATCTGAAAGTCGTAAGAAACGTTTAAAATGTTAAATGAAAAATTCAAGATACTCAGTTGTGTGCTGCTCAGCACCAAAGCTGAGAAACAGAGAAACACATTAGAAACCGACTACTATCATTGGTGATAAAATCGGGGGCGGGGGGGGGGGGGGTTCAAATGTCATGAGAGGTGTTCTGTGGTCTCTCAGCATGCACGTGTGTCTTTCACAGAGGAGAGGGGTCATCAGGACACGGGAGACACGGCTCAGGGCAGGTTCAGAAACAGGGAGCAGGTGGTGGACTCTGACCTGGGAGAGATACAAGCTGGGGGCACAGGTCCAAGGAGCCAGAAGGGTCCCTCAGACCCTCACACGCCTTGCAGAGCTGTCTTGGCTGAGCACACCGCAGGCCTCACGGTGTGGGGGCCTCATGGTGGCCAGAGCTCCTGAAGCTCTCCAGGCCACTCTCAAGGGTCATTAAAATCAGTTCAAAGTGACCCTGTGGGTGCCAGGGTGCCCCTGCCCAGCTCTGGGCACCACTGAGCAAAGCCCATCCCTGCCTCCTGCTCAAGCCCAGCACAGACCTCGCTTGGCTACACCATTCAGTTTTATGAGCCACACTTTCTCATCTCCAAAATGGATGGCGGCACCTTTCTCAGGGCCATGGGGGCCCCCGGGGGGGAACGATCAACGGAGCTACGGGTGTGTGGGATGGAGTCCTGGCCCGCCAAGGCCGGCCTCCCCCAGGGTGTCCGGGAGAAAGACGTGCGTGGACAAGGGCCTGATCCCACGGGAGCTCGAGCGTGCTCTAGCACCTGCAGGTGAGGGAGAGGGGGTCTGTGGACCCCACACAGGTCAGTCGTTGGCTCGGAGCTGCCCATGGGAGGCAGGAGCACCAGCCAAAGCCCCCAACATTCGGTGCCTCCACAGGATAGTCAGTGGAAGGAGACAACGCCTTGGAGGAAGCGACCAGGACAAGTCGGATGGAGCCGGGGCTCCAGGCCTGGCCTGGCTGCAAGGAGGCCCCGAGCGAGTGGCCTCAGGTCTGCACTGTCTCATCACAGATACCTCTCCCTATTCCAATATGAGGAGCATTCTTACAAGGATACAGGATTACGGTAGGAGTTTAGACCAGGTCACCTGAGGATCAGAAGGGTCACCACAGCCTCATGGACAAATTAAGCATCGGCAGAGCATTTGACAATTCCTGCACTAACTTGGAGAAAAAAATACATGTACTAAGAATCTTTTCCAAACACGCCTGTTTGTGCCAGTCCGGTATCGGTGGAGCTCGTTTGTGTCACAAACATCCACCAGCAAATCCGAACACCGTGTCTGGGGGCAAATCAGAAGATCTTACAATCTGAACGAGTTGTATCAATATGTCATTTTCTGTTAAGACCCAAAGGTTCCTGGACTGGTGCACAGCATGACAGCAGGTAAATGCTGGTCCGCTGCTGTGGGACTTCTGAAGTCTGCAGAGGCCACAACTGCCGTTCTTGGGGGTTTTCGGGGACAGTGAGTCAGATTTTCTTGGTCTAGCCTCTCTGTCCAGGGTGGTGTTCTCCAGGATAAAAGCCAGGACATGCCGGGGCCTCCTGGGGGCACGTCCACCCTGTCAGGACTTTGCTGTGGGACAAATGGCTCGCTGCAGGAATCTGCGGTCTGGATGGGACAGCAGCCAGCATGGGCATCTCTGAAGCCTCAACTCCGGGCTCACAGGTCCTGAGCGCATCTATCAATTACCCGGATGCCAGCGAAACTGTGCTGTAAGTGGAACCACGTGGGGAGACAAAGGGTCCTTGCGAGGAGTCTCCCCCTCCTCTGTTGTCATGGTGTTTCCCTAACCTCCCTGGCTGTGGCGGGTAGCAGAACAGCCTCCAGTGGCGGCCATAGAACAGAGGACCCTCCCAGGGGAGCGGCAGCATCTGGACCCAAAGGGAGAGACCGAGAGCGAGCACAACCCTCTCTCCCAAGCGCTCCTGCTGCAACAGGTCAGTGTGTGTTTGTTAATTTTACTGTGGTTAGATACTTACCACGAGATCTAGCCTCTCGGATCTTCAGGTGTGCAATACGGTACAACATCTACAGCGTGTTCATCTTGCATAGCTGGAGCTGTACCCCATGGGCAACAACCCCTCACGTCCAACCACCATTTTATTCTTTGCTTCTATGAGTCTATTTTAGATACCTCACTTAAGCGGAACCGTGCACCATTTATCCTTCTGTGACTGGCTTGTTCACTCGGCATAGTGTCTTCCAGGTTTATCCATGTCGTTGGATAATGCAGGATTTCCTTCTTTTCTAAGGCTGAATAATAGTCCACTGTATGTGTATACAGTATTTTCTTTGCCCGTTTATCTGCTGATGGACATTAGGACTGTTTACGTCTCGGCTCTTGCGAATAATATTGCTATGTATGTGGGTGTGCTAAAATCATTTCAAACTCCTGATTTCAACTCTTCTGGGTATATACCCAGAATCGGAGCTGCCAGATCACACAGTAGCTGTATTTTTAATTTTTTGAGAAACTTCCGTACTGTCTTCCACAGGAGCCGCACCAGTTTGCGTTCCCACCAACAGTATATAAGGGTTCCAATTTCTCCGCACACTCGCTATCCCTTGTAGTCTCTTGGTTTTTTAGTAACAGCCATCCCAGCAGGTATGAGGTGGTATCTCGCTGTTTTGGTTTCTATTTCCCTGATGACGAGCGATGTTGAGCATCTTTTCGTGTACCTGCTGAAGCCATCATACTCTCTGACTTCGAAATATAGTACAAAGCGACAGAAACCAAAAAAGTATGCACTGCTATAAAGACAGACATATGGACCAGTGGAACTTCAGAATTGAGAGCCAGAAACAAACACATATACAGTCAAGTGATGTTCAACGAGGTGCCAAGAACACACAACGGGGATAGGAGAGTCTCTTCAGCAAATGGCGCTGGGAAAACCGACAGCCACATGCCGAACAATGAAACTGCTTACACCACACACAGAAATCAACTCCAAGTGGATTGAAAACCTACAGATAAGACCTGAAGTTCAAACTCCTAGAAGAGAACACAGAGGAAAAGCATCACGACATCGATTCTGGCCGCGATGTGATGTGGCGTGGACCAGACGCTGAAAGCATGGGCAGTAGAGGCAAACATAAACGAGGAGCACCACGTGGAACGAAGAAGCTTCCACATGGCGAAGGACACCGTCAGCAAGGTGGAAAGGCATCGTGCAGAATGGCAGAAAGTATTTGCAAACCATCCATCTCATAAGAGGTTGATTTCAAAAAATATATAAGGAACTCCTGTAACTCAACAGCACAAAAGCTAATAACTCCATTTAAAAATGGGCCAAGGACCAGAAGAGACACGTCTCCAAAGGAGACACGCAAATGGCCACAAGTCCTTTTTCATGATCGACAACTTTCAGGGACTAGAAAAGACACTGATGACCCCAGAGGTGAAGTTTCTTGTGTTAATTCAAATTAATTATTAAGGAGCCTGTCAAGAACGTTTTTAAAAATTAAGAGATTTAGATCGTCACTGAACTGGGTTTCTTGAAACAGGAGTAATGGGCCTCACCACGAGAACGACCAAAAAGATCGCTTCAGTTGATGTATATGTTTATGTTGATGGCTACGTCTTTTCTTATAATTTTATTCTTTTTTCTTTTTAAGTTTATTCATTTTGAGAGAAAGCACACAGAGGGGAGGGGCAGAGAGAGAGTTGAGACACAGAATCTGAAGCAGGCTCCACGCTGTCAGCACAGGGTCTGGTGCGGGGCTTGAACCCATAAATCCTGAGATCATGACCTGAGCCAAGATCAAGGGTCATATGGTCAACTGACTGAGCCACCCAGGAGCCCCAATTTTATTCCTTTTTACAGAGGTCATAACTAAACCTGATTTAAGTTTTTATTTGTGTAATTATTTTCATGTAAGTAAATTTAGATGCCAGTAAACAACTTGTCTGTTGTTGTCTGCCCTGAACTTCAGCTAAAAAGTCACTGTATTTTATAAATGTACAATTACCCCTTACTGGCCTGAGCAAGCCGTTCCGAGTGCTTGGGCTCCTGTCCCCGAACGAAGGCTGCTCCCCGCGCCCCCAAAACTCCCCTCTCTCTCCTGTCTACCGGGATGAAGGAAGCAGGGGCGTGGAGAACCACACACATGCAGTTCGCACGCAGGAGCGTTTATCGCGGACACACTGGGTGCGGCACCTGAGCTGGCTCACGCCTGTGGCACTGGCTCTGGGAGGAGATGTAGACCCTGGAATGCAGGGCCCGGAAGGGATGGGCGGGCAGGACCCTCGGCCGAGTCCGCGAGAGCGGGAAGCGCAAACCCACCCTCTGCATCCGGCCCCAGCAGTCACCACAGAGGGACCCAGTCACCTGTCCCGGGCCCCCCACCCGCCCTGATCATGCACACGTGGCCTCCACCAGCCCAGCCCGGCCATCCAGCTGCTCAGAAACGGCCGGTACATCAAGCCGACCCGCCGTCCGGTCCGGGCTCCGCTGGACATCGAGCTGTTTGCCCACGGGGGACTGGGAACTAAGGAGCTCAGCTTTGGAATGGATCCCGGCGCTCACCTAGAGGGCGTCACTGCTGAGGTCTTGAGCCAGACGGTTATTTACATTAGACACCAGCGGCAGGGCCCGGTGGCAGGGGGCGGGTCTAAGACGAAACATTAGGCGTCCGAGGAGACTCCTTCCTAGCAGAAATGTACACGGAGCTCAGCGCTCCGAGTGGACTTTCCATTTTGTCTTCATTTGATCGGCCGTGCCCTGTGCCGTTCCCGCGTGTCACGGAGGGAAGGGCCAACCTGACCCACGCCGCTGCTGCCTGTGACCCTCCCCTGCGGCATGATACAGCACACCCCTGTGTGACGGGCGTCACTGGGTCACTGCCACTGCCCCTGCCATCCAGCCAGCCTCCCCCAGTAACCCCTGCAGGACGTCGCAGTACGGCCAGGAGGAGTGGTGCCCGTCCAAACCCCCGTCAGGGCTGTGTGCCCCCAAACGTGGGGATGAAAGAGTCAGCCCAGCTCTCTGTACCGATAGGACTGAGGATGAGGGCTTGTCCAGTCCCCAGGTCACCCCAGGGTCCTCAGCGGCTGGAGGAGGAAGAGGAAGTAGGAAGTGAGGGACTGGGGTTTGGAGCACCACAGCTGATGACTCATGGGAGAGAAGAAATGCCTCCATGTCTCACAGAGAAGAAAAAGACTGAGTCATTGTAAGTCTTGACTGGATTTGTTTTATTGTGTAAAATACACAACACATAAATTGGACTGTTTTAAGTGTGCATTTCAGCCGCATGAAGCACGTTCACCCTGCTGGGCATGCATCACCTCCATCCATCTCCAGAACCGTTTTCTCTTCTCCGCCGGAAATTCTGTCCCCGCTAAGCAACTCCCCGCCTGTCCCTCTGCACCCTACTAAGTTTGCGCCAGACGGCCCTGTCTTCCTGCCAGGCTGCTGAAGTGATCATGTAAGGTGGCTGGCTGGCAATCCTCCCCAGATATGCATGTGTACTGCTAAGGAACCGACGGGCCAGACGTTTCCCAAGGTGCTAAAGTGCACGCAGAAATCACGAGTCCTGGTCATGAGCTGGCAGCAGGTCCTGGGATGAGGTCTGGAATCGCGCTCTCCACGCGGCCTGCCACCGGGGGGGAGGGGCCTTCACCACAGTTTCGAAGTCAAAGGCAGAGAGAGCGAGGCTTTTCAGCTCTGTCGCTGACATCCTGGGACCCGGGGCGTTGGGCTCCAAGGCCCCACGCATGTGTATGCAATCACGGTCACGAGTGCCAGGCCCCGTGCAAAGCACCTAATACGTCATGCCATCGCTCACTGCCCACCGCGAGTTAGGAGGTGGGCGCTGTTGTTGTCCCCATTTTCCAGATGAGGAGGCTGAGGCACAGGGTCAGAGTCGGAAGCAGCAGGGGAACCCCAGGCAGGTGCCCACCCCAGGCCCTGAGACGCACCAGACACCACTACTTCCGGTAGTGGGCTTGCGGGCTGCCTAGTCCGGCGAAGTAGACTATTCGACTTATTCCAGAACACTGGAGAGACTTTCCACATAGCACAGAGGAGCCGTCTGCCCCAAAGTTCCCATGTCCCAACCTAAATGACTCAGGTATGCCCGGATTCCCGGAACGTGGCGGGCGGCATTTCCTGGGAGCTACGGAAATGCAGAACGCGGGGACCCTCCCCAGACCTGGTGTCTGCGTCTGGACAAGACCGCCCCACCCCTGGGATCCACGTGCAGCCTGAGGAGCTGGGGTCTGGAGGGGCCCGGTTCGGACCACAGTCTGGCCGTGGGTGACTGACTGGGCCTTGCTCAGCCGCTGTCCTTATTAGTACAGTGAGGGTACTCGTTTCCTCAAAGGGTTTTGGATTATTAAAAATGATCACTCACTACACTGTTTCTTTCCCATTGCACTTGGGGGAAAAAAAACTGCACTATTCAGTTTTAAACAGCCAGTTTCCAGGAAATGATCTGGTAAGACAGTTATAATCAGAAAATTTAATGGGAAAAAAAAAAAAAAAAAGATACCCAGGGTTGAGTTTAAAGTACAAGACCTGTGCTAACAAAACAAAAACCAAGAACAGGGAGAAAAGGAAGCACATACACACACAAGAGTGGTGATCGTGGCACAATGCCGTGCCTCTGAGCGGAAGTCTCAATACCAGAAAGTGGCTGCTTATCCTGCAATTAATAGCAAATTCAGCAGAAATCCAACTGATGTCTCATGTGGCTTTTATTTGTGAAGTCTGACCAAATGATTCTGAAGTCGGTCTAGACGAATAAGCACACAAGAACAGTCAGCAGCATTCCGACAAATGACAGGCGGTGACGGAGAAGTAGCCCGTGCCCAGGAGAATGGGACCCAGGCCTGGGCCCTGGCTTTGTCACCTTTCTGCACGTGTTATGTCTCAATAACAAAAGTCACACACACACACGCACCCCCCCCCCCAAGCACACGATGCCACAGCCAGCAGATGAGAAAGATCAAAGAACAAGACAAAGCACACAAGCAACCCCACACATAGTAGAAATGGAATTTATAGTCAGTGGAGGCAAATGTGGTTAGAACAAATGGTTGATGTCGGGGAAGAAATCAAGGTAGACATATCACCCTTTGCGCAACCCCCCCCCCCCCAAATTTTTAGCTACAGCAAAGTTTTAAATGTTACAATGACAGGAGAGTCATGCAAAGCTGTAGACGCATGATGTGCGTATCAATTCAGATAATGTACAGAATTGGGGAGAAATGAAGGCCTCACTTGAATGACTCTCAGGCTAGAAACCAGAGGAAAAGAGGCTGACAGATATGACCATTAAGTCTTCCGTGTAGCAGCAAATGGTACCATAAGCATCAGTGAAAAGAAACTGAAAAATTATCAAGTGGGAAAAGTATTTGTAATATATGAGAGAAAAACAGACCTACTAGCCTTAGTATATGAAGAATTCTTAAAAATAAATAAGACACGGGTCCCAGTAGAAATATGGGCAAAGACGGAAAGTTCACAAAATAAGTGGCACATGGCCACTAAATGGAAAGCAGGACAAAGACCAGAAAGGCAAGCATCAAAAAAGAAATTCTGGGGGTGCCTGAGTGGCTCAGTCGGTTAAGCGTCTGACTTTGGCTCAGGTCATGATCTTGCAGTTTGTGGGTTTGAGCCCTGAGTCGGGCTCTGTGCTGACAGCTCAGAGCCTGGGTTAAGCTTCAGATTCTGTGTCTCCTTCTCTCTCTCTCGCTCTCTATCCCTCCCCCACTCATGCTCTGTCTCTTAAAAATGAATAAACATTAAAAAAAAAAAAGAATTACTGCCAAAATATCAAAATCAAATCTGATCAAGCCTTGGGATCATCTACCAACTTGCAGGAGATACAGAGGTCAGAGGAGCAAGGAAAAACATGACTCACAATTAGCAAAATCTCAACACAAGCGCGACAAACAAACCAGCTTCTTGAAAATACAGTCCAAGGGGGAACAAAGGAAGGGAGACCCTCGATCAGAAAAAACAGAACTCATCAACCGGCCGGACACGTGGACCTTATTTGGATCCCAACTCAGACAAGCCGTAAAAAAACAGACAAAACAGAAACAAACGTTTATGAAATTGATAAAGCATGCAGAAATGTAACCAGAGACTAGAGATTTCCTAATCTGTTTGAGGAGGAACCATCATAGTGTGGCTCTGCTTTTTAAACATCCCTGGGGAGGCTGTATGGAAACTATTACAGGTGAATGGATACCTGGGACCTGCTTCCAGTCAGTGCGTGGGGAAGGGGCGGGCAGGCAGAGCAGGCTGGGGGCTGACCTCTGCTGGGCATGGAGGGCTGAGGATGTCCCTTGTACTGTTTCTTCTGCCGACTCCTGGGTGTGTGCATAATGTCCCGAGTTCAAAAACAGAGTAGGCTCTGCCCAGTATCGGTCAAAGAGAAGGAAGTCGGCTCTTGGGACCAACCTGCCAGAGGGCACAAAACCAGAATGTACCCTCTGACTCACCGATTCAACTTACAGAATGTTCTCTTATGAACATAAATGGGAAACCTTATAAAAATGTGTGAGAATGGTTATCTGGCAATTTTTGTAATAGCAAGTAGATAAATGAGTAAATGAATAAATGAATGAACTTACACAGGCAGTACAGAGGGACTGGACAAAGGCACTGTGGCATTATCCACCCAATGGGACATTGTGCAGACATTTAAGGACGTGACCCAGTACACATTTACTGACGTGAAAAGATGGACGTGACGTTAACATCAAAGGGCGCGTCTGTGGGAGTGTATGCTTATGGAGCAAAGGTTTTACAAGGATAGTCATAGAAATGCTAACATCAGTCATGGTATGGGAATGATGGGATTCTGGGAGACTTTTATATTTGTATTTCATTTTATCTATAACATTAGTTTTCTTCTGTACTAAGGAGGGAATTGATGTATAATTTTCAATGTTTTAGAAAGAAATTTGTAAATAAACCATATTTTAAAAGGAGGCAAGACATTTCAAATGATGCTACTCTCTTTGTTAACCATTTCCCTTGCTTTTGAATTTTCTGAAAGTTGTATAATCTGTTGTTTTAGAAGCCACTATAAACTTATTTTGTGAGACGATAAGAGGTATTTTTGTCCCCACACAAAATATAAACAATGACAGTGATTAAGGGATACACTGACAATGTGTCTAATGGGAATGCACATACATACAGGCCCAGCCTGCTTCCTCGGGGTGTAAGGGAACCTCCGCCCGCCCCCACCGCCACCCCGACAGGAAAACAAAGACGAAGCAGTCTACAGGGATAGCCACGTTTCACGCTCGTCACGGGGTGTCAAATGCCCAGCTTTAGTGGGATCTGTGCGGGTTTTGCCTATTAGCTAATGTGCTTCAGTACCTGCAGTGCTGACTTGACGGGGGGCAGCCAGCGGGGGCTGGCCAGGGGGTGGTGACCAGGCGGGGAGCCGCCAGAGGGGGCTGGCGGGGCGGGGAGTGGCCGCAGTGGGGTGCAGGCGGCACCGGGAGCTCTTCCCGGGAAGAGCTTCCAGCAGGCCGAGCGGCCGTGCCCCGGGCCCGTCAAGCCGCACATCCTGGCCCAGACTTCATTTTGCAAACGTTAAAAAGACCTCCCCACACTTACCTACAAGCTTTAAAAACAACCTGTCCCAACAAAACGGGCACATCGTGCCCGAGCTGTCCCGACGACAGCCTGTGCCTTCCAGGATGGAGTACCCTGTTACCTTCACGAGGACGTGTTCCTGCAGGGACGGGGACGCGGCCCCCACGCAGCACACGGTGAGCCGTGAAGGGAAGCCCGCGTCCGGCAGGCCGACAGCGGCCACCTGGGTGAGTGGTTTCTGGGCTCCTGCCTTCGCTGCCCACCTTCTTGTACGATGAACACGCATTACTTCTGTGGTCATGCAGCAGCCAATAAGAAGCAAAGCCTTACATGGACACTTCACAAGCTGCAGGGCCCCAAACGAGGGGACCGGGCAAGGGCAGGGGCCCGCTCAGAGCCGAGGGGGAGGCCAGAGGCCAGGTTGGAGTGCGGTGGCCGGTCGGGGGAGGCTGGGCTAGGGCGGGTCCGGGGATGGGGACCAAGATGGCTCTGGAAGCCCGGGACCCCACAGCATTCTACTCTGGGACGTGAATGGGGAGGATGCACTGAAACCACCCCTCCCAAGCGCCCTGCCGACAGGCTTTTCCGCGGTGAGCACTCCCTCCGCCATCTAAGATCTACAGGGACTCGTGACAAAACTGCCGGTCGGCATCACCCCGGCCTCTGTCATTCGCACTGCCACTCTGTGCTCTCGTGCCCTTCTGCTTTTCCAGAGGAGAGGGCCTCTCTGGGGTTGGAGGGCTGTGCAGTGGGGCACAAGGAAGGACACCGTGAGGTCACCACGGCCGTCTGTGCACGCCCGTGCTTCATGTTCCCGCCACCCCGCACAGAGGGACGGGGAGGACGAGGCTCCAGGACGCTGCTGACTGGCTCACGAGGCCAGACGCCACGGGGGACGGGGAACCTGCACCCAGTGTGTCTGCTCTGAACAGAGCTGCTTTCCACCAGGCAGGAGGATGCTCGGGGCTTAGCGTCCACAGAAAAAGCTTTCGGTTCATGTCAAGAGCTGGGGTGATGTGTGGGCGACGGGTAATTACCAAAACAACGAGTAACTAAGTGGCCACCTCCTGTCCCCGTGAATCTGGGGGAAGGTCAAGCTCACCCACCAGAAAGGTGAACCAAAGGACTCCAGAACTCCCACTGTTTCCCTGGGAGCTCAGATGCGTCTCACTCTGAAGACAGGAGTGCGAGAAAGGTCCTCAGAAGCACGTATTCTAAGGCCACAAATCTCAGCCTCACGGCTCTCAGCCCTGGCTGTCTGGTGAGGACTGCGGTCTCGTCTCAGGCCAGGTATGTGCCCTGACCCAGGGCTGAATGACTGGTGACCTCCAAGCCGCCGGGGGCAGAACAGTCCGATCTCTTCCCCGTGACACAGCGGTGCGCCTGAGATTCTGGGTAAGCCACGTCACCACGGGTACTGGCCTCGTCTCCTCCCAACGCCCAGTCTTCTGCCCTTCTGTGCAACACCAAGTCCCTCCACGACCACACACGGGACTGCGGACCGGCTCTTTGGAATGTCAGTGCTGGGGCGGGCACCGGCACAGAACACGGCCGGGGGGTGACCGATGAAAACGGAGGGTGCAGGGACGTCGTCCCGCTCGGGCTTTGGGAGGGCAAAGAGCCAGAGTCGTCCTATAACCCAGTAGTTTCGAGAGGACCTTGCCTACTAAGTACGAGGACGTGTCAGGAAGCCCTCAGACCCAGGGAAAATGACGCCAGTGTGCACACTCCGACGATGCATTGAAAACCCAAGAGAAATAAGAAATTTCACTTTAATATAAAGGAAGCCCTGTGCCTGACTTCGGTTGGGGAATTACATGGAACAGATTGGATACCAGCATTTAGTAAAATCCAGGTTAAGATTATAGAGTATTTTAAATATAAAAATAAGTCTTTTAGTTAAAAAAGAGCACAAGCAGCCCTGGACACACCCACAAAACAACTGGAAAGCCTGACGGAAGAGCCCGGACGAAGCTCCATGAGCCACTGGGCCCTCAAACCTCATAGGGAATCTGACACTGAATCTTTTTTTAACTTTGACATGATGCAAACGATACATCTGAAAGGAGGCTGTGGCAGGTAACAATGGTCGGAAGGCTCCTCTGAGGGGACGGGGTCCTCCTGGCTCTGGCGTGGTGGACACGGGGGTCACCCGAGCGAGAGGACAACGGGCTGCAGCGTGAACAGGTGGGCGCCCACGTCCATCCAGGACACGACACTCGCTGGCACGTGGATGGCTGGAACCCAGACCGGAGCCTTCCCGCTTGCACCTTCTAATAGTTCTCCGTGTGGCTAAGATGTCCCTACGATGACACAAAAGTACACCGTGGGAAGTAATTTGCTGCGGTTGTCTGTCCACTGACACAAAGCACTGCGTTTAGAACGACAGGGTGCACACTTGTACGAATGTTTTATTTCTGAGGTGAATCTACATTTACAGAGTATCCAGAACATATAATAAAACATATTTAGGGCACTTCCTACGGTGCCTGTTACATAGAATGTTCTCAAATAAACATTTTTCTTCTTTCCTACATGCTATGAAGGAAAACAAAGAGACTGAAAATATAACTTATATATTCATAAAATAGAATTATTTTTTTATGTTTATTTATTTGAGAGAGAGCAATAGAGTGCAAGCAGGGGAGGGGCAGAGAGAGAGGGAGACAGAGGATTCACAGCAGGCTCCACACTGTCAGTAGCACAGAGCCCGGCGCGGGGCTCGAGCTCCTATACTGTGAGATCATGACCTGAGCCGAAGTCAAGAGTTGGATGCTCAACTGACTGAGCCAACCAGGCATCCCGTGAAATAGAATTTTTTCAAACGATGTTGACTAAATACTGAATAGGAACCCAACACAGAGAAGCTGTAGTGGTTCCTGTCGGGGGAAGTAACCCCAGTTGGTAACAGTCCAGGGCTTCTGCCCATCCCACCTGAGGCCTCCTCGCCTTTGCCCGCAGAAATAACTGGGAAGGACCAGATGGCTAGGGGCAGACAGGTGGCCCGACACTGTGCCACAGTGAAGTGAGAGGTCTTGTCCAGAGTCTAGAAACCTTCGTCCCAGTTGGTCACCATCCCAGCAGAGAGCAGTGTGGATCCGTGGCCCAATGACAGCAGCTGGCAGGGGAGCCCTGCTCTCCAAGACCACATCACGATGCCAGTGGCTCCTTGGGTTTGTGGAGGCCAGGAAGGGTGGGCTGGGCCAGGCAGTGGAGGGGACAAAGTGGTCTGGTCCACGATGGTGTCCATTTCCTCGAAGGTATGTATTGCCCTGAGCCACAGGGACCCAACACGAAAGACCTGGGACTGGCACACGGCAGGGGAAGTGGCACCCAGGCTTGTGAGCATGTTTCACAAGGATGGATCATCCCGGCAGATTGGAATAAGATGCTCTGGAGATCTCAGATTCTACCCAAGGAGCAGTCAGCAAAGGCTTTACACAGGACAGGTATTTTAGTGGACCAAGAAGGCAGAACACAATCTTACAAGGTGAGAGGGCTCACTGGCAGTGAGAACAGATCAGAATGTTCCAGAACCAGGAGTGCCTGGGTGGCACAGTTGGTTAAGCATCTGACTTCAGCTCAGATCATGATCTTGCAGTCCATGAGTTCAAGCCCTCGTCAGGCTCTGTGCTGACAGCTCAGAGCCTGGAGCCTGCTTCGGATTCTGTGTCTCCCTCTTTCTCTGCCCCTCCCCAGCTCGTGCTCTCTCTCTCTCTCAAAACTAAACATTAAAAAAAAAATTAAAAATAAAAAAAATAAAAAAGAATGTCCCAGAACCAGGGAAGTCATCTGTGATGACTGAAGCTAGGGTTCACAGCACACACAGGCAGGGACAGGGGATCTATCTGGAATGCCATGCTGTGCCCAGATTGTGAAATTTATAGGTGTTGAATTTATTCAACAGGCCTCTGTTTCCCAAAATAGCCTCTGCACTGCATGTGTAACAAGCATCCCTTTATAAAAGGACATTTAAACAAGAGTCTTTACTGTGGTTCTTGGGCTCTTTAATCACCTACTACCCATCAACTCTCCAAAAGGTGGGGAAAGGACATAGCACTTCCCCAACTTCTCTGGCCAGGAAGCTCTTGTCCTGAGCCCCTCAGCAGCAGGAGCCTGGGCGAGGAAGCACTGCCCCAGGCACAGGAAGTGGCAGAGATGGGGTCACACAGAGCTTGGGAAACTCACTCTGAGATGCTCTGGGAGAGGGAGTGCAGTGGACAGGGCCAGGAGGCAAGACTCCAGGGAAGATGGGGCCTCTCTTGAGGGAGGGACATCCCGGGGGGAGGGGACTAGATCAGGCTCTTTAATTCACCATCATCATCATCATATCATCATATCATCATTACTGCTGCCAATAGCACCACCAAATACCAAAATTTTTTTAAAAAAATATTTTGCTGAGAGGTCTCCCTCCAGCCCCCAGCCGCCCCCTTTCCACTGGATGGGGTTATCTGCAGATGTGTTGGAGGCAGAATGGACAAGACTCGGGACAATGAGACAGACGGAGCCACATCAATATGAAGGCCGAGTCCAGAATCTTAAATTTTTTTTTAACGTTTATTTATTTTTGAGACAGAGAGAGACAGAGCATGAACGGGGGAGGGGCAGAGAGAGACGGAGACACAGAATCGGAAGCAGGCTCCAGGCTCTGAGCCATCAGCCCAGAGCCTGACGCGGGGCTCGAACTCACGGACTGCAAGATCATGACCTGAGCTGAAGTCGGATGCCCAACCCGACTGAGCCACCCAGGCGCCCAACCGAGTCCAGAATCTTAAACACAGAAACTGCTCCTTTAAGCCTTTCACCAATGCTCGGAGTTCCTGCTTCGTTCCATTCCCTCTCCTCAATTCGTTCCACTTGGTCAATGTCCCTCTTGGAGCATAGAGCCACAGGTACACCCAAAAAGGAGCCTATCCTATCACCAATCTAGAAGCAAGGTCCTAGTCCTCTGACTCTGCAACACCCTGTGGCTGACAGGGGAGATCTGGGTGCTAAGTCTCCAACATGACAGGCAGGAAGAGGGTGTTGTGCCTTACCTGTGAGTGTCATGCTGACTGACCACACCTTATGGCCTGACTGGGCTTAAAAAGTAATCTTATAAGAAACAGGGGGAATATACCACTTTTGATAAAATATAACTCCAATGTATTTCCACCAAGAGAGAGATGTTTTAGAAGAGAGCTTTTATTCGTTTCTAATATTGGGAGGGCCTCAGACCCAAAGACGTCCAGACTTGGACACAGCAGAATAACACTGTCAAAACTCAAATCCTCCTGAAGGCAGAGAGGGAGAGGGACCCTCCAGAAAGTTAACAGCTGACTTCTCATCAGAAATACAGAAGTCAGAAGGCAGTGACAGTGTGTATTCAAAGTGCTAAAAGACCGTCAATCAAGAATTCTATATCCAGCCAAACTATCCTGCAGAAATGAATGGGCTATGTAAATATCTCTGGATAAACAGAGAAAATCTGTTGCAGCTAGACCTACCCTACAAGAAATACTGAAGGGCATCCTTCAGGTTGAATTTAAAGGATATTGGACAGTAAGTCAAATCCAGACTTTAGGAAGCCTAAATTGTTTCTTAAAGTGCTAACTTGCCTTTTAATGCACTTCACCGTCTCCTCAGAGTGGAACAGATTTTACTCTTTAAGAAGTTCTTGTTCTGTCCTTCTAGTCATCCAAGGGCTTGATGCTTCTCACATCCAGAAGAAATAATACGAGTGTGATTTGTTTCCTAATTATTACTGCTAAGAGTTTCTCTCTCTCTCTCCCTCCATCCAAGCTTCCTTAACAGTGTACCCACCACCTTGGGCCTCATGTTCCAGAGGAACCTCCCCAGCCCATCCTGGCTATACCTCTCCATGGGGTAAGGAATCCACGGGGCCAACGGGATGTTCCCACCCCTGCTCCGCTTCCAGAGCCTATTTCCTGGGCCTGGGACTGCCTTTTCTGCAGGTACATTCTGCTGAGGACAGACCACAGCACTACCACACTACAGCACCCTTGTTTGCTGGAGAGGGGTATGGTGAGGTGGGAGGGGATGAGGGTGGAACCTGGACGTGCCCTTCCAGTGTGCCCCGGGCCCTGTGCCGTGCAGGACAGAGCCTGCACTGAGCAGCAGGGAGGCGCACGCCCAGGAGTGAGCTCTCCCTCATCCCACCAGGTCCCAGCACGAACTGCTAAGAAATTCAGGAATGCTGTATTTGAACTTTCCACCTCCTTACGAAGTTAAAGTGCCAGTATGAGTCTGAGTCGTTGAGGACAGTGGGGCCCACATGAAGGCAAAGAAGCCCCGATTCCTGAAATCACGTTCTGCCTCTGCTCCAGCTTTTCCAGAGCTCTCAGGCGTTGGAACGCGCCCTGGCCTACCCAATGAAGACCCTTGCAGGGGGTGGGAGTGGGCAATAGGAACAGAGCTCAGCACTCAGCAGTACTCAGTAGTACTCAGCAGTACTCAGCAACAGCTTCTAATGATCAACTCAGAACAGTAATGAGCAAACGGTTTATAATCCTCCCCACCGATTGTCTGTGACAGGATCAAGTTTGGGAAGCAGTGCACTTAGACCAGGGGGAAAGGACACATGGGCAGAACTGAAGTCGGGGTGGCGTCCCACAACCTCCTCCCCCTTCCGAGGCTGAGTCAGGGGCTCCTGCTGGGGAAAAGAAGATGGAGACTGAACAGGCAGAGGCTGCTCCACCTGCCAGAGCAAGGAGACTCACGGTACTCACGTCCATGGGGAACGGGGCTGAGGGGAACACAGAGGAACATTGCTGAGCTCGAGACAGACTGTATTTTACAAATAGGGAATATGGAGGGGGGTGCCTGGGTGGCTTGGGTGGCTAGGTGTCCGACTTCAGCTCAGGTCATGATCTCTCACTGTTTCTGAGTTCAAGCCCCTGTCGGGCTCTGTGCTGACAGCTTGGAGCTTGGAGCATGGAGCTGCTTTTGATTCTGTGTCTCCCTCTCTCTCTGCCCCTCCTCTGCTCACACTCTCTCTTGCTCTCAAAAATAATAAACATTAAAAAAAATAGGGAATGTGGAGGAAGGTACATTATAGGAAAAGCCTTGAGTTTAAAGCTAAAAACAAAACTGTACACACAGCTTTCGTGGACTTCAAAAGCAGGCACTAAGGACAGACTCTCCAAAATCCGGCTATCATCATAAAATTGTTTTCTCTCAAGCTCACGGGCATGGGCTCTAGGGAAGGGGCATCTGACACCTCGAGGGGATGCTCTGATCTCAAGCAGGCTGCCTTGTGAGGAGTCTGAGGACTTTAAAGAATCCACTTACCCGCTGCTGCTGCTGTTGCTGTCTTTTAAAATTTTTGTTTCCATTTCACCTTTTGATCCCTTTCACCCATTTCTCCAACTCCCTACCCTGGGCATCCACCAGCCTGTTCTCAGTATGTATTAGCCGCTTTTGTTTTTAAATAAAAGATCCGACGCGGTAGTGGGACTGCACGGTATGTCTCTTTCTGACTTACCCCACTCAGCGTAACACCCCCGAGGTTTATCCACGTTGTTGCAAATGGCAGAAGTTCATTCTTTTTTATGGCTGGGTAACATTCCATGGAGTGTGTCTACAGCTTCTCTATCCATTCATCTATCCTGTTTGAGTGTTCATCTTCTATCCAACAAGTGCGATGAGTATCAGTTTTAGCACTTTATCTGTGACTTCTCTTGGATCTCCTATGTGGGTAATTGTATCATCTGAAATAAAAACTTATCTTTTCCTTTCCAATTGTTACACCACTGCTTCTTTTCTCCCATCTCACGGTGTCCAAAATGGAAGCATTACCCCTCCCTGGGTAGTCAGGGAGCGAGCGACAGCAGCAAACTTGTGTTTCCCTCTTCATCAACGGAAATGCTTCCACCCAGTGTGACGAACCCTAAACCTTCCCAGGACAGACACTTCTAGTTCTGGTTTGCTGAGTTCTTCCCATCAGTGGGATCTGGAGCCTGCATTTATTTAGATTTGGATGATCGTTGGTTTCTCTCCTCTGATCAATGCAGTAGGTTTTCTAATGTTAACTCATGCTTCTGTTACTTCAAGTAGGACTTTTTTAACCTAAGAAGCCATCTGCGATGGTAGCTTTTTGCTAACTTTCCCAATTTGTTTCACTGTTACTGGTCTGTTTACATTGTCTCTTCTGCCATCCCCGCTGCGCTGGCCATCCTAGCCTCGTGCTTAGTACAGCCAGCCCACATGTCTACAAAGGACCTGTCCTCTGAGCGTGTCAAAGACACTATTCCAAAGTCTCCTGGTGTCTGTTTTCACCAACGAGAGGTCTGTGGCCAAAGCATGACCCCTCCCTGCCTCCTAAGCAGCTCCATGAGAGATGTGCTGACAGGTCATGCGCAAGGCCTACCCACCATGATTTCAGGAACACAAGAAAGGTATAGACACAAACAGACCCACCCTCACGAAGCACCACATGGCTTGGGAGACAGGGCATGACAGATACAACTTGAACACCCTGTACATCCTAAGCCCTCACTCCCTAAGGAGAAACGAACTTGTCATCCTGAACCTGAAGTTTCTCATTCTCAGGAATGTCTTCTTTCAGTTAATATCAATGTTTTACAAGTTTAAAATTGTATCTAAATGGCATCATTCTATACACATCCTTCTGTAGTTTCCTTAAGTTCATCCATTTTTACCGTGATACTTTGTCAAATTCATATACCCAAACTCACCTACCCACTGTCCCACAGGACAGTCGGGTTTCTGGCTGTTTGCTCGGCAAACAATGCAACTACAATTACCTTGTGTGCATTCCTCCCAGGAAAGAATCTTCTGGGTCACAGGGAATGCCCACCACCCTCCCTAGCAGGGATCTGCTCTCCCTTTCACTGTGTCAACGTGCACGGCCTCGAATGAGGTGGGCAGAGCCTTTCACCCCACACCCCGCCCTCACTTCTGTCGTCGGCTTCTAATGAGTGACTCGGAACAACTTTCCTGATCAGTCTCCTACCGATCATCTCGACAGGGATCAAGTTTGGGAAACCTTCCCATCTAAGCCAGGGGAAAGGGTAAGGAGGTAGGACCGAAGTCAGGGGAGGAGGACTAGCGGAATGGACGTCCCATTCCCTTCTCCACACTTCTGAGGTTTGCTATTATCGTTGTTATTATTTGCCAATTTGGTGCTTAAATTTGATACCCTTAATTACTAGCAAGGCTTAACATCTGTTTGTTTACTGGCTAATTGGGTTTCCTCTTCTCTCAATTGCCAATTCATACACTTTGTCCATTTATCTGCCAGTCTCTGTTTGGCATGTCACAAATGTCTTCCCTGCTTTATGGGATCTTCTTCAACAGTGTGGAGGGATTTTGGCATGCGACGTGGCTTATGTTCATAGCCAAATATACCAGTCCTTCCCCTGTGAGTTTGTTAGATTGTACAATTCTGTGTGGACATTTAGGGTCTTTAACCTTCCCCCCACCTCCCAGGATTGATTTCTGTGAGGCAGAGATCTGCTCTTACCTTTCCTCATGTAGATGGCCACGTAAGTTAGCACAGTTGAGAGACCTTGTCCTTCCCGCCTGACTTGCCGTTGAGTCTCTACACTGTTGTCAGTTGCCGTATATGCAAGTTTAACGCTCTCCCTTTTATCTCACTGGTCTATTTCTCTATCCCTGGGCCAGCACTGTCTTAACCCTTATCACTCTGTAATGGATCTTGACATCTGACAGGTGACCTTCGTCACCTTGTTCTTTTGCTTCAAGACTGTCTGGCGACACATGTCTTTCCTTTAATTCTGGAAAATTCTCAAGCTACTATCTTTCCAAAAGCCATGAATCTTTTCAAGTTGGGTCATTTCATTATTTTTTCCTCCTCTTCTCTAAACTCCTTCCTTCTGGATTTCCTGATGGGGTTTCCATTCTTTCCTCAGACTCTGCATCACATCTTCTATACTTTCTGTCTCTTTATACTTCTATACTTTCTGTCTCTTTCTGTCTCGTGAGGTGCTTTGGATGACTTCTCCAGACAAAGCTAGTTCACGAATTCTGTCTTTAACTACATCTAACTTCAGTGGCCATGTCACTCACTTTTAGGTTAGTTTTTTCAACCTTCCAATTCTCGTTTTACACTATACTCACCTTTGATTATGGCTCTATTTCCTCTTTAATCATTTTTAAATTTAAAACAATCAGTCTTACGGCAAATTTCAAGTTCTTTTCTATTTCAGAGTCTTGGGGGTTTGTATTCTCATTATAATTCCTGATGTGTCCCCAACACCCCCCTCACCCCAGCTGTCATTTGTATTGTTCTGACAATTGTTCTGGCATCCTCAGTGCAGACTGTCTGACCTCTGCAGCCTGTGTGCTCTGGATGGTGGAGGTGTGCCCGCAGGACGATTCTGCATTTGCCACTATCCAGGGCCTTAATGGACTTCGAGAGTCTGTATCTATTTCTATGTTCATGCTTTGCTTTTGGTTCCTGTACCACTGAGAAAGAGAACCAGCCTGGGGCCCAGACACCCGTGTATGGCCTGGTGTTTTAATTTCTAGTCCCCTTAAGGGACAAGTAGATCTTCCAGGCTCAGAACTTTAGGCAAGGGTCCAGGTTCTAGCTCCCACACCTCCACTGGCCAAAGTCACATCTATCTGCCTCTGGACATCAGAATTCTAGTCCCCCAGCCTCCCCACCCCCCAGTTCCCCCGGCCTACTCTAGGACCAAACTCAACAAAGGTGGGGACTTAGTAACTGCCACCAGGGATGTGTATCTATTGTTCTCCTTTTGTTTTCTCTCTCTTCACTTATTACACGTTAACTATGCATTTCATGCTTTTATCTGTACCAGAAGGTGGATACAGTTGCATCAGCGCACCTAACATGCCCCTAGCAAGTCTAAATTACATCTTTCTTAAAGTGTTTTCAATCCATTCACCATCTCCTCACAGTTTAACTTATTTTATTTGCAAGAAAGAAATGTTTGTTTGGTTTCTCTAGTTATCTGAAGGCTCTGATCTCAATAACATAGTTAAAAAAAACAAAACAGGGGCGCCTGGGTGGCTCAGTCGGTTGGGCGTCCGACTTCGGCTCAGGTCACGATCTCACGGTCCGTGGGTTCGAGCCCCGCGTCGGGCTCTGTGCTGACAGCTCAGAGCCTGGAGCCCATTTCACATTCTGTGTCTCCCTCTCTCTGCCCCTCCCTGTTCATGCTCTGTCTCTCTCTGTCTCAAAAATAAATAAACATTAAAAAAAATTAAAAAAAAAAACAACAAACAATTTTCCTGGTTGCTGTATTCTAGAGAAAACATTTACTGTCAGAAGCTAAATCTGAAGATTTGGTAAGAAGTCTATCCAAACTCATCTGTTCTGGGATTCACACTTGGCTGTACTGACACAGCCAAACTCTCTTCTCAGCCAGCGTGTTCATCCAGTTTGAATAATTCAGCGCTGTGTCTGAGCCCAGACGCTCTCCTGGCATCTGGGAGTGATGTCCACAAGGACACCTCTCTCTCTCTCACTCACTCACTCACTCACTGCAGCACCTCTCAGCAGGTGAGAGCTGATCTCTGCGGCCATGTGCGGGGTTGAGGGGCTGGTGAGGCTGGCACGTGGGCTGTAAACACACACAAAGACCAGCCGAGAGGAGCGGGCGGAGGGGCGGGCTGCGGTGACCGCTGGAGCCCGCCTGCCCGCCCACCATGGTGGACCCCGTTCTCCTCAAGCATGAATGCACGAGGTTCAACAAACTCTGGCATCCTTGGCCAAGCTGGGGAAATGCACAAGCATGATTTGATTCTCACGGAATAATCGATAAAATTTCCCTTGAACCCACCTGATTGTGTTTTTCTCTCTCAGGACATAAGAATGAAGGACTGACCAGAAGCAGCTAGTGCTGAAACGGGGCACAAAGAGCAAACAGCTGCTCATCGATCATCCTTCGTCTGCGTCAGAACACCACGTTTTCATCCCGGCCTCGTCCCCGCTAGACGCCTGGACCACTAAGCCTGGCCACAGCCATCCTCCTGCTGCGACGCAGGCCAGGAGAAAGGCAGGCTCTCTGCACCCTGGGCCCTGGGTTGGTTCCTGTCTCAGCCCAGTATTTAGAGATGCCACAGATGTAGGAAGCACTTACCAATCAGACAGGTGGGTAAATAACACAAAACAAATATTTTAAAGGTCACGCATTTGGAGATAAAAAGTACAAAGAAAACAAGAATATCCATTCAGAATCAGAGTAACCATACTTGGGCTGCTGCAGCCGGGAGGCTGGACAACAGGCTGGACCACACACCCCACGCCCCGCCCGCCTCTCCTTCTCCCGCCCCTCCCCTGCACTGTCAGGCAAGGGACTTCAGTGTCAGCGTGGGAACAGCACAGAGGCTTATTAGGTCTACTCCCCTTAGTACCTGCCCTCATCACTAATGAACAGGCTGTTATCTAAAATCAACTTGTTGGGGTGTGTGTGTGTGGGGGGGGGGGGATCCATAAAACCAAAACATCGTGGTTTGTACATCGGCTTTTATGTGGCAATTCAGCACCAGTTTAGGTAATAAAACCCAGCTCACCCCAGATAACAGAACAAACACCACCAGTGATGAGCAATATTAAAGGGCCTGATTCTTTCGATTTAATGCCTGGGCTCACCACATCGCCCAGGCAGCTCCGGGCTGGGGCAGGCTCTGCCCGTGCTGCAAAACGCCACGCTTGCTGAACCACACCCTGAGGCCTGAGGGTGGGCAACAGAGACCCAGAGGCCCGTGTTTAAAACTGCAATCTTTTTTTTTTTTTTTTTTTGTCCAAGAGGACTGGTCTACTCTTCAGGCAATTAGGTAGGATACAGTTCAGAAACGAACGCAGGTATTTCACGCAGGGAATTTAATATGGCTTCAACCGCTCACGGAAGAGCAGAGAAGCCCCGCAGGGGAGGTCAAGGCAAGCCCACGCCCCCACGCAGACAGCCACAGGCCCCGGCATGGAACACAAGCGGAAGCAAAATGACCACAGAGCCCGGAAGCCCGTGCCACCTGGCAGGAGCTGGGGGCAAGCGGGCTAACTCTACAGGAGCTGGCATCTTGGAGGGAGGGGCTGAGAGGCTGCCTTGGGGGTGAGGTGGGGGGAGAGAGGTGCCCTGGCTTCCACCCCACCCTCTCTCCAGACTCCAGGGTCCAGGGTCAGAAACCAGAAGCCAAGGAGTCTAGAAGCACAGTCTCCATAACACAGAGCAGAGCAAAGGTGGGGCACAGAGCTGAGAAAAACCGGGCAGGCGACCATCATGCAGACCCAATACAATCTGAAGGTGGCCCTGCCCCTGCAGGGCTCATGCACTGGGGAGCTAGGGTGACGGGGACCGGATGCCACTTGGAAAACTGGTGCCAGGACACAGCACCTCAACGAACAAGGGAGATCTGCTTTTCTTACAATTTCCTGCCTTACGGTGCCCCCACCCCCACACCACGTACCTTCATTTGACTGCCCTACAGACCTTCCACGACCCTATTGGGTTTCATCGAACGGATTAGAATTTGCAAAGGATGGCACGGTTTCCACGGTCCACTCGGCCACCGTGGGCCCTGCACCCAGCGGGCTAAGCTGACCCGAGAAAGGAGGCGTTGTGGCCAGGCTGTGGCCCAGTCCTGGAACCGCCCACGAAGGAGAGGTCATCAGCAATTGTGGCCACTGGCACTGCCTCCAGGTTCGCAGCCCCGGACGGGGCTGCAGACAGGGGGCACCCCGGCCTGGGGAAGGGTGGACTCCCCAAAGGACAGAACGCCACGTCCCACCGCAAGGACAGGGGCCGCTTTCACTGCAGCCGTCGGTCAACCGAGCAGGACGAAGCAGGGCTAAGAGAAGGTGCCTCCAAGGAACAGCACGCACGACAGCAGAGACCCCGCGGCAAGGCCCAAATGGCGATCGCTGCAAGGGGAGCCAGAACAGACCGCACAGGGAGGAGACCACGCGCCAGCCTGGGCGACAAGGCGGATGGAGAAGGGCAACCAAAAAGTCCCCGCATACGCGAGAAGCCAAGACCCTGCATTCATGAGAAATGATTCGTGCTAAAAACCAAGAGCTCAGGAGTAGAATGACAGCAGAAACTCAGGCTCCGAGCTGCGACAGCTGCCTGAGGACTCAGGGCAGGACCGGCCGATCAGGTGAGGTCCCGCCAAGCCAGAACCACACCAGAAAACGAGGCACAAAGGAGGTTGTGGGGGGAGGCGGGGAGCACCAAAGAAGGGGCGTTTCCCTTCAGGGCCCCACAGACTCCCCGGTGCACCCTGTGCTTCTCTGTGACCCAAGGTCACCACCCTGGCTCCACTACGGGAACAGTGGTACAGAAGGGGCACACTTGTGTGCACGGGCACACGTCTGTGGATGGAGTCGTGTGTCTAATGAAGTCTTCTGAAAGTCGGACTTGCTGTCTGTTGGTGATTTCCTGGTAAGCACTGCTCCCTGGGATCTCACATTTCTAAAAATACTATTTGCTTTTTATTTAACACTGAACCTTTTGATGTTCCAGAATACAAAAATAGCGTCTTATTATTTTAAAAGCTTAGGAGAGAAACTAGCCGTATTATTAGAAAAAGAAGATATACGCAGCTATAGTCTGTTCAAATATCAAGAGGTGTGACTTTTCAAATTCACATTTCAATCTTTATTTACATAAGACTTTTAGAAACAGTGGGTGTAAATATTAAATCACCCAAGCCTGGGTAAAGTTTTATTGAGAATGACTACAGATAAAGGGAAACTGATTTTTTAAAGTCGGCTTCTGAAATTTAGATGAAAAGAATATCGAGCACTAACGAAAAAATGATGTATTTACATATCAATATAGGTTCTCTGCTCACAGATTCATTTCCTATGAAACATAACAGAGGCAAGCCTGGGGAGTTACAAAGGAAGGAAAAATCCTAATCAAATAGATACTGTTGTTCAAACAGAATATTAGCTAAAATGATCCAATCAGCTGTTTGAGCCAAATTTTTTTTCTTTAAGCCATTCATGCCAGAACACAACCTCTTAGAGCAGTAAGAATCCATACTACGTTCCAAGTATTTGCCCAACAGACGGGGGGATTTGAGAGATACATTCCATGGAAATGGGACGAGGACAAGGAAGGTCACCATCTAGTCACCAGCACTTACACAATTTACTCACAATGGGGCCGTGTCTCTCCAGGTAAACATCACGTATTTGTATCCAGCGCAGGTGCAGCTGTTGTACGAACCAACCTAAAGTACAGTAAGTTCCGACCGCTGGATCTCTGACTCCGCCCTTGTTCAAGGACTACACCAGGGAATGAAGCACAACGCGCAGGAATTCTCCTGATGAAAAGACCACAGAAAGTCGAAAAGCAGGGCGCCTGGATGGCTCAGGCGGTTGAGCGTCCAACTTTGGCTCAGGTCACGAACTCACAGTCATGAGTTCGAGCCGCCCCCCCCCCGCCCCCTGCCGTGGGCTCTGTGCTGACAGCTCAGAGCCTAGAGCCTGCTTAGGATTCTGTGTCTCCCTCTCTCTCTCTCTGCCCCTCCCCTGCTCATGCTCTCTCTCTTTCTCTCAAAAATAAATAAACATTAAAAAAAAAATCGAAAAGCACACCTTTACAAAGCAAGTCAAACACTAAGCTTGGTTTCTATTTCTCCAATGACTTCAGGGGACCAGAGGTTCACACGGGCGATAGCCGACACTTAAGGTCTTCACTAAAAACAAAACCATTGCTTCTCACTGGAAAATACAGTAGCCTGCAATATATCCACTGAAAATCTTATAATTTATTGACTCAATCTTTTGCTTATCAGAAACAGAGCAATACATTTCTCTAAAAATCTGTAGGGGGAAATCTAAGAAATACTCACATACACACAGATACACACACACACACACACACACACACACACACACACTCTCTCTCTCTCTCTCTCTTTTCTCCCTCTCCTGGTTTCTATGTGTCAATTAAACGTAATTCCATTTTATTGTGATATTACAATTCTAAATTTAAAAATAAAAAAACCCCAAGAATTACAGAGGTTATCAAAAGACATATTAACTTGTTCTTAGAGTAAGTCCAAAATTAATAACAAAGATATGATGCTAGTGTCCAACCTTACGATATCCTGCCCGATACAGGAGATGGGGAATGTGACTCTGGCTATGTTAGGCCTCCTTTACTTTGATTTAATGGTGGGAATACTGCGTTTCTCCCTCTGAAATCTGTGGTTTCTGTAAAGTTTACGGGAACACGAAAGAAAGCTTAAGCAGGGAAAAGAGAAAACAATGTCCATCCCTATTCGGATAATTAAATGAGGTCAGGGGCTTTCCTCCAAGACGTCCTCAAATGATCTCTATTAAATGTATCCAGTGGCCTGTTCCCTTCCCTGAACTCTGTGTTAAGAAAAAATTTTAAGTGTATTTTCATTTCTGTTTCCAAGCTGAAGCTAGAAACAAATCAGTTTGCACCCCAGCAGAATGCCAAGAAAAGCTTAAATCAATCTGCACCTTTTTATTTACATCCCTCATTCCTTAGAAATGTAATTGCCGTTTTTATTAACTTTGTTTTATGGATCTAATATTTAAGAACAAGTCTGTCTTTTATGTCACAGCGAGAAGGTTAATGCACTTACAGATTCCCCCGCAATACATCTCGGGCAAGGCTGGGCCGAGTTCCTTCCACCGTTGTGAGGAATCTATTTAACAAATCACAGCCGCAGATGTATCAGAACAGTGATTATTTACAATTTTTATTAAGATATTTAAATGGGTCACAGCTGGATTGGTGGGAATGGAACCTACCCCCGCGCGTGGCCACCGCTGGCCGCTGTCAGGGAGCCCCTCGCCGCTCCAGGACATGGGGGCGCTCACCTTCACCGGGGGGCAGCCTCGCTCCTGCCCAGCTGCCTCGAGTCTCCTGCACACCCGCTTCTGAAAAACACCAAATGTCACTTCAGAGAGCCTCCTAGAGCACACGACGCTAACTGGATTTGCTTTTGGAAAATGTCAGCTGCAAATACAGACCCTGCGGAGCCCGGCAAGTTTACAGGGCGTTCGGGGGGTGACTTTAAACGTCGTCTTTCAGGAACCCATTCCATCAGTTACATTTAACCTCATTACTTGTAGCACTGTTTGGTGTTTACTTAGCTTTATAGATTTAAAGTAGCCATCTGCAACAATTTTGGGCGAAACTCTTATAATAAACTATTGTGACTGGTTTACTGATATTGAAAATATACAAAACCTATCAATTTTGTTCCAGAAACTAGTTATGTGCTTCAACACACTTTGCCTGGTTTCAAGTTACAAACTTTCTTAATACGAGATGAATAATTCACAGGTGAGTAATTCTTTATGGTCTTGCTGACACTGAGGAGCAAATTAATCGTACTTATTTTCAAGTTGCACACATGCTCTGTAACTGATAAGCTTTGGGAAAGTCAGCACTTGGCTTCTGCTTCCCCAGGAACTGAAGAAGGCCAACCGCGAAAGCAATCCTCCGACACAAAAGGAAAAACGCATTCACTCTCAAGATCCCAAGACTGAGCCTTCTGAAGGGCCACCCCGTTTCCAGTGATGCCCAGCTGACAAGCGACAGGACCCCCGCGTGTGGCGGTGAAGCCCGACCTCGGCCCGGGGCCGGCATCCGGCCCCGCTGCTGCACCAGCTCCCACCTGCTCAGCGGACCTGAGCTCACGCCGCGGCCCCCTCGGCCGCCTGGCCTCTGGCAAACCATCACCAAGGTTCGTACCACGTTTCTATCGTCTGTGCTAATACCTGTCTGTACTTTCTAATTCGACTTTAGTTTTTTACTCAGTGGATTTACTCAGGATAGAAACCTTATATCATGGGTTTAGAGTGCTAGTTTTACTGACCTCTAACATGCCTTACAGGCTACATGGAAATTGGAGATTAAACTGGAAAATGTCGAACTCCAAGCCCCTTAACCCACTGAGAAGACTTTCTCGGGGTAAGTGCTCGACCTCCAGGTGGCCAAAGACAAGGCTGGCTACGAGCCATGACTTCCCTACGGCTCCCCTAACCAAACTACGAGTCTACTCAAGACCACACTGCGGGACGATGTGAAGACAGAGAACGTGAACGACGGAAAACAGGGTGAGAGACAGAAAAGCCCGCAGGTGCCAGTGCGGGGCGCCTCGTGCTCCCAGCTCACACCTGCACCTCCCGACGTGAGCTCTGGTGAGCGGGGGCACAAGGAAGAAGCACAGGACACAGGGCAGCACCAGCAAAGGGGTGAGCAAGTCCAGTACAAACACAAAAGAGCTACCAAGTGCCTGAGCAGGGAGCCTGGGTCAGGAAAGGGGCTGAAGGTGCACACATGTGGCAGAAGGGGACAGACACCATTTATAGGGGCATTGGCAAAACTCCGAGCTTCTGGGGAAGAAAACAGGAAAAAGGCAGGGAGAAGCACCCTTTGGCAACTGAGTGTAAAGCTAAAAAGAAAGAGGCAGAGGGTAGGGTCCTATGGGCAAAAAGGAAATATGAGATTCAACCCGCCCATCCTCACCAAAACCAAGCAGCCAGCCAACAGCGGCCGAGGCACCTGCACTTGGGCCAAATTAACCGCAGAGGCTGCCGTCAGACTAGAAATCTTTTAAAAACACTCAATACCGTAAAGAGTTACTCCTGAAAACCACCATGAGTCAAAAGAAAATTGGAATTTACACCCTAAAATCATAAACATATTCAAACATTTGAGGACAGGAAAGACTACCCTGAATCAGAAATATAAAATTAAAAACAGAAAAGAACCAAAACAGGGAGAAAGTGACGTGAGCAGATGCATCAAACAATGGAAGGAAAACAAAATTATCTCAGAAATGAGGAATGGGGGTGCCTGGGTGGCTCAGTAGGTTAAGCGTCCAACTCCTGATCTCAGCTCAAATCATGATCTCACGGTTTGTGGGATCGAGCCCCATGTGAGGCTCTGCGCTGAAGCATGGACCCTGCTTGGGATTATCTCTCTCCCTCTCTCTCTGCCCCACCCCTGCTCTCTTTCTCTCTCTCTCACTCTCAAAACAAATATCAAAAAATTAAAAACAAAGAAAGAAATGAGGAATAAACTACAGAGCGTCCAAGGAGAATAACTCCAAATGAAAAGTAACAAAGGCACCAAGGAAAGACAGGACACAAGGAGGACAGACGTAGCAGGGAGAGAACCCAAAGCAGTGGCACCCGTGAGTCGGGCTTCCCGAAAGAGGAAAACAAAACAGAACCGCAAAGCCAGTATTTAACATGTAAGAACATTTCCAGTATAGAAAAAGGCCTGAATCTTCAAATGAAATTTCTCACAGGGTACCTGGGAAAAATGACCCAGGATAATCAACTCTGAGACGTGTCCTAATGAAGCTATGGGGTCTCAAAGGTAAGGACAAAGTCCTCGAGGCCCGCGAGCCCAGATTAATGAAGACGCAAAGGAAGTTGACTGGCACGGGCCTTACCAGGGACTTGGACGACAGTACCCCCGATCGGCCCTTCTGAAGGTCAGCTTTATCTGATCTAGTGACGACTGGGGGCTCCAGCAAAGGATTTATGAGGCACATTCAAAAATACGTAAGTGCGTATTTTAGACCAAAATAAAGGCGTAGTTAAGCTGAAAGGCAGATGTGCGAAAATTACATAGTGACAAAGCAGAAATAATTCAACTGAAAAACGTGAGGTGAAGGAAGAGGTAAAGGGCAAACACTCTGATTAATGGACAGGTCAGTGCTGTGTAAGCAACAGGTGTATTAAAGAATACGAGAAAGAAACAGGAAAGTGAGACAATAAAGAGTTTAATCACACAGGCTACTAAGGACGTAAAAATAGGTTCAAACACCCCCCTATTAAAAGAAAACAGTTTTTAACTGGGCTCACAGAACAAGCCCCACCTGTTGCTGCGTACAAGACACACACCTAAAATAAAGTCATTCAGAAAAGCCAAAAATTAAAAGGACGGACAAAGGTAAATAAATAAAACAAAAAGAAAGGAGACCGAGTAGGATTCAAGTCCCAAAGCAGTAAACACAAGAGGATGTACAATGTTAAATTGTTAACATTATGTTAAAAGCCACAGCCTGCAACAAAGACACAATGCTCATGAAATCTGTGCACCAAATAACACAACCACCACTTTTACGAAGCAGACACAACAGGAAATGCAAGGAGACGCGGGTAGGAACGTCCTCATAGTGGGAGATCCAGTACACCATCTCCGTACAAGACAGAGCAAGTGCAGAAGAGCAAGTAAGGAGACGGATCTCAGCAACACCATCAACCAAGGCAGATCTTGTGGATACGCAGTGAACCGCACACCCTGATAACCGAGAATATACATCTTCTCAAGAAACTATAGCACATTCACCACAAGTGATGGTGTATTTAGGTCACAAAGAAAACATCAACAGTTTCCATAATGTAGAAACACTGCAGACAGTACCTTCTGATCACAATGCAATGTAAGTATACATCATTAACAACAACAACTAAACAGAAAGGCACTTCCACTGGGATATTCAAAAATCCTATTACTGACTCTTAGGTGAAAGAGGAAACACAAACTAAAAGAACAGAATTTTGAAAAAGTAATTACACAGAAAACACTACGTATCTGAACCTAGGGAATGCATTTAAAGCAGTAGTCAGAGAGAAATTCATTATATGAATATTTTTATCAATAAAAGTGAAAAAACAAAATTAATAAACCAACAAATTTCAGCTCATAAAAACTATAAAAATAACAACAGAGTAACCCAAAAGAAAATGCATGGAGAGAAACAATGGAGGGAAAAACTGATTAATGAGGTGGAGTTTTCCATTAAAACACTAGAGCTAAACAATAACTCTGAGTCTCGTTTGTGTGTGTGTGTGTGTGTGTGTGTGTGTGTGTGTGTGTGTGTGTGTGGCGGGGGGTGGTAAGTGACAAAACAGACAATCCACCAGCTAAGTTGCTCAAGAAAAAAGGGGAGAAAGCACAAATACAGAAAATAAGAAATGACACAGGGAAAGTGACGAGGAAACAAGAAATTTTAAAAATCCCAAGAGACGGCTTTGCAGACAGACGTCTCTGCAAACAGACGTGAAAACGTAGCTGAGAAGGACAAGTTCCTAAGGACACTCGGATGACCGAGGCTGGCCCCACTGCAGCCGGAACACGGGACAGATGACCGCAGGGAAGAAAAAGAGCCGGTTCCTGGGCAGGCAGGCACCCCACAGAAGCAGCGGACAGACAGCTTCAGGGGTTCGAGCAGACCTTCATCGCCAGACGGTTCCAACGCTCCATGTAAACTGCCCAGAGCACTGACAAGGCCGGAAAAAGCTCCCAAATTCTTTAATGAAGCAAGTGTAACACTGACACACCAGGTAAAGAGCAATGAAGACGGACAGTCACAGGCCAGTACCCCTCATGAATATCAATGCAGAAATATTAAATAAAACATTAACAAACAGAATCTAATACCAGACCACACACCGTGACCAAGTAGGATTTTTTTCCAGAAATGAAAGTTGGGTTCAATATTAAGAAATCCAGTAGCATTCACTGTACTAATAAACCGAAGGAAAAAACCATATGGTTATCTAGACAGATACTAAAAAACCCTTTGCCAAAATTTAAAACCCATCTATAAAAATCACAGAAAATAGAAATTGAGTTTTATATATATATATATGTGTGTGTGTGTGTGTGTGTATATATATATATATATATATATTTTTTTTTTAATCACTTATTTGTGAGAGAGAGAGAGAGAGAGAGAGAATCTAAAGCAGGCTCCAGGCTCCGAGCTGTCAGCACAGAGCCCAACGCGGGGCTCGAACTCACAAACCATGAGATCATGACCTGAGAGTTATATTCTTAACATGATAAATATACATACACTATTCCTAATGCCAGTATCTTACTTAATGGGAAAAGGCTGGTAGCATTTCCACTAAAATGGAGGCAAGGATGCCCGATCTCCATTTGTGCTCACCAGTGCCCTACCCTAGAGGTATTATGTTACCCTGTACAGTTACAAAAGATACATCAAGCAGAGGCATAAGAATGGGTAAGGAAGTAAAACGATCTCTTATTTGCAGACGATAGCATAATGTATATCTGGAACCCCCCAGAGAATCAATGATAAAACTAACCCAAGCAATAAAACCACCCCTTGAATATTAGGATACAAAGTTAACCTACAAAAACTGCCTTCAAATATAATATAATAAAGTATTAGAGAAAAGCCCATTCTAAGTAATTACAACAAAGAGGGTCAAACGTTTTGGATTAAGTTTAATAAGAATTATACACAGCCTATATGAGGAAAACTCAAAACATTCTTGAAAGACACAAAAGTAGATATGAACAAATGAAAAGGCATCTTCTATTCTAGGTTAGGATGACTTAACATTTGAAAGATGACAGTTAATTGATAAATGCAATGTAATGCCAGTAAAAACACCAACAGATTATTGTATGGACTTACACAGTTGCTACCAAAGGTCACATGGAAAAACAAACATGCAAGAATAGGCAGGAAAACCCTGAGGAACATACCAGACTCTATGGGTTGGACTTAAAGCAGTAATCAGAGAAACATTCATTACATTAATATTTTTATCAATAAAAATGAAAAAATAAAATTAAACCACTGGACAGTAAACCGTACCATGAAGACTCTATAATTAAACTGGGTTGTACTGATGATAGACAAATAGGCAAATGGGACTGAATGAAAAGTCCAGAAATAAGGGGCCCCTGGGTGGCTCAGTTGGTTAAGCTCCACCTTCGGCTCAGGTCACGATCTCGCGGCTCATGGGTTCAAGCCCTGCGTTGGACTCTGTGCGGACAGCTCAGATCCTGGAGCCTGCTTCGGATTCTGTGTCTCCCTCTCGCTCTGCCCCTCCCCCACGGATACCACTTGGCATCCGTCAGACCGGCAGAACTTCCAAGTGTGACCCAGACTCTGCCAGGAAGGTTGTGGGAAACAGGCACCTATCTCCTGCGCTGCAAATTCTGCAGGAAACTTGGTGATACGGAAGGAGAGCTACAAACAGACTTTCTAACCCAGAAATTACACCTGTAGGAATCTACCCGCCAGGCACAGCTACAACAATGTGAAAAAAAGGCTGCACACGGTTACTCACCATAGCACTGGTTGAACCGCAAGCTACTGGAAACTGCTAACTAAGCACAGAGCTAACTAAGCAGGAGAGCTGCTGGGGGAGCGGGGCGTGCCCAAGCAGGGCAGCTCTTAGGCAGCCATAAAAACCAGGGGAAGACCTCTGTGCCCTGGCTTGCAGCGATTTCCTGGATATACTGTGAAGTGACAAAGTGCAAAAGAAGATCTGCAATATGCTACCCCTGGGGTGCCTGGTGGCTCAGTCAGTTAAGTGTCCAGCCTTGGCTCAGGTCATGATCTTGCAGACTGTGGGTTCGAGCCCCACATCGGGCTCTGCGCTGAGAGCTCAGAGCCTGGAGCCTGTTTTGGATTCTGTGTCTCCCTCTCGCTCTGCCCCTCCCCTGCTCATGCTCTGTCTCTCAAAAATAAGTCAATGTTGAGGGAGGGGAGGGTGGGTGATGGGTGTTGAGGAGGGCACCTTTTGGGATGAGCACTGGGTGTTGTATGGAAACCAGTTTGACAAAAAATTTCATACACTGAAAAAAAAATAAGTCAATGTTAAAAAAAATTACGACTCCATACATACATACATACATACCTACAGAAGCAATCTACCCTTCATGTAAGAAAGAAGGGGTATAAAAAAACATACCTGTCTGCTCGTCCATACAAAAGCAATACAGGGAGGCTGTACCAGAAACTAAGGAGACTGGATGCCCACAGGGAGTGGATGAGAAAAGGTAAAAAGGAGGGATGGCAGATGTAAGTGGGAGCAGACACTTCTCCACGCATGTTCTCTGAAGCTCTAGTCTTAGAACCACAGTGACATTTCACGTACCCCAAAATACCAAATTTAAAACAACTAGGGGGGCGCCTGGGTGGCTCAGTGGGTTAAGCGTCTGACTTAGGCTCAGGTCATGATCTCGCGGTTTGCGAGTTCGAGCCCCGCGTTGGGCTCTGTGCTGACAGATCGGAGACTGTAGCCTGCTTCGAATTCTGTGTCTCCCTCTCTCTCTGCCCCTCCCCTGCTCATACTCTCTCTCTGTCTCTCAAAATAAATAAATGTTTAAAAAATTAAAAAAAAAAATCAACCAGGACGTCAGAGAGAGAAGACCCAAATGAAACACAAATAATAACAAATGAAACTATTTTACAAACAAATAACGTAGCCACTACAGAACTATCCTCAGTAACTCTGGCAGATACTATTCAGGCTAGAAACTCTTAAGTCTAAGGGTAAAAAAAAACTGTAAGGAAACCATCAGCAAAACTAAAAGGCAACTGACAGATGGGAGAAGATATTTGCAAACGACATATCAGATATAGGGTTAGTATACAAAATCTAGAAAGAACTTATCAAACTCAACACCCAAAAAATAAATAATCCAGTGAAGAAATGGGCAAAAGACATGAATAGACACTTCTCCAAGGAAGACAGCCAGATGGCCAACCGACACATGAAAACATGCTCAACATCACTCATCCTCAGGGAAACACAAATCAAAACCACAGTGAGATACCACCTCACACCTGTCAGAATGGCTAACGTTAACAACTCAGGCAACAACAGATGTTGGCAAGGACGCGGAGAAAGAGGATCTCTTTTGCATTGTTGGCGGCAATACAAGCTGGTGCAGCCACTCTGGAAAACAGTATGGAGGTTCCTCAAAAAACTAAAAATAGAACTACCCTACGACCCAGCAATTGCACTACTAGCTATCTATCCAAGGGATACCGGTGTGCTGTTTCGAAGGGACACATGCACACCCATGTTTAGAGCTGCACCATTGACAATAACCAAAGTATGGAAAGAGCCCAAACGTCCATCTGTGGATGAATGGATAAAGAAGATGTGGTTTATATATACAATGGAGTATTACTCGGCAATCAAAAAGAATGAAATCTTGCCATTTGCAACTACATGGGTGGAACTGGAGGGTATTATGCTAAGTGAAATTAGTCAGAGAAAGACAAAAATCATATGACTTCACTCATATGAGGACTTTAAGAAACAAAACCGGTGAACGTAAAGGAAGGGAAGCAAAAATAATATAAAAACTGGGAGGGGGACAAAAGAGAAGAGACTCATAAATATGGAGAACAAACTGAGGGTTATGGGAGGGAGTGTGGGAGGGGGGATGGGCTAAATGGGTAAGGGGCACTAAGGAATCTACTCCTGAAATCATTGTGCTATATGCGAACTAATTTGGATGTAAATTAAAAAAAATAAAATTAAGTATTATGTTGAAAAAAAAAAAAAACCCGTATGCAAATACTGACTACAGTTAGCAAATCTGTTTCTCACAGGGTTAGCAATTTTGAAACTATTTTATTGGCATCCTAGGATTGAATAAATAAGTAAACATATTGTAAATAATGAGAGCAAGGTTTCTCTGTTGCAGAAATAAGTTACATTTAAAGAAAGGGAAGGGCTCCTGGGTGGCTCCGTTGGTTGAGCATCTGACTCCTGGTTTTGGCTTGGGTCATGATCTCACGGCCTGTGAGATTGAGCCCCGTGTAAGGCTCTGTGCTGGTGGTGCAGAGCCTGCTTGGGATTCTCTCTCTCTCCCTCTCTCTGTCCCTTCACTACAGGTTCTCTTTCTCAAAATAATAAATAAACATTAAAAAAACAAAAACAAATAAAGAAAGGGAGAGGCTATGAAAGAACCTGGTGGTGCTGGATTAGACCCGGATGTGCTGTTTTTACATCCAGACAGAGACACAGAAGCACATACAGATGTGTGTAATGCACATACTACGAAGTGTAAACGATGCAAATACCTACACACTAGTGCACGCACACACACACACACACAGAGACACCAATGCCTACATGTTCTAGTTGCGTCTGCTGATGATGGTGGCATCCTAGGAGTGGCAAGACTGCACCGAACAGGTGGGTGCTGCTTTCTAACTACCATTCTCCAGGAATGGTAGGAATTATTAAAGGAACCGAGACTCCAATGGAGAGGGACTGGGTCAGGCATACAACAGGGAAAGCATAAAAAGAGCCTGAGACATTCTGTGCCCCCCAAAATAAGGAAGTTTTTAAAAAAGGATGAGGACACATCAAAAAGACAAAAACACGCCACCTTGAAGGAGTTCCCAATGGCCACAGTTGGAACAACTGGATTGAAATCCAGAGAAAAAAGTAAATTCCTGTGAGTCTGACTGCGACATAAACAACTGAACAAACAACTCGGGGAGAAGAGATAGTGTTCCCCTTTCCAGATGACTTCTACTTAACTATGTAAAAGGAACAAGGAAAACACAAAGTCACCACGAAGTAAACGCCACGGTGAAAGTTACTTCCAACGAGATTGACCAATAGATGCTAAAATCTATGGGTAGAAGTTTAAGGAGAACCAGGATACTGGCACCGTCTCCAGGCCCCTCCTCCGAGGTTCTTATTAATCACAAAGAGAAAGATAGTGGCTTTACAGTGGATGAAATCACCTTCACCGAGTGACAAGATCAACATCAGCAGTAATGACTGACATCGTGAAGCCCTGACACGACGCACTGGGGTGTGATGTCACCTCTGCGGTCTTTGTGCCAAAAGTGCATGGCCTTCATCTACTCATAGAAGCCATGGGACAACCCAAACTGAGTGATATTCTACAAAATAACTGACCCCTCCTCATTAAAAGTGTCAAGGTCACGAGCGACTGAGGAAGTGCCACAGGCTGGAAGAGACCACAGAAGCACAACAACTCGGTGCAGTGTGGACACTGGATTCAATCAGGGTCAGAGAAGCCTGTCAGTGTGAGAACTGGGGAGGCGGGAGTAAGGTCTAGTCTAGTCAACACGCTGAACCGGTGCTAACTTCACGCGAGGCTCACAGTACTATGATCACATAAGCTGTTTAGCCGAAGGCTATACCGGAATTCTCTATACTATGTTTTTTGCAACCTTTCTGTAAGTCTGTAACTATTTCGAAGTTTTTAAAAATGAAAAAAAACCCAACCATCTCTTATACCCCTGGTGGTATGTGCACCACACTTCTAGAAACACTGAGTTAAGCCAAACTGCTTTCCCATAATCTCAACCCACTGATTCTAATTTTTCCCTCCTGAGCAACATAAAACAAATATTCCCTCATGCATGAGATGCACATCCTTCCAGATGCTTGCAAATCCCGCTCAGGTACTTTTGAGGTTTCCTCTCTCCCGCCCACTATTCCTACTGCCTTTCACTAGCCCACACCTGAGATGTTTTCCGGACTTTTCCTATCCCAGACACCTTGCTCCAGAGTTTCTAAACCATCAGCACCCCTCTTAAACCATAACGAACACTTGCAAAGCCAAGCGGCCCCCACGGTGGATAGCAGAACGGCCACCTTCTAGGACTCGGCCAGTGTGTCTGATGCCTAGCTGAACAGGCAGCGGCCACATGGCGTGGCAGGTCCAAGGGAGGCGGACATCCTCCACTGTCCCTGAGTCTTCTCCACATGAAACAGCCCGATGCTGAGGGCTCCCCTTCGCAGCGAAGGGCTGCCCTCGGTGCCTTCGTTAAGTTTAATTTGACATCCGTGTTGCTTCCTAGTCTAGCAGAGGACATCCAATCCTCCTCCCGAAGGATCCTGCAGTAATCCTTCTTATTAACTTCATAACGTTTGCAAAAATGGGGGCTTCTGTGCCTCCGTCCAAGTCAGACGAAAGTACCACAAAAGACAGGATCAAGGACTAGATCTCTGGTTATTCAGGACATGCTCGATCTTTACACCATAAAAAGAAGTATGATGGGTAAAACTGGTTTACTGCCAACTTCCCACAATCTGGGTTAAAGGGAAAAAGCGGAAAGGGTAAATGCGCCCCATGTCATTTTGTACCCAGGCTTCGACTCGCCCCCATCGGTAACAATATCATTTCCCTGCTCCTTTCTGAATAACATCACACTTGCCAAAGGGGAAAGCCAAGGGGCACGGATAGGGGACTACGAGTCGGAACCCACACTTTCTGGATGAAATCTAAAACACCGGGGAAGCACATTCGAAACCATTTCTGTGTGGGGTCAAGTAACATTTGGCACATTAAGGTCAGTAGACTTGTGATCATGCGTGGTGACAAGCTGACATTCTTTAAGTGGCTCAGATGGTTGGGGAATTGGGCCCCCACACCCGGTGTCAGGCAAAAGGGGGACTCATGCTGGCACCTAGGTGGTCGGTAAGAGCTGGGCTCCCCTAGGGGACGTGCACGTTACCTGCTTGGGAGCCCCCGGCCAGCTGAGTGGATTAAATTATTCATGTGTTCTGCTATTTACTGTGGATTATTGAGAGCTGACTGCATATGCTATTGACCTGTACACTTAGTTGGCAAATTGTCCAGTTATTATGGATGGGCCTGGACCAAAGGAAAATGAAGGCTGCAGAGGCATTTAACTCCGGGATGCTTGTGCTACACGGCTCCCTTTTACTCCCTCGTAGAGCCTTCATAAAAGCAGATGAAGATTTACCACCCAGCTAAGACACTTGCACCGTATAAATGAAATTAAAATCCCGAGTGTACACAAAGACCCCGTTACTAAACAGTAACTGAGTATCAGTCGAACGGCAGCCTCACCAGAGAAGAGTTCACACAGGAACACGGCTGGCTAAGAGGAGACACTTAGAAGACGCAAGAATTAAAATACAAAACGCGTCTCGGGTTACCCAATGACGGAACAAAGAAACCTGGCCGGTCTGGCAAAGACAAGCTGCGGTCCGCCGACTGCATGATCCCACCTGTGCTGTCACCGACCTGTCCCTTTATTGGGAGTGGTGGCGCCCAGCCTGCTGAGGGGGGCGCGGGGCAGGGACGCCGTGCCAGGCTCTGCGGAAGCCGGGCGGGGGACGTTCCCACGACGCCCAAGCGGACACGCTGGTGAGCCGGTGAACGGGGAATCCCGGCACACGGGGCACGGCCACCCGCTGAACCCGGACACGCGGCCAGCGCTGGACCCCGGCTCTTCGGCTCCACACGCCACAGGGATGCAGAGAAGCAAAGATGCCGACTTCCTGGGCCGTCTGAACAGAAACGCACCGTGTCTTCTCCTCAATCAGCACAGCAAGAAAACGGCACAGTCTTCAAACACTAAACACCATGAATTGAGCATAGTTAATCAATACGCCAATACGCGGATCGAGCGCATCTGCTGTGAAGTGGACTAGCAGTGCACACGGTTACAGCTCAGGATGCGATTGATGGTTAAGTCTCTACGCACACGCCCACAGCCCTCGTCTTTCGTTCGGAAGGTACTGCGGGGACCGTTAGTGACGAACGGCCTTTTTCCTGAAGATCGTTTGTATTTGAAAAGTGTCATGCCAGCTGACGGAGGCCTAGTTACCGGAAGCAGTCTGCTGAGCGAGGCTGTTCAGCTCAGTAAAGAAAGTTGACTCCTGTTGGAGCAGCGGACGTGGATGGCCACCAGCCCCGAATACGGGACCGTGAGTGCTGGCAGCGAGATCCACAAGGCCCCGCAGACCGTCATTTAGAAAGAAAACACCGCTTCCGTCACGCGCAGATCCTGCTTCCGTGACACCGCCACTTGGAAAATGAGCCTGCCGCCTCGGGAGGTTGGCTTTCTACGCGACCGTGCCACGTGACACGGAGTCAACCACGGACACCAGAAGCCAGGATGTCTGCTCTCCACCCCATGCCACCAGGACATGCTGAAACTTTAACCACAGGGACCTCACAGGCTGGTGCTGTGCCCTCCTCGGCTGTGACCGCTGTCTGGACGACCCCTCGGATGACCACGCGTGGGCTTCCCGGGCTGCACGCCCGACCAGGTCTGGGGAAAGAGGGAGGCCGAGGGGACACGCGGCCCGAGGCAGCAGAGGCAGGACTGACAACTTACTTCTAGGAGAGGAAGACGACAGAGCAAGAAAAAAACCACACGTCCGCTTCCGGTTAGAGGAAAAGCCACGGATGGGCACACTGGACTCACCGAGGACCCGCTGCAGGTGTGCAAGATTACGAAGCCCACCACAGACCCAGGTTACGCCCCGGGTGACCATTAGGGATCTCGAGGAAAGCAGGCACACAGACTGAGCTACCCCGGCCGGGCCTGATGAACGTCGCTTGTAACGATCACAAGTGCAGTTCGGGGGTGTTTCCACATTTGTCACTTCACAACAGGATCATTCGGCCCTCACGACAGCCGTATGACAGGAGGAATGTTTTTTCTACTTTGCAGATGAGAAACATGAAGCCCCAAACCCTCAACCAACTTGTCTGAGGTCTGGGGATCTGCAGTGATACAGCTGGGCCTTCAGGGAGTTTTCAGTCTAACTAGTCACACAGGACTGAAAAATACAGCCAAAGATGCACTAAAAACCAAACAGTGTGTGAAAAAGATTTCAAAACTTAACATAACTGTCATAAAAACATACAATTATCAGGCCTCCTGGGTGGCTCAGTTGGTGGAGCGTCCGACTTCGGCTCAGGTCCTGATCTCATAGTTTGTGGGATCAAGTCCCCGCACTGGGCTCTGTGCTGACAGTGCGGGAGCCTGCTTGGGAATCTCTCCCTCTCTCTTCCCTTCCACCGCTCACTCTCTCCCTCTCTCTCTCTCAAAATAAATAAACTTTAAAAAAACTTTTAAAAAAGCTACTATAATCAAGACAGTGTGGTACTGGCATAGGGATAAACATCTAGAACAGAACCGAGAATCCAGAAACAGACCCTGACATTTAGGGTGCCAAGACAATTCAGTAGGGAAAGCACGGTCTTCATAACAAATGGTGCTGGCATGACTCAACGTCCACACGCAAAAGGAGGAACTTTGGGCCCTGTCTATACACCATACACAAACATTAACGTAACATGGGTCAGAGATCTAAATGTAAGAGCTGAAAGCATAACATTTGTGGAGGGGAACATAGGACAAGATCTCTCGATATGACACCAAATGCATGATCCATAAAGAAACAAATTGATAAACTGGACTTCATCGATATCCAAAACCTTGGGGCTTTAAAACGCACCATCAAAAAAAAAAAAAAAAGACAAGCCACATTCTTAGAGAAAATGTTTATACATCATGTATATGTTAAAAGATATGTGTCCAAATGATATAAAGAAGTCTTTCAATGGAACAGGGCAAATAACATAATTTTTTAAGTGGGCAAAGAATCTGAATAGTTATTTCTCCAACAAAGATACACAAAAGGCCAATAAACACATGAAAAAATATTTAACATCATTTGTCATTATTTTTTTTAATCTTTATTTTATTTTTGAGAGACAGAGAGAGAGAGAGAGAGAGAGCAAGCGAGCACGAGCAGGGGAGGCACAGAGAGAGAGAGGGAGACACAGAATCCGAAGCAGGCTCCAGGCTCTGGGCTGCAAGGACAGAGCCCGACGCGGGGCTCGAACCCACGAACCACAAGATCCTGACCTAAGCTGAAACCCGAAGGAGGCCAAGGCTGAACGCTTAACCGACCGAGCCACCCAGGTGCCCCAACATCATGTGTCATTAAAAAATGCCGATCAGGGGGCGCCTGGGTGGCGCAGTCAGTTAAGCGTCCGACTTCAGCCAGGTCACGATCTCGCGGTCTGTGAGTTCGAGCCCCGCGTCAGGCTCTGGGCTGATGGCTCGGAGCCTGGAGCCTGTTTCCGATTCTGTGTCTCCCTCTCTCTCTGCCCCTCCCCCGTTCATGCTCTGTCTCTCTCGTCCCAAAAATAAATAAAAAACGTTGAAAAAAAAATTAAAAAAAAAAAATGCCGATCAGAACCACAATGGGATGCCAGTTCCCACCCACTAGGATGGCTGTGATCACAGAGAGACAGTAACAGGTGTTGGGAGCGTGTGGCGACACCGGAACCCTCACTCACTGTTGGTGGGAGCGTGGGGGCAGCTGCTCTGGAAAAGAGTTTGGCAATTCCTCAAAATGTGAAGCGTCGTCAGGTTACCGTATGACCCAGCAATTCCACAATTAAGTATCCACCCAAGAGAAATGAAACCATTACGTCCATGCAAACACTTGTACGTGAACGTTCATAGCAGCATTACTTGCAAAATCCCAGGAGTACAAACCCAAATGCCATCAGCTGAGTAACAGATAAAACCTGGTGTGTCCACACAAGGTAGCACTTACTGACAGAAAGGAATTAGATACTGGTATCTGCTTCAACAGGGCTGAACCTCAAAAACATTATCAGGCCAAGTGAAAGAAGCTAGTCACAAAAGACCAAATACTGGGATTCCGTTTGTAAGAAATGTCCAGAAGAGACAAACTGATGGAGACAGACAGTCAATCAGCAGTTGCTAAGGGCTAGGGGAGGGTGATAGTGAGTGACTGCCTACAGGAACCAGCTTTCTTTTAGGGGTCATGAAAATGTTCTTTATGTAGATTATGGAGACATTTACACAGCTCTGTAAACATATTAAAACTACTGCCCTGTGTACTTCAAAAGAGTGAACTTTATGGTATGTAAATTACAAACAAGGCCATTTTTAAATATGAGCAAAAGATTTGAATAATTCACCAAAAAAGATACGAGTGATAAATAAGGACATGAAAAGATGTTCAACAGCAAGTCACTAGGGAAATGCAGATTAATACCACGGTGAGATGGCTAACTTCAGACCTACCAGGAGCGTGGACAAACTGGAGCCCTCTGTAGGTTGCCAGTGGGGGTGCAAACCGTGCCACTACTTTGGACGACAGCCTGGCAGTTTCTCAGGAAGGCAAACACACACTTGCCGTACGAACTAGCAGTTCCAGTCCCAGGTGTCTAAGAGAAATGTAAACGAGTGTATATACGACGATCTGCATGTGAGTTTCCCAAATTTCCAGCATTATTTGGGATTGCCAACAAGGAAAAACAACATAACGTCCACCAACAGGTGACTGGATAAACAAAGTGTGGTATATTCATACAATGGAGTATTATTTAGCAATAAAAAGAGCAAGCTACAGATACCTGCTTCATCATGGATGAGCCTGAAAAACATCACACTAAGTAAAAGAAGCCAGCTGCACACACACAAAAAACAACAACAACAACAACAACAACAACAAAACATATGATTCTGGTTATACAAAAATTCCAGAAAAGGTAAATCTGGAAAAACAAAAAGTAGATTAGCAACTGCCTGGAGCTGGGAGGGACGGACTTACCGCAAAACGGGTACACACGAGGTACCAGAAGCGACCCAACACTGGGGTGACAGCTGCACAATTGATTAGCCAAAAAAATCGCTTCATTGTGCACTTGAAAAACACCTAAACAACACTGTTCTGCTCATAAATGCAAGAAAGAAATTGAAAAGACAGGAACCGCAGTCACGACCTTGAGGGTGATGATGGCGCACACCGTTAGGGCTTTACCAGACGAATTAAAATTTTCCCTAAATACATACCCTGAAAGCACCAAGGATTTCATGCATTAGTGTAATCCTCCCTCCGTTCCTTTGCACACACAACCCTCAACACGCCGATCAGCCAGAAAGTATTTGCTGAACGCCTACAATACGCCTCGCTCGGCTCGGGCATCTGACACCTGAAGATGCTGAAGCCACGTCACGGTCCCCCAGCGTGGCCGCTGAGCCCAACAGACCCCTGAGAGACCCCCAGCCAAGACTGACCGTTACCCCATTTTGACCTTGCTGTGTTATCTATCAGGAAATGTGCAAACAACTAGACGTGACCGGGCTCCATGCAGGTGGCAGAGTCAAGGTGGCATCAGGGTCATAACCAAAGAGGAACTGTTACTGGCAAACTTCTCCTCCCCTGGATGGGAATGTGGCAGAATACGTTTAAACTGAGTAGAACAGACAGTGAAAGCAGCTCAACAGATTAGCTCAACCTTGAAATAAAAAATGACCGAGAGAATGGAATAACCTGTTTCTTGAGGCACGGGCTGCAATCATTTTGATGGAAAGGGTGAGCACAGAAAGTCAGAGTGAAGGGCTTGGTCTGGGGTCGGCCCCACCGCTGGTGCTCACCAGGTTCTCACAGTTGGGATCTCGCTCAGCAGACGAGCTACAAAATCCACACCCTTCTGGGTGAAACACGCAAATTTAACTCTGAATTTTCTCTTTAGAAGGCAGACCCCCCCGTAGGGTTACTCAACTGGAGTTAAAGCCATAAACGTGTTTAAGTGGTTCTGCCGACAAAGACCCCCAGCTTTACCGGATCATTTTTCAAGTGTTAGCAAAGGTAGGTCTAAAGTTCTCCACAGCGCAGAGTGGACAGAAACCATCCTCAGCCCTTGATTTTAGAGGCAGCTCTTCATAATACCAAGAACTGGTGAAAATGTAGATTGGAACTTTGTAATTTACTTTCATCTAAATTTCCACAGCTGCATCAAAAACATTCCAGGTTAAAACTCCAAATTACCGCCTGTTTTGAAAAGTTCAAGCTTGCTCATCCGTGGACTGAAGGCAAGACCCGTGTGCAGGCATAAAGGAAGGGAAAACCATGTCTGCCAATGTAACGCGCACAGCCCGCTGTCCAACCTGCAGGGAACAGCACAGCTCAACAAAGTCACACGCTGGGCTGGCAAACTAAATTCCGTGCAGAAAACATTCGCGTTGTTACCGGTTTTAGTTCGCCGTGGCATTCCTGCTGCCGTGTACGACCCACACACACTTAACCCAGTTGAAATCAAATAGGACAGAAAGCATTTATAATTACAACCTTAAACTTCATGAGGAGTCCCTCAAACTTAACCACATTGGGTTAAGTTTCAAGCTTTTTAAAAATTTTAAATCAATAATCTAACGAGCTCTTCAGGTGAAGATGGGGCAACAGGGCCCGGACTCACCCTCCTGCATGAAACATCCAAAAAGGGACAAAATAAATGAAACAACAGATTTCTAGACACTGACCAACGAGTTAAAAAGAAGAGTGACCCCCAAGATACAGAACACAAATGGGCTGGGCCCTACCTCTGCCCTACCTCTGCCCTACCTCACTGCCTGGAGGGTTCCCAGGCTACGGCACAGGGAGGGAAACCTGAGGCAGAGCCTGGGGGCCTCCCTGAGTTGAGAACACAATGCTGTGAGAGGTTCACAGGATAGAGCATTCTTGAGAGAAGGCAGCAACACAGAGAGAAATATGAAGATCTGCATGTACTCAGTAGAGTACTGGTCAGCATACAAATGTCAGGAAATTATCCAAGAGCAGGGAAAGAACCATCTGAAAGAATAACAGTGCTTGGTGCTCAGACAGAGCTGGGAATATGGCCTGACCCTACCGTACCAAAGCAAATCGTGACACTGACAAAGAGAAAATTAAAAGTAGCCAGAGACAAAAGATACATTACATACTGAGGAACAAAGTCAGCGTGATGGCAGATTTCTTACTGGAAACAATCCAAGCAAGAAGACAGCACAGCAACATCTTTAATAATTGAGAGAAAAAACAGTCAACAGAATTCCATACGCAGTAGAAATATTTTTTTAAAATAAGGGTGAAATAAAGACTTTCTCAGACACACAAAAGTTCAAAACACATACCACCAATCGGCCTTTCCTAAAGAAATGTTAAAGGAATTCCTTCAGGCAGAAAAGAAAGGATACCGAATGGAAATATGCATCTACACAAAAGAATGAATTGCACGGGTAAATGGTTAACCGTGGGCAGATATATGTTTTTTGTTCTTGTTACTGAACCCTCTTTAAAAAATGATTGATTGTTTACAGATATAGTAATAATACAGTACCAGATTTACAACACGTGTCAAAGTAAAATGTAGGACAATGAAAGCACAAAAGTTGAGAGAAACAATGAAATTGTACTATTGTACGTTTCTTATATATAAAGTGGCATAATATCACCTGAAGATAGACTATATTTTAAAGATGTACATTCTAAATCATAAAGCAAATAACAAAATACAGCGAATGAGCCAACAAAAGAAATAACATGAAATCATAAAAGTATGCCACTAAACTAGAAAGGGAAAAACAGCATAGCAAAGAGGACAAATAGAAAACAAAAATCAAGAAGCTAGGTTTTAATCTAACTATACCAACAATTACATTAAATGTAAACAGACCAAATATTCCAATGAAAAGGCAGAGACTGAATTAAAGAGAAAAAATACTCACTTATAGGCTGCATACAAGAAACTCCCTTTATTTTTAAGTTTATTTATTTATTTTGGGAGAGCACGTGCATGAGTGTGCAAGCTGGGGAGGAACAAAGAGAGAGGAAGTGAGAGAATCCCAAGCAGGCTCCATGCTGTCAGTGCAGAGCCTGATGTAAGGTTGGAACTCATGGACCGTGAGATCTTGACCTGAGCCAAAATCAAGAGTCAGACTCTCAACCAAGTGAGCCACCCAGGAGCCCCAAGAAACTCACTTTAAATGTAAAGATACAGATATAGAGGAGAATATTACAAGGGATACAAGAGGTAATTTGCTAATGTTAAAGGAGTTAATTCATCAAAAAGATATACAATTCATAAATGCATTTGCACCTAATAAGAGAACTTCCAAATACATGAAAGAAAACTAGAAGAAATGCAAGGAAAAAGACAAACATACAATTATATTCACAGGTTTCAATACTTTTTCACAAAAACAGATAGAACATGAAGAAAATCATTAAGAAAATAGAAGATTTAAACCAAACTAACAACCAACATGACTTATTAGACACTTGTAGAACACTCAACACTGCACAATACGCCTTTTCCAAGATGGACCATATCTTGAATCAAAAAAAAATTGTTTCACATGGAAAACAGTATGAAGGCTCCTAAAAACAATTAAAAATAGAACTACCAAAAAAATTGCAATCAGGCTCTCAAAGAGATATCAACACTCCCATGTTCACTGCAGCACATATTCACAGTAGCAAAGATGTAGAAACAACCTAAATGTCCACTGACAGGTGAACAAAGAAAATATGGTATGTACATGCAGTGGAACTCTGTTCAACCTTAAAGAGAGGAAGGAATGTTATACAACATAAATGGACATTAAGGATCTTGGGCCAAATGCAGTAAGCCAGACACAGAAGGACACATAATGCATGATTCCACTTACATGAGGTATCTAGAAGAGTCAAATTCATAAAATTAAAGGGTGGGGGGGGGGAGATGCTAGTTACCAAGCGTAGTGGGAAAGGGAAAATGGAGAATTATTCATCAATAGGTATCAAGTTTTGGTTAAGCAAAACGAATAAATTCTAGAGATCTGATGTATAACACTGTACCTACAGCCAATACTGATGTATTGTACACTTAAGACTTGTTAAGAGGCTAAACCTCATATTAAGTGTTCTTATCACAGCAAAAATTAAAAACTAAATTTTAGGAAAAGGAAAATAAATAAGTCTAAGTAAACTAAAAGGATTCTAGTCACACACAGTATGTTCCCTGAGCACAGTGAAATTAAATTAGAAATTCTTTGAAAAATTCTTAAATTAGAATTCGTTAAGAATAGAAGACACAAGTGAGATCTTACCACAGATTAAAAAAAAGAGTTAAAACAAGAATCAGAGATGAAGAATGCCATAAACGAGATTGGAAACAGGCTTGATGCAACGAACAGCAGCCTGGAAGAAGCAGAGGAACAAATTAATGACCTAGATGACAAAATAATAGTAAGTAATAAATCTGAACAAAAGAGAGAAAGTAGAATTATGCAACAAAAGAATAGACTTAGGGACCTCAGCGACTCCATTAAACATAATAGCATTTGTATCACAGAAGTCCCAGAAGAAGAGACAGAAAAGAGGTAGAAAATTTATTTGAGAAAATAATAGCTGAAAACTTCCCTAATTTGGGGAAGGAAACAGATATTCACATCCAGGAAGTACAGAGAACTCCTCTCAAAATAAACAAAAGGAGGCAACACCAAGACACATTGTAAGTAAATTTGCAAAATACAGTGATAAAATTTTTTTAAAGCAGCAAGACAAATAAGTTCTTAACTTACAAAGGAAAACCCATACAGCCAGCTGTAGATTTCTCAACAGAAACCTAAAAAGCCAGAAGGGAGTGACATGAGATATTCAAAGTGCTCGATGGGAAACATATGCAGCCATGAATACTCTATCCCGCAAGGCTTATCATTCAGAATATTGAGAGATAAAGAGTTTTCCAGACAAAAACTAAAGAAGTTCACAATCACCAAACCAGCCCTGCCTGCAAGAAATATTAAAGGGGACTCTGAGTGCAAAGGAGAGACCAAAAGTGACAAAGAGAAGAAAGGATCAGACAAATCTCCAGATAACAATGACAAAATAAGCAATAAGATGGCACTCAATACATATCTATCGATAACTATTTTGAATGTAAATGGACTAAATGCTCCAATCAAAAGACATCAGGTATCAGAATGGATGATAAGTTTAAAAAAAAAAAAAAAAAAAAAAAGACCCACCTACATGATGCCTACAAGAGACTCATTTTAGACCTAAAGACACCTGCAATTTGAAAGTGAGGGGGTGGAGAACCATTTATCATGCTAATGGACTTCAAAAGAAAGCCAGAGTAGCAACACTTATAGCAGACAAACTAGACTTTAAAACAAAGACTGTAACAAGAGACAGACCAGGGCACTGTATCGTAATAAAGGGGATAATCCAACAAGAAGATATAACAATTGTAAATATTTATGCACCCAAACATGAAAGCACCCAAATATATAAAACAATTAATAACAAACATAAAGGAACAGATAATAATATAATAATAGTAGAGGACTTCAACACCCCACGTACATCAAAGGACAGATCATTGAAACAAAAACATCAAGGAAACAATGGCTAGACCAGATGGACTTAACAGATACATTCAGAACATTCCATCCTAAAACAGCAGAATACACATGGGACATTCTTTAGAACAGATCACATATTAGGTCACAAATCAGGCCTCAACAAATATAAAAAGACTGAAATTATACCATGTACCTTCTCTGACCACAATGCTGTGAACTAGAAGTCAACCACAAGAAAAAATCTGCAAAGACCACAAATACATGGAGGTTAAACAACATGCTACCAAACAATGAGTGGGTCAACCAGGAAATCAAATAAGAAGTTTTAAAAATACATGGAAACAAATGAAAATGAAAACACAAAGGTCTAAAAGCTTTGGGATACAGCAAAAGCCATCCTAAGGGGAAGTATAGAGCAATACAGGCCTACCTCAAGAAACAAGAAAAATCTGGGGTGCCTGGGTGGCTCAGTCAGTTGAATGTCTGACTTTGGCTCAGGTCACGATCTCATAGTTCGTGAATTCAATCCTCACTTCGGGCTCTCTGCTGTCAGCGTGGAGCCTGCTTGGGATTCTCGGTCTCCCTCTTTCTCTGCCCTATCCCCCGTTCACTCTCTCTCAAAAATAAACAAACATTAAAAAAGAAAAGGGGGGGGGGCGCCTGGGAGGCTCAGTCGGTTAAGCGTCCGACTTCAGCTCAGGTCATGATCTCACAGTCCGTGAACTCAAGCCCCACTCGGGCTCTGTGCTGACAGCTTGGAGCCTGGAGCCTGCCTCCAATTCTGTGTCTCCCTCTCTCTCTGCCCCTCCCCTGCTCATGCTCTGTCTCTGTCTGTCTCAAAAATAAATAAAAACATTTAAAAAAAAAAAAAAAAGAAAAGAGGGAAGCAAGAAAAATCTCAAATAAACAACCAAACCTTAGAAAAGAGCTAGGAAAAGAACAAAAGAAGCCTAAAGCCAGCAGAAGGAAGGAAATAATAAAGATTAGGAAAAAAACATTAGAAAGCAATAGCAAAGATCTCTAGAAAACCCCCAAATATTGGGAAACTAACACATTTCTACATAACAAATGCATCAAAGAAGAAATCAAACTGAAAATTATAAAGTACATTGAACTAAAAAAAAATGAAAACAAAACATATCAAAATTTGCACTAAAGAAGTACTTGGGGGAAATGTTTAACATTAAATGCCTATGCAAGAAAAAATAAAAGGTCTCCACTCTATGACCTCAGCATCCACCTTAAATAACTAGAAACAAAAGAACAATTGAACCCAATGTAAAAAGAGGAAAGGAAATAATAAAGATCTCAGTGAAAAGTAATGCCACAGTAAATAGAAACAATAGAGAAAAACCAATGAAACTTAGATATCCCATGTTCATACATCAGACACTATGCAGAGTGCAGTCAAGATGGGAACATTCCTCAAATTAATCCAGATTCAATACAATCCCTATCAAAATTCCAGCCGGCTTCTTTGTAGGAATTGACAAGCTGATCCTAAAATTCACATGGACCTTCCAGGGACCCAAAATTGCTGAGACAGCGTTGAAAGCGAAGGTTGAAGGACCCACACTTGCAGGTTTCAATAGTTACTATAAACTACAGTCATCAAGACAGTGTGGTACCAACCTAGGACAGACAAACAGATCAAAGGAACCAAATTGAGAATTTAGGGAAAAACCCTCACATTTACAGTGAACTGATTTCCAACAAAGGTGCCATGGTAATTAAATGGAGAGAAAGAATAGTCTTTTCAACAAAAGGTGATTGGATACGTTAATACCCACATGCAAAAGAATGAGGTTAGAACCTTACCACATACTATAAGCAAAAATTAACGCAAAATGGAACATAGATCTAAATGTAAGAGCTAAAATTATGAGAGAGGTGGGTGGGGAGTGGGGGGAATTCTGCTCTGCAAATCCCATTTCTGGTAAGGGACTCATACTTGGAATATATAAAAACTATTACAACTCACCAAGCAAAAGACAACCTAATTTTAAAAATGGGCAAAGGACCTCATCAACACTCTTCCAAAGAAAATATACAAAGGGGCGAGAAGTACATAAAGATGCCCAACACTATTAGATATCAGGACAATGCAAGTCAAAACCACAGAGATGGCACTTCCCATCCACTTAGGATGGCTACAGTTAAAAAGACAAATAGCAAGTGTTGCAAAGATGTGGAGAAACCAGAACTCTCGAACAATGCTGCTGGGAATGTAAAATAGCATAGCTACTTTGGAAAACAATCTAGCAGTTCCTCCAATGGCTAAAGATAGTTAGCACAGGGGCGCCTGGGTGGCTCAGTCAGTTACGCGTCCGACTTCAGCTCAGGTCACGATCTCACAGTTCATGGGTTCGAGCCCCACATTGGGCTCTGTGCTGACAGCTCCGAGCCTGGAGCCTGCTTCGTATTCTGTGTCTCCCTCTCGCTTCAGATTCTGTGTCTCCTTCTCTCTCTGCCCCTCCCCCGCTTTCTCTCTCTTTCTCTGTCTCTCTCTCAAGAATGAATAAACATTAAAAAAATTTTTTAATTAAAAAAAAAAGTTACCACATGACCCAGAAATCCCACAACTAGGTTTATGCCCAAGAGAAAGGAAAATATATGTCCTTACAAAAACTTGCACTTGGATGCTCATAAAAACATTATTTACAAAAGCCAAAAAGTCAAACTGTACACTTAAATATGTGCCATTGTTATAGTCCAATAATAGTATTTAAACCAAATCTAACAGTACATTTAAAAAATCATTCAGGGGTGCCTGGGTGGCTCAGTCGGTTAAGCGTCCGACTTCGGCTCAGGTCATGATCTCGTGGTCCGTGGGTTCGAGCCCCGCGTCGGGCTCTGTGCTGACAGCCCAGAGCCTGGAGCCTGTTTCAGATTCTGTGTCTCCCTCTTTCTCTGACCCTCCCCTGTTCATGCTCTCTATCTGTCTCAAAAATAAATAAATGTTAAAAAAAATTAAAAAAAAAAATCATTCATCTCAATCAAGTGAAATTTACTCTGGGGATCTAGGGTGGTTCAATATTCATAAATCAATCAATATGATTTATCACATTAACAAGAGAATGGATAAAAACCATATGATCATCTCAACAGATGCAGAAAAAGCACTTGACAAAGTACAACATCCATTCATGATAAAACTCTCAACAAAGTAGGTTTAAAGGGAACATACCTCAACATAATAAAGGCCACAAATGAAAAACCCACAGCTAACATCATCCTCCGTGGTGAAAAACTAAGTTTTCCTCTGAGATCAGGAATAAGACAGGGATGTCCGCTCTCGCCAATTTTACTCAACAGTGTATTGGAAGTCCTAGCCACAGCAATCAGACAACAAAAAGAAATAAAAGGCATCCAAACTGTTAAGGAAGAAGTAAAATTTCAACAATTTGCAGATGACATGACACTATATATAGAAAACCCTAAAGACTCCACCAAAAAACTACTAGAACTGACAAACGAATTCAGTAAAGTCTCAGGATACAAAATTAATAAAATCTGCTGCACTTCTGCACTAACAATGAAGTAGCAGAGAGAGAAACTATGAAAACAATCCAATGTATTTTTTTAATGTTTATTTTTGAGAGACAGAACAAGCCCAAGTGGGGGAGGGGCCAAGAGAGAGAGGGACAGAGCACCCGGAGCAGGCTCTGTGCGGCCAGCAGCAAGCCGGATATGGGGCTCCAACTCACCAACCATGAGATTACACCTGAGCTGAAGTTGGACGCTCGACCAACTGAGCAATCCAGGCGCCCCAGAAAACAATCCCATTTATAATTGGACCAAAAATAACAAAATATCTAGGGATAAATTTAAGCCAAGAGGTGAAAGACCCGTACTCTGAAAACCATGAAACATTGATGAAAGAAATTAAAGAGGACACAAATAAATGTAAAGATATTCCAAGCTCATGGACCAGAAGAACCAGTATCATTAAAACGTCTGTACTACCCAGAGCAATCTACAAATTTAATGCAATCCTGGCCAAAATGCCAACAACACTTTCACAGAACTAGAAACAAATAATATTAAAATTTGGATGGAACCACAAAAGACCCCAATGAGCCAAAACAATCTTGAGAAAGAACAAAGCTGGAGGTATCACAATCCCTGACTTCAAGATATTCTACAAAGCTGTAGTAATCAAAACAGCATGGTACTGGCACCAAAACAGACACATAGGTCAATGGAGCAGAATAAAGAGCCCAGAAACAAAACCAGTTATATGGTCAGTCAATCTATGAGCAAGGAGGCAAGAATATGCAATGGGAAAAGAGAGCCTTTTCCACAAAAGGTTGGGAAAACCAGTAGCTACATGCAGAACAATGAAACTGGACCCCTTACTTACACCATACACAAAAATAAACTCAAAATGGATTAAAGACCTAAATGTGAGACCTGAAGCCATAAAAATCCTAGAAGAAAACACCGGCAGTAATTTCTTCTGACATCGGCCATAGCAACATTTTTCTCGATAGGTCTCAAAAACAAAAATAACCTATTGGGACTGCATCAAAAGTAAAAGCTTTACATAGCAAACTACCAATAAAAACAAAAAGGCAACCTATTGAATGGAATGGGAGAAGATATTGGCAAATGATACATAAGGGGTTAATATCATGGGTGAAGGGATGGGCTAAATAGGTAAGGGGGATTAGGGAGGACACTTGTTGGGATGAGCACTGAGTGTTATACGTAGGGGATGAATCACTGGAAATCTACTTCTGAAGTCATTATAGCACTATATGCTAACTAACTTGGATGTAAATGAATAAGTAAGTAAAAAGAAAAAAAGGGATTAATATCCAAAATACATAAAGAACTCATACAACTCAACACCAAGACACCCAAGTAATCCGATGAAGATGGGAAGGACATGAATAGACATTTTTCCAAAGAGGACATTCAGATGGTCAACAGACACATGAAAAGATGCTTAATATCATTAATCAGCAGAATGGTGAAACTAAAAAACACAAGAAATAACAGGCGATGGTGAGGATGTGGAGAAAAAGAAACTCATGCACTGTTAGTGGGAATGCAAACTGGTGCAGCCACTGTGAAAAACAGTATAGAGGTTACTCAAAAAAATTAATATAGAATTAGTATATGATCTAGTAATTCCACAACTGGCTATTTACCCCAAGAAAAACACTAATTCAAAAAGATATTTGCACCCTGTGTTTATTGCAGCACTATCTACAATAGCCAAACTATGGAAACAGCCCAAGTGTCCATCAACAGATGAATGGATAAAGATGTGGTATATACATACAGCAGAATATTACTCAACCATAAAGAAGAATGAGGTCTTGCCATTTGCCACGCAGATGGATTTAGAGGTTATTACACTAAGTGAAATAGGTCGGTCAGAAAAAGACAAATAACATATGCTTTCACGCAGAAGTGGAATTTAAGAAATAGAAGAAACAAAAACAAACAAAAAAAGACTCAAATACAGAGAACACCAGTGATTGCCACAAGGGAGGTGGGCGGGTGGGGGGATGGGTGAATGCAAGGGGATCAAGAGTACAGTAATCATGACGAGCGCAGAGTAATGTAATACAACTGTGGAATTATTACAGTGCATCCCTGAAACGATCACTGTACGTACAGCATTCTTCAATTTTACTTTCTTACTTTATTTTTTTTAATGTTTGTTTTCGAGACAGACAAAGAGCACGAGTGAGGGAGGGGCAGAGAGAGAGAGAGAGAGAGAGAGAGAGAGAGAGACAGACAGAAGCTGAAGCAGGCTCCAGGCTCTGAGCTGTCAGCACACAGCACAGAGCCCGACACGGGACTCAAACCCACAAACCATGAGATCATGACCTGAGCCGAAATCAGACACTTAACCGACTGAGCCACCCAGGAGCCCCTATACTTCAATTTTAAAAAATACATACCAACAAAGAAATATAAAGGTAAAAATTTTTAAAGAAAAAAACTAGTGATAAAAAAACGGTCAATAGCCAATTAATTTTTGCATCCTGATACGTTATTTCTACAGGTCACTGATAAAGAATGAAAATACATTGGAGGAAATGGTCACTAATCCCAGGATAAGCTGGAAAATGGGATCCTGGATCAACCGAGAGGAAGCTAGAAAAGATACCAATTGGAGGGTGAGCCCAGACACCTCGGGTGTCGCTTCCCTGGAGAATTTTTACAGAGGTCGTCAGGAAGGAGCACCTTCACGGACAGTAAAGGCTGAGTATGCATGAAGGTGGGCGCCTGGGCACACCCTCTTCTTCCGGAACATGTAGGGTGGTGAGGGTGCGGGGGGCAGGGGGGCTGAAGCAGCCAAGCGCTGGATGCCTCCAAGTCTCAGGGTCAATCTCGCCAGGATTTCACTTCTCTTTCCTTTCCGCAGAGCCCACAATAGTGCTTGCTGTTCAGCAGGCACCCTAACAGGAATGATGAACCCTACTCATCGTCCATGGCTACACGTGGCACCACACTGGGCGAGCTTCCCACAATCAGGACACCCAGGGGGTTACGGGAGGCACCTGTGGCTCCGCCGGAGAACACTTGTGGAGCTATTACAGCGATGGGTCCCGGCAGCTGCAGGGGTTTCTACAGCTCCACTGGTGGTTACAACGCACAGGGTGTAGACCCACTAGTCTGTGAACAGAGGTAGGACACGAGTTGCTCTTTGCACGTAACCAAACTCTGAGGAGGCCGGGGGGGCGTGTGTGTGAGAGAGAGAGAGTGAGAGAAAAGAGAATGGAAAACTTGGGACAAGGACTCAATCTGAATTATTGGATCAACGACTGAGGCACAATACAATACGAACAAGAACTTTATCAAATTAAGAGTCCACACACACCATGGCATAAGACACCCAAGTCACCAATCCTTGGTAACAGGAAGTATTGCAGCCTCCAGCTGGGCACTTAATTTCAGCATCGCAATCTGCAAGATCATTCCAAGTTTCTCCTGTAAGCCTTTCTCGTTCTCTCTGATCAGTAATGACCTCCAGTGCCTGGTCCCTGACAGCCTGTGGCATCACACCTTTCATCTCTGTATGGCCAATTCAGGGCTTTGTTGCAAGCCCCACATGGGAGGCTACAGACGTCTTAGGCTGTGACTAAGACGACAGGCTCTGGAGGCAGGCGGTGGGGTCAAAGACCTACGTCCACCGCTAGCTGTGTATCCTCAGACCAGCTGATTAACCTCCCTGTGCCTCCGTTTCTTCATTTGTAATATGGGAATAAAAACAGGTTGCTGTGAGATTCAGACAACCCACCTGCTAAGCGCTCAATGACGAGCACTACCTGTGACAAACGTGCCCAAAGCAGAAAACGCAGTGACAAAACCAGAGCCGGTGTTCTCCTGCAGCTCCACACCAATCTTCTCCCGTAAGAGCACCATTGCCCAGCCAGGTGCTCAAGTCACAGCCCTGGGAGCCATCCTGGGCTCCTCCTCTCCCATGACCTTCCACGTCCACTCCATCAGCAAGACTAGTCCGTTCTTCCTCCGATACACAGAGCCCTCTGTCTACATTCACTGTCCAAACCTGTAACCTCTCGTAATTTACACGCCCCTTGCCCCCCTCCTTAGCTCTGATCACCATCCCTTTCATTTTCCCCAGAGTTCCCAGAATAGGCTCTTAAAATGTCAGTATGATCATGTCACTCTACATTTACTTCCCACCATACGCAAGGTGAGCAGTGTAGAGATGACCTGGTGTTGACCTCACGTAAAAGGACACCACCAGGGAATGCAGGAAGCAGGTGACGGGAGGAACCTGGGTCCCTGGATGTCTTTGATCTGGGTAGCACCAGCCCCACCCTGTATTTAGGGTCCCCCCGGTCTGCTCACCTCTATACATTATGGACAGCAGGATCAAGCTTCCACCTCGTTGGAACCAATGTGGTTTGAAACCTTCAGTTACAGAAGCTTAATCTGTGCCCTAGTAACACGGTCCCTGGAAGTAGTGTGCTTCTGTGACAGGGTGTTAAGTGACACTGGCTTCGTGGCCAGGCAGTGGTGGGTGAGGAAACACATGCAGGGAAGGAAACTAGGCACTTGTTATGCTGTAAAATCATGCGAGAAAACTGTGCCTGCATGAACTCGGGAGACAGATCCCGTGCTCAGTAAGCCTGTGGGTCCAGAAGACACAGAACACTTCAGGTGCTGGGTATGTTGGCTGCTCGTTGGTGCTCTTAGCAAGGAACCATGAAATAAAGCAGGCGGGGTGAGACCAGCCAGTTCGCAAGCGGAGGTGGAAGTCACGGGGCGCTGCTCAGGGGCTCTGCCTTAACGTTCCAATCCGACGGTACTTGACTTCCAGTTCCCTAAAAGGCTAAGCAATCCCCTGCCTCCTATCCTGTTCCCCTTCCAGTCTCGTGCAGGCCCGATTACCCACCCGCGGATCTCGAGCAGGGCTGTTATCACCAGTCACGTCACCTGACCCTGCTCCCTCGGGTCAAAGTGCTCAATCCAGGTGTGTCTGCTCACCTGGCAGCCCCACCACACCCAGCCCAGCGCCTGCACGCGGAGGCCTGACTCAGGAGCAGCAGCGAGCAGACCGCGGGGCGCCACCTGACCCTCACCCCGAGTCCACCGAGTCTGCCAGGCCGCACGGGGAGCCCGCGCTCCTGAGAGGGACCCAGGGTCCGGGGGCCCGCATCTCTGCGCAGGCGCGGCCGCGGGGAGGCGGAGTGCCAGAGTCGCGGCCTCGCCCCCGGTCCGCCCACCTTGGCAGGAGGGCGCCAGCTTCCTCCTGGGCCGGCCCGCGGGGAGACACGAAGCCCAGTGGGCCCGCCCGGGGGCTCCGCCAACCCGTTCCTAACGCCCAGGCCCCGGGGGGGCTCACCGCGTCCCCCGGAACCTGCAGTTCCTCCGGCCTCCGCCGTCGCCACGGGCCCGGCACCATGGTATCCCTGCGGCCCCAAGCCCGAGTCCACGGGCCTCTCATGACCTACGGACTCCGGCCGCCCGCCCCAGCCACTGCGTCCACGCCTCTTTGCCCCCCCCCCCCACGTGCCCCGAGGGCGCCAATGAGAGACGGGGGGCGGGGCGCCGCGAAGACGGCTGGGCCTTGCTTCGCGAGGGCAGCAGACAGGAGTAGCGGAGACCAGAGTCTTCTGGGCAAAAGGGGACTTCCGCCCAGGGTTGTCATTTCGCACAGAGGGCCAGCCTGTCACTTCTCCAGTCACTGAATCGACTGTGGGACTCCGAAGACCTTACTCCTTCAGGGTCCCGTCAGGCTTCGACTGCTGGTGGCGGATCGGCAGGGGGGAGCTCCCTCCTCCTCGCTCTTGTGATTGGTCATCGAGCGCCGTCAGCAACCGTCTTCCTGTGGCTGGTCGGTTGATGGATGGCGCAGCGAGCCAATCCGCGTGGGCGAGCTGCCCTGGAGGGTGTGTCTGGGAGCTGTAGTCTCGGGAAGGGGGCCTCACTTCCGGGCGGGCGTGGCCGGGGGCGGTACGGTGACCGCCCGCCCGGGTGTGGCCCTGGGCGGGGAGCTTCTCTGCGGGCTGTGCAGAGGAGGAACGGGGGCCTGGCGGGCCGCGCCGGCTGCCCTCTGCGCTCGCACCCTAGGGGAGCTGGCAGCCCCCGTAAAGGCCGAGGCGCCCAGCCCCGTACTCTGATTAAGTAACACGTGTCCGAGCCGGGCCTCTGCCGGGTATCTGCTAGCGGTGGGCAGGGCCGGAGCTCTGCGCAGTGGCAGTAAACTAGGTCTGCGAGGGCGGGGCTCCGGGACAGAGTTTCCCGTCTGTGGTAAATGGATGGATGGGCGGGGGCTGCGTTCTTTCCAGCTATTGTTGCGGTCGTTCCCCGCCGAAGCGTGAGCTTCCCGGAGCTGCTGCAACCTTCCTGCCACCATGAGGGGCGGCTGGCGGAAAACCTGGTGAAAAGTGCGACAGCACCTAGGCCGAAACGCCTTGAGTTCCGCACCAATCCACAACTACATGCCTGCCAGCCTCCGGGCTTTTTGTTGCATTTCAATTATTTGAGGGCTGAGTTTACCATTCTGCTGCAGGCAAAGGCATCTTTTTTGTTGCAAAGCCTGGTTCTTACCCGTTAAGGTGAAATGCGTGACTCCTCCACTCCGTTGGGCGTCTGGCTGCATGATCTTCAGCAAGCTAGGTAGCTAATCTATATCATTTTTGTTATTTATTTAAGATAATGATGAATCAGGGCATTATGAAGATTAAGTGAGGTGTATACATATAATGTACTTAGAACAACGACTGACACAAACTACTCAATAAATGGTATATTACTATTACTAGTCTTCCTATACTAACACTCCTGCTCCTAGTTGACAATCCTATATCAAAACCCTGGACTTAACAGTTGTGAGCGAAAGTTAACAATACTGTATATTTGAAAGTTGTTAAGAGACTCCATGTTGAAAGTTCTCACCATAAAAAAAATAAACACTGTGTAAGGTGATAAATGTGCTAACCGATCTTATGGTAATCATTTTGCAATGTAAACATGTCAAATCATTCCAGTTGTACGATGTCCTATGCCAGTTATATCTCAATAAAGTTCGGGGTGGGACTTTGGGGCTGGCTGTGTTTTGGAATTCAAAATCTTTAGGATTTTTTTGTTTTTGAAGCGCTATGTATATATATGTGTATATATATATATATATATATATATATATATTTATATATTACATATCTAGTATGAAACGCCTTCAGTAGGGCCTGGGACAACACCCTATGATCAGACATAATATTTATGTGGCAAAATGTGTGAATGTTCAGAAACATTCACCTTAAGTGGGATATATAACTGCTTTAAATAGTCTCATATCCGTTCAAATGTGTTTGCTTGAAACTTAGGAAGAACTGATTTTTAGAACTGTTGGATTTCAGAGTTGAAAATAAGGTGCTATCGAGAACCTGTACTACTGCCCCTACTTTAAAAACTTTGTGTTTTTTTGGCCTTGCAGTTTACCTTAAATGATGTGCTGTGTGGTCCAGTGTCAGTATCACTGGCCTTTGGACTTGGGGCTGCTCTTTCAGGCACTTGAACCAACCATTGAGTAATGGGGGAACGCTTAGCCCACAGGCTGGTGACAGCTATTGTCCTTGACCAAACTCTACCCAGGCTCCCCTGAACTCTTCTCAACTAGTCCCTGACTCTGGGGTTTCCATGTTAGTCTCTGCATTGTCCAGGTTTAGCAAGAGTCTCCCACCCTTGCTCTCTGATCAGCCTCAATGTCTGATGGGGTTCCTCATTCCCCACATTCCCCCAGGTGATGTCTGATCACCCCGGCCTGCCTTCAGCAAGAATCCTGTTGGGTTGATTTAGAAAGAATTGTCCCTCACCCCAGATGTTTCCGTCTAGGATTTTTCACCCACTGACCTCCCCCTACCCGTATCACACTCCTAGGCTATGAATTCCCACTCTTCTTTGTGTTGGGAGTTAATCCCACTCTTCCTCTCCTACTGCAAAACCCCGTTATAATAGTCTCTGTATCTGTCACAATGGACCCCCTGAATAAAGTCTGCCTTACCACTCATGTCAAGTGTCATGCATTTTTTTTTCTTTAACACTATGTACAGCGATAGGTATATTTAATACGTTGCAATTTAGTGTGATACGCTAGTTACCAAACAACAGTCAATTGGATACAATTAGGATGTATACAAAACTCTGCTACTACTTAGTTTATTTAAATTAATATATATTTTTCAAACTCTAAAAATAATATAAGACATCTGTTAAATGATATTTATAGTACTCATTATTTCAATATGTTAAAACAAATACATTAGTTATTAGGAAAAAAAACTGGAAAATTCTCAGGACGTTGGATTCTTGCATATGACATCAAAAGCATAGTCAACAGCAACAACAAAAGTGGATAAATTGGACTATATCAAAATTAAAAACTTACATGCATCAAATAACACTATTAATACAGTGATAAGGCAACCCAAAAAATGGACTAAATATTTGTAAATCACATCTCTGATAAGGAGCTAATACCTAGACTACATAAAGAATGTCTACAACTCAACATCAGGGAAAGAACCTGATTAAAAAATGGACAAAGGACTTGAATAGACATCTCTCCAAAGATGATTCCAAACAGCCAATAACCACATGAAACGATGCACAACATCAACTACTCATTAGGGAAATACAAATCAAATCCACATTGAGATGCCACCTCACATCCATTAGGAGGTGCATTATAAGAAAACAAGTGTTGACCAGAATGTGGAGAAGTTAGGACCCTTGAGCGTTGCTGGGGAGACTACAAAATGGTGCAGCACTATTAAAAACAGTATGACATTTCCTCAAAAAATTAAGAATAAAATTATGATCCACAACCCTACTTGTGGGTGTATAACACAAGATAACTGAAAGCATGGAGCTCGAATGCCCATGTTCATTGCACACTAGACGCAGCAGCCAAAAGATGGAAAGAATCTAAGTGTTCACAGACAGATGAATGGATAAATAAAATGTGGTCCATCCATACGGTGGAATATCATTCTGCCTTAAGGAAAGAAACTCCGACGCCAGCTACGACATGGAACCCTGAGGGCGTTATGTGAAATGAAATAAGGCAGTCACAAAAGGATAAAGTATAATTCCAGTTACATGAAATACTGGAAAAATCAAACTCCTAGAGACAGATAGAATGGTGGTTTCCAGGGGCTGGGGAGGAGAATGGGGAGTTAGTGTCTCATGGGTATAGACTTTCACTTTGGGAAGGCGTGAAGAGTTCCAGACATGGATGGTGGTGATGGTCACTTAATACCATTGAACTCTACACTTAAAAATGTTCAAAATGAATTACCCTATGACCCAGCAATGGCACTACTAGGTATTTATCCAAAGGATACAAAAATGCTGATTCAAAGGGGCACATGCACCCCAGTGTTTATAGCAGTGCTATCAACAATAGTCAAAGTATGGAAAGAGCCCAAATGTCCATGACTGATGAATAGGTAAAGAAGATGTGGTACGTATATACAATGGAGTATAACTTGGCAATCAAAAAGAATGAAATCTTGCCATTTGCAACAATGTGGATGGAACTAGAGTGTATTATGCTAAGCGAAATAAGTCAATCAGAGAAAGACAAATACATGATTTCACTCACATGTGGAATGTGAGAGACAAAACAGGTGAACATAGGGGAAGAGAAGGAAAGAATAAGATAAAAACAGAGAGGGAGGCAAACCATAAGAGACTCTTAAACACAGAGAACAAACTGAGGGTTGCTGGAGGGGAAGTGGTGGGGGGGATGGGCTAGATGGGTGATGGGCATTAAGGAGGGCACTTGTTGGGATGAGCCCTGGGTGTCATATGTAAGAGATGAATCACTGGGCTCTACTCCTGAAGCCAATACTACACGGTATGTTAATGAACTTGAATTTAAACTAAAAAAAAAGGTAAGACAGACAGAAATAAATAAACAAACAAATAAATAAAATAAAATGCCAAGAAGTCTTTAATAAGAAAAAAATGTTTAACATGGTGAATTTTACGTATATTTTACCACAATAAATATTAATTATTTACCACAAATAAATGAATACATTAAATATTAAAAGAAAAGCATTTCTCTGCACACCATTTACCATCCCTTGCACACCACCTTCCAGGGAAACGGCTCTCAGGTGACCTGAGGTCCGGTTCCACCCTGCCGATGTCCAGCTCCCAAGCGAGCTGCTTTAACCTCTCACCCCCTGCCCCTCTCAGCGTAGAAGTTCGGGGTGTTAATAGCGATGTCTGCCTCGGCGCGGTCCTGTGCGTCTTCCGCGAGATACCGTCTGTACCGTGGCGAGCCTGACGTGTGGTACTCGGTCACTGTAGCTGCCCGACCATCTCTAGTCTGTCCCCATCTGAGCCCTGGACCATTCGGAGTCCAGGCGGTTTCTGGAGGTTCAGTTGGCATATGGCTGTCAAACCTAACTAGTGATGTTCACTGGGGCAAGCATTCATTTCTAAGCCTCAGTTTCCTCATCTGTACAATAGGAATGAAATAGCCTGCTCCTGTCACCTGCCTTCCAGGAAAGAGGGAGCTTCAAAGAGTAGCCTGCAGATGGCCTCGGAAACCATGTACAGTTCAGCCCGGTCAAGGGAGATCGCACGTGTGTTGTAGGGAGGGGGATGAGTGACAGTTCTGTTCAACTTTTGCAAAGCTAGGAGTAGTTTTTCATGAACTTAAACACCCCCCTTTCACTCTCCAACGACTTCTTTTAAAACTTGCTACCTCTTCTTGTTGGGATGCGAAAGAGACAATACATCCACAACCTCCAGTCCAGAGACTGGCACACAGTAGGTGTTTAATGAATGCCCCTTCTTTTCCTTCTTGCCCTCTTATTGAAAGAAATTCTCAGCACTTTCTTTGGGCACAAGCATAAGGATACCTTTCTTTCTTTGAAATTCTCAGCTTTCAGACCCTATCATAGTGATAAGGGTCATCATCTTTGCCTGGAAACACTTCCCCCTGCTCTGCAACAGCTTGCTTCTTCTTGTTCAGATGTTGGCGGTCCCGCCCCTCCTCAGAGAGGCCAAGCTGACCCGCTGACCTAGAGCAGCCATCTACACGCACCTCAGCCGTGGCCTGACTCCAGTCCTCCAGGACACCCAGCTCAGGGGTCAGTTTTCCTTCTTGCCAACCGACGTCCCGTAGGCCCCACCGAGGGCTGGTTCCCCACTGGCTGGGACTGGGCCTGCCGTCCATCAGGCGTCGGAGCTGGAGCCGTCAGCTTCGCGTCCCTGGTGTCAGTGAAGCCACGGCAGAGGTGTCTTTGTGTTCAGATACCAGAAACAGGCTCAGAGGCCTTACCTGTGGAGCCCAGGGCTGCGGGAGGACCGGCTGGCCGACCCGAATTCCCTCACAGCTCCGTTGGGACCTCTCACCAGTTTTGCTGCCCTGTAGCCCTTCCTGCCTGTGGAGAGCCTCCCGATTAGGCTGCAGGTGTTGCTGGAAACCGGGCAAGTTTGCTCACCCCAGCAAACAAACACCAGCAACAGCTCAGGTCTGCCATTGGCCCCAAGGGCCTTCGTCTCACAGGCCGAGTTTGCAGGTGCCCCGCTGGAAAGCGCGGAACCGGCATCGTCCCTCGCGAGGTGACCGTCTGTCGTGCGCCGGCACGAGTAGTCTATCCTGCACACTGCCCTCTGTGCCAGAAGTGGCTCCTGCCCAGGAGTGGGCGGTCGAGGGCCTTCTCCTCCCTGAGAACCGGCCCGTCTCTGCCTCCCTGGGTACGGCCTCACCTAGCTGCCTGTGTCCGCCCGCTGCCTTCCCTGACCAGGAGTCCTGTGCCTGTCTGGCCTCTCTCTTCCCACCTCTCTCTTTCACCTCGGGGCTCAAGGTCCAGCCAACGTCCAGCTCGCCCATGGGACCTCCCTTCCGTGGCTCTGACGGCCCTGCGGTCCTCCGCAGGAGCCACCCTCTGTCTGTCATGCTGTATCTTCCCACGTGGGCCCGTCTGGACTGGCCAAGTAACCTGTGCCAGGGGCCCCCGACTCCAATGTTTTCTACATCGAGCTGGCATACGACGCATGCCCTTTATTGGCGAGTTAACGTGGAACGTGTGCTGCCTACAAAGGCCTCGGCACGGTGCTTTCCTTTCCGTTGTGACGAGAAGCCAGCCGACAAGTGAGACCACCTTCAGACACAGCGCCAAGTCAGGACTGGAAGGGCAGCGCTTCACGCGCTGATGGGGAAACTGAGGCTCGCTTGCCCGCCCACCCACTCATTCCAAAACATTCCGTTGCCTGGAACGTGGAAGGTTCTCTGAGTGGGAGTAGGTCTGTGGTCCATGAACGCAGGGTCCGGCCTGCCACTCCCTGGAAGCTCCGTGAGCATGTTTATCTGTGTCCCCAGCTCCCAGCACGGGCAGGGCCCAGGGCGGGCACTCAGCGCGAGGCCAGTGAATGAATGAGTGCAGCACCGTTATCTGTGAGGCATCGGCTCCAGCCACAGCCTGGGGGGCCTTCAGGAGGGTGCCCTGCCCTCTGGCCTCTGGGCTGCCAGCGGTAAGGACCTCTCTTCTCGCCGGGCTGGTGAGTGGGAACGTAAGCTCTGCTATCTCTGGGCTCGCATCGTTAGCCTTGGTCTTCAGCAGCTTGTGAGGCCCTCGCCCTGCGGACAGACTGCTTCATCCCCAGAGGATCCGAATCTGAGGCACACACACGTCTCTCTCTAGAAGGGAGACGTTTGTTTCCCCAAGGGTCACGGTTTGTTCAATGCCATTTTAGTCCGGGCTATATTTTCCTTTATGGAAAGAGTTGGTATAAGATTTTTCTACATGCGATCTTGATAATGCTCCAGGAAGAGTTCGTTGAGGCCAAACATAGCCCAGCACGTTTCACCTTTCAAAATGCTATCTCTCCGTGGAGACGTCTCTGATCTAAGCCAGCTCCCTACATTATTTCCTGACACTGTAAGTGTACTCTTTGGGAATGACCAGCAGTAGATGATTATTTAATACTGAAAGACTTTGGGGGCGCCTGGGTGGCTCAGTTGGTTGAGCGTCCGACTTCGGCTCAGGTCATGATCTCAAGGTTCCCGAGTTCGAGCCCCGCGTTGGGCTCTGTGCTGACAGCTCGGAGCCCGGAGCCTGCTTCAGATCCTGTGTCTCCCTCTCTCTCTGCCCCTCCCCCACTCATGCTCTGTCTCTCTCTCTCTCTCTCTCTCTCTCTGTCAAAAATAAATAAACATTACAAAAAATTTTTAAAAAATACTGAAAGACTTTGTGACCAGTACAAATTAGAGATATACATGAGATGACATAGCATACAATGTGCGTGCCCCAACCCATCCCATAACGTCTGTGTAAACACTTGTTACATACAGAAGGCAAGCTTTTCATGGTTCATCGTTTTGCATTTTCTTCACAGGCGCCGTAAATAAATAAAAATATTAATAAACCACAACTGTGCCGCCTAAAATCAATAATAGCTTTATGTTTGAATGGAGGGATTAATTGGGTCTCCTTCTGACCTCTCTCTGCTTCTAATCACTCGGTAGTATTTGTCAAATGCCAGACACAGGTGTACTTTCTATGCTATGCTGTGTTTTCAACAATAGATTGAGATTTTAGCACGATGTTTTATATTTCATCCTAAATTTTTTTTATTTGCAAGTGTATGAAGTCACATTGGTTATGTTTGATAATCCATTTTTGGCATGTATTTTCATATAAATGATAGGGTGTTTGGGCCTCTCGGCTCTCACAACATAGTAAGGAGGACCCCTGCATGTGGAAATATGGCTGTGTGTGGGTTGGAAATAATAAGGATTATAAATGACTCACTAGGTATAGAAAATAAAGGAGAAGACTTATCGGGGAGAAGTAAAGAACCTTGCTCTCTTTATGCACCGCCAAAGAAGCCACCACGAAAGATATATTACTGTTTCCCTTCTTGTTATTTCTAAGGGGGGTTTTATTAACCCCTTTTTATCAATCAAAATAAATTGATTGCCAGTGAACGCAATATTTCCTGACTATATATAATTTGAAATTATAAAAGAAAAGCAAAGATGTGCAAGCTCATATACTACATCCCAGGTAAAGAAGAGACAAACCCCCTCCAAAGAGACTGCTAAATAGTGTTAAAGATTTGTGCAGCCAGCCCTTAGAACATTCTCTCTAAGGATATGATCAGGCCTGGGGAGTCTTCGGGAATCTGGCTTCCTTCTGCCGTGTCAGTGGCCAGGTGTCCCAGAACACTGCCATTTCATATTTATGCCCCATCATAAAAGGACATATTTCTGCAGGGTAAATATAGGGACGTTCAATAAAAACTCGGTCCTGGGTAAGGAAGGATGATTCAAGCAGGGAGAAAAGTGAGTGGCCGGAAACCCACTGTGCATCATGAAGAGGGGACCAGTCACTGCTTGTGATTCAGGGACCAAAAATGCATGGAAAGCTAGAAAATTAGGATTTCATCCAAACAGTGGAAAGCATCCCTCCTGGTCCGTGCCAGGCTGGTGAGAAGGCGGGAGGGTCCAGGACGATAGGAGTAAAACACAGCAGGATGGAACGGGGGCCCAGCGGGGCTTCCCACACGGAGGGGCTTGGGCTGCTGGCTGGCGGAGACCTCGCTGAACCAGGAGGCTCTTTGCCTCTCCCACCACAGGCCCTGGGGCGATCCAGCCCCACCTGCTGGGCTCGGCACCTGCCAGAGCCTTCCTGTGGGGTCTGTGGGACCCACCCTCTCCCTCAGACCCTTCCAGGGTCCCACACATTTGCCTCTTCACATAGGAAGGAGACTCTTCCCCTCCATCTCCGACTACTCATTGAACTGAGGAAAGAAAGAATGGTTGGAAAGTCAAAAGGGAATGTTAGCATTGACATTTTTAAGTGAGATACATCTTTCGATTACAATAAGGCGTATTTCATATGAATGAGTGAATAATAGATACTAACTTAAACGTAGGCTAATAATGGAGTTACCACCAAGTTTTGCTTTACTCTGATGGAAGGGACACATCCATGGAGGTCTAAACTTCAGCTACTTTATCATGAGAATGTGAAATAGTGACTTATTTATTTTATATACATGCTACAGAGCAATAGGACCCAGGCATCATTTAAAAATCAGCGGTTTGCCAGACACCTTGGGGGGCTTGGTCAGTGAAGCATCTGACCCTTGATTTCAGCTCAGACCATGATCTTATGATTCATGGGTTCGAGCCCCATGTTGGGCTCTGTGCTGACAGTGTGGAGTCTGCTTAGGATTCTCTCTTTCTGCCTCTCCCCGTGCTCTCTTCCTCTCTCTCTGTCAAAATAAATAAATAAACTTAAAAAAAAAATCAGTGGTTTGCTCTTTTTTTTCCTTTCTTTTTTGTTTGTTTGGTTCTGGAGGAAGGAATTTTTTTCCTTAATGTTTATTTTTGAGAGAAAGAGAGAGAGAGAGAGAGAGAGAGAGAGAGAGACAATGCAAGTGAAAGAGGGGCAGAGACAGACACACAGAATCTGAAGCAGATTCCAGGCTCTGAGCTGTCAGCACAAAGCCCAACTCAGGACTCGAACCCACCAACCGCAAGATCGTGCATGACCTGAGCTGAAGTTGGATACTTAACCCACTGAGCCACCCAGGTGCCCCCAGAGCAAGGAATTTGAAGGCAGCAGCTATTTTACAGGAAAACCGCCCCAACCGTGAAAACCCAAAATGAGTGAGCCAGTTTGGAGACCATCTGAACTGAGAATCCTTTCTGGATTTGAAGCAAATCCAAATTTGTTCCCAGCACCAAGAGTTAGTATTTTGCCAAATCCCTGACATTGCCCCTGAACTTCCTGGAGGGCAGCTACTGGGAACGGGCACAGAGGCTCCCGAGCTGGCTGAGTAGAGGTGCCTTGAACGTCATGCATTTTGCCCTATCCTGCCCACTGGACTCCAGCGGGGGCGCCGTGGCGCTGGGCCAACGTTCACACAGCAACTCTGGAAAAGGTTCAAGAAGACAGATTCCAGAGGATTAAAATAAAAATCCTGGCCTACCTTAGTCCTGCCCCTGTGCAGGGAGCTGTTGTGGGTGTGGCGGACTTTCGAGGAATTTAGGCAAGTGTAAGACCACTGTGGTCATTGATTTAACCAAAGTCGAACCAGTCAGCTTCCCGGGTTGGGATGGCCTCTGCTGTGCACCGAGAACCGATGATTGGCTGTTAGCGGTGGGTCGCTGAGCTGTGTCTCTAAGGAATGTGTGTGTTTGCAGTGTTTCGCAGACCTCTGTGCCCTGAATCCCTTCCACAGACAGGAAGGGCCAGCTTCACTCATAGTGCCTATTGGACACCCCAGGTGTCCACTCCGTGTGGCAACCTCTCCATGCCAGAGCAGACTGTAAGAGGGCGCCAAGGTCAGCGGGACAAAGGCCCATGCATTCAAATGAGACAACATGGATGGAGAGCCAGGGTCTGTAAGGGTCCCTGTTGAGACGTGAGCTGTTGGGGCCACACAGCCTGAAGGTGCTTCCCTGGTTAAAACTTCTCAGCTCTCTTAAAGATTTTTTTTAATGTTTATTTTGAGAGAGAGAGAGAGAGAGAGAGCACAAGTTGGGGAGGGACAGAGAGAGAGGAAGACGCAGAATCTGAGGCAGGCTCCAGGCTCTGAGCTGTCAGCACAGAGCCCAACGCGGGGCTCAAACTCGTGAACTGTGAGGTTGTGACCTGAGCTGAAGCCGGACGCTCAACCGACAGAGCCACCCGGGCGCCCCCAAAACTTCTCAGCTCTCTTAAGAATGACTTCTGATTGACAAGGGATCTTGTTTGTGACACCAAGTCAAGTTCATCTGTGTCCTTAGTTCCTCAAAACCGATGCAGGAATTATAACCAGGAGCAGAGAATTAGCACCAAAAGGACTTAGAGAAGACAGAGTCACACACGGGCGTGCACGCAATACGGTCTCCCTGTGAAAGGTTGACGCAAGACAACGAGCAGCTGCATGGAAACACACACAGCGGTCACAAACACTCGTGGGCAACCAAGCGTCCTGTATCTGCAATGATCACACCCCGGGACCTGGACCTTCAGGTAGACAAACACGCACGTGCGAGTGTGCGTGTAGTGACAACGTGCAGAGTTGTCCTCACCACCACCCTTCCCCCAGCCCCGTACTGACATGCCTTCACAGCACAGTTCAGACTTGGTAAATGTCACAGGATGTCAAGTGCTGAGAAGGGCAGGAGAAGGTACTAGAAGTTGGCAGGTTGGGGAAAAAAGTACCCATTTGGTGGATCAGCAGAGCCTCTACAGACTCAGAATCAGTATTTGAGGCCAATCTGAATTCTGGCCTCTCTAGGTGGAATAAAGAAACCACTCAACAAAGGATGCTCCTTCCCCAGCCTGAGGAGGTGGCTAATGCCACCTACCGCCCGGAGACTGGTTCTGCAGCCGGTTCCGGCCACCCCGTCTGGTCCTCGGTGGAAGAGAGATTAGGATTTATGCCAGGGATGGAAAACGGGCTGTCACCTCTCAGGACGGTGATACATTGTAGGGAATTAAAAATTAATTTAAAAATTATCTGGCTAAAGTGTTTTTGGAGATCGCAATAAATTGGATTAAGATTCGTGGACTACATTTCTTATAAATACATTTCTTCTGCAGGGCACCTCATGAGGTACGTTCATATTTTTTTCGTGGGTAGCAACCCCAAAAGCTTCATCCCAATTCTAGATTAGGTTATTGGGTACATGCTTACCTGCATAGTCGTATCTTAGGAGAAACTGGATTGCTGTGGAACCATCAGATAACACACATTTCTGAAAAGAAATGGAATGTATTTTTATTGGCGCAGCCAAGATGAAGTATGTCTTGAAATCTGTTTTACAAATAAACTTGCACATAAATTGTCCATTCACTGCTTTGAAATCTTTTTTCACGTTTGAGGAGCTGTCAGAGGTCCCTAATAAACATGAGTCTTATTTAGTTTACTGGATATGTAATTCTTCTTTTCTTTGAAAATAATTATTTTTCAAGCAAGTGCAGCAAAAATACAACCAATAAAAATCTAGCTATGACAGCATAAACAACCTTTATAGCCAGCATATACATAGAGTTCTTCCAATAAAAGCAGTTTCTAGTAGGGAAAGGAACACAGAAAATTGGCCGACCGGTCGGAGATCAAGGTCTGGGCTCCTAAGGGTCGACAGCCTGTTTCTACTTCTCCATTGGGATAATCCCTGGCTATCGGGGACATTTGGGGCATCCCAACTGCTGGTATATTTCAACGTGGTTTGTGAGACACCCGCCCCAGGGCCCATTCTTGGGGCCACCAAAGCTGATGGACGGTGGGGTGAAGGTCCCCAGAGGGCTCCGGAGGGCAGGATGCAGACCCTCTACCTTTTGCATCCGGCCCTGCGGTCTCTCAGGAGGGTGGTGCCAGGATGCCAAGGTGAGTGGGCAGGGCTGGGGCAGGGGGACTAGGGTCCATTTAGCAGAATCTGGTCCAAGGATTCTACTCTGGATTTTGGTCACCTCCAACTCTGACTAGTCAGGGCTCCTTTCCAGGTGTGTTCTTTGGGCCCTTCCCAGCCCTGCGTCCTGGGGTGGTCTCACTGTGCCCTGATCATGATCCTTGGCCACCAGCACGTGTGGACAGAGCATGAACCCTGCAGCTGAAGGCTCCTGGGCGTCCCCAGCCAGGTGCAGACTCTTCCCGGGAAGCTCCGTGTTGGCAAGTTCTCAGCAGACATGCGGGTGCTCATTTATGCTTTTTATAGAGCTCCAGAAGATGTTATCGCAGCTTGAGAACAGAAATTAAAATATGTATCCTTCAGGTGCAAATCTACTGTACTTACAGTTTTACTGTTTCTCTGCAGGGGGGCTCCATTAATCTTGTAACAGTGAAATTCCTAAGGAAATTAATTCCCTCCAGTTGGGGTTATTCTCAACTGGTCTTCGGGGGCGGAGTAATTGGAATTTAAGAGTCTCTCTTAAAAGAAAGGAAACATTGGCCATTTTACTTGAATAACAACACTTTTTAATGCCATGCCTTGCCCATTAAAAACGCTGGTTCGTTCTCTCCCCGCCCTCCCCCCCCCCCCCCCCCGGACTCCTGTGTCTCTCAGATCCTTGGGGTGAGGTTTACAGAAACCCCCTCCAGGTGGGGACTTAATTCCAAGTCCTCACCTAGAGTGACCAGGTATTCCTGTCCGCCATGACTTATTTGTGTCTGCCTAGCTCCTCAGCACTGTGCCCTGGCAGGGAGTAAGTGACACTCGGCCCCAGGAAGGAATGATGTGTCATTAAAAATGCAGGGCGAAAATATTTCCTTGCCTATTTAGGAGCAGTTAATGTTAGCTGTCGTTACCTGGAAAAATAATGACCCCTCAGTCTCTCTCTCACACTCAACCCTCTTTAAAATGGGGTCCATTCACAGATGCAGGGTGGGGGGGGCTGCTTTGCTGCCAGGAAGGCCTCCCGCAGCTCTGTCTGGAGCTTTGGTTCTCCCAGGCCAAGACTTCACAACGCGGGGTCCCGGCCTCCAGATCCCTGTGCTGTGGGTCCCTGAGACGCAGCACAGCACCCGTGGAGAAACCTAACTGTCCTGTCCTTTTCAGGGCTGGGCCGCTGTCCCAGGAGAGCTGAGCTGCACCTGGTTCCTGACTGAGCAGGGTCTGGGAGCCCGGGAGAGGCCCCTGCTCAGGGGACACTTAAGGTGAAATGTCACTGGCTTCCCTAAGGGGGCGCCGGGAGGGAATAGAACATGGCTAAATGATGCTTCTGTATGGGGTCAGCAGAAGGTCAGTGCCTGGGATGAACACACATCGGTACATAGGCCGAAAACAGCCCCAGTATATTGCTTTCCTGTGTTTTTAAGCTCTTCAACACTAACGGGCCGGAGGGAAAGCCAAGTCCAGAGTATTCTGTAACCGGCCAAACCAGTTTACTAGGATAATGAGCTTTTCCCTTTGGGTGTAACAAGCTTAGAGATGACAGCGTACTCACATGGGAGGGATGGGGTGCAGTGGGGTACATGAGACGGGCAGGAGGTGTAAAGAGAAGGCCTAGTGTGATCTTGGTGTTGGTCCTTCCCTGCCGAGGGTCTGGGTGTTTCCTTAGCTATGAAGCGTAGGTAGGTGGTGACGTTTTCACCTCAGCAGCCGGAGGAGCATTGAGTGATAAACACAGACTCTTTTGTGAGGGCTTCGGAAGGCTGACAAGCACTTTATACGTGTATATATGCTTATGTACCTGTAACTCAGATGCAACAGCCTCCCACATGTGGCTTGGGCTCAGGGCTGAGGGGAGTGGTCTTTTGTTGCCAAAGTCAGAGCATTTTATTTTTTTATTTGAGAGAGAGAGAGAGAGAGAGAGAGAGAGAGAGCCAGCAGGGGAGAGAGACAGAGAATCCCAAGCAGGCTCCACGCTCAGCACGGAGTCCAACTCTGGGCTCAATCCCACGACCCTGGGATCATGACCTGAGTCAAAATCAAGAGTTGGACACTCAACCAACTGAGCCACCCAGGCGCCCCCAAAGTCAGAGCATTTTAAAGCTCAGAGGTCAGCTGCTAACCATTATGCCTGTGTCTAATGCCTATCACGCACTATGTCGATGGTGATAGCGGCAGAAAGAGCATGAGTGACAAGTGGTAATATAATCTGGGAGTTTTCCTTTTTTTTTTTTGTAAGTAGAGAGCATGTTCTGTAGCTGGTGTGTGCTACTATCAGCAAATTCCATTTAAAGGGGAAATCAGGATTTTTAAAACAGCCACATTCAGAAGGGGTGATTACTACTGCTTTTTGAAAAAGAATCACTATTGCACATTTCCCTTGTGCATTACAATTTCATTATTTTTAAAATTACAAAGACAGTCCATGTTCTTTGAAAAAATGCAAATGACACTAAGAAGTACATAATGTGAAAAATGAAGGTCTTCCCTTTCACTCTGCTCTTTTGCGGGGGCAAGCTCTCCTAACACTTTGGGGCACATCCTTCTGAAGAACTTTTTCTATGCTGTGTTCAGCTATAGGTAGTTACGTCATTTAATTTCTTATATTCCTGTTTAATATGGCCATCAGAGTGGGGTACCTGGGTGGCTCAGTCAGATAAGTGTTGGATTCTGGATTTTGGCTCAGGTCATGAGCTTATGGTCTGTGGGTTCGAGCCCTGCGTCCAGCTCTGCGTTGACAGCATGGAGCCTGCTTGGAGTTCTCTCTCTCTCTCTCTCAAAAATAAACATAAAAAAACTTTTTAAAAATGGCCATGGGAGTATACACCCTGTTTTGCAACATGGGGTTCCCCTCCTTCTATTGCATTTTTGCATAGTAATCTCTAGGTTTTATTTAAAAAAACTTTTTTTCATTGTAAAATAATTTTGTGCCACGTGCAGTTCTAGGAAATAATACAGAGAGATCCTGTGTACCTTCTCCCCCAAAGAGGACATCTTGCAAAAAACCATAGTACAAAACCACAACCGGGATGTCCATGATCACACAATCCGCCCCTTTTCTTCAGATTCCCCAGTTTTACTGGAATTCATTTGTGGGTGTATTTTGTCCTATGCAATTTTATGTTTAGGTTTGCATATGTAACTACAGTCAGGATACAAAACAGTTCCTCATGGCTCTCATTGCATTTTAAATAATGTAATTTTCCATTTTCAGTAACATCTATCCCATTCCATCCGCACCTTTTAGTTAATTTCATTTTAGATTAAAATGCTATCCTGTGGGACGTCCAGACCTGACTTCACCTGCAGTCGCGCGCACACCCTCCTCCCGGCTGCTGTAGAACTGTCTGGAAGGTGCGGAGCCTCCGGGAGCGGGGGCCCAGCGAGGCCGGCGTCCGCGATGCCTGGAGCACGCGGGTCAGGCGCGCGGGCGCTCCCCCGGAAGCTCCGCCCCGGGTTCCGTGCTCGCCCTAAGCGCAGGCCCGGGGCGGCCCGGGGGCGGGGCTTCCGCGCGCAGTCGCCCGGAGGCCCCGCCCCCTCCGGCCGCCCGCGCTCGATTGCTCTTGTCTGGCGGCTGCAGCATGGCGGCGGGGGCGGCCGAGGCGGCGGCGGCCGTGGTGGAGGTCGGTTCAACCCGGCAGTTTGAGGAGCTGCTGCGCCTCACAGCCAAGTAAGCGGGGCGGCGGGCGGCGGGGCTGAGGGGACGCACGCGGGGGGCGGCCTCCCGGGCGGCGGCCGGCGGCCCCCGGATCCCGAGCCTGGTCTCCGGGCCCGATCCCCGGCTCGGCCCGGACGCCCGGCCTGGCGGCCGCGGGGCGCGGCGGCGCGGCGAGTCGGCCCCGGGGCCGGGGGCGGGGCGCGGAGACCCCGCGGCCGCGTTGCCAGCAGCGGGCGGTTGAGGAGGGCCTAGCGGGTTAGGTGACTCTGCCTCCCTGGAGCCGAGCGGTCGAGACGTGTGGATACTCGGGTAGTGCTCGCGTGTTCCAGCTCACCTGCAGCCGCAGACGGGGATTTCCTGTTTGGGGAGCTGGCCGAGCCGGGGTCTGTGCTGGTTTGGCACACGCGCTCCTGGCCCTGGGGACGGCTCCAGAAGGGGACCCGCGGGGCTGCGCGGGATTAGGGGACACCGAACTGGGCGGGCGCGTACGAGCCAGGGCTTCCGGGGCCGCCCCGCGGCGCTCCTGCCGCCTCCCCCCGTGAGCCCTCCGGGGCCTGGGGGTTCTCTGAGCTTCGTACCGCTCTACTGCCGCCGGGTACGGTGGGGGCTCCAGGGCCGGATGGCCGGGGAGCCAGTCCCCAGCCCCGCCAGTACCTAGCCTTGTGACCCTGGGGCAGGCTTCATTACCGGGCCTCAGTTTCCTCGACGGCGAGATGGATTCTTAAGAGTAGCGGCTCCCTAGGGTTGTGGGGGGTGAAGGAGGCGGTGCGTGTACCCCGCGACCTCGCCTGGCGCGCGGGATCGTCAGCCCGGAGTATTTTCAGTATGGAACAGAGTACTTGCATGGCGTTCCCAGGCAGTAAGTGCCTGTGGACCCGATTCCGTGGGATTGACCCCCCCCCCCCCCGGATTTGATTTAGGGGCAGGTAGTGCCCTGCTTGGGAGAGCAAGTGAGACGGGGGAGTTAGGTGCCTGTGTTGGAAATGGAGCAGGGTGAGAATTCCTGCCTGAACTCGCGGCTGGTCATGGGCTGGGGACGTGGCGGGGTCCAAGGTATTGGCCAGAACAGCTCTTTTGACTTTTGAGGCTTGCTTGGAAAATTGTCTGGGGTGGGGAGGAAGGAGAGAAATGACCAGTACTCATTGATGAAAGGTGGGTTCTGACTCATCCAGCGCTTGCGTTCCGATTACCGAGGACAGCCAAGGTGGACTCTTCCTGAAAGGACCAGGGCCTGCGCGGGCCTGCCCTCCGGACGTGTTTGAACTTACTATCACCTGAAAGACTGTTTTGCTCTGTGTGTTGCACAATTTGGTTTTTAGGTTTCATTTTTTATTCATAAAATCCTTAAAATAACACAGTCCAGACCGTACCACGTATTCTTGCCGCTGGCCAGTACTTAAACTGATCCAGGAGACAAGACACCTTTTCCATAGCGATTAAACAGGTAAACAGGCACCTGGGCAATGATGCATGGCATCCAGGAAAGGAATAAATCTGCCGGTTTCGGTGAAAATGGAAGCATTTACATTATTAAGTAGGGGCGCCTGGGTGGCTCAGTTGGGCCTCAGACGCTTGATCTCCTCTCAGGTCTTGATCTCGGGGCTGTGGGTTTGGGCCCGCGTTGGGCTCCGCGCTGGGCGTGAAGCCTACTTAAAAAAAAATTAAATAGTACTTGGCGTTGTAGTCATTTAAAAATCTGCTTTGTAAACATCACTTCTCAATTTTAAAATTTTACGTGAATTGAACTTTTTGCTTGCGTCACGTCAGGTGTTTGTAGATCGCTGACACCTCAGCTGGTCTGTGCTGGGCGGAATGTTAACACCCATCTGCAGAGTAATTGAGATTTTGCCCGTGTGTAAAATACTTACGAGTCGAGTATAGTTGGTATTTAATAAGGGGTAGCTGGTGTTAATCTGCAGATGAGGAACTGCAGGAGCAGAACACCTAACGAGAGAGAAACTGCTATTTATCGAGCACCATTTATCCTGCTGATGAAGAACCAAGGTCTGTTACGTTGTCCAAAGTCACGTTAGTTGGGATTTGAACCTGGTCCTCAAACGGCACACCATGCACACTGGATTACAGAGTACTCTTACCTATAACCTAAGAGAGGGCGGCCGCAGCGTAATGTTTGTTTCAGGTTTATATCCTCATGCTACCAGACCCCGTACTTAATTAGAAAGCTAAGCATCTAAATATGAGAATATTGTGGGTGATGTAAAATAACTATTGATACTGTCATACTTCTGTGTTTTCAAAACATTTTCATATTTTTGTTTGATCTTCCCAACATTCCAGGGTCTTAGTTACTGCTATTTTATAATTGGGAAGTTAAGATTCCATGATTAAGACCTAAATTACTCTTCAAAGCCATGTTAGTGATAATGGAATTTAAGTTGTGTAGGTGTACTTTTTTCGTTTTTTTAATTCTTAGAGTATAATTGACACAGTATATTAGTTTCAGGTGTATTATTTATTTATTTTTGCATAGATCAGTTCATACTATTATAAAGTTTGGTAACATTTTAATTAAGTTACTTTTTAATGTTTATTTGGGGGGGGGGAGAGAGAGAGACAGACAGACAGACACACACAGCACGGGTGGGGGAGGGCCAGAGAGAGAGGGAGACACAGAATCCGAAGCGGTTTCCAGGCTCTCAGCTGTCAGCACAGAGCCCGATGTGGGGCTCAAACTCACAAACCGTGAGATCATGACCTGAGCCGAAGTTGGACGCTTAACCAACTGAGCACCCAGGCGCCCCTTAATTTTTAAAAATACAATCATATTGTGAGCAATTTTCCATGTCGTCAAAATTCCTTGAAAAATGATTCTTAATGTCTTGATAGTATTTTATTGTATGACCATTAAAAAAACTATAGTATTGTTGAAGAATTGGTTTTTCTAGTTATTTTCTATAAGATAATGGAAAAGTATTCATATACATAAATCTTTGTCTCTTTAATTACCTCCTTAGGATAGATTCTTGACTGTGTGTAGGAAATTTCTGAAAGGTTGCAGTTTAATTTTTACCAGCAGGATATGGAAATGCTTGGCTCTCTCCATCTTTTTGGTCGTGGAATATTATTTAAAAAATCCCTTTCAATTTAGTAGAAAATGGTATCCCAGTTTTTTAAAAATGAGGTATTAACATACACACCATGTAAAATGCACAGATCTTAATAGTTAGGTATGATGAATTTTTATAGTTGTACATACACAAGCAATCACCATTCACAACAGTATCGAGCCCCAGAATGTTCTTTAGCTCCTTTCCAGTAATCCCCACCGCTGATCCACTTTCTGTCAGTGTAGATTAGTTCTGCCTGTTCTTGGTACTTTATGTAAATGGAGTCTACAGCTGCTGGTTTTTTATGTCTGGGTTGTTTTGCCCAGCATGTTTTCGAGATGCATGTTGCTGCATGGATCTGTCATTAGTTCCTTCTTACTGCTGAGGACTATTTTAGTACATGAGTAGACAACAGTTTCTCCTTTGTAGACATTTGGGTCATTTCAGTTTTTGGCTATCGTGTCTGAGGCTGTTGTGAACATTCGTGTGCAGGTCCTTTTGTGGGCCTCTTTTCTTTCTCCCCGTCCCCTTAGGCTTTGGAGCCTCCCCAGCATCCTCTGCAGAGGCTCATTCAGAGGTTTTTGAGGGGCAGGTAGATCACTTATGGCCTGCGTCACACTGGCCAGAGCTCAGTTCTGGGGCCCCAGACAGCTGCAAGTGTAGTCAGGCTGTATGCCCAGGAGGAGAAGGAAACCACACTTGGTGAAACACAGCATAGTCTCTGCCATAGGCCCTGAGGCCCACCTACCCACACGTTGGAGCTTCTGAGTTCTGCTGGACACAAGCGATAACCTATTGGTTAGGGACCCACAGTATGTCCTTTCCAGCCTTAGGTGGGTCTTTCTTGAGAACATGCTGCTTTCCTCTTGTGTGCCCCCGGGCAGCTCTCCCTTCTGCCTCAGTGCTGTCTGGGACTCAGACCTCCATTTTCCTTTGTTTCAGCAAATGACACGCTTCCTACCTGGGAAAACAGCATCTCCCCAACTCTCCTCTACTCTCCCCTCCCCCAACATCTAACATTTATTCGTAGCTTTACCCATTCTGGATTGCTTCACTCCTGACCTGGAGCAGACTGCCCCTTATCTCAAGATGAATTCTTCTCTGCTCTTAGGTTCCCCTCCCCTGCCGCCCCGAGACTTTGCATCCTTAGAAGGCTCTTTTGCCTTCAGCCTTTTCCTCTCCACTTGCACTACCCCCTCACAAGATAAACGTGAAGATTTTCTTGTATTAAAAAAAACAGGGGCGCCTGGGTGGCTCAGTCAGTTAAGCGTCCAGTTTAGGCTCAGGTCATGATCTCACAGTTTGTGGGTTTGAGCCCTGCATCCGGCTCTGCGCTGACAGTGTGGAGCCTGCTTGGGATTCTCTCTTCACGCTCTCTGCCCCTCCCCCGGTCACATTTTTTCTCTCTCTCGTAGTAAATAAATAAACTAAAAAAAAAAAAAAAAAAGCCAATCCCTCGAGCCTGTCTTTGCCTCTGCCTGGGACTCCCCCTGTTTACAGACAGATCTCTTATTAAAGTGTAGATTTCTAGCAACCTGCTTCCTCCTCTTAGGTTCAGTCCCCCGCATGCTGCAGTCCGACTTGTGCTTCTGCCGTCCGGCGTTGCTGGTGCCCTGCCACCTGCATCAGATGGTTGTCATTCCTTCCTCCTCCTTCTCTTGACTTCTGTGAGGCCCTTTAACCTTTGAGGGGCACAACAGAATCGAGCCCCAGAATGTTCCATTTAGGCTCCATTTTCTAGTCTACTGCCGGGTTCCTTTTCCTTTGTCTGTCCCAACTCCTGTTGGTGAGTCCAGGGGCTCTGACCTCTGTGTTTTTGGAGAGCTTGTGCCAGCTCTGTTTCTTGATTCCCAAGTCTGTCTGCAGATGAAGCACAGACTTCTTTCCTGAGTTTGAGACCATCGCTAGCAGCCCACCAGGTTTCCTCTCCTCTCAGGTTAGCGGCTAGTATATGTGACCCATGCCTGCTGCCACTGCTGGTCATCCATCAGTCACTGAAACTTGGAGTTGCTCTAGCCCTTGCTTCTAAGGTCACCAACCAAATCCTGCCCCTCCTACCTCTGAAATCCCTTTCGTTCTGTTCTCTGACGCTGGATGGGAGGCTCACTCTTCTCTCTGTTTCACTGGTTTTACAGGTTGCCACTCCTTTGCTTACCCACAGGTTAGTTGTCCTTACTTCCTTTCTCTGTGTAACATTTTTTTTAAAATTGTGTTTTTTTCCTGCTTTTTCACATCTTTTCTGATTGGGGGTGGTTATATTTGAACTTAGAATTCTGTGGAAGGGTGTTTAAGTTCAGTATGAGGATAGACTTAAAAGATATCTTTGCCAAGACAATTTTGTATGAAAATAGTTGATAAACATACACTGAGATGCCTAAGAACTTAGTCAACAATTTATTAATCCACTGTCCTGTCTGTTCATACTATCAATTTTTAGAAAATCTTTTGTAGTATAATGTAAAAAAAGGATGTCGTTGTAAAAAGTAGTTTCTTTTTTTCCCCTGGTTTTCTGCCTGCGTGCCTTCATTTTCAACATTTTATTCCTGTTCCTGTGGTCACAACTATACCTCTGCCTCCACAGTACTGTGCTTAGGAAGTGAATCCTAGAATTTGTAGTGGCCATCTATGTGCAGTCCCTTTTCAGAGACATCGTGCACACATCTAGTTTCCGCCTTTCCTAAGGATCTGAGAACATAATTGAGTTATAGGACTGTGAGTTGAGATGGATGAATATTTAGAACCACTTCATATGAAGTAAGTCTTCACTCAAGAGATACCATTGACTTGAAAGTTCATCCGAAAGATTATCAAGACCTTGCAAGCCTTCCATTTCAGTCTTTGTTCAATACAACAAAATTGTAGCAGTACAAAAACAATTCAGGCAGTTCTTTACAGGTTTTTTGGTAATAGAATTGAATATATATACATATCTCCTTAATTTTAAAGACACTATAGCTTTAAAACATTGCGTTTTGTTGATTTCTAGGTCCCTCCTCGTGGTCCATTTTTGGGCGCCATGGGCTCCGCAGTGTGCTCAGATGAACGACGTGATGGCAGAGTTGGCCAAAGAGCACCCTCAAGTTTCATTTGTGAAGGTATTGTATTTCCAGTGTCGCATCTTTCGTGAGCTTAATTCTGACTTATGATGCAGACTGCATTTTACTAACGTAAGGGAGGAGGGGTGTGGGATTCTACATGTATAGTTGGTGCATTTGTTATTTTTGCAGTAGATTATTCTTAAAAATCTTAAAATTGTTTTGCATTTCTCAAGTACCGAGTAGTGTAACAATCACCATACTTTCCCTGACACATGCTTGGTAGATTGCAGGATGGGCAGCGGGGATGTTTGTGAACAGAAGCAGACTAGATCATTCAGTGTGGGCCATTGTGGTTTTAGTACGGTAAAAATACTAACAGAGCTTGCTTCATTGAAGAGCAAGGTGTGTGATGTGCCAAGTGATTGGAGAAAGGGTGTGTGAGGCGGCTGGGAACCCGGGGAACGGAAAGAAGCTGTTATCTGGGATCTGGGGTCAGGTAAATGCAGACCCATAGGAGAAACCGAAAGCTTTGCGGACCTGTTTAGGAAGCAGAGAAGGAAGGAATCTGGTGTCTCTCTGGCTTGCCTTGTTTTCACCCAGCTTTGCATGCTCTAGTTCCTAGTTTGTGTCTTGGGTGGGCACGTACTAGGAAGTGATAGTTGAGGCTGTGGATTAGCTACTTGGTTCAGCACATTTAATGCTGTCATTCAGGACTTAGTACTGGTTGAAACAACAAAGCCACAGTAGAGAAGCCGAGAATCTTAGAAATGAAACCCTGGTTTCAGAAACTTGAATCCTTCAGATTTAAAGAAACAAGAAAGACCAAAGCCTTATTTTATAAAACCAGAATTTGTGAGTTCAGAGGACATGTTTAGCAAATATACCCACATGTGGGGTTAAAAGTGACATCTCTATTTTCCGCTTTTTGTATCAACTGAAAACAGAATTCTGAAGGCTAATTCATCTGTGTAACAGGAGATAAAACTTTCAGGCAGTTTCTGTAGAGATACATGTGCTTTGAATGGTGTTGCAGCTAGATGTCTCAGAATCACAACAGCGTGAAAGGTGTACAACGTGAAGCTCCCCTGCACCTCCCCCCCCCCCCGCCCCCTGCTGTCCTGCCCTATAAAGAAGGGGCTGCCTCTGCCTGTGTTAATTTTGCATGAATCCTTTCAGTGTTTTTTTTTTTTTTTTTTTTTTTTTAATGAAGATAGAGCAAATGTAGAAGTAATAGCTAGCTTTTTAAAATTTAAGGACTTATTTAAAATTCCAATGAAATGTGTAAATGTAACCTTAGAATGTAACCCTAAAATGTCCAGTATAAATAATAGAAGGAGACATTAAAACTGCATGTTTGGTCAGTGATAAAAGATAATGATTACAAGTGGAATGAATGATTAAACATTTCAATCATAAGATTAATCAAGATGATGGTAATTGTTGCAAGTCTGCTTTTATGTGTATAATGTTACAGGTTTAGGTAACACATTGTTCTGAGCTGCCATCTGAACGGTTTATTTAAAGAGACTATAGAATTACTTCTCACATTGGTACCACACTTGGCAGTGAGATTTTAAGTTGTTCGCGTGCTTAAGTGTCTCGCCAGGCGTTGAAGTCCTGGTCTGCTTGGGATGCCTGAACCCTACTGCACCTGCCTCTCGGGGGTAGGGGGTGGCGCTAGGTGGGGCAGTTCTCCCAGGAGTCATTACTTTCTGAAAATTCACTCTGCGGAGTAGTTGGTCTTTAAATGGCAGGAATAACCTGCAGTGGACTTTGTAAGGTAGGTAATTTAAATGGTGAGCAAATAAGAGGTAAAATATTTGAGAGGTCTGTTGGCATTCCCCAGTAAGAGAGGGTGCAGTTCATTCTAAAATAACTTTCTTTTGTTATTGAGAGCTTTTTGAACAGTCTAGGGAAGGGAACTGATGTTCTGCTCTGTGTCTTTTAATTTGATTTCTTAGTTTTTTTTGTTTGTTTTTTGACTGCCAACAGTCTGGCATTTTTGACTTGTGAATTATAGAGATCAGTCCATTTTATAACTTAGATTTCCAAAATCATCATGTAGGTGATCTCAAGCATAATGTTTTTAATACTTAATTTTTTTTTCTTTCTTTTTTTTTTTTTTTTTTTACTGTTTGTTTATTTATTTTGAGAGACACACAGAGCATAAGCAGGGGAGGGGCAGAGGGAGGGAGACGCAGAATCTGAAGCAGGGTCCAGGCTCCAGGCTCCGGGCTGTCAGCACAGAGCCCGACGCGGGGCTGGAACCCATGAACCGTGAGATGGTGACCTGAGTCAAAGTTGGACGCTTAACCGACTGAACCACCCAGGCGCCCCTTTAATACTTTGAGTGTAGAGTTTTGTGACCACCAACAGTTTCTTGTTTTGTAGACAATGGGAAAGTGATACCTGAGAAAAGTTAGCGTACGTTTTGGTCCGAATTAGTCTGTGCTCACTGGAACAGGTTGTTGAAAGGCAGGACTCTCACGTTTATTGCACGTGAATGAACACCCTCCTTCCTGTACTGATGGGCTGGTGATGAAGTGCACACACGCTCCTTGGCACCACGTCTATGCCCGTGCCTTGCGGTGACTCACTGTTGCGCATTGGCTGCCCCATCTAGCCCGGACCCAAGGCTCTGGGCCCCACAGGAGGTTCGCACACCTCCAAGGCCTTCGAGAAGACATAGGAGTCGCTCTTATTGCCCAAAGTCTTACTGAAAACTTAACATTTGTTCAGAGTAAAATTAAATGTCTAATTAAAATGTTACACGTCCTTGCTTTTCAAAATGTGTAAAGTCAGTTTGTTAGCTCTTTGCCTTTACATTTTTTAATTTGGTTTCTTTATTGTTTTTTTAATGTTTTTTATTTATTTTTGAGACAGAGACAGAGCATGAACAGGGGAGGGGCAGAGAGAGAGAGGGAGACACAGAATCCGAAGCAGGCTCCAGGCTCCGAGCTGTCAGCACAGAGCCCGACGGGGGGAGGGGGCTCGAACCCACATACTGTGAGATCATGACCCGAGCCGAAGTCAGACGCTCAACCGACTGAGCCACCCAGGCGCCCCAACTCTTTGCCTTTAAAACGGGAATACACGTTTATTGTTTACTCCCTTGTTTGGTAGATAGAATCTTTCAAGGTCTAGGGTGTGGTAGTGGGGTGGGAAGGAGCGAGAACAGCATAAGGCTCCTTGTGATGGGGTAGTTGGGTACCAGTAGTTCTATTCGAGGTCCGAGTCAAATTCGTCTTTTCGTAGGAGTGGCTGTTCATTTTTTTTTATTTTACGTTTGATTTTATTGTGATTTAAATTATTAATTGAAATATTTTATTCAATTTGTTACATTAAATTTATTTTTTTTTCTTCAAATGAGAATTGTATATTTTTAAGGTGTGCAACATGATGATTCAAATCAAATCCATTTTATATGAAGTCTCCCATGTACCCCTGTGGCTTTTTTTTTTTTTTTTCCATCTCCAAACTTAGTCTGTGCCTATGGTTCAACGATTAGAGAATATCTTGTACTTTTGTCTGTTCTGTCGTTTAATTCCTGTTTTGTTTGGCTTCTTGAGTAGGTGGTGGGATATTTGAAGTAGAGACCTGCACCTTACCTTGTTTTCATTTTTTTATTGCTTTCCTTTGCGTATTGGCTTCCACCTCCTATGCCAGCCTCCCCCACCCCTCTTCCAGCTTGGTATTCTGATTCAATTAAGCCGTGGTACTCGTTTTACCATATAAGGCACTTTGGTACATAAAATCTCAAAGTCAAGCTTATTGGCCACCTGGTTGGTGAGGTTTTGTACTACTGTATTTCATTTAGTAGTAATCTGATTTGTATAGTTCCTGCCGAACTTGAATTTTATGTCCATTGTAACTTCAGATATGAAGGCAAAGGTATAGGAGTTAGATACTTAAATTTGTATTTTTTGATTCTTAAAAAATAGGAATTGTTATAATTTGATTCTTGAATGCACAAGCATCTTAAAATACAGCTCACAGTTCAGTTTCTAAGGGTCTCTAAAATCAGTATAGATAATTTCTATGTGGTTATAGAAATGTTCAATTCTAAATGTCTGTTCAGTTAGTATTTGTAAACAGACAATGTAGGGTCATCTCCAGAAGGGTACCAGCCAGCTGTGTAACTAGGTACCACTTAGCTGAATTCCTGTTTTTCAGTGTCAGAGAATACTGACCAGTTTATTTGGCATCTTAGAGAACGTATGTAGGATTCCATTTTTGGAGAACTCTAAAAATGCCCCTCAGATAATTCCAGTAGAATTGCTAAATCTTAAAAATATCCTAGTTTTTATTTATGCTGTCTTGGTAATTAAAAAAAAAATTAACAATTAACTGTTCATTAGCTATTCCTGGGCTAAGTTTCGTAAAGGTCTTTTAAAAAGCTATCAAAAACATTAAAGATCTATTTGGACAAGGAATTTGACTTCGAAAGGTTTTCCTTTAATATCACAAGTCACAGAGTTAGAAAGAAGCCTCTTTTTGATGTTTAACAAAATATTCCTGAATGTCAGGTTTAATTGTTCTCTCCTCAGCCTTGGGGATCAGTGCCACACTGGCCAGTGGTCACTCCCGTTGTTGGCTTAGCAATAGTGACCACCATTTATTCAGTATTGTGTCAAAATTTATTCACCCAACACTTACAGGCCACTACTATGCTAGTCACTGGGGGTACACAACAATAGGGTAATCGGGTAACATTTTCAAGGTAATTTCAGAGAATAGTTCTGAAAGGAAAGAAATCGGGTGTGGAAGAAGAGAACCTGGGCTGATGGGTGCTTTATTCCGGTCTGGCTGGAGAGCTGCATCTAGTAAGAGAGCTGGAAAATGAAAAGGAGCTGTCCTTGGGAGAGCCAGGACAAACTTTTAGGCTGTGGATTAGCAAGTGAGTACTGCTGGAGGGCCTGGCCTGCAGATGGGCCACCGGTGGGGCCAGTGAAGGGGGAGAGGGTATGGCAGGAGGCTGGAAGGGGAGGCAACAGCCACATGACCTGTGGGCACTGGTGGAGTTTGGGTTTTATTTTGGGTGCAGTGGAAGTGGCACATCAGTTTCTGGTTTTAAGCGCTTACCTGGCTGTCCTGTGGGGAGTGAGTTGAAGTGGCGGAAGGATGCAGACTGGAAGCAAGTACGCACGTTAGGAGGCTATTTCACAGGCCAGGTAAGAGATGCCTTGGACACTGGTGGCAAGGGAGCATCGAAATGACGTCATGGTCTGATTTGGCTTGTATTTTGGAGGGGGAACCCAGAAGACCTGTTAACGGATTGGATGTCGGGTGAGGGAAATGGAGTAATCAAAGTTGTCTTCCTTTTGATTGGATCACTGGCTGGATGAAAGAAGACCAAGATGCCCTGGGGAGGAACAGGCTTGGTGGGAAGTGCCTGGTAGAGATCCACATGCAGATGTCAAGTGTGTAGTTTGGAGCTGAGCGGGGAGGTCTGGCCTGGATACAACTTGGGTGTTGTCGCCATATTGGTGTTTCTTAGATGAGACCGCTCAGGGAGGATGAGCGTAAATAAGAGAACTGCACTCAGAACCAAGTCCTGGGATGTGCCAGCCGTGGAGGGGTTGGCCAGATGTGAGGTAAGGAGCCAAAGAGACTGAGTCATGAGAGTTATAGGAAAAACAAAACAAAACATGGAAAGCCAAGTGAAGGGTTTCATGAGAAGGTGGGTGCGGTCGTACTAATGATGCTGAAAGGTCAGTAACATGATGAACAAAGAGTAACCATTGGCTTTGGTGAAATGGTAGCTTGGCGGTGTAGAGAGGAGCTTGGCTCTGGAGCCACACTGCCCTCCTCCACTGCTCACCATTGTTGGAATCTTGGCTGAGTCACCTAACCTCCTTAAATTCCAGTTTCTTCTGTTAGGTGTAATGACAGCATCTATTATCGTGCATATTAAATGACTCAGTATACAAACTGCACTTAGAACAGTGTCTGGCTTAGATTAATCATGGCTGTCAGCCATTACCATCATAGTGGTCTTTGGTGACCCTCTAGGGAGGGAGTTCCCTACCTCTGCAGTTAACCTTGCTGTGGTAACAGCTCCCTGCCTCTCCTCACCCGACTGCACACGGGAAGGGTCTGAGTTTGAGAGTCATGGTTCAGGAAGTGGATGGTTCCCAACAAAGGCATTCTGTCTGAAATTCCATTCTGGAAACGTTTGTGTTTTGGTGAGGGCTAAAGTCATGTATAAATCCTATCTTTGAAATTTAATCTTTTTGATCGATAGAGTAGAAAAGGTTTACCATAGTATAGTGAAAAAAAAGCATGGGTTTTGTAGTCAGTCTTGGGTTTATTTCTCAGCTCTCCTACCCAGTGACTGTGTGTTTTGGGACAAGTTATATCTTTACGTAGCCCCCTGTAAGGTTGAGATGATAATGTACCATACGCTTTTCCAGGCGTTAAGTAGTTTAGGCAATTGAATGCAAAGAGCCTGTCGTGGTTTATGGCACCGAGTAGGTTTTCCATGAAAGATAGCTATTATTGACTGCCATTGGTCTTTTCTGAATGCAGCTCACTTTTCAGTATTTATTTATTTTCTATTTTCATTGATAGAACTGTCATGTTGCTTTACATCCAATAAAAATGTTTCCAGAGAATTTTACTGCTGCAAAGGTTTTAGGGCCTCAGATAACCCTTGATGTTCTGGGAGAATGGCTGTGCCTTTAGTGACAGTCCTGGCCCCTGCTCTGGGAGGATTTGTTTGTCACCACTGCCTTTGTCTTACGAAGAAGATGTCATCTCGCTGGGAGCTATTTTGAGGAGAGGTGCTTGTGGTGATCCTCCTGGCTTTAGGAATTTCAAGAGGATGATTTGCTTCCTAGAAGAATTGTCACTAAGGGAGACCCTTGGAAACCAGCAGGAATATGAGAAGAGGTCAACTTTAAGCAGCACAGAGGAATGTGTTTTTATGATTCCCGATGTTGCCTGTTTTGGTTTGGTTTAAGACCATAGTATCTTGTTTTTGCTGAGTATTGCCCCCTTTCTTTTATTAAAAAAAATTTTTTTTAATGTTTGTTTATTTTTGAGAGAGCTAGAGCATGAGCGGGCCAGGGGCAGAGACAGGGAGACACGGAATCAGAAGCAGTCGCCAGGCTCCCGGCTCGCAGAGCCCAACGCGGGCTCGAACTCATAGACTGTGAGATCATGACCTGAGCCGAAGTCGGACGCTCAACCTACTGAGTCACCCAGGTGCCCCTTAGTACTGCCCCTTTTTAAAATTTGTGTTATTTTGCTGTTAGAATCCAGTTGTACCAAAGATAGGGATTGTAACTGAGCCTCACCCAGTGCCAGTGTTGTGCCGGGCACTCCAGGGGTATTATTTGCAAGAGAAAATAACGAGCTGCCCTAGTCATCGCCTTCTCTGCTGTTATTTGCTTTGAGTGTGCAATTGTATGAAAGAAAATGGCACAGAAGTTTTCAGAACTTTCAGAAAGCGTGTTCTACATAGTGGTCTCCAAATGCTTTGTCTTCTCTCTGTTCATTTTTTTTAGTTTATTGGACAGTTGATGTTGACTTGAAACGTATATAATTTTCACGTTAATACATTTTGAAAGATGAAGGTAATTAAAAATATTTGTCTAAAGGGCGTTTTAAAGAAATAAAAATAAAGTAGTAAAAGAGCACCCGGGAATGTGTGAGACAGAAGATAGAAACCAAAGACAAATGACTGTGCCTCCCACTTACCGTCCAGGTTCATTTGGATAGATGGATGCTGGATTGGGGAAGGCTCTAGATAACAATAGTGTTTCAAGCCCAGTGGAAACCTTCTCTTCCTGGAAAAATACAGGATATATATCTTTAACTCTTTTAACAGTATAATTTATCAATAAATTTTATTTCCTACAGGTATAATGTGAATTCAGATTTTTATTGGTTTTAAAAAGTTTATATTAAATTGAAAGTCCTGTGAGGGAAGGATACAATATTATGTCTTAGTTTTTCTCAAAGTGTATGGTTTACAAAATTCTGCACATAAATAGCTTGCAGGAACTGTGTTCTAATTATTTAGAAATTGAGTTGTGTAAAATTCATATGTCAGGTAACACATCGTGTCTCGTTGAGGGGCCTCAAGGAAATCATCAAGCAGAATGCAGTCATCTTATTTAAAATGCATTTAAATGTATGAATAGACCCAGAAGTAGATAACCTAGCAAGATCTCTGCCTAGTGTCCGGCAGCCTTGCAGGGGTTAAAAGTAAAATTTATCAGACATCAATAGTTTATTGAAGAAATACTCCTTTTTGCTTCATAATTTGCAGAAGGCTGCAACTGTCAGTCATGATGTACTGCCTCTTGAAATTAGTCAATAGAGCAAACAGCAAGAATTGCTGTGGGCAGAAAATAAGCACTGTAATCATGACATAACTGGGGTCAGTGATTTATGGATTTCAATATAGTAGTAGCTGCATATGATTGAAAATTTACTAGGTCACTAGTGCACCAAAAATTTTATTCACAGCCTCCAGGCATCTTTTGAAATGTGCAACAAAATAAAAACCTCTGAACCTGTTTTGACACTGCGGACTCAGTGGATGACACACCAGCCCAGTGAGTCTCATTTAAATGTAAATGTGTCATAAACTTTTGTACCAGACTCTTTAGAAACATCACCTACTTGAAGGGACGCTGCATGTGAATCTGGTAGACATATTGAAGTCGCAAAAAAGGACCTTTTCATAATCAAGCTTTATATTCTTTTGTTTTTAAAGTTGGAAGCTGAAGCCGTTCCTGAAGTATCTGAAAAATATGAAATTAGTTCTGTTCCCACCTTTCTGTTTTTCAAGGTAAGGATAAGGACGGCACAAGAGATCCCGCATCTGTGCGGGCCAGGGGGCTGAATCTTGGTTCCTTTACCCCTTTCCCTGATCCGTGAACGTTAGACACTCGGTTGTTCCTGGCTTTGCCCCGTCTTCTTGTGGTCTCCTTGTTTGCATTGATGCTAAAGCTTGGCCTGGGGCATCCTGCAGAAGTGATATGGGCCATGTAGAGGACCAGCAACCAGAATTGGAGCTTCTGGAGAACAATCCAGATACTTGGCTGTAGACCCAAAATGTCCCCTCCGTTGGGTAGAAGTTGGTTGCTTAGGGCATGTGCCTGGACATAATGGAACATCTGGCTGGTCCTGGTTTGATTAATGACTCTCTTAGGAAGCAGGTGCAAATCTGTGCTTCAGGGCACCCCCGAGTGTCCCCACAGTTCCTCCAAATACTGCATTTGTACTTAGTAACAGATTAATCCCCACGAGGGTGGAGGAAATCTTTTCTCTTTAAGGTTGGACTCTGATCTGGTTTGAGGTGTAGCGAAGTTTTCCTAGTATGTTCCCAAAAAGGGGATGAAAGAAAACAGTTACGTATTTCTAAAATGGAGATGCATTCCGCCAATTGGTAATCAGAGTTTTAAAAACTCACCTAATAGTAAGTAGCGTTGACCTCTTTAACAATCAGCTAGAGCTGTGGATTCGTGCTTGTTATAATTTTGGAGCTTTGTGCCACACGTATTTTAAATGACTTTTTTAACTTCAGAATTCTCAGAAAATTGACCGATTAGATGGTGCACACGCCCCAGAGTTGACCAAAAAAGTTCAGCGACACGCATCTAGCGGCTCCTTCCCACCCAGCGGTAATGAGCATCCTAAAGAAGACCTCAACCTGCGCCTGAAGAAACTAACTCATGCTGCCCCTTGCATGTTGTTTATGAAGGGGACTCCTCAGGAGCCCCGCTGTGGTAAGAAGCTGCTTTCACACGGACGCGAGCAAAGTGGGCTCCACCGGCGTGGGGTGCGGCTGGGTGGGCGTGCTCTGGTCCTGTCGCACCGTCCCTCCTTCGCCTGTGTGGAGACGGCTTTAGGAGATCCGGAAGGTCCTGATTCCCGCTGACACTCTGTATTGAGGTGGTGAGAATCTGTTTTGCACCACAGACACAGAGAATTTCAGAACCCAGAGGCTTCTTAGAAGTCATCCAGTTGAAGATTTTTGTTTATGTAACAAGCATCCAGAGACGGAAAGCCACTCAGCTTACTGGGAGCAGAGTTGGGAGGGCATTGCTGTTGTGTGAATGGGCTTTGGTCTGTTCAGTTCTTTTTGCTGTTAATGGTTTCCTGTCTCTCTTGGGAGTCTCTTTTTATTCACCTTGCCCAGATTGAGTGGTTTAAAACTTTTCAGAATTTTGGTGGTGGTTCTGTGTCTCCCCCTGTACTTTGGCCTTCCCTGTTGTCGCACATCGAATTATGCGACTAGTGTTCAACTACTGCTGTCATTTCCAGTTTATAGGTGCTCTTAGTTTCTGTGTATCTATACACCCACCCACCTACCCCCCCGCCCCCCCCCCCCCCCACATATACATGTATATATACACTTGTAATTTTCTCCTGAAGTAAGTTTTAGGGTTTATTTGACCCCTCTGGTATTGGGTTTATGTTATTTTCTTTTTACTATGCCTAGTACAACATTATTATGCTTCATAATTGAGCATTTAATGCCTTTTGATGATGCTGTTGAGAATCCGTTTGTTTCAACTATACAGGGGGGAATTTTTTTCAGATAGGTGGCAGTAAAATTGAGTGTGCTGTTGATAAGATTACTGCATGTCCAGCGTGACTTTATAAAAATAACCTAGCTTCTAGCATAGCTTTAATTGTAAATTCTTCCCTATATGGTTAGCAAATGACATATTAGATTCTGAAAAAGTCCAGTTTTAAAGATAAAGTTTCATGTTGAGTCCTATCAGTCCTATCTTAAAACGATAAAAGGCTCCTTTAGCTCTCACTTCTCCTTGAAAAATTTCCTTGCTGGCATTTACATGTCCAAGGATGCTTGCTGTTTAGATATTGAAAAGCAAACTCTGTCTCTACCAGAGTTAACTCCAGGTAGCAAGAGTCAGTCTCTGTTGTGGTTGTTTGTTTTTAATAGAGGTTGTGGCTGGTTTACTTTCCCCTGTCAGGCAGGAGAATCCTTTCTGGTGCTTTCTGTGGTGACCTAATAACAAGGACTTACAACGTGAGCCTGACGGGGTTTATTCAGTGCCTTCACTGAAATGTGACGAGTAGTGGAACTGGCTGTCACGTGGATGCACCTGTATGACAGGTTCCCACGTAGGAGACCTGCAGTAAAGCCGATACAGTGCTCTCTTCTTTGGGTTCGAACAGGACTGTCCTCTCACTCTTTTCTGAGTGGTGACCTCACCAGATCGGCAGGTGGTAAAACCGCAGCTTGGGGAAGGTGTGCTGAGGCAGCAGGGGGAGGCACAGTGGCCGGGTGTCACAGCAGGGGGGCTGCAGCCCAGTGCCACCCTTGGTGACGTAGGTACAGGTCAGTGACCCTTTCTGTGCCTTTGGTCCTTCCTTTGGTGGCATTGGGGTTGGAGCCAGTCTTGGGGATCCTCTTCAAATCAGATGTTGTATGATTATTCAAATAAATTAGAATCACCCTGAGGAATAACCATTTTTCTGCTTACCTCTTCATTAGACTTAACTTATAATGCATTTCTAGTCACTTGTATGTTAACTGGCATTTAGAAGAGCGTATAAAAAGCAAGTGAGAGTAAAAAAGAAGCTTTCAAACATTTTGGAACAATCTGAAAAACATAATTACAGACATCTAGATAGTGAGAGATGTAATTGGGGAATTCAAACAAGATTTTTAGATAGATGTAATTTAACAGGTACAGTTTCATTTCAAACAAGTACTTGCTTTATTCTTTATAATTTTTATAACTATGTTTTTGACAAGTTTTTCTGTTTCCTAAGGTCTTGATTTGTGTAACAACATGTCTTTGTATCAAATATAGTAAGTAAGTGACGTATGGGAAATAGATCATTTTAGAATGTTGGTATTGTTGAATAAAACATCTATTCAAGGATCAGTTAGAAGGTGCCTTTCTTGTGCCTGTACCCTGCCACTTCCTTCATTGATGCTCCTCTGGCTCTGCGTCCCCCTTTGTGTGCCCTGCTACACGGACTCTTCGTCTCGAAACTGTTCTCTTTCAGGAATGTACTCGACTTTCACCCTCTTCCTTTCTGAGCCCACTTAGTGGAAAATAGGTTTTGCTCTTGTGTTCGCACATCCGAGGTGAGGTACAAGCGGAGCCTCCTCTGTACAAGCAGTGACCGTCAGTGCTCGCGAACGCCACTGGCTGGTATTTCCATATTTGGAAAGAATTCCCTCGGAAGGCCCTGCTGTCAGTGGCAGCCGGTACTCCCCGTGGGCCCCCTCTGTGGAGCGGAGCTGCGGTGGTGTTTGATTAGCCGACCCCACCTTGCTTTCGGGTAATCAGAAAACATGAATGTATAACACTTAAATTTTCTGTCAGGGAAACCTTGAGAGCCATTTCAGGGTCTGCCCTGGAGCCCCGCTTGATCTCAGCCCAGCCCTTTCACACTTCACACCCTGTCTTTGTGGCTCTCAGCTTTGGCTTCTCCCGGCAGAACTGGGTAGTGTGTTAGGAGCTGGACGTGGTGATAGGGTGTCAGTCGTCAAAGAACTAGATTATTCTTACTCTGTGCTCCTCAGGAGGACAGGAAAGAGAGGGCTCTCGTGTTTTAGGCAGATTTTCAAGACATACTGAGATGTACATCTTTTTAAACAGAATGTTAAATCCTTGAACATGCAGGTTAATTAAGTTATTCGGGAATTCTTGTATCCATTTCAGTTAACAAAGCTTTTAGCAAAGCAAAGGGTATTTGAACCACGGGACAGACCTTTCTTCTGCAGCAAAAGTCATCTAACAGGGTTTTCTTTTTAAATCCGACACAAACATTGTAGGTTGAGAAGTGGGCTTTAGGGTTTTATTGTTACTAGATGAAATGTACCAGTCAGGCTTATTGTTCGTGCCTTCTGTCATGAGTAGAAATGACTGCAGACAGAAACGGTGGTTCTATGACAGCCAAGTGGTTCTTCTACTTTTAAATATTCGTGTTGCGTGCATACATTTTTCTTAAAAGTGTGTAAATATTTTGTTATTGGAATGAAGCCTTCTCACTGTTTTATCCTTAAGCATAACATTTCCAGTCTGCTCCTTTAACCCTTGAAAACTGAACATTCCCCATCAATCTTTCTAGTCTGCATGTAATTGCCTAAAGCTAAAAGAAAGCTTTTCCTCAGCCGGTTACAGTAGAAATGAGTTAATATATTGGTAACAGAATAACCATCAGCAATCAGCCGTTAGCTGTTTACTAATGAACTCCCAGATGAGCGAAAAAAATTTCAGAATCAGTGTTTTACTTCAGGCTGTACATGAACTTAACACTTCAGTTGTAGGGAAAGCAACTTGTATGCCGTACAAATACCAGTGCTTCATCTCAGTAAACTGTAGATTTGAAAATTGTTTGGAGCTCAGTAGTACATCCCCGTTTTCGTAGTAAAAGTGCTTTTGGAGGACACCAGGTGAAGCTTGTTCTTGCAGTTAATCTTACACTGAATTTTATGATTTGATTTTATTTAAAAATACTTGCCGATGCTGTGAAATCCTATAGGAATTTTGCACCTGAAGAACAGGTCATTTTCCAGTGAATTATGACTGTTTGAAAAGAAGGATGGTGTGTGAAAAGAGTAAAGTGGTACAACGTATTGAAAAACAATTGGGAAGAATTAGCTTATGGAAAGAAAAATATCCTCTTTTCAGACAAGACGAATAGATTTATAAAAGATTGGTATTCACACTCATTCTTCAGTACTAATGTCATAATAAGAAAATGATGTCAAAAAAGTACAGGACAGAAATGTGTCACAAAAGTATAATAAAATCACTGAACATAAGATTGCCACTACGGTACAGTAAAAAAAAAAAAAAAAAAATCACATTACATACTTTGGGGAATGTAAATAGTTTTAAAAAGGAGACTGTCAGGTAACAGCACCAGATGAGAAAGACACTGTCAGCCTGTTGACAGTTCCTATGTACCAACACCAAAGACAGCTTTGAAACTCAGTGTATCCAGTGTCCGCTAACAGAACCCATTCCTCCTCGACCTAGGTACTTTATTCTGTTAAAGATCATATAGGCTGAGAGCTCCTGAAATGGACACTCAGGAAGTACTTCCAGAGCAACAGAAACCAAACGGTTGGGATTCAGTATGCTCACGGAGTGGTTAAAAATGAATGTTGGGATTTTTTCCCCCATCCAGTGTTCATTCTCATAGACTCACAGACCGCAGGGCTGGGAGGGACCGTGGAGGCATCCGAATCCGTCCCCTGATTGATGGGGATGTGCGGGAAGGTGGGGTAGCCATCCAGGGCTCAACTGTTTGTCTCCTTGGTGGGTGGGGCAGGTTCTGGGGCTTTCTGGCCAGCCTTATTTCTCCTACAACAAAATCATGCCTAATACTGAAGAGGAACATTGATAAAGAGAGACTTTTTAAAAATTCACAAATGTGTTATACTCTAAGCCCCACTTGAACACGTGGTTTACTTCAAGGTCAGATAAGGGGCTGTTGGAATTTGTTTTCTCTTTCCATGCTCTGTAGCCATGCTAATTAAATCACGGGTGAGATTGAGGCAGACATCTTTGTTCAGTAGCTAATGTGTGTTGTGAATTAATTTAAAATCATGTGTAAGAGAGAAGCCAAGTTCTTTATTTTCTTTTTCTTATGCAGGTTTCAGCAAGCAGATGGTGGAAATCCTTCACAAACACAATATTCAGTTTAGCAGTTTTGACATCTTCTCAGATGAAGAAGTTCGTCAGGGCCTCAAAACCTACTCCAACTGGCCTACCTATCCCCAGCTCTATGTGTCTGGGGAGCTCGTAGGAGGACTTGATATAATCAAGGTTAGAACTGAGAAGTCTGTACCTTGTAAAGAATGTTCATGTAGAGCACACTTTTATAAGTGCTGTAATAGATGTAAAGTATGAATTTCATAAGAATCTCTACATTTACGAACATGAATGTGGAGTATATGCAAAGTATTTCTGATGACATGGTCGATTGATACTCTGTGTCAGGGCGCGACCAAGGAGAGTTGGCTTGTAGTGAACGTTTCTTAAACTTACGCATGTGTTTGTTTCAGGAGCTGGAAGCATCTGACGAACTAGATACAATTTGCCCCAAAGCTCCCAAGTTAGAAGAAAGGTAAGTGTTTAAAAGTGTCAAATAGTCTACCGTTTATTACTTTAAAAATATTTCCTAATTCTTGGTTTTTGCGTTGCTCTTTCCGTATAGAAACGAGGGATTTGTTTTCGTGTGCCGAGGTCATAAGAGTGTTGTTTGCAGTCAGACTAGTCGTGCGAACTTGGGAAGGTCTCGTTTGCACCGGAGACATTTTTGTGCCAATTTAATGAGCACGTGGAGGATATTCTTCGTTTTTATAGAACGAAATGTCATTGTCTCCGTGGAATGACTAAGTTTTACTTACTTCTCTGCATCTCGGAGCCAGGCTCCAGCGGCCCCGGTGTTCAGCCTTCAGTAACAGCCCCTCCTCTGAGCATCATCCGGACGCGGGCTGTGAAGAGTGTCCGGTGTGAGGAGCGAGGGCTGCGCGTGTGGTACCCGCGGAAACACTTTGGGGGCCTCGTGCTGCCTTTCTAACCACGATAACTTAAAATTCAAGGAGATTTGGAGCTGTAAAAAGCGGTCTTTGTTTTATGAAGGATCTCAATCAGCTTTTAAAGATCTTACCTTATGGAAATTTTGGACTTTGGCCTGTAGGGAGACTTACAGGGATTTTTATTGTAATAAATTTGAATTAATGTAGAGGTTTAAAGAAGAATTTATTTTGAAATACATCCGTGTGTCAGCCGTTCGTAGTTGGGGCTTGAGTCTGTAAGGCGAAACCTCCCCTTGTAGTTTTCTTGCCATTCAGCATTTTGAGATAAAAGTGTTTAATAGTAAGCACCTCATTTATCTGTCCTTGATTAATAAATAGTGTCCCATATGTGTCAAACTGACCTTTAAGTGCCACACTTTCTCAAATGATTTAGACCCTTTGCTGCCTTTTTGGTAGGACAGTGAGTCTCCTAGTGCCTGTGTTGACTCTGGGTCCCCAGTTGTGTTCTTTGCTGAATAACCTGGGTGGCTCACGAAGGCAAAGTGGCCTCAGAGACCTGCTGTGCTTTGTGTGCACTAGAATCTGCCTTCAGTCTGTCTTGCTGCTGTTTCTGTCCTCGTCTTCATCAGGCCTTCCGTCTCGTTTCCTAATGTGCTGTGTCTGTATTTCCTGTGGCCTCAGACTAGATAGCTGGAGTTACGTAGAGAGTTCTGTAGAGACACACTTGCATTTTGAGTAATCACTTGAAGTGCTCCCGGCAAGCACGGGGCCAGAGCCTGAGTTCCTGGCTCTGGCGACGTCTCTATGAGTCGGACGGAAGCACTTGTTCTGGTTTCCTGGGCCCAGATAGTCGGGTCGCTGCAGGTGACTGATGGCGATCAGCACCATATTCTTTATTTCTGAGCTTTTCTGGGAATCGCCCATCGTACTCTACCGGAAGTGTACGTGACGAAGCTCTGAGCAGGATTTGGGTGTTCCGTTTGTGATCACTTTGTTCTCTGAGGAGGTGTTGAGCTGTGAGTGACCCAGAGCACCGGTGGGAGGAGGATCCGGTGACGTGACCACCACAGGTTGTCCTGACGCCGACTGTCCTGGGATTTGTCACTGACCCTCAGGCGGCACGCAGACGGCTGCCGCTCCTGACAGCAAGTGGGGGATGGCCTTTGGAAGATCGTACAAAGTGTGAAACGCAAAGTTAAGACAGGGGCGTTTGATGTGAGCAGCTGGTGTTCTGGCACTTAGCACCTCCCGTTCCCGCTGTGACCTTGTGAACATCGGGGAGCGTGGGGCCGTGTGCCGCCTCGTGGCGGAGAAGGGAGCCCACAAGATGTAGTTCTGGAAATTGTGGGTGGGCTCAGGGTACAGGCCCCTTCCTGAACAATTCCTTACTGAATTGGCTATTATTATTTTTTTAGTGCTGTGAGTTGATGGGCTTGAATTGCAACTCGAAGGAACATGCGTTGCCTTAAAAGCCATATTGTGTTTTATGGTGGCTCAGGGAGAGAATGAAATAAAGGAAAATGTCAATGCATTTGCTTGTTTAATACCACTCAAAGCTGTGAACTATCATCCTGCTATCCCTCAAATATGCATGTTACTCCTGAAGCGGAGCAAAAGTGGTGTTTAATAATTGAGCTGAGCCATTTTATATCAATTTTCTCTCTTCAGGCTCAAAGTACTGACAAATAAAGCTTCTGTGATGCTCTTTATGAAAGGAAACAAACAGGTAAAGAACTCAAAAATGGTTTTATTTGTAATTTCTTTTGATGCTAACATCTGCAACTAGGGGACGCTTAAATCTTTCCTCCTGGCTGTGGCTAATGAAGCTACAGTGGCATCAGGAAGTTATCCAGGCCTTAATTGGTGCTTATGGAGATCAAACAAAGTAATCCACATCTTGCCTGACTTCATCATCAACATCTCAGCGGGGTGCATTTCTCTTTGCTGCCAAACTTGGTCGACACTGTTCACCCTCTCCTGGTTCTGTTAGTTGCTGTCTCGTCCCCACTTGAGTCCCTGGGCTCGTGTAGTGAGCAGTTTGGTCCACACGCATCCCGGGCACAGGGAGCCTTGTCGCTCTCGGGGGCACCGGTTTGATGACTGAGTGAAAGTTTGGCAGTTCTTACTCGTAATGGGGTGGTTCCTGGAGCTTGTGGGATGAAGGAGCATACTGGTTGTGCATCGTTTTGAGGACCAAGTTAGATAAGAGCACTCCCACCGGCAGCTTGAGCAAAGCTGATTATCATTTGTATTTGGACTAGAACGGAGATCTCCAGAAACGGGGCTGTGTTCCCTTCCTTTATTCTCAGCCAGTGACAGAGGTAGGCAGGTGGGACAGAGTCTGGCTCGTGGCCCAGGGGAGGAGGTGAAAGCCCTGGGAGGCGAGGCTGGTGGAACGGGGGGACGGCAGTCCGTCTCTTCTGTCGTCCCGGGCTGCTTGCTTCACCTCCCAGGGCCTCACAGCCCCTTGTGTGAGTGGTCAGTGTGCTTCCCGGAGAACGAGGTTGTGATAGCGAGTGTGAAAGTTAACATAACTAATACAGTAAAACCAGCTAGTTAACGTAAGTCGTCAACGTAACTGTTACAGTGTAAGCAGTAACCGGGAAAATGGTGATATATGTCTCAGCATGCTGAGATCACAGATCAGGACCTAGATTCTTTGACTGGTTCACTAATTTTATTAAAACAAAATAGAGGAAGTTAATAATTCTCAGTAGTGGTAAAGTCATCTTTTTATATCTTCTTGGTGATTGTTTAAAGCAGGTTTTTATTCTCAAAAAAGTTTGTTTCTGGAAGTCAGCAAGTATTCATACATCTTGGGAGCAGAGTTACTTGCGCTGTTGAGGAATGCATGGGGTGCCGAGTCTTCCCTCCAGGGTCGCTAGGGTTTGGGACCTGGCGGCCTGACAGAACCGTCTTGCCCTTCCATAACCTCAGAGAAGCCTGGCACTCTGTGACTCTATAACGTAAAGATACGTTTTAAAAACTGGGGAGTAAAAGTCCAGTTGGGAACAGGCAGGTGATGATCCCGCTCAGTGCACAAAGGTTAGGTGAGGCGAGGTCATCTGAGAGCGAGTGGAGAAGGAACTCGAGTCTTGGTAGAGCGGCAAGGTTCCCCTCTGAGGACCGTGTCACCACAGAGACTGTCAGGTACCAGGACATGTGTCATCCCCGGTGGGTAGAGCCTGAAGGAAGTCTGTGGGCTGGGAGTCCAGGGTCATGTCCGGATGGGTCAGGACTTGAAAGGGGGGTGGGGTGGGGATTGGTGGCCTCCTGAAATCCCAGCTGACCCACTGCTCTGTGATGCCAGAGGCACTGGGAGGCTCGTCACTAGAGTGCGCTGTGCCCACTGTGTCCCAGGGACAGAGCGTCCACAGGACCAGGCCAGTGGGCTGAGTAGGAAATGTAATCCATCTTTACATGTGTGTGTGTTTTTTTTTCCCCCTTCTAAATTTAGGAAGCAAAATGTGGATTCAGCAAACAGATTCTGGAGATACTAAATAGTACTGGGTAGGTAAATCTTGTTTTCAAATGGTGTGTTAAAGAAACTCCAATTTTCCGTCCTGCCACTGATGCCTTTCGGTTGTTGTGGCTCTATCTGTAAATGTTTATCTATTTGTTTTTGCTGTGGTGCTTTGTGAATGCTTTAACTTAGACCACAAGAGGATTTTTTGGACAGTATCAACTGATTGGTAACATAAAGGAGCTTCTTAGGCAATTACTGGAATAACTATTTGTCTGCTTTCCCAGAGGAAAGTTAATAACTGAGTTCTTGAACACGCACAAAGATATTTTAGGGAAATGTATTAGAGGTTTTTAATTTCCTTAAAAACTATTCTAGTTTTCAACATTTTATCAAATGCATAGGGCCCATGTACAGGTCATTCTGTGCATCTTAGAAGCAGGGTAAATTGAAGGCTGTGTTCATGCTTTTGATCTGCTCAGTGGTAATGCTGCCAGGTAAGAAGATTGCAGTTGATTTTTTTCTGATTAGAAACAAACCACTTGTTTGGAGATCCTTTGCCCATATTCGGTAGAGTTTATCAAATGTGTTTGCTTATTATTATTATTATTTTACTTATTTCACAACACTTTCTTTTTAATGTTCTTACTATGCTAGCCATAGCTTGCTTTATTTAGTTTTTAAGTTAATTTTTTAGCCATACTTTTAAAGAGATTAACCATTTCTTTGAAGTTGTGGGGAAGGTAATCTTTTGAAATATTTAGACATTCGTGGGCATGGTTGAAAGTAGTTGAGTAGCACAGGTTAAATACAACTCTGGGGACATGAAAAGCAAAGATTGATTTCTTCAAGTGATGGTGACATTTTACAGAGGAGAGTCCAAAGAGTCTTTTGTCATATGGTCTCTAGCCAGACCTTCCTCACCCTGCCCGAGGACAGAGCAGAGGCTGGCTTGCTTTTGGTCATCAGTTTTTATGGCCCCGTTCTCTGTCTTCTGTCACAGCTCCCCGGTGTGACACGCTCAGTCCACCTGTCTCTAGTGACAGCGTGTCCCCTCAGGGCGTTCCTCCACAAGGCCATGAGGCCGGGGCACAGGAGCATCGGGCCGTCTCAGCTCGTATGTTCGGTGGAAAGTCGCCCAATACCTGTCTGATCCTGTTTGGATTTGCAAGTACCTGCTCCCCAGAACAGAGGGGCTTCTTTGGAGACAAAGCGCTCCCAGCTGCAGACTTGCTGATGCAGTCGGCTCTGCGGTGAGCGGGGCCGTGGGGACCTTTGCCGCTCTTCACCTTGAACAGACTGTCCTCTTGCTGAGAGCTGTCAGTTTGTGGAGAAAGCTCTGGCTTTTTATTCCTTCCCCTCCGTTCTTACACCCCTCTTCGCCTTCTCTGCCCAAAGACACACGCCTCGAGGGGCCGTGTACCGAGCATACACTGAGGTACGGAGGTACTCTGTGCACAGAACTTTCAGGAGATGCATCGGCTGTCGTGACTGCGCACACACCTGCGCGTGCGTGGGCCCGGTGCCTCTCAGCTCCCTTGTGGACCTGTAACTCGCGTTTATCGTACTGTTCAGACTAGGAGATCTGCCTCCTTTAGTTCAACCTGAAGGGAAACTTACATTGGGTCTTGTTTTGTTTTTTTTTTTAATCTTCTCTTGCTTTCAGACAGTCCTGTTGTTGGTACTTGGTGCTGATTTATCCTGTCATCTTGTTTTTTTGACTGTTTTCTGCACCATGAACGGTTTTCTTGGGAACTTGTTTACTGAGTGAGATTTCCCTGTGAAGGTGGTTTTGGTTTTATGGAACCCGAAATTTATCTTTTATGTGTGGCGTTTTCTTTGGCCGGTTTGTGGGACTGCACGTATCTCCGCAGTCTCCCTGCAGGAATTCAGTCCTACATTCATACTGATTCCTTGACCACCAAACAGTGAAGTCCTTCTGAGTAGATATGGCTGGATTTCCATGCAGCGATTTTTCATTCATTATAACAAGTAGAGTTCATTGTACAGCATGAATCCACACCACTCTCACGGGTTTGTGCGTATTGAAAACAGCATGCGTGTTCTGAAATAAGTTCGCTTTCATGTGGGAATGCACACCTCCGTAAGGTGGCGTCTGTTGGCAGCGTCATCGTCCTGGGCAGTGAGCGTCCGGCCCAGCCCTGGTGTCCGCGAGCGGTCAGACGTCAGAGCTGCTCCCCGCTCCCTGAGCAGCTTCCAGGACATCAGAAGCGGCGGCTCCGGGGGTGAGGGCTGGGAGCGGAGTGTTAAGGACAGACTCGTGTAAACTTGGGGTACAGGTCTAACCTGGGGTTGGCACACTGCAGCTGGCCGGCTACTTAAGTAAAGTTTTATTGGCACACGGCCACACCCACTCCTGTCTGCCCTGTGTGGTTGCCTCTGTGTGGTGCAGAGACTAGCCTACAGGACCTGCGTGTTTATGGCCTTGCCCTTTCAGAAAAAGTGTGCTGACCCCTGTCTAATCCAGTATTGTCTAGAGAAAAGACCAGATGAATTTGTACCTACCTGACAGATTGAGAGAAGTAAAGTCATTTCCATTTTTTATAGTGAATGTCATTAGCAACGAAACAGTTTACTTTTCCTGACTGTTTTTTAAAACACCAAGTAGGCTTGATAATTTTTGTTTAATACAACTATTTCCTGTTAAAATGTTCTCTCCTTTTTGTAGTGTTGAATATGAGACATTTGATATATTGGAGGATGAAGAAGTAAGTTCTGTGTTTTATGTTTCTCACCCTTTGCCTTTAGTTTTACTCATTAGGGTCTAATAGTAAGGTTTCAGAGTTTCTCTTGTTTCCGTAGGTTCGGCAGGGGTTAAAAACTTTCTCGAATTGGCCCACGTATCCTCAGCTGTATGTGAAAGGGGAACTTGTTGGAGGTCTGGATATTGTTAAGGTAAGGTCGGAGTTCATTTGGCATCCTAAAGATGGGAAATGTTGGCATGTTTGAAAATTACAATTTCATATTGAACAGAAACTTTGGAGCTTCCCTGACTCCTTTCCTTCCTGGCCTCCTGTCCAGTCACTTCTGGCTCACTTTTGATTACCATTTCTTTTAAAAAGTTTTTTTATTTTTATTTTTTTATTTACTTTTACTTTTTACATGTGTGTTTTTGAGAGAGAAAGCACGAGTGGGGGAGGGGCAGAGAGAGGGGGATAGAGAATCCCAGCAGGCTCCATGCTGTCAGCACAGAGCCCCATGCAGGGCTCCAAGTCACGAACCACGAGATCATGACCCGAGCTTAAGTCGGACGCTCAACTGACTGAGCCACCCAGGCACTCGCCCCGTGTTACCATTTCTGTGTCCCTAGTACCTTGTCCTCCCACTGTCCCTGTTGGATCAGGCTGTGCTCACCCGTCCCCTGAGCCAGCCTAACCCCCTGCTGTGGGGCCTTCTTGCCTCCCCGGGTCTTCTGCACAATCTCCTTCCTCTCCCGAAGAGCTTCCGGCCAAGGCCAGAACTGTAACTTGGCCTTCCAAGATGCTCTGATTATGGCCAAGCTCGAAATGTGATTTTTACTCCCACGCTACTAAATCTGATGGAACTGTCTTCCATGTTTTTAGCCTTTCTTTCCTCGTCCCCCCTCTGCTTTGGATATCTTGTGTTCCATAGTTACATGTGTTCTGTGCCCTCCAGGACCCTTGTTGTTGATGAATTGTGTATAGATTCTTGAAGCCAGAAATATTTCGCTCCTGTTCCTGAAGTTCTTCTGTCCTTTTATATTTACGTTGTATTGTGTTTTTGTGTTATTTTGCCTTACATGCACTGGGGTGATGGAGTGAAGAGCGCCGGGCTACGGGCAGGAGGCCTGACACCCAGTGCTGCCTGGTCCTGTCAGCTGTGTGACAGACCCGAGGCCCCTGACCCCGGCTTCCTAACAGAACTGTGCGAGGCTGCTGTGGGCCTTCCCCACGTCCAGCCTGGCCTCAGACGCTAGGAGATCGGTTAGCTCTGTCAGATCGTAAGCATGTTTAGAAACGATACCTTTTCTTATACACCCTTGACATCTTTGACCATTAATTTACTTGTTTGGTTTGCTTTCAGGAAACCCTCCGCGAATGCTCAGTGGGCAGGACTTTTCTTGGGGCGCTTACACCTGATAGTGCCTGTGTGTGCCACACGCTGTTTCTTAGCCTGGTCCCGCAGGAACGCTGCAGTGCTAACCCCCCGGGAGCAGCACTGCTCCTAGTTAGGTTTTAAAATAAGTTTTAACTCCTACTTTGGTCTTGTTGGGAGGACTCGAGCCCAGTGCTGAGTGACATCAGCTCTGTGGGCCCGGACGTGTGGCGAACACGGGGCAGGCGTGCCGTCTGCTGCGGAGTGCTGTTTGACATGGCGCTTCTGAAGGCAGCGAGTGAGGCATTTTTACGAGTAAAGTGTCTCATTCCTGGAGGAGAAGAACAGGCTTAACATAGTAGCTCTTGAATAGCCCTGAAGCAACAAAAATAGATCTGCATTTGTTATGTTATATATGTGTTTTATTTTTTTAAGACACAGTCTTCAAACCCAAATACTCCTGAGCCTGTTCTCGTCTGAATGTTTTATAGCCTGTACCTTAGCCATTGCTAACTCTTGGGAAGATAACAATCGATCAATCTCATTTAATTCTAAAGCCGAGCTGTGCGGGCAACTTCGTTTTAGGTATAAAACAGGATGTTACAGGGCTCTTGATGTTCACCTGCTAAAAAGACACATCTGGACATTTGTGATATTGGTAACATTTTCCCCCGAGAAGATAACTGGGAACAGTTCTTAGGTTGCCATTTTAGTCCGTTTCCCACAGAGCACGGTTCTTCTGTCTTTAGTTCAGTGGAAACGTCCTAGTTGCCAGGTGGGTTAATTCTGGCTGGCCTTTGAGAGCACTGAGTGCTTTTTGTTGTTGAATGGTTAGATAAAGAACTTACCGGTAATTCAATGACTCAGTCAATCTAGTGTCTTGAGAAAAATAGCAACTAATTAGTACATATTCAGTGAGGTCACGTTATCACTACTGCAGAATGTTTGTTTACAGAGGGAATATTTAGATAAGGTCGGTGCACATTAGTGGTGATGATGATGGCGATCCCCGTGTGCCAGGCAGGCTGCCTTAGTGCTTAGGCCGTCCTCACAGCACCCTGAGTTCCTTGTCCTCAGTCGTCAGATGAGGGGACACGGATGAGAAGTTAGGTAATCTGCATGTGATGTCACAACTCGTGAGTCCTTGAGTCCAGATTCCACCTGCAGGCTTCTGGGCCTCTCTGTGAGCAGCATGGCCTCCTGCCCTCCAGGTCACGTGCTCAGAAAAGTCCTGCCTGGTCCTTTAGTGCAGTAGGATGTGTGCTTGTTAATGAGTTAATGTTGGAAGATCCCAGAACATCACTGAGAGTTGTCTGAGTTTATATGACAGAATCACACCTGATGGGGTTTAACCAGAGATGAAGTCACATGGAATTTAGTGTGTGTGTGTGTGTGTGTGTGTGTGTGTGTGTGTGTGTGTGTTTTAAGTAGGCACCATGCCCAACGTGGGGCTTGAATTTACTATCCTGAGATTGAGAGTCGCATGCTCTACCGACTGAGCCAGCGAGGTGCCCTGATTTTCGTGGTTTTATTGATGGATGTTCATGCTGCTTAGTAATAACCTGCAAATTTACATCAGATTAAATGTTTGTCTTAAACTAGAAAATCTCATTCATCATTTATTGTCACATTTTAAATTTGATGGCTGTGTTCCAGATTTTAAATCTGCAAGATAGCACACAACATTTCTGGATTTGTATGTCTTTTTAGTGGTTTTTGGCCTTTACATGTACACTTTTACGCTCGTAGTACTGCGGCCTTTCCAGGCTGGGTTGAAACAGTGAAGCCTGTGTACCACCCGTGGGGCTATGGGTGTTTTGCTCTAATTGCTGTGTTTGTTAATGCTGATCAATCTTTGGTTTTGGAATGCCTTTTAAAACTTCAGTTCTGTAATCTGATAGTGTTTATGGCATAATAGTTAGTTTCAGCGTGTTGGTGAGCTAGAGTTTTAATCCAGTGAAGTGTTTCTTCTGGTCTCTGATAACGGATGCAACCTGTGATTGTTCTTCAGACGTTTCCATTTTTCATCTGTCCGCATACATGTTGTTTTTGCTTTCTGTTTTCGTCGTTAGGAGCTGAAAGACAACGGTGAGCTGCTACCGGTACTGAAAGGAGAGAACTAGAGGCTTGTACGCTCAGCGCCCGACTGTTGCGGGAACCACTTGGCCACAGCTCCGTGCTCAGAGGTGGGCGAGGGGCAGAGACTGCGCCTCACCCCGTTACGCTCTGTGTATTTCACAAGCTTGTGCTAAATACATGTATGTGTTGTTTTGTTTTTTCCACCAAACAGAATGCAATAAACATCTTCAAAATCCAATTAAAAATACTTGTGTAAAGAAGGTGTGTTTTTACGGTGATGTTAAATATGTAGTAATTAGCCTGCTTTAAATTTCTTTTTCGAAATACGTGGGCACCTTGTAGCAGTTCAGAAACGGCAGGTTTCAGGAGATTCAGAACTGTGAAGCTGTCTGAAATCCACATTAATACTTAGAACGGCTCATAGACCAAACCAGTGGCTCCCCTCAATGGCCAAAGATCGCTTTACAGCTTGGAAAAATTCAACTGAAAATTTTCCTCTGACAGCATCCCTGTGTGAGGCGCTGGTGAGATCGCACAGGCCATGTAGGGCTCTGCAGACGTGGAGACTCGTTTCAGACAGCGCCGGCGGTGTGTTAGCGGGCGGCGGGCCAGAGGAAAGTGATTTCTCGTGAGCGCGTTGCCCTCACGTGCTCCAGAACAAGGAGAAGAACAGGGTAGGCCGGGGGATGACAGTCGTCAGTTTGTGTTAAGCACCACAGTTTATTTTAGTCATTATGCTGAAAGCATTGATTTAGCCCTTAAATAGGCTGAGAACATCCTGAGGTCCATGAAAATTTCAGCAGTTTTGATCCTGACTCTCACATATTTAAAAAATAGTTGCTCTGTTAGGCCTTTGTTGGGCGTGCCTCAAACAGGTGGCTGAATTCACCTCCTGGGTTTGTAGATTGTGTTTGGTGCCCATGGCACATGTTTTCTTCATTAGATTTTCCCAGCTTGTTGGTCTGGGTGGTTGAGGCTCCACAGAAGTGTCTGGTGATCATAAGGAAAGGGTGCAAAGGTCAGCAGTTTACATGAGAAACCAGAGGAAGTGCACGAAGATCTAGTGAAGTTATTAGCCTTTCACCGGGACACGAGCACCCGGCTGTTTCCTTGCTCTCTCTGTGTAGAGGAGAGATCTGATGTCTGTTGTATGTCACAAAGGGCAAGTCTGCACAAAATCCTAAAGGTGGTCACGGCCCTCCTGTCGGAGGAGGACACCTGTTGTAGTGGGTTTCCTTGCCAGTGTGTGTAATTAGATGGGGCTCCTTTGGGCATTGGTGCATGAACTTCTTTTTTCTTTTTAAAACAGAAATCCTTGCATAAGCGAAACCTTTACAACGCAGATGGAAATGGAATTCTAACTGAAACTCTATGAAGCTTCAGGGATGCCGTGAACCACGGAGGAGTGCTTAATTTTCTCATATCCGGTGTCCCGACACTGAAAGCCTTGCGTACTGCTTTTGTGATTTTTTGCTCTGTCTGCAGAGTGCCACCTGTCAGCAAGCCACCTTTTAACTTCCCCTTATCCCAAGTGAGAATATCTATCTTTGTGGTCGCAGATTTGATAAGCTAGTTTTTTTGCTAATGCACATTTAACTAAAATGCGTAAATTTTAACGAATGCCCACCTGCCAATTTGGGAACCACTGATCTGGCCAAGGTGGCTGCTCGGGTAATGTGAGATGCTCATGCATCGTAGGATGACCTCCTCCTCCTGTGGGTGACTCTTGTGTGATGCAAAACTCTGATGGTGTCACCCGTGATTGAACATCATAGTTTGAGTCAGGGTGAGTGTTCAGTTTTGGGGGGACATGTCACTTTGTTAAATTCTGTCAGTTGTGGGCGCCATTGGCTCCAGGGATGGTGGAGGGGCGGTGGTGCATATTTCTGTTTTATAGGTGTTTCCAGCTAGACATTGGGAAGATCAGGGATCTCGTTCATACCAAGTGATTTAGTTGTTCCTAACCTAACTTTATTAGGTATGTTTTAGGAGCAAGGCAAGCGATTCTTGGGCCCACCTGATCTTGGGAGCTCCATAGGCAGTCCCAGATCCGGCTTTCTAATCAAAATGAGCCTACCCTCATAGGAGCGTTTTGTCAAAATTGAAATCCTCTCTGATCCACAAATCCTAGAGAAGGCTGTGCCCAGTGCTCGAGAGACCATTCAGCTCACAGGGTTAGGTGACCGCGTCATTGGGATGCTGCCCTGTCCAAGTCGTGGTGGGGGGCAGGGCTCACCTGGGTGCTGTCGCAGGGTTTTAGTGAGTTTTGGAGGAGCAGGGGCAGGGCTGAGCTGCTCTGCGCGCCGCCTAGCTCTGCCTGTCAGGCTGCCTCCCTGTGCTTGTGCTTCTCTGTACAATGGAGCTCATCGTGGGGCCCTGAGGGGCTGGGGAGGGCGGTTAAGTCTCCAAGGGCAGCCGGCACTGCTAGAGGCTCACGAGGGGTGGCTGCCATTGGGACTTGGCCTGTTCACCCCCACCCTCAGGGCCGCCCTTGCAGAAAGGCCTCCTCGAGGAAGGGCTGGTAACTCCTCCTGACTTGCGTGTCCAGGCAGGAGGTAACTTCCTTTCCAGGGAAGGGTTCTTAGGGAGTTAGCATCCACCTGGAGAGAGGAGCCTGCAGGAATGGATCCCCCTCCATTTTTTAAGCTCTGATTTTGTTTTCATAACCAAAAATAGAAAAAATTAAACAAAAAGCCAACGAGAGGAGTTGGGAATTCTGTGCAGGGAGGAACTCTGTAAAGTCAAAACTTGCTCAAGAGTGCAGCTGTGGCCTCGGAGCTGGGAGTCCCGTTCAGGATTCGGTGACTCCCCAAGGCTGGGGCCCACTGCCACCACCAGGCTCCCCCGTGAAGGTGGGGGATCACGGTGCCTTTATGTGTGTGGGGAGGGGGGAGGGGCGCTCCCCCTGGAGCTGCCCACCCCTAGGTGCACCAGGTGACTCTCAAGTCCAAGGATTGACCTGCAGGAGGCCCGGTAGGTAGGTGTGTTGAAAGTTGCTGTAATAATGTCGATGTCCCTCGTGAAGATAACAGGATGGAGGGTTGGCTTTGCCCATGCGGCAGCTTATTAGACGTTTTTGTGTCACGTTGTGGGACAGCTGAGGCTTGTGGAACCACGCTTTTCCTGGCCTCCGTCAGGAACCCCAGGCCGTGTCCATCTTAACAGGTGGTTGACTTGCTCAAGAAGGGCGAAGACAATGATTTTCCATATTCAGTCTACAAGAATCTTACTGAGTTTCAAATTGAGATGGATTTTTTATTTATTGTATTTACTGAGATTGATTTTTAAAAACAGCATGTTTTGGGGCGCCTGGGTGGTCAAGTCAGTTGAATGTCCAACTTCGGCTCAGGTCATGATCTCGCATTTCGTGGGTTCGAGCCCCATGTCGGGCTCTGCTGACAGCTCGGAGCCTGAAGCCTGCTTCGTATTCTGTGTCTCCCCCTCTCTCTGCCCACCGTCCCCCCCCCCCCCCAGCTCATGCTCTGTCTCTCAATAATAAATAAACGTTAAAAAAATTTTAAATACAAATAGCATGTTTTTATAAATAGAAAATCTCATTTTAGCAAAGCTACGTTGTAGTCATGAAAAGTTTAATTGCTCAGTAGAATAACTGCAATACATTCGAAGTGCCTGACTTCGGTCGCCATCCCTTTGTGTCCCTGGAAGGAATCATACAGACGTGTCCTGTGGTCAGAGAAGTTAAAAGCTTCAGATTAAAATAAGAAATAATATTTCTGATTTAGTTTTTAATTAAAATCCATTTTCTTAAAATGGACAGTTGGTTCTTGTTTTTCCTAAATAAAAGTAATTTGGTTCTTTGTAGATAAATTCATTTTTTTTTAATGTGTTTCAAGTGTTGGGTTCTAGGAATGGGTAGAAGTTGAAATAACTTCCTGACGCCTCGTAAACTGAAATGTATAGTTCCAAGCAAGACAAGGTTTCATAATTGGTCTCCCAACTCTGGTTTCAGAGTCTTGGCTTTTTTCTCCCATATAGCTTTGTCTGTTACCTATAGACGTTCACATTTGATAGACGGGAGTTCAGCTGGCCTCGGGGAAGGTCAGGGACCCGGGGAGGGGGGTGATAAGGCTCACCTGTGTGCTGGTCGTGTATCGGGGCTCACCATGTGCCGGCTCATCTAGGGCCGCAGCAGCCTTTGTGGAAGGACTCCTGGTGTGTTAAGTCACTGCCGGTTTCCAGGGCCAGGAGCTAGGATTTGAAGCAGGACCCTTGACCTCAGCTCCCCTGTGCTGTGCTTTGAGCAGGCCACGTGCGTGTAGGGCCTGAGCCCAGGGCCAGCCATGGAGTTCCCAAGGCCCGGTGCAAAATGCCATTGTGGGCCCCTTGTTCAAAAAGCAGGAAAAAAGTGCCCTTACAGGTGCTAAGGCCTAAAGGTGCTTTCTTGCACATTCTCTACCTGTCATGGTTTTTAAAATTTGCAATTTAATGTTCTAAGTAAAGTTAACAATGATTAGCACAAATCCATTTTTCTTTATGTCATGCAGTGATGCTTTTAAATGCAAATGTAGGAGCATTTGGCTTGTATGTGGAATACCTGACCCTAGTTTGGTTTTTTCACTGCTTCCGCCTGCGTATTTTGTTACCAGGACATCGCCAATGTGCACAGCGCCAGACTTCACCTCTCGCTCACTTCTCGATTGGTGCACATTCTCTCAACGTTCACCTTCAGTGCGTGGTGAGTGAGGAGGACTGGGTGCTCTCTCTTTCCTTCTGTCAGGTTCCCTGTAGGTGACTGGCTAGCACAGGGGGTGACAGACTCAGAAGGGATAAGCATCGGTCATTTGTTTCTTAGACCGCTGTTGCCTTCGAAATTCCTGTGCACAAAACAAGTTGTGGTTTGAACAGAAAGCATGGTTGCTTGCGGCTGTGTGCTCCCTGCTTCTTGATCATACGTGTAACATGCTCGCCTGTGCGGCCTTGAGTCCCACTGACTTCCCACGCATCGGGGGCTGCTGGGATTCGGTGCTCACGGGGCATCAGGAATGCTGTGTGTGGACTGGAGCCGGTGGACCTGTGCATTACACGTGTCTCCTCACGTGCATGCTCCCCTATCCCACTACGCTTCCAGAACACTAGCACAAAGGTAAGATGATAAGGAGTTCCAAGTGCCAGAGCATGACACTCGTGTGGGCCCTTCGGAGGGCAGGCCTGTGGGACTGACTGTAAGGCCCATGAAGCTGGGCCTGCCTCAGAGGGTGCGGTCTGAGGAGGGACGGGTGGAGGTCAAGCCCTGGCCCCGGTGTTCTTTCCTAGACATTCTGTCAAAGAGCCAGGTCGTGAGTGGAACCACTACCGGCTAAGGAACCTCCTCTCTGAACTTGATCAGAACAGTTCACTAGTTGGTGCCTGGGTGGCTCAGTCGTTTAAGCAACCAACTCCTGATTGAAACTCAGGTCACGATCTCGTGGTTGGTGAGTTCGAGCCCCAAGTCGGACTCTGTTGGAACAGAGCCTGCTCGGGAATCTCTCTCTCTTTCTTTCTCTCTCTCTGTCCCTCCCCTATTCATGCTCTCTCTTTCAAATATAAATAAAAAAACCGTTTTCTAGAGAAATGTACACTTAACCCCAAATGCGGTTGCACTGTCCCCCGAATCCTCTGTGTGTGTGAATTCCTGTGTTAATGATTTAGTGAAACAACAGCTATCACTTACGTGGTGTTAACCTGGAGTCAGGTACCGCCCTACATTCATTAAAACACTGAATTCTACATTGTCCACCCCATCTTAACAGGTGGGGAAACTGACGTTAAACGAACTGAACCGGTCCGGGTCGCACAGTTCCAAGTAGACCTGGGATACGGCCCTTGGTCATGTGGTTCCAGGGTTCAGCCTACTGCTCGCAGAGCCCCTGAACAGGCTCGTCCCATCCCCCGTGAGTCGGGAGGCCGGAGGACCCTGGGCCACAAGCGGTGCTAACGCGCCGCGCTGGTACAGGAGGTCAGGGCAACGACCAGCGTCCTCTGCCTTCATCAGGAGGGAAAAACTGATCATCGCAGGAGCCGCCCTCTGTGGAAGGCCAGGTGCTGCTGGTCGCACGGCGGGTACTATTGAGAAGCTGCTAAGGACCCAGCACAGTGTGTCACCGGCACCCTCTTTGCCTTGGGGAAACAGGTTCAGAAATATGCCCGAGCTGCTAACCAGAGAGTGGTCGGGCCAAGGTTCAACACAGCGAGGGGTCTTCCTCAGCAAGTGCTGCGCTTGGGCTGGCGTGGGGGGCGGGGCTCGCAGAGGGTAAGCCCAGGCCCACGGCTGTACCAGCGCGTGTGGTCGGAGGGAGCCCCTCTGCTCAGGGCAAGCCCCCTCCCGCCTCGGTCTGGGTCCCGGGGCCCCAGAGGGGCGACTTGGTGCCCTGGGGTAGCCTGGGGAGCAGGCCGGCGCTCCGGGAGCTAACCTCCACTCCAGTGTGCCAACAGCGAAGTTCTAAATCAAGTGAACGAAACGTTACAATGTGTGCTGTCCTCTTATCTTGACAAATACAGCCCGCTAATGACCTGGAGGAGTACACTTGAATTTGGAGTAATCTGCCGGGAGGGCTCTTCTGGGTCCGCCCCCGCCCTTCCCGCCTTCAGTTTTCCTCCTCGCCTCCAGGGCCTGGCGCACAGGTGCGGCGCCCCAGCCCGACCGCCCGGGTCTGTGCGCAGGCTCCGGGTCCGCGCGGGGAGGGAGTGCGCAGGCTCCGGCGGCCCCCATCCCCCCTCCGCGGAGTCTCGGTCCCCGCGCGCCAACTTTCTTGAAGGGCCGGCTCCGGGCACGCCCCACTTCTGGAGGGGAGGGTTCCAGTGCGAGCGCCTCCTGAGAGGTAAGTCCCAGTGCGCCCCCCTCCAGACGGGTCGGTGCCGGTGCGCCCCCCTCCCGAGGGGTGGGTGACGGTGGCCCCCTTCCCGAGGGGCTGAGGGTCTCGGGCGCGCGTGCGCCGGGCCCGCGGGCTCCTCGAGGGAAAGCGCGCCGCCGCGCGTGCCTGGAGGCAGATGCCAGGGTCGGAGCGGGTCGCGGGCCCTGCCCGTCTGGGTCCCTGTCCCCTGCATGCCGCGGTCGCGGCGTCTCCAGGGGAGCCCCTCTGGCCTTCACCTCCAGGGCGGGTGACTGCGGGCAGTGACGCTAAGCTCTCCAGCCCGCGCGGCCTGGTAGAGGCTCGGGGTGACCTCGGAGGGACCGGGCCGCGAACTGCCACGTCCGGAAAGAATCACACCAGAACGTCTCAAGCCTCAGTCCCTGCAAGTGCAAAACGGCCCCGGCCGGTGCTTCGACTCTCTGGCCGCTGCCGGATCGTAGGGGGTTGCGCCAGGTCGGCCCCCCGAGGGGCCTCCACGCCGGCCGGGGATCTCGGGCGGGCGGAGGCGGCGCATGTCCACGCGGGAGCGCTGCGCACCGCGTTTCGGATCGACCCGCGTCGCCTGCAGGGAGGCTGCCGGGCGCCAGGGGGCGCGCGAGGACCGAGGAGCGCTCAGGATCCGGCCTGCGGAGCCCGGAGCGCGTGCGCTCGGTGCAGTGAGCGCGCCGCGCCGTGTGCGCGTGCGCTCAGTGGCGACGGCGCACCTGCGGGACGGCGGTCCCGTGTCTCTCTTGCTTCCCGGGAGCGCGCCGCGAGCACCTGCGCGGAGGTCACCCGAGTGACTCACGTCGTCCGGTCCGCGAGTTCCAAGCGTTGGGGCCTCGTCTTCCGACCCGGGGTGTTCACGGTGCCTTCGCCGCGGCCGCCCCCTGCAGCCGGGCCCCGGGAGGCCTCGGGTGCGGGCCGCAGGGGACCCCGCAGGGCTGGCGCGGTGAGCGGTCCTCGCCGAGAGCTGGCGCCTCCGGACCTGGCCGCGGCGGGGGGCGGCCTCCAGCAGACGGCTCCCCGGGGAGGGCCCGGCCCCCGCGCTCCTGCCGCGCGCGCAGAGGTGGCCGCGCAGTGCCGGGGCTCAGTGCCCGGCGGCCTCCGGGCTGTGTGGTCAGCTCCGCGCGTGGGACTTCTTGTTATTGGGCCACTGTAAACCCTCAGTGTCCCGTTGAAGAGGGGAGACGGTCGGCGGGTGGGGGGGGGGGGGGGCCTGCCAGACAGTGGGAACCACGTGAGTTTAGAGTTTTTTAATTAGTGTTTATTTTCTAGACTAGTTTTAGATTACAGAAACATTAAGTCCGTGGTCCTGAGGGTGCCCATATACCCCCCACCCCGTGTCCCCAATTATGAGCATCTTACCTTAGTATGCTTCATTTCTTATAATTAACGAGCCGATATGGATACAGTATTGTTAGCTAAAGTCCAGACTTTTTCAGATTCCCTTAGTTTCTACCTGATGTCTTTTGTTCCTGTCTCAGGATCCCAGAGAACACTTAGTTGTCATGTTTTCTTAGGCGCCTGTGTGACGGGTGCCTCAGACTGCCCTTGTTTTTGATAACCTTGGCCTCGGAAGAGGCGTGCTTGGGTACTTTGGAAGATGTCACTCTTTTGGGATCTGAGGTTTTTGCCATAATTAAATTGGGGCAGTGGGTTTGGGGAGGAGGTCTGCAAAGGTAAAGTGCCCTTCTCATCACCCTGTGGTGAGGGGCCATATTGTCAACATGACTTTCCACTGCTGACCTTCACCTTGATCTGGCTGAGGTCACGCTTGTCTCCACTGTCCAGATACTGTTTTTTGCCCCTGTCCATACCGACTGTCTTTGGAAGGAAGTCACACACTCAGCCCATGTGTAAGGGACCTCTTCAGGGGGAATATCTAATACACCACCAAGAATTCTTTCACATGGAAGTTTTGGGAGATTTTTCTCTTCTTTCCATTTGTTTGTCCAGTCAGCTGTGTCCTATCAGTATGGACTCACAAGTATTTATTTTATGCTTAAAAGGTAGGTCAGAGTAGGGCTTTAAGGTTGGGTAAGTCTGGAGGTGTGTACATAGCTTTTGTTATATGGGTCCCTATTGTTGTCTGTGTTTGGAGTATTTCAAGCGAAGTGAAAAAAAAAAATAGGGTCAGGGCCATCGTTGAGGGCCTGAACCAAGCAGGTGGACTGTCAGTGTCCCCATGGCACCCCATGATGGGGAGGGCTAAGCCTGGATGGGTGGCCGCTCTGGCTGTTCTCTGCCCCTTCTCTCTGCCCTAGCTCCCTTCTAGGGTCACGTCCAGGGCTCCTGGGGCACAGGCCCAGCTCCCAGTGGAGAATGTCTGAAACCTGCCATATTCAGGTCAGGGCTCTTGCTCAGCTGACACAGACTGCGGGCAGGCCTCAGATGGGCCGGACCAGGGCCCTGTCCTCCCAGATGGCCTCCCTGGGGCACACGCACACTGCCTTTTACTGGACTGCAGTATTGTTGCCGTGGAGGAAAATGTGACTTTGAAAGTGCTGGGCTGGAGGGCATCTGTGGGCCCCCTGTTTCCCACAGGGATCTTCAGACAGAGTCACCATTTGTGTCCTAAATGGAACTCCTATCCCTGATTTTGGGCCACACCCCCAGCCAGAGGGAGGTGTGTCTGTGGGGGCCTGCTTGGACTGCATCCAGCCTGGGCTGATGGATGTGGGCTCATTATCTTGTCTGTCTTGGGGGATGGTATTAGCTTGGCAGTTAATAAAGGATTTTAATTAAAGAGGGAAGAATCATTTTGGCAAAGTAGCCTCATTCCCAAACTCAGATGACCTATCAAAGTTATAAGTTTGGTTTATTTCCATACGAGGCTCTGCTGTTTAGCAGGGAGTTTGGTGTGGAGCCTGGGGGAGATGCTGGGCACCCTGGTGGGGGGGGGGGGAGCCTGCTTTCCCCTCTCTTCTCTGCTGTGGAAGCCCGGCAGCCCTCCCGATCCTTGTGTCTTCAGTCTGTCCCCTCTGGCCACCCCCAGGACCCCCAGCAGGTGTGCATGTGCCCTCTGACTCTCTCTGTGTCTCTGCCTTGCAGGGTTTGGCTCTTGCAGGGGCTGCCTGGGGTCTGCAGGCCATTTGGGCTGTTGCAGCCTGTTCTGCGAGTGCTGGCTGGTGGGACCTTGACGAAACTTGAGATAATTGTAGGTTCACATGCAACTGTAAGAAACAACACAGAGAATCCCAGTACCGTCACCTGGCTCCCCATAAGGGGCGTCATGCAGTGTGCTAACAGCACCTTGGTACCAATATGATGCACCGGCCGTGATCAGATTTCACCAGTTGCGTGTTAACCTGATTATCACAGCAGATCTCTGGTTTCCAGGGTCAGGTGACGATCCAGGCCACTGCCACCCTGTGCAGCCTGGCGATTTGGTAAGACTCCCTTCTTTCTGTGCGTGCTCAGCGTTAATTGTTTTCATGTAAATAGGACGTTTATTCTCACTCTCTGCACCAACTTTGGCCACAGTAGCAGCACTGTCCCTTCTTCGCCTCTGGTCCTGTCCGGGCCTCCCTGTGTCTGCCACCATGTGGGGTTTGGAGTGGGGGGGTCTCATACACACGGGATATGTGGGCTTGGCTGGGGGCTGGCTGGCCTCTCTACCCAACACTCTCCCCTCCCCCCCGCCCTGCCAGCCTAGGCTTGTTCTCACCATGTCGCAGTGTCCAGGAGAGGGAGTGGGCGTGTGCAGTGCCTCTGGGGCCCAGGCGAGAGCTGGAAGCCTGTCCTTTGCTCTGCGGCTGCAACCAGCCCCAGTTCAGGGCCAGAGAGAGACTCTGCCTCTTCCGGGGGCTGGAGAGGGGCACTGAGAGGGGCCGGGTTGCAGGGAGGGAGAGCTGGGGCTCTCCTGTCCTGGTGCAGCTAAGCTGCGGGGGCAGAGGCTGGTGCAGGTGTCCTGGTCAGTCTGGGAAGAGAGGCTGGCATGTGCTTGTGAGTGAGTGCCTGTGTGCTTGCTTGTATGTGTGTGCGCACACACGCACGTGTTCGGGAGGTACAAGCCCATCTCCAGCGTGTCTTGTTTGTGTTCCTGTCGAAAACCCGGATGGTTTGTGGAAGGCCAGAGCCTGAGTCCAGATGGGGGCTAGGGCAGGAGCTCCGGCAGCGTGTGGTCCCGTCTGCTGTCCAGGACGGACCCTGAGATGCTTGCATGTGACCTTGCAGAGTGTTGCCAGGAGCACGTGTTAGTTCAGTCCCTGCCTCGGTGAGGCTGTTCTCCATGACAGGGTCCTGTGAAAGACCCGTGGGCACAGCAGGTCGCAGCGGGGCACCCAACCTCCCACTCATCGGAACGGCCACGGTCAGTGACTCACCGGCTGCAGCCACCCCATTGGAGGCTCCAGACTGAGGGAGGCCTGCGGGGCATATGGGCCGTGCCCTCCTGACCAGGGTGCCCCCTCCAGCTGTAGGGGTCCCATGGGCTCCGGAGAGGAGGGAAGTTTCCCAGCTTCCCACAGTCCCTTTCTGCTCCAAATCCTCTCTGTCGGCTAGACTCAGATTCGATGGACATTTCTTCTCCAGGTACGAAGTGCTGTGAACCAAGAGAATCTTTCTTTTATTAGGAGATAAAAACTGGGGACTGATTTCTTTTAGTGCTCAAGGCTGAGACCCTCAGCGCAGATTAGTCTGTAGGGAGAGGGCGAGCGATGCCCCCAGTTTCTCCACAAACGCCGATGACCTACCTAACTGTTGTGTGTTGTCGTGCTGAATGGACGCCGTGCGGAAGCAGCGTGTGACAAAGGTACCAGCTGCTGGCACAGCCCTCTGGGCCCTGGGGTGGAGGGACATGCATGTCTCTCAAGCACCAGAGTCAACATGGTGACGGAGGCAAGCCGCTCAGTGACAGTTTTTCAGGGAACATGTTTGGCTGCCTGTGCAAACACGCGAATAATTGATTTCAAATACAGATCAGAATAGAAATTGTGAAAAAGACACCAAATGTTTGGCCAATAGAAAGTAGTGTTTTCTCAGAGCCCTGGGATCTGTCTGAGGAACTTGTCCTGTTTTCTCCTCAAGCTGGAGGTGGGGAAGGGGATCCCACCTGGAGGTTTCACAGCGCAGCAGGCTGCATTGTAACAACAACCCTCCTCAGTCAATGCTGGTGAGGTGACTTACCAGCAAAGGTCCTGCGGCTCTCAGTGCGGTCTGCGCTGCAGAACATCAAGAGAGCACTTTGGGCATGATTTTAAAGTACATTGTGCACGACAGACATAGACTCAGTTGGGGGACTGAGTGGAGGCACCTGTTCCTGGCAGGGCCACACCCCCTGGCACTCTTCGTAAATGGAAACAGAGAAATCTGGTTGCTCCTAAAACCCCCCTCTAACTTGGACTCGTTATTTCCGGAAGCCCAGATGATGAGGCACCCCTGCCTCAGGACCAGCTTCCAGGCAGGGTCCTGGCTCGTGGTCTGACTGGGTGGCCGTGGCCTCCCCTGCCCAGCTCCGGAGGCTTTGTCCAGAGCAACGGTGGCTTCATCCTTGAAGCTTGCTTTAAAATGCACTGCTTTTTAGTGTAGACTTTGCTTAGAAATGAGTATAAAAGTCACATGCGTGGTCTGGAAGGATTTACAAGGGGGTGGCTGGAAGGTGGAAATCAGTGACACTTTGCTTTAATCAGATTTAGTTGCTTTGCGCCTAGAGGGAAGTCAGATTTCAAAGTAAGGCTGGCCTATCTGAGATGCTAATCCTCTGCCCTCCCCTGGCGGCTCCCTCCCCCTGTTCCAGCAGGTGTCTGTGCTCCAGGCCGCCTCCAGGGGAATCTTGCCTACTTCTAGCTTGGCTCCCTGGGCTCCCCGCCTGCCTGCAGGAGGGTGGATGGCTGGGGGAAGAAGGAGCATGGTTTGGGGGATGGGGCGGCGGGTGAGGAAGGCAGACAGGGAAAGGGAGAGACGATGAGTACTCCCCAGGTGGGTCCTGCTTGCGGGGGGTTGTCTCCCCGGGTGATGGTGGGTCTGCAGGAGGGGCCAGCCCTGGGTGATAGGGGGATGCCAGATGGCCAGTGCCGCTGGACCCTGGACATGAGGCTCCCCTGGGGTAGGGTGGGGATGCCCTCAGCGGGGCTGCGACCCTGCCCCCCACCATGCCCCCGTGTTTGGGCGTCATGCCACAGGGAGGCCCCAGGAGTGACAGATGAAACATGTTCCTGTGATTCAGAGAAAAGGCAGGAAGTGTTGTTTCTGGAATGTGTGCTCTGGGAGACTTGCCTGCACCCCACGCCCGTCTGCGAATGTGGACTTGCACAGGTTTGTCCTTGCCTGTGCTAACCTGGTGGTGGCCTGCCTCAGTTTGCTCATCTGTAAGTGGGGCTGGCAGGGAGGAGTGTGGTGGAGGCCCCACGTTCCAGGGGCCCGGTCTCAGGGTGGCCCTGTGCCAGCGGTGAGTCAGGGGCGCAGAAGGGGAGGTGAGTGCTGGAGGGAAGGAGGTGCCCGGCTGGGAAGGACAATGAGGTGGATGGGGGGTTGGGGCAGGGTGGGGGTGTTCCCAGGCAGAGGCAGCAGCAGCATGGCGCATGGGGGATTCTGGGATCCGGGATGGAGGGGGACAGGTCCCCGAGAGCTGCCGTCAGAGGGTGCTGTTGGGTGGGGGTAAGAACTGGCGAGGGTTGGGGGTTGGGGGTTCTTGCGAGGGAGTGAGGGAGCCAGGGGCCTCGGCTGCTGGGCAGCAGGAACCAGCCAAGGAGTGGTGGGCAGGTGCCAGAGGAATGAGGCCAGCCTTGCTCTTTGGTGGCCAAATGTGTGCTGAGCCCAGAGGGGCTGCTAGGGCCTCTGCAGTGAAATGGGGGCCCCTTCAAATGTGTCAGGGTGATGAGCCAGAAGCATGTGATGTGCAAAGGGGCAGGGTGTCCCCAGGGTTGGTGGCTCTCATAGCCTCCTGTCTCCCTGGGGACCCAGCCTCCCCTGCCTTGTGCTGCCAGAGTCATTGTTCCCAGGATGATGGTGGAGCTGGGCCTTCTGTCTTCCTGCAGCTTTGCTCCTGGCTGCAGGAAGGGCGCAGAGGCCCCTTGTGCCCCAGAAGAGTGTGTGTTTTGCAGCCTCCTGCAGCCAGGCAGCTCACCCACTGGAGGAGGTCCGGGGACCCTGGCAGTGGGCAGAAGGGCTAGCCTGGGGGCACCTGGGGAACTCCGTCAACTGAGCGTCCAACTCTCGGTTTTGGCTCAGGTCATGATCTCATGGTTCATGAGTTCAAACCCCATGTCGGGCTCTGCACTGACAGTGCAGAGCCTGCTTGGGATTCTCTCTCTCTCTCTCTCTCTCTCTCTCGCTCTCGCTCTCGCTCTCTCTCTTTCTCTGCCCCTCCTCTGCTCACAGTCTCTCTCTCTCTCTCAAATACAAATAAACTTAAAAAAAAAAAGGCAGGGCCAGCTGGGAGGGCCCTGTGCCAGCTCTCCCGCCCCGCCCGTTAGTGCCCGCCGAGCCACGTCCCTTGAGCCACACTGTTCCCTTTGGGAGGAGACGCAGGCGTGAGCTCCATATTTCAGAATTAACGTTTCCTTCAAGCGAACACTGGAAGTCCCATAATTTCATTAGGTGCAATCAAAAACTCCATTTGCTTTTATTAGTTTGAAAGCTGCTCGCAGAGTGGCCTCGAGGACAGGGTGGCTTGCAAGACAGGAGGAGGAGACTCCTCCCTGAAGGTCACCACGGCCGTGACCTGCAGCCTCTCTCATCCATGCTGCTGGCCGCGGGGCAGCCTTGGGGGCTGGGGCTGCTGTCCTTAAAGATCCCTTGTCTCCATGCAGTGGACTGTTACTGAACATTAAAAGGAAGGAATGCTGACACGGGCTGAGGCCCGGGTGAGCCCTGGAGGACGTCACAGAACAAGTGCCCTGAGATTCCAGTCGCAGGAAGGATCACAAATAGTACAGACAGGGAGTTAGTTGAATGCGCTTTCCAGGGGATGAGGAGAGTTAGCGTTTAGCGGGGGCAGAGTTTCTGTTGGGAAGACGAGCAGGTTCTGGAGACAATGGCGGGGACGGCTGCACCACGGTGCACAGGCATTTAATGCCACTGAACTGCGCGCCCCCAAGTGGTCGCTTTTATGTTCTGTGTATTTCACTACAATTCTCAAAGTGAAAAACGGGCGCCTGGGGGGCGCAGTGGTTTAAGCGTCGGACTCCTGATTTCGGCTCAGGTCGTGATCTCACCTGAGATCAAGCCCCGCGTCAGGCTCTGCGCTGACGGCACAGAGCCTGCTTGGGACCCTCTCTCTCTCCCTCCCTCTCTGCCCCTCCCCGACTCACACTCATGCTCAAACTTAAAAAAATAAAAAGTAAAAAGATTATTATTATTTTGGCCTTGGTCAGCTTTGCGTTAACAAAGGCCCCTTGAGCCCTCAGTAAACCTGGGTCACCAGCCGCAGATAGTAGGCGAGTTGCCGTGGGCTCTGGGAGGTGGGGACTCATGTTGCAAACACACCCTGGTTGCTGGCTGTCCATGAATTTGGGGGTGACCCTCTGCCATTGCTTCTCTCTCTGTGAGTGGGGGCGGCACGGTCAGCGTCCTTCCTGGAAGTTGAACGCAGACGCTGAGCAGTGGTTGTGGTTGCATCGAATGAGTTTTCTACTCTAAGTCCTGGGGTGAGGTCACTGTAACTGGGAGGTGGCCACGTGTCCCGTCTCTGCTGGCTCATCTCCGTTCACGCCCGGCACAGTTATCAAGGCCCTCTGTCCGTTCTCCGGAGCGTCTCCTCGTGGGGTGATGCGTCCTGGGGCCATCCTTCCTAGAAGATGCCATGACGGGCCAGCTCCTCTTTGAGTGGGTTTATGCCCCCAGCTGTGGGAGAGCTGCCGTCAGGCCAGCCGTCTCTGAGAGTTTCCCTCAGCAGGCCTGAGGTCATGCCCTTCCCTGGGGTATCGGCAGGGAGCATAAGGCCCGGCGCCCCTCTGGAGGGCATCCCCGTGGCAGAGCTGCATGGAGGGTGGGCTGAGGCCTTTGTGGAGACCGAAGGCAGCCTGCCTCACCCTCCATCCGCCCGGCTGCTCCCCTCCCCTGGGGTGCAGGTGCTCAGAGGGTCCCTGATAACCCTCCTGCATACTAGTCTCCAAGTAAGGGTGGGCTCCCCCAGGGGTGGCCTCTGGAGGCAGACACTGAGGTGAGATTTGGGAGCTGGCAGTGAGGACCCACCTCTGGTGGTGGCGGCGTTGGGGTGGGGGGCACAGACAGGTGGGAACAGCGGACGTTCCAGAGAGCACCCTTGGCAGCAGCTAGAGCCCCCAGCCCCACAGCGGGGGCACAGGAAGCTTCAGCCAGGCAGAGCTCAGCCTTGGGAGGGGAAGATAAGGACCTGAGGTTCGGGAGGGGGTCCCGGAAGGTCTGGGAGGCTCTGATTCTGTGGCGGAAGGGGCCACGTCCTCCCACTGCCGGCTGGGGCTCCCCTTGCCTGAAAACAGTACAGACTCCTGTCCCAGGCCTCAGGCCCCCCTCTTGGACACAGGTCACAGCCTCTCCCCAAGTTGGGCCTGCGGAGGGCTCACGCCTAAAAAGGCCCTTGCCTCGGGCTCCAGGATGCGCTGGGGTGGGGCTGAGCCTCCGCAGTAGCACATCAGGGTAGGAAAGGGAATTTGTGACACATCCTCAGGGTTGCTGGAAGGCCACCCGGAGGTGGTGTCCATGGGGAGAGCCTGGAGGCACGAGGACATGCCTGAGCGGGGCTCCAGCACCCCCGAGGAGCTCCACGGTGGCTTCCCCCGTAGGGGCGGGAGGGGACCCCACACTACAGGGGACGAGCTGTCACAGAGGGAGGCCACGGTCGCAGCAGTGAGGGGCTAGAGGAGGACATCACCGTGGAGGTGTCAGAGGAGGGCGGACAGCGGGGAGTGTTCGCTGTCCACAACCGGGGGAGTCGGGAGGCTGGGGAGCTGCCCAGGACAGGGCACGGCCTTGGCCAGATTGTGGGACCTGAGACACTTTTCCCACTCGAACTCGTGAGGGAGGGAGGCCAGGTGTCCTGGAGGAAGGACAGGGTGGGGGATAATGGCCCCGTGCAGCCTCAGCACATGCAGGTCCAGAGGAGCCAGAGGGAGGGGGACCCAGGTCTGCCTGACAAAGGGCTGGGCGCCCAGGACAGGCTTCCAGAGCCTCCCTGCTGAGCTGGGGAGTTGGCCTGATGCCTGCCTAGCAACGCTGACTCTGTCTGGCCGAAGGGCATGTGGAGTCCCTGGGGTCGCCACCACCGGGGAGAAGATGGTGGAGGGGAGGGAAGGGGTGAGGGGATATGGAAGGAGTGAGCCAGGAGGAGAGGTCCCCTGCCAGGGAGGGGGTGCCGGTTTGAGGAGGGGAGGGCAGACAGCGAGGCAGCGGGGAGGTTCGGCTGCACCACCACCGGCTCCCAAAGCTTTCCGAAGCCTATTTACTGACATTGTCACGGAAAAAGAAACCCAGCATGGAATTTACCATCTTCACTATTTAAAGTGTGCAGTTCAGTGGTGCTGAGTGTGCCCTGTTGGTGAGCCGCTCGCCACCAGGCCTTCAGTGTCCCCCAGTCCCCAAAGCCCATTTTCCTTCTGTAACTAACAAATGATCCCACTTTGTTGGTGGCGGGCCGGCCATTAATGATCCAGAGAAAACCCCAACCTCCTGGTTTCTCCCAGCCTCTCACCTCTTTCCCTTGAGAAGGGAGAGACCATTCTTTCCTGTCTTCCTGGGATTTTAATGGATCTTACCCTCCCGAGAGGAAGAAATAGCCTTTTAAGACAACTTCCTGAAAGTCAAAATAATTCCCAGTGGTTATTTTTAATGCTCTTATTATATGAATTGCACAGAAATAGCTCGCCAATGTCGTTTCTCTCCTGTAAGCTCCACTATGATGTATCTGCCCTGAAAAGCCCTGCCTGCCCTTCCGCCTCCTCCCTGCTCTCTCCTTCCTCCCCCTTTCTCTCCCTCCTCTCCCTCCCTCCTACCCACCCTCCTCCCTCTGCTTCCTTCCCCTGTCTCCCCCCCACCCCCCGTCTCCTTCCTCCCCCTCTTTCTTCCTTCTTCTCCCTCTCTCTCCTTCCTACTCCCTCCTCCCTCTCCTTCCTCCCCCTCCTTCCCCCTCTTTCCACCTCCTCCCCCCTGTGTCCTCCCACTTCCTCTCCCTCCTCCCTCTCCCTCCCCTTCCTCCTCCCCCTCTCTCCTACTTGCTTCCCTCCTCCTTCTCTCCTCCCCTCCCCACACTCCTTCCATATCCCCTCACCCCTTCCCTTCCCACTCTACCTCCCCCCTCCTTGTTAAGTGGCTGAGGGGTTTGTAGGTGTCAGGCTGATAACGCAGTGGCTCTTCCATGTGTGGTCCTGTGTCTCAGCCTGGTGCCCCGAGGGGTAGAGAGTCACTGAATGCCCACTGTGATTCTTGAGTTGGCTGGTGGGTGCTCAGCCTTGTGCTCCCCACAAGGCCCAGTGGAGACCCGTGCTTGGGCAGATGCTCTTAGTTTGCCGAGCTGTCTAAGAGATGGTGGCTGGTAAAGGACCTCTGTCCAACTGCAGGGGCCAGAAAGCCCAGCGTTGTTGGTTCAACCCATGGTTCAGGTGATTTTCTGGATGACTGCCTCCTTCATGTTCAGGGAGACAGTGCCCTCTACACCTCTGGCCAAAGTGGAGAATGTGCGTTGCAGGAGGCATCCTTCCTTTGAAGTTAGGTGGTCATGGGCACGACCTCCTGGGCAGCGCTGGGCTCCGGGCGGGTGTCGTGTGCCTGCTAGCTCCCAGATAGGCATGCACAGGGGTGCTGCCCCTACCCCACCCCCAGATGAATGTGGCTGAGTGTAGTGCTTCTGGCTGCCTGTCTTTCTGACCTTGGCAGCCAAGGCTATGAAAACCCATTGAGAATCTGATATTACAGATTTTCCTTAAATGCTGTTATTTCATGTCAAAAATGCTGGCCAGGAGACGCCACCACATTCTTGAAGGTCACAAAGGGTTTATGAAGCCAATTTGAAAGGGTGCTTGTTGTGAACACAAACTTACGGACACTTTTCTGTTTCTTGTGGATTTTCACTATTCAACAGGCAATCAGATTTATCTCCTACGTGTGTTCTCATTTTCCTCCAAAGATAATTACACGTGATACACTCTGGCATGCTGAGCTCCACTTTTGTGTTTTCCTTGACTTCGAAAATGTGAAGATATTATAAATTGTGCAATAAAAAGCTGATTCTGTATCGAATGAGACAAAAAGGCTCTCTTTCTAATTGCATGTGTTAATCTTGTACACATCTTCATTAGGGGTGTTAGTATATTGGAAAGATGCATCAAAGTTAGCAAGTAAGAAAGGATCCTCATCACACACAGGTTAATACATTTTTCTCTGTTGACGGCTGTGGGAAGGATGCATCCAGGATGGGGCTCAGGTCTGCACCAGGGACCCTGCCTCTTCCACATTCGTGGGCTTTGATGAGTGTCTGCTTCTGGGGGCACAGAGATTTGGTAATGGGGCCACGTCAGGGCTGGAGTGTTTAGGGCACTTTACACACACAGGAGCCTCACAGCTAAACCAAATGGTGCCTGGGGCTCCATTTTGCAGGCAAGGAACAGGTTCAGAGAGGTAAGGACGGGTACAGGACACATGGCAGGGATTGGAGCCCAGGTCTATTTTTGTCTGAACCAAAAACCCCAGCTTTTCCCTTCAACCAAGGGTCTCCCTGAGCCTGTGGGGCCGGCTAGGTGGGAGTGGGGTAGGGTGGGGCACCATGTGCGGCCCAGGGACAATAAGGCAGAGTGTCTTTGGGTGAAATGTGTTTGTCCTGTGTTCACTCGTATTCCATGGCCTCATCCCAGGCCTTAGTCCTTTGGGTTTCCTCCTCCAGCACCATGGACAGAGGAGAGGGCACGGAGGCTAACAGAGGAGGACAGAGGACCAAGAAACATTAAAATCTTCGTCCTTGTCTAGTTAAGCTTCTAAAGCATTTGGTTTCAGAGCTGAGAGTGGGAGAAGAGGAACACTTTTAAGCAAAAAACAAAAAAACAAAACCAAAAACACTGAAGTAACAGTTTATTGGTCTAGTTGAGGAAGGAATTATGGGAATTTATTTCCCAAAGAAATGGGGTATTTAATCAGACACTGATAAATAGGTCTGCTCGCGTCTGAGAATTTTGAAGGGCTTTATTTTCCTCTTGCTGCTGCCATGGCGAGCAGTGTTAGCTTGTTTTGTTTTCACCGTTATTTTCATTCTGTTAATTAACTCAGCTAGCCAGCATTTGTAAAAGTCGCCAGGAATCCTCTGTGCAGAAGCCCACTCACTTGAGGTGGGGCCTCACTTGGCGCTGGGCCATCTGGAATCTGCTTTTCCAGGTGGCTGTGAAAGGCCTGACTCTCCTGCTGTCTGCACTTCCCCGCCCCTGCCCCCACCCCGGGAGGGCCCCGAGCCCGAAGGACAGAGGCCGGGTTTCCAGTATCCAGTGGGGGCCCCCTCGTCTTCCTCTGGCGGGCGGGCAGGTGGGGTAGACATGGCAGGTGTTTACCAATGTGAAGAAGCTTCTAGATGGAGCATCGCTGGTGTGAACGGACAGGGGACTTGCTGGGCCCTGCCGCCGGGAAGTGTGGGGGCTGCTCTGGGGGCTGGGATGCCAGGTCTTGGTGTGTCCCTCTTCCTGAGGTGCAGACACCTGCCACCCCAACCAGGCAGTCCACAGGTGTGACTGTGGTAGACACAAACATTAATGCTGAGTGTTTAAGCACTTATGTGTGGCCAACATTGCCACGTCTTCCCCTACCTATAGTTCTCATTTAATCCCCACCAACAGCCGGTGAGGTATTTTTATTTAAAAGGTGAGAAAGCAGACCCACAGGATTTAAGGATCTTGATCGAAACCACATAACTTATACGTCACAGACCCAGGAATGGCAAGGATTCCAGATGCTGGGCTTAACACATAATGTGCAGGACTGTGTGTGTGGAATGCATTTTGGAACATTCTGGAATGTGAGTTGAGTCTTTTCTGCGGTCAGGCACTGTGCCGATTTCATGAGCATAGGCAACCGAGACCTAGTCACCTTGGCCTTCAAGGCCCACGGAGGGCCGGGAATATGTGTGTCAGCCAGGGTGTGGGGGCCTCCCCATGAAGGAGGGGCAGCTGCTGGACACTAACTGCCTCCTGTACTTAAACGTCGTCTGCACAAGTTCGGGCCGAAGAGGCCCTTGGCAGGGCAGGGGTTGGGTGTGCAGGCTCTGGGTTGGACCACAGGATGCGCATCCTGGCTAGCACTGTTCTTGCTGTGTGGCCTGGGGAAATTCCTTGACCTCTCTGTGCTTCTGCCTTCTCATCTGTTAAAGGAGGTGGTGACAGAGGCTTGCTTTGAGGCTGAGTAAGCACGGGCACGCGGTACTCTCAGCACAGGTCTGCAGATGGCAAGGAATCACGTCAGCTGTTAGAACTAGTTTTCATTTGCACGTGGCCTTGGGAAATCTGTTCTCCTTTTTCTTTGTAAATTAGGAAAGTAGTGTATGTTTACCGTAGAGGTTCAAACAACGTGAAAGTATTTAGTTACAAAGCAAACGAAACCTCCTTCATCCTTTGCCCTGTGCCTTTCTCGCCTCCTCTCGAGGGGAGGTACAGCTGCTGGCACGCAACGCCCAGATGTTTTCCCGTATGTATTTACAATTAAGGACACATCCACATGTTTGTTTTTCTTTAAGTGTTTGTTTTTGGGAGAGCGTAAGCAGGGGAGGGGAAGAGAGAGGGGGACAGAAGGTCTGAAGAGGGCTCTGCACTGACGGACTGGCGGCAGGGAGACTGATGCACGCGGGGCTCGAACTCACAAACCGCGAGATCATGACCTGAGCAGAAGTCGGAGGCTCAACTGACAGAGCCCCCCGGGCGCCCCGGTGTTTTAATTTTTTAATGTACGTATTGAAACCAGTTAATGATCATTATAGTGCCCCCTCTCTGCCCTCGCCACAGCAGCATGTCCTGGTTTGTGTCATTAGACACACGATGTCGGTGTTTACAGATTGTGTCTCTCTCCTGATTTACACCAGTTTATTTAATCCCTCCCTTACACCATGGGCGTTTAGGTGCCTGGCCTGCACCCTCCCCCCCCGTGCAGAAGGGCTGTGGCAGCTGATGTCCTTGTACATTCATCTTTTTATTTTGTTTTATTTATCTAATTAATTTATTGAATTTACATCCAAGTTAGTTAGCATCTGGTGCAATAATGATTTCAGGAGGAGAGTCCAGTGATTCCTCCCCTACACACAACACCCAGTGCTCCTCACAACAAGTGTCCTCCCTGATGCCCCTTCCCCCACGTAGCCCATCCCCCCACCCACCACCCCTCTAGCAGCTCTCAGCTGTTCTCTGTATTTAATATATTCATCTCTTTTGAAGGAAGATTTGGACTCAGAAATAACAGGTGTGTGCAGCATCTGCCCAGCGGCCTTGAGAGCTGGCTGGTGACTCTGTGCTTCCCGTGTCTAGGAAATTCCAGAAGGGCAGGCTGGCCGTCTGTCAGGGATGGCCTGTGTAGGTTGCTGGGTTGTAACTCTTTACACATGGAAGGATTCTGGCAGTGAAAGTAAGAGTTGAAGTAGGTTTGTCAATGGCAAAACGAAATGGGGAGAACTAAGAACATTTTATTAAGAGAATTAAGGATTAACTGACACATAGGAGCGCATCCAGGGAGGGGTTTCTAGGGAGAAAAAGTTTTCACAGCTGTGTTTTAGGCGGCATGGGGATGTTTAGCCTGAAAAGGCGTGGGGACCACCCTCAGCGACCACCTGCTGGCGGGACATCAGAAGAAGGGGACCTTTTCGAGGCAACTTTGTAGGGTGGACATAGACTAACAAAGACAACATAGAAGAGGCTGATTTAGAATCAAAATGCAGAAGGGCCTTTGAATACGCAGATTTGTCTGCTGAAGGGCTGGGCTGGACTTCCAGGCCAAGGTAGGGGAAGAGATCTCCCTTCTCTGCTCCTGACACAAGTGATAACAAACTGTTAGCATTCATAAATACATGAATAAAAGAAGCCAGGTTCAAGAGGAAAACACCCAGGCCCAGGAGTGGAGGAAAGGCGGGGGGTGAACAGAGGCTGAGGGGAAGGCCACGGCATGTGGGGACTAGAAGGACGAATGAGAGCAAGGCTTTTGCAGCCCCAGATGCTTATTGAAAAATCTGATTCAACCCCACAGCCTGTAGGGGCAGGCCGGGGCAACTGCAGAATCAGACAAGAGGGAAAATGTCTGTGGGAAAAGTTGCAAACAAAAATTACAGATCACAGGAAGAAACTCACAGCCCTGAGAAAGTCAGGAGAACCCCCACGGGAAAATGCACACCCAGGAAGTAGAAATAACACGGTCTGAAAACGACTTTAAGATGGGAGAGTTCAGATTTCTGGAGGAGACCGAGGAGGGCATGGAATTCTTGAGATGGGGGAAGGAGGTGTTAAGCCAGATGGGTGCTGTTCCTGGGAAGCAGACTCTGAGACTTGTGCAGGGAATTTATCTAGAGGGCTCTTGGAACGTGTCTGTAAGTGCCTGAGGGCAGAGGAAAGGGAGGTGCTGAGCACAGATGCAGCCACAACAGAGGCCACGGAACAGCCCACTGGTAGCTCGAGCTCGGGTGGCCCTTGGAATTGTCTCCAGGGAAGCAGGGGACATAGGTACCTCTGGGCAGGGCAGCTGTGTTCGGCCAGGCTCGGGGCCGAGAGCTTGGTTCTGGCAGTGACTTTGGCGTGCCGCTGCTGCCGTCCCATTTTGTGGACACTTCTGTGACTTCAGGTAGGTGTCCAGGAATGCAGTGTCTTATTTGTTTGTTGATGAATACATTGCTTTTCCTGGTCCAGACAGGGTTATCGGATTTGTGCTTTCTGCAAATGTTGTTTCTCTTGTGTTAATCTAATCAAATGGCTCCCAGCTATACAACCCTTTGAAGCAGTTATCCTAACCATGAGGACACTTTTCTAGCTAAAAAGCCATGCATGGTAATGCTCATGTATATTTCATCACTGCTTTTGTTTATTTGAAATCACTCACATTAAAAAAAATAGAAATGTGTTGCTGTGAAAAAGGCAAAAGAACCTGAAACCACCCGGAAGACTGTGTTTCACAGAGAGGATTGTTCACGTCAGGGTGCGGCCCAGCACCGCAGAGGCTGAACCGGCCCCTGGTGTCTGGCCAGCAGGAGGCAGCCCCGGGGAACAGGGCCAATACGTGGTGGGACCCTCTCTCTCCAACCCTTGCCCCTTCTGGATTCCCCCAAACCGGCCGCATGCAATACTCTGTGATTTTGGGGTTGTCTGCCAGATGCTTGCTGGTCTGCAGAGTGGTAATAAAAACCCATCGCAGAGATACGGAAACCCTTGCCCGGAACTAGCAATTCTGGATACTCAGTGCCTGTGTCTCAGAAGGAGGTTGGTACTTCGCCCACAGGAGCGAGTGTTTGGATCCCTCTGCTTTTACGAGGCCCCCTTCTTTTCCCTGATGTGCGTGATGGTTGCTGATCACTAACATTTCCCCTGTGGGCTCAGTGGAGACAGTTTAGTGGAGACAGTTTCCCGTACTCTCTTACGTGTGTTTCTCCAGACCACATGTTTGTCAACTGTATGAGTCGCCCGGGGCAACCACAACAAATGACCACAGCTGGCCAGCAGCAGGAGTGCATTCTCACACGTTCTGGAGGCCAGACGTCTGGCGGTGGGGCAGGGCCGCACTCCCTCTGGAGGCTGCGGGGGTCCTTCCTGCCCCTTCCAGCTTCGGGGGGCTGCCGTGGTCTGGGGCTCCTTGACAACATCACCTTAGTCTCCGTCCTCACATGGACGTCTTCTCTGTGTCTTCCTTTCTTTTTAAAAAAATTATTATTTATTTTGAGAGAGACAGAGTACGAGCAGGGAAGGGGCAGAGAGAGAGAGAGAGAGAGAGAGAGAGAAAGAGAATCCCAAGCAGGCTCCGCACAGTCAGTGCAGAACCTGACACGGGGCTCGAACCGATGAAACCATCAGATCATGACCTGAACTGAATTCGGACACTTAACTGACTGAGCCACCCAGGTGCCCCCCTTTCTGTCTTTTTAAAGGACCCTTAACGTTGGATTTAGGGACCACCCAGATAATCCAGGATGATTTCCTTACCTCACAGGTGCAAAGACCCTATTTCCAAATAAGGTCGCATTCACTGGTTCTGGGGTCTGGGGCGCGGGCACGTCTTTTGAGGCCAGCGCACAACCCACCACATCGCCCCAGATGCGTGTGAAATCGAAGACTCTGAGCGGACACATAGCGTGTGGGAGCTGTGAGGGTTTCATGTCCGAAGGGTGAAAACAAGATGGGCTTCATTAGAGGCTGGGGGGGTCACTCGGGCCAAGTGTGCCCTGGGCCAAGGGAGGCCAGTGGAGGTGTGTGAAGGACTCGATCAGCAGCAGGGACCCCAGATGCCCACAGAGGCTCAGTCCATGCCTGTGCCCTCCTCCCCCTTAATGGGGCAACTTGACTGTGGGGGTGGCAGGGCAGGGGCTCCCACAGTGGTATTTGTGTGGACAGTTCCCTCTCTTTTACTTGTAGTGTCTGGCCCCGGGGGGCTGAGCAGAGGGGGCTTTTCTGGGGAGACAGTGGTCTCTGCGAAGCTGCTGACCCTTGGAGGAGGCTGCCGAAGCAGTGTGGGGCCTGGCGGGGTGGGGACAGGGCAGGGGTCTGGGGTGATGGCCCTGGCCTTGGTGGCCGCACAGAGCTGGCTCACTGGCCCGTGTAAATGTGTCAGTTTCATGCATGATGTGAGGCCACGGTCAGTGAGTTTGCTGCACGGCGTCCCGGGGGACCCTAGGTGAGGTGGGAGGGGGGCGGTGCTCACCCCCAAACCCCTACTTTTGTGGGGCTACTCCGACTGTCCCTGCTTGCCTGGAGCTGACTCTTCTGTCCCTCGGGGCTCATTCCCCTCTCAGCCTGTGCCTCCTGTGCCGAATGTCATCTGCTACCCTGAGGACACGTCGTCGGGGCCATCCCTGTCTGTGCCGGAGCCCCTCCCCTGCTCATCTGACTGTGGCGTCTCCCTCTGCCCCCCCCCCTCCCTGCCCCCCCATACTTTCCCCGGGTCTCTGGCCCTTCTCTAGGGCCAAATTATGACTACCTGGGTCCAGGGCACTTTGGCCTTCATGGGCCTTCCCCCATAAAAACCTATTAAAAATTGTATTTTATGACCGTGTTGGTGTAAAGATGACCAGAATGTAGAAATTATGAACCTTGCTTACGGCGAGAGGTAGAACCCTAGGCCCCGTGCCTGCTATGCCCACGTCCCGCCTGCCAAGGCACCCATGTGGCCTGTGGCCCCAGCACCTGTGGTTTCTTCACTCAGTCACTTCTTTTCCTGGTCACACGGAGAAGCCCGGCTGGTCTCAGAGACAGGACCACTGACATTTAGCGCAGCCCCACCCGCCCCACACCCCGAGCTGGGACCAAGCACAGCAAGAACACTGCACTTCTGAATAAACACGGTCAGAATGCCTCCTGAGCCTGGGGTGCTGGTGGGGAGGGCTCGGTCTGTTGAGCATCTGAGTCCTCATTTTGGCTCAGGACATGATCTCATGGTTGTGGGATCGAGCCCCGCGTTGGGCTCTGTGCTTGCGATTCTCTCTCTCTACCTCCCTCTGTCCCTCTCCCCCACTCTCTCTTTCTCTGAAGTAATAAACAATTATTAAAAGAATGCCTCCCGACCCGAGTGGCTTGGCCACGCCATCCGGGACTCACAGCTATCCTGGGTCTAATGATTTCATTCCTCTGGGACTTTGGCCACCACCATGGCAGTTGGGAACTCAACTGGCAGAATTAAGGACACGTACTTAAGAAGTTCAGAGCTACTATTCACTGATGGGAGTAACGCGAGCCAGTCCTGCTGGGGCTTCTGGAACAGTCAGTGGTTCTGTCTGAAAATTGGCCCCAAAGCTGAAGAAGGCTCCAGCGGGCGCCTGCTTCCCTGGATGGACTTTCTTTGGTGCTCTGAGGGGTGACATCACATGGGGTCAAGGAGTCGGATCTAGTGGGGTTTCCACAGACACAAATGTGTGGGACAGAAGGGAACGACTGTAGTCTAACCGGATGGACACGGGGCCCCACGTTTCCCTTGGAAGCACAGTGATGGCAGCCGGATTTGCAGCTTCCCGGGCATGGAGCTGTACCAGGTGCTCCGTGTGACCCCGCAGGGCCCCCCAGCAGTATTCCCATGAGGAGGCGGGTGCTGCTGTCACATGCTCACGCGTGGGAGGAAGCCCCGGCTCAGGCAGAGCTGCTCAGCTCGGCCCGCATCTATGCAGAGGGGCATCCAGGGGAGGACACGTTGCCCCCAGCTCCGTGGAAGGCCTGGGCTTGTTGCCGACGGTTCCTCCGCCTGGTTTCTCCGGGGGATAGAGTCTGCCTGGTAGGCAGAGTGGGACCGCACGGAACCTGCATTTTAAAGGAGGTGAGAGCCTCGTGCCCCAACGTGTTCCAGCCGGCGCTGGCGACTGGCCACCGTGTCCCTGCAGTTGGCATAGTCACCGCCCACCCTGCCCTATCGTGAACACGTCCCTACACCCTCCAGGCTGCCTGCCGAGGGTCTCACGTCAGCCCGCAGCGGTTACGAAGGGTCCACACGGTGCAGCCGGGGAGCACCCTTCCTCCTGAACAGAGGTAGCTGCTGGGGCTCTGACAGGGATCACAAGCCTGGCCTTCCGGTGTGGGCGGGACAGTGCCGAGAGCCCCGGGTCCCTGCTGCCCAGCGGGCCCTGCCGCCTCCTGGGTCCTGCTGGGCTCCTGGTCCTCTGCCTTGCGGCCCACGAGATGCGCACCGCAATGGGGGGCTGTGGATGGACAGGACGCACGGAGCATCCATTAATAATGCATTCCAGGGGTCAGCTGCAAGGCCATCAATTAAAACAGAATCCTGCTAACTTCTGACACAAAATCAATGCCGTCAACACCAGCAGGGGCAGAGCAGGACATGGGGCCTTTGATGTGCCCCTGGGGCTGGGGCCACGTGGCCTGCCCCGCTCACGGCAGTGCCGTGCAAACAGCTCTGGTGCTCCAGGGGTCCATCCTGTGTCCTCTGCCGGCCTGGCCCGGGCTGCTGGGCGTGGGTGCAGGTGCAGAGACACCCCCAGAAGCCTTGTTCCCTGACATGTTGCAGCCTGTTGGTGCTAAATGTTGGTTCCACGTTCACACCAAGATCTCATCATTTGTTTAGTACATTTAATCACGTCAAAGTTGATTTCCTGTTGGGGGCTGTCACTTGACCCCTGTAGAGTGTCGACCGGGACAGCTTTTCTGGGGTGCCTTTTACCCACAGGCTCCCAGAAGCACATACACACCCCTGACCTGGGAATTTCCCAGCTGGGAATGTGTTATGCATGTGCCTGAGACTCGGCCGTAAGGGGCCACAGTCCAGGGAGTCTGGAAGCAGCAGCAAGTGTTTTCCATATGCATTAGTTCAGGTGAAATGCAGTCGAACCATACGATAGATATCATAGGCTCATAACAATACATCGTTCAGAAAGAAGAGGTAATCATACGGGAGAAGCTTGAAATGAGTCAAGTTTTAAAAGGCACGAAAAGAGCAGACGCAGTAATTCTTATTTTTGTTAAAGATGAGAAACAAATACACCTGAGTGTGTGTACAGGCATACGTATGTACGTGGACGTGGACGTGTGTGTGTTTGTGTGTGTGTGTGTGTGGAGGGAGTGAAAATTCTCCTCTACCCTTTGAGTCTGTGCCAAGCTCGAGATTTCACTGGCATAAGGCAGACTCGCGGGAGAAACATTTATTGAATTGTCACATGTGCGTGGGAGGCTTCACAGGAGAATGGACCCCCAGAGTGACCAGAGCAGGAAGCCTTCCTGCCTTTTAGACAAAGAAGCAGTGAGCATGTGACGGGTCGGCAGGACAGAGGGGTCGTGCTGGGCTGGCGAGGGCCGAGGACGTGGCCAGGAGGGAAGGGTTAGTTTGACAAGGTTCGTTTGTACAGGTTTCTCACCCCCGGTTCCCGGCTCTCGTGGTAAGAATGGCTTCATTCCTGCTGCAGGGGGGGCCCCTTCCACGTGGGAGTTTTATCTCCTGCTTTTGGGGAGCAGTGGGAGGGGCAGAGTGTCCTTGCCCCTGCTGTTTCTTGAGTGCCTCCAATTCAAAACCAGCGATGTGCCAGAGTGGCATTTTTGGGGGTGACGTGTTCTGGTTTCCTTCAGTCTGGACGTATAGATTACACGCCAGAACATGTGAGAGCAGCCGTTTCTCAGTGGTGAGGTTACCAATAACTTCCATTTTCTTATCTGCTTTATGATTTTCTGTAATAAAAATACAGGTTTTAAAACTTGTAGTGCAAAATTAGCCCCAGTAGGTGTTGTTTTCTGGAATGCATCTTGTTTTGGAGAGCTGTGGTGCTCCAGGTCCTGGGAACCACAGTTAGGGTGCTGTCACCCTGGAGATGCTTTATGCTGGTGGCAGGGAGGTGGTCAGAGATGCCCAGCTCCCCGAGTGACCGTCCCGCTTCAGCCCCTTGCTAGTGGCTGTTTTGAGCCGCTCAAGTTGGGACTGACAGGTGGTGCCTGGCATTGAGCATTCCTGTGGCTGTTGTCCAGCACCCTCCCGGGGGTGCTTCTGCAGTTCCCCGAGACCCCCATTGCCAAGATGTCCCCTCAGTTGCCCACCGGTGCTTCTCTCTGGTCTGCATGCTTCCTGATGTTACCTGCTCTTCCTTCTCCCCCTTCCCTGTCTCCCTGCCTGTGGCCTCGTTTCCTTCCTTCCTTCCTTCCTTCCTTCCTTCCTTCCTTCCTTCCTTCCTTCCCTCCCTCCCTCCCTCATTCCCTCCCTCCCTCCCTCCCTCCTTCCCTCCCTCTCTCCCTCCCTCCCTCCCTCATTCCCTCCCTCTCTCCCTTCCTTCCTTCCTTCCTTCCTTTTATCCTTCCCTTCCTTCCCTTCTTCTCTTCCTTCCTTTTATCCTTTCCTTTCCTCCTTCCTCCCTCCCTTCCTCCCTCCTTCCCTTCCTTCCTTTTATCCTTCCCTTCCTTCCCTTCTTCCCTTCCTTCCTTTTATCCTTTCCTTCCTTCCTTCCTTCCTTCCCTCCTTCCTTCCTTCCTTCCCTCCTTCTTTCCTTCCTTCCCTCCTTCCTTCCAACATTTATTCAGTTTTGAGAGACAGAGCATGAGCAGACTCCAGGCTCTGAGCTGTCAGCACAGAGCCCGACACAGGGCTCAAACTGATGAACCATGAGATCATGACCTGAGTTGAAGTCAGATGCCCAACCGACAGAGCCACCCAGGCGCCCCTTCTTTCTTTTAAAAACATTTTTTGGGGCACCTGGGTGGCTCAAGCGAATGAGTGTCTGACTCTTGATTTTGGCTCAGGTCATGATCTCATGGTTCATGGGCTTGAGCCCCGCATTGGGCTCTGCGCTGACAGCGTGGAGCCTGCTTGGGATCCTCTCTATCTCCCTTTCTCTCTGCCCCTCCCCTGCTCTCTCTCTCAAAAACAAATATATAAACATGAAAAAAAAATTTGGTGAAACATATACCATATAATTTAACCCCTAGGAAAAGTAGCTGTTTTCAAGTCTCCGTTTGGTGGCACGAAGCACATTGACACTGTTGTGTGGCCGTCACACCGTCTGCAGCCACCACTGTCTCATTTTCCCCACTAAACACTCACCCTTCCGAACCCCCCCCCCGCACCCACCCACCTGCTTTCTGTCTGTATGATTTTGACGACTCCAGGGGCTCATGAGTGAAGTCATGAAATATTTGTCCTTATTTCAATGAACGTGATGTCTGTAAGGTTCATCCATTTGGCATTAGATGCCAGAGTTTCCTTCCTGTTTAAGGCTGAACAATATTCCATTGTGTGGATGGACCACAGTTGTTTTTTTTTCTTTAATGTTTATTTATTTTGAGAGAGAGAGGGAGAGTGGGTGAGGGGAAGAGAGGCAGGGAGAGAGAGAGAGAGAGAGAGAGAGAGAGAGAGAGAGAGAGAGAATCCTAAGCAGGCTCCACATTGTCAGCACAGAGCCCGACTTGGGGCTTGAACTCACAAACCGTGAGATCAAGACCTGAGCCGAAACCAAGAGTTGGATGCTTAGACGGAGCCAAGTTGGATGGATGGTGGACGGAGCCACCCAGGTGCCCCTGGACCACAGTTTGTTTGTCCCTCCATCCATCAGTGGACACATCTGGATTGCTTCTTCCTTTTGTCTACTGTGAATAATGCTGCTGTGAACCTGGGAATACAGACATCTCTTCGAGTCCCTGTTTTCAGTTCTTTGGGGTAGGTACTGAGGAGTGGAATTGCTGGATTGTAGGGTCTTTCTGTGTTTAATTGGAGCCACTGTACTGTTTCCACAGTGGCCGCACCGTGTCACATCCCCACCACCAGTGCACAGTGACTTTGCCGTGCCCAGCTGGTCTGAAACAAGTCCGCCTTAATGTCAGAAATTATTGTCCTATTTATGTCTTCTGTTTGCTTTGTGGGACTCACATAGCAGCCCTTTGTCTAGGCCTGAGTTAGAACGTGGCCCCAGGGATGGGTGGCACTTGGCTATGATCCTCGATTCAGAGTCTCTGACCTCACGGACCAGGAGCCAAGTGGGGCGCCTGGGTGTCTCGGTCGGTTAAGCGTCCGACTTCGGCTCAGGTCATGATCTCACGGTCCGTGGGTTCGAGCCCCGCGTCGGGCTCTGTGCTGACAGCTCAGAGCCTGGACCCTGCTTCCGATTCTGTGTCTCCCTCTCTCTGTGACCCTGCCCCGTTCATGCTCTGTCTCTCGCTGTCTCAAAAATAAATAAATGTTAAAAAAAAAATTAAAAAAAAAAAAAAAAAAAAGGACCAGGAGCCAAGCAGAAGCCTGCAGTGACTTCCTCTGCTCCCTGGGGGGTCCCACCCTCTCTGCCGTGGAGTATCACTATTAAGTCAGGATTGGTTCCTTAATTTGTGGGGCTCAAGACAGAGCATTAAACCCAGTGTGTGTGGGGGGGGCAGGGGTATGTGAGTGCCAGGTTGTGTGCCAGTGACCAGCCTTGTTTGGAACAGGTCACGTTCTGGCAGATATCCTTGGGCCACGCAGTGTCTCGCAAGTGCCTCCAGCCTCGCCAGCCGCTGGTGGGGGGAGGGGTAGTGGGGAGGGGGCGCAGGCAGTCCCCAGTCATGCCTGACCTTCATTCATTTGGCTGAAGAACAGCTTAGGGGCGCCTGGGTGGCTCAGTCGGTTAAGCATCCGACTCTTGATTTCAGCTCAGGTCATGATCCCACCATTTGTAGGATGGAACCCTGCGTCGTGCTCTTTGCTGACAGTGCGGATCCTGCTCGGGATTCCCTCTGCCCCTCCGTCCTTGCTCTCTCTCTCTCTCTCAAAATAAATAAAAATAAACTTAAAAAAAAAGCAACAGCTTGGGGCTCCTGGGTGGCTCAGTCATTTGAGCTTCCGACTTCGGCTCAGGTCATGATATCATGGTCCATGAGTTTGAGCCCTGTGCCTGGCTCTGTGCTGACAGCTCGGAGCCTGGAGCCTGCTTCTGATCCTGTGTCTCCCTCTCTCTCTGACCCTCCCCCCGTTCATGCTCTCTCTCTGTCTCAAAAATAAATAAACATTTAAAAAAAAAGCAACAGCTGAATATTTGTCGTGACTCTGTGGCTGAGCTGGGTACCTGTGCTAATCTATCCTGCGTTCACTCACATGATCATGGATCTGGTGGGCCAGCTGCTGACAAAGCCTGTCTCGCATGGCCCGGTAACCTCATCTCTTATGTCGGAGCTTCAGATGACATGGCTGGAACAGGTCAGGGGGCTGGGCTGTTCTTTCACTGCTCCTGAGTTGTATCCTTTATTCCAAACCAGTAATCTAGGAGGTAAAATGTTTTACCGAGTTCTGTGAACCACTCTAGCAAATCGTGGAAGCCGAGGAGAGGGTCATGGGAACCTCAGATTGATGGCCAGCGGTCAGAGGCACAGGTGACAGCCTGACATCGGGAAGGGGCCGCCTCGGAGGACTGATCCCTTGACCGCCACGGTCTGAGCCCGGGTTCAGGTAGTCCGTGTGAGGCTCAGGGCAGAGTTAAACTGTAGGACACCAGCTGGTATCTGAGAATCGCCCGGTGTGGGACGGCCACACGTCTGTGTCAGAGTGTAGAGTGTGAGTCCTGGCGTGGCGAGAAGCAGCGTTCTCCCTCGGGCCTTGCGGGCTCCCTGCTCTGAGGCGCAGGCTCTGTCCCACCTGAGCTGACGTGGGGTGTCTGCTCTCTGGTCGGGCCCTCAGAGGGTGCTGCCCTCCTGCTCACCTGACACCAGCTGTGACCATGACCGAGGACACCGCTCACGCTGCCGGGGCGCTCGGCCGCCTGGGAGGGCTCCTCTGCTGTGCGAGCGCAGTCATTTCAGATATTCGAGAGCCTGCCAGCTGCACGTTCAGCGACGCCCCACACCCTCCAGGACCCCCAGGGAGCCCGCGAGCCTCGCCGTGCTTGTCGTGCCGGCAGAGCGGACGGAGAGTCCAACGCCAGGCGTGCGGTCACTCAAGGCCGCTGCTCTGAGCTCCCCTGGGGCTGCAGCGGTCTTTGTTGGCTCCTTCCGTGGCCTCCTGGAGACCTGGCAGGACACCCTCTGGGTGCTGGGGAGGGTGCTGCCCGGTGGCCCCTGCCCCGTACTGTTTCCTGGACCCTCGGTCAGGCTCCAGCGGCCCAGAACACCATCTCCGACCTGGGGGCTCTTTGTTCTGAAAGCCTCCCTGGAGGGTCCTTCCCAGGTGAACGTCGTGGCGGAGTTTTGTAGGCAGTGGTTGAGACCATGGCCGCCCATGGAAGCTCGTGTCTTTCCCGCACCAGGACTTCCGTGGTGGCCCTCGGGCCCTGGTGGGGACGCGGTGGCCAGCCCTGGTGTGCTGGGGTCTTCTTTCTGAACCTGGGCCCGTGACTTTGTCTGCCAGCAGAGTTGTGGTATCTGGATCCTGCCCATCTTTGAAGCAAGTCTTTTTCTTTTTCCTGAATAAGGTGGATTTGGAGACAAAAACCAGAAGACTCATGAAAATGTGGAAGCTGAAGGGAACCTCAGAAATAGTCGGACCCAAATCCCCCCTGTTTTACCAATGAGAAAACAGAGGCCTGTCTGGGATAGGTGGCTTGTCCTAGGTCACCAAGCAGTGTGTGTGTGTGTGTGTGTGTATTTTATTTTAGAGAGAGCACTCGTGCGAGTGAGGGAGAGGGATAGAGAGAGAGAGACAGAGAGGGAAAGAACCATCAGCAGGCAGCAGGCTCCATACTCAGCATGGAGCCCGATGTGGGGTTCAGTCCCACAACCCTGGGATCATGACCTGAGCGAAATGCAGAGTCGGACGCTCAACCTACTGAGCCACCCAGGTACCCCAGCCAAGCAGTATGAATAGGGTCGGGGCAGCTCACGTGGCGGCCTCAGCCCTCCACTCCCCGGCCTCCCTCGCAGTGCCTGAGCCCGAGGCCAGAGGCAGCGGTGATAGCAGGCCCGTTCCCAGGCCTCGCTGCATGCCGGGTGCTGCGCTGAGCCTCACACCTGCCCCTGAACAGCCACTGGTAGGAACTGCTTTTTACAGATGAGGACATTGAGGCACAGAGGAGGACAATAGCTCGCTGGAAGTCACACAGCTAGGAAGTGACGAGTCTGTCTTGGCCAAGGGGACAAAATAAAGTTGATTGCTTGGAGCATGACCCACAGGTCACTCTTGGGGCCCCAGGCTGGTTTGCGTCCTTAGAAAGGGTCTTGGAGAGGAAGGTGTGCATCGGCAAAGTTTGGAGTGATATGGGGAATAAAGGCCATACGACACTGACAGCCCTACCGACAAGGGACGGGTGTCTGTTGGAAATGCCGCCCATGGCTGGTGCTGGCCCTGCCAGCCTGGGACCCTAGGGGGTCATCTGTGGTCACGTGGGGCTTGGCATCTGGTGAGATGGCTGTGAGCTAATGACGTGCGTCGTGAGTGAAGAGCTGTCCACACAAGTGAGGGCAGGGTGATTTCCACTGTAGCTGAAGCTGGTGGACATCACAGGCTCAGGGGGAGCATTTATGGGTCTTTGAGAGCCTTTGTGATGGACCGGGGCCAGGGAGGAGCGTGGGCAGGCCAAGTTGAGGGCTTTGATTTAGGAAGAGTTCCCTGTAGTGGGCCTGATGGGGACCTTGGTCATCTATCACCTCTGCAGGGAACTTTCTGAAGCCGATATCTATCTTCAAGCAGAGCAAGTGTGTGCTCCCTGACAATGTGTGACCAGGGAGACATTTGTTCACAGCTTAGAGAGTATTCGTGCCGTAAAGTTCCGCCAAAATCACGGGAATGTTATAAACTTACCGTCACAAGGTATATCTTTCTAATAATGTGACGCTTTCAGTGACTGACTCGGTGGCCGGCCCTCCTCAGCTGTGAATGCTCTGGAGGAAATGCAGGGCAAGGGGCTGGGGTGTGTGTGTGTGTGTGTGTGTGTGTGTGTGTGTGTGTATCTGCTGGAGGCTGCCCTTGCACCTGTGGCAGTCAGTGGGCAGTGGCCACTGGTGTTAACGAGATAAATGCTTGAAGGAAACACTCTCCTTTGGCCAATGATCGCGGCAGAAGCAAAAACACATGTCTGCCATAGAGGAGGATGCTGTTTTTGCTGAGGTTTTCTTTGGTGCGTTATCACAAGAGAGGGTAATGAGCCAGGCCAGTATGTGGAGTTCACGCTTTGCAGTTTGCCCACGGGTCCAATGTTTGCAGAACGGGCCAGAACATCTTAGTGAAACAGAAGCACATCTGTGGAAGCCCAGCTACCCTCATCGTCTGGCCATGCCACAGACACCAGCTGGTGTTCGCCATGTCCTGGCCGTGATTTTCCGGTGCTTAGGAGACATACGTGTCTAACGTGTGTGAGCGTGGGTGTGTGGATGTGGATGTGTGTGCTTCTGTGTGTCAGTTGAACGGACGTTCAGCCATGTTGAATTTCACGTGGTTCAACCCAAAGTCTCTGTAAATGTGTATTTTGTATTGCATTTTTAGGTACATTTATTTCCTCTGGCTATAAATGCAATCAATGTCCTGTCAGAAGTTGGCAAGTAGAGAAAAGTTTGGAGAAGCAAATAAATGTTCTGCCAAGATCACAGCTTGCTGCAAGGACCTCTCTGGTCTTCTGCTGTGTGTGCTTTGTACTCATTTGTGCCTCTAACGTCGCAGTGGGGGCCTCCGTGGCCACAGCTTCTAACCCCCTGGCTATCTCTAGTCATCCTTTGTGGCCCCTGCAGGGGGCGGACCCACTTTCCTCATTGGCCAGGCTCCAGTTGGATTCCACCAATGACAGGCCAGCAGGAGGCTGGGGGTGGAGTGAGAGTGGTCAGGGTATCTTCTCCTGCTCCTACTTGGCTGTGGTATCAGTTCTCTGAGACAAGCTCCCACAGTGCAGCCCAGGGACCATGGTTTCCCCTTGGCTCCTGGCTCCTGCCCTCGGAGTGATAACTCATACCGAGGGGTGGCGGTGGCCAGGCTCTGGAGGCCCCCGACCCTCTCTGTTTGTTTGGTTGACCCTCTAGATAGTAGTTCCCTCAGAAACTCTTCATCTGGACCTTGTAGGGAGAAATCTCTTTCCTGAGTGATACAGCCTTGATTGCTATCGTGCCACTGCAGGTGCTTGCCTGTTCAGACAGCACAACGTGGTGACACAGGGTCATGGACGTTGTGTGTTGCTTGTGTTGTGTTCACGTGCAGCCAAGTTCAAGGGTCGGTCATGTGAGCACGACCTGACGTGCAGGTGGTCTACTCCGGCTAGAAGCCAGAGCTTGGAGCGTTGGGCACTGACCCCTGGAAAGGTTTGTATGGGATTTTGACCTTTGCAAGGCCACAATTCTTAGGTGGCTGACATCTGTTTGCCATGTGAAGAGGGAGGGGGGGCATTTCTGCAACGAGTTCTTGGAATCCGCCTGCCCAAGCAGGACAACCCTGGCCTTCCTCTGTATACCTGGAGTCTTCTGTGTGACCAGGGCATCTGATCAGGTCATCGTGCTTCAGCCGGTGTTGATGTCATTCCACAAACAAGGAGACAGAAGCTCAGAGTGAAAGTGACTTGCTCAAAGTCACACATTTTATAAATAGCCCAAGTGTTATTTGCAACCAGGCAATTTACTTTTTAGGTCTTTTAAAAAATACTCTGGAGCGCCAATCATATAACTGTGTTCAACTCGCTCCAGTTCTACCTGTCCCCTGGGTGTCATATCCACCATGGCTGCAGAGTCCCCACATTTCTCCCGGTGTAATGATGAAGCATCATGAGAGGCCTTTCCCCCTGCGCTGTGGTCTAAGTGTGTGCTTCCCTCCAGATTCGTGTGTTGAATCCCGACCCCCAAGATGACGCATTGGGAGGTGCGCCTTTGGGAGTTGATTAGGTCACGGGCTGTGGGCATGGGATTAGCGTTCTTACAGAAGGACACTTGAAGCAACCAGGACCCTCCAGGGAAGAGAGGAGGTCACAGAAAAGCAAAGGGGAAGACCAGAATGGACCACATGCTCCTGTACTAGAGTCTGAAACATCGGTATGAACTTGTGTCTAGGCTGATTTAGATACAGATGGGTAAGAACTAATTATAGATATTCGAATATGCATGGCTTAAGACAGACACGTATATTCTGCACTGCTGTTATCTGAGGGCAACAACACTCCAGTAGCAATTACTAACCAGTGCATCATCCGAGCTTTCAGTGAGTCATGATGTTTTTGCTGGTGGAGGGTCTTGTCTCCATGTTGACGGCTGCTGACTGATCAGGGTGGTGGCTGCTGAAGGTGGGGTGACCAGGGCAGTTTCCTAAAATAGGATAACAACGAAGTTTGCTGCATGGATGATCTCTTCCTTCATGAACGAGTTCTCGGTAGAAGGCGATGCTGCTTGATAGATAGCATTTTACTCACAGTAGAACTTCCTCCAAAATCGGAGTCAGTCCTCTCAGACCCTGCCGCTGCTGTATCCACTAAGTTTATGTGATATTCCACACCCTCTGTTGTTACTTCAACAGTCTTCACAGCGTCTTCACCAGGAGTAGTTTCCATCTCAAGAAATCACTGTTTCCTCATCCGTAAGAAGTAGCCACACATCTCCTCAAGCGTTATCACGAGATTGCAGCCATTCGGGCCCATCTTCGGGCTCCTCTTCGGACTCTAGTTCTCTTGCTGTTCCCACCCCCCTGCAGTTACCTCTTCCACTGAGTCTCCAGAGGGTTCGAATCAACTCCTCCCAAACTCCCAATGATATTGATATTTTGACACTCTTACCATGAATCACAAATGTCCTTTTTTTTAATGTTTATTTTTTTTATTTTGAGAGACAGAGACTGAGGGTGAGAGCAGGCCGGAGGGGCAGAGAGAGAGGGAGAGAATCCCAAGCAGGCTCTGCACTGTCAGCGCAGAGCCCGACATGGGACTGTATCCCGTGAACCATGACATCATGACCTGAGCTGACATTGAGTCAGATGTTTGACTGAGCTCCCCAGGTGTCCCCACAAATGTTCTTAATTCCTGTAGAATGGTGAGTCATTTCCAGAAGATTTTCAACTTCCATTGCCCAGATCTATCAGAGAAATCACTGTCTGTGGCAGCAAGAGTGTTGTGAAGTGTATTTCTTAGATAGCAAAACTTGAAAGTCAAAAATGACTGCTTGATCCGTGGGCTGCAGAATACATGTTGTGTTTGCAGGTATGAAAACATTAATCTTGTTGTATCTCCATCAGAGGTCTGGGGTGTGACCAGGTACATTGTCCACGGGCAGTAATATTTCGAAAGGAATCTTTGTTTCTGAGTAGCGGGTCTCAACAGTGGGCTTGAAGTAGTCAGTGAATCAGTTGTAAACAGATGTGCTGTCATTGAGGCTTTGATATTCCACTGACAGAGCACAGGCAGAGTAGATTTAAGCATCATTCTTAAGGGCCTCGGGATTTTCCGAATGGTCAATGAGCATTGGCTTCAACTTAAAGTCACCAGCTGCATTAGCCCCTAACAAGAGAGTCAGCCTGGCCTTTAAAGCTTGGAAGCCAAGCGCTGACTTCTCCTTTCCAGCTGTGAAAGCCCTAGATGGCATCTTTTTCCCATAGAAGGCTGTTTTGTCTACACTGAAAGTTTGTTGTTGAGTGTAGCCACCTTCACGAATTACCTTGGCTAGATCTTCTGGAGAACTTGCTGCTGCTTCTACATTAGCACTTGGCGTTCACCTTGTACTTTTATGTTATGGGGATGGCTTCTTTCCTTCACCCTCATGAACCAACCTCTGCTATCTTGAAACTTCTCCTGCAGCTTCCTCACCTCTCTCAGCCTTCATAGAATGGAAGAGAAGTAGGCCCTTGCTCTGAAATAGGCTTAGGCATAAGGGAGTGTTGTGGTTGGTTTGATCCTCTGTCCGGTCCGCTAAGACTTTCTCCGTATCAGCGATCAGGCTGTTCTGCTCCCTTCATTTGTGTGTTTATAGGAATAGCGCTTTTAATGTCCGTCAAGAACTTTTCCTTTGCGTTCACAACTTGGCTCATCGTTTGGTACAAGAGGCCTTGCGTTCGTTCAGCCTGTCTTGGCTTTCAACATTCCTTCCTCACTCAGCGGACAAATGTCTAGCTTTTGATTTAAAGTGAGAGTTGTATGGGGCGCCTGGGGGGCTCAGTCAGGTAAGCATCCGACTTTGGCTCAGGTCATGATCTCAGTTTGTGGGTTCCAGCCCCACGTCGGGCTCTGTGCTGACAGCTCGGAGCCTGGAGCCTGCTACAGATTCTGTGTCTCCCTCTCTCTCTGCTCCTCCCCCACTCATGCTCTGTCTCTCAAAAAATGAATAAACGTTAAAAATAAAGTGAGAGTTGTGTGACTCTTCCTGTCACCTGCACACTTAGAGGCCACTGTAGGGTTATTAAGACAGAACTAATTTCAGAATTGTCATGTGTCAGGGAATAGGGAGGTCCAAGGAGACGGGGAGAGATGTGGGAACCGCCAGCTGGCTGAGCAGTCAGGACACGCACGACATGTATTGTGTTTGCGGTCTTATATGGGTGTAGTCAGTGGCGCCCCCAAACAATGACAGTAGTAGCATCAAAGATCACTGATCACAGATCACTGTAACAAATATAATAGTAATGACAAAGTTTCAAATAGTGGGAGAATTACCAAAATGTGACACAGAGACACCATTTGAGCAAATGCTGTTGGAAACATGGCACTGATAGACTTGGCTGGATGCAGGGTTGCCGCAAGCCTACAGTTTGTAAAAAAAAACACAAAACACGGTATCTGTGAATCGTGATAAAGCGAAGTGCAGTCAAACGAGGTGTGCTTGCATTTGTAATAATTTGATTCATTGATTGCAGTTGGCATCCCATCCTGGAATCCTCTGTGCTTTTGGTTGAGTTTTTAAAGCTTTGCACATATCGGAGTTCACTCTCCATCCAGGATAGTCCCGTCTCTCCTACGACTCTGCCGCAATTCCCTTCGTAGTGATCAATTCCCAACACCTGTTGACGCTGATTTGCTTGCCAGCCCTGCTCCAGATGCCACATCAATAGAACCACACAATACGTAGCCTGTCTGGCCTGGCTTCTTTCATTTGGGCCCACGTTGTTGCGTGAATTAATGGCTCGTTCTTTCACCCCGGAGTAGTATTCCTTGCTGTGGATGTACCACTGTTTCTTTGTCCATCACGTGTGGAAGGACTTCCTGCTTGCTGCTGGCTTTTGGCAATTATGATGAAGCTACTATAGGCACTCTCTAGAGGTCTCTGTGTGAAAATGGGTCTTCGGGTCTCTCGGGTAAATGCCCAGGAGTCCAGTTCTGGGCTGTGCCTCGTGGGGGCTGAGAGAGCCCGATGGCACTGGAGGAAGTTCTGAGACAGAGAAGACGAAAGACACCGTGGGGGGTGGGTCCCCTGCCCCACGCTGCCCCCCTCAGCCGCCTGAGACGGGAGGTGAGTGGAGGGTTGTGTAGGGCTGCAGGGGACTCACTCCTCAGGGGCCCACCCTGAGAGGACCAGGCGGACGGGGCACGGAGGCAGTGGGGGCGCGCAGTGTTAGCCGCTCCCCCGAGGCCGCACCGCATCGCATCCACGGTGAGACTGGGACTGACTTGGCACCAGCGTTTACCTCCGCCCCCATGACCTCTGGCTGCCTCCTGTGTCTCAGCGCTGGCATAGGTGGGACGTGACCGCCTTGTCTCTCAGAACAGCCACGCTGTTGGGTGTGTGGAGACTCCAGTTGGAGGCAGGTGCAGGGGCTGCACCTCTGTCCGTGGTGGAGCCAGGCTGCAGGGGCCACGGGGGTGAGGTCATGGCCTCTGGATGACAGCAGCTTCCTGAGGTCACACTGTGGGTAGCTGACTCTGTTGTAGGACTTTGCTTGGCCACCGGAACAAGAACCACAGAGCGCATGGTGGTTAAACATCAGAGATTCATGGTCTCCCAGTCCCGGGGGTCAGATATCTGCGATCAGGGCATCAGCTCCTCCCCCTGGTGTGTAGATGGCCGTCTTCTCCCTGTGTCCTCACGGGGTCCCTGTATGTCTGTGTCCTCACGTCCTCCTCTTATAAGGACACCTGCCATACTGGGTCAGGGTCCACCCAAGTGACCTACGTCACCTCTCTAAAGGCCCCATCTCCAAAGGCAGTCACCATCTGAGGCCCTGGGGGGCAGGACTTCCACATCTGGGTTTTGGGGACACAGTTAGCCTCTATCACTTAGGAATGGGGTTTGGGCAGACTGTGGGACACGTGAGTTGGCGCAGATGTGGCAGATGTGGTCCAAAGTTGAGGGCACAGTGCTGACAGGCACTTGGGCAATTTATGGTCAGAAGGGACCAGAGCTTTTGAGCAGATTGTGTTTTCCAGCGTGGCCACAGCGAGGTCCCCACCCTCCATGCTCTCCTTCCAGCATGAGGTCGACGCTCCCATCGGCAGCCGGGGCCTGGGTCCTCTCTCTGTGACCCTGGATGGGACAGTGCTCTTGGAGAAGTGATCCTCTGGGAGGTGAGGCTGTGTCATCTGGAAGGACAGCTTCCCTTCGGACGCAGGGACAGCACGTGGAGAGGCCACACGCCCATGTCCCTCTAGATGTGTGAGCGTGTGAGCAACGGTCTCGGACCTGGGGGAGAACCGACAGCCGAGCCCCGTTGGCCTCAGACCTTGAGAGGTCACAATAAGACCTTCTCGCTGTCTTGAACCCCTACATTTTGGGGGTGATTTATTGTGTAGCAGTAGATCTCTAGAACCACTGTGTTCTCTGTAGCTTCAAGGAATGAAATCAGATGGGTTGTATGGTGCTTTTAAGCGTGGGCTAAGGCTTAGAGGAAACGAGACATGGTCGGTTGTGCGTGGTTTGGGTTCTTCACGCTCCTGTCCGTTTATGGGCCGTGTGGAGCAGGGAGCTGACACTAGCCCACGCCTAGAAATGGCAGATGAAACGTAATGCTCGTGAATCAAACCTAATGGTCTCTGATGTTTTTATGTGAGTTTCAGGATTCAGTTTTGCTGTCTTCTTTTCAATTTGCGATTCTCCTAGGGAAGTTAGTCCGATGATCTCACTGTCTGTGGTTGAAATGAGACCCTCAGTGTATGGATTTTTAAGTGTAATTAAAAAAAAAAAGGCACACGGAGGGAAGTTTGATTAAATAGACTTTTATAGCCTTGGTTTTCTAAACAACGAAAGTTAATTACAGTGGGGTGTTTGCACAGAACTCTTCATCCACAGAATTCTGAGCAGTTTACTAAAACTTGAAATGTTAGTCTTGCATTTATTCAGTATGCAAATAAACCACAGAAAATATTCCATCAAGCACTTTAAATAGTCAGCCAAACATATCTTCTTTATTATCAGATTAGAAAACTCAAATACAGTTACTCTTTATTGGTTTAATTAACATATTGAAAATACAATTTGGTGTAAACCTGTTCTCTTCTCATCAAAGCTTGAAACACCAGCAACTGTTTTGTGGGATTTGAAATTTTATTCTTTAAGGCAAATAGCTGTGTTTTCTATTAACGCCCTCATTATTTATTTAGACCCAGACAGGAAGGTGGCCGTGGGATGAAAGTGCTCATTTGAAGGCTGGTGGTGATTTTCTGTTTGTCTGGTGCTGAACTAATATTGCCCCACTAAGAAGCTAATTTCATTCTTTCTGTTCTGAGAGAAACCTCCAAAGCACATTACCGTCGGACTCCTCTGTTCTCGAAGGCTGTGATAATGCTGTCAGGTCCCGGTCGTGGGGACCCCACGCCGGGGCTGACATTTCCCAACACGCTAGCCCACACTGGGGGGTAGGGCGGGGGGTGCTCCGCCAGGGGCATTTGGGTGCTCCAGGGGTCAGTGGGAGTGCGGAGGGGAGCAGAGGGTGAATTGAGGCAGAGGAGGCCCGTCCTGGCCTACGGCCCTTCTGTCTAGACCAGCACCTGACCCTCCCGCATGGGAGATTCGGTCTTGGGGCTTGGCCAACACCTTCTTGGGGGTCTTTTTAAAAGTGCAAATTCTCTTCAGTTGCCCTCGGAACATTCCCCGGACCTGGAGACATAAGAAGGGCTGGGGGTCTGAGGTCCTGGAGGGAGGGAAGGGGGCAGAGCCTGCCACGCTCGTCGAGGGACAGACACCCACAGCTGTGTCTGACTCACCTGTGCCTGGGGGGGGGGGGACCTGTGACTGGGGAGGGTCCCATGACACTCTGTTCTGACACAGCACCCCAGATCCTTTCTACCCCATTGTCCCTAAAACCCCATGTCAGAAAGTTTCCGGGTCACCTTTGGGGACAGGGCTCTGGGCATTGAAGCCCTAATCCCCCGTGTCCTGCCTTGCCGAATTCCCTTGATTAGAGAGGACACCGTGTAAGCTTAGAAGGGAACAAAGGGCATCCGGGTGGCTCAGTCAGTCGAGCTTCTGACTCTTGATTTTGGCTCAGGTCATGATCTCACGGTCTTTTGGCCTCTCCCTGACCCCGGTTTAGCCCCGATTTCAGGGGTACTCCTGGCCTCCCTTTCTGTGAGAACTCCTGGGAGGGGCCCTTTGGCAGGTGGGGCTCGCTTGGCTGACCCCTCGCTGGCCCCGTGGCAGCTGCTGACTTCTAGGGGGACCCACGCAGCAGTGTCGTGACCCTGTCTGCTGTCCAGCCACTGACTGCCGGCCTGTGAGCCACCCCTGATGGGCTGGCAGCCTCTCCCAATTATATTTCATGGGGTTGGTCTGGGCAGAAGCGTGGCTCAAGAAGCTGAGATTCTTGAAAAGAAATATCTTGATGCTCAGAAGCTTGTGGCTCTTCCATCCACATTTTGGGGAGAGGAGAGTTCATGCTCTGGGAGGCTGGGCCCTTGTGGGGTCCCTCTGGGGTGTGGTGTCCAGATGGGGCCAGCTATCCCTTCCCTGCCCGGGCTCTGTGGCCATGGGGGACCTGTCCCCATGTGCTCTCCACCACCTTCAGTGACGGCCTCGGCCCCAGCAGCATGAACTTTGGCAGGGCTCGGTGAAATGTGACAGGATGTGGTTAAGGACTGTTTTCTTCCTACCATAACACGACCGTCCGACGTTCTCATGTTGGTCTTGTGTGAAGCTCTGCATTATTTATCTATCAGTGTTTGATTTTTAATCATCAAAGGATTAATCTGAAATTTTCACCAAGAGTAACTCATCCTGGCTTTCAAATGAAATACACTGTCGACTTAATTCAGAAACCAGGCGTTTGGATGATCTGACTCTTACCCTGAGCTTCTGGTTCGCAGGAACCTTGGGATAGGGCTAATCTGGGGCTTGGAGCGGGGTGGGACTAGGGCAGGTCAGTGGGGCTCACCCTCCCCCGGCCCCTGATTCACTCACATACTCCATTCCTGTGCACCCTTCTGGCTGTCTGGTTTTTAAAAGTCAACGTTGTGGCCTGGACACGGTCAGGCCCTGTTAGTGTGTGAGAAATATGTTTGTTCATTAAGTCCTTCCTTTCAATTAATCTGAAATTGATTTTTGGTGCACAGGCTGCCAGTCAGAGTGCACACACAGTACTTTTATTTGACTAAGCGCGTTGTAGTTGGAATGGACACAGACTGGGAGTCCTTCCTGGCTGGTTCCCTGTTATCACGTTGCACCTAGGACCCCTCCTCCCCCAGGTGCAAAGAGGTTTGGGAAATCAGGGGGTATGGAGAGTTCCCTTGTCCCCCCGCAACAGCCAGCCATTGTTTCTTGCCACCTTACAGGCTTCCCAGATACCCTTGCAGCTACCGGTGGCTGTGGGACACCGTCAGACCAGTCTGTGGGGCTTTTGGGAAGGCTTCTAATTTTCCCTGAGATGAAGGAACACTGGACTTTCCCTCTTGCTTCTCCTCCATCTTTCCCAGCTGTCTTCAGGGCGACAGGGGACGTCCCTGCTGCATCCAGCCCTGGCTCTCGTGATTAAGTTTCTTTTGGGCCTTCTGTTACATGGAGCCCTAAGCTCCACCACCAGGGATGGTGGTTTCCATATCGGCTGCTCTCGATGCTCTGTGGTTGTCCTAGGAGGCGTCAGTGGGTGTCGCTGGCGGGGAGTGAGCTCCGGGGAAGTCGGGATTCAGTGGGCGGACTCCTGGGGTCCGGGACCAGCCATTTCCTCCATGAGCATCACCCCATTGTGCCCATGGCCATCCTGCAGTGGCCCACTGTCTAGGGTTCCTTGTCAATTGGCAGAAAGTCTCCTGGTGGTTGGTTTTCTCAGCCACAGAAGGCCTTGAGTCCCAGATATGACTGCCCTCAAGGCTAATTCACCAGAGTTAAAAGTGTTAGCAAAAGGGCCCCTGAATAACCATGATACCGGAAGGCAGGACAGGCGAGGAGGTGCCTCAGCATGCTGGGCAGGGGTTGGGGTCCGGAGCACGAGGGTGACTGTGAGCCCGACGTGGGGCTCAGACCCGTGAACTGTGAGATCATGACCTGAGCTGGAATCAAGAGTCAGACGCTTACCCGGCTGAGGCCCCCAGGTGCCCCGCATCTCTGCTTTCTGATTTGTTGAAAGGGAGCAGTGGTCCTACTGGGCAAGGTTGTTTAGGCTTAAGTGAGGTCTCTGTTTCCGTTGAATGCCCCCACCCCAGAGCTTAGCGTAAGGTGGAGACACATAAAAACCGTGTTGATGCCCGAATCCCAACTTCACATGGTGGGGGACGCCCACAACTGTCCCCTGGCATCTGCATGGGCACTGCTGTCCGGCCTGCACTGGGGGTGGGGCTCTGGGTTTACTCCGTGCAGGATGCCGCATGTTTGGAGGTCTTATAAATATACCATGGGAATAAGTTGGTTTCTCTACATACACTACTTACTTACTTTTCAGGGCTCTGTTCTGCCTTTAAAGTGTCAGCACATCTTGTCTTACTCGGCACCTGTACACTTTGTTTTCTCAGTGGCTCCAAGCCACGTTTCCCTCCATCATTTGTGATACATTTCTCATGTTGGAGCAGGAACCTCTTCCCCATGCTGGCGTGTCTTCGTAATACAAACAGAAGAGCTTTTAAAATTAACAGGACATCAGAGACTTGGGTTTGTTGTAAAATCTCTCCAAGAACACAGCCTGTGCATATCAATGCCCAGGCGCAGGGTTTAGTGAGTGTCTTTGAAGCATTTCTGTGGTGGGAGGCACGGGGCTGGGCGTTTGCGTATTCTCTCCCTTAATCCAAGGGAGTTCAGAGCGGTTGGTGCTGGTGTTTGTTTTCCAGGGGACAGGGTAAAAGCCCTGTGGGGAAAGACAGGCTTGGAGCCAGGTTGGAGACGGGCCAAGCACCTTCTGTGTGCATCCCCGGGGCCGCGGTGAGGCCAGCCAAGTGCTGGCCGGGTTTGTAGCAGGACGGTGGCAACAAGGACTTCACTGAGTATTTGTTATGTGCTCGTCTCTGTGCTGAGTGCCTCCCTCTGTCCTCTCCTTAGGGGCAGGTCCTAGCCACTGTTCCCGCCCAGAGGCTGCTCATGGGCCTGGCCGGTAGGGCAAGCCGGTCCCAGGAGCGATGACGCTAAGTATCACCACTGACAGCATGGGCTCCAGGTAGTAAGGAAGCATTAGCGTGGGCATGTCAGTGCTAGAGACCGTGGCCGAATCAGCAGGCAGGCATGGCCGGTGGAGGGACTTGTGACCTTTGTCAACCTAATCTGGCTGAGGCTCAGCAGACCCAGCCATCTGAGGGTCCTGGAGGCTGTAAGGCGTGTCTAAGACACAAATTCAGGGAAAATGTGGCGCCACTGGCTGGTCTGTTCTTTCCCTGAGACGCCCGCAGGCGCTCTCACGTGTCACTTGCATTTTATGGGCTCTTGAACTGAGCGCTGGCTCCAGGTTCCAGGTAATGAGGTCTGCAGACATTCGTAGCCACCCCAGACACCAGAGGGTGAACCATTTGGGGGACTTCATGGTGCACATTTTTACTTTACTGTGGGTCTTTCCAGACAAATGGAAATCGAAGTTGAGGGAAGCATCGTATAATAATGTGTGCGTGCGCAGCAGTGGTTAGACTATACAATGTGCACGTCCCACCCAATCGAGAAGGGCGAGGGCACAGAGTGGCCCCACTCAGAAAGGACAGGAGCGCCTCAGCCACAGTGTCCAGGAGGCACCTGGACTTGACCCCAAGGAGTGCGGCTCCCGCGGGGACCTTGGTGCCCAGGCCTGTGGTGCCTGCCTCCTTCTCTGGACGACATGCCTACCCCATCCCACCCCTCGGACCGCAGACGGAACCCTCCCGTCTCTAGGACAGACTTGGCAGGTTCCCCGATGCTGCTGGGCAACGTGGGTGTTGTGTAGGACTTTTTCAAAATGAATGAAATGTACTTCTCTGCAGGCTTGGACTTTCTGTAGGAAGGACCTAGAATCTTCCCTGTAAGTTAAGCTTGGGAGAATGAGGTCTAGACTGTGCATAAGGACCCAGCCAGTTGGAGCTCCAGAGGAGTCTGGCTGGGAAAGGATGTGTATTTAGTACAGGGAAAGAGGCTCATAATTAGTAAATGTTAACTAGACCTGCAATCATTATGATCTAACTCGTACAGTGTAAATAAATATGAAATTTTGAAATTCTGGAAGGTTCTAAGCCAAAATAGGAATGCTGGCTATCTCTGGGTGATGGGTGGGGAGGGACACGTGATTGTATTGCTGCAGTTTGTGTGCTTAAGAATTTCTGAAATCAGCACGCACGAAGGGTAAAACAGAGAGGCCTGCTTGGGGGAACGAGGATAGCTTGGGGGAGAGCCATGGGTCTCCGCTAGCTGAGTTGGGAGGAGAGCGAGCTGTGTTTGCCGCCGTGAATGCCGCTTCAGCTCTCCCCTGCCCCAGCCACTTGGCTTCCCCAAGTCCAGTTGTTGTCCACGCTGGCCACGTGGTGACCCAGCCATGCAGGGGCCACCCCCTGTCCTCGTCTGACCCTGCCAGCTGGACTGTATATGACCTGTAGCTGGGAACCTGTGTATTTAGTACCCAGGTGGTCTGATGCATCCCTGGGTGCCAGCCACAGAAGGATGTGCTCACTGAACAAGGGGAGATCAGTACCGCTCTTAGAGCAGGCACCTCACCTGCAGTTAGGTCTGTAAGCAGATGACTTTACAGAGCTCTCAGGGTGGACGATGCCAGGCCTTTCCCATGGCCCCTCTCCACTTCTGTGTCTGCCCACAGGATAGAAGGGCTGACTCCTGTGGCCAGGCCAGATCTCTGGCTATTGGTAGAATTCCTCTCGTTCTGATATGCCAGGGGTCACAGGTCAAGTGCTTCTCATGCTTCAGTTCCCTGACTTTCTCTTCTGCTTCTCTTCTGCTTGTAAGGGCTCATGAGATTGAGTTTACATGGATAATCAAGGACAGTCTTACTATTTTGGGACCAACAGATGAGTAACCTTAGTTATCTCTGCAGAGTCTTCTTTTCCAGGTAACATCACAGGATCGTGGGACTGACACCAGAGAGTGCAGCCCATGGGGCCTGAGTGTATCTCCCACAGTGAGTGTTGCCACTCTAGAGCCTATTGAGGTAGCAGACCCCTATCCCCTCTGTCATCTCCCACCTCCCTACCCCACATAGCAGGTGCCCAGGTGTCAACATGGGCTAGTCCTCCACCCTCTTGGGCACTGTGATTTATACGAATGCCCTCCTCTTGGGGACCCGGGTTCAGGCCAGATGCACCCCTTGGGCCCATATCCTCTCTCCTGCCCAACTTCCTTCTCTGTGCATGATGACTAGTCAAGACCAACATGGAAACTGGATAGGCAGCCAGGATGTAGTTTCAGCATGAGATAAGGAAACACTTTCCACCAGGCCCTGTGAACGAACATTGCTTCGGGTAGAGTGAGTCTCCCATCACAGAAGGCAATCAAGCTGAGGCTGCACACCTGAACCTGTTGGTGACTATATTTCATGGCGGTTTCTGATAGACGGTATATCAGAAGAAAAACTTTTTGTTTTATGAAGTCTGAAAATTTTTGTCTTTTAGTACAGTGTTTAGGCCGTTTATATTTAATGTAATTGTAAGTATGAGTCTACTGTCTTGTTATTTGTTTTCTATCTCCCACGTCTTCCCTTTGTTCTTGGTTCCTTTTTGCCTCATTATCTGACTTCTTCTGGGTGACTTGAGACTGTGCTGGATTGTCTTTTTGAGGAGAGTGCTGTGCTCGGATGTGTTCGGTGTTTCGTCCTCTGCCCACTTTCACTTCACGCTCTAATTGCCTGGGAATCTTGGAGCATGCTGCAGGGGTAGAAAGCTCCGTGTGTCAGGTTAGGGGCTCTAGACACCCTGCTTCTGAAGTGACTTCACTCCTCCTTTCTTGCATGCAAGAAGAAAAGTGTTTCTCCCATAAATGCATTTGGTGACCTTGGTGGCAGCAGTGCACTTGAAGGTTTGCTAATTGAATTGAGAGCTGAATTTAACTACAAAGCAAAAGATTCCTAAGTGCACTTAGTTTCCTTCTGTTGCTCTTGCGAAATCCTCACAGCCAGCGTTGCCTGCTGGCTAAGACTGTGAACCCTGAGTCCTGGGTCTGAGTTTGTGTGCTGGCTCCCCCTTCGCTGGCTGTTTGGTCTTGGGCAAGTTGCTTATCCTCCTTTCTTGCCTCAGTTGGCACATCAGTAAAATGGGATGATAATGAAGAATACCTCATTAGGGGGTTACGTGTTAGCTGATATCACTGTAGGTATTGCTGTCCGTGGCCACAGAGGTTCTCTCCTGCCAGGGTGACTCAACCCCACGGGTTCCCAGATGCCACATGGGACTGGCTGCTTCCAGAACATCTGGGGAGCTTGTTAAAATACAGGTACTTCAATCTCACCTCGGATGAACTGAACCCAAAGTTTTGGGGTATGTATGTTTAACATGCTCCAGGGGCATTTCTGACTTACGGCCAAGTTTGGAACCATCAGTTTGCACAAAATAAATTTTTCTTATTTGGCCTCTATTTAAAAACAAGTGAAATTTTGAAAAAAAAAACAAAACCAAAAACCAAACAGTAAAAATAACAGTAAATGCTAGAATCATGTTAGTCCAGAAGGTGATGTCCTGTACTTCTCTGGGCTGTAATCCACAGAGTTTCTGCATTTGCCACTGGATACAGACTAACCATGCTACAGTGAAGCAGTAAATTATATCCTTTCATTCTGCTGGGTGCTGCGTAGGTTCAGTTTCTGTCTTTTTGATGGTCACTTTGGAACCAAGCAGTCAGTGGATTCAGGCAAAGAAACCAAAAGAGTGGATGACTTTATTATAGGCCGTCTCTGAAACCACACATGCCAGGCAGCTTTGGAGGGTGTGGATGTTCAACGGAGCATATTCTAGCCCCTCTTCTGTGCTGGATCTGGTGCTGGGCACTGCGGACACCGAGAGAGGCCGTCCTTCTTGCCTCAGGAGCTCATGGTCTGGAGGGGAGACAGGCAGCCAAAGCCACGGGGTGTAGGGTTCTGATGGGGGGGCGCTCTGCCCTGGGCGAGCTGCCCACCGGGAAGAGAGGAGGGATGGGGTTTGAGTGTGAGGTGTGTTTGTGTCTCTGGCACCCTACACTGTGGACCTCGCTGGTCTATGAGCGTAATCAAGGTCACGATCATTGTGAGAACTCACCAGCCTTTGGCCCTTTGTCCCAAGCTTAGCCTTGCTTCTGGCTCTTTGCTCTGGCCAACCTATCCCCTCATTACTTTCCCACCCCACTGTGTACCCCAGCAGGCTCACAAAGGCTCTTCTGATGTCCTCTCTGGGCTCCTGTCCCTGGTAGCCTGCGGTCTGCAGAGCCACTTGGGCACAGCGGTCTACCCGCTCTGCCCTGGACGGGTGCCCGGTCCTCACTGCCAGGGGCTGCCCCACTGGGATCACCAGGAGCCACTGGCCCGTGAAACCCAGCTCACAATGCAGACCCTGCTGAAGTCAGACATCTCCTGAGTACTCGCGGGGCCCCAGGAACGTGCTAGTGCTGCGGGAAGGGATCTGTAACAAATGTGGCCCTGACCCCCTGGAGCTCATGGCCTCAGACAGCGGTGGCTGGCCGAAACTTGGAAGCAGAAACCCACATGCAGGTCAGCTCAAGCGCATGGCCTCCTCTGGCCTGTCCCTCTACCGGGTGGGTTCTGACATCCTCGAGTCCCACCCTGCAGAGCCTGCTCCCAGACACCCTGGCACAGCCCGATCTAGAAGAAGATGTGACCCAGTGGTGGACTCTGGGCCTGTGCGAATAGCGCCTTTGGCTAAGAAGAGGTTCTTTGTACTCCGCGAATCACAACACGAAGTGGTCAGATCAGCCCTGTTCGGAGATGCGCATCTTTCAACACATAGCTAAGGGATGGGATTGGGGAGAGCAATGGAAGTTTCTCGCACACACACACTGCCTAGTGCCCCTGATGGAGAGAAAGGTGGCGGAACGTCCAAGCCCCCCTCTCCCAGTGTCCGCACCAGGTGGCACTCGCCCCCCGCCCCCCTCGGCTCCCTCACAGACCCTCGGGAGGTTGTTCTTCTGGAGTATTTTAGAGCAAATGTTAGCCATCATATGATTTCTCCCACAAATACTTGCATATCTAATTCTCACAGATAAGGACCTAAGGAAAACATAATCATAATTCCATGATCGCACTCAACAGGATTAACAATGATTTCTTAATATAATCTATACCCAGACTATGTTCAATTTCCCCAAATTTCCTAAGAAAATGTAGTTTTACAGTTGGTTTGTTTTTAATCAGGAGCCAAACATGGTCCACACGTTGCATTCATCGTTACATCTCTTAAGTGACTCATTAAGAGATGACCCCTTCCCCTTCCTCCCCACCACTGGCTTGTGGGAGGCGCTGGGACCCGCGTCCTGTAGCAGTCCCCACCCTCCGCATTTGCAGATAGCGTTTTGTGGTTTTGTTTAGCGTGTTTTGTTACAACAGCCGTTTCCCGGTAAATTGGAAGGGAGGCCCAGAGTCTTATGTGGATTAAGCTTCATTTCTGTTTTTCGTGAAAAGGAGATCTCCCCAGGGGTGGTGTGTACATCAGCATTTATCTGCCCATTTCTTCTTGTTCATTTTCTCCATCTCGTCTGCCTTTGTTTCCCTTTTCTTCTCCATCCTCTTGTTGGCTCTCTCACACCTCTTCACCAGCCTTGTAGGCTTCCCCAGTGTGGGTTTTGCTGACTGCGTGCTGTGTGTGTGCGTGTGCGTGCACGTAACTCCTGTGAGTTGATGATTAGATGTAGAACTTCATGCAGATTCAAGGTTGTGGGTTTGTTGTCGTGGCGACAGACAGATGTGTGCACCTCCATCCAGAGGCGATGACATCTGATTCTCTCTCTTGGTAGGATGCTATAAACCATTGGCGACCATTGCCTAAATTCATTACTTTATTAGGGAGCGATCGCAAACTGGTGATATTAGTAAATTCTTCCTTTATTAGGTGTTCTCCTTCTTCAAAAAGAAATGTCTTGCCAATGATTTAGTTATCCTAAGATGTTCATACAGAAAAGGCAGAATAAGTGCTCGAGTCCTATCTTTTCTTTACCAGCTTCAAAATAACGCCACGATCTCTGGCGTGCTCCAGCGGTGACCAGTGAGTTTTAGAAAATCGTCATGATGAGCCCATGGCTTTGAACAGTTTGATACATCTAAGTGGTTGCTGCTGTTCTCTTTATTGATTCTGAAATCGTTCCCTCTCGGGCTTATGGGAGCATCTTCACATCAGATTCTGAGTACTTGTGACGTGACCCCGGTCTTTGGTAGCATCTTTGCTTTCTGCTAAGGCGAAATGTTCCAGGCACATCTCGTACGTTTTCTGTCTTCCTGAGTCAGGCATTTTTCTAAGGGGGGTTGTTTAGTTTTAGCGGGACACAGTAGTGTAGGGAACAGGGTGGTAGGGATGCTTCTTGCTAACGGGACCGGTCGATGTTTTTAGACCTTTTCAGTGGTCAGGTTAGGAAACATGTATGTTTTTAGTAATCACGAAATTATGGATTCATACAGCAGTGTCAATTAAAGTGGAAGGCTACAGAACTTTTGCTTAACTTCTTTGGTCTTATGTCTGTATCTCTCTTTCTCCCATTTCCTAATTCCACCGACAAATTACTGACTTGCCTCACCTCACAACACGCGTGCACACACAGCCTCAGGATAGCGTCACTGTGCACTCTTCCCGCTAACACTGCTGCCGTGGTGGACAACGTGGCTCCTGAATTCAGTGAAGAGTCCCTTTGCGGCTCTGTTTGCTTTAGACTCTCTCCCATTAGGGACGTACAGTTATCTTGCTGTGATTTCAAATTACTTGAAATCCTTCCCCTCTAAGAGGTTGATGCCATTAACTCAAAACGCAGTTGTGTTCATATGGTTCAACCTACTTTGGGTTCTAGGGATTGATTTTTAATATAATTTTCTTTCACGGACATATAGAATAGTTACCTGTTTCTGAAGTTGAACCTATAAAACAAGGTGTGTTCATAAAAATTTGACTTATTTCCTCGGTGCCTCTGTTCTGTCTCCCTTTAACGGTTAAGAATTCTTTTAATGAACTCGACACATTTATTTGCTAAATACATTTGTTTAGTTTTTATTTGCTTTATTTTTATGTATTCAAATACATATTCATATGTTTCAAAAAGGCCCCCACCTTTCTTAAAAGAACATACCATGTGTGTTTTCGTCTACCTTGCTTTTTCCCCCACAAATACTGTCCCGGAGATCGTTCTATGTAAATTATGGAGAAATTCCTCTTCTCTACTTTGCAGCTATGCGGTGTCCCACTTTGTGAATACGCTATTGTTTGGTCAGTTTCCATTGATGAACATTGGAGTTAAGTCGAGTCTTTTCCTGTTACTAATTATACTCCACTGAATAGCTTGGTGTGTGTGTCTGATTTGTACCAGGATGGATTTCTACAGATGCCACTGCTGGATCGGACAATATTTGCACCTGTAACTTTTCTAGATATTACCATATTTCCATGCCTTCTATAGTGGCTGTAATAACAGCATGGTAATTTGAACATTCTGTCATATCTTTTTCACTCGCTGACTGTGGAGTGCCAATAAGGGCAGTCTTGCCCTCATTAACTATTTGATTCACCTGAAATGCAGTCCCTACAAAAAAGGCAAGATGAATGCTTTATTCCTTCCCTTTGTTTGTTAAAATTCATACAAATGAGTTGACAATCTTCACAGGCAGCCAATGAGTTTTTTATGTGTCATGGTGAACCCTCAAATTCTTACCTATTTCAGTTAAATCCCTTAGAGTCATTCATGTTTTTAAAAATAATTTTTTATTTTGGAATAATTTTAGGTTAACAAGTAGGTTGCCAAGAGAGCACAGAGTCCCCATGTACTGTTCACACAGTTTCCCTGATGCTAATGTCCTTAGGTTACCATGGCATATTTGTCAAACTTAGGAAAACAACATTGTTACAAAATTATATTAACTACACTGCAGATTTTACTTGGATTTCTCCAGTGTTTCCAACATCATCTCTTTTCTGTAGAATCCAATCAAAGATACCACATTGCAATTAACAGTAATCTTTTTGATGTTTATTTTTTTTTTTCTTCTTGGGCTAGTGAGAGCCCCATCCATCTGGCTCCTGTCATTTAGATGAAATCTCAGTGGCCTGTGTGTGTCTGTGTTTCCAGGCCAATAAGATGTTCTCAAACTCCTTTTGAACATTTCTTTCTCCAGACCTAGAATGAGCTATTTTTCTAAAGAGACTTGGTTCTTTTCAGGGAGAAATGGTATTTAGAGTCATAATCTGAGCACCAGTGGTGCTCATTGCTACTGAATCATCGATTTTAGGCGTTTTCAATGAGCAGAGTTAGAAAATACATACTTTTTAGGTAAGGAGAAAGCTATGGGTTCATACTAGTATTTACAATTCCAGTGAAACAGTACAAGGTCCTTAACTCAATTACTCAAAGTGAATTGTATATTTGTGTCTCTTCTGCACTGAAAATCTTGGTTCCTGACACAATTAATGTGTTCCTTATTGCGTGTAATAGTTATACTACTTATTACCTAGCCGATATTAGTAGAGATAAGCAGGTCACGCTGTGGAAACACCCCCACATCCCAATGGTTTGCTACAACAGTCTACCGTGTGCCTGTCACTCAGAGACCCAGGCTGAGGCGGTGTCTCCTTCTGCAGCCATGGCTGATCATCGGGATAGAGAGACCCAGCCTTTGTGCACAACAGCCTTTCCACCAGTGCTGAGTTCAGGGCTCACCCTGCAAATCACATGGCCAAGACTGAAGTCAGGGAGGCAGGAAGGTAGAACCCAGCTGCAGGGAGAGGAGTAATCCACTGTGAATGCGGACATTATCACTAAAATATGGTTATTTTATCTTTTTGACTGTTTATTTATTTTTGAAGGAGAGAGAGAGCACGAGCAGGGGAGGGGCAGAGAGAGAGGGAGACACAGAATCGGATGCAGGCTCCAGGCTCTGAACTCCAGCACAGAGCCTGACCCCGGGCTCGAACTCACGAACTGAGAGATCATGACGTGAGCTGAAGTCAGATGCTTAACTGACTGAGCCACCTAGGCGCCCCACTAAAATACGATTAGAATGCGGTGTAAGATTCCTTTTTGTCCATAGGCTGCATGTCAAACTGAAGCCTGAACGGTCAAAATAATTCATTCAAAGTGATTTTTCCTGTGTGGGCATGTCACTGACTTGATTTACTGGGAAGCTTAATTTGTTTTGATTTGCTTTTTGAGTTTTGGTGGCTGCCATTTTTAACTTTCATCCTTTTATTTGTATTTTAATAGAAAATATGTATATAGTTCCCAAGTGAAATACAGAATCAGGTATATTGAGAAAAGCCACCTTGCCTCCTGTCCCCTCCTCTAGAGAGCTACCTCCCCTACATCTACCCTAGAGCTAATATTTTTTGTTAGTAGTAACATTGTTTAGAATTGGAAATTTATAATGTATTTATAATTTATAATGTAGTTAGTAAAATAATCTATTTGCTTTATCATTCCTTTACTTTTGTGTTTAAAAGTACATGTAAATAGGCACCTATTACTTTGTGCAAACAAGATGGGAAGCCCAACATGGAGGGGTGCCCTGGCCCCCAGCAGCCTTCACACTTCCGGACAGTAGTGGATGGACTATCAGCCTCTGACTTTCTCCGCGAGGCTGACTCCTATCCTGAGGTGTGTGGTCTCTTTCCATCCCTGCTGTGATTGGAGTCTGACCGCCTTTCGTCCTGGTCTGGGGAGCGCCTTGTCTCCAATCTCCTGGTGACCCTGTCTTTTGCATCTGTTTTGAAGCAGCATTTGGTTGGAGGGAGAGTGTGGCCAACAGTCAGAAGTAGAGCTTCCTGATCATGTGGCCCTGAAGTCCTACCGGGAACGTGATGGGTACAGGACACAGGCTGGTGTCTCCCTCCAGTTTTGTTAGGGCTCAGTCTTGCTTTTCTGTGCCCCTCCCCCCGCCCCCATCCCCGGGCTGGTTCCTCTAGGACTGCATTCTGCAAGACACATTCGATGTGTGAGTGGCTGCCTTGCGCCCTCTCAGCTCCCCTCCTCCCCTGGGGCTGGGGGTGCCTCGAGAGTTCTTATTTTTCTGAGACCAAATTAAATTTGTTGACCGCCCTCCAGAGTGGCTTTGGAGCTTTGTGTGTACCCAGCGCTAAGGGGGCAGCAGTGTCGGTAAAACAGTTTGCCACGCTCAGACCTTGCCCTGAAACAAAGTGTTTGTTATTGGAGCTTGTTCTGGGGGACACCCCTCCCCTCCCGTCGTCCCTTCTGGTCCTCACCCAGGAGCTACCTGGGTAATGGAGCGTTCTTCCTGAAGGAAATGTCACTGTGTAGCAGGGGGACCTTGACGGCTGGGATGTGCTAGAAGGCAATGTATGTGGCATCTTTCTGTCTCAGTTCATGGGTCTCAGTTCGACAGGGGCCTTCCAACACACAGAGCTGACTTTCTTATTAAAACTCAGGGCAAAGCATTACCTGATATTATCTCGTTTGTGTCATGCTCTCTCCTGAAACCAAGGCAGTAATTTATTTTAACCTCTGATGAAAGGGCTTCCTGGAAATAGCAGTACATCGGAGGCAGAAGGTTTGCAGGCTTACGGGGTGCTCCAAGATAAGAGCCTCATGGCTCTGTTGGAAGATTTAATATGGTTCTTATCTCTTTTATTGGCACTGTCCTAAAGAGGCTTAGGTGTTTGCAATGAGAGAATTAGCTACTTTGGGCACTAAACCATTTTGTACTAAAATGTTGCTGTCCGTGGAAATAGCGTTTTATATTTGGAGACTCATATATTCCACTCTGCCAAGGAGGGATTCTGATCAGAATTTGGAATTGGCTGGTCACTGACTGACAGGCCCTTGGGGTCCCAGTGGCTCACCTATATTTGTCTTTGTGGAAGTGATCTTTGCTGTGCATTTGAGTGATGGTGTGTAACTCATTCAGATGATGTTTGTTTCTTCTCTGTAAGTCCTGCAAGGACAGCAGTCATGTGTGTTTTTTACTCTGAATCATGCACCCAGCGTCCACCATGAGGCCCAACCATTGGAGATGCTTCAGAAATTTTGTGATTAGGGGCGTCTGGGTGGCTCAGTTGTTTAAGCAGCCGACTTTGGCCCAGGTCATGATCTCATGGTTCTTGAGTTTGAGCCCTGAATATGCGGGGCTCTGTGCTGACAGCTCAGAGCCTAGAGTCTGCTTTGGATTCTGTGTCTCTTTCTCTGCCCCCACACTCTGTCCCTCTCTCTCAAAAATAAACAAACATTAAAAAAGTTATATATATATATATATATGTGTGTGTGTGTGTGTGTGTGTATGTATATATATATTTTACATACATAATATTTAATATATATTATATATAAAATATATATGCATATATAATATTTATATACATAATACTTAATATATATTATATATTAAATATATGTGTATATATTATATATATATGTGTATATATGTGTATATATATATATAAACAGAACTTCTGTGAATAAATAGAAGTTTGTCCACAGTTCTATAATCCTGAGAGAGCTCCCGGGACTGACCATGTGTCTGTTGGTTTTACAGAAGCTCCATGAAGGACTAACTTTAGCAAATGACCAAGTGATCTGATTATAAAACTGCTTGATATGGGTGAACATCAGAGAAAAACTGTTAAAACAGGTTATGTCAGACTCTAAGGAAATTATGGGGGAAAAATATTACAGTTTTAATTTTCCCAAAAGCTTATTTTCTCTTCTTAACATGAGCTTTTTCTTCCCTCTTTTTTTTTGAAACCAACCTACTAAATGTAGCTATGTAAAAATTGCTTGTTCAGAACTTTACGAGCTACAAAATGTATTATTGCAATCTGTAGTTATACAATAAACAGGCATGGAACTATGTAACAATTCCCAGTATGAAATAATCATAAAATCCAATATTACTTTTTCCCCAGTATAGCCCATATTTTTTAATAAACTGTCACTTCTTCTGCTCTCAGCAAACACCAAGTTTCCTTTGCAGCCTGCATTTTGTGCTTTGTCTCATCTTGAATATAACAAGCACGTGCCACATCTTAACTTGCCTTGCAAATTGTCCAGGGATTTGCGGTGATAAACAAGTTTGCTTTTAAATCAGCCTGAACCTTTAGGAGCTGTCCAAATGCTGACTGCTTTGGGGGTGGGGAGGATGCATGGTTTTGGCCCAAAGGGAGATGCAGCTATCTTTGAAAGGGTCTCGTGCTCCCTTTTGAAAGAGGACCTGCCTGTCAGTGGCTGGGGCTGTGTTCCGTGATCTGGGACACCCTCCCCCCCAGATAGAGGTCCCAGTTTTTCTAGCATTGTCACACGCTGGTGCTGCAGCACAACACAGTGCAGCCCAAAGGGACCCCCTTTCCAACTTCTCATTTTCTCTGTACCAATTTAGAAAAATAGTTGGGGTTGAAAAGGATATTAAAAGGGGTTCTCCTGAGATCCCCAAGGCAAGAATGGTTGTCTTTTGAGGAGGATGAACTCATCCTAACCGTGAACCTATGCCCTTGGCTCTCCTCCTAGCACGCACTCCCCCCACCGGCCCCCCTCATTCTCCTGTTTGTCCTCAGACAGTGGAGGAAGACTGTTTCCAGCAACAGTTTCCCCACCTGGGGGCAGCAGGAGTTTAGGATGGAAACTGGCTCCACCCTTTAGGTTTCAATTTTAAATCTTTTTTTCCCCCCTAAGTCTAAATGTTTCCTCTCCCCCTGGGAGGGATGTTTTCTTGCCAAGAGCCTCCCAATTTGTGCCAAGTGCAATTTCTGATGAGATTGGTCAGCTGAAGGCTGGTTATTGATGGAGGGTGATAGTGATGTTAATAATAACAGTAATAAAGGTAATAGCTTGAGGCCTGCCCACAGTGGAGACAGTGGTTGACCAGGCAGCCTGGCCTGGGTGGGAGGCGCCTACTTGTGGTGTGTGGGATCAGGAAGCTGGCTGGTGCAGACACCCGAGCCATGTTCTGCAAGAGGGATAAGGTAGACATTTCCCCGTCCTTACTCCTTTGACTCCAGATTGGCTCAGGACTCCAGTAGGGCAAATGGGGGTTAGCCCCTCAACCCCTGAGTTGAGGAGCCTCTGGAGACAGTCTCTGCGTGTTCAGTTCAATAGAAGTCAGGGTCAGAGTTTCTATGAGGGAGGGAGGGAAGGAAAGGGAGGGGCCTGGCTGGTTGGTGGGGGTCCTACGGGCTTTGTTGGGGGAGTGGGATATGGATGCATCCTGCAGGACTGGTATGACCCACAGTTAGAGAGCACACCAGATCAAGATGAACTTATCTACTCTTCAGCATGGGAGAAAAATCAAACTCTTGAGAGCTTGAAGCAGCAAAACTATAGATTTGTCATGAAATAATTGTAGAAAACGGTGCACATCTTTACACATGTTGCAAATTATAGCATCCCACGAATGGCAGATTTAAACTTTTTTCTCTAAGTATGTATTACTTCAGAGAAAGCCAGATGCACTTTTCCCCTTGCTAGTGGGAGAAGAACGGAATTGTCTGGATTTTGTCTTTATTCATTTTCCAGACTGGATCTGTACCTCTCGGCTGGTCCTGCCTCCAGCACATGGGGCTGGCTGGGAGGGGGCTGTGTTGGTGGGTGCTTTGCTCTCACTAGCCACACAGCACTAAGATTCCTGGAGCTTTGGAAACTGGAATAATGTCACATTTGGAACACAGGGATCTGGTTCTGAAAGACTGGCCACCACTGTGTCCCCTGATAAGGGGGTGGGCAGCTTCAAGCCCTGGGGTCTTTAGCACACGCACTGTTCCAAGCACTAGAATTTGATGGGGGGCCTGAACCGTGACCTTTGCTGGGAAGGTGGTGAGTCTCCCGACCACTCCCTGCATCCCAGCGTCGCAGTCCCCATGAGAAGTGAGTGCAAGCCGGCCAGCAACTTTGAACTAGCAATTTCCCAGGCCCTGTCTGCGGACAAGTGGCTGCATGCCACCAGACCTCATGCCAGGTCCCGGGCCTCAGCTCCTGACCGTAGTTCACATTTATGTGCATCATAAGCGCTCAGTGATGTTCGTTAAACAAATTAATGGCTTATTTATATATCTATATTTTCGCCAGATCGGTAAACAACTCCACAGCCGTCAATTTAGGGGTATAGAGTGCACTTCCCTCCGTCTGATCATAGGCCCTGAGCATCCTCCCCACAGGCAGCCACAGCCCGGCTTCTGTGGGTACCACTGCAGATAAGTGCCAGCATATAAACACACATGCATGTACACGTGCACAGAGCTCACCGGAAATTGTTGCACATGAGCACCTAGAGCTCTACCCCACCGATTAACAGGCTGCCTGGAATCACAGTGAATGGAGGGCCCGTAATTTGTTTCATGAGTCTCTCGGGGGTGGTTTCCAGGTGTTTGCTGTCTCAAACCATCTCACAGTCAACACGATGGGACGCACACCATGGTGCCCGTATGCTAGTATCTCCGGGCCATTCGGTCCTAGAATTGAACTTGCGAGTCAGAGGGCAGATGCACTTAAAATATTGAAGGACGTTGGGGCACCTGCGTGGCTCGGTCGGCTAAGCGTCCGACTTCAGCTCAGGTCCCGATCTCGAGGTTCATGAGTTCGAGCCCTACGTCTGGCTCTCTGCTGTCAGCGCGGCGCCTGCTTCGGATCCTCTGTCTCCCTCTCTCTCTCTCTGCTCCCCCTCTCGTGCACGTATTCTCTGTCCCTCTGTCTCTCAAAAATGAACGTTAAAAAAATTTTTAAAAAAATATTGAATGGTGTTGCCATAGTGCTCGGCACAGAGGACGCCCTGACGTGTAGGCGCCAGCTTTCACTCATGCGTGTGCTCCAGTAAGGAGAGCAGAGCCCCCACCCGTACAGCTCCCTTCCTTCCCCAGGCCCGTTTCCCAATTCTGGCCGTCACCGTAGCCTCATTGTAGGACTTCAGTAATTACTTGATGCTTTTCATGATGTTTTGAAAAGTCCGTTTCAAAAAAAAAAACCCAATGGTTTGTCTCTGGAAATTCAAATTACTTCCAACTACTGTTGTTTTGTGTGTGTTATGTGACATTTCAAATGAAATAACAGGTAAATCCCACGGCTGCTGACTAGCACGTAATAAGTATTCAGTAAGTGTTACTCCTTGTTCCCTTGAAGGATAATTGTCTGTGGCTGTTTTCCAGAAAGAAGGAAAAATTTGGTTGAGGGTGTGTCGGGAAAAGGAGGTAGTCTAGCGCTAGCCGAGACCCTACGTGGTGGTGGCACCACGTCCCAGCCCAGGTGACTTGTCCAGCAGCCCTTGGAGGGGGGTGGTGTAACTTGTATTTGCAGGTGAGCCGCGGGGGTCCAGAAGGGTCAGAGCGCTTTCTCAAGGTCACACGGTCAGCGAGCAGCACAACCAGACCGGACCCCTACGCCTGGGGTTTTACCCTGCTCTGTCGACTGTGAAAACCAGCTCAGGAGGAGTGCACTTTTATTTGAGGCGAGGGTTGTGTAGCAAAACGCTTGGAAGCCTCTTCTCTGTCCACGGGCGTGTATGTACGTGTGCGCGCGTGTATACATACGGTGCTTGCACATGAACAGCCGCTGGGTTCTAAACCAGCCCCGTGGGAGCGATGCAAGACGTGCGTGTGCATTTCCTTTAAGCCTCTGCTTACGCGTCACTTTTGGACTGTCCAGCCAAAAGGCCTACCTGTTATTTCCAAATTATTCAAGTTAGGAAATAAAACTGGAAGGGAGGTCGTGGACTCGCCTGATGCATTATTAATAAAGCGGAGGAAAGCCGAAAACGCAGTAAGATCTTGGGAAAAGTAATTTTAACTTTGATGTGGCCACATAGATTTGAGAGGGGAAGTAGGGTCATTTTGTACCAAGTTCCCTGAGCCTTCAAATGAGGCAGAGGCATTTATAATGAAGCCCAAAGGAAATAATTTTGACAGGCGCAAACCTGTAGCTTCCCATTATCAAGTGGACGTCTTCCCGAAGAATAGAATATTTGGTAAAATGTTTTTCTTGTAAGTGTTCTCAGCAGCGTGGGGAATACTTGAACGACAGCTTCGGTCGTGCCCTTCTGCCGTGCAGGACGGACGGGGGGGCCGGTGTCGGCCGGCCGGCCGGTTTCCATCCTCCGGAGGACGAAGGCCACTCAGGCTCGCCTTCACGCCCGAGCTGTCCCACGCGCACTTGAGGGGTGTGCCGGCCGTCTGTTCCTAAGGAGGATTGGCTTTTGAGGCGTCCACTTTTGGAAAGCGGTCAGTGGTTTGCTTGCTTAACGTAGGTCATGTGGCAAGTTGACGGCAGGCTGGTTCTTCCCTCTTACGTGTACATGAAGTCTGTGTATGTCTCTCCTCCCTGGGGCTGCTGCAAGCCAGCACCACACACGGGGGGCTCAAAACACCCGGTTCATCCTCTCACGTTCTGGAGCCCAGAAATCCAAGGTCAGGGTATCAGCAGGGCTGAACTCCCTCCAGAAGCTCCGGGGGAGGATCCTTCCCGACTCTCCCAGCTTGTGGTGGCTCCTAATGATTCTTGACTTGTGGCCACATCACCACTTCCCTGCCTCTGTTGTCATGTGGCCATCTTCCGTGTGTGTGTGTGTGTGTGTGTGTGTGTCCCCTTGTAATCCAGTACGAACTTACCTTAACTAACTACATCTACAAAGACCTTGTTTCCAGATGATGTCATAGTCTGTCGTTCTGGGTGGACATCAACTTTGGGGGGGACAGTTTTCAATCCGTTACACTCCATAAATAAAATATTTAGCTTAAAGATAGGTTAACTAGGAAAAATATATGCAAAATTCCTTGAAATAAGGAATTTTTATCTTATTTTTTTAAGGTTTATTTATTTTTGAGAGGCAGAGAGCATGAGCAAGGGAGAGGCAGAGAGAGGGGGACAGAGGACCCGAAGCAGGCTCCATGCTGACAGCAGAGAGCCTGATGCAGGGGCTCAAACTCAGGAACTGACCTGAACTGAAGTTGGATGCTCAACTGACTGAGTCACCATGTGCCCCTTGAAGTAAGGAATTTTAATGCCTTGAACTGGGATCTCTAGCCTCACTGTGGTTTTGCAACCCGGCTACAGCTGACATTGCAAATACATGCAAATGAGGAATTAGACCAGTTTTGGTAAGTCACATATTCAACCAATATTTCAGGTCCTCAGAGGCTGCCAGGACTTTATGCCAACGGACGTAATATTAGAGCCACGGACATTGGCCCTGCATTGACTTTTTCCTCACCTTATGTTTTTGATTGCTTTTAATGTGCTTCAAGTGTAACCTGTTTGAGTCCATTTTGAGTGTTGAGTCCCTAACAGGGAACAGGTTTTCTGACGGGGTGTGGCCTGGTGGGCAGCATCAGTCCCCTGCTGACCTTCGGCATCTGGGCGTGACTCCAGCAGAGCTCCCAGCCCTGTATCCGTGGCAGGGGGGAGGGGGTTGCTCTCTTAGTACAGCCCCTGGATGAGGGCCCCCTGTGCTTCGGGGATGTGTGCATGGACGTGTGTCTTAGTAACAGACTCTCAGTATTTAATCCTCAAGATCCTGAGTCAAGGATTCTCTTTGCTGTTTCCCTTTTGTAGTGTCTTCTCAATATTATTTTATTTGTTTGTCTTTATAACCAACTGGGCCGTTCTTCAAACAAACAGAATTATATGAAATGCCATATGCCCCAAAGACTATAAAAATAAAAGCTACATTTATGAAGACAGGTGGGCAGGGAGCTGGCTCTGGTGGAAAGCTTTGTTGTCAGAGCAGGGAGCACACAGAAGAAATGGATTCGGTCAGTGTGGACTTGGGTTTCTCCAGCTCTGAAAGCCATGCCTGGCAGGAGCTCTCAAAGCTCTTCCTCTGCACACACTCTCTTCCCTCCCAGAGGCAGGGTGGTGTAGGTTAGTACCCCCCTGCCGCCTCCCCCACCTCCCCACCCCGGGCATCAATGGGCTGGGCGGCTCTCATTTCCCATGTCACATGAAGCCCCTGAAGAACCCAAGAGTCTGGGGAGGCTTTGCCTCTGGGGTCCATGAGCAAGAAGGTTCCAGAATAGTGTAGCTCCATTGGAAATTAAAAAAAAAAATGATACATCCAGGGCGCCTAGGTGGCTCAGTCGGTTAAGAGTCCCACTTCAGCTCAGGTCATGATCTCACTGCTTGTGAGTTTGAGCCCCGCGTCAGGCTCTGTGCTGAGAGCTCGGAGCTTGGAGTCTGCTTCGGATTCTGGGTCTCCCTCTTTCTCTCTGCTTGTCCCCTGCTTATGTGCATGTGCGTGCTCTCTCTCCCTCTCAAAAATAAATTAATAAAAAAACTAAAAAATGATACACCAATTGTGTACAAGCTAAATAAAAATAATATGTTCTTTCTGTTGGTTCTCATATATATGCACAAAACAAAAAAAAAAGACTTTTCTTAGGAAAAGGGAACTTTAGATTTATCTGGAATGTTTCATTTTTTCAATTATTTTTGATATTTTAACTAAAGTAGTAAATGTGTGCAGTGCGACAGTCAACAGCACTACCCCATCTCTCTTTCAGTTCTTGTCCCTAGAGAAAGCCGCTGTCACCTGTTAGCTGTTTCTTCTGAAATTTAAGCCTGTGTAGCTAAAGAGTGGCATATATTGCTACTTTTGATTCTTCCATTTTGGATCATTTTTTTTAACTTTTTTTTTTTTAGCATTCATTTTTGAAAGAGAGAGACAGAGCGTGAATGGGGGAGGGGCAGAGAGAGAGGGAGACACAGAATCCGAAGCAGGTTCCAGGCTCTGAGCTGTCAGCACACAGCCCGATGAACTGTGAGATCATGACCTGAGCCAAAGTCAGACACTCAACCGACTGAGCCACCCAGGCACCCCAATTTTCGGTCATTTTTGACTCTTCATTGACTTATACGATTTGATAATTTCTTCTTTGCTTTTTTTCTGTTCTCTCTTTCTTTAACTTCTGTTGTTCAGATGTTGGGCCTCCTGGATGAATCACTTAATTTCTTGTTTTTTATTTCCTGTTTTTAATCTCTCTCTCTCTCTCTCTCTCTCTCTCTCTCATGTTCACCTTTTGGGAATGTGTCTTTAATTTTGTCTTTCAAAACTTTGGGGATTTTCCCTTAATTCTGCCCTTATGCTTATAATTTCTAAGAGCGCTCTCCTGTTATCCAAGTGTTCTTGTTTTATATATGCCTGCTCTTGTTTTGTGGATGAACCATCTCCTTCCCCTTCTGAGTGTAGTGACTGTAGGTTCCCCCACAGTATGTCTGTTTGGATCCCTGCATTGTGCCTGTTGCCTCTGAGTTAACTTTTCCTTTGTTGGGCTGGCTTCGTGCCCAGAACCTTTCCTCACTGGCCTGGTGGTTCACGACTGCCCACTGGCATTAAGAGAGAGGCCCCAAGAAGCCAGCTGAAGCTTGGGTGGTTCCGTGCGGATGAAAGCTGGGACTCGCTCATTCTGTTGCGAATCGGCAGTTGCCAGAGTCTGTAGGTCTTCCTCCTGAGCAGGTGGTTTCCTGGAGAGGAACCCTCGACCTCCTGCTTGCAGGGTGTGTGTGTGCTGGAGCTGCCGTAACAGAGCATCACAGGGGGGTGGCTAACGGCAGACCTTTGCTTCCTTGCAGTCCTAGAGACTGCAGGTCAAGGTGTCAGGTTGGTTTCTCCCAGGGCCTCTCTCCTCAGCTTGTAGACAGCCACCTTCTCGCTGTGTCCTCACGTGGCCTTTTCTCGGTGTGCCCACATTCCTGGTGTCTCTTCCTCCTCTCACCGGGACACGAGTCCTGTAATATCAGAGCCCCGGTCTCATGAGCTCACTTAACCAGAATTACCTCTTTAAAGGCTCTGTCTCCACAGACAGTCCCATTGAAGATCGGGGCTTGAGCATATGAATTTTGGTGGGACACAGTTCAGTCCGTAACATGGGGTATAAGCTGACTAGACGTGTTCTGTGGGCCCAGAGTGGGGGTGCTGGCAGCCTCATGCTGAACGTTAACTTTTCCTTAACGCCCTTCTTTTCTGTGCCTTCTTTCACCCCCATTTTCAGCTGGGCTACAAATCCTGCCGCCCAAACCCTGCGTGGTTCTTCCTCCCCAAAAGGCGTCTCTTGTTCTCTCCTGGGGTGGGGGTGGGGCATTGTTTGAATCCTGAGCTGCCCATCAGGACGCCTTTCAGGACGCCTCCCTCAGCTCCCCAACTTCAGCTTCCTCCAGTCTGCACAGTTGGTTGTCTCTTGCCAACCTGCCTTCCAGCCCCTCAGTGCTGCTGGCCTCACTGGTCTGCAGTGGTTTCTGCCTCCTCTTTGTCCTTGCGAGTCTATTCCTTTTTATTCCTTTACTTTTATTTTTTTAAGTTTATTTATTTACTTTGAGAGAAAGAGAGAGTGGGAGAGAGGCAGAGAGAGGAGACCGAATCCCAAGCAGGCTCTGCACCATCAGCATGGAACCCGACTTGGGGCACAAACTCACAAACTGAGATCGTGACCTGAGCTGAGATCTAGAGTCGGATGCTTAACCGACTGAGTCCCCCAGGTGCCCCGATCTTTTCCTGTAATTTTCATGGGCTTGGGGCAGGAACAGAAGAAAACAGCAAGTGTTTGATCTGGTGTGTCTAAGCAGAAGCCCTGTGTCCCTGAGAAGTGACTCCTTTGTGCAGCACGAGACGAGCTCACTGAAGGACAGTCCCTTGGGCTCGGTTCGTGGCACCATTTTAATCCCCCCGAGCAAAGAACGTAGCATGACATTAACGCGACTTTGTCCGTGAGAGTTCAGGGACTGAAACCGTGTACGCCTCCTTTCTTCAGGGAACCTTGAACATTTGGCTCTCGGGATAAGAGCTGATGCTCCAGCTTCCAAGGGCTGATTAGATCGGAGCCCAGGGAAGACTTAGTGGGACGGAGGGGGACCTTCGGCAGCATCTGCCTTATTTCCGAGTGAGTGTGGCCTGGAGAGATCAATCAGATTTTGCATCTCTATCTGCTATCGTTTCGAGTCTCCAGTCACAATATTTGCCCCCTTTTCAAGTGTGTTTCCAAGTGTGTGTCGTTATCTGATAGGAAATTCATCATTGCTTCAAGTCGATATCGTGTTCTGCCTACAGTTCACCAACACCCCTCCTTTTCCTCTTCCTTTCTGTTGTTTAAACTCCTGTTTTGACCTTAATGCCTTAGCTTATCAATTTTTAAATAATAAAGCAACCCACGTGGGACTCTTCCTAATTACTTCCTTAAACTTTTATGGGTAATGTACATGAATTTAGCCAGGCCCCGTGGGTGAATAACCTTTGTGGTTTCGGTGTGCTCTGTCCTGTGATGAGCATAATTAATGCCGGAGTCCGTAAAAGAGCCATGCTGTGTGCCTCGTAAAACTTGGAGAAGGCACAAAATCCCTCTCGTGCTGTTGGTTGTCATGGTTACTGTTTGGGGAACGCTTTATTATCCATTCCTCACCCCTTCCTTTTCTTACCAGGATAATAATCCACAGATTTGTGGCTCTCCGTTTGCCCCTGGTGTGTGTGTATCACTGTCATCCTGTTAAACGCCCGGCCCTCGCCTGGAAGCTGGACACAGGGATGCCCGGGCGGTGGCAGCTAACTTTGTGGCCGTGGGGACACCGGGCGATCAGGCTCGACTAAGGTGAATGACAGTATGTGGGGGAACCGGTGTTGGATCACAGGTTAGGGGTGACTCGGAACTGACCAAAGAGGGAAAGGAGGACTGTGCAGAGTTCGAGGAACGGGTGGTGGACGGCGGCTGGGGGAGGGTGAAGACGTGTGCTCTGTGCTGCCACCTGCAGTGCCCGCCCTCAGAGACTGAGGGTCCTGGTGGACCCCCAGGCGGGGTGTGGGGAGACGGATGCCATCCTGCCCCAGGAGACCGTTTCTAGCTGTCTGGGCTTCCCTGTGAGGGGAGGGGGCAGCTCCCAGTGTGCAGGGAAGGGGCCAAGTGGGGCTGCATGACCATCTGGGGATGACAGGCATCCTTGGGGAGATCCCGACCCTCTTATTCCCTCCCAGGGCCTCACGAGTGCCTCCTAGCCTGTGCGCACCTCCTCTGTACCTTTACCACCTTGTCCTCTTCTCTGTGGGCTGCGCTTTGTCCCCAGTGCCCCTCCGGGGCCTCTGCCCACCCTGGGCTCCGGGGCAGAACTCCGCTTCATGACCAGCCCCCCAATTTTGATGTCCCCCTGGTCCCCAAACTCAGAGTGAACGCAGGGCTGCTGTCATCTGGGGATCTCCCTCCTCTCCGGCCCCAAGACCACTTTGCCTTGGGCTTCTCCCCTCGGGTGGCCGGACTGGCTAGCTTTGGTCCCTCAGCCAGAACCTCCCAGCATCTGGTTCCCCCCACCGTTGCCCACCCACCCCCTCTAACCCGGCTGCCACTTGGCCGAGGGGCTTGGATTTCTTACCTTCTTTGTCATCTGAACTGTGCTGGTCACATTGAGGTTTTGTGCATGCGATCCATAAGCAAAAACACTGGAAATCTTTTAAAAAGCCAGGGAAATTTGTTACTGAAGACAGAGTTTGAGGATGGAATCCAATTAGGGCCAAACCTCGGGATGACGCCCAACGTCCCCGTGCTGTGGACTTGGTCCCCACACAGCTGTGTTTCCGCTGCCACCAGCTTCCGGGTTGCCATACTCACCTAGGGCAGTGGCCTTCTGCCTGAAGGCAGGCACAGGCTGGGGGGGTTCAGGGTTCGGGGTTTGGATCCCGGCCCCAGCCCTCAGCAACCCTGAGGCCTCGGGCCGATCTTACTGCCTCTCTGAGCCTCAGTCCACCCGTCAGATGGAGGTCACAGTGCTATTTGCCCCACGCGCTGCTGTCAGAGGTAAACCGGGTGCCGTGTGGCACCGTGCCTGGCACATGGCCAACCCCCAGGTGTTATTTGCTGCTATTGTCATCCTTGGTTTTAAATTGGGATTGCACCGTTAACAGAGAACTTGACTTCGCTCTGCAAGCTTGGGCGACCTCAGCACGGACGCGTCTCTGGTTTTCCAGAGCAGGAGAGGAGACTAAGGATGCATCATCGCCGTCTTCCTCCCACATGCTGGGGAAGGTTAAAGGGAAGCAGTTTGGAAAGAGCTTTGCGGCCTCTGACATAGAACGTCCAAGTGGAGGCAAACGCTCGTAGTTACAGGTCCTGTGGGGGCGGGGCAGCCTGGGGTCATCTCGCCTCGCTGCCCACACGTCCCTGTAGGAGCTGCCGGGACTGAGCAGACCCTCGAGTCCAGCTCGGGGAGGTGTGGCAGGGAGGGGCCACGGGCCGCCTCCAGGGCAGAGACCTGGGGAGACTGTGTCAAGACCACCTCTCAGCCGCAGGCTTTGTGGGGAGGGAAGAAGTGGGGGGCCCCAGGCAGGCCCTGGCCGGGGGGGGGGGCTCCAGCGGGGACTCCAGAGGCAGCTCAGCGCCACCCGGAGTCCCCGGTTGGTGCCAGACACGCGCCAGGCCTGTGCCCCAGGAACGCCTGAGTGCTGTCGCTTTGTCCTGAGCAGTGGGGTCCCCATGACCCGTCTGCTGTGTGACCATTCTGTTCCCTCCCAGCACAGAGGAGGGAGTCAGGGCAGAGGCGATGCACAGCACGGCTGGCTGGCCCAGTTCTCCAGAGAGGTTTCCGAGCGTCCCGCCCGTTGCAGCCCGGTGCGGTGCTGACGGACGCGGGCTGTGTCACCGGGGGCTCTGCAAGTCTGGTGGCACTGTGGACTGTTGGTGTCCCCCGCGGTCCCGTGTGCAGATCCCAACCCCCAAGGCAGTGCTGTTGGGTGGTTAGGTCGTGAGGGTGGAGCCCCCGGGGGCGGGAGGGGGAGGTTAGTGCCCTGGTGACAGGGAGCCCCCTCCGCTTCTCTCTGCCGGGAGACAGAGGGACGGTCTCCGGCAAGGAGCCGGTCATGGGCAACCCGGAAGCGGCTCCTCAGAACCCGACCGCGCCGGCCCCCGAATCCGGGACTCCAGCCTCCAGCAGTGTGAGGGATAGATGTCCGTCGTGTCTGAGCCCCCCGGTTGGGGGTGATCTGTCGTTGTGGCCGGGGCTGAGTCAGTCGGTGATTTTTGAGTCCTGGGAGGAGGAGTTGGCCACACCATGGTAATGTCCGTGTTTTGTCGTATTTGCTTTTGGAGGGCTGTGCTTGGAATTTTATGCCGACTACCTGCCGTCGTCACAATGATCTGGCAGTAGGTGGATAGGGAAACCGAGGCCCCGAAAGGTGGCTGCACAGGCAGGAAGGGGCGTGACGAGTAAGCTGCTCATCAGCCCGACCTCGGCGGCTCCCAGGGACCGCGCCAGACAGAAGCCCCTGGTTCTGGGAGCCGCGCTCCTCCTGGGTGACCCGCCCTGGTGGCGGCTGCGAGGCCTGGGCCACTTACATCTGTGAGGGTCCCCCAGGGACATAGAACCAGAAGGACATACGTACCTCTGTATCTCTGTGGGGACAGAAACAAAGAAGAGGCTTCCAATGGGAACCGGCTTGCACGGTTACGGGGGCTGAGAAGTCTCAGGGCCTGCCGTCCGCGGGGTGGAGACCGGGGAAAGTTGGGGGTGGGGTTCCGTCTGAGTCGGAAGGCCTGAGAACCGGGAGCTCCCACATCTGAGGGCAGGCGGGGTGGACGTCTGGCTCAAGCAGAGACCGCAGTTCATTTTTCCTCTGCTTTTCTGTTCCATTGGGGCCCTCACCAGATTGCAAGATGCAGCCCACACCGATGAGGGTGGCGTACTGACCCAAATGCTGATCTCATCTAGAAACACCCTCAGAGACACAGCCAGCAATCTGGGCTTCCCTGAGCCCTGTCAGGTAGACACATGAAACTAACCATCACACCATCCAAACTTAAATTAATAAAATTGAATAAAATATAAAAATCCAGCTCCTCAGTCACACTAGCCACCTGTCATGCGATTAAAAGCCACATGTTGGGGCGCCTGGGTGGCTCATTGGGTTAGGTGTCCGAGTTCAGCTCAAGTCATGATCTCACGGTTCGTGGGTTCGAGCCCCACGTGGGGCTCTGCGCTGACAGCTCGGAGCCTGGAGCCTGCTTCGGATTCTGTTTCCCTCTCTCTCTGCCCCTCCTCTGCTCACACTCTGTCTCTCTCCAGTCTCAAAAATAAATAAACATTAACAAAATTGAAAAATAAAGCCACATGTGTGAGCAGCTGCTGTTTTGGACGGTGGAGAGTTAGAACATTTCCACTGTTGCAGAAAGTTCTAGCAGGCAGCACCAGAAGAACTTATGTCATTATCTTACAAGAGTCTGTGAGTTTTTAAAGATCCTGCCATTCTTAGAGATGGCAGTGTTTTAAATGAATTGGTCAAGGATGTCTGAGTGGCATGGACTGGGCCAACTTTTGGTGCCCGAATCATCCCAAGGCCTCTGCCCTGGACCGGCTGTGTCTGTCACTCCAGTGTCCTTCCTATGGGTCCACGGGCACCAGCTGCACATGGGCTGTTCACCCCCTGTGCTCATCTTGACATCCAGGCCTAGGGGTCAGTCCCTTGCAGACTGGAGAGTGATATAAACTTCTGTTTTAGTGTTTTGTTTTATTTTATTTTATTTTATTTTATTTTATTTTATTTTATTTTATTTTATTTTATTTTATTTTATTTCTTTTGAGAGAGAGAACAAGCTGGGAGGGGCAGAGAGAAAGAGAGAGAGAGATAGAGAGAGAGAGAGAATCCCATGCAGGCTCTGCAACCAGTGTAGAGCCCAATGTGGGGCTCGATCCCACAACCCTGGAATCATGACCTGAGCTGAAATCAAGATACAGAACCCCAACTGACTAAGCCACCCAGGTGCCTGTAAGCTTCTGTTTTAAATTTGGTTTCATGAAATGCAGTCCAGCAGCAATAAAAGCAGAGTTAATATTTCCGTTTCCTAAAATTGGTGTATGTGTGAGTTTCCTACGGCTGCTATAACAAATTACGTAGCCTTGGTGCCTCAAAGCGACACATGTTTATTGTCTTGTAGCCCTGGAGTTCAGAAGTGTGGAATCAGCTTTCGTGGACTGAAACAAGGTGCTGGCTGGGCCTCACTCTCCCCAGATACTCTAGGGGACAGTCCACGTTCCGGCTTCTAGAACTACGCCCTGCGGGCCTTGGCTCATGTCCCTTCCTTACGTTTCATAGCCCGCAGCATAGCATCTTGCTTCATGTGACATGTGCCATCTTCTGTGTCAAATGTCCTTAGCCTCCTGCTTATAAGGACCCTTGTGATTGTATTCACGGCCACCTGGATGATCCGGAGTGATCACTGCATCTCAAGGTGTTTCACTCAATCATGCCTGCAAAGTCTCTTTTGCCGTATGAAGAAACATCCACAGGTTCTGGGGAATAGGACCGGGACGTTTTGGGGACCGGAGCGCCCCGGTGGGCAGTTTGGTGGTGGGTCGGAGCTCTACTGCTGTCTAACAAACCACCCCAAATGTGGCAGCTGAAGAAAACCATTTTTTATTTCTCCTGGGTCTGCTGGTCAACTGGGTGGGTTTGCTTGCTCTGGGCCAGGTTTGGCTGGTCTGGGTTGGGTTTGCTCACGTGTCTGTGATCCACTGGTGGTTGGATTGACTAGAATGGCCTTGGCTGGGACAGCCCACCCCCCTCTGATTGTAGCTCGCGGCCCTCCAGGTTGCTAGCCCGCACACCCCCAGGCCGATGTGGACTTGAGTCTCGTGGTGACTGTAGGGAAATGAGAGACGAGAGACGGAGCAGAGGCACATAAGCCCTTGGTGACCTTCTTCCTGATGTCAAGTTTGTTACCATCGCAGTGGTCAGAGCAAGTCACGTGGCCCAGAGTCTGAGTAGAGGAGGCTATGAAGTTAGAGGGTAAAGGCCAGGATACAGGAGACCCTTGATTAGAGCCATTAATCCAATCAACATGCCACTTTGGACATTGGAGTTAGGGGGCTTGGCTTTGATTTACTTGCTGTGTGACTGTGGACAAGTTACCTATCCTCTCTGACTCTCCATTTCTTCATTTGTTAAACAGGGTACTAAATGTGTACAACAGAGGTATTGGGAGGATTGTGTGAAATCACGTAGTCAATGCTCAGCCAGATTCTGGGAACATGGGTAAGTAAATACTAACTATTGTTATCTCCCTGGGTAATAGTTGTGATGTGTTTAGCAATTACTATTTTATTTGTGGTCACCATGGGGGCTGTTTTGTGTCACATGTCCCAGCTCTCTGTCCTGTCTCCTTGTGATGGGAGAGGGCACGTCAGACGCTCAACTCAGGAAGCCTTCGACCTGAAATTTTCATGCAATCTAGCCTCAAGCAGACGCGAAGGAAGATTCGTGCACAGGGTGGTTTAAATGTGTTTGGGCAGCTCTAAGAAGGTGTGAGTGCACTTTGTAAAATGAAATCTAATTTTGTTCTTCCTGCTTCAGAGTGGCATTAGTGGATTTTAATAGCAAACGTGTAATTGGCTTTAACTGTTACTTATTCAAGTGATTACTTTCTATGTTGACATGTAAGATGGAAATGCATAGAAGTCAGGCTTAAAGAGTTGGAGGACTTCACCCTTATTCTTAGGCAAGCAGTTGTCAGTAAAAGACAAAACGGGAGGTGTTACGAAGTTGGAAGCTGCCCAAAGTTTAAACGCACGCAACAAGAAGCTTGTGAATAGTGAAGGGTATTGAACTTGAATTTAGCGTTAGAATGCTAAAATGAAATATACAAAACAAAGAGGCTTTTTGGGGGGTGGGGATTCTCTTGTCTGTAAACTCAGAGAAAAGTAGAACGAATATGCATGAACCTGGTAAGTGAGAGCCCCATTAAGGATTTAAAGTTCCGAGCCACTGAGCGTTTGCAAAATAGTATTTCTGAAAGCCGATTGTAGTTTAATGGTATTGTCGCGGGTGAGGCTGGTATTGCAGAAGCACCCCATGCTTTGGAGTTGCCTGTGGCTTCAGTTTGCTCCGGCCCCTGATGTACTGCTGAGCAGAAACGTCTCCCTTCTCTTGGCGTCTCTCCCCTGACCCTCGAGGGCTTCCGAGAGAAAGCCCGAAAGTACTTCTTGACAGCCTTAAATCACTTTTATTTCTGTGACATACGGGCTCGATGGTTTCCAAGAGAAATACTTGGAAACACAGATGCTTTCCCCAAATCCCCCAAATCCGTGGTTTTGCTATGTCTTTACAACGAGCGATGCACTTGTGCTTATGGGCTCAGATATCGGGGTGCTTGACTCTTGGGGTCATCCCTGGAAAAGGAGGAATCCTAATGTCAAGGTGGTTCATCTTTTAAAACAACAAGTGTTGGCTGTTTTTAACGCAGTTATTTCTGACTGCTTTCGTCTGGAAGGCAGAGCGTCTGCTGCTTGACATTGAATACAGACACCTGTTCACGTCCCAGCTTTATTTTTTAAATTTTCTTTTTTTTAATGTTTATTTATTTTTGAGACAGAGAGAGACAGAGCATGAATGGGGGAGGGTCAGAGAGAGGGAGACAGAGAATCCGAAACAGGCTCCAGGCTCCGAGCTGTCAGCACAGAGCCTGACGCGGGGCCCGAACTCACGGACTGCGAGATCATGACCTGAGCTGAAGTCAGCCGCCCAACCGACTGAGCCACCCAGGCGCCCCACGTCCCAGTTTTATTGAGACACAATTGACATATAAAACCGTGTGACTTTAATGTGTGCAGTGTATCCATAGACACATATATCGCAAAAACAATGGCCATCTTAGTTTTAGCTAACACCCGCGTCACATCACGTAATTACCGTTTTCTTTCTTTGTGACAAGATGTACTCTCTTCGCCATTTCCAAGTATAGAATACAGTATGTTTTTAACTGTAATCACCATGCTGTACATTAGGTCCCCAGCGTTTATCCCTCTTCTAGGTGGAAGTGTGTACCCTCTGACCAGCAACTTCCATTCCCCACCCAGCCCCCGCCAGCCCCTGATAAAAACCATTCTGCTCCCTGTTTCTATGACTTCCAGCTTTTCAAGATTCTGCATATAAGTGACATCATACAGTGTTTGTCTCCGTCTGGGGCCGTGTCCTTCCTAGGAGGGCCGGGTTCCTTACCCTTGGCTGTGAGGTGGGGAGAATGGTATTAGCTCCACAGGCGTGTCACGGGGGCTGCGAGAGGCCAGTCCCAGAGAGCGCTCTGATGGCCTCACGCTGACCAAGGCGCAGGGCTGTTCCTGCCGTACGACTCTTGCGTGGTCCTGGCGCCTCCTCCCGTAGCTCCTGACCACGTGAGCGTTTAGGAAATGCTAAAACGCACTCTATTTCTAGGAGTGTTTGTTTTTTTTTTTTAAGTTGAGTATTTTGAGAGAGAGAGTGAGCGAGCAAGCAGGGGAGGGGCAGAGAGAGAGAGAGAGGGGGAGAGAGAGAGGATCTCAAGCAGACTCCATGCTGTCAGCACAGAGCCGGATGTGGGGCCTGATCGCCCACTGTGAGATCATGACCTGAGCCGAAATCAAGAGTCAGACGCTTAACCGACTGAGCCACCCAGGTGCCCGGAAACATGTTCTATTTCTAGAGTCAAGTTGCTTGATATTCTGTTTCTGTTAACAAATACGCAAATACTGATTTTCATGTAACCTTAACTCTGCTTTCAGTGAAAACAGAGTGTATCTCTGTTTCTGATGCTGAATACATTAAATCTCATTTCCTCATAGATTTAATGTTTTGAACATATTTTATGCTGTTACATATTTTATACTTTTATTATATAATTTATCCAGGTGATTGCTATTAATTTAAAGAAAATTTAACAGGAGCCAACTGCACGGTTTGGTGCAGCACCCTGCCCCCCTGAGTCCCTAAGGCTGCCTGTTTGCATGTGGACGGGACGGCCTGGTATGCACAGTGTCTGTCACATAGAAATTGCTTAATAAGCATTTGACAATTGGCTGAAAAGAAGCTGCGACTCGAACCTTAGACGATGAGAATGAACCCTCTGGACCCAGTCAGTCAGGACGTACACTTTGAGTATGGTGCACGTTCCGCGAGGAAGCTTGTCGGAGGTTGTGTGCTCCTGACAGAGGTGCTGAGACGGTTTAAGCTGCAGGAAGGGGAAGCGGGTCTGGGCAGAAGGGAGAAGAGGGACCGCTCCCGAGTCCTCCTGGCGGGGAGATCGACACGGCTTCACACATTGCAGGTGCCCTGTATCCGGCCGACATGGCCCAGCCACCCCTGCTTCTGTAGGAAGGGTGGGCTGGTAAGCGTTTAACAGTTGACTCTTTGGGTAAAAAGCCATCATCTGTAGCATTTGCCAATTTCCAGGGTGTAAATATTTCCAGGGCTAATTTCTAGCTACCAGTGCTCCTGTCGCTGAATGCAGGTTTGGGGAGGGGATGTTACAGCTGGCTGTCGGGAGTCGGGACGAGCTTGCTCTGGCGTGCGGCTGGCAGGGCCTCGGGCAGGTGGCCGTCTGCAGCGGGAGTGGCCTGCCACCGCCATCTCCACAGCCAGGCGTGTCCTTCCTAGGAGGGCAGCGGTTGCCGCCATGACCGCTCGGCTTACCCCTCGCATGTGAGACACGCACTTCCTCATCTGTCTTGGGGGAACAGCTACTTCCCCATTCCAGGGGCCTGTTTTCTTGAGAGGAGACTTGGAAGAGGGAGGTAGGGGGGATAAACCAGTGTCCAGCATTGCACTCGGTCTCAGGGTCGTGACACGTTCATCATCTCTCTTGTTCAGTGCCCATTCTAGAATGTTCTGGCCCTCAGATGGCTTCTATGCTTGCTTCCAGGCTTACGTGGTGCACAGCCAGACCTCAGTCCCGAGGGGCCTGTGCCCTGGTCACCACATCCCTCTCAGGACAAGGGAGCCCTGGTCACCACACCCCTCAGGACATGGGAGCTGCATTTGTCCACTTACTGTGACAGTCCTTCTCCATCGTGCTGGAGATGGCAAGTGCTGAGTGCGCTCCCAGGGGACACATGCTGCCCTCCTTATCAGTGAGGGGATTCAGTGTTAATGACAAAGCTGTGACACACCGCTCTTTGGCTGACACCTGCCAGATGCAAACCAGGTTTGCCTTTGGCAACAACACAGGTCTTTCACTTCAGGCTCCTGGCTCATCACCCCCTCCCTCTTCGAATGATGATGACTCTTCCCCAATTTCCAATTCCTCCCCCAGGTTGGAAGGGTTTTCTACCACTATAGAATAATTCCTTACACCATCTTGAAAGCAGCTGGCGAAGAGGTTTTTCCGATAATGGAATAAAAACAGGCTCCTTTTTGGATGTGTCACTTTGACCCATTTGGTGAAATACGTCACGTGGTCTGGGATCATACCTCATACGGGACCTTTTGCTTCCAAAGGAGGCTCTTGGGAACCACATCGAGTTTTCATAGGAAATACGATTTTTCTCCACAAGAGCTTGTCTTCTGCATTTGACAAAACAACTCCTCCCATCCTGCAGAGGAAGGTAAAAGCCTCTGGAGAAGGCGTTGAACTCAGAATTCTAGGGAGAAGATTCTCCACACACAGACCTGTGAGAGTGTGTTGAACTTTTAAATGCAGATGGAGTGGAATCAATCGTTTTTTTGAAAATGGATAACATGGTGAGTGAGTGCTGTCAGTGCAACACAATTACCCGAGTCCCGTGGGAGCAGGAATCCTTCTGATGAGAACTGACTTGGGCCGCGTGAAAAGGAGCCTGCCTGGGAACAAGCCGGGAGGAACACTAGCACATTCCTGCCTGGGTTTTGGTGATGTCAGCGGTGTTTTAACCAGAAGTCCCATTATTCTCCCTACCAGCCACAGAAATATTCTCCCTACCAACCACAGGAAGTGTGACCGTGTACCAACCCCCAGGAATCCTGTCAAGTTTAATTATTTTGGCTTTGGATTCTTACTTGGAAACCAAGCTTACGAGTGGTTTGGGCTCAAGTATATTTCTTTGCAATTACTTCATTTAATGGATAATTTGGACTATCGTTTGAAAGATGCACGTTTTTATGGGGGAAATGGTGTTATTTTTAGGTCACTCAGAACTTGAATTTTATCAAGATCAACAAAACTTGGATTTTGTCAGGAGATGTTGGTGAGCTTCAGCCTTTGGGAGCTGATGTTCAAACTGCTTTGCGTGGTGTTTCCCATTCCTTTGAAGCATTCAAGGAAATCCTTGGTCTTTGTAAATGCGCTGGCCAGCTGAGATGAAAGTTTGGACTCCCAGGAATGGTTTTCCCAATGTGGGGCCTGGTACCCCTAGGAGCTCCTGCACCCAGGTGGACCACGCTGCCCCTGGCTTCATGATCATGGAACCATGTTGCTGGGTGTCGAGGTGGCTCGACAAGCCTATTGGTGCACTCGTGGGTTCCACGTGCCATTATCATTTCCTCTTTTCCTGAAACAAATATATATCCCCCCGCACAGAGGAATAATTCCCCGTGCCTTTTCAGATGATCTCCACACTAGGAGTTGGGGTCGAAGCATTTCAAAGACAAACTCCCCCTGCCATGGGTTCCCTGGGTCCCACTGTTTTCCCAAATCAAAACTCTGCCCTTTGAGCCTTCAAGGTCTTTAGTTGATAAGAAAAGGATTTTGCCAAACATGCCTTTTTTTCTTTAAATCCTGGGACTTTCAATTTAATGGCTCCTTGTTTGTAACTCTGTCAGCTCCTGAAGAAAGAGGTCAATCATGGAGTCATACAACTCCATCTTTTAGTCTATAACAAAAGCCATATATATCGGGTTTTCCAGAGTCCCAAAGGGAATCGTTATTGGAATAATCATTTAAAGGCATTTCTTTGCAGCATTTTCCCAGAAATTGAATGTCAGAGCTACACCTCTGGTATTTGTTTCCTAGGGCCGCTTTAACAAATGGCTGTAGACTGGGAAGCTTGGGCAACAGAAATGTATTCTCTTAGAATTCTGGAGGCCAGGAGTCCAAAATCAAGGTGTCAGCACGGCTGTGCTCGCTCCAGAGGCTCTGGTGGAGAATCCCTCCTCGCCTCTTCTGTTGGTTCCAGGTGATTCTCAGCATTTCGTGGTTTGTGGACATATCACTCCAACGTCTGCCTCTGTCTTCACATAGCATTCCTCCCTCCGTGTCTGTGTCTTCTCCTTTTCTGTCTCTTACAAGGACACTTGTCGTTGCACGTAGGGCCCACCTTAAATCCAAGACGATCTCATCTTGAGATCTTTAATCATTTCTATCTGCGAAGATCCTTTGTCTGAATAAGATCACATTCACAGGTTCCTGGTGTTAGGACATGGGCACTTCTTCTTGGGGCCACCATTCAACCTTCTAACCCTCCTTTGTGTTTTATGATCAGAACATACCCAGCAAACTCAACCTTTGGATGGAACATGCTACCCTGGAGCTTCCTTCATCTGCAAAGGCTCTTAGGGCTTTTCCAGGGACCGATCCTAATCTGGGTTTCTGGTGCAACTGCTACGTATGCCCTTTGCTCACGTTCTCGCTTCCATTTCATGAAGAGACTTTCCATCTTCTGTCCTCCTTCAATGGGCCTATTTCCCTTCTAAAGTAGACCTTCTCCAGACTTGAAAGTAACAACCATGTAAGCACACTGTGCTCTCCCAGCTGCCCTTGTGACTATTGGAACAGAGCAACCAAAACATCTCGAAAGTGTCTAGATTAGAACTGGAATTGGGGGTTTGGATATTGAGCTAAAGCTTTTTTCACAGACATTAGACTAATATTTACCTTAAATTCTAAGGCTGGAGTAACCACGTAATGTTTGCTCATGCTTGAAGAGGGGCTGGGGGTCAGCCTTCTCCTTTTGGGGCGTGTTGGTTCACTGGCACTAATTTCGTGATCCAAATAGAGATGGCTTTCTTCCACAGTAACTCACTGCTGGTTCCAAGGCAAACCCCTGGTCCAGTTGGGCCAGTCCTTGCCTATGTCAGAGAGTTGGGACTCACTCTATTGCCAGTCACCGTGCCCTACGCCTTCCAGTGAGAGGCGTCCTCCGAGGTGGAGAGCTCTGGACAGAGATGTACGTTACAAGGCTGGGTCTGCGCTCCCGGGTCTTGCCAGACCGCTAGATGGGCGCATGGCACATGGCATGGTCAGCTCTACCTCCCTGAATCGGGCTGGGGCAGAGACTATCTGCCCACGGGCCTCCTGGTACAAAAGCTTACACGTAGCTCTGGGAAGCTCTCATTTTTCATTTTTAAGGCAATCTTTCACGGGGATTTTTAAGGCGATTATTCCGCTTCTAGGAATTTATCCTAAGGAATATTCATACTTAGAATATGCATATAGACACATGCACAGAGTTACTCTTTTGCGGTAATATGGATGTCCCTCCGCAGGAGAGTGGCTCTGCAAAGTAGTGCACACACAAAGGAGAACAGGCCCACAGCCCTTCGGAGAGTGGAGCTGGATGTCAGAGGACCCTCTCCCCGAGCGGCAGGCGAGGTTCGGCTGTGGGGCCAGAGCACCTGCCCTCACACCTGAGTCACTCAGGTGATTCGGGTGAATTAGCACGAGGTCTGGGCTCCACCTCCTCCAATGTGAAGTGGGAGGGTTACTCAGCCTGCCGGGTGGGGGTGTGTGCAGGTTAAGCGAGTTCTTGGCTGCAGAGGGCTCGGAACAGGGAGGGCTGGGCAGGGAGGGTTATAGCATCACCTGGGACGTGCCCGTTTTACATGAGTAAAACCTGGCGTGGAGCCGCGTGTGGAGGAGGCTGCTGTGTTTGTTCTACACAAGCCGTGTGTTCGTGCCAGCGCGTGAACACGTTTGTTGGAAGGGCCTGGGATTTCAGGTGATTTTAGCAAATAATTTGTTCAATCAGGGGCGTGATTTTGCTCTTGCACTTCGAATGCTTTCACTCGTTCACTGATTGAACAAATACCCGCTGGGTGTGCCATGGCCGTGGAGAACAAGACTGTCAGTAAAGCCACAGACACGGTGCCTCCTGGAAGGGGGAGCCAGATTCCACAGGCGCATAATTAATCACTTAATCACGGGTGCCTGAGAGCCAGAGTGGGGGGTGGGGGGGCTGCCTTCTTTCTGGAAGCCGGCCTGCCGGGGCTGATCTCTGACAGATAAGCAGGGATTCCCAGAGGAAAGGGGGGGTATTCTTGCAAAGGGGGCAGCAGGTAGGAAGGCCCAGGAGCTGGGAGGGGAGCAGGTGGCAGGGGAAGTCCTTTAAGGAAGCAAAGAGCCAAGTAGAAAACAGCTAGCCAGAAAAGGGCTTTGCAGGGCAGGGTAGGGCGGGCGGAAATGTGATAAAATGTAGGGTTTAAAAATATTTCCCGCCCCCCACCCCCTGCCCACTGGAGGGCGGGCTCCAGGCCACAGAGACACCTGGGGAGAGGTGAGGGTGGCTAGGATGGGGGGCTCTGGATAGGGGGATGAACTGATTGCCTTAAAAGACAACCTAATTTAAATTCAGAGAATCTCACTGTTTAACCTCATTAAAAAGGAATGCAGCTTAACACAGGAGGGCTGGGTAAATTAACACCTGAATTGCTGGGAACACAAGCAGCCTGGATTAAGACCTCTTTAAAGCAAATAAATATCCAAGTGGACCCTCAGGCTGGCTCCACCAGCTGCTCCTGGGGGTGGGGGGCAGGGGGCAGGGCCAGGAAAAGGCCACGGGGTGGGTGCCCTAGCCGGGCCATGCACCCCCTCTGCCCTGCTCCCCAGGACACCCGGGTGGGCTCAGAGGCCACGGTCTGAGACAAAGGCTGGCCGCCTTCCCAATCTGTCCCCAAATTTCCTGAGGCGCTGCCAGCGGGGAGGGCTGACTGGATTGAAAGGGAATGAAAAACAGATCTTGGCTGGCTCTTCTGAAGGCCGGGCCTCCAAGGCCAGTGCTCCGCCAGAGGCCTGGGGCCGCCTGCCTGACAGCAGCTCTCACTGTGATAGCGACAGGCCAAGGCCACTGGCCACCCCACCATCTGCCAGTGGGAGATGGACAGCTGCCTGAAGCAAGGGCTCTGGCAGGGCCACTTACCCAGGACATCCCCTCAGTGACCAGTGATTAGCAACGGGAAGGAGGAGCAGAGAGATCGCGTCCTCTGGCCCGGCAGCTTGCCTCTGAGGTGAGCCCCGGGCACTTCAGCGAGCTTCCTGAGTGGCCGTGGGGCTTTTCCGGTGCTCGAAGGAAATGTTTTGCTGTCATGTGCACGGCATCCTGGCTTTCAGCCTGGTAGGTCTGCAGCACGGGGAGGCTTCCAGGCACCCGGTCAGGTGCCCTGGTTTTCTCGGCGGAGGACAAGCCGAGGCTCTGTGCTCAGCAGCTCTGGGGCAGAGCCTGGTGGCTCCTGGATGTCTGGCCTGAGCCATCGAAGCACAACAGGAAGCCCAGCCTCCACAGGACGCAGGGAGGGCGGGCTCTGGGCTTCTGATAGCGCGGGCTCAGGTGTCAGGACATCAGGAGGCTCTCGCCCCCAAGCTGTCCCTACAACCCCCCGACTGAGGCAGAAGCGGGCCCTTTCTCAGTTACCTCGGAGAAAACAGGGTGCGACCTCGGCTGATTCTGGAACCTGGGAAGATGGAGGATTCATGGGTCCGTTGAGCATCCCTGAGGGGGACGGGGTGGGTAACCCGGGGCCCGGAGATGTTGGAAACTCACCTTTGGGTTTGGACCTGGAATTTCCTCTCCAGAGCAGAGGAGTGTGGGAGCTCAGAATCGAGTTGGGGGGGCGGGTCACTGCCTGGCAGCGGGTGGGCTCGTCGACGTCAGTTTGGACATGGTCTGTTTCAGGTGGCAGGTGGCCCAGCCAGCCCCGGCAGTAAAAGTACCCGTGGGCTTGTGAGCCCAGACAGTCCTGGGCGCCGGGCTGCTGGGACGCCCCGGGATCAGCATTCTGGCTCCCGCTCTCAGCTCTGCCCCTGGCGCGGCCTCCTTCCTCAGGGCAGAAAGGGGCACATAGCTCTGGCCACTTCCCGCTTTGCTCTCATTTCCCTGGAGAGACCGAGGCATTGGGTCTCTTTGGCCACCATCATCCCGTCCCGTGACCTGGGCCGGCTGACCCCTAAACCGACCACGGGGACCAGAGGAGCGGCTCCTCTGACAGCTCCAGCCCTGGAAGCCCGTGTCCACTGGCCGTGTGTGGGGTGGGGATCGGGGAGCATCAGTCTGCTCACGGGCCACCATGTCCACTGCATTTGGGGGTTCTCTTAAATCCATCCATCCATCTTTCTTTCTTTCTTTTTTACTTGTTAAGTATTTATTATGGGGCAAGCACTGATTTAAGCACTTTGCAAGTAGTGACTCAATCCTATGAAGTACCCTTATTTTCATATTACAGTTGAATAAACTGAGGTCAAGAGGGGTTGGATAACTTTCCCCAATCATCCAGAATTTGAACATGGGTAATGTAGCTCTAAGGCCCACATTCTTTTTTTTTTTTTTTTGGTGGAGTTTTTATTTTATTTTATTTTATTTATTTCATTGATTTTGGGGATGATTTTGCCCATTATAGTTTTACTTTTTTTTTTTAATATGAAATTTATTGTCAAATTGGTTTCTACACAACACCCAGTACTCATCTCAACAGGTGCCCTCCTCAATGCCCATCACCCACTTTCCCCTCCCTCCCACCGCCTAAATCCATCTTTCTAGGTACTTTTTCTTTTTTCTAAAGTCAGTACATTTTCATTGTTGAATTTCTGAATATTGTCATTTACAGTATAGTGGCTTAAAGTTGTAATTGCCAAAACAGCCCTGGGCAGAAAAGGGGATTTGTTGGCTTGTGTAAATGGACACGCAGAATGAGATGTTGTTTTCCTGTCAATGATGCTGTCCTGCTGTATGATGATGTATGATGCATGATGGTGCATGATGTATGATGGTTATGATGATGTATGATGTGTGATGTATGATGACGTATGATATATGATGTATGATGATGTATGATGTGTGATGTATGATAATGTATGATGTATGATGATGTATGATGGTGTAGGATGTCTGATGGTGCATGATTTATGATGGTTATGATGTGTGATGATGTATGATGGGTTCATGATGACATATGTGTGATGTATGATGCCTGATGGTGTATGATGCATGATGGTGTGTGATAATGTATGATGTGTGACGTATGGTGATGTATGATGTATGATGATGTCAATGATGAATGTGGTGCTGTCCTGCTGTAGGGACCAGTGGCCCTGTGGCTGCAGTTTTGTGTATAGAAGACTCTTCTGTCCGTGTGGTCCTCAGAGCTGTGCCTACGTGGCCCTTTTCCTCCCCAGATGTCCCACTTGGAGGTCCCTGGGACAGGGGCCAGTAGAAGGGCTCCCTGGGCCTTGGAGAGGACCCTCCTCCATAGGGGAGGGGTCAGAGGTGCGTCCCACTGTTGGGAGCGTTCAAAAGTGGGCCACACACATGGCCGTGGCAAACAGAGACAGCCCCATTTCTCAGCGATTCTGTGCAGAGCACCTTGTCTTGTTATTGCCATTAAAGGTGTAGAGCGGCAGCATCTCATTGGTGGTGTTTTTGTGGCATCAGTTTCTTCTGAGGTAGACATTAGTCCCAGCAAATATACTTGCAGTTTCTGGACCTACTATTTAGTTCTAGTGGCCGTCCTTCCATTGAGTGAGTCCAGCACCTGATGTGAATGTATCATGCCGTGAGGGAGGGCCAAGGGCTTTCTTTTCGTACGAATATCCAGTTCCAACACAATTTGGTGGAAAGACTCCTTTTTTTGTTGGGTTGCTCCTGTGCTTTTGTTGAATCTGTTTTGCTCTCTCTGTTCTCTTTCACCGATATATTTGTTGGTACTTTATGCTCGTGTCACACCGCCTTGATTGCTGCTATAGCTTTGTAGTAAGTCTTCAAGTCAGGTACTCTAGTCCTCCAACATTATTCTTCTTTTCTAAAATTGTTTTGGCAGTTTTAGGTAGTTTGCATTTCCATACAAATTTTGGAACCCGCTTGTGAATTTCCACCTAAAAGCCAGTGTGCGTTTGATTTGGATTACGTTAAATTTATAGAGAAGTTTTGGGGAAATTGACATCTTAATACTGAGTCCTCAAAGCCACGAGTGTGGGATGTCTCTTCACTTGTTTAGGTCTGACTTCATGTCTCTCAGTAATATTTTATGGCTTCTAGTGAACAGGTCTTGCATGTGTTTATTGAATTTACTAAGTGTTTTGTTTTTTGATGTGATTGCAAAAGGAATTTAAAAAATTTCATTTTCCACTTGTTGCTAGGATATAAAGTTATAGTCTATTGCTGTATTTTAAACATGTGTTCTGTGACCTTATTAGTTATAAAAGTTGTTTTATAAATTCCTTAGGATTTTCTATGTAAACAGTGGGCTTTTCTGCAAATAGGTAATATTACTGCTTCTTTTCTAATCTCTGTTCTGTTTGTTTGCTTTTTCTTGCCTTATTATAATGGCCAGGACTTCCAGTAGAACATGGAGCGTAAGTAATGAGAGTAGACATCATCACATCAGTCCTAATATTAAGGGAGAGGCATTCAGTCTTTTTCAACATTCAGTATAGCTTTAACTTTGGTTTTTGTGTGTATCCCTTTAACAGACTGAAGATGTTCCTTTCTAGTCCTGGTTTGCCAACATTTTAAAAATCATGAATGGTTGTGGAATTTTGTCAAATGGCCAAGTGCTTTTTTTGTGACTGTTGAAATGATCATATGTTTTCTTTTATTCTGTTAATAGCACAACTTATATTTATTGCTTTTTGAATGTTAAACCTGCCTTGTAGGGACGCCTGGGTGGCTCATTCGGTTAAGCTTCTGACTTCGGTTCAGGTCATGATCTTGCGGTCCGTGAGTTCGATCCCTGTGTCCAGCTCTGTGCTGACAGCTCAGAGCCTGCAGCCTGCTTTGTATTCTGTGTCTCCCTCTCTCTCTACCCCTCCATTGCTTGTGCTCTGTCTACACTCTCAAAAATAAATAAACGTTTAAAAACAAAAACTTGCCTTGTATTCCTGGGAAAATTTTCACATGGTCGTGTGATATTATCCTCTGTTACTGGATTTTATTTACTAAAGTTTGCTAAGGAAATTTGGATCTATGTTCATGTAAGTTTCTTCCACTATAGTGTAATTTTCAGGCTGTTGTATTAGAATTCTTTTGGCCTGATATAATGGATTGGCGAAGGTTCCCTCCTCCATTATTTTTTGAAAGAGTTTGTATGAGAGTGGTGTTATTTTTCTCTTTAATAGATAGATAACAGGGCTATTCAGAGTTTCTGCTTCATTTTGTGTCAAATTTGGTAAGCTGTGTATTTTTCATGGAATGTGTCTGTTTCATGTAAGTTGCTCTATTTGTTGGTGTATAGTTATTCAAATACTCCCCTATTTCCCTTTTAAAATCTGTAGGTCCTGTAGTAATACTCTATTCTTTGTTCATCTTTCTCTCTTTTTCTTTATCAATAACAGCTAGGAACTTTCTTTCTTTCTTTCTTTCTTTCTTTCTTTCTTTCTTTCTTTCTTTCTTTCTTTTGTTCTTTCTTTCTCTTTCTTTCTTTCTCTCTCTTTCTTTCTTTCTTTCTTTCTTTCTTTCTTTCTTTCTTTCTTTCTTTCTTTCTTTTCATTTTGAGAGAGAGAAAGAGACACTGTGAGTGGGGAAGGAGCAGAGAGCCAGAGGATCCCAAATAGGCTGCACACTATCAGTGCAGAGCCTGATGTGGGGCTTGAACTCACAAATCACGAGATCATGACCTGAGCCAAAATCAAGAGTCAGATGCTTAACTGACTAAGCCACTCAGGTGCCCCTAGCTGGGGATTTATAAATTTTGTTGCTCTTGTTTTTTTTTGTTTTTGTTTTTTCCATTTCATTGATTTATGGCTTTATCATTTCCTTCCTTCTGTTTAATTTAGGTTTACTTTGCTCTTCTTTTACTGGTTTTTGAGTTATGCATTAGTTCATTAATTTTTGAACTGCCTTTTTCTACTATTTAAAGTGGTAAATATCACTCTAAGCAAATCCCAAAGTCAACTAGTTGTATTTTCATCACTATTCAATTTGAATATTTTCTAAATTTCCCGTGTTTTCTGAGACATGGATTATTTAGAAGTAGGTTGTTCAATTTCTACACATTAGCAGTGTTTTGATGTATTGTTAATTTCTAACTTCCACTTTGGTCAGAGAATATACTTAGTATGATTTTAACCCTTTTATATTTAATGTCTTATTTTATTGGCCCGTATATGGCATATCCTGGTGCACATGTTCTGTGGACTTGCCAAGAATGTGTATTATGCAGCTTTTTGGTGGAGTAAACAGTAAATCTGTAGCTTTACTCATTTTTAATCTACTCTATTAATTTATGAGGGATGGAAATTAAAGTCTTCAACAGTGCTTGTGGAATTGTCTATCCTTTTTGAAAAAAAGATGTTTATTTTGAGAGAGAGTGCAAGCAGGGAGGGGCAGAGAGAGAGGGGGAGAGAGAGAATCCCAAGCAGGCTCTGAGCTGTCAGCGCAGAGGGCTTGAACTCATGAACCATGAGATCGTGATTTGAGCCCAAATCAAGAGTTGGATGCTTAACTGGCTGAGCCACCCAGATGCCTGAGGATTTGTCTATTTATCCTTTTAATTCAATTTTTGCTTCATAGAGTTTGACATTCTATTACCTGTGTGCACGTATATGATGACTTTTCCTATTTGGTCATATATCATTCACAGGTGACCCTTGGACAAAATGGGTTTAAACTGCATGGTCCACTTAGATGGGGATTTTTTTTTTTAGATAAATACAGTCTAGTGCTATAAATGTATTTTCTCTTCCTTACGATTTTCTTAATAGCATTTTCTTTTCTGCAGCTTACTTTATTGTAAGAATACAGTGTGTAGAACCTATATCACACAAGATACGTGTTAATCGACTGCTTCTGTTACCAGTAGGGCTTCGGTCAACAGTAGGCTTTTTGTAATGAAGTTTTTGGGAAGTCAGGTTATACAGGGAATCTTGACCACCCTGGAGGCTGGTGCCCCTAACTCCTGTGCTGTTCAGGGGTCAACTGTAATTTGTTCATGGCTCCTATCCCTTGTGAGTGATGTGTTAGAGACTCTGGATTCTGTTCTGGGCCTCCAGAGAGTACTTATTTTCTTTGCTAAGCAGACAGTATATATGGCTTTGAATTCAAACTTGAAATCCCCTCTCTTGTAGCAAGTAGTTCATGTCTAATTCAGTTCTTTCAGCCTTCGGGCTGTGCCGGAGCCTGCCTGCACATGTGCTGTTAAGTGCTTGGCCAGGTACTTGGGCTGAGTTTACATGCAGAATCCCCTTCTCCTGCCCTGACTCTCCCCTCCCCGTGTTCCCCGTTTACTCTCCAGTGGATGTAGTTTCCTCTAGCTCTCTCCTCTGGTTCTGGAAGCTGGGGATACTGAGGGTCTGCTCCTCAAATTTAGCTGCTCTGGCTGTCTCAGCTCTGGGTCTGCTCTTAGACTCAAAGTCATGAAAATGGGAAACTCACCCCACACTGTTCCCTTCTTCCGAACGTCCACTCCCCTCTAGTGTCTGCCTGCTCTTGACTACTCTTCAGTGCCTTCAGACTTAAAAAAAAAATAGTCTGAAGATTTTAGGTGTTATCTGTGGGAAGGATGGTCCAACAGGAGCTATTCGTCCATCTCCAGAATTGAAATGGTCCATCTGCTTTTTATTTTCTAAGACATTGCTGTTGACCTATATACTTTGATTCTGTCTTTGTAAACCTATGTTATTTTATCGTTTTGATATTATTCCAATGGGACTTTTGTAGGGAGCAGCTTTGCACTCGACTATTCAAGTTATCACGTTTAATCCAAGGTCTAGAGTGTTTTCTCTATTTTGAATAATTTCAAAAAAATTTCTGGGTTGAAGGACATAAATGCTTTCAAAGCTTATAAGTTGACATGTCGTAGGGTATGGTTTTATCTATTTGTTCCCCCTCCAGCAGGAATAGACCTTGTCTGCAGGGGCCTCCTGCTTTTCTTTGTTCTCTCTGATGGTGGGAGAGACCCACAGTTATGTCCGGAGCCCCAGCCAGGACGGTCTACGGTCATTGGGCAGAATACCCAGAGGGAAGGCTGTTTCTAGCCCAAGAAGTAAATCCCTAACTTTCTTGACTGATCTAAGCCTATATGTCCTTGGGCATAGTTCAGTTCTCACTGGGTTGTGTTTACAGTTTTTACCATTTCTACCTCTGCTCATCTAATCACCTTGCCTAGAGATAGGATTGTGGGTTTATCATGAAATCAAACTCCCACTCATTTAAAGAATCACAGTAGCATAGGGGCGCCTGGGTGGCTCAGTCGGTTAAGCGGCCAACTTCGGCTCAGGTCATGATCTCACAGTCCGTGAGTTCAAGCCCCGCATCGGGCTCTGTGCTGACAGCTCAGAGCCTGGAGCCTGTTTCAGATTCTGTGTCTCCCTCTCTCTGATCCTCCCCCATTCATGCTCTGTCTCTCTCTGTCTCAAAAATAAATAAACGTTAAAAAAAATTTTTGAAAAAAAAAAAAAAGAATCACGGTAGCAGAGAGCCATAGAGGAAACCATTAGGTCTTATATGAGGTGCTGTTTGACTTGACCCTGGAGACTGTGCAGTAGTCAGGTCGGTTCTCAGAGGCGGACACAAACCAGCAGCTTCATGGTTGACCAGGGGAGAAGCCGGCAGCTTGACGATGTCATTGATCTGGCACTGGCCCAGCACACCAGGTCGCCTCCTCCGTAACCACAGTCAGAATCCCAGGGGGCTCAGCTACAGCCGCCTTGTCTTCTTTTCTTCGACTGCTTTATGACACTTCCTGTGGACAGGGAGTTTCAGTTCTGCTCAGCCTATCAAATGGCCAGAGACAGAGGCCAGAGGAGCCGCAGAGAGAACGTCAGTGTCAGCTGCGCAGAGAACAGCCACGCTTTCAGGAGGGCTCCCCTGGCTGGCGGAAGGCTGATGGTTCAAAAAATCCTAAGTAAGCTGTTACTGCAGGAATGCACCTGAGCCTTGAATTGTGGTTTTAAGGGGGAGGAGAGGCAGGGTGAGGAAAATATCTGCTCAAAGTGTGATCCGTGGCCCCGAAGCACCTGGGAACTTGTAGCTTCAGAGCCATGAATCTACATCTTGACAAGACTTCCACCCCCACCCCAGGGGATTTCAGGTACCGTAAGATTCAGCCATTCATCTAGGAAGGCACGTCATGGGTGAAGGCCCTCACCTGAGAAATGCACGCAGGCTTTCTTAGGTAACACTCCAGGGTGGAGGCTGACCTGGTGACACAAAGATAGGAACAGTGTTTGCCAGCCAGAAAAGGCGCCCTTGGGACAGCTCTGCGTTTGCTCCACAGCATGGAGAAGCACAGACATCACAGGGCTTGGTTTTTCTACATGATTTAAAGCCCACCTGTAAGCCCCTGTTCAGTGGCATTGGCGAGATGTCCGGCGTGGACCCTTATCAGCACACCCCTCCTGTCTCTGGGGTCTGTGCCCCCTGGGGGGCCCTCCTGCCTGCTCTCCCAGCTGGCAGTGATCTGGAGATAGATGGGTCTGAGCTTCTCAAGAGAACCCCACATTTGCTGGCATTACTTTTCTTCCTGGGAGGGAGAAAGGATTCCTTGCTCACAGAAAGCATTTTTACAGATCACCTATGCTGCAGCAGGAGGTGTTTTTAGAATCTCCTTCCTTTTTTTTTTTATTTTATTAAAATTTTTTTAGCATGTATTCATTTTTGAGAGGCAGAGAAAGAGTGCAAGTGGGGGAGGGGCAGAGAGAGGGAGACCCAGAATCCGAAGCAGGTTCCAGGCTCCGAGCTGTCAGCACAGAGCCTAACGCGGGGCTTGAACCCACGAACCGCGAGATCATGACCTGAGCTGAAGTCAGATGCTTAACTGACTGAGCCACAGGCCACCCCAGAATCTGTCTGCTTCCAAATTGCCTTTTGATCTCACCAAGAACACTTGCGCTGATGACGTGGGACTTGCAGGGTGGGTCCACCCCTCTCCGTTTGGCATGGCCAGTGTTGAGGAGCAGACAGACCGGGTGGGGTGCTCTGTGGGCCTTCCTCTCCAGGTTGGAGACAGTGGTGCGGACAGTCTCCCGTGAACTTGGGATCAGACTGGATCTAAGAACCCCTGAGATCCACGTAATTGTGTTGATTTCAACGCCGGTGTGACAAACACTTGTCTTCTTTCTGGGGAAGTCGGAGGCAGACAGAGCTGAGCCGCGGTTAGATACACTTAGAAGCGCTTTACAGTTTTTATCGAGTTGCACATATCAGAGACCTTTCAGCCCAGGCTGGCCTCCAGGCAGGGCACCACCCCTCTCTGGTTTTCCAGGGGCCTCCCCTGGTTTTTGACTTTGTTTCAGAGCATGGACTGGAAAGGACCAGTTGGAGGGTGGGCTTTTCTTTTCCAGGCAAGGCCTGGGGCTGCAGCAGAAGGTTCTTCCTGGGCACGTGGAGAGACAAAGGGTTCTAGAGGTGATGACGAGTCTTACCATAGTGAGGTGACCAGTGTCCCCCAAAAGATAAGTCCAGGTCCTAACCCCGGGTACCTGTGAATGTGACCTCAGTGGAAAATAGGGTCCTTCATCTGCAGATGAAATTAAAGTAAGGGTCTCGAGATGAGATCCTCCTGGATTAGGGTGGCAGAGTCCTTAGAGGGACAGGGATGGAGAGGACACACAGAGGCGCAGGGCGAGGCCGTGTGAAGCTGGACACAGAGATGGGGATGATGTGGTTGCAGGCCAAGGGATGCCTGGGGCTGTCAGGAGAGGGCAGAGGCAAAGAAGTTTCTTCCCCCAGAGGCCCTGGAGGGAGCAGAGCCTGCTGTCACCACAACTCCTGACATCTGGCCTCCAGCACCCTACGAGAATAAATCCATAAATCCGCAGTTTGTGCTAATTGCTTTCATGTCCCCAGGACACTAACACGCCTCCCTTCTTCAGAAACCAGCAGCCCAGCCCGGTCCTGGCAGCCCTCTGCCCTTGGCAGCGATTTCGCCCCTTGCTGGCCTCACTCCCCATTCCAATTGGGCCGGTCTGTGCTCTGATGGGCTGTGTCCCCCTGGCTGGCCTTTTTGGCCGTAGCCCCAGTTATTTTGATGTTTCCTTTATGTCCACAAATGGGGAGGATGTTTCTGCTGCCAGGGATTCAAGTCTTTGCCAGGTGCCCAGCAGTCGGTCTTGTTCTTGTGGTATTTTTACAGCCTAAATTAACTCCTAAGGAACTGGTACAAATTGCTCTCTGCAGCTTGGGTCAGAAAGAGGCCAGCATCCGCTGCGAAAGGTCTGGCTGACCCCTGTGGGCGCTCGGATGTCAGAGTGGTGGGCTCAGTCCTCGGTTCCTTTCCACCTGGGGCTGAGTTCCTGGCTGAGGTATGCCCACAAGGTGGGGACTCCCCTGTGAGCCGGGCTTATCCGAGGACCTCACCCTCCATGAACAGTCAGCGGGAAGAGCTGAGAGATCATACGGAAGAGGCATTGGGTGCAGGAGTGCTGTTTGAATTTCAGAGAAACCTCAAGCAGTGAGTGACGACAGGTGCTTGTTAGGAAAATGGGTCTGATGGTCTCAAGCCCTAGGTAGGCAGGAGATCCATGGCTAGAAAAGGAAATTAATTTTTTAGAGAGCTGAGGTGGCTCTTGGGGGCACATCCTTGTGAATATCAGTGGGATCTCTGGGCAAGGATTGCAGGGCCCAGGGCTGGAGGGCTCCCCTCCCCTCCCCGCCCCTCCCAGCCTCGCAGCCTGTTCTGCTCTGAGCCTCCGGCCTCTGCCACTCAGCTACCAGATGACCCGAGCCTGGGGCGGCCTCGGTGGAGGAACTTTCCAGAGTTTGTCCTTTCCCTACTTCCTGTTCAGCCTCGAAAGGCTTACTTCTGTGCTCACGACCAATACATTTAAAATAAAAGGTTGTGACTTGGTAACTATGCAAGAGCATTCACAGACCACCCTGTATTGCAGAATCACAGAGAAAACCAGAGTTTCGCGTTAGACACGACCACGGCCCCTAAAGATGTCCATGTCTCGATCCCCAAAGCTGTTAATGTGAGGCCTTGCCTGACAGAGGGAACTTCGCAGATGCAGTTAAATCAGGGACCTAGAGGTGGGGGACCTGGGTCATCTGGGTGGATCCAGTGTAACGGCAAGGGTGTGTGCAAGAGGGAGGCGGGGGGATCAGCGTCCGATGACAGGCAGAGGTGGGAGCAGTGTCAGGACGGGCCCAGGAGCCAAGAATGAAGGCAGCCTCTAGAAGCCAGCAAAGACAAGAAGTGGGTTCCTCCCTGAAGCCTCCAGAAGGAGCATCGCCCTGCCAGCAGCTTGCGTGGAGGACATCCTACCTCCGGATCTGCAGAGGAACCCACGTGTGTGGCTTTGAGCCACCAGCTTTGTGGAAGTTTGTTACTGCAGCCACGGGAAGCTGGCCTGGTGATAAGGAGGCTGAGGGGTAACGGGAGACACCGTCGGCACTGGGCTGGGCCTCGGGGGACCGTGGCCGCGGGGGCGACTGGGAGAGGGGCTGCACAGCTCAGAGGGGGGAAGGCCCAAGGCCCCTCCTGGCTCCGAATCTGGGTTCGAGGCATCACACCAACGGTGTCTCCCTCTTCGGTTTCTGATGCTTCTGGAGGCTCCCAGTTAAGATGTTATATTCGAGGGGCGCCTGGGTGGCTCAGTCAGCTAAGCATCCTAGTGTCGATGCCGTTGCGGGTCGTGATCTCATGGTTTGGAGTTCGAGTCGCACGTCGGGCTCTGCACTGAGCACGAAGCCTGCCTGGATTCTCTGTCCCTCTGTCTCTGCCCCGCCCCTGCTCATGCTCTCTGTCTCAAAATAAGTAAATGTTTAAAAAATGGTATTACATTCGAGGGGCATCTGGGTGGCTCAGTCAGTTAAGTGTCTGACTCTTGATTTCGGCGCAGGTTGTGATCTCAAGGTTGTGGGATTGAGCCCCACATCGGGCTCTGCCCTGAGCGTGGAACCTGCTTAGGATGCTCTCTCTCTTTCTCTCTCTCTGGCCCTCCACCACCTCTCAAAATAAATAAATAAATAAACGGTAAAAAAAAAAATGCATTACATTCAAAATGCAAAAGATCTTGGGGCGCCTGGGTGGCTTGGTTGGTTAAGCGTCCGACTTTGGCTCAGGTCATGATCTCGAAGTTCGTGGGTTCGAGCCCAGCATCGGGCTCTGTGCTGGCAGCTTGGAGCCTGGAGCCTCCCTTGGATTTTATGTTTCCTTCTCTCTGCCCCTTCCCCGCTCATGCTCTCTCTCTCTCTCTCAAAGATGAATAAACATTAAAAAAAAATGCAAAAGATCTCTGAGCAGACTGAAAGTAAGACTGGGGATCCCGGAGTGCAACTGTAGACCCGGCGGGCAGTGTCCCTACCTCGAGGGCCTAGAGCCCCACCTCACTGCCTTCCTCTCAGCGTGTCCCCCTGTGCAGCCTCCAGCGGGTGGGATTTACTTCTGTGTTGCCGCAGCCTGGCTGAGGAGAAACCCTCTCTGACGCCCTCTGCCATCCCACAGCTGTGGGAACCACGCCACAGGTTTGGTGCCATCTATTAATGCAGAACGCTGAGTTTATCGCTCACCGAGATTGAAATCTGCAGCAAGCACTTGCTTTGCTGGTCCGCTGAGCAGCACGTGGGGAAAATGCGCAGTTAATGATACAGTATAAACTAGAGAGCTCCGCTCTCATAATAATTTTGTTATGGTCAATCTAAGCCTAATATCCTCTCTCACAGCGTTTGCTGCTGTCCTGAATCTTTCCTCTGAAAAGCAGTAATGGGAAGGCCATCAGCAGAGCTTATGGGAAAACGATCGTGCTTAAAACGACCAGGGCTGCTGGCTAACAGCACCGCTGCCTCGTCGGGAGTGACCCCCGTGTCTGCAGCCCAGGAGGGCCCCGCCCAGCGCCCACCTGCCGCCTGCCCGGCATCCCTGCCTCTGCCGTCCCCTCTGCAGGGAGGGCTTCACAGATGCCCAGGGGCACCTGGGGAGTAGGGCGCCAAAGGCCACTGGCCTTCCAGGCGGCAGACGGCAGCTTGGCCACAGCGGCTCACCTCTCCCTTGGCCACCAGGGCGAGCTCCCAAGGGGCAGAGCACCCCCCGCTCCCCGTGGAGGCCTTTGCTAGGGGTCAGGCTTGTGGCCAGGTGGGAGGCCACGTTAGGGAACACCTGCCACGTGGCAGCATCAGTAAAACCTGTGAGGTTTTCAGAATGGCAGCAGAGGCTCAGACTTGGTCTCCGCCAGCATGGCTGGACTCCACGGGCCTGCTGTTCTAGAACCTTCCAGCAGCTGAACAAGCAAGGAGCTCCGCTTTGCGCCCCACGCAGGTCGATGGGGTTCCCTTTGCCTGCTGACCAGCCACAGGTCTCAGGACCCGCCTTTCGGGGAGTGTCTGTGAGACGTTGTAGGAAGAGCAAAGAGGGACAGAACTCCTGGAAAGCCGCCGGTGGCCACAGTGTGGGGCAGGAGCGACACTTCTCTGTACTCGCAGACAGGCCCCTCCTTCTGGGAAAGCGAACAAACAGATGAGAGAAAACAGCAGAGGTAAAAACGGAGAGCCTGCTTGCACAGTATTTCCATCTTCCGGGAGCCATGGAGGGAGGCATCCTGTGACTGGCCGTGGCCCTGGGTCCTGCCACACTCTGTTGGGCGGTGTCCACGCACAGCGACGCTCTGAGGGCCATGGTTGGGCCCAGAATGTTTGGTAGAGTTTGGGGACGCGGGCATGACAGCTCACGGATGACGGCATCCTCCCCCCAGACTTCGCAGGGCATGTGACTCCCTTCCCTGAGGGGACGAACGAGCCTTCTGGCGCCTGCTCCGGGCTTCCTCACGGACGACATGCAGACAGGGAGCTGCAGCCTGTCTCAGGGAAGCAGGGACCGGGAAATGACTAAGGGCGGAGGTAACGGCAGCCTTAGAACAAAGCCCCACGTGCCTGGCGGCTTCACCAGCTGAAGTTCATCTTCTCATGGTGCAGAGGCCCAGAGCCCCCATCGGGGGCCTGAGGCCTCCTTCCTGGGCTTCCCTATGGCACCCTCTCGCTGTGCCCTCCTGGGGTCCCCCCCCCCCCGTGTACATGCACCCCTGGGTCTCCGTGTCCAAATTCCCCCTTCAAGGGACACCGGTCCTGTTGTACCAGGGGCCACCCCAACGGCCTCATTTTACCTTAATCACCTCTTTGGGGGCCCTGTCTTTAGACACAATCACATTTGGGGGTATTGGGGGTTAAAGTTTCAACTCACAAATCTTGGAGGGACATAATTCAGCCCATCACATCCATGTGTCTGTCAGCTGTTACTGTAATAACGTGAAGCAAGTCACCTCAAAGCAAAACCCAACATTCATTTCTCCTCGACACCTGCAGGGTGGGGGCCAGGCTGCAGAGAGGCCGCCTTGGGGCCGACTGAGGCCGGGGTGGCCCTGGGCTGCAGGCTGGGCTCGGGTCTGCCTCAGGTATCTCTTCTCTTCGGGGTCATTGGCCACTGATTCTGCTTTTCTCCTGTCATCCTAGGAGCGCAAAGTGCACAGGCCTGGCTGGGTTATATCCACCAGTCCCCTCCAGCCAACGCCAGTCTCATGTCGAGATTATAGGACTTTGCAGACAAATGTATCTATCTCTCTATGTATCTTTTTAAAAAGCCTGCAACCTTTTCATTTCTATCACATGATACTCATTTTTGCTAAACTTCTCTTAACTCACATCTCATCCCTGAGCCTTTTGTCTTATTTTCCAGTTAGCCTGTTGCGTTTCCCACTGAAACTCTCCCCTGTTCGGTTCCTGCGTTCAGTCCCCGGGTGTCTTCTGCACAGAGCCTCCCTGCGGAGCCCCCATACTTATGGGTCAAGCACGTGATGGCTTCTCTCCTGACTGCACAGTTCTGCAGGGGTGACAGAGGCCAGTTTGCTGAACAGCGAAAATGGAGCCGATGATGTGACACACAAACGTGGACTTTTCAATTGCCATTAAATTCAACAAAATACAGCATGGTGGACCTTTGCGTTTTGTGGCATCGTGGAATCCACACTCTGAAGATTCGGGTTGTAGACATGTGCTGAATTTGCATGGTTATTGTTAGCAACAACAAATCTAGCATATTTTATAGGAATGCAGACTTTCTCCCTGAGCCTTCTTTGGTTTTAAGGGTAAATCTTACATCATCGTATGGTTTGTTACATATTTTGAAAGCAGATGCGTGTTCTTCTTCCTAAGCCATCCTGGGGACCCCAGATTTTCCAGCTCCCCGGTTGGTGTCTTACTGGCATTTTCTGGGCGCTTGAGTCTGGAGTTGGTCTCACTTCACTAGTCCTGGGATCCAAGATTAGAGCGACTCATCTTTTTATTTTTTTATTGTGGAAAAATATACGTAAAACAAAATTTTACCATCTTAACCATTTTTAAGTATCCAGTTCAAGAGTTTTCATCTTTGCAAACAGAAACTCTGTACGTTCTGTGGAAAGAGAAACGGAGTCATATTAAATACTTTGAGTTTATTTGGGCAAAACTCGATTCAACTCAGGCAGCAGCGAGTCTAGCAGATAAAAGGGGCTGAGAAACTGTACAAACTGAACCACTTTTGTGGGCAGGAGGGAGTGGGCAGGAAAGCGGGTTGGCTCTTGCAAGGTCCCTTTCCTTCAGGGAATGGGCTGAGGCCCTCGTTGGGTGCTGGCCAGATGATCCTGGACTGAAAGGTTTAAGGTTCTGTTTCTGGGAGAGCCAAAACCTAGGTGAAGTTCAGTCTTGATCTGGTGATACGGGGCTTAGCAGACGCGTGACTCAATTTTGGACCTGTCGTCTTGTTTTGAATGCCATCAAGTGATAATTCCCTTTTCCCCTGAAGAGTCTTTCTGGGCTAAAAGGCTAAAAATCATTTGCCGGCCACAGGTCATTTGCACAGTTGCTAGTGTGTGAACATGTGCTTTCCTTGGCAGCCTGGTAGCAGTGAATGCTCGTCCTGGGGCATGAGGATGCACGGCGGCCGTGCGTGAGGCTGGGCAAGGCTCGGGAGCAGATGCTGGGGCCGCCCACATCCCCTCTGCCCACCTCCCCGAGTGGTGCTTAGCTCCTCTGCACTCTGGGAAGAGAAGATGCTGATCTTCCTCCTGGGAGAGTGGAGATCAGGCTGTCTCCCCACATGGGTTTGCACGCAGTCAGGGCTCAGCACCTGACTTTGGGAGTGTATGCAAAAGGCAAGAGCTGCGTGTTCCTCAGGCAAATCGAGGCCCGATCCCGAGGCCTGCTCTCCCTCCCAATGCAGGATCCCAGGATGTGAGCACTCAGGGTGGTGACCGTCCCCACGATGACTCCTTGGCACTGTCCTTCAGGCACCGGGGACCATAGCGTCCACTCTGCCCTCAGTCCAAGGAGCTCTCCTTGCCCCTCCCGTCAGCAGACCGCCCCCCCCCCCCCCATGGCCGTGAGACCCTGGCCATGAAGCTGCCTCCTTCCCCCGCTGCTCCCTGCTGACCCAGCTGATGAACGGGGTAGGCCCGTCCCCAGCCAGCGCAGGTAATGGGCGGGAGGCCCGCCCAGCTTCGCTGCGCTGGGAGCCAATGGATCTTTAAATTGAGGTTTTTTAAAAAACTTGCCATCAGGTGGTTTGACCTTTGCTTCTAGAATTTGCTGCCATAACCTTTATTATCCTCCAAGGCAGCGCTGCCCTGGGCCGGCGTGTCTGAGCGAAGGGACGGAGGGAATGAGAGATTGGTCTCCGCTGAGGCACACGACGTGCGGGCACAGCCGGTCTGACCTGGGGCATTAGACATTCTGTCCTCAGACGGCGGGGAGGCCGCTGACAGCAAGGCGGGCAGGGGGGGTCGGCTGCGGAGAACAACTTTGGATTCCAGTAAAATGGGTGAGGAGGCCCCGATACTGAGACCTTTTCAAGGAGAATTACCGTGTGGACTTCAGGCCCCTGACAGGCAAACGAGGGGTCTCTGACCTTTCCATAAGAAAGCACCCTGCTTATCAACCATTTCGTGTGATTCACATTCCGCGTGGTTTTACTAGCCACCCCCCCCCCCCCCCCCCCCCCGCTTGCACGTGCACACGCGCACACACACAGGTTATAATGCCCCCGTCCCTCCACCAATCAGAGACCTCTCTGACTTCTAGCCACGCCCCCATTACCACCAGCCACGACCACCATGCCAGTCACTGGGGTTTTGTCAAAGAAGCTTGGGGGTTTCTGTGCCCACGGGATGGCCACAGGCTTTCTGCACTCCCGAAAGGGACATGTGGGCCCTGTTCTTCTGTTGGGAGCTGAGGATCCCAGGCAGGAGCCTTGGATTAGTTGATCTCCATGTTCGAGTGGCCGATTTAGCAGATAAAAATAGAGGAATCAGTATTTGCAAAGGCTTAACTACTAAAAAAGTGTTTGTTGCTCATCTAAAATTCAGATGCAGGTGTGTGTCCCGCATTTTACATGGCGACACTACTGTGAGCCCTGCCTACTGGTCAACCTGTGACACCGGGGTCTCTGCAGACACTCAGGGAAGAGGCTCGGGATGCTGTGAGTGACGAAAGACATGAAGGCCCAAGCCAGGGGGCTGGGAATGGGAATCCCCTCTGTCACAACTTGGACCCGAGTGGCTGGAGAGGACTGGGGGCGCACAGCGCTTCCCTGCAGCGGGCCGGGGTCCCCCTGTAGCAGGAGCAGGACCACGTGGGAGGCCGGGAGATAGGGCCAGGGTGAGAGGGCGTTAGTGGGAGGGGCAGAGCCTCTGCTAGCCCCACCCCCACACGTGTGCTCCCGCCCAACATCTTGCACTGAGCCCTGGCCAGGTCAGGCAGTTGCTTCGTCCCCCTTTGTTCATGCCTGATCACCTGTTCTCATGGGCTTCTGGGCTCTGGGTGAATTCTCTGGAGAAAAGGCTCTGCCCTGAGAGCCGAGGAAGCCAGGTCCTTCCAAAAGGCTGTGCCCCCGGGCAGGTGCCACAGTGTGCTTGTCTGTGAAATGGGAACCACAAGACGGACTCTGCCTTGCAATTTGCCCACAGAGATAAAGAGCAAACAACAAAGAGGTACCATCGCGTACCTCTTAGAAGGGCCGAAATCCAGACCACTGGCAACACCACAGGCCGGCAAGGGTGTGGAGCAGAAGGAGTGCTCATCCATTGCTGGGGGGATGCAAAATGGTGCAGCTACTTTGGAAGACAGTATGGTGGTTTCTTGCCGTGATATTGTGATTTATAATTGATACTGTATGTGGTCTTGGTCCCCACTTCTAGCACAGAGCTCCTAAAAACCTTAGAATTTCCAAAGTGATGAGAGCCACGGAGGTGTCTTTTGTTATGTTAATAAGGTGGCGACTCTCGGAAGGATGAGGGCAGGTGGCCCTAGAGAATCAGCATCTGAACTTTCGTTCCCACCTCCTGACGTCTGGGGAGAGGACAGGAGCAGGAAGTTGAATCAGTGAATGCTAATGATTTTATCAACTGTGTCTATGGAATGAGCCTCCATAAAACCCCACAAGGATGGGATTCAGAGAGCTTCTGGGTTGGTGGACCCCTGGAGACGGAGGGAGAGTGGCCCCCGGGAGAGGGCATGGGAGCCCCTGTCCTTTCCCCATACTCTGCCCTATGCGTCTCCTCCGTCTGGCTGTTCCTGAGTTATATATCCTTTTATTCCGAGTCAGTAATCTAGTAAGTAAAATGTTTCTCAGACTTGTGTGAGCTGCTCTAGCGGATTAATCAAACCAGAGGGGGTGGGTCAAGGGAACCTCTGATCTATGGCTGGTTGGAGAGAGAGAGAGAGAGAGAGAGAGAGAGAGATAGAGGGAGGGAGGGAGGGAGGGAGGGAGAGAGGAGTCCAGGAGACAGCCTGGTCTTGCCATTGGCCTCTAAAGTGGGGGCCAGCGGGTCTCAGGGTCTGATGTTCCTCCAGGTAGATGGTGTCAGAATAAATTGTATGTCACACGGCTGGCGTCAGAGAATTGCCTGGTGCTTTGGGAGCCCCCTCTGCCCCCACACATTGGACTTGGGCATCCAGGGCACATTTACTTAGAGAACTGAACATACTCTTCCCATATTTACCCAAAGGATTTGAAAACTCACATCCACAAACAGCCTGGGTGTTTATAGCAGCTTGATTCATAATCGTCGAAACTTAGATGCGACCAAGACGTCCTTCAGTGGGTGATGGATAGATGTACTGTGGGCCATCCAGACAATGGAATATTACTCAGCTGTAAGAAGAAATGAGCTTTTAAGCTATGAAAAGACAAGTAGGAAGCTTAAATGCATTATTATAAAGTGAAAGAAACCAATCTGAAAGGCTGCACACTGGATGATTCCAATTACATGACGTTCTGGAAAAGGCAAAATTTGGAAACAGTAAAAAGATCAGCAGTCTCCAGAGGGCAGGGGAAGGGAGGGGTGAATAGGGAACACAGAGGATTTTTAGGGCAGTGAAATTACTCCGTGTGATACTGTAATGGTGGATACAGGTCATTACACATTTGTCCAAACCCATAGGGTGCGTCACACCAAGAGGTGAACCTAATGTAAGCTAAGTACTTTGGGGGATAATGACGTGTCATGTAGGTTCATCCTTTGTAACAAAGACACCATTCTGGTGGGGGGGGGGCATGGTAGTGGGGGAGGCTGTGCACACGTGGGGGCCGGGGTTCTGTCTCTACCAGCCATTCAGTTTTGCTAAAAAAAAGTTCATTAAAAAAAAAAAAAACAACGTAAAAGCAGTGCATTAGTTAGGATGCTCCAGAGAAACAGAACCAATGGGATGTGTATGTGAAGAAAGACAGATTTATCTTAAGGAATTGTCTCACATGATTGCGGGGGCTCTAGGGACCCAACCTGGAGGGCTCTGCTGGCCCAGGGCAGAGCAGGTACAGCAGGTCTGGTGTCAAGGCTGCCTGCAGACGGGGTTCCTTCTGGCTCCAGGGACCTCGTCTTCTCAGAAGGCCTGATTGGAGGAGGTCCACCCACAGCATGGAGCCATTTGCTTTCTTCACAGTCCGCTGATTTACAATGTTAATCATCTCGAAAATACCTTCACGGTGACCTCGGCTGGCATTTGACCAAATGTCTGGGTACCATAGCCTAGCCAAGCTGACACGGAGAGGGAACCAGAACAGCAGGTTACAAATGTACTGTCACCTCCAAGTTATGGCTCGTGTTCCAGAAAGTGAGGAAGTTACCTTTGCAGTTTTTTTCTATGAAAACTTCTTTATGGTCATGAAGATAACGCACCCTCACGTATTTAACGGTGAAATGGAGGGCAGAATAGAGAGGTAAGCGAAGGAGAAAGCTACTCCCGTGTTTCTCCCTCCAGGGGAGCAACTGCTCACACCTCTGCTAAGCTACTGCGTGCAGGCCCACGCACGTGCACACACGCGCACAACTTTATAGAAACAAGACGACGTTGCACACGTTGTAAGCTCCTGTCTTCACTCAGCAGCACCATGAACCTGCGTGAAGGAATGTTGGTATAGATCATTCTCATTAACAGCTGCATTACTTTCCATTGAATCGATGTATCATCACTTACATATGGTCATGGGTGTCAGCTTGCTTTGCCGTGATTTGAATGTACATATATTGTGCACGGTTGTATAGTGATCTGCTTGGGACAGATTCCCGGGAAAGGAATGTCTGAGCTCAAGGGCACACGGTTGGATTTGGATTCCTGTTTTACGCTGGCCTGTGTTGTGCTTGTGACATTCACAGCCCTGCTAGCTGTCCGCCCTTAAATATTCACCAGTCCGATATGTGGGAAGGGGTCTCCAGCGTTGTTTTTGTGCTGGAGTCCTTGAAACGTATCTGTTATTCTTCTCATGATTTTTAACCCATCCCCACTGTCCTGCTGCCGTCGGTAGAACGGAAGATACCCCTTTATCGGAGTAAAGGAAAGGCGTTCGTTACGTACTCATGGTTCCACATTCAGAAGCGCAGGCCTCGCTGACAGTGACTGCGGCAACCGGAGGGAAGGTAGGGAGAGAACCACAGGGATGAGATCTTTAATTGTCAGCACCGAGATGCTGGAAATCACTGCAGAAATGAAAATGGGATGATTAACAGTCTGTCTTCAGTGAGGAGTGTGTGTGCAATATGGTGCAAAGAAATATGAAGAATGGCCAGCAGTGAATCGTGGCAATAAATGGGTGGAAAAGATTTATGATCTCTCAGTCCTGAGGAGAGCAGGGAGGCCATGAATAAGAGAATGAAGGGCGTTTAATTTAAAAAGAACTCTCCTTGCCAGCTGTGAGTTCCCTGTGTGCCGAGAAGTCCCTGTCCCACCGGGAGGAAGCTCCTGTTCAAGCCGGACTCTCGTGTTGGCGAATCGGCCTTCTTTCTGATCCTCTAGCTGCGACTGTCCTGACACAGGGTGCGAAAGTCACTTCAGCGGGGACAGGAGTACCCTGCAGAGGGGCGCGTGCAGGCGGGCCTGGACACCCCGTGGGAGAGCGGGTGGGGGGCAGTCTCTGCCACCTGCACACGGGGGCCTGGGCCACGCTGGCTCCATGGCTCCCCTTGGTCCTGCTGGCGGTCAGGGTGAGCAGAGGTCTGTTCTGCGGCAGACTCGCCCTCAAGAGTTTGCTGAGCCCACTTTCCCTCTGACACGATCTTCATGGGGTCTTCCCTCATTGGTGGGGGTGAGGCTGGGCAGCTGTCCATCCGGACCGTGCATGAGCCCCCGGCCGGTGGGCACGGAGTATAGCGTAAGGGCAGCCAGCTGTGCTCCATATTTCCAAGGGAGGTGAGTGGGCAGGACTGCAAGGGGGCTGGGGCCGCACTCGGCCCGTTTGGGTCAGAGCAGGCAGCCTCTCTCCACGGCTAAGCTTTTGACCCCCAGAATCTCCAAAGGATGGACCCCAAGAGGGCACCCCTGGAACGGGCCTGGCTCTCTACCCCTTGGCCCCTCTGGGGCAAACTCAGGGGACTCTCCTCCTCTTCCCTTCTCGTGGCCCCTCCGTCCCCGGCCACTGGGGAACGGAGTCTCCTCACTGCTGCACCAGCAGCCTCATAAGATAAGAAGGGGGTGTTTGCAGAGGGAAGCTTCAGCAAGGTGTGCATCCGATGGACAGGCTTGTTGGTGCCCGAGTCCCCGGTAACTATCGAGACGTTCCCTTTCACTTTCACAAGTGGTTTAGTTTGCTGATGAATTACAGGGTCCCCTACTGCTGGGGCATTTGTGGTTTGACGGCCAACAGCGGGCCTCGCCTACCGATGGGGTCCCAGCCCCGAGATCCAGAGCCCGGCCGGTGCGGATGCCGGAGCCCGGAGGCAGGTCCCTGGGGTTCTGGCCTGGCATCCTGGTCCTGCCGAGGAAGCTCCCCTTGTCGCCAGATGCCAGAGGGCTGCACACCCCTGTCCGTTTTGCAGGTCAGATGTATGGAGGGAAGCGAAAGTATTTTCCTACATGGCTCAGTATCCGTAAGACTGTGGAATAATCGTTATGACCCAAGTAGGACCACGATGGGCACAGAACAGAGCATCTTTCGCTCTGGGAGAGAAGGCGGACTAGTTTCTCTAGTTGGAGGAGGGGGGCGTGGTGGACAGGGAGGCAGGCAAGGTGCCAACTGATCCTGATTCCAGAGCGACTTTCTGTGCATTTTGCCCACCCCCAAAGCCCGGCCTCCTGCTCCTTACCCGGCAGGCACTTCCACAACTGCCTTTTGCCTCCAGGCTGCGTTTGTCACCATTCGCTGACTTTACCTGGAGGGAATGACCGAGGCTTTGCAATTTCTCAGACTGGGGTTCTAATTCTGCCAAGTAACAGTATGTGGTTGGGGGCAAGCTGTTGATTCTGTCTGAGCCTTGGTTTTCTGAATCGGTTAAATGGGGACAGTGCCTTGTGGCTTTACAGCCAGGCTCATGGGCTGAATTGTGTCCCCCAAGTTCGTGTGTTGAGTCCTAACCCTCAGTCCCTCAGACTTTGGCCTTATTTGGAGACAGGATCTTCATGGGGATAGTCAAGTTACAAGGAGGTCATTAGGGTGTGCCCTAATCCGACATGACTCTGTTCTTATAAAAGGGGGGGATTTGGACACAGACGCACGTGCAAGGAGAAAGCCGTGTGAAGATGGCCATCTGCCATCTAGGGAGGGAGCCTGGGACAGATCCTTCCCCCACGGCGCTTAGAAAGAACCAACTGTGTCGACACCTTGACTTCAGACTTCTGGGCTCCAGAACCGTGAGGCAATAACTTTTTGTTGTTTAAGCCATCCAGTTTACAGTACTTTGCTATGGCAGGCCTAGAGAACTAATATCGGCAATAATTGGAATAATTTTTGTCAGTGTCCTGGCACACAGTAGGAGCTCAGTAAATGTCGGTGAACTAACTTGGTCTAGGAAATGGAGCTATGGCCCCAACCCCCTCGCCCTCTTCCCCTCCCTCCCCCTCCATTCTGCCTCCCCCTCCCCCCTTGCGTCCCCTCCCCCCTTGCGTCCCCCTCCCCCCTTGCGTCCCCCTCCCCTCTTGCCTCCCCCTCCCCCCTTGCCTCCCCCCTCCCTCTCCTTTCCTCTTCCTCTCTCTTAACCCTGAGGTTGGGGACCACAGAAGTGAGCCTGGGCAAAGAAGGCAGGATTGCCACAAGCGAAAGATGCCACGTTGCCGTGTCCCCACAGAGAAGGCTCTGGGATGCTGGATATAGATAAGCGAAGCCAAAGGTGCCCTGAACTGTAACTATGGCTTTAACCCAATTGACTGGTGTGGATTTAAGCATTTTGTCTCCGGTGGATCCAGCAGCCGGATGTGTTTTCGCCGTGATGCTGAGGACGCCCCTCTGACCACGTTCATGGGACCGTTGATATGAGAGTTGTGGTTCTCGGAGGGCACTCTGTTTTTGTGCAAAACTAAGCCCTGCTCCCACGCCCTGCAGAGAACCCCCCCCCACCCCCACCCTCCTGGAGTTCCTTCAACTCTGCCCACACTCTGCAGTTCTGGTGGGCGCCTCCCTGTTCCCCCCATGCACAGCCCCATCCCTTGCCTTCTCATGCCCCTTCCCTCAAGGCTTGGATCCAAGGCCACCTCCTCCCCGCTGCCCTCCCAGATCACCGCACCCAGGCTTTCAGAGGCTCTGGTGGATGTTTATCGGCTCCACAAGGCTGGAGGCAGGAGCAGCCTGTGGTTCCTCTCGTGCCACCTTCCAGGCTATGCCCAGCAAAGCTTCTTGTGTGTGTTGCTGCCCAGTTTCTACATTCTGCACGGGTTGCTGTGTTAAGAGCATCAGAGGCACAGCGTACGAAGCTCACAGTTTTGATTCACACGTAACTTGCTTCCTGCAGCGTGTCCCCGTGCACCCATCCTGGGAGCCTCGGTCAGCGACCGCCCCCCTCCTGGCACCGGTCACCGTTTCGTGATTGCTTTCAGCCCTCCTGATAGCCTGGACTCCGTGTAGGCGCGGATTCTGGCTTTTTACAGTAGTCGTGGGTAGATGAGTGTGTACTGGGATTTCTTTTCTCTTAATATTCTCTGAGGTATTTTACACAGATTTAGAAATTCTTCTGAATCACATAACATAACATCTTACGGATGTCCCATGATTGATTCCAGTATTTCCTTTTCACTTTTGGGTATTTAATTTGTTTCCGGGTGTTTGACGTTTAAAGCGACACGCTGAGCTATGTCCTGGCATGTGCGCATGTCCTCTGCGGCCCTGGCTCCCCAGGAAAAAGTCACGGAGGTGCCATTCTGGGTCAGTTCCGAGGCTCGCAAGGTTGCCGTCCGGGAGCCCAGAGCGGTCCACGCCGCGCCTGGCCACAGGGTCGGCCCCTGACCCACTGACCCGGCCGCCCTGCAGATATTTTGATCTCGTTAGCATCGGGAACTGATACCTCGGCTTGTTGTATCAGCTCTTTAGCCGTCTTGGCCCCGTGCGATCACTGGATCTCATAAAGGTCAAGAAGCAGGTCAGGCTGCCGGCGTGGACCTCTTGACAAAAAGCCCAAAGCATATAGCTCTCCTTCAGACTGTCTTCACACGATGTCCTACAGGTGCCGCTGGGGGCCCGCAAGGCGTCTGTGTCCTAGATACAGGTACCAAGCACGAGGCTCCCAGAGGGGCAGACCCCGACCTGAGTGCAGTCTCGGGCTGTGATGGTCACTCTGGGCTGCTCCCCGTGGCCTGGCCATGTGCCTGGGACTTCTGGTCTGGCCTGACTGGGTGGGGATTTGATGGGTCTCGGCTCAGCCCCACCCTGGTGCGGAGTGCCTGGGGTGAGGAGTCTGTCTGGGAGTTTTCTCTGCACTAGACAGGGACCCCCTGTGCCGACTGGCCTGGGCGTGTGAGTGCCGATGTGTGAGGTGAGTGGGGACGTGTGTGGGGTCTGCTGTAGTCTTTGTGGTCATGGTACAGCCGAGAGCAGCCTGGTTCTTTCCTTGATCCGGTTGGTCATTTAGACCCACCAACTCCCCCGGAACTAGGAGGCAGTACTAGGTTACCGATGGCTGAGGTGTGTCCGGATTCCGGCCCCCGGGAAGAAACCTGCCCACGGCTCTGGAAGAAGAGAAACCCGAAGCTCAGAAAACTCAGTGCCCCAGCTGGGATAGGGTGCATGAGGCCCCCAGGGCAGCCCGGACTCTGGAGGACCAACAGTTGGGGGTCTGGCCAGAGGAGGGCATCCCAGAGCCCCAAGGCTATGCCAAGGTCAAGGGTCTGGCCCTTAGCCCTCAACTTCGAGATGGCCCCCCAGCCCCATGGAGTTACCAGCAGAAGGCCAGTCATGGCAAACGGACTGGGGGATAGCGCTGGAGTGAGGCTGGGGTGTCTGAGTGGGTAGACCTTGGGAGCACTTTGAAAATTCCCTCTTTGGGCATCAGATATGCTAACGAGGGTTTGGGTTCTTTCTGTGGAAGACAAGGCTCCTCTTGCCCTGAGGGTGTCAGCAGGGGGAGTGCTCATCGCTGTCCCAGGGTTGGGATTGGGGGTGCGCCAAGCCCCTGCATGGGGAGAAAGGAGAGAGGAAGGGGGCCTGGGGGTATCCCAGACTCTGCAGCAGACGCTCCCCACCGGTTCTCCATCTGCTGGGGTTTAGCCTAAACAGGAGTGTGAGAGCCTCCCACAGCGTCTTTCTCTTTGTGCTGACTTTAGCAGAGGTCACCTTGCATTTTAATGATGGATGATTCCTTCGGGAACAGTGGCCTCCCTTGTTGGTTACCTGAGTGTCACTGGTTTTTCTGCAAAATAACTTTTAGAAAACGTGGTGTTTCATGTACTTATTCAACGAATTGCCTGGAATCTTTTTCAAGTCTGTGTTTTGTTGATAGATTGAAAACGTTGGCACCTTGAATCATCTCTTTTCTGCAGATGATACTATTTTAGTCACCCTGGAAAACAGAGAGAAAGACTGTCCCAAGCGGAGGTGACATGAACTCTTTTGTCGTCCTGTGCACGGCACGTGTCAGCGAGGGGCTGGAAAGGCTGGCGGGCTTTGGTCTTGCCCATGGACGCACCCGTTGAAGAGTGGGCTCTGTCCAGTCGACACAAACCAGGGGGCACGGCCATGGCAGAAGCCGGGGGTAGGGATGGGATTCCCAAACCCGGCTGCACTTACCTCCATGCAGCCCCTAACAAGACCTCTTCCCTAAAAAGAAAAACTGCTGGGACAGAAGCAAACGTGGATGGGACCGGATTGGCGGCTGTTGGCCGGGCTGCCCAGGGCAGAGCGGGATGTGGGCCGGGGGGCCTGGTCCTGTCCCCACGAACACACTGGAGCCGCAACAGGGCATCTGCAAGTCCCCTGCCACCAGACAGCTGGAACTGGTCCCGGGCCTGCACAGGGCGTGCGGGGGTGGGGGTGGGGCCCCTCCTGCGGGTGAGCTGTGGGCAGGCCATGCGGCCTTGTTTGGCTGCTACACACACTGTGCAGCGACCTCCCGGTTCGTATGGCATCGTGAACATGCATCGTGTCCTTGGACTTCTAGAAATGAAGCGGCTGCTCTGAGATCAAGCCCAAGGGGACATGGGATGCCCCCGCCCAGGGAGGAACGGGCACGTCTCCCGCTGGCGGCGGCTCCAGAAAGGCCCTCTTCACCCTTCACTTTCCAAATGGTCCGCCCGTGAACACGTGTGAGCCTCTCAAGGCCAGTGTAACAGGTGCCCACAAACCGGTGGCTTACAACGGCAGAAATGCGTTCTCCCCGTCGAGGCCGCCCCGGTGCCCTGCCCTCTGAGCCCTGCCGTGTCCCGGTGCTGCGGTCCAGGCTGTTGGCCGGAGTTCTGTGTGATGAGCTTCATCCTCGGGCACAGTTTTCTAAAGCCGGGAAGGGGGACAAACACGGAACAGCTGAACAGAGCCGGTTTTCCCCCGTGTTTCTAAATGTGGCATTAGCAAAACTAAGAAAGTTAAACTACAGCCTGCACGGGGAGGGGCTGGTGACATCCGTCTCTGTGTCTCCAGGGCCGGGAGCCACGGGTTGGCTCCGCATGGAGGCTGAGGGAGGGCCAGGCAGCCCGGTGTTCTCCCGGGGACTCATTCTCCACATGCAAGTACTTGTGCCAGCAGCAAACGCCGCGCCATCCGCTAGGAGGCCCTCTGGCTTTGTTAACGTCCACACTCGAGGTTGCTGGGAAGCAGCTATGAATACATCTTAAGAGCACAGAGCCTCCCAAGGATCTTTCTGCGTTCTCTTGGACACACAATGGAAACTTACAAGCCGTAGCATTCCGGTTCGGAGCGTGCCCTTGTCAGCCACAAAATGGAGCTCATGATGAAGCCATTTGCTAGGGCTTTGTCTCTAAAGTGGGGGGTGGTGACGACGGGTGGCAGGCCCCTGTGATGAGGGTGGGGTGACGCGGTGTTTTCAGAAAAACGTGGGCTTTCTGCTTGAAGGTTACTTCTTCTCTGCAGGATTCCCTTTTCTGCTCCAAAACCTGCACCCCTCTGGCTTCAAGAATGGGGTTCTGCTGGAATAGAAAGTTGGACAAAACTGACAGGTCGCATGTAGCCTTTCCAGGAGGCAGACCTCGGCCTGTTCCAGGCATCCCCGCCCGTGGGTGCATAAGGACCAAATAGAGGCTGAAGCTGTCCCCGCTTCTTCCTGCCGGCTCCTGCAAGGAGGTGAATCGGGTGTGAAGACAAGGGGAGACAGGAGCTGGGGCTGCAGAGCTCTGATGGAGAAGTCCAGACTACACTTGTCTAGGTTAGGGATGCAGCCGTGGTGTGACTGTGGTGCACGTGTACATAGTGTGTGCCTGTGTGTGTCTGTGTGTGAGGACAGCAGAGGAGAATGAGCAAGAACATTGCAGCTCAGCTGAAGAAGGGGGCCCTCCTCACTCACCTGCCTCCTTCCTAGCCCCGTGGGCTCATCTGCAAATAAAAATCCTATGCGTTCTCCTGCCTTCCTCCCGTGGCTGTGACATTAAGTGGGAAGGTGAACATCATCAAATAACGTAGGTGAAAGTACTGCGACGATCGGACGTCTGGTGCAGAGCTGCAGAGGTCCTCGGAGCAGGGCAAGGTTCTCTGATGCTTCTGTTCAGAGCCACACCATCTGGAGACACCCCGGAGCGTCCCCTGGCCCCCGTGCATATCTTAAATATCTCAAGACAAAGTTTTCTTCTAGTTAACATTAATGAAACAGATGCACAGCCAGGCTTCCTCCTGCCACTGGGTTTGGCCTCATTTTCACCCTCTTTCCCCTGCCTCCCCGAGTCTGCCCCCCGCTCCCTCCAGAGCTGAGGTCTGCAGGGAGGGGGCTGGGAAGAAAATGTGGATTATGACATCTTAGGTCGTTAAAGTGTTAGAATTGCATTCCATTTAAAATAAGAAAATGAATTAATATTTACCAGCAAAGATCAGGACGGACCCCCACCCTGGTCTGTATGTCAGACAATGACATGTCACCTACATTTCCAGGGTGGGGGCTCCCCACCCAGAGAGCGGAGCAAGGGGACCCTTGGCTGTGGTTTGCTCCCTGCTGAACGGGACGCCAGGTTGGGGGATTTGTTGATCACTTTATCTAGGTCTAAGGAGATCTTCCCCTTTGCAGAGGGGGTTGTAAACAGTTCTGGAAATAAATATTGGATTGAAGATGTTATTAATAACGCAAATACGAGCGAGCAGCAAAAAGCATTGAAACTTGCATGTCCTGGACAGGCTTTAACCAGCTGCACTAAGTAGAGAGACGACCTGCACAATCAAAGAGTATCTAATTGGGTTGGACAAGCAGCTAGGCAGAAAGATTTGAAATGAATAAGAAGGCTATATGACGTATAGACTTATACTCCCTATCATTTCTGAAAAATTAATTGAGTGCAGAGAGTTTCCATAGAGGAACACACACCCATTTTAGTGATCAGTACGTGTGTTTTGACAACAGTTCACCATGTAATCACCACCGTGATCAAGGTCCGGGATCCGTCACCCTGGACAGTTACCGCCGCCTCCTTGTCTTTCTCACCTTCGGTTCCAGGCAAACACTCAACTGCTTTCTGTTACTGGAGGTGAATTTCGTACAAATGGGATTACTCAACTTGAACCCCTTAGTGTCTGGCTTCTTTGCTCAGCATAATGATTCCGATGTTTGCTCATGTTGTATATATCAGTAGATAAATTATTTTTTATTTTTAGTGTTCCAGTGTGTGGTTCTGCCACCATTTTCATGCATTCATCTGTTGGTGCAAATTTGGGTGGTATCCATGTAAAGAAAGAAGCCCCTGTTTTTATTGACTCCAACACTCTATCTCACTTCTGACACCAGCTGTTGTGGGCTGTCCTACACTAAGCATTCGGTGACACCAGCTGTGTGTCCTGCAGGTTAACTCAATGGGACACTGTCTACCTGAAGGCCACTCAGATCCCACAGGTCAAGGGCTCGATCCCCCGAGACTGCCCCTCCTCAACTTGAGACCCCAATCCCAAGTCCGGGCTGTCCCCTGTGCTTCTGGCTATAGATCAGAGGTCCCAAGACCCCCTCCTGTGTCTCAATTAATTTGCTGGAGTGGCTCATGGAAGTCAGGAAACATTTTACTTTCTGGATTATTGGTTTATTACAAAAGGATACAACTTGGGAGCAGCCAGGTGGAAGAAATGCAGGGGTGAGGTGTGGGGAGAGGGTGAGGAGCGTCCGTGCCCTTTCCCGGGGGCCACTCTCCTCCAGGCTCCACGTGTTCACCAGTATCTGGAAGATCTCCGACCCTCCCCCTTTTGGGTTTTTATGGAGGCTTCGTCATGTAGGCACGATTGACTGAATCATCGGCCATCGGTGATGGATTCAACCCCCAGCCCCTCTCCACTCCCTCGAGGAGGGGGTGGGCGGGGTTGAAAGTTCCAACCCCCTGGTCACATGGTTGGTTCCCTGGCCACCTGCCCCCATCCTGAGGCTCTCCAGGAGCCCCCAGCCACCAGTCATCTCATTAGCCTACAAAAAGTCACTTATTACTCCGGAGATTACAAGGATTTTCAAATGGCTGTGTGTCTTTCTAAAAATTAAAGTTTTATCTCTGAGGAAATTCAATTTTCATCTCTTTCTGGTTCAGGCTTTTGAAAACTTTGCATATCCCAAGGTCTCAAAGATTTTCTCCTAGAAGATTTATAATTCTGGCTTTTACATTTATGACCATCTGCTTTTTCTTTCTTTCTTTCATTTTTTGAGGTTCATGGTTTATTAAAACATGAACATCTCCAAGGCTGAGTAAAAAAATTGTGGGATATTTTACATGTTGACATTAAATAAAGTAATGCTTTATTTAACATAGAGGAAAGTAATAACATTCTTCTGTTCTCAGTGTAATTACAAGATTTATAAAGAAAATACATATTAAGTAATAGTTTGCTCCAGGCAGTATAGATTGGGAAAGAGATACAAATTTAAAATTATTCTATGATCATCTTCTACCATGACTGTTACTGTGTCTCTGACAGTTTGTATAACCCTGGGTATTGTCCGAACTTACTGTGTCTTCAGTAATAACCGTGGCTTCACCTCCCTGGTCTCTGCCCCCGGCTCTTTCTTTTAGACAAAGACTTCTTTGCTTCCCAGGGCACAGATAAGATTGTAGGTGCAGGGTTTTTGTTTGTTTTGGCTTTATTTTTATTTATTTCTTTATTTCATTATTTTTTAAAAATGTTTTATTTGTTTTTGAGGGAGAGAGAGAGAGACAGAATGCCAGCAGGGGAGGGGCAGAGAGAGAGAGGGAGGCATAGGATCTGCAGCAGGCTCCAGGCTCTGAGCTATCAGCACAGAGCTCGACGTGGGGCTGGAACCCATGACCTGTGAGATCATGACATGAGCCGAAGTTGGACTTGCAACCGACTGAGCCACCCAGGCGCCCCTGATTTTTATTTTTAAATGAAATTTTTACTTTGAGTGATTGTGGATTCACGTGCGATTATAAGAAATAATGCAGACAGCTTCGTGAACCTTTCACTCAAAGGTAACATCTTACAAAATTACAATATGATATCACAGCCAGAATATTGACATTGATAGAGTCAAGATACAGAACATTCCCATTTCCTCAAAGATCCCTCATGTTGTCTTTTCATAGCCACACCCACCTCCCTCCTGCCCATTCTCCTTAACCCCTGGCCACCACCAATCTGTTCTCCAACTCCACGGTTTGGTCATTTGAAGAATGTTATATAAATGGAATCAGACATTGTGAAACGTTTGGGGATTTGATTTTTCAATGAACATAATTCTCTGGAGACCGATGCAGTTTGTAGCACACGGCGGTGGGTTGTTCCTGTGTATTGCTAAGTAGTATTCCGTGGTGTGGATGTGCCACGTTTCCTTTTTGTTTGCTTTTTACACCACTCATCTGTTGAAGGGCAATGTGAGTTGTTCCCAGTGTTTGTCTATTATGAATAAAGATGCTGTAAACATTCATGTACGGGTTCCCATCTGAACACGAGTCTTCATTTCTCTGGGACAGTGACCAGGAGCTCCGTGACTGGGCTGTGTTTAGTTCTCATGGAAACTGCCAAACTGTTTGCCAGGGTGGCTGTACCGTTCGGCAGTGATCTGGTTTCTCTGAGTCCTGGCCAGCGTTTGGTGTGGTCATGATTTTTAAGAGTAGCCATTCCAATAGGTATGCAGTGGTACCAGCTTGTGGCTTTAATTTGCATTCCTCCGGAGGCTAATAATGTGGAAGATCCGTGCTTATCCACCACCTGTATATCCTCATAGCTAAAAGGCCTCTTCTTGTCTTTTGCCCATTTTCTAATTGGATTGCTTGATTTTTCTGTTGTTCAGTTTGACGGTTCTTTAAGTATTTTAGATTTATGAGTCCTTGGTCAGGGGTGTGGTTTACAGATACACTCTCCCTGCCCGTAGCTTGTCTTTTCATCCTGGGGACAGGGTCGGTTTTAATTCTGACAATGTCCAGTTTATCAGTTTTTATTTTTATGGCTTGTGTTTTTGGTATCAAGTCTAAGACCTCCGCCTACTCTTAGGGGCGCCTGGGTGGCTCGTCAGTTGAGCATCCAACGTCGGCTCAGGTCATGATCTCGCAGTCTGTGAGTTCGAGCCCCGTGTCGGGCTCTGTGCTGACAGCTCAGAGCCTGGAGCCTGCTTCAGATTCTGTGTCTCCCTCTCTCTCTGCCCCTCTCCCACTCATGCTCCGTCTCTGTTTCTCTCTCAAAAATAAAATAAAAAATAAACATTAAAAAATTGAAAAAAAAAAAGCAATGATGGGTAAAGGTGCTTGGGCTTCTGCAGGAACCAGGGTAATGGTGCCATTTCGCCTTTGCTGCCACGGTGTTCTTCACCGCCTTATAAAACACCCCAAATCCAGTGTCACCTGATGTAGCAATAAGAATTATTTTTATCTGATTTAAATTCCCAAGAGCAAAATTTAAAATTCTGTGGGATGAAATGGGAAGTAGATAGACATTAAGCGTGTCTGCTGATGACTCCAGTATGATCATTGGCTTGAAGAAAGGCACTTGAGTTGTAACCTGAAAATCAGCTTTTCTATGAAACACAGTATACAGGTGACACAGAACTGTGACTGTTTTGACTTGAGTTTTGACATTGTTTTCTTGAAAATGAATAGTGTGTTAGTTCAAGGAAAGTAACCAATGACATTGAGGGCTAATGATAAAATTTGAGGTTTTGATAAAAATTAGAATTTTGGAAACTCTATATCCACCCCTGTGATTAGCTCTGTGGTGATATTAACAAATGCGACACATTAGTTGTGGATAAGAAACGTGTCAACGATATAAAGATTTGCGTAAATTGGTAAAGCAATATTTTCCAGATCACCAATGAATGATGTTCTGTCAGTAAAAGATACATTCAGTGGGGGAAAAGAGACTACTGGGTTTTATAATAATGGATGGCTTTAGACTGCACGTAACAATCAACATTTGAGAAACTTTTGCTTGTCGAATTTTGGTGCCGTTATCTGAGAGAGCAGTTAAATTCTCTTTATTCACGTTGGTGTGAGATCTCAGTTTCTTCATGTACTTCAATTGAAACAACATATGATGGGTAGAATGCAAAAGCAGATATGGGTTAAACCTTACTTGTTTATGCTGTTAGCTCCCTTTGGGTAGATTGCTATGTGTGGTTTGCTAATCTTCTGTTAGGAAGATAGTAAGAGCTTTATTGAAGTATGATTGACATATAATAAATTGTACATGTTTAAGGCCATATTTGCTAAATTTCCACATTTGTACACATCTGTGGAAACATCACTGTAACTAAGATAATAAACATACAGTTATCCATATCCCTAGACCCCCACCTCCTCGCTTCCTGTACCCCCATTTCCAGGAGATCGTTGATTTGCTTTCTGTCACTATGGGATCATATTTTCTAGAATTTCATATTAATGGAAACACGTAGTAGGTGTTTTTTGGCTTCTTTCATTAGGTACAGTCGTTTTGTGCTTCATCCTGGTTGTGAACATCAATAGTTCATTCCTTTTTATTAGTTAGCATTCTACTGCATGGATGTACCATTGTTTATTCATTTGCATGTTGATAGACATGGGTTGTTTCCGATTGGGGCTTTTACTAGTAAAACTTCTAGGAGCATTCACGTACAAGTCTTATAGTGGATATATTCTTTCATTTCTCCTTGGTGAGTATCTTGCACGGGAAAGGCTAGGTCATATGTGAGATTGATTCTAACATATTCACTTGTTCCTGTGGCCCCTTAAGATATGTAATACTGTCATAATTAATCTCTCTATGGCCTTGTTTGCAAATTATATCACCTGTGTCAATTGTGGGTCGGCTTTGATTGATTTTTCTTCCCTTGTTAAGGTATACATTTTTCTGTTTCTCTGCATGTTTGGTCATTTCTGGTTGGTTGCCAGACAATGTAAATTTTTAGCTTGTGGGATGAAGAATATTTTTGTATCCTATGAATACATTTGAATTTTGTCCTAGGACCTGATTAGTTTGCTTATAAGTAGTTTGATCTTTTGACTCGCTGTTAAGCTTTGTTGTCTGCATTTAGTCTAGCATTAGTTTTCCCGCACTACTGAGTCAAGACGTCTCTTAGTAGTGTAATCAATGCCTCCCGAATTACAGGGTTTTCAACTCTGACTGTTGGGAACAGAGACTGTCGCAGGCCCTGCTTGTGCACTGGGCCCCGTTCCCCCGAATCCTACCAGGTGGTCTCTCCTCAGGCTTACACACGTGCACTGGTCAGCATTCGACTGAGTATTTGGGAGGGACCCTCTGCTCATCTCCAGAGTTTTCTCTCTGTGAAACTCTCCTCTTTGATCCCCTGCCTTGGGAACGCTAGTTGCCTTGGTCTTCCCAAACTTTGAACTACATGTTCTTAGTTCGGGGAGACCGTCTTGCTCTGACTGGGTTTCCTTTTCCTTCTCAGAGGCCTGGAAACTTCCTCAAGGGAGCAGCTGGGGCAATTGCGGGGCTTACCTCGTTTGTGTCTTCTCTGTATGGGTCACTGGTCTTTATCATCTAATGTCCAGTGTTTTGTGTACCACTGTTGCATATATCTGGTCTTTTTTTTTTTTTTTTAATTAAGTTATTTGAGGCAGGTGAGTAAGTCTGGTCCCTGTTGGTCCATGTTGAGTTGAATTAGAATTTTCTCCGTTGAAGATTTTGCATCTATATGGCATGGGTGATACCGATTTGGAAGCTGTTCTTTTTTTCTACTCTCTGTTTGGTTTTGTTACCAGAGTATTGCTAGTTTCACAAAACAGTTTGAGAAGTGGTCTCCTTGTCTATTCTCCCCAATTTCTTGGGGGAGGGGGCAAGATTTGTGTTATTTTCTTTTCTATGTTTGATAGAATTAATTAGCAGAGGTGTCTTGTATTGGCATTTTCTTTATGGGGGATATTCTTTTTATGAGTTGAATTTCTTTAACATACAGAACTGTGGCATTTTCCATTTTTTTCTTGAGTCAGTTTGGTAATTTTTATCTTTTAAGGAATTTGTCTATTTTCTCTAAGCTTTTGATGTTTTGGCCTAAAGTAGTTAGTATCATTACTTTATTATCCTTATAACATTTACAGGCTTTGTGGTGATGGTGATGTCCCCGCTTTTGTTCCTGATAGTGGTAATGTGGGTACTTTTAAGTGGCTCTTTTTATTTTATTTTACTTTTTCAAAGAATTTTGTTTAAAGTTTATTTGTTTCCAGGGAGACAGAGAGAGCGAACGGGGGAGGGGCAGAGAGAGGAAGAGAGAGAATCCCAAGCAGGCTCTGCACTGTCAGCACAGAGCCAGATGCGGGGCCCAAACCCATGAAAGGTGAGACCGTGAGCCAAGCTGAAACCAAGAGTCAGATGCTTAACCGACTGAGCCACCCAGGTGTCCCTATTTTTTTATTTTATATTTAAATTTTTAAAAAATGTTTATTTATTTTTGAGAGACAGAGCATGAGCAACAAGGGTCAGAGAGAGAGGGAGACACCGAATCCGAAGCAGACTCCAGGCTCTGAGCTGTCAGCACAGAGCCCGACGCGGGGCTCAAACTCGCAGACCGTGAGATCATGCCCTGAGCCGAAGTCAGACGCTTAACCAACCGAGCCACCCAGGTGCCCCTAAATGACACTTTTTAAAAGATTTTCTTTTCTTATATCCCCTCCCTCCCTTCCTTTCTTTCTTTTGCAATTTGAATATTGTGTGTTTTGGCTTGTGTTTTTGTTTTTTTTGTTTGTTTTTTTTAGTGTGTGTATATTTATCCTTTGTGGTTTTATTAATGTTTATATTTTATTTTTGAGAGACAGAGAGAAAGAAAGAGAGAGCACGAGCAGGGAAGGGGCAGAGAGAAAGGGGGACAGAGGATCTGAAGCAGGCTCCATACTAACCACGGAGAGCCTCAGGTGGGGCTCGGGGCACCAACTTATAAGCCATGAGATCATGACCTGAGGCAAAGTCAGACAGATGCTCAACTGACTGAGCCCCCCCCAGGCGCCCCTGTCCTTTGTTTTTTTTTGAGGGGAACCTTTCAAAAAAAGGTTGATTCTTGGAACCAGGCATTTGTTGTTATCCAATTTGGAAAACAGTCAACCCCTCTTCCCTTAAATAATCTTTTCTGCCTTCCTCCTTCTTTTGCTCCTAAAATTACACATATCTTAGACCTCCTGATATTGTCCCATAGGTTCCTGGGGCTCAGTTCATTTTGTTTAATTTTTCTCTCCTGCATCAGTTTGTGTGGTTTCTACTGGTGTATGTTCAAGTTTACTGATAATCTCCTCTATACTCACTCCCCAATTTGCTTTTGAATTCAGGTAATCAGTCTGCCTGCCTTCCTTCCTTCCTTCCTTCCTTCCTTCCTTCCTTCCTTCCTTCCTCCCTCTGTATGTTTTAGGCTGGAGGTTTTATTTTGTTCATTTTTTTATTTGGTTCATTTTTCTATCTTCTTACTATGTTTATATTTTCATTTCAATGCTTGATCCTATTTATAATAGAACTTCTAGGTTTTACTGCTGATTCCACCATCTCTGTAATTTCTTGGTTGGTTTCTGTTCGCTGATCTGCTTTGTAATGGGTTACATTATTCTGCATTTTCACTGTCCAGTAACTCTTTGAATACCTGGCAATTTAAAAAAAATTTTTTTAAATGGTTATTTATTTTTGAGAGAGAGAGAGAGACAGAGTGTGAACGTTGGAGGGATAGAAAGAGAAGGAAACACAGAATCCAAAGCAGGCTCCAGGCTCTGAGCTGTCAGCTGAGAGCCCGATGCCAGGCTCAAACTCACCAACCATGAGATCATGACCTGAGCTGAAGTCGGATGCTTAACCGACTGAGCCACCCAGGGGCACCTGAATAGCTGGCAATTTAAATATCATATTGTTGAGTGCGGATTTTGTTGTTTTCCTTTCAAGAGTGTAGGACTGTCTTCTGGCAAGCAATCAAGTTACTTTTCACCCAGTGTTATTTCTTTAGGGCTTGTTCTTAAGTACCGCTGGGGGTAGGTTTGGAGGGGCCTTGACTCCACGGCCAGGTGGGCCCTACAACTGAGGGGTCATGCCTCATGTCCAGTGAGGTCTCTCTGGCCCTTTAGAACTTGAGTGGTCCCTGTCGTCCAGGTAAACTCTGAGAATACTTCATTGTACAGATGCCCTGCCAAGTGGAGTTTTCCCTGCGTCTGTGCTGTTTGCTACTTTGTAGCCCAGGAAACCTGTTCCACGTATTGTGTCCTGTTCTCCAGCTGTGTATGAGACGGCAGGTTCTGTATCCGCTTCCCCATCGTGGGAACAAGTGCAAGCCCTCGTTCAGTGTTCTTAGCGGTCTCCTTCTCAACCTAACTGAGTTTCATGCCTTCCTACATCAATAATGGAGGGAATAAAGCACAAGACACACAAACAATTTAAAAACTAAGCTTTAAGAATCGGAAGGAATTCTAGAAAATGAGAGATTTTCAAATCCTATGATGCCCTTAAGTGTTACATAATTTTGCCAAACTTGTTGACATGTATTTGGAAGCCTGGTTGGCGGCTTCATAGTAAAAGGACATGACTCACAATACTCTCGGGGAAGCTTTGTTCTTGCCACAGAGGTGAAAGGCCTGCAACACTTCTCATAAAACAATGCAGCGGCAGCCAAGACGCATCTCTGTCGGCAAATACTGTTGGAAGATACATAGAAGACGCTGATGAATATTTGACCAAACAAGAATGGACCAGAGGACACATTCTGTGGGAGGTGCCCTGTGCAGGTGCATGAAACTCGGATGATTCTTGAGCTCTGATATTTACAACATTCAGCTTTAATTTAGACGTACATGAAGAACTCGTTCTCTTGAGTGAAGAAAAGAAAGATGTTCAGGAGAAGGTGTGTATTCAGTAAGTGTCTTTCTAATGGAAGTAATGTTTTGGGAAAGTCATTAGAATTCTAGCTCCAGATGGAGGGGTAGCTTGGACTAGTAACCAGCAGCAGGGGATCCTGGGCCAAGCTGTGGGGACTGGGCGGGGCATCTGGGGTGTTTGCCTTTTTGTGTAATGGGTGTCGGATCCCGTACCTCGGTTCGGCTCAAGCGGTTGACTCTTCATGTTTGCCCCGCGAGCGTCTGGACTGCGTGGTGGAGAGGCACGTGGGGGGTGTGAGGAGCTCACAGAGGAACAGGGGCTTCGGGTAATCTGTGGGATGACGGCTCTGTAGACGGGTGGCCTGGGCCGCTGGCTGAACGCGGAGAGGGGCTTCTTAGTCTGCCACCCTGGAACTGAAAGGGAGCAGGGGTGGGGCAAGGGGTGTGTGCTGGGCCTGGGACTCACAGGCCAGGTGTGTTGGGGTACCTGGATGGCGGCAGGTCAGGTCACACACAGAAGAGATGAAACCAGGGAGGCCGTGGGTGGGCCAGGGCCCAAGGAGGCTCATTTGCTGCACAACGGGCTTTCTTCTGCCATCGGGGTGGTTGGCGGGGGGAGGGTGTTGCTGACAGGAACATGTAGGAAGGTGGAGCAGATGTGTCTGTTCTGGAAGGACCTCTGTGTGAGTGAGAGTCGTTGCTGCAGGCTGGGAGCAGTTGTGGGACGCAGAGGGAGGGGGCAGGTGGGATATGGTTCGTGGGTCCTCAGGGATGGTGTTATAGGTTAATTGTGTCTCCACAAAAGATGCTGAAGTCCTAACCCCAGAACCTGTGAATGGGATCTTATTTGGAAATAGGGTCTTTGTAGATGATCGGGTTAAGGTGAGGCCATCAGGCTGGGTCCCAACCCAGTCTCCCCCCATACAAAGGAGGAAATCTGGTCACAGAGACAGAAGATGATGTGAAGGCAGCCATTTAGACACCAGGGGATGTCTGAGGCCACCAGAGGCCAGGAGGGGGGGCCTGAAACAGATTCTTGTCACAGCCCCAGAAGTAACCAGGCCTGCCAGTGGCCTCCCCTCTGATGTCTGGCCTCTGACGTGTTTGCTGTTGAAGCCCCCAGTCTGTGGTCTTTGTTACAGCAGCTGAGCTGACTCATACTAGCATGTGAAGGGTGTGTGTGTGGTCAGAGCAGCCAGGCAGAGGGCTGTGGCCCTCGTGGAGGTGTGGACCAGGAAGAAGGAACGGGTTTGGGGGAGACGCTGAGCTCCGTTTGGGGCAGTGCCAGTGTGAGGGGGTTACTGAGCAGAGAACCCCCACTGGTGTTGGCTGTCCAGGTCTGGAAATGGGCCTGTGGCGTAATGAGGCTGGAGGGGCCCTGTGGGGTCCAGCCTTGGGGAGTGCGCATGGCGTGCACGGGGGGGGGGGGGGGGGCACCTGGGACAAAGTGCGTGGCACCCTTGAGGGAGGGTTTGGGAGGGAGGGATGGGGGAGGGGGAGAGAATGAAGTTCTGAGAAGAGCGAGGGGTCAGGGGCATAGTCTGAGCGAAAAGCATCCAAGAGTCCACTGGCCGTGCACTTAGGGGGGTGCTTTGTGAGCAGCTGAGTGAAGAGCTGGGACCCAGAGCAGCCTGCTGGCTAACAGTGACCTTTCCCTCAACTCGGACTCCCAGGACATGGGGCCTGGAGCTCTCGGAGTCCAGGTGGCCCGCCTTGGTCTGTCCCGGTCTGTCTGGTCCCCCTTGAGATGTGGTCTGAGAACCCAGCCAGGCCTCCTGCTGGACCCGCTCACACTGGACACTTGGTTTCAACATGCAAGTTTGTATACATACGATCAAACTTGTCCTGTCAGCCTGGATGGGGCGGGGGGGGGGGGGTGGGTGGGGGGCTGGACCTGCCCCAGAAACACCCAGAACCTGGGGGGGCGTGGGGGGTGCCTAGCGAGTGTCCACGGGTGGGGCATCCCTGGGTGGAGATGTCTCCCCCTACGCCTAGTCTGGGCGGTAGATCCACGAGCTGTGGCCCTTCCTCAGCCCTGGGCCAGCCCCGTCGCTCCGGCTGCTTTGTGCCTTCCTGGGTCGAACCTGCTTGGACAGGCACGACCGCGGCGGTCCCGGCTCATTTTTCCGCCACACTTGTGTCTGGCCTGCGGCGCCGGCCCGGGGCTCGTCACAGGCAGAGAAAATTAGCTGGCGCTGCAACTGGGGTGTGAAACCCAGTCACAGAAATAATGGTGCCCCGAAGACAGGAGCCTGGAGACTGAGGGATACAGGAACATTCTTCAGCCACCAGTGCAAAGGGGAAGGGGGAGTTGAGGCAGGCGAGAGCGCTGAGCGTGGAGGGAGCCTGTTCCCCTCACCAGGGGCTGCTCAGTTGGGGGCAGCAGAGCCCTCCTGTGGGGAGCCCCAGTGGGGGGGCTCTGCCAGTACCCCCCCCCCCCATGTCCCATGCTTGCGTGCTCCTGGACATGGCCAGCGCTGGAGCAGCAGGAACGCCAGACCCTTCCCCGGCTCGGTGCTGTCCTCTGCCTGGGAGCCCTCCGGCCTGGCCACTGTCCCCTGAGTCCCTCGGGTTTTCTGTTTCAGAAACTGGCCCCTCCCCCCCACCCCCCCCCATTTCCCAGCTGACAGAGCTCTGGGATTGTGGCCCCTGTGAGTCACTCAAAACGCTCATTTATTTTCTCCAATACAATAGCAGAATTTTAAAAATGTATTTAAGTTTAATATTTTTATCTGAAAAACAAAGGTGTCTTCCTGGAAACCAAATTTCATTATGGCAGTGGAAAAAGCTATTTCAAAAGCATTTTGAAAACCCCGTTTTGTTTTATTTTATGTTACTTTCTCAACTGAGGATTAATTTATAATTAAAATGTTTTTGGAAGAGATGTAGCCTGGGTGGTTTTATGTTACTTAGAAGTGAGCAGAATTAGGGGAAAATGATTATTGATTTGGGGCTCCTGTGACCACATTATTATTTGATTAAATGACTAATGGCATGAACTTTAAAAATTGATTTATTGATGTTCTACCTTCTTTTGGATTCTGCAAATATTTTTGCGATCAATAGGTTGATACAAACTCTGGACACTTACATTTTTCATGTTTTGGTGGGAATTGTGCACGGCCCACCCAGGATTTGGGAGAAACCATTTTCTTTTGTGAAGAGTGTAGGTTCCAGTTGATGGGAGGCCCCCTGGCCCTGTATTTGTTTCAATTAATATTAACGAAGGTTGGTGATTAATACATGGCTTGGAATACAGAGGGACGTGAGTTACTTAGACTCGTGGAGTATTTACCAGTCTGTGAAGTCAATGGCATGGAAAACTGTGTGCTCTGGGAAAACAGAATGTGAAAGGCAACAGACAGTGCTGGGCTCCAAGCCAGCCCCTGGTGACGCGTCCCAGTTCCGGTTCCGTAGCTGTGTGCTGCCTGCACCTGCACCCCGGAGTGCCCTGGGACAGCCCGGCAGTTGCCTTCTTCCCTCCGGTGGGGGTGGGGGATGTCAGGAGAGCGAATGGTTTTCTTGATTTGCATCTCTTTCGTAGAGGGCTTAAGTGGCTTGTGCAGGTGGGTAGTTGGGCTGCAGGGACAGCGAGGCGGGTGGTCCCGGCGACTCCCTCGTTCATCCCTTCACCCAGGGTCCAGCAGGTGCACCTTGTCTGCCCCTTCAGAAAGCCCACCATCTCCCTCCCCAGGGGTGAGCTTCAGAATTAGAATTGCATGCTTCTTGGGGCGCCCGGGTGGCTCAGTCGGTTGAGCGTCCTACTTCGGCTCAAGGTCATGATCTCACAGCTCGTGGGTTCGAGCCCCGCATCGGACTCTGTGCTGACAGCTTGGAGCCTGGAGCCTACTTCAGATTCTGTTTCCCTTTCTCTCTGCCCCTAACCCACTCACATTCTGTCTCTGTCTCTCAAAACTAAATAAACATTAAAAAAAAATTAAAAACAAAAAAAGAATTGCATGCTTCTGGCCCTCAGGCTAACGCCAGGAATTCTGAGGCATGGTGGACGACTCCAGGTTGATGGAAATAATTAGGTTTAATTAACAAATTTCAGGAATAACTATTGGAAAACCCCGAGGGCTCCAGAGGAAAGCGTGGCAGTTTCCCACGTGGAGCCCCCTCCTCCTGGCCGGTTTGTCGCAGGTAGATTATTAATGCCTTTTATCGCTTTGATAATAGAATCTTGTCTCCTTTGCTGTATTATCCTTTGATCATTGAAATGAAGCTTTGATCCTGTATTTCACTTATCACTGAAATGAGTCCTTGGACCTTTAGTGCCAGGAGGTAGATACCTTCAAAGAATCCTGCTTTTAGGGCAGGTTCCCCAAAGAAAGCTGAAGGTGAGTGGTGCTGTGGAGGAAGCCGCCCTCTGCACAGGGGAGTCTGGGTGTGGTGGGGGCTGAGGGCTGTGGTGGGGGCCTGGGGCCACCTGCCTCCCGAGGCACCTTGCCTGTTTCCCTACAGTTTCCCAGCTGAGCTCGGCTCTGACTCCCTGGACTTAGCACGGACCCCCCCAAGGTAGAGAGAGAGGTCCCCCATGACGGCCCTCTCCTGAATGCCACCCCCACATCTGTCCCGCTTGGCTGTGAATCCCAAGGCTCCGATAATGCCCCTCGGCGTCCACTAGAAGGACCCGTGGAGGTCGGGACAGCACGCTGCTCCCAATGGCCAGTGTATCTTGAAGGGTACAGTGATCAGCCAGATGTGGAGGTGCCTAGGGCGAGGTCTGGAGGGGTCCCAGGTACACCGCCTGTTCCCCAGCCAGGAAACAGGTTCCCAGAGAGTTTATGGGTGTCCACGTGCAACGGGATTGGGTACACCATGGACCACGTGACCGAAGCTCTGCCTCCACCCCTCCCCTCCGGACCGACTGCAGAAAACTGGGTTCCTTTCCTGGAGCCCCGCCCCCGCCTGAAGCTCCCCGCTGAGCACACCCGAGTCACTCATTAGCATTACAAAGACTCCTATCACTCAAGATGTGTAAAGGAAGTTTGAAGCTGTGCACCAGAAATTGCTGGCACAGAACAAGAACTTTATTTATTTTTTATTTTTTGTTTTATTTTTGCGAGACAGAGTGCGGGCAGGGGAGGGGCAGAGAGAGCGCGAGATTCTCAAGCAGGCTCTGCACTGTCAGCGCTGAACCAGACTTGGGGCTCAACTCATGAACCATGAGCTCGTGACCTGAGCGGAAGTCAAGAGTCAGATGATCAACGGAGCCACCCAGGCGCCCTCACATACCAAGTGCTTTCTTATCAAGCGGCGGGAACCCAGTCCCCCCTGTGCATTCATAGCTGATGGCCACGGCCAGCTCGAGTGACCCTGGCTGGGGGAGCGGCCCCCTTGATCTGGCTCAGTGCTGTGCTTCTGGGCGAGTCCCCGTTCCCCCTCCCCCACCCCCATCCCAGAACGTGGCTCTGGAGCTCAGAGTCTGGAGGCCGAGGTCTAGTCTGTGCCTGTTACCACAGTCTGCAGAGGTGGCTTCATGCTTCAGTTCACGCTTCCCACGCTTGGATGTAAAACACAGAACGAGCAAGAAACGGGAACATGGGAGTGACATTTCCTAGATATGACCTTGAAGGAGACTTTGGGGGAGGGGGAAATCTGTATTTGCTTCAAGATTTACACTTTGCTGTTGTAATCCGAACATCGCCAGGGAGTGTGCTTTGAGTTTCAAACGGAATTGTTGGACCCCCCCCCCCCCCCAGGGCACACGGCTGAGCACATGTGAGCCAGCGCGTCCCTAGGCGCACCCCTCCCCCGCCCACATTACCTCCTGTGGCCAAATGTGGCACCCCTCCCCCTCTCTCCAAGGCGGGGCCAGCACACCTGAGCCCACAGGTCAGATCCACTTGGTGCCTGTTTTTATGGGAAATAAATGGGAACACAGCCACGCACGCTGTTTGTGTGTGTGGAGGCTGCTTTTGTGATGTGAGGGCAGAGCCAGGCAGAGGGTGGGGGCGGTGAAACTGCCCTTCAGGGAAGAGATTGCCAGACAGCCCCCCCCCCCCCCCCACCGATGTCCTCTGCTGTCCCCCCGCAGCCCCCAGCGCTGGCCGGCGAATCCCTTCATGTCACCGCGTCCCGCAGACCTAGCCTGTGGCCTCTCTCTCTAAAGCCAACGTGGCTCATCAAGGTGTTTTGCTTAAAAGCACAGACTGCTCTGAAGAGGGGCCGCGTTACTCCCTTAGGAGGAGGAGAAAGGCAGTCACTTTGGTTTTCAATTGCCTGTATTTCCTCTCCGTTACACTTGCAGTAAAGGCGAGCTCCTGGCAGGATTGGGCTGCCTCGGGAGAGTCTGATGAGGCAGGTGGCTCGCCCAGAGTCGGGTTCAGCTGGGACACAGAAACGCCCGGCGATCTGCTGTCTTCTCCTTAAATGATACCGACGTGGAGGCAAGAGAACAAGGTTCAGGGAGCCACAGAGGCCTGGGGATCATTTAATCCTTAATTCACGTTGTCCCGTTTTCACGTTTGCCTGCTCTTTCTGCCACAGCTGTAATAACATTGCCTTTGGCACCCCCCCTCCACCGCCCAGCATGTCCCCTCCCAGTGTGCCCCCCCTCCCAGCGTGCCCTCTCCCAGGGTGTCCTCTCCCAGCATGCCCCCCCTCCCAGGGTGTCCCCTCCTAGCATGTCCGCTCCCAGTGTATCTCCTCCCAGCATGCCCTCTCCCAGGGTGTCCCCTCTCCCAGCATGTCCCCTCTCAGGGTGTCCCCTCTCCCAGGGTGTCCCCTCCCAGTGTATCTCCTCCCAGTGTGCCCTCTCCCAGGGTGTCCCCTCTCCCAGCATGTCCCCTCTCAGGGTGTCCCTCCCAGGGTGTCCCCTCCCAGCATGCCCCCCTCCCAGGGTGTCCCCTCTCCCAGGGTGTCCCCTCCCAGCATGTCCCCTCCCAGTGTATCTCCTCCCAGTGTGCCCTCTCCCAGGGTGTCCCCTCTCCTAGCATGTCCCCTCTCAGGGTGTCCCTCCCAGGGTGTCCCCTCCCAGCGTGTCCCCTCCCAGCATGCCCCCCTCCCAGGGTGTCCCCTCTCCCAGGGTGTCCCCTCCCAGCATGCCCCCCTCCCAGGGTGTCCCCTCTCCCAGCATGTCCCCTCTCAGCGTGTCCCTCCCAGGGTGTCCCCTCCCAGCGTGTCCCCTCCCAGCATGCCCCCCTCCCAGGGTGTCCCGTCTCCCAGCGTGTCCCCTCTCAGCGTGTCCCTCCCAGGGTGTCCCCTCTCCCAGCGTGCCCCCCCTCAGCATGTCCCCTGGTCTTGGTCCTCTTTTGCTGACCATTTCTGAGGTCCTCAGACATGAGCCCTCTTTGCTCTGAGACACCAGTCACCACCCTGTGACTGTGCTTGGGGTCCCTCTCCCATCACCACAGAAGCCAGCGCAGGAAGGAGACATCACAGAGTCCATCCCTGTGTTTGCACGTGTGAAGCCCGTCCAGGCCTCGTTCTCGTGCTTTTGTTTTAGGTCTTGGACTTTGGAAACTATGGCTTAGTTTCCTTCTAATTTTATTGGGTTTTGGTTTTAGTTAGAACTTTAAGTTGGTCCCCCTCTTACCTTAATGGAGGGCCTTGATTTTCTCTGGCTGAAGGCATGGAGCACGAGCGGGATCGCTCCCTCCGCCATTGCCACTGCCCAAGCCGGGGACCAGTGCCTGTTAGCGTGGGGGGCTTGAGCCGGGGGGGGCGGGGGGCGGTGAGCACCTGGGCTGTCCACGCTGGGGCACCCGGGACGGGAGGGCTCAGCAGGCAGGTACCAGCGAGCTCTCAGCCTCCCAGGCTGCGAGCATCACTCTGGACCCTTCACGCAAATCTCTGATCTCAGCCCACCTTGGCCAAGCTCCTCCCAACCCCCATCAGCTTCGTCCTTGTGGGGGGGGGGGGGTCATGCTGAGGGCCACACCTGTGCTGTCCCTCTGCCCTCATCCCTTCTGTCTCCAGGCATCTCGCCTGCCTTACTGCTGGGGGAGACCCGTCCACTTATTGGGTCAGGAGAGTGCACTCCGCTCCCGTCTAAACAGCAAACCAGAGTCCCGGCTGGCATGGCTCCTTACAGACTCTCCTCCAGGGCACGACGCCTTCCAGGTTAACATGACTCAACAGAATGCCTGTTTTAGGAGGATAAACTTCTCTCTGCCTAACACCACCCCTTAGAGTTTAAAATCAAACTGACCTTGGGGCACCTGGATGGCTCAGTTGGTTAAGTGTTCGACTTTGGCTCAGGTCATGATCTCGCGGTCTGTGAGTTTGAGCCCCGTGTCAGGCTCTGTGCTGACAGCTCAGAGCCTGGAACTTGCTTTGGATTCTGTGTCTCCCTCTCTCTCTGCCCCTTCCCTGCTCATGCTCTGTCTCTCTCTCAAAAATAAATAAATGTTAAAAAAAACAAAAAAACAAAAAAACTCCACCTTAACCTAACCCAAGACCACATTTAAAAGGAGCACAGTGAGATTTTTTGATGGACAGTGTTCCCATCGTCACAGAGCTCTTGACTCTGTGGTCCAGGATGGATCCTTGTGGTGGCCTTCGCTGAAGATGGGCCAGCAACGTCCTTCTGCAAGCTGACAGATCGTGCAGTCCCCTTCTCTGTCTTCTGCTTTCTCGTTGTTTCGTCCCCTTTCAGCTTCCAACCTCAGGCCTCACCTCCTTCCTGTGCTTCTGGGCCCGTGGCTCCGTCTGGCTAGGCCCCAACAGTGGCACCCTGAGACCAGACTGTACCTCTCGGCAGGCTTGGGGAGGTGAGGGCTGCCGCAGCCCAGGACCGCAGCCTCCCTCCCTGAAACATAGTTCTGCATTCTTCCCGGTGGGAGCGAGCGGGAGTGTGAGGCCATGACAGAAGCTCGGAAGGAAGGGGAAGCGGGGAGGCGGTGGTGGGCTGCAGGGATCTCCACCCCACAGCGAGCTCCGATGAGGGAGCAGCCTGCAGTTGCCCTGAGCTGCGGCGTGGGGCTCGTTCCCCGTCGTGGATCCGTCACTGGGTGTAGCCGTGGGGACGGGCGGTGCGGTGGACGAGGCAGTTCTCTCCGAGGAGGGCGGTTTCTGCAGACCCTGGCTGCGAGGGCAGTCAGAGCTGTGCCTTCCACGGTGTGAGCCGATGCTGTGCGCGCCCTGGACGTCACTTATTCCGTTCAGTCATGCTTTGATGTGGCGCCTGCTGTCTGCCCATCACCGAGCTCGGCCTTAGGAATACACGCGAGTGGCTGAGGTAGGACAGCTGCTGAGAGAGACAGAGGAGAAGGCAGAGGATGAAGAGGAAGGGGCGGGAAGGAAAGAGGGAGAGAGGAAATATGTACACCGTCTAAACTGGATCGCCTTGCCAGCGTGCCAGGGAAGATGGAACTGTGTTGAAACCCAGGCCGTCATCCGCCGTGGGAGATCGGTTTTCAGGCAGTACTTTGTGTGCTATCTGTGCCTCTGAGTTTTTTGGTTTTTTTAAATTTTTTTAACGTTTTATTTATTTTTGAGACAGGGAGAGACAGAGCATGAATGGGGAGGGTCAGAGAGAGGGAGACACAGAATCCGAAGCAGGCTCCAGGCTCTGTGCTGTCAGCACAGAGCCCGACGCGGGGCTTGAACCCACGGACTGTGAGATCATGACCTGAGCCAAAGTCGGCCACTCAACCGACTGAGCCACCCAGGCACCCCCCTTTTTTTTTTTTTTTTTTTTTACCAGCTCTTAGAGTTGCGCGCCAACCTTATGGAGAGGTGAAATATGTCATGTGTAGACATAAGCTTCATAACACGGCCTGGTCACCGTCATGGGCAATCCACTCCGAGTGTGTGTGGGTCTGTTTTAAATGCCTGCTGGCTGGTTGCTGGCTTCTTGAATGAACAGACTGCCAAGTGCCTGGGTCTGTCTGGAGGCCAGAGGTAGCTCCAGCAGCCACAGGGAGCAGAGTGGGCTCTCGGTCATTAATAGTGACGGTGGGGAACGGAAGCAGACACAGGTCCTGTGGGGCATCAGACGAGGAGGGCAGGTGCGTGCGCCCTGCCTGAGCGGCCCGGCAGCCTCCGCATCCGTGGGGCTGTGCTCTCCCAGGCCCTAGGTTGATGTCCTCACAAGTGGCTCTTCCTACTTCCGGGCTCTGCAGGGCCACCCAGCGTTGATCACTGGATTCATGTGGCTCTCGGTGCAGACTCCACGGGTGACCTGGAGGGCCCGTCCCAGGCAGGGGACAGTACTGTCCTCAAGGGTGCTGCCCCAGGCTGCCAGGTCTTCTGCCTTTGACTCGGCCTCCGGAAGCCGTGGGTCCTGGGAATGCAGTGGGGAAGCTGTTGCTGCGGCCGTGGAGATGGGTCCTCACTCTGCCACCCGGGGTGAACATTAGGACCCGGCTGGCAGGGCTCCTCCTGGCACAGAGTGGGCAGAGTTTGTCTGGTGTGGTTGGCACAGCCTTCTCATGACGTCAGTTCTTGGTTCCTGATGAAGTCTCTGCTCTGGGGCAGGCAGCACCTTGGTCGTGTCCTGCTCCTGGTGGGCCTGTTAGAACAGGTGCTCTCTGCCCCTCCTGGCGGGCTGGGGTGCAGAGACTGGCACAGGCAGTGTTGGGGGGCAGTGTCCATTCTGGGGTGGACTCCACCCTCCCTTCTTAGCCTTACTGAGCCGTGGTTTAGAGTTTGGAAAGTGGAGAGCATTTCTTCCCCCGGCTCTGGACAACACCCTGGTGGCTCCCAGAGGTGGCTCCCCTGCTCTCCCTGCTCACAGGATTGGTGCCTGTGACAGGTGGTGGCCTGATCTAAGAGTGTTCTGGGGCCTTCTGGAAAAGCCTTTCTCCCCGATAAAAAGGCCAGAGCGGAAGGAGGAGAAGGTCCCTGTCATCCCTGGCTGCCTTCTGTGTGTCTCTGATTGTGGTCACATCACCTGGAGACGCATCCTATCCATACGTGAAGTCGGGTTTGCAGAGAGAGGCGTCCTGACAGTGCTCAGCAGATGGCTCAGGGGCCCAGGATTGGCTTTGAACCTGTGGCTACTACTGACCTCAGGTGAGTTCCTTGATTGCCGTGCGCCTCAGTCTCCCCAGCTGATAGGGTGGTGACTGTACCTGCCTTGTAGAGTTGTTGTAAGCATTCCCCAAGTGCTGGCATTTTATTACTTTGTAAGTAAAAAAAAAAAAATTAACTGCATAGACAGTACACAAGTACGTGCTTGTTGTAAAAATTCGAACAAAATAGAAAGATGTGCAGAAAAAGTCAACCAGCTAGCCTCCACCCTGACCAGTGCCTTCCCTCCCCCACCTGCACTTGGGATCTCGTTCTTCTCCCAGAGGCAATTACTTTGAAGAGTTGGGCGTTTTTTCTTTCAGAATATTTTCTGGGCGGTCCATTTTGCATAGGGGGTCACGTTGTATGAGTAGTTGAGTATCTTGATGTTTTCACTCGATGGGCATATCAGGTTCCTCTTGCTGCTGTGACAAATTACCATAAATGTAGCAGCTTAAAGCAATACCCGTTGCTTACACCCAGTTCCCAGAGTCAGCACCCAACACAGCCTCTGCGTCTGGCCGGTTCCCTGCTTAGAGGCTCGCAGGACGAAATCAGGGTATCTGCAGGTTCCCTGTGCTTCTTGCCGGAGGCTCTGGGATGAGTCACTTCCGAGGTCACTGGGTGGGATCCACGTTCCCGCACTGGCTATCGGCTGGGCGGCCCCCCGGGTCTCAGCAACTCCTCTCCTTGGCTCGTGGCCCCCGTCCTCCAGCATCAGGCCAGCATCCGGGGGGCCCTCTCCGGTTTGGGTATCTGCGTGCTCCCCGCTGCCACATCTCTCTCACTGGTGCTCATGAGGGCTCGTGGGACTGCCCTGGGCCACTCGACAATCCGGGATGCTCTCCTGTGTTGAGGGGAGCTGCTTCATAACCCCGATTCCATCTGCACTGTCCCTTCCCAGCTAGAGCGGGGTGAATAGCGTCTCCCCAAAATTCGTATCCACCCAGAACCTTGCAATGTGACCTTACTTGAAAAGGTCATTGTAGTTATAATTAGCTAAGGATTGAGATCGGACTGAATGAGGATGGGCCCTAAATCCAATGACTGATGTCCTTTAAGACCAGGAAAGGACACACCCCCCGGGACAGGGGGCAGACGATGCCGTGAGGTCCGACACAGAGGCTGGAGTGACATTATCTGCAGGCCCAGGAATTCTGAGCACTGCGGACGCCAGCAGAAGCCGGAAGAGCCCAGAAGGATTATTCCTGGGACTCTTCGGAAGGAGTGGCTCTGATGGCACTTTGATCTTGACTTCGAGTCTCTCGAACTAGGAGAAAGCAAATCTCTGGTGTATGAAGAAACCGTCCACTATGTGGTACCTTGGTGTGCAGGCAGAGGGCAGTGTCTGGGTCGGTGCTTGATGGGAAACCAGGGTGGGAATCTGGGGGCACCTGTGGACTTCTGCCTACCACAGTATATCGTGGACTTCTTTGTAAATGTCACGTGAACGTGTGTGAGTGCTTTCCACATCTACACAGACACTCTTTGCATGCACAAGGCCGACATTAGGACAAAATTTTATTTGACAGAAAGAGCTCTTCCAACTTTCAATTTACAGTTAACAGCGTGGGCATCAGAAAGCAGAACAAATGAATCAGACACTGATTTACGGCCATCGGATGATACGCAACAATGACGATTCATTCTGACATCAATCTGGACAGGCAGGGAGAGGTCGAGGCCGAGTTAAGGATTAAATCTAGTCATTAAATGAAGCCAGTGATTCTACAGAAAGAGAAGAAGGAAGGACGTACCCGTCATAAATGCCTTTAGACCTCTGACCCCCACAGAGTCTGCTGTTGTCCTGTCTCATTCAGTGTGAGGGCTTCTCCTGGATTTGTCTCCGACGTGAGGGTTAATGGCAGGTAAGAAAAGGTCATTATGGAGATCCTGAAGCTGGACTATGAAAGAGATGTGAACATTTCCCTGAAGCAGGACATTCCATCGAGGTAACGGTATCGAGGGCTTTTCAGTCATATTGCTTTATGTCATAAGGCTTCAGCCTGTTAATTAACTGTCACAATCCATAGATGCTTGCCTACGTCCCCTTAGTTGTATGTGTGGGTGTGCAAACATGTGCATCTCTGTTTTAGGGTCCAAAAACCCTGGATGTTGGAAAAAAAAAGACCTGTTACTTCTTCCGTGGGACAAAGGAAAGAAAGCCAACCCAGGACATCAGAGCTTGGGTGCTGTCTTGTGGGGACATGGTAAGGCTAGGTGTCCCTACGGCGTAATGGCCTCCGAATATCGGTGGTTGAAAACCGTAAAGGTTTTATCTTCCTCACTTGCCCGACTTCTCCATCAGACACTGGTGGGCCTCTACTCCCCGTTGTCCTCTCTCAAGGACCCGGACTCCACTTCTGCAGCGGCTGCTGTCACAGCAGCTGGGGAAGCCAGAGCAGGAGCCTCGGCTGAGAAGTGGCTCACATTTCACTGGCCAAACTGGACACATGATTGCCGCTAGCTTCGGAGGAAGGGGCACAGCGGGTCCTCGTGCCCTTACGTGTGGGACATTAGAGTGGTAGGCATCAGGAAGGCCCAGCGTGGGGGCCAGGGAAGGCACTGGCTCTCGTATTTCTGCAGGGATCCCCAAGCAGACACGGGCTGTAGTGGCTTTATCAAGCAGGTCACTGGGTCATATCATCAGCCAACACATGGGGCACACATGACGTCTTGAGGGCCAGAGGGTGGACTGTCAATGGTTGGATGATGGCCCCCAAGAGATACATCTGCCGGGAACCTCAGAATATAAACTTATTTGGTGTAAGCGTCTTTGCAGACATAATTAAGGTCAAGATTTTGGCACGAGATCATTGTGGATTCGGGTGGGTCCTTAATCCAAAGACAAGTCCTTCTAAGAAAAGAGAAGGGGAAACAGAAGCAGACACACGGAGGGAAAGGCCATGTGATGATGTAGGCAGAGACGGTCCTGATGTGGCCACAAACCAAGGATGGCCCGGAAGAGGCAAGCCAGGAGTCCCTCCCAGAGCCTTCAGGGGGAGTGCAGTCCTAGCGACACATTGGCTTTGGGCCTCTGGCTTCTAGAACTGTGAGAGAATTCATTTCTGGTGACTTTTTTAAAGTTTATTTATTTTCAGAGAGAAAGAGAGAGAGCAGAGAGAAGGGGAGAGAGAGAATCCCAAGCAGGCTCTGTGCTATCAGGGCTGAGTCGGACACGGGGCTTGATCCCACGACTCTGGGATCATGACCTGAGCTGAAATCAAGAGTTGGATGCTTAACTGACTGAGCCATCCAGGCGCCCCCAATTCTGGAGATTTATTATGGCAGCCCCAGGAAGCTGAGGCAGACTACCGCTGCAAGATAGTTTTTGAGAAATTACGTATTTCTCCCTTTGCTGTGCCTGTTCTCTTCTCTGGTTCAGGCTGGTAGGGTCCACAGTTCTTGACGCCTCTCTTCCCTTCTCCTGTTCCTTGTAAGGAGCTAATGCCCACCTGTAGACTCATGGCACTTTCTAGCGATGGGGGAGGGTGCAGAGGCCATGGAGTGTGGGGGCCAGTGGGAGGTAGATGGGACGGATCCCCAGCTTGGTGCCTGAAGGGGGATGCTGTTGGCAGAGCAGGGATTCAGGAGAAGGAGTTGTCGATGGGACCAAGGGAGCTTCTGGCCAGGTTTTAGACAGGTAGGTGATCATGAATCTCTCTGTAGGGTTGGGCTGCAGGCGCCTGGAGATTTTGTTTGAAGCTGGGACCAACCTTATGGATCTGGGTAACTAACATCCAAATCTTGATGAAGCGCTGAAAGTCTGCCTTTTCAAATGGGCATCCAGGCTCAAAAATCTGCTTAAAACCAATTTATTTTGACTAGAAATTGATATTAAATTGATTTGTGTTGACTATGTGTTTAAGGGCCAAATATTGAGTAAAATCCATAGCAGAAAAGATCCTTTGGCAAATCCACCTGTCTATATGTGCTAAATACACTCGTGCCTGAGAAAGTTGGAGCCGGCTCTCGTTGATTTATTAGTTTCGCTCCAGAAGGTCAAACATCCGAAAAGGTAAATTTGATCTTAGATTCCTCATGTCGTGCATTCATTCATTCAGCAGATAGTGAGGCACTGTTGCAGGTGTTTGGAACATGTGCGTGAAGAAGCCCGTCTGGGCTCATGGCGTTCCCGAGCCAGCTGTGGGAGACAGACGCTAAGGTGAGGGACATGAACATGAGCCTTCAGGAAGGGGAAGAAAAACCAAAGCAGGAGCGGGGGCTCCTGGCATGGAGGGTGCTGTTTGTAGTGTTCGAGAGCGTGGTCAGATAGGCACCTCTGACAAAATGACATCTGGGCCCGGACTAGGGGAGACAAGGAAGTCGCTACTTAGAGAACCGGGAAAAGGCTGTTCCGGAGGGGGAACCGCACTGCACAGCCTCTGGGTTCTGGCACGTCCTAGGAGCAGTGAGAGGTCAGGGTGGCGGAGGGAAGGGTGACCAGGTCCATGGGCCTTGCTGCTGCAGTGAGGATTTTGTGTTCCATTCTGTTGAGGGGCTGCTGAAGTGTGGGGCATCATGACCTCACAGTTTTAGGTGACCTCTGGGCTGCCGGGTGGAGAATGGATGGCACAGAGGTGGTGGGGAGCCACTTAGGGGGCCGCCACGCCAGTGAGGGGGCAGATATGGCCACATCCTGGGCAGGCGATGCGAGCATGGGAGAGACTAGGTGTAGGTGAGGGAGAAGAGAGAACCTAGCTGACCCAAGATGCCCCCATCACGCTGGGGGCCCGAGTGGTGGAGGGGAGGGTCCCAGGACGTGTCCTCGCTGAGGAGATCTCACTCACACAAATGAGGGTTGACCCCGGCCACAGACGTGATTCCGTGGTTCTTCTGTCTCGTGGACCAGGGCCGAGATTCTGACACTGTCCAGCAGCATGTGGCAGCATCTCAGCTCCTGGGAAGCCTGCCTCTGCCAGGCCCTCAGTCCACCCCCGCCCCAAGAGGGTCTGCCAGTGCCCACTCACTGTGGCTCCCATGCTGGGCAGAGGGAGCGGGAAGAGCGACCGCATTTTCAACAACACATTAACGCCTGGAGGTGAGACGGGTGGGTCATAGTGGGTTATCTGGCTCTCCTGCACCTTGGATCTTGGAGCTTGGGGCCATCACACAGGTGGGCAGGGGCCTGGGAGGGGGGTGGAGGGGCCTCAGAGCCCCACAAGGGCCTGGTGCTGAGATCTAGGATGCAGAGCTGAGTGGAGAGACAGCTGGGGGTGGGGGGGGCGGGTGTGGACCCCTGCCACGGGTCTCAGCCCTGGGTGCCTGGCGGGCCCCTTCTGGAAAATCACTCACCACTGGGGTCTTGGTTCTCTCTCGTGTGAAATGGGGAGAGTCGCCATGGAGATGAGAAAGTGCAGATCCAGTGCCCTGTTGGGAGCCCTGTTGGGAGGCTGCCCCGAAGGGCCTCCTAAGAAGGGTGGAGGAGGAGGAGGGGGAGCCCTGGGGAGGGGTGGGGGTGGGGTTCCCAGGAGGAAGCAGGGGGCACACAGCCTCCTTCGCCTCCTGGGAGGTAGGCTGCCAGGCCCGGCCACAGCTTGTGGGGGGCGGGCCGGGCGGCACACGGAGGCCAGCTTTGCGGTCTCTTGAGCTGGAGGACGGTGCTCACCGGGCACAGGGCCGCTGGCATGGCTGGGGCGCGGTGCCCTGAGCTGCCCTGAAGATGACTTCTGCAGAGCCCACCGGGCCTAAGGCTGCCTGAACGTGCGATGCAAATTTATGCAAATCACGGCAACCCAGATTCCCGGCTGCAGAGACCTCTGCCTCCTCCGCCTCCTTCTCCCAGGAGAGCTTGGGTGGGGGGGCAGTGTTGGGCCCCGTGGGGCTCCAACAGGCCTCCTCTCTCCTGCAGCCGGAGGGGAGATTGACAGACTCAGGGCTCCAATCTCCCCTTGGCCTCCCGGCTTCCCGAGGCAGATCCCTGCCTGGTTTACAGACACGGAGAATAAACCTGTTCAGCAGGTTAAACCCTCTTTTTATTTCAAGGCTCTGCCAGTCTCTTAACAATTAGAGGGCTGATCTCAATTCTAGACGCAGAGTCAAGCAAGTTCTCAGTTGACTGTAGTTCAGCAAACAAAGTGGCTTCCCCGGAGGGGTCTCTGTTTGATTAATAACAGCAGTTCTTGGTCTTTTCACGGCGCCTCTCGGCGATGCTGCTGTCTAGCTGCTTATCAATTCTCAGGACACCCGTGATGGGCAGATGGCGAGTCCTGGATTGTGGTCTGCAGGTGGGGGAGGGGCACCAAGGGGGCCGCCCTGTCCTCCTGGGGGAGCTGGAGGGCCCGGGGCTGCTCCCACAGCCTCCGTGCAGCTCTGATCTGCACTTTCGTCTCCAGCCAAAGTGGAGAGTGGCTCCTCCCAGAACCTGAAGGTGGGGAGCCAGGTCTGGGAAAAAGAACACCCCCCCCCCCCATTTGTCATTGTCACACAGAGTGTGTTGTCTTCTTCCTCCTTGGACATGGGGCTGGTCTGCATTACACGTTGGACCACTCCCTCCAGGGTGTGCTGTAATTGGAGGTACCCCGTGCCTTCCCCCCAAGCCCAGGAATGATGAAGGCATATGGCTCTGCCTCCCTCTTCAACACTCAGCGGGGATGGCCGCCCTCTCTGTGTTCACACTGAGCCGCAGGCTTTGTGCTCTTCATTAAGGTGTTAATGTGGACAGGAAGTAGAAATTTCAGGGGTTTGATGAAATTAAGACTTACCTGTTAGCTGGCAAAACTCAGGAGGGGGTAGAAATACATCAACCTACATGTTTGAAGACTAGGAAGCAGAAAAGCATGTGATCTGGGCTAAGGGGACTTTGAGGCATAATCTAATTTAAAATCAGCCAGTTTACTGTGATGTCTCTGCTAAAACACACTTCGCCCAGGCTGTGAAATCAGGGCTCCTGCTCTGACAAATGTCTGTGTTCTGATTAGAATATTCACGCAGTCTCCCCGGAAGCAGGTCAACCCCCCACTGTGACAGAGAACCGAAGCTGGGTCATACCACATGTTCGGGTCTGCCGGGGTCATCAGATCCGCGGAGCTCAGAGCCTTTGTTGTGACAAGGGCTGGGTGGAGCCTCCTTCTGCAGGGACATGGGGGACCCCGCACAGTGGCAGGAGACACGTGCTGCCAGCTCTCAGTCCTCTTCCCCAGGCTGCAGAGTGTACAACCTGCACGACGGGGCCAGAGTCCCGCTTGTTCCCTGTGGAATTGGTCTCGGCCCTGCAGAAACAACCAAGCCATGAAGCCTCACTTTGACTTCTGCTGGAGATTGGAGTGAACGGGCAGGACAGCCTTCATCATGACCCAGAGGGGGTCCCACAGGACCAGCCAAGAGGGCCCCTGGCGGAGGGCAGGGTAGAAATCAACCTCGAGCCTGCAGGAGGTGACCGCAGAGTTTATTGAGGGTGTCGAGAGTGCAGGTACAGACAGTGATGGGAGACTCCGATAGGAAAGGAGAGAGAGTCCTGTCTTTGCTTTGGGGTCTGGGGTTTTTCTTGAGGACCGTGGTCTGGTGTAGAATGTCCTCTCAGTCCTCCAGGGACTGGTTAGAACAAAGGCGAGGGCCCAGGTGCTATTGCTTGGGGCCAGGGGGTCCTGGAGGTATCTAGCGCCTGTGGTCTGGAATCTGCATATGACAGCTTCTCTTGGTCATTCTCACCTGGTCCTTCCTCAGATGCTACCGGTTCTAGAGAAGTCATTAACTCCTGGAGGGAGTGGTCCGACCTGTAATGCAGACCTTATGAGGAGGACCTATTTGCGTCACAAGACGTGTAGAAAGTGGGGGTACGGGTCCTAGCAAGAACAGATGCAGGAGGAGGAGCAAAACGCAGGTTTTTATGGAGTCTTTCAGTTTTCCTATCTCAGCCACAGAGGGGTCTGATCCAGAGATGAAACAACTAGGCCAGAAGCAAAGGAGCGAACGTTCCGAACTCGTCCAGGTGGGAACATTCGTTCAGGCGATAGTTACTGGGCATCACCTTGTGTTGCTGGGTGCTCTGCGCATGGCAGGAAGCCCTCGATGAGTGGGGGCCCGTCCATGAAGCTGGCCAGCGGAGAGCCCTGTGAAGGCACACGCAGGTGTCATTATAACACGAACGGGACCCAGGCTGCGCAGGCAGAAGAGCTCGGCCAGGGGTCAGGCAGTCTGGGCGGTACTGCCGCGGTTAGCCAGCTGCAAGGCCCGGCTCTTTCTCCAGGGCTGCTGTGAGTCCAGGCTCAGAGCGCTGTGCTGAGCTGTGGCCACCAGACCCGGCCCGTGGGGCGTCCGCAACTGACCGGTCGGGAGCTTGGGCTTCTGGACGTCCCCGACCTGGCTCTGAACTCGGGCCCCAACACTCGCCAGTCCCGTTCCTCAACGTCATCACCTGCAAGGACAGCCACACGTGCGTGTGTCACCTGTGTGAGTGCTGATGTGCACCAAATGTTTAACTTGGTGCTTGGTTCTACACGGCAGGGCTGATAGGGATTTGGGTCGTTGGCACGATGTGGTTCTGTGCATGTTCTCGTGCTGTGTAGTAACACATCATCACGGTTTTAGCTGCTGAGCACAACACTGATTTAGTACCTTAGGGCGTCTGTGGGTCACGAGGCATCAGCAGGGCTCTGCTCCCTCCCGGAGCTCTACTTCCAGGACTTTCAGGAGATTGGCTGAATTCAGTTCCTTGGGTGGTAGGTTGAGGTCCTGTCTCCTGCTGGCTGTCAGCAGGGAGCTGCTTTAACTCCTGGAGGCCTCTCTTGGGCCCGTGTGCCTGGGTCCCGCCTCGGAGCCAGCCACAGCGCTCAGAATCCTCGTGCTTGGAGTGTCTCCGAATGACCTTTCCGCCACTTCTCTCTTGCTTCAGCCGGAGAAAGTTCTTTGCTCTTAAGAGCTCGCCTGAGTTGGTCGTGCAGGATAGTCTCCCTACCTAAGATCCATAGCCTTACATCCGCACGGTCCCGTTCGCCATGTGATGTCACATATCTACAGATTCCTGGGGCCTTGTGGGGACTGTTCTGTCTCCTACAATGGCCTTTCGAGGGGCGTTCAGAGCACTCTGTTGCTTGCAGCGGAGGAGGCGTGGACTCCAGGCGCCAGCACTGATCACCTGCGTGAGTGCAGGGCTGACCTCTGGGCAGGACTTCCTAGGTGTCACGCACCGTCAGATGGTCTCATCTGACTACACGAGGGCTATGTGATGCCAGTACTGTTTAAAACCCCGCATTTAAAGATGCTTGAAACGGATGCTTAGCGAGGCCAGTGACTTGTCCGAGGACTTCACTGGTGGCTCCCGGAGCTGGCACCAAGCCCATGTGACCGGGCCCCAAAGTCAGAATTGGTGGTGGTAGTGTTATATTTTTAAAACGTCAGTATTAAGTTATAATTGTCAGAATTAAATAATAAAAGCGCCCTAGGTGCTGGGCTCACCCCAGGAGATGCTTTGAGGTGGCAAAGCCCAGGCATGGGTGACAGATCAGACCAGTGTTCAGCAACCACTTCCTCCGTGTCCCCATCCCCCGTGTGCTTCCTCCTCCCTCTTCTCCTCCTCCTCCTCCTCCTCCTCCTCCTCCTCCTCCTCCTCCGGTCCTGCTTGGATGTTGGGCTCAGCTGCGTAACTTGCTTTGGCCGGTGGAATGTGGGAAGAGGTGGCCATGCACCAGCTCTGAGCCCAGCTCCTGGGAGACATAGCCCTCAGGGAACTTCTGTCATTTGTCAGGAGCTCAAGCCCCGGGGTGGCTGCCCCTCCAGAGGGAGACACGGAGAGTGGCCTGAGTGTGACCCCAGCACAGAGCCGCCCCAGCCGTGCCTTCCTCTTGTTAGTGAGAAATAAATGTTTATTGCTGTTCTCCTTGGTGGCTGTTTGTTACACAGTAAAACCTGACTGATACACCTGGGAACCAAGTACTTGACAGAGTGGGAATTGAGTTGTGTCAGGGGCAGGGCATTAAAGCTTATCAGAAATTAATGTAATGATTTGTTCTAAACTTCATAAGTCCTGATCTTACATGGTACCTGATTATGGGTCTTCCTGGTCATTGTCGGTGCCCTGACTTCCCTACTGAGGGAGCCCTCTTGTATTCCTGCTGGAGGAGTGATATCAGGGCCCGCCCTGCTCCTGGGCATGATCTGAGACAGGGTGGGGCCTGGGCTCGGGGTTCAGGCCCTGTGGTCACATCTTAACTCCCTGGAGAGACTTCCCTTATCACCAATCATAGCACCCTCTGGACTCTTTGTGACAGCTCCTGAGATGAGGGAGTGTATAAAAGTATTTGTGGCTTTATTCCTTCACTCTTGTGTCCATTCAGCAAAGTTTTCTGAGCACCTACTATTCTCAAGGATTCGATGAGGGACTCTTGTCTTCCCAGTTCTGATTGTTTGCAGGGTTGTGCTCAGACCCGATGCCAGGGAGAGTGTGCACGTGTGAAAGGGAGACTCCGAAGATGTCCCCAGATTCTGGAGGAGATTGAGTGCCTTCCCCTGGCAGTGCTGGGGCGGGCTGCATGCACGTGGTGCCATCTGAACCCGAGGAACGGGCCCCCGTTCACTGGATCCCTCATCCAGAAATGTTTTACTGCCTGTCTACTAAGTGCCAGATACCGGGCTAGCTGCTAGAGGCGTGAGAGTGAACCAGTTAGACCATGTTGCTCTCTTTATGGGACACAGGGAGAGAGGAAGGAAGGGTGCTTTAGGAAAGGGAACAGCACATAAAAAGGCATATTTTAAATAAGATTTGGGGAAGTCCTGGAAAACAAAAAATGGTTTGGTTTGAACCCATCCAGGACAAAGCAAGAAAGTCTCAAAGCGGTTAGTCCTTATCACCTCCGTAATGCTTGCTAAAAGTATCAATAGTAAGACACAACAGAAAAACCTATCCCATATAGGGAACAGCAGCAGTGAAAGTTAGTGTCAGCCAAGACTCTAGGGAAAATTCTGAGTGATTCTGTTCATTATAATGAGATGTGTGTGAAGTATGTGTAAGTTTCTGGTCATGTTAACACATGGCTCCTACGTGCCTGGATTGAACATGCTGTGTAGTGTTGGCCAAGTGGGATTTGGAGAGAGCCTTAGGGTTTGGAAAAATTGAAACTTACATGAAAGGTCCAGGCGTGGAAAGTCTCACTGATTCAGAGCAAAGCTTGCCTTTCAAAGGATCAGAGAACCTGCTTCACCCCCTGAAGGCACAGTGGGTCTCTGTCCTGGCCAAGAATCAGCTGACCAGCAGCCCAGAACTTGGCAGCCTTGGCAGGGCTGAGATGACTTTCCCCTTCTTCCTTTTGGGTCTTAAGTCGAGGAAGGCAGAGAAATAAGAAATGAGATATTGTAACAGTGCCGAGATTCGGACCACAAACAACAAAGTAAATTGAATCCATGCTGTCATATTTAGAAGGAGATTGAGTGGATGTAGTAGTGACTTGTGTGATCATCTCATTTATTCATGTGTTTTGGGCCATTTCCATGCTTTGAAGGCTTCAGAGTTGTCTGCCATGTTGTATTTGTAGATATGGTGTAAATTATTTAAAGGAATTGAATTATTTACATTTGCAAACATCACTTAGAACAATTAAGTTTTATTGTAAGGTATTAAGTTCAGCACATTAAGAATTGCATTTTAAGGTGTGTGAGTTTGCCCTCTGGCTACAAAAGCAGCATTAAAGATTGTAGAGCACGGGTTTTTCTCTTCTATTATGATGATAAGTTATATTAAATTTCCTAATGTCATACTATTCATTTGCTTATTAATTCAACCAGTTACAGTGACTATGTCCTCATAGAGACCAGCTTCTGGCTGGCTCTCATGAGGCTTAGTGTCCAGACTGCCAGATCTTAAAATGTAGTCCTTGAGCCAGCAGCCCCAGTAGAAATTCAAAATTTTGGAAGCCCCCACCCCGACCCCACCTGCCCACAGACCTGTTGAATCAGACACACTGGGGCCAGGCCCAGCCATCTCTGTTTTAACTAGCCTTCCAGGTTGGTTCTGATACTTACTAAAGTTGGAGAACCACCGGTTTGAGTTTCTATTTCTTCTTAGGTCAGTTTTATAATTTGTATTTGCTTAGAAAACTGCCCATTGAATCCAACCTCTAAACATATTATCATGGAGTTGTGAACATACTTATTAAGAATTTTAAAAAGTCGGTTTTTGCAGTTCTCTTCTGTTAGACTGTATATTGTCTTCCCACACTCCTGCTTTTTTCCAACTGATGAATCAGAATTTTGGAGCAGACGAAGCCTGTGCTGTCTTGTTTGAGTGACACCCTTACGGATGTGGTTTCAAGGATGTCAGTTTCACACATGCAGAGGTGAAAAATGGCAGGAGAATCCTGTGCCGCCCTACTGGTGGGATCTTCTTCTGATCTCATCCTGGAGATGGGTTTGTTGGCTGGGAATCTTGTGGCCCTTATCTTCTGGACAGACACCTGTAAATCCTGGTGAGGGCGTGCTGCCTTTCTACTCCTTTCTCCAACTTCTCTTGGTTCCAGAATGGTGCCAGGACAGAGTGAGCTGGGTCAGAGCAACATTGTTGGCAGGAGTGGTGGACTAAGTCACTTGGGCATGCTTTATCACATGACTTGTGTCAGTAGGGCTTCTGTCTTGGTTTTGCCAGATGCCCTTTATAGGGCGTTCTTCTGAGGCCCTGTGCTCCCACCAGGAACTGTGTGTCCTCTGTGCTCAGGAAAATCTCCTCTTAGGGCCTTGATGCATATCAAAGTGCAAGATGGATATTCTAGATGTACTTATGTGAAATGGGAGACATGGGCCAAGGGATCAGTGCACTGCTTAGCACTTAGTAAGTACTGGGTTAATAATATGCTGGCAAAGGCATTTGCTGTGAGCAAAGTCTTCACCAAGGGGATGGGCATCTAATGGTGGAGTTCACAGTTGGCCCACCCTTGTCTTTGCCACCACATTTTTATAAATGCAGGCTGTAGTGGGTTAAAGAGTATCCCCTCAAAAGATATGTCAGAGTGTTAATCCCCATACCTGTAAGTGTGACCTTATTTGAAAATAGTCTTTGAAGATGTAGTCAAAGATCTCCAGATAAGATCATACTGGATTTGCTGTGGGTTCTACCTCCAATCGCCGGTGTCCTTGTGAGAGGTATTGGAGGGATGTGGCCATAAGTCTAGGGACACCACAGACTATTGGTGGCCACCAGGTGCTGGGAGAGTGCATAGAACAGGCTCCGTCTCAGAGTTTCCAGAAGGAACGGTCTCTGTGGACACTTCGATTTCAGACTTCTGGCATTGGGAGGCCTGGTTTCTCCCTGACGCTGAACTCTGCCTGAGGTATAGCTGCTCAGACACCTTCAGGGGTCCCCGAGCATGTGCTGGGCTGCAGGGAAACAGGCCTTCCCCACACATCCCCAGGCACCTCGATCCTTCCCAGTGGAGAGGGGAGCCTCTTAAGGAAGGGACAATCTTACCAGCCTATTGGTAAGATTGGGGGTCTATTTTATTTTATATGTATTTCAAATATGTGCCATCCATTCGCTCTGCCCAAGAGACACATGGTATCTGGGTTACAGCCTACTGATGGTCATTCTGGAAACTTCTAGAATCTCAGTTTTTGCCATAAGCAAAATAGTAGAGCATGTGTTCACACTTAGGCATCTTCAGACTCCATAAATAGCACGCATGTCCTCACTTGTTACCTGCTGTCTGTGTAAAAGGAGTTCTATTTCCTGGGACTGCCTTGTTCTGTTTCTGCTGCCCTTGTCCTTCTTTCATTCATAGCTCTTAGCTCACACTGCAGTGAGCTCACACCCTCATGTCCTGGGCAGGGCTTTTGTGTTGTGTTCTTTGTGATCTGGACAGTCAGGTGCAGCCTCAGGAGGAGCCCGAGATGGGCTCAGGACAACAAAGACTATCATATCATGGGTCCCAGAGGCAGGAGGCACACCAGGCCATGTGGGGCCCCATGAGGAAGCACCAGGGTGGCCAGGGGACAGAAGTCAGGAGCAAGGTAGCACCTAGGCATGGCCTTTGTTGGGAGTTTCCAAGGGAAAGGTGAGGCAGGGCAGAGTGAACCCTTAGGATTGGCCAGTGTGACCAATTCTGCTGGTTTTGGGGTCTTCAGTTGTCTGGCACCTGGCCCTGGGATGAGCGAGGCAGAGGAATGTGGCCTTCTGGGTGTGGGGGCCAGACAGGAGATGTGGCTCTGGGTAGTTGGCCTACATCACCCATGTGTGCCCTGCTGGGCTCATTGTGTCTCCAAGAACTGCCTAGCTTGGGGGGCGGGGGGGGGGGCAGTGTCTCCACGGCCAGAAGGGTTTTCTTAGAAGTCTAAACATCATAGTATACAGAAATAGAAGTACATGTATTTACACAATAGAGCTTTCTTTTCCTCAAGCAATCCCCATATCCACCGCTCCCCACTCTGCTCTTGTTCAGCTCCCCAGGGCTGCTGGCTTCCTCCCAGGGCGGGAACATGTTGTCTTCAGAAGGTGGCCCCGTCTCTCAGGTGTACAATCTCTGCAGGATCATTTGGGCCCAGAAGCGCGACTGGCTTAAGTGCCACGGAGAGCGTCGGCTGGAGCCAGCCGACCCTGCCCGGCGTCAGGTCTGACCTTCCTGACGTCGGCTTTCTGTGGCTCCTGGAGCCTTGGCCTCCTTCTCTCCTGGAGGAAAGCGCTTTTCTCCAGGAGGCGGGAGACTGGCTCAGGAGGTCCGCCCTTGATCCTCCCAGCCCGGGCACTCCACAAGGAAAAGGTCCTCCTGGACTCCGTTTGAAGCACCAGGCAGGTTCCACACGGTCCCGCTTAGCCTCGTAGCAGCTTCCTGAAGTCACGGTGACGAGTCACGGCACACTGGGCGGCTCAACACAGCAGTGTGTTCTCTGGTGGGTCTCGAGCCCGGAAGTCTGGAAACAGGGTGCGGGGGCCGCCCTCTCCCCGAGGCTCTTCCCGGGGTCTCTGGCTCGTGGTGGCGTTGTTCCAGCCTCTCGGCCCCATCGCCCTCTTCTCTGTGAGCCCCTCAGGTCTCTCTCTCTCCTAAGAACTGCTCCTAAGCAGCACGCCCTCTCTCGCCTAAGAACGCTTGGGGTGGCGTTTGGGGTCCACCCACACCATCCAGGGTCATCTTCCCATAGGAAGGCCGTGAACTCAATCACACCTGCAAAGTCTCTGTTAAGGTCACATTCACCGGCCCCAGGGCTTGTGACCGGGCATTTTTGGGGGCCTTTATGAGCTTACCCCTGGCCCCGTGCCCACCCTGGGACCGCAGAGCCCAGCGGCCAGAGCCTCAGCTTGGGTAAGAGGCCCACCTGTGGGGCCAGAGGAGCGGGCTGCACCCCTGCAGGAGGGCGCGCTCCCCTCGGCCCCATGGAGCCGCACCGTGACTCTCTGGTGATTGCTCGTCAAGTGTGCAGTTTCCATGTGTGTCTTCTCTCTTGACCGAGCTCGTCAGCAGCGTTGAGGGGTTTTCACTGATGCTGTTGTTATCTCCATGCTTCTGTGACCCTCGGGGGTCAGTCACTTGCTCAAGGCTTCACCATCCTGGCTGCCCAGCTCCTGGGGCCAGGCCGCCCTGGCAGGTGCCGGCTCACTGTGGGGGTGGGGGTGGCCAGGGAAGGGCTCCGGCCACCATCTGGCCGTCTCAGGGTCGTGGAGTTTCCTGGCCAGCTGCCCCGGATGTGCCGCCCAGGCCTGTCTGCTCTGAAGGCCTCATGGTGGCAGAGCACAGAGCAGGACGAAGGCCGGGCGTGTTGCCCTTTTGCCCATTTGGGAGCTGAGCCACCTGTCGTCATCACCTGAGCAAACCTGAGCCACCAAGCTCCCTGTCGTGGTGGTCCCCACGTGTCTGCTCTGCTCTGCCTGACCGCCGGCAGGGTTGGTTCTCGGGGCGTCTGCTTGCCTCTGTTGACCCTGAGGGTGGGGGCTCCCGTGTCCCTAGGGCATTCGGGGGAAGCCTGCAGGACGCTGCTGCCTGCGGTGGCCCCGACGCGGAACAGCCCGGTGCTCTGGGCGTGCCATGGCCCAGACCAGTGCAGTGGGGGGGGGGGGGGGGGGGGGGGGGCAGCTCGCAGGAATGGCCACACTCCTCGTTGGTAAGAAAGTGACCATCTGTTTTTGCCCAACAGAGACCAGAGTGCAAGACAAAGCAGGGACCTTCCAGGCTCTGTATGTGGCTTTGACGGGCTTCCAAAGTGAAGCATGAGGTGAGGAGTTTCGTCAGATGTGACAAACAGATGATGGCAGTTGAGACGTTAGAATTTCACGGAGGCGTCCGAGTGGCTGGAGCGCCCGTCAGCAGAAAACCCCTGCGGGGTCCTGGTTGCCTTGGGAAAGCTGCTTCCCAAACCCCCAACCCAGCCTGCTGGGACCAGGGCTGGGCATTGCGCATGGGTGTGTGAAGATACAGCCACAGGAGGAAAGCGTTCACATTACCATCTGGCTTTCCACTGTTAAATTATGAAGATTAAAAAAAAATTAATGTTTTTTTCTATTTGAGAGACAGAGAGCAAGCAAGTGAGCAGGAAGGGGCAGAGAGAGACAGAGGGAGAGAGAGAGCCAGCCAGCAGGGGAGGGGCAGAGAGAGAGAGAGAGAGATAGCCAGCCAGCAGGGGAGGGGCAGAGAGAGAGAGAGATAGCAAACCAGCAGGGGAGGGGCAGAGAGAGGGAGAGAGAGAGGAGCCAGCAGGGGAGGGGGAGAGAGAGAGAGAGAGCCAGCAGGGGAGGGTCAGAGAGAGGGAGAGAGAGAGAGAGAGAGCCAGCAGGAGAGGGGCAGAGAAAGAGGGAGAGGGAGAGAGAGAGCTAGCCAGCAGGGGAGGAGCAGAGAGAGAGAGGGAGGGAGAGAGCGAGCCAGCAGGGGAGGGGCAGAGAGAGAATCCTAAGCAGCCTCTGCACTGTCAGTGTGAAATCCAATCTGGGCCTCGAACCCACGAACCGTGACGACATGACCTGACCTGAAATCAAGAGCCAGACGCTCAACCGCCTGAGCCACCCAGGTGCCTTAAATTATGAAGATTGTGTTTTCCAGATTGTTTTATTGTCGTGGAAAATATTTAGGGATGCAAATTCCACAGGTCTATCTTCGGAGAGGACGGCACGTGTGAGGCCGTTTTTGCCACATTGTGCCTAAAATCAGACCCCATGGTGACCTGTGCTGCCTGGCCTGCAGGCCTTCTCAGAGGCTTTACAAAATGTGGGTGTGCTTTGGAATTGCTAACAGGGAAGACATTTTCCAACTTCTAAGTTCTAGAATTCTTCCGACAGAATTCCTCCTTTGAGGTGAGCCTGTGAGTGGTCTGTCCGTAGGTCAGAGGGGGGTTCATTGCCACCCCCGGCGTCTGGGTGTGGGTGTGAGTGGACCCTTCCTCCCCTGCCCCCAGCCACAGGCCCAGGCGGTGGGGAACCGCGTCTTGCTTTGCCCTCCTGTCGCCGCAAAGTCTAGTTAGTGCCCAAACGTCTCCTTGGGGGAACTCGCAGTTGCAAAGCCTCCTCTCAGTTTGACCTTGCACCTGCTTCCGTCCCCGGCTCTGTCACACAGTTGATGTCACACCCGCGTGACGTGGCTCCAACCCCCCCAGGGGAGCCGAGGCGGGGTGCTGACACCCACCTCTTCAGACTCTGTTCCACTTCTGCTGGAGCAGAGCAGCGGGCTCCCCTCCCGGAAAGCACCACCGTGGGGAGCCATCCGTGCCCCTCGTGTCCAGCTGGGAGTGGGGGCTCGCCTCTGCCCTTAGCAGGGCCCACAGAACCTTCCAGGCTTCGGCCTCCAGAGAAGGGGTCTAGGTTGGAGCTGCCTGCTTCTGCTTCTCTCTGCTCCACCCAAAATTTGAAAATGAAAACGAAGTCTGGGGGGGTCTTGTCCTGTAGGGGTTCAGACAACTGACGATTAGGGTCCCTCAACTAACCTGAAAGCTTTACGCGATGCTGGGGCGCGGAGTCAGTGGCAGGGGCACAGCGTGGCTGCCTGGTGGGGCGGCGGAGGAGACGGGGGGCCTAGCCGGTCACCTTTGGGGCAAACGCAGATGATCTGCCTCCTGGAGGACTTTGCAGCCGGCCATCCACCCCAGACCCGGCGACTCCCTGCAGTCCGCGATCCGCTGTCCTTCCACGGGAGGACCGAGAGCGGTGCTTCTTGGCCGAACGAGGACAGCTTAGGAGCACATCCAGAAACTTGTAGGCCGTCTGTACCTCCGTGGTCCCTTCGTAAGCAAGGCCCCTTGGATGCTTCAGGTCTCCGAATGCCGGCAGTGTGAATGCATCCGATGCTCCGCCTTGGCGCGTTGTGGGGTTTCTCTCCTGATACCCACGGAACTTTCGGCTGTCCCTCACAGTCCATCTAAATTGGAAATGAGGTTTTGTCTTAGGAGACATATTTCAGGAGAGTCTGGTTCTGATTCCTGCGCAATTGCACACGGTTTTCTCCTCAACTGGGAAGCGGCCCATTTTCCCTGGTCTGTGTGGCTCAGTGTTCCCTGGCTTTGGTGCTGAGGCCGTTAGCAAATGTGGGGTGACCCTCCTCCTCCCATTATGCCAACGTCCTATAATTTGCCCTCCTCGGGAGGCAGCGAGACAATTTGGTTAAGTATCTCATTATCAGCTCCCTCCTTCCGGCGGGCTTTTCTTGTGCCTTGTGCGGGCCTCTGGGGCTCGATTTTCCGTCACGCAGGACTTCTTGTTGGCACATTTTAACCCCCCACGAATCTCGTGATTCATTGGAACTCAAAAGCCTTCCCTTCTCCGTTTGCCATAGCCTCTGCAGAGATCTCAGAAGAAATTGAAAATGGGCGGATGGGTTACTCTATGGCTGCTTTAAGCTTTCCCCCTAATGAAGTGTGTTCGTTGCGTTATGATTTCTGTTTCATGGCGTCCAATTTCTTGTCGGATGTGATAAACAACGGAGCGGATAGGTTTTATATTAGCCTTTCATCACTCAGTGGACAATTTCAGTCTCTCACAGCCTCTGTTATGGCCTCTCGGTGTTTCATTTAGCTGAAATGTGACGACACGGAGGCTCTTGGTGGCCGATCGACACAATACGGAGCCATCGTGGAGATGAGTTTGCTTCTCAATTATTCGCCGGGCGCCACCAGGTAGTTTCCTCGCTTACTGGGCGCTTTGGCTAATTGCTGTTTTAACTTCGTCTGCCTGGCTTCCAGGAGGGTCCCACACTCCCGCTACTGTTCCTAATCCGCCCCGATTCTCGGTCGTCTGGCGGTTCCACCGGCTTGTCATCTCTCGCCGTGTCTCCAGCCTCCAGCTGCCACCTTGTTCTCCTTCAGCGTCTGTTTCAGGCTTACTGGGCATCTCTACCTTAGGCACGTTTGGTTGTATTTCGGAGCCAAAGTGTTTGACCTCTCCGTCGTAGTTACACTCACAATCTTCACACTGACTTAAAAATCTCTGAAATATTTTCATGCCTAAAAACAACCTTCGCAAGATTTTTCAGGTCTGCTTTCTGAGTTTGTGGGGGTTTTGATTTCCCTCGACGCCGATGAAGCGTCTGTGAGTCCCTCCCCTGGAGAGCTGAGTGAGAGTTGAATGGATGTGGGGTTCGGTGTCAGGGGAGTTGGCCTCGGATCCATTCTGATCTAATTGCTGGGAATATTGAACAAAGATAATTCAAAACTAATATTCTCACCACTTTTACCCTCTTTTCTATACCATGTCCCTTTTTATCAGGGACTCCTAGATATAATTTTTTTGACACTTAGACATCTCCTTCCTCTCCTGGAAATTGGTGTTGACATTTTTCTATAAAGACGTTGAACTTTGATGCTCTTTATGCGAAACTCAATTGAACTCTTCAGAAAACTTGTTCATTTTCTTTTGGCTTATAGGATGGGAACACAGAGGTGAACTTACCAATTTCTCCATGGAAAGTAGAACTTGGAGAGATTTCAGAAAAGCCAGGATTTGAAGATCCTGAATATATTCCTTTGCTGGACCTCAGTGAGGAAGTGACTTATTATGCCTGGTGTTAATGCGTTTGAAATGGCTTCTTAAATACACTTGTGCAGGGCCAACAAGGGAGGCGTGCAGATGGCGTTAACAGCGTCATACAGTCAGATATTTGCTGCGGAGAGAGGCTTTGTGCAATATATTTTTACCAGGGGTGTTCTGGAGGAATTCAGATTGCGGTGGAGGTCATTTTCAAATAAAAATTGCTATGGCGTGGGGCGCCTGGGTGGCGCAGTCGGTTAAGCGTCCGACTTCAGCCAGGTCACGATCTCGCGGTCCGTGAGTTCGAGCCCCACGTCAGGCTCTGGGCTGATGGCTCGGAGCCTGGAGCCTGTTTCCGATTCTGTGTCTCCCTCTCTCTCTGCCCCTCCCCCGTTCATGCTCTGTCTCTCTCTGTCCCAAAAATAAATTAAAAAAAAAAAAACGTTGAAAAAAAAATTGCTATGGCATGTGAAAGGTAATTAAATGCTTTGTTTTGAAACTTGAATAGCAATTCTTAGGGCTTTTAGACAAACTTTGCCTCCATTGCCAGGTCTTAGTAGAACATACGTTAGAAAAAGTGATTTGTTTTCTTAAAAAAAAATTTTTTTTAACGTTTATTTTCGAGTGAGGAAGAGACAGCGCATGAGCAGGGGAGGGGCAGAGAGAGAGAGGGAGACACAGAATTGGAAGCAGCCTCCAGGCTCTGAGCTGTCAGCGCTGAGCCCGACGCGGGGCTTGAACCCACAGACCGCAAGATCATGACCTGAGCCGAAGTCGGACGCTCAACTGACTGAGCCACCCAGGCACCCAGAAAAAGTGTTTTCTTCAGTCAGGCTCCTTACAGAGGAGAGTCTGCGGGCCCCTAGACTGCCTCGCCTAGACTGCAGGCTCCTAGATGTCCAGCCAGAGCGCCCACGGAAGGGTCCAGACAAAAGGTTGCTCCCAGGGGTTGACATCCCTCAGCCACACCCTTCACATTCATTTTAGTGGAGTTGTCCTCCTCGTGCAGCCTGGTATTGTTTTCCCTCCGCAGCCTGGTGTTGTCCTCCCCGTGCAGCCCGTTGTTGTCCTCCCCCCACAGCCCTGTGTTGTCCTCTCATGCAGCCCTGAGTTATCTTCCCCCAGCAGCCCTGTGTGGTCCTCCTCCCGCAGCCCTGTGTGGTCCTCCCCCGCAGACCTGAGTTCTCTTCCCCCCGCAGTCCTGTGTTGTCCTCCCTGTGCAGCTCGTTGTTGTCCTCCCCCCACAGCCCTGAGTTGTCCTCCCCGTGCAGCCCTGTGTTGTCCTCCCCCCGCAGCCCTGAGTTGTCCTCCCCCCGCAGCCCGGTGTTGTCCTCCCCCCCGCAGCCTTGAGTTGTCTTCCCCCCGCAGTCCTGTGTTGTCCTCCCTGTGCAGCTCGTTGTTGTCCTCCCCCCACAGCCCTGAGTTGTCCTCCCCGTGCAGCCCTGTGTTGTCCTCCCCCCCCAGCCCTGAGTTGTCCTCCCCGTCGCAGCCCTGAGTTGTCCTCCCCCCGCAGCCTTGAGTTGTCTTCCCCCCGCAGCCCGGTGTTGTCCTCCCCGCAGACATTGAAGCCTCGGGCCTCATCACTTGTGAATGTGACCTGTTTGGAAATAAGGTCTTTACAGATGTCGTCAACATATAACTCACGAGGCGATCATCCTGGCATAGTGCCCTTGGTCTGGTGTGACATGTGTCCCCATAGCAAGAGGCGCACACAGCGCGTGGGGGGAGGCGGTCACGAGACGGTGCACGCGGAGGGTGCGGCCGTGTGGCACCAGCCACGAAACGCTGGCCGCTGCAGCGGCCAAGAGGCAGGAATCGTCCTCCTCTGGACCCGGCAGAGACAGCACGGCCTGCTGTGCCCCTCTTTCAGACTTCCTGTGACACACTCTGTTGTCTTAAAGCACCCGGTCTGTGCCATCTGTCACAGAAGCCACAGGAGCTCCCGTGCCTTCGCCCCCTCCTTCAAAGCCCATCGGTGTGTGGGGGTGGTCCTGGCACCCTGATGGGAGGCCATGGTCCTTCCTATGCACATGACCCAATGAACTTGATGAGACCCAGAGAGGGACTCGTGCGTTCTCGCTCAAGTGCCCTGGCTGCGTGCAGGGGTGGACTGGCAGCTGACCGGCCCCTGGAAGCTTCCTTTCCCTTCCTCCCCTGGACACGTGTCTGACAGGTGTGGCTGACTGGCACAGAAGCTCTGAGCCCAGAGAGATCAGCATCTGACGGCAGCCTGCCAGGCTGGGCTCACGTTTAGAGGACGGACACCCCCAGAGAAGAGGTGATAGCTGGATTCTCGACTCACCTGCCTTCCCTGTTCTTGACCTGGGCGGCCCTGTATCACAGGGGTCCTGCCGTGGGGTGTGTGTGTCTGCAAAGGACACAGCATCAGCCACTGAACGTGGGCAGGGGGCATCAGAACATCTGTGAATACTTACCTTTAACTTAAAGGAGTTACACTTAATATATATATATATATACATATATATATATATATATATATATATATATTTTTTTTTTTTTTTTTGTACATTCACAATGTACATTTTATCAGTCAGAGTCCTGGCAGGAGGGAGGCAGCACACTCAATGTCAGCATGATCTGATGAGCCAGGAGTAAAGGCTGTGCTGGCTCCCTTCGCCCCTTCAGACGCCCTCTCACTGCTCCTTTGTCCTGCGTGAGCTCTGTCCATGCGCCCCTGCCCTTTTGGGATTGGGCAGTGGGGAGCCCTGGCTGGTTTTGGGAAGAGGGAGGAGCAGGAGGCTTGGCAGTCACCACCCCCTCTCGCGGGCTTGCCTTGGGTATCTGACTTCCTTCTCCTGAGGGCCCTGCTTCTCTCCAGGCCTCTCTGCAGGATTCTGCCCTTCTGGGTTTGGGGTCCACTTTTCCCCTCTTCCTGTGTGCCTGGGAAGGTGACTACACCTTGACAACTGGCCCGGAGTCACGTTTTTCTCCCACACCCCTGTAAAGGGTACTAAACTCTGTACATTTACTAAACGCTTATTGAGGTGTCCTAATTGCATGAGCCATATGCTTCTTGTTGGGACCCGGGACAAAGAGACCCTTTGGAAGATGTGGTCACGGTGTAGGGAAACCAGGAGGCACGGTCAGCACCCCAGGGCTCTATGGAGAGGGGAAGGGTGCAGTGAGGCCATGACACCCCCCCCCCCCCCAGGGAGGGAGCTGGGAGTAAGCACCCTGACCTCACGAGGCTACATGAGGGCCAGACCCAACGGAAGGCAGAATATGAGGGGACTGTCGATGACGTCCGTGCTGGATAGTGTTCCGGGTGCAGAGCCAGGAGAAGGGCGGGGACGTAGGTCTGGCAGGGTCCGCTAATGACACTGAGCACATACGTTATGTGTTCATTTGGCCATTGATGTATATATTTAGAATGTAAATGAATAAACATGCACTAGGAGAGTATGCTCATTTCTTTTTAATGGATGGGAGTGAAACAGCAAAACGTTTTGGAAATCAGCAATTTGGAAGATGACTTCCAAACACTGAGGTCTTAGGACAGAATGTTGACACTTTACCGGTCGTTGGTAGTTATTGGCTGAAGACGCTTGAAGCCGCGGGGCCTAGAAATCAATTGCTTGCGTCCGCTGGTGTTGCTAGACCCCACGCCGGATCCAGTGAGACCCAGAGGCTGGAGGACAGAACCCGTGGCTCCGACAGCAGCCGGCTCCGCGGAGCTGAGGATGCTGGCACTAGGACGGACAGCCGGCACCACCCTGGTGGGGAGACTGGGAGCCTGCACCAGGGCGGCGGCAGTGAGGGTCACGAGATGTGGGCACGTTCTTGGTTCGCTGAGACGGTGGAGCCCACAGATCCTGCTGCCGGATGGACGCAAGGCGTGAGTGGACAAGGGGAGTCGAGAGTGACACCAAGGGTGGGGCTTCACTGATGTGAGGGGCGAGTGCCCGAGCTTGGGTGTGGACACGTGAGAACGTGTGGGACACGTTTGAGGTGCTGTGGCTGCCTTCCCGGCCTCCAGGCCCCTCTTGCAGCGGGACTTGGCCGCTCCTTCCATCGAGAGATGGAGTCTTTTCCCCAACCCCAGACTGTGGCTCGTCTTGACACTTGCCTTGGCCAACAAAAGGCAGAAGTGATGTTGTGTGGCTTCTGAGCCTTGGCCTCCAGAGGCTTTGCCGCTCCTGCTCTCCGGATCTTAGGAACGTGCCCGGAGGCGGCCGTGCGGAGAGGAGCTGTCCTGGCCGAGCACGGGTTGCCCGGCACGAATGAGGCCATCTTGGGCCGGCCACCCGTTAGCTGCTGGACAATGACACCTGCAGGGATCTACCGCCCAGCTCAAATCATCTGGCCACAGGGTCTTTATTTAGGTTCTTAAGCTTTGGAGTGGGTTCAAAACAGCACAGACAATGAAGGTATCAACTTGACATTCAGAGCAGATGCTTTAAAAATACAGGTTTTGTTGTTATACAGGACTGGTGAGGCCAAGAGGCCAGGCGATTGTCCATGAAAAGAGTGTGTGACTCACAGCTCCCAAGAGTGGGGGGCACATCAGGCCACAGGGGCCCACGGGAAGCACGGGGCTGCTCAGGAGGCAGGGCGGGGGTGTGGAGCCCTTTACTTTAGTAAAGGGCAGGAGCCTTTACTATGTTTGCACAGGAAAAGATGGGAGAGGCATAGGAAGCAGGCTCAGCCTGGCTCATTTGAATGATGTCGGTGGACTCTGGGTTGGGTTCTCTACCCTGAAGAGGTTAGGGCAGGGCAGGTGTGTGAGAGCCAGACAGAGGACATAGTTAGGGATCGGTGAGTTTTCATAAGAAAAATGCCTTTGAGTTGTTCACTGTCACTAGGCATGGGGCAGTCCTGGGAGGGGCGGTCCCTCCAGGGGCAGCAGGGAGGGCCACAGATGTCCGAGCGTCGGAACAAATAACCATGCTTAACACAGAGATGTCATAGAATCATCAGCTCTGGGGGTCTGGGGCTCCGGGGAGGGTCCGGGCTGCAATGCAGATGTGGGAGCTGTCAGAGCCTGGACAAGGCCACCCAGCTAGCGAGTGATGATGGAAGGGGGAGTGAGCAGCAGAGCCGGGAGGACTTCCAACACGCAGGCGCCATGGAGCAGGGACTCAGAAAAAGACTCCCACCAAAGAGCCACCAGGACGAGGAGGGGGACGGACTGTCTGTGCTGAGGGCTGCGGATTGGCCCAGGAGAGCTGGGTTGGGGGTTGGCAGCAAGGAGGCTCCAGAGGGAGCTGCCCAGTCAGCCCGCACACCCCCGCCTCCTGGCTCCCTCCTTTCAAGCCTCTTCTTCCTCCTCGCTCTCCGAACATGCACCTGCTCCAATACGCCACCTGAGCCACGAGTTTCTCTTGTGTGTTGTCCACGCTCTCGTTACGCTAGGCTCTGGGAGGCGGTGGTTTCGGTCCCTCAGATGTGCTACTGAATCCCAGGAACCAAGAGCAGAGCCCAACACTGGGAAGAATGAATGAAGGAAGGAAAAGGAGCTTACGTGTCAGCAGACCTGCAGCTTCTCAGGTGCAGGTGAATAAACGGCGTGTCGGGGGGCGCCTGGGTGGCTCAGTCGGTTGAGTGTCCGACTTCAGCTCAGGTCACGATCTCACGATCCGGGAGTTCGAGCCCCGCGTCGGGCTCTGGGCTGACGGCTCAGAGCCTGGAGCCTGCTTCCGATTCTGTGTCTCCCTCTCTCTCTGCCCCTCCCCCGTTCATGCTCTGTCTCTCTCTGTCTCAAAAATAAATAAACGTTAAAAAAAATAAATAAATAAACGGCGTGTCGGGACGGACGGCCGCCAAGGGGACCAGCTGTGCCCTCCCCCGCCCCTGCCCCGGGCACTCGTGCTCACCCCCGAACCCAGCTGCTACTCTGTATCGCCATCACCCTGACTCAGTCCAGGATAGCAGGCACTTACCAGTCACTGAACAGATAAAACGATAACCTATAAACATGATATTCAAAGAGCTTGAATTTTGTGTTAATTACTAATCCAAATCTGACATGTCTCACATCTGCCCCAGAAAAAAACCCAAATGTCCACTAATGAAAGCACTTAGTGCAATTTTGTCCCCTAGAAAAGTGAGCTATTTAAGGGAAAGCTTGTAGCAAATACCTCTCAAGATAGTAAAAATTAAAGTTTAATTTTTTTTTGCTATTGTTTGTAGTTTAATTATGCAGCATCCCTTTGCAAGAAAGGCTTTAGTCTAGGGCAATTTAACACTTATAAACATGTTCTCTCTTGATTCTGGAACAGAGATTTTAGACAGACAGTGTGATTATCAGTGATCAATCTTCAGGGAGGGAGCCAGGCTCCCCAAAATACCGGCTGAAATTCATGTTCAGAGGCACGATGGAGGAAAAGTGGAGGAGGGCTGGATCGGGAGCCTGGAGCCACCTGCTCTCGGCAGTCCCAGACAGACGGTCTCTGCCAGGGGTGGATATACTTGAAGGCAGGGATCATTTGTGATCCTTGTCAGGCAAGTCTTCCCAGAAACACCAGAGCCCTTTTCATGATGATGGGCCGGCTCTCTGGGAGGGTGGTCTGCAGGCACATCTGTGCAGCCAGGGCGACTGCAGATGGTTACCACTGGGTCCTCGGACATCGCAGCCTCAACACGAGACGGCAGCAGCAGGAGAACACGGGGTATCCAGCTCTTACATTTTCTGTCCAGACCTGGCCCTGTCCTTTGTCATGGCAGAAGCAAGTCAGTGGTCATGTCTGTGCCGGGGGCGTGGGGAAGAGGGAGCTTCCCTGGGCGGAAGGAGGGGGAACTGGAAATTCAGGGAGTAGCTGGACTTGAGGCCTGGGCCTGGCATCAGGGTCTTGCCCCGGGGCCTGAGATGCCCAGCTGGGGAACGGAGTGTCTGCATCTGCTGGGGCAGGTGTGTGTGTATGGCGGGGGGGGGGGGGGGGGGGGAGGCGCTGGAGGAGGCCGGTCATGCAGTGGTGCTGAGGGCCAGGGTCCACGGCCAGGCCTGGACGGGAGTGCTACCAGGCTTTCCAACAACATGTGGCTTGTACAACTATTGGGGTCAGCAGGGTGGAGAACAGACCCTTCTCCTTCCTCTTCTCTCTCCTCCTCCATTGGAAAATCTGGTGTCTCTGTGCCCTCCTGCCTCAGGGGAGGCACGCGGGCAGGTGAGGTGTTTCCGGGGAGTGTCGGGTCAGGGCAGGGCTCCTTGCCTCCCTGGCCAGGCCCGGAGACACGGGCAGAGCCTCAAGGACAGAGGAATGCAGGGTGGGGGAGGAGCAGGCAGAGGACATGCTAGTCTTGGTCAAGGGCCCCGTGCCGGCCCCTGCGGATTCCCTGGGAGCCTCGTGCTGGCAAATGAGGGACCCCAGGGCCCCATTAGATCTTCCACCAGCGCCCGGAGAGGCGCTTCCTTGTGCGGGACTGGTGCACCGTCCATTCCCTGGGACTCCTCTAGGTTCCCCCAGCTTCATCCACGTGAAGCTCCTGGTGTGGAATCCAGGACAGGTATGAGTCTGGGAGGAGGGTGGGGCCCTGGACACCTCGTGGGGATGGGGAGGCACACAAGAGGAAGCCCCTCACCACCACACTCGAAGGAGGGGTGTGGTTGCCTGGATTCTCCCTGAACTTAATCCATGGAGCCAACCCTGGTTACAGAAGCATCTCTGCCTGTGTCCGCATGCACCTGCCGGGATGGTCCTAATGAAGTAGGAAATGTTGGGGTTGGAGCTGACGGCCAAGAAAGAGTTCTTGAGACGTCCTCGGTGCAAAAAGGAAGTTTTATTAAAGCACAGGGACAGGACCTGTGGGCAGAAAGAGCTGCACTGGGGTTGTGACAGCTGACGGATTATAGACCTTCAGGTTGAGGGGGCATTAGGGACAGCAGAAGTCTTTAAGGAATTTTGGAAGCGAGGTCTCCAGGACCTCGAGGGGCTGGCTGCTGTTAGGGAACAGTCATTTATTACAGTCTAGTAAAACCTCTGTCATGAGACTCTTCAGATGTACATCATGGGGTCACATGCTTGGAAGATGATTGCCAACATCTATCTGGGGAGATAAAAGAAGTTTCCAAAGGAATTTTTATATGTTAGAGGAGACTTACAGGATCCTGGAGGTTGGAATAATGTTAAGCTATGATTGCCTTTTACCCTGAGCAAAGCGTCAACATGCAGGCAGTTGAGTTCCTAGAGCAAGGACTTGTCAATGGGCTGTAAGTTGTGAGGAAATTCAATTTTTTTTGGGAGGGGGCCTTCGTTTCCCACATCATTGCTCCCAGAGGAAACTCCATGGCAGCAAAGCAAGCAATGCCCAAAGCCAGGAGAATCCTTGCTGCCCGGAGGAGCTGGGTGCTTTCTCCTGCTAAAAACAAACAAGTAGACCAACATGTCCCTTTTCACGAGCTAGTAGGAAGCTCAGGGCAAAAAAATAAGGTAACGATAGTTATCAGTCTTTGTGGTTTTGTGTCCTGTCATACTGTGGAATTCCTTGAGTCTGTTTGTTAAAATTATTTTTGCGTTTTATCGTATGTATTGTTAATTTTTTAAACATTTATTTATTTTTGAGAGAGAGAGAGAGAGAAGAGAGACAGAGCGTGAGTGGGGGAGGGGCAGAGAGAGCGGGAGACACAGAATCCAAAGTGGGCTCGGGGCTCTGAGCTGTCAGCGCAGAGCCCCACGTGGGGCTCGAACTCACAGACCGCGAGATCAGGACCTGAGCGGAAGTCGGACGCTTAACCGACTGAGCCAGCCAGATGCCCCTCTTTATTTATTTTTGAGACAGAGAGAGAGACAGAGCGTGAGCAGGGGAGGGGCAGAGAGAGGAGGAGACACAGAATCCGAAGCAGGCTCCGGGCTCTGAGCTGTCAGCACAGAGCCCGACGTGGGGCTCGAACTCATGAACCACGAGATCGTGACCTAGCCGAAGTCAGACGCCTCACCACCTGAGCCACGGGGGCACCCCTGTGTGTGTGTATTAGTAAGAGGTCACAGACACTTAGTACAGCACAGCACAATGACACAATACCATGCAGCAGAGCAGACTTGGTCCCTGAGGGAGGGAGGCATTGGAGTTGAAGGCAGAGAAGTCTGGTCATATTAACCAGTGGGTCTGGTACCTGTTCACCTCCTGGCAGATGTAAAGAGATTTGGCAGCTTTGTCTGTCTGCTGCCTGGGGGGTGATGGGGTGGGGGTGGGGGTGGGGTCTTTTATTCACAGGAAGCTCTGCGCAGCAGGGGTCCTTGTAGCCTGATGCAGGACTAACTTTCTGGCGGGGGACCAGGCTGCTGGAGGAGGCCTTGCAGACAAGCTGCACCTGCCCAGGTGAGGGTGGGAGGCAGTCAGGCTTATCCTGCCAGGGCTTCTCAGCAGAGGCTGTGAACTAGAGTCACCTGAAAAGCTTCTAGAATGCCCCGTGTGTACGCCTACCCCAAACCTGATAAATCAGAACCTCTGGGGATGGGACTCCGCATCTGGAGTCTGGACTAGGTGATTCTAATGTGCAGCCAGGTGGAGAACCCCTGGGCGTCTGCAGGGCAGCGGCATGGGCGCTAGGTTCCCCCTTGCCCCATAGGGAGGAGCTTCACCCAGGGCGACCTGGTGGGGGCGATCCTGGTGTCCAGGACTAGGCATGGAACCCCTTGCCCCAGGCTGTCCCAGATGGCTGACATGGGTCTGCTCTGCTCTGGGGCCAGTTGGCAGCCCCTGATCCTTCCAGAGAGCACGTGCACCTGCCCATGTGCACCTGCCCCGGGGCCTCTTCCAGATGTTGCTAAAGGCTAGCCAAGACGTCTCCAACAGCCTGAAATCCACATTCAAAGGCTGTGTCATAACCGACACCCAGGGCACCCAGCTGCCCAGGCTTCCCTGACTTTCGGTGAGAGTCTGGTGACCCAAGTGGACTCTTTATCGAATGGTATTGATGCGGTTTTGGAGCAGTGTGTGTGTGGGTGGGTGGTCTGGAGCCAAAGGCCAAGAAAGAATTCTTGAGATGTCTTCTTGGGTGCACAAAAGTAATTTGATTAAAGTGTGGGGACAGGACCGGGGCGGGGGCGGGGGGGGGGGGGGCAGAAAGATCTGCACTGGGGTTGTGCAGAGTGACTGAGTAAGTACTGTGGAGTTGGGGAGGTGAAGTCAAAAGGCGAGGCCCCGGAAGGACTTTCATGTGCTAAAGAGGACTCTCAGATGCCTGGGCCCTTGCTGTTGTCAAGGTTGTTTTTCCCTCTAGCAAAGCATTAACATAAAGACAGTAGGGAGTTCCTGGAGAAACCTTGCTGGTCTCAAGTATTTGCCCAAGGGCTGCAGGTTAGAAGGAAATGTAATGTTACCTGCCATCTCCTTTTGGCCTTTGTTCCCACATCACTCTGGAGGGGAGCGCGACGTTGGGGCTCCAGGAAACTGAGTCTACAGGGGTCTGGAGGTTAGGCTGTTGACAAGATTGCCTTTTCCTTGTAATTTACCGAGACATGTACACTGAGGGAGACGCCTGTCCTGCAGGACTGTGATCTCTATCAGTTACCCTGGGTTTTTCCCTTTGCTTTGTTCTTGGGCAGCCGGAGAGCCCAGGAGAGTCCCGCAGATCCCACCTCGGGACGCAGGGCTGTGAGCTCGGGCTCTGCCCTCAGCCCGCCTTAATGCTCCCCCCTCAGGGTTGCTTGTGGGGGTCCAGGCTGATCCTTGCTAAGACAGGCCTTTTATTGTTTTGTTTTAATGAATGCAGAGTGTCGAAAGCATCGGATTCTATTTGATGGGGTGGGTGGGGTGGTTCAGGGACTTGCCAGGAGGCCCCCAAAGGGAGATCCTTTGGTATGTAGATGTCCTGGGGCTCTTGTCCTGATCACTCCCTGAGCCCCAGGACTGTCGGACCTGGACCCAGGCCCCAAGCCTGCATCAACGCCCGAGGGCCCACGGACCACGCCTTGGAAGGAAGGGCCTTGGAGAGCTGTTGTTCTAAACAAGAAAAAGAACAAAAACAGAGCAAAAACAAAACCCCTAGGAAAGCAAATAAGAAGGTCGCGGGAAACTTCCCCAAACCGCAAAAGGCAGGGGTCGGATTCCCTCAGGAACTAATTAAGGCTTCCTGTTTAAGTGTGAGGCACAAGCCTCAGCAGACCCTCCCCAGTGCTGGCCTAGGGCCTGCCAACTGGCCCTCCGAAAGGGCTGTGTCTTTCCTCCCTGACTAATTGCTGTTTAAGCCGAGTGTTGTCAGATAAGTGCTTTCTTATTCAAATCGCCAGCTTTCTCCCGGCTCCAGGGGGCCCTCACCTTGGGCTGCGAGCTCTGTGGTTTGGTTTCCCTTCTCCGCTTGGGCAATTTAGCAACTGCTGGTTGAGAGATGCTAAATTAATTAAAGAGGTAATGGTAACGTGGAACTGAGCATGGAAAATCAGCTTTTAATTGAAAAATGGAAGGCATCTTCCCAGCGTCAGACATTGGATCTGGAATACTGATGCTTCATTAGCACAGTGTTGGATTGTGGAGACTAATAAAATACACGAGGTGTGTGAGCACCAGAGAAGTGCCTTTACAGGACACCTCAGTTGTGCCCCTGTGTGATTATTGTATCCTTTTGCTTAAACGTGGCCTTGGGCCTTGGACGGCAGCCTCCAGGACGCACTGAACTTTCACACGCGGAAGGCAAGACTGTGAACTCCAGCCATTTCCTACTGAGAGCCCTCGAACGCAGGCCCCGATTCCCAGTTGGGGTGGGAGCCCTGGTAGCAGGCCTGCTGATTGCTGACCGTTCGCTGGATGTCCACTCCGCCCTCCTTTGCAAGGAACTTGTTCTGCGAGTGTCTGCAAGATGGGCAAACATTTCTAATAAATTTTAACTTGGTAAATAAGTGATGTCTTACAATATGAGCAGTACGTGACCCTGAGCATCACATGGTCACAACTGAGCCAATGGTTCTCCTCTCTCTCTTCTCTCTCTCTCTCTCTCTCTCTCTCTCTGTGCAGGATTGTGGGTGATCGTCTTCCCTGCTCGGATGCTCAGTCTCAGGCCGTGGGGTTTGACAGAAATGAGTGCTTTTTCGGAACATTGGAAGGTGCCCACAACTGGCGTTAGTGTATCTTTTTGTCACTTCAAAGCACCTCCGGTCAGTCCTTTGCTTTTCCAGACCAGAGTGAGCTTAGGAATGCTTTGCTTCATTCTAGGTCAAACTGCCTGCAGATATAGACCCTTTCCTCTGCTGTCTAATTGCCAGTTACATGAAATACAGTACATGACAAGAGTTTATTAATACTGTACCGTAGTCAACATCCGTGTGAACGTATACAGTGGCCCCCATGCAGGGAAAGATTCCATCGAGCCGACGGACAGCAGTGATCCTACACGATGACCCTGCTCCCTTGTCTCCCTCACACCAATCACCATGGTTTTCAAAGGTAGTGCAGGTTAATTTATTTTTCTTTATCTTCTGTATTTTCTTTATTATTTTGTATTATATCACAGTATTGTAATCATTTTTATATGAATATTTTTGGGTTGTGGAACGAATCATCTAAGTTTCCATTATTTCTTATGGGGAAATTTGCTTTGATTCCAAGTGCTTTAGATTACAAGCGTGTTTCCAGGACAAATTATGCTCGCAAACCAAGGTTTTGCTGTATTCCTTTTTGAGGAATCCACCAACCCCTTTGGACAAAGTCTGGTGGGGCCTGGCCAGAGGCGGCCAGAGCCTTCCTCTCTGAGGAGAAGGCAGCCCGCTGCAGCACGGCCATCAACGTTACTCCATAGACTGGCCCCTGAACAAGTGCCTGGAGTGACCCAACCCTGGCGGGAGCACAGGTTATATGAAGTCCCTGAGTTCCTGTGGAGCTGCCTGCGTTTCGGTCCTTTCTGAGCCTGGTTCCTTGGCCTTTTCTTCGATTCTGTGAGCTTCTTTCATCATCTTCTAATGAATTCTCCTATGGCTTGGATTTTCCAGATTGATTTGTGTTGCTAGCAACCAGAGGGCCCTCGTGGATGAGGAAATCAGGACACAGATCTGGAGCATCCGGCTGTGCTCTCCCAAGCCCCTGAATCACAGCACTGCTCTTTCCAGCCCACCCATCCTTTCACTGAATTAGGTGAGGGAGCCGATTAAAAGCTGCTGGAATTTAGCAGCGCAAGCAAACTCCGGGTCTCATTCTGAGCTGTGCTAGCCTCGGGTAGCAGAGACGAGAGATTTTCCCAGCCTGGTCACGGACCGTTTCTCAGGGTGAGCGTTGAGGGGTCTGGAGTGACCTTCCTTCAACCTGGCTAGCGGGTCCCCACTTCCTGTCACTGTCGTCCTTTGTGGTAGGTGCCTCTGGGCCCAGAGCCTCCCACCTGGTGGTGCCAGCCTGGGGAGCCGTCCTGATACAGGCCCCGAGGGCTCCGGCATCTCCTTCCAGAAGAGGAAGGAGCTTTTTTGCTGTCTGCTGGCTGGCTCAGCTAGGTACCCTGGTGAAAATGTTCCTTGTTTCCCCGAGGGTCTGTTACCTCCCACCTATTGTCAGGTAACAATGCTGTTTTATAGAAATATGGGAACAAATTCAAGTGAAGGTAAGCAAGAGGAGAGTTTATTAGGAGCGCAGTGCGGCTGACGCCAGGAGTACGATGGAACCATCTGGGGCAGGGGAACCACACTCCGGCGGCCCTGAGGATCCAAGGTGGGCGGTGTCGGGCCTGCAGCGGGGTAGAGTCAGGGCTTCGCCGTCTGGTTACAAGTAACGTTCCAGAGAGGGCACCTGACGGGCCTGGTGCCTGCCTGTGACCGGAACCTGGCCCTATCATCTGCTCTGGACGTGGGTTCTCACCTTGGGCTGGGGACACAAGACGCTGAGTCGCCTCATGGCTGCTGCCGAGCCCCACAGAGCAGGGAGAGGACCCAAGTCCGCTCCAGACACTTGGAAGAACATTTGGGCACGACCTGGAGGGTGGCATTCTGGGATGCGTGGATGGCACCATTGTTGGAAAATCTTGGGGTTGGAGTTTTATCAGACTACTGGATGGATGGGTGGGTGTATAATTGAGAAGCAGAGCTTTTGAGGAGTCCACTCATCCTCTTAGATTTTCACAGCAGTGGATCATGTTCTTAATGAGACCGTGTCGGTGCGTTATCGATGCTCCGTTCCCTCTATTGTTAAGGGAAAGATATTTATTTTTAGCTGCTCTGTAGAGCTTCATGATTGCTCAGCGATCCCAACAACAAAGAAGAAAGAACCTGCCTTTGTTGATTAATTGGAAGTTGGGAAATTATCTTTTTCCTTGTCTTTGAGAATTGTGTTCACCTTTTGAATACTCAGACCACGCGAGCATTGTTATGCAAGTCTGAGCTCCGCTCACTGACATTGGAAATGGAGAGAACTGGCCCGATTCATCCTTGAAGGTTCTGCTGTGCAACAAAGCAGAACCCATTGCCCTCCCTGGGAGAGTGATGACGGACGCCCTGCTGCCTTGTGGGCAGAAATGGAGCAGCTAGGTGTTTCCCGTTGTGCTCGAGGCAGAAGCAGCAGAGGGGGGCAGAAGGGAGACCTTTCCTGTGGACCCGCTTCCCCTGGGTCCGGTCCAGCCTGCTGTGCGAGGCTGCCGCATGGAGGGCCGGGCGAGGTGGACGGGCCGTGGCCAGCCCTGGAAACCTCACTGTGGCAGGGCCCCTTTGTTGATATGAATATGCCGCCGCCAGGCTGCAAAGCTGGTTGGCAATTTTACGTGCAAATTGGACCCTGCCACACACGTTGGTGGAGGTGGTTAGAGCTTGGAATCCCTTGTGGATTCGCCCCCCAGAATAGAGGGTTTTGTCATAAGTGAACAGTTAGTGAACAGTTACTTCCACCTTCTCTTCTGGCAAATCTGGATTCCTAGTCACTGAGTCTTCTTAAGGCACAACAATCCTCGAAGCAATTTAAAAAGTATAACTAATAGGCCAGTTGTAGAGATAAAATGAAAGTATAAAGAACTCTCAGTCCAGAAATAGAAAAAGAGAGAAAACAGAAAGAACAGAGGAGACAAAAAGCAAATAGCTAGCAAACTGATAGATTTACTCCAATCACATCATTATCTTAAGTATATTGAATATAATATAAAAGTTTATATATATGTATTTTAAAGTTTATTTATTTTGAGAGAGAGTGCACAAGCAGGGGAGGGGCAGAGAGAGAGAGAGAGAGAGAGAGAGAGAGAGAGAGAGAGAGATTCCCAAGCAGGCTCCATACTGTCAGCACAGAGCCTGACACGAGGCTCAGACTCATGAACTGTGAGATCATGACCTGAGCCAAAACCAAGAGTCGGACACTTGACAAACCAAGCCACCCAGGCACCCCTGAAGTTTATATTTTTGTACGTTGTGTTTTTATTTTCATTCAATGGAAAATAATTCTCATGCCCTTTGTGCCTTCCTCTTTGACCCCTAGGTTGTTGAGACGCACGCCTTTCAGGTTCCAAATTGGGGGACATTTTAAATATTTTGAGGTGTTGAAGTTCATTTTACGGGCCAGAATATGGTCTATCTTTTGGTGAATGTTTCATGTGCCCTTGAAAGGAATATATGTTCTGCTGTTATTGGGTGAACTGTTCTGTGTTAATTAAACCAGGCTGGTAGGGATTGCCGCTCCGTTCTTCTGTATCTTACTGATTTTCTGTTTACTCGTTCCATTGATTACAAAGAGAAAAGTGTTCTGGTTTCCAACTATAATTACGGATTTATCTATTTTTCTTTTCAACCCAATCAGCTTTCGCTTCACATATTTTACAGTTCTTTTATTAGCTGCATCCACATTCAGGATCATATCTCTTGAGTAATTGACCTCGTATCTTTGTGTAATGTCCTTCATCCCTGGCGAGACTCCTTGTTCTAAAGTCTGCTTTGCTACAAATACATTCATTCCAACTTCCGTTCAATTAGTGTTCGTACGGCCCATCTTTTTCCATCTCGGTATTTTTACCCTATTTCTGTCTTCATATTTAAGTGGGCTTCTTGGAATGGCACGTTGCTGGCTCTTGCTTCTTTATCTGGTATTGTGATACTCTGAATCAGATGTTCTCTGAGTTTAAATTGAATGTATTAACTTGCTCGATCACAAATTGTGAATAGCTTTCCATGCACAAAAAGTCTCCCAGAACATTATCTTTAATGCCTGAAGAATGTTCTATTTAATAGATGTTCTCAGACAGACCCTCAGTATCCTCCTGTTTTGGGACAATTTCTATTAAAAGTGAAGCATCAATTAATTTCCCCATAGCTAAATGCTTGGGCATAGCCTTGATCATTTTCTGAAAGTACAGTTGCTGAGTCATAAGCAAAAATATGCCTATTTTTAAAATGTTGGTATTTATAGCCAACTCAGCTTCTCAAGTGATTGTGTAACAGTAAGCAGTAGCACTTTCTTCGAATCTCAGTGCCTAGAACTCTCTCTGGCTTGGGGACACAGGGCCACTCAGTAAGTGGTTTGGGGAAGGCATGACTTTAGCTCTGGGAGTCCGAGAGGACACGAGGTGTTGTCCCAGTGAGGGGACATCTGCCTGAGGGGACCTGCTTCTGCCCCAGGACTGAGGGTCTCAGGGCCCCTGAGCACGGCTGGTCCTCCACACTCTCGCTCAGCTGTCTCCTTCTCAGTGCTCAGCTCTGTGTGCAAAGTCACCCCCTCGTGGGCCCCCTGGCTACATGATCTACAACCCCCCGTTCCTGTCGTAATTTAGACTCCCGGAGAGGCGGTGTCTCTGTTGGGACTGTGAGGAAACACGATGTCTGTCGCTCCCCAGCTGAAGCCCTTGGCTGCAGTCCCGCTCGCTCGTGTCTCTTCCCAGCCTCCACGGCCTCGGAGAACGTGGGTTCAGCTGGCGAGGGGTGCCTGGTCCTCGCTGAGTTTACGAGTGAGACGCAAACCGTGTCCGTAAAGCCATCGGGACTTGAGATCCGCCTGTTTTGAGAGTGAACCGTCCTCTCCTGACTGGTTTGGGTGGAGACCCTGACCTTGCTTGTGCACTAGACAAAGGCACCGTGTGGCGGGAACGTGGTGACCCAGGCGGGCGGCCCACGCTGGGGTCGTTTTGTTGGGGGGGTTGGGGGTGCGGTGGGAAGGCCTGGTTAGCGCAGGCATTGGGATGACCCGAGAGGCGGTTGGGACGCTGCCGGCTGGGGCTTGGTGTGGCTGGAGGGGGAAGCAGCAGGTGGACCCACATGGGGTTTGGAGGCAGGGAAGACCACGCTTGATAAAAGGGTCACGGCGGGGAGGAGGCACAGAGGAGCCTGAGACCAGGGCTTCCAGAGCTGCCCCACCCACTGGATGAATGGTGGGGCCTGTCTTTGCCACGAGGCCTGGTGGAAAGCAGCTTGGCGAGGAATCCCGGGTTCGGTTTGGGCATCTTAAGTTCGCCACGGCCGTCGGATTCAGGAGGGAGAGAGGAGGTGCCGTTTCAGAGTCCGTGTCCGGGAGTGGAGCAGGGGTCGTGCGCCCTGGGCCCTGGGCCCTGCACGCATGTTGCGGGATGTGCGAGGCCTGCGGTGTCCTGGAAGGACAGCAAATGGCCGGTTCGTGTTCGGATCCCTGTAGCTGCCTGGCAGGTGGGGAACAGTGCCTTTGCCGTGTTTAGGAGGGTGTCTGTGCTGCCGTTTCCGCAGCATTTAAAGCACCCCGTGTGTTCCGCGTAATTGTTTGATGCGCACACGGTATTGTGCCAAGTGAGGCTTCCACGCTGTGCCTCGGGGATCAGAATTTCAATGTCCGCAGTTTGGCAGTGATGATGGAATGCTGTTCTCCGCAGACCCCCCGGCGCCGAAGGCTTCGTTCGCTCTGTCCTTGAGAACAGCAGCCCAGGGCAGAAAGGGGGGCCAGTCTCGGCTGATTTGTCAGGAGCCCCCAGCTGTCCTGGTGCATCATCATTCTGTTTCCTTCTACCAGAGTTGCATTTAGTAGACGTTTTTGCCCCTGTGAGCCAAGGCCAGCTGCTGGTGGTGGGGCAGGGGGTGAAAGGTGCACAAGGCACGGTCCAAGGGCAGGTTACACGAGGGCGGATAGACATGCGAACCTGACCGCAGCCAAAGCCTTGTGAAGGGGGTTCTCGTCCAGTGAACGAGCCTCACGCTCTGGGAACGTCAGGGGAAACAGCACCGTCTGGGGATCAGAGGGGTGTCCTGGGGGGTGGAGTTTTAACTGAGTTCTAAAGGGCGGGCAGACAGAGTGCAGCTCGAAGGAGCCCTTGCACAAAAGCCGTAGAAGTGGGCGGCTACATTCCTCTTTATTGCCATCACAGACACCTACTGACTCAACACCTACTAACTCAAGCTCCTGGGGGGACGGCTGGCACATGTAACTGGTGTGGCCCGATCCAGGCATTGGAATGATGCCATCTAGAACCTGTCCCCTGACTCCACTGTCTTCCTCCACGTTGTCCTCGTTCTCAGCAGACCCTCCCACCTGCGGACGGAAACAGCCACCCTGAGTCCCCATGCACACCCGCCAGCCGAGCTCCTTGCAGAAGAAGTCCGCGTGGCCCTTCCTGAACCAACCGCTGCCCAGGGGGAAATGTGTTGTGATCTGACCACCCGGGGCCCTGGGGCCACTCTGACACTCATGTTGGCCTCTCCTGACGCCTGGACTGAAGATGATGGAAGGGCGGTTTCCCAGAGCCAAGTCCAGGTGCCGCCACCAGAGGTGAAAGGAGTGGTACCCAGCCCTCCAGCCGCTCAGTGAATCGAATGTGTGAGTTTCCTGCAGCTGCTGTAACAAATCATCACACGTTCAGAGGCTTCAAACAAGACACACAATTCTCTTACAGCTTTGGAGGTGAGTGGGTAACACGAAGGTGTCAGGGGGCTGGGTCCTTCTGAGCCCTGGGGGAGAACCTCATTACGAGGCGCCCACCTTCCTGGGCTCGTGGCCCTTTCTCCATCTTCGAGCCAGCAGCGTCGGACTGGGTCTTTCTCTCTGCCGTCTGGAGGGTTCGCTTTCTTCGGCCTGCCGCTTCCACGTTCAAGACCCTGTGACGACTTGGGCCCCCCCCCCGGGTGTGGTAGTGAGGTCCCGAGAGGTCGAGTAGAAGGTGCTGTTTATGCTGCTGTGACTTTCCACCGCGGGGTGTGTTTTGAAGGCTTGGGTTGGAAATCAGAGTGTGCCTGGGAGCGGGTGGGTAGAGGGAGGCCCTGCTCCTGCAATGCTTCTCCTGACTGACACTGTGCCCTTAGAGGGGCGTCTGAGGTGCTCTGAGCGTCTTCCAGATGAAAGAAAGGAGGAAGGCTTCTCAGCCAGGGTGCGTGTGGCGGGGGCTGCAGAGGGGCAGGAGGGCTGCAGGCTGCGGGGCTCGGAGCCTGTCTAGGGCAGGGGTGGGTACCTGGGCCAGACTCCGCCCCTCTTCAGGGCAGCCCGGCAGGCACTGACCTTGGCTTTGCAGACGCGTCTGGTCCGCTCGGAGCTGCGTGCAGCAAGTTTCCTTCAGGAACAGAAGGAAGACGGGGGCGCCCACCGAGGTGCCGCTGTGATGGACATAAGTCTGCTCTGAATGTCCCTAGAGGGAACAGAGTGTCAGGCCAGTGCACCCCGTGGGCGGTGTCGTGAGGCATGTCTCCTCTCCTTCAGACCTGGTAGCAGGCAGGTGGTTGCCCTGGGACCTGGATGTTGCTAGTGACCAATGAAGGGGGAGGCGCCCAGGCTTTCTCTTTCCAGGTGTTCCTGTTGTGCGGGGGTCCCATGGTGGGAGGCAGGCAGTCCCTGTCCCCGAAACTGCAGCCCAGCCCCAGAGGCCCGCTCCCTCCGTGTGGCTTCAGTGCAATGTCAGCAGGGGACCTCGTCTTTCAGAGTTATCTATTTCCTCTTAAAAATTAGTTTTAAAGTTATTTTAAAGATTTGCATACAAAATGGACTTTTTTGGGGGTGTAGAGTCTTAGAAGTTGTTACACATGAGCAGATTCACAATCGGCTTACAGCTCAGCTCTTTTACCCCCCAGACTCCCTCCGGCTGCCTCCATGGCAGCCCCTGATCTGTTGTCTGTTCCCATAGAGTTCTTGAGAGTGTCAGAGACACAACGGTACAAGATGTGCCTTCTGAGTCTGGGGTTCACTCCGCTCGGTGCCTCTCAGATTCACGCAGGTCATGAGCATTGTCAGAAATACCCAAAGTAGGGGTGCCTGGGTGGCTCATTCGGAGCATCTGACTTTGTTCAGGTCATGATCTCGTGGTTTGTGAGTTTGAGCCCCGTGTCGGGCTCTGTGCTGTCCTGTCAGAGCCTGGAGCCTGCTTCAGATTCTGTGTGTCTCCCTCTCTGCTCCTCCCTCACTCACACTCTGTCTCTCTCTCTAAAATAAATAAACATTAAAAAATGAAAATACCCAAAATCAAACCAATGAGTCCCCAAAGTAGTGATTACAAAAATGTCTTGTGAGCACACCAAAAAAAGGAGACAGCTGGCGAAGCGGAGTGCTCAAATCAAACCACGGAACGGGGCTCGGCGGGGGTGGGGTGGTGTGTGGTTCAAGAGCAGCTCATGCAGGGCGGAGGCAGGGGCTGCGTTCTTCACAGCGATTGTGCATCATATTTGAATTTGCCTGAACGAGAGGGCACCGGTTAGTGGTTACCTCCCATCACCTTGGAAGATGGTTTGTTCTTTGCTTACGATCTCCAGAGGCATAAACGTGACGTGACTCAGGCCCAGATAGTCTTGCACAGTAAGTTAGCTAAATGACTCTTTGCTCGTGTGGGTAAACTGGTTTTGTCTGCTCAGGGAATGTTCCAGCAGCTCTCCATTTGATCGTGTTATTGGTCTCCATTTGCTTTTGATTTTAACAGCTCAGGAGTTCACTGCGCCTTGGGGCAGAGGTGGACCCCTCGTGAGTGGATGGAACGCAGTCTTTATCCGCTCCCCTGGTGGAGGACGTTGGGGTTGTTTTCAGTTTTGGGTTGTTACAGAAAGAGCGGTATGACTATCCCTGTGTAGGTTTTGGTGTGAACCTGTGCTTTCATTACACGTGGGTCAGTCGCGGACGTGGGATTGCGGGCCGTGTGTCATGTGCACGAGGAACTAGGAAGCTGCCAGGGCCGCTGTACGACTTAGCGTTCCTGCCAGCAGCGACTGAGAGCTCTGGGCTCCTCCCCGCCGCCGTTGCCCCTGCCGCTCTGGCCAAGCACCCCCGACTCTTCGGGTGCATTTCCTTATGGATTTTCAGAGTCCAGCTGGGTCTTTGTGAAGCATTTCGGCACTGGAGGAATCTCCCTTATCCTGCACCTCCCCACGTGCTTCTTTGTCCTCCACACTGGCCTGACGGCAGTGTCTTCCAGACCAGAGCTCAGATACAGGTCTGATTTGACTCCCTTATTCTGCCATCTTAGGTTATTTTGGTGTGGTTTTTGTTTTTTTTTTTCTCAGGGAGACAGAAATTAAAATTCAGAAACAGTTCGTTTTCTGCATAGCCTATTTTGTTTTCCACTGGGATTAAAGGAAAATGGCCATGATATTGTGACTCATTTTCTGGGTCTCCTGGAGAGCTCTCCACCCAGTGTGGAGAGGTACCCACAAGTTCATGGGTATCTCCTACAGCAGAGGTCCTGGGCTTTGTGCTGGGGAGGAACTTGCCACTGGGAAGCTTGTCGTACGTATGGGGTTCCTATGGCAGCTTTAACAAATTCCCACAGACGTAGTGACTTAAAACAACACCCGTTAATTATCTTATGACTCTGGAGGTTACAACTCCTAAAATCGAGGTGTGGGCAGGGCTATGCATTCATTCAGGAGGCTTCGGGGAAAGCCTTGCCTCTTTTTCAGCTTGAAGACGCCACCCACACTCCTCGGCTTGGAGCCTCTTCCTTATATCCCTTCAACTCACTGGTTCCATTGTTGCGTCTCTTACTGCCGACTCTGATCCTCTTCCCTTTCTCTTAGAAGGACCCTAGTGATCACACCGGGCTCGTGGCATAATCCAGGATAAACTCCCTAACTCACAAGGTAATTTGATCACATCGGCATCGTTCCTTCTGCCACGGTAGGTCACATGTTCACAGGTTCTGGGGATTAGGGTCTGGACATCTGGGGCTATTAATCCACAAGCCAAGAGCAATGGTCAGTTTAGTGGTCAAATACTTGAGGATTTTCTAGATATCTTTATTGTTGATTTGTAAGGTAATTTTATTCTGGACAGAGACCAGACTAGATGTACGTATGAATCCTGTTCAGTTTTTTGAGACTTGTTTTATGGCCCCAGCTATAGTCTGTCTGAATGAATGTTTCATGTGGACCTAAGAAAAATATGAATTCTGCTGTTGTTGGGTGGGCTGTTGTATCAGTGTGAATTAGATGAACTTGCTTGGTGGTGGTGTTCAGGTCTCCCATATCTTTACTGATTTTTGATCGACTTTTTATGTCAGTCTGTGAGAGAGAGGCACTGAAATCTCTGACTGGAATTATGGGTTTGTTTATACTCTCCTTGCAAATCTGCTGGTTTTTGCTTTATGCACTTTGAGCTCTGCCATCAGATCAGAATACTTAGGATTTTTGTATCTTCTTATCTTATATTTTCAGGAGCTGACGTTTTCATCATTATGGAATGACCTTGCTACCTTTCTTTGCTTTGAAACCTACTTTGATATTAACGTATCTAGCTTTACTTTTGGTGAACTTGGAATGATATGTCTTTTTCCATCATTTTACCTTTAAACTATTTGTGTTTTTATATTTAAGATGGGATTCTTGTAGGCAGCATATCATTCAGTCTTGCTTTTAAAAATCTAGGGGCGCCTGGGTGGCTCAGTCGGTTAAGCGGCCAACTTTGGCTCAGGTCGTGATCTCACGGTTGGTGAGTTCGAGCCCCGCGTCGGGCTCTGTGCTGATGGCTCAGAGCCTGGAGCCTACTTCCGATTCTGTGTCTCCCTCTCTCTCTGCCCCTCCCCCGTTCATGCTCTGTCTCTCTCTGTCTCAAAAATAAATAAACGTTAAAAAAAAATAAAAAAAATAAAAATCTATCCTGACAGGGGTGCCTGACTGGCTCAGTTGGAAGAGCATGTGACTCTTGATCTCAGGGTCATGAGTGCCAGCCCTGCACTGAGTGTAGAGATTATGAAAAAATAAAGTTTAAAATAAATAAAAATAAAAATCTATCCTGACCATCTCTGTCTTTTAACTGAGGTGTTTGGCCCATTTACATTTAATGAGATGTAGATACTGTTATTTTTAAGTCTGTCTTGCTATTTGTTTTCTATTTGTTCCTTTTGTCATTTGTTCATGTTTCTTCTTTTTCTTTTGGATTATTTGTATTTTTATGATTCCATTTTATATCTTGTATTAGCTATAGTTTTTTTATTGTTATTGTAATGGTTGTAATGGTTTATACATCTTTAATGTGTCACAGTCTACTTCCAAGTGATATCACCTGGCTGTGTATGTAGTGCAAGAGCCTTAAAATAATATACGTACATCTTTCCCTTTCTTGTTCTATTTCCATGCATTTTACTTCTACAGATGTTATAAACCAGACAATGCATTGTTACTAATTTTGGTTTAAAGAGTCAACTCTGTTTTAAAGTGATTTAAATAACTGTCTTCATATTTACCCCATATAGTTACCATTTCTGGTACTCTTTATTTTTTGTGTCTATACAGATTTCCATCTGTTCTCATTTTCCTTTTGACTTCCTTTCTCGTAGTGCAGTTTTGCTGATGATAATAGTTTTCAGCATATATGTGTCTGAAAAAATCGCCTTAGGTTTTGAAGCTATTTTTAGGGAGTACAGGATTCTAGGATTCTAGGTTGATAGTGGTTTTCAAAAATTTAAAGTTGAACCACTGTCCTTCAGCTGGAACTGTTCGCATTTACCATTATCCTGATCTCTTTTCCTCTGTAGCTAATGCAACACTTTTCTCTGGCTGCTTTTAAGATTTTTTCTTTCTCATTGAACAATTTGACTATAATGTGCCTTTGTATGTTTTTCTTCATGTTTATTGTGCTTTCGTTTTGTTCAGTATTCTTGACCTTTGGATTTATGTTTTCATCAAATTTAGGAGATTTGGCTCAGCCTCTGCTTTCTTCTGGGAGCTCTTACTGTGGGTTTATTTGGCCACTGAAGTTGCCCCATCACACCTGATGCTCTTCATTTTTTTGAGCCATTTTCCCTCTGTTTAATTTCACCTATGTCTTCAATCTCAGTAATCTTTTCTTTTGTGATGTTTAATCTGCAATTAATTTCATCCATCATATTTAATTTTACTTAGAAATTTTTTTAATGTTTACTTATTTTTGAGAGAGAGAGAGAGGGAGAGACAGAGCATGGGCAGGGGAGGGTCAGAGAGAGAGAGAGAGAGGGAGACACAATCCGAAGCAGGATCCAGGCTCTGAGCTGTCAGTGCAGAGCCCCATGCGGGGCTTGAATTCACAAACTGTGAGATCATGACCTGAGCCAAAGTTGGACACCCAACCGACTGAGCCACCCAGGCGCCCCATAACAGTATCTTTTTAAATGTTTATTTATTTTTTGAGAGAGAGAATGACAGAGACAGACAGAGCACAAGTGGGGGAGGGGCAGAGAAAGAGGGAGACACAGAATCTGAAGCAGGCTCCAGGCTCCGAGCTGTCAACACAGAGCCTGATGAGGGGCTCGAACTCACGGACCATGAGATCATACCTGAAGTCTGACGCTTAACTGACTGAGCCACCCAGGTGCCCCCCCACCCATCATATTTATTTTGATCTCACACCTTATAGTTTTCATTTCTAGAACTTTATTTTGGGTCTTTTTAAATGTCTTTCTTACACGCATAGTGCCTCTTCTATCTTCCAGAACAAAGAGACCAGTTATATCAACTGATTATGTCCTTTTCTACTAACTTTGTCCTCTGTGTCAATGCTGGGTCAGTTCTGATGGATTGCTTTTTCTCCTCATTACGGGTAATATTTTCTTATTTCTTTATATGCCTGATAGTCTTTGATTGAATGCCAGGCACTGTGAATTTTACCTTCTCATGTGCTGGGTATTTTTCTGTTCCTGTAAATATTCTCTAGCTTTGTTTGGTTCCATGGCTAAGTTCCATGGAAACAATTTGATCCTGTCAGATTTTGACTTTATGTTTCTTAGGTGGTTGCAGACCTAGGGTTAATTTATTCCACCACTCAAAGAAAACTCTTTTGGGGCGCCTGGGTGGCTCAGTCAGTTAAGCGTCCGACTTCAGCTCAGGTCACGATCTCACGGTCCATGAGTTCGAGCCCCGTGTCGGGCTCTGGGCTGATGGCTCAGAGCCTGGAGCCTGCTTCCAATTCTGTGTCTCCCTCTCTCTCTGCCCCTCCCCCGTTCATGTTCTGTCTCTCTCTGTCTCAAAAATAAATAAATGTTAAAAAAAAAAAAAACAAAACTCTTTTGAGTTCTCTGCCCTATACCCTGTAACTTAAAACTTTCCTGCTCTGGCTGCTGGGCATAGGCCCTGTTCAGGCTTTGTGTGAGCTCCATTGCTGTTCCCTCTAATCCTTTGGGGCGTCCCATTCCTGGCCTTGGGTAGCTTTTTCACACGCATGCACAGACCGTACTCTGCTGGCTCCTTGAGGGGAGCCCTCTGTGGGTCTCTGGAGCTCTCAGTGTGTGCAACCCTGTCCCCACCAGCACTCTGTGACCTGTGGCCTCTTGTGGTCTCCCGCTTTATCTCTTCAGCTCAGGGAGACCATTGGGTTCTGCCTGGAGGATATTTTGGTGACATACGGACCTATTAAGGCAGACACAAGGAGACCACTTGCTAGGCCTCCTCTCTATAGCTTTCCATCACTTTTGGACTTGGAACTACACGTAGCTGACCTGTTAAAGTGGTTTGTTCCATGCCAGAGCGGCTCTGTGTGCAGGGAGCTCCTCCCAGCTTGTCGTTTTTATTGATTAGTCCCCACACCAATGCTGTGACATGCGTCCAAGTCCTGTGACCAACCTTCCTCTTATCTCTCAGAGCCTCACTTCAGTCTCTAAACTATGTATGCTGTTCTCCCCTTATTTTCTCTTTTTCTTTCCAAGTGAGGGGCTCATATTTAAATATGACACTCCAGGCGAGTTCCAATTACAGGGTAAGGCTATTACCTCCTGCCTCCTTGATATTATGACTCTATTATTGTAGCTCAAGATTGCTTTGGCCTTTTTGATGTCTGTGTTATTCTCTTGTCTGACAGTGAGCTCACAGTTGATGGAAACCCCCAGAGCTCACAGTTGATGGAAACCTCCAATCCTGTTTACATACGTGATTGTTAAGGCACGATAAACGTGGTATTTCTTTGCTTCAGTATTGGCTTTCAAGGGACGACATTGGGCAAATATGCGTTAAAGATGTATCAGGAAAGAGTGAAAATACAGGTGCATGAGCCGGGGTTGTGGTGGGTGAGTCCTCAACATGCACACGCTCCCTTGTATCTTCAGTGAAACCACATTATGTGAGGGCTCATTGGAAGAGGATGCATGCTCAAAGTACAGTTCAACATTTGGTTACCTGAGGATTTTGATGTTTTACAGAACTCTTAAATTTGGCAGATTTCAGTATTTCAAGCCAGACCGTCTTTTAAATTGGTTCTGATTCATTAAACCACACTTTAGAGAACACTTATTTAACCGATAACGCTTATGGTATTGAAGTTTATGAAGTAACAAATGGCATGTGCTATTGACTTAATGCTGGAATCAAGATGAACCATTGCTATTTGATTAAGATAACAGCTGTTACGGAAGTGCTATACCCTAACGCAAAGAACACTGTTATTATACAGTAGGATAAAACAGTTACTGCAAAGCACCCCAATTTAGGAAATAAAGGTTACTTGAGAGCATGAAATTATTTCAAGTTAATTTTGCACTCTGCTCTTGAAGCTGATTAGTATAAAATGTAATGAAATGCTGTTTTTGCCAAACAGCTGAGCCGGGAGGGTACCCCAGAAACCTGCAATTAGCCCTGATTGGTACTGAGCCTTTTGTGTGTCAGAGAAGATCTGAGTGCACAGTGCTAGTTAACAAGGTGACCCCTACCAAAGCTGGTTACTCTGGCCTCTGGGAAGTGGACTGACATCAGGCTGTTATTTTTGTGACTGTCTTTTAGAGGCCATGGGGGGGTACAACAGTCAATTCCAACATCCCTGGGGCAGGAAGAACGTGCTGCGGGAGGTCTTGAAGCCCTTGTCTGTGTGTGTGTCTGTGTGTGGGAAGGGTTGTTTCTGGTCCCCTGTGTACCGTTCAGGTCCTGCCCCTACCCCCAATCTCTGGCCAATGGTAATACAGTCCTAATGATGAACATCGGCCAACAGCCACACCACTAGGGTGTCAAGAAAGTAGTCCTTCCCCAAGGTCTTAGGAGGGGGATCTTTCTTGTCCAGAGGTGATATGTGGCTTCTGACCCAGCCACCTGGCACTTTGAGCTGCTGTAAAAAAGTCGTGTGTGTGTGTGTGTGTGTGTAAATTAACAGAACTCTCCCCGAAGGAGTGGCCACTGGCCTGTGGTGGTAAAAGTGGTTGGAACTGAGCCTGATGCGGAGGGAGAGGTGTCCTTCCCCCAACATGGAGAAACTGTTTGAGAGCCATGGTGAGACCTGGCTTGTTGGCCTGTGCGGGGCAGGATTGTTGCGGAAGAATCGGGCCAGTGGCTGTGTCACGTGGCTGCATGGGCAACCACGGCCGTGAGCCAGGACCTCCTGGGCTTCTGACTTTCTTTGTAGCAGGTGGAGTGTGCCCGTGTGGGGACTGACGTTTGGGGAAGGGAAGGTCCCAAACTGAAGGAAGGAAAGCGTTCTTACGGGTGCAGTTTGGAAACAGGGAGTTATTAACTTGACTTTTAAAAGGTGTGTGAGCTCATTATGTAGTCTGAGCCGGTGGAGGGGGCCGTATTAGTCACACACCCGTGAAATTAAGTATGGGTTAGACGCTTGTGTCCTTGAAGACATCAGGCAGGCGTAAAGAGGATTTCAGCCTACTCTGGGCCTTCATTTTCTCTCTTCTGATTTTCACGGGTGCTCGTGTTGGATGGAGCAATTTCTTACATCGTGTTACGTCTGTGAAATGGGGGACGATACAAGAAGATCGGACTAAGAGCCTATAGGGAGCGGTGGTCATGGCTGGTATGCAGGACACATGTGTTTTAGGATAAACAGGTTTGAAATAGCCTCCACTTTCTCTTAAAATTCAGTCGATCCAGTGGTCAGCGCCACCGTGTTCTTTATCTAGATCCCAGATGTTCCTCCGGCAATAGGTCTTCCTCTCCTCAGCATCTCCTCGCTCTGAGGGAGCCCACTCACTACCTGGGCCTGGGGGCTGCTTCCTGTCCTGCTCCGTGACCAAGAGCCGTCCACCTGACGCCCACATGGCCTCCTTGTTTGAAGGGGACGGGGGTGGCTTCCAGTGTCTCCTGGTGCAGAATGGAAGGTCCGTTTGCCTTCTCCTTCGAAGTCAGCTCCATTCAGCCCACTGAAGGCCCACGGTGAAACATTTCTGAGCTCCCAGCACAAAGGTGGGGTTCTCTGCGTTGCAAGAGGCAGACGCCCCTCTCTCGGTGGCAAAGAGGACATAGAAAGGAAAGTGCCGGAGGGTCAGGGCCTCTGCTGACTCCTCTCCGTGTGCTCTCTGCTGCCGTCTGTGTTGCCTTGGCTCTTGGTGGGTTCCCCCAGCCTGGCCCCCGTTGTCCTGCAGTGGCAGCATTCAGGCGAAATTCCAGTGGGAAGGAAGGGTCTCCTCCGATGGTTCCAAAATTGGGGTACTGGGATTTTCTGTGATTGGGTGATCTTGGGTCACGTGCCCAGGCCTAAACCAGTTGCTGTGGCCACCAGATAGGCGGTGTGGATTTGCCAGGCCTGGGTCACGTGCTTACCCTGAACTGTGGCATACAAGGGAGGGAGGGTCAGTCCCAGCCAAGCCACACAGACTGAGAACAAGGAGCTGGCCTCCAGAGAAAACCGAGGTGCCATTTTTGAAGAATGCATAATGAGTGTTAGATCTGAAAGTAGCAGTCCTCCGTGGTGCTCAGTAAGTATTTGTTAACTCACTGAATGAATAATGGTGCAAAGGCCGTGGATCACTCAGCGTTCTGCACAGAACCAGAACCACCAGGATCGGGTCACGTGATAACGGAGGCCGACAAGTCCTAAGGTCTCCTGTCGGAGCTGGAGACCCAGGAGAGTCAGTGTCAATGCCAGTAAATACCAGTCCGAAGCTGATGGGCTCAAGACCCAGGAAGAGCCAGTGTGTCAGTTCGAGACAGGGGAAAACCAATGTCCCAGCCCAAGGCTGTCAGGCAGGAGAAAATGTCCTCTTACTTGTGGATGGGTAGGCCTTTCTGCTGTCTCAGGCCTTCGCCTGATTAGAGGGGCCCCACCACAGTAGGGTGGGGACTCCGCTTTACTGGGGCTGTGGACTCAAATGTTAATGTCATCCACAAGCACCCTCACAGATATACCCAGAAGAGTCTGACCAAGAGTCAGGGCACACTGTGGCCCAGTCAGTTTGGCACATAAAACTTTGACATCCAGTCCTACCGTGTTTTGTTGGGAAATGGTTTTTCTTGAGGAGAATCTTTGTGTTTGCATGTGATCGGTGGTAACAGCCAACGAGTAACTTGCCTCCAAGAGTTGAGAGATTTGGGCTAATCAGGTACCATGGGGCTCTCTTTGGGTGTGGGCTATGAGAGTTGTAAGATTTATGAGTTGTAAATACCTTCTCTCGCCCACAAGACATCCGTCTGATGGGTTTCTTTCTCCCCCAGTGCCCAAGTTAATTGCATTTTTAATGTTGTATTCTATACCTGTCAAGAGTTAAATAAAGCCAGTAAACTCAGGTTAGTTTCTAACGACATTTATGCCATTTCTAAAGATGAAGATAATTTATTAGGTATGTGTTTTTAAACTAAAGGAGATGCAGGTGTGGTCTGGAAACTTCTGCATCTGAGGGGACTCTGATCCCAGACATGTGAGGAGCCGTGTCCTTACACATCAGTGAGTATTTGTGGCATCTGGGGACTAACACGTGTTCTGTGCTGTCGTGTCTCCTGACACCTGCTCTGGTGGGTCCCCCGAAGCAGATGGGTGACAAGCAGTGCCCAGGGCTGGTCATGGCCGCATGCCGTCATTCACACTTTGTGTTCCCTGTGACTACTGAGGGTCCGGGCACAGCTGCGTCCAGGGGTTTCCGGTCTGGTGGGGGGTGGGGTGTCCGAGCCGCCTCCTCCAGGTGCACGTGCTTGACCAAGTTGGTACGGGAGGGGCAGGGGTTGCAGACCCCCAGGGCGGGCAGGAGGCCCCCAGGCCCAGCCCATCTGAGAAGTGAAAGCTTTCACGAAGCCGGCTCCACCTAAGCCGTGGGAGCCGTGGCTTCCCTCTGCTTCCCTGGCCCCCAACGAGCCAGGCGGCCTCCTCACAGTCCATCTGCCTTGAGCTGCCCGTGTTTGCTTGTTTGTTTGTTTACATTTATTTATTTTTGAGAGACAGAGAGAGACAGAGCACGAGTGGGGGAGGGGCAGAGAGAGAGGGAGACGCAGAATCCGAAGCAGGCTCCGGGCTCCGAGCCACCAGCACAGAGCCCGACGCAGGGCTCAAGCTCACGGACTGCGAGATCATGACCTGAGCCGAAGTCGGACACCTAACCGACTGAGCCACCCAGGAGCCCCTAAAAGGGAGATATTTAGACACGGAGACAGACACAGAGGGGAGGCGACGTGCAGGCAGGGGGTTGGAGCGATGCGTCCACAAGTCAGGGAGCATCACGACTGCCACCACCACCACGGATAGGAGAGAGGCCCAGAGGAGGTTCTCGGCCTGCCATTTCTCCCACAGGGAAGCGAGAGCATATGCATGAGCACCGGCTTCCCCGGCTGTGTGAGCTCTACCCAGCGTAGACCCGCCCCCCACCCAGAATACCGAAGGGAACGGCATGGCGGGGTGGTTGGGAGAAGCTGGTGACCCAGCACCCAGGGTTGGAGCTTGCCAAAGGGGTGCCCCTAACTCCTTCAGGGGTCATCCTGGTGACCAGGAAGCCCACTCTGGCCGCCGGGGCACCTCTCCTGCAGAACCCCCCACGGGCCCGAGGACACGGGGAACAAACACCACAACCGGCTCCGCGTTCCGTGTGCCTCACCCGAACCCTCCCGCCCCGTGGCTGGCTCCCCGTGTCATCCCGAGGACGGCAGGAGCAGGCATTGGCAGACGGCTCGTGGGCACACACAGAAAGCCAGCCCGGGGCTGCAAGATTGGGAGAAGGTTCACAAGCTTGAGCGTTTGAGGACACTGCACTGGGGAAACAAACAGGAGGCTCTCCACTCTGGGCCTGGCCTTTTGGGAAAGAGAGAAGGCCTACAATCTTACAGACTCCCCCCCCCCCCCGTCCCCCCTGCCAAGACGGAATAAAGCATGTGGAGGGGAAAGTCTGAGAAAGCCTCAGCATCTACAGCTGGGTCTTCCCAGCATCCTGTCTCTACCCCCTGCACACCCGTATTTTAGCCACTGGGACTCTTTCAGGGTTTCGTGTGTGTGCCCTGCACTTCCCCACCTACATTCGTGCAGTTCATCCTTCCAGAACGTTCTCCTCTCTCCCTGAAGTCTATTTCGAGCATTGCTCCTGTTGTGAGGCCTCCAGAGAACTCGGTGTGGGCTCTCCCCTCACCGTAGGGGCTGCTCAGGGTCATACAGTTCAGATCAGACACTGCTGTGGGGAGACCCGGACCGAAGGGTGTGCATGGTGTTCCCGGTGTGGTGTTGGCCACATACCAGCGCCTTCTGGGATGAGGGCCATTTTACAGACTCACCGCCAGGAAGCCACCCTGCCTGGAAGAACGTAGCTATCAGCGATCCTGTGGGTGGAGAACACTCAGGCATGTCAGCCTTGTTCTGAGAGGGAAGGACAAGGACGGAGTAAGGTTCTGAGGACTGAGGGAGGAGAATCCTGATGCCTGCTCCCTGAGCTCCCTATAGCCTGTGAGCAGCCGTGAAGCTGCCTTGCGGGACCCATCATGGTCCTCTTAGCGCGGAGAGCACGTGGCTCTGGTTCCTCTGCTGGACCTTGAAGCTCTTGCTGCCTGTCCTGGGTTGAAGAGTGTCCTCAACCCCCCAACATTCCTGTCCATCCGGAACCTCAGAATGTGACTTATTTGGAAATAGGGTCGTTGCAGGTGTGATTAGTTAAGATAAAGTTATACTGGATTAGGGTATGGCCTCGGGTGTGCCCTAAGCCGTGGTTGGCACCCTTAGTAGAAGATTCGAGGGCACAGAGGACAGCAGTGTGCGATGACAGATTGCCGGCAGCCCCCGCCAGCTGGAGGAGGGGCACAGCTCGGGCTCTGTCGGAGCCTCCAGGAGAACCGGCCCAGACACACGCTGATTTTGGACTTCTGGTCTCCAGAACTTTGAGGGAATGTATTTCTGTTGTGTTAAGCCCATGAGTCCATGGGAGGTTGTCATGGCAGCCTCAGGAAGCTCGTGCACTGTGGGACTCGTCTTGTGCCACAAGTAGCTGAGCGTCCTGTATCCTCCTTGCCCGTCTCTATGACACCCCCACCCCGTGTTGCTCCTCGTGAATCCCCACACACCCTACCCTTTCCAGCACATCAGTGTGTCAGCCTATATGCCCTGGAAGGACTGATTGCAACCTGCAATTTGAAGTTCTTTAACCAGCAAAATGTTTGTGTTTGTATGCTTTTTTATTTTTAATAACTGTTTGGCACATAGCGTGCTTCCTAATGCTTTCAATTACCATGTATAATTATTTAGATATAAATTTTAGAAATGTCAAGTGACTGGTTTCTTGGCAGAGGTGGCTCGAAAGCTATAAACCTGCTGCGCCTGCTACTCCGTTCCCGTCACACCGAGCCTTGCAGACCAGGGTGGGCACGGTCCAGGGTAGGCTGAGGGGCGGGTGATGGGGTCACAGGACCAACATCTGTGCTGTTTTACTGAGGAGCAGTAATTTAAATCATGTTTACATTAAACCCCCTCCCAGTCACTGAGCATCTTATGGTGAGGATGCAGAATTCCCCTGGATTTTCATTCTGTTTGAGCCTTGCATCAGTAATCTCTGGGGATGTATTTTAGGGGAACAATTTAAGAAATATGTCCTTTCTATCCCTATATTTACAGTAGCATTATTTACAATAGCCAAACTACGGAAGCAGCCCAAGTGTCCATCGATACATGAATGGATAAAGAAGGCACACACACACAGTGGAATGTTACTCAGCCACGAAAAGGATGAGATCTTGCCATTTGCAACACCATGGATGGATGTAGAGGGTATTATGTTGAGTGAAGTAAGCCAGTCAGAGAAAGACAGATACCATATGATTTCACTCATAGGTGGGTGAAAATTTCACTCGTTTAGGAAAAATTTCACTCATTTAAGAAAAAAACAAATAAGCAAAGGGAAAGAGAGAGAGAGAGAGAACAAACTAATGGTTACCAGAGGGCAGGTGGGTGGGATGGAGATTAAAGAGTACACTTACCATGTTGAAAAAGATTGAAGAAAAAAAAAAGATCTTCTGTCTGAGATGGGGCCATCTGTTCATTTGCTGACCTTGGGCACCTTCCGTGTTCTGGGTGGTACAGGAGCTGAGGACAGAGGGTGACTAGTTGTGTCTCTGGCCCTCGGGGAGCTTCCATTGGCTGGGAGAAGTTCCTGCCTGGGTGGGTGGTTGTTGGGGAGATAGCGTCTTTCTGCCATTAATGGAAATGATTAGGAAATAATTTCTTAACTCAGTACAGCCTCCCTTTTCTTTTTATAAAAATGTTTTTTATTTATTTTTGAGAGAGAGACAGAGAGAGAGAGAGAGACTGCACAAGCGGGGGAGGGGCAGAAAGAAAGGGGAATGGAGGATCCGAAGCAGGCTCTGCACTGACAGCAGTGAGCCCGATGTGGGGCTCAAACCCACGAACTGTGAGATCGTGACCTGGGCTGAAGTTGGACAGTTAACCGACTGAGCAAACCAGGTACCCCCCCTTCCTCTGTTTTTTGGATACTATTTTGAAAATGAATGATTTATCAGACAAGTAGGATGCGATAAAACAATTAAAATCCTTCCATTTGAGAAGTCAAGGGAATGTTGATCTTTCATAGTCACAGATCTTGTTCCAAATGTCCTTTTGCTTTTTGTGCAAAGTAAGTGGATGATTCATTTTCAGAGATACCAAATAAAATCTGTGCTGTCTGCTTAACAATAGATTTACAACCTACTGGAAATATGTACGAATGCATGCAATGAGTATGTGCCAAAGATCTGAAATCTGAGTCACCTCAGGAAATGTACATTTGTTCCAGTCAGACTACTTTTTGCCTTACCTGGGCACAGGCAGCTTCTGGAGAAGGCTGTAACCTTTGTAGCACTCAGCCAATGAGGAACCAGGGGAGGGACTTACCTCTGTAGCACTCAGCCAATGAGGAACCAGGGGAGGGACTTGCATACTAGGGGATAAATTGTCTGCTGTAACTGCTCCAAGTGTTCCTGTCCATCAGACACCTGCTTTTGCAAGAACGTTGATTAATGCCTTGCTTCACTGTCCTCTGAGTCTCTGCGTCCCTCCTTTGATTGGGTCAGTGGATTTATTTCTCACGTTTTTATTTTTATTTTTAAATTTTATTTTATTAAATTTAAAAGTGAAATAAGTGGCCCGCACTTGCTAGGGATTTCCTTTCCACTCAGAGGAGGTGCCTGGACCAGAGGCTTGGAGGCCAGTGAGCTGTCATGGTCCTGCTGCCAGCTGTGGGGTCACCCGACGGAGCCTTCAGCCTCCACTCCAGAAGGGGCTGTGGACGAGCCCCTGAGGCCCTGTGCTCAGGTGTTGGCAGAGGCTCCTACTGGGTACAGGGCTCATGGCTGTTCTTTCAAGACCTTAGCCAGAATAAGGATGAAAGGCTTCCTGGAAATGCCTCATTATCTGCCTTTGTCCCTGGAAGGCTGCCTCTGGGGAAGGGGTGGTGGCTCTGTGTCCACGTTTGGGGTTCTATCTGCAGGCAGTAGATGAGGTCCAGGCCTGTGGGCCGAAGCTCGGATCCTCACCCCTTTGGGGGACCCTCTTAGCGTGTTTGGGACCTTGGCCTAACACTGCCTCTAGGGGTCCCTTTGGCAGACATGTCCAGGAGTAAATGTTATTCCCTGAGACCCAAATCTCAAGCCAACATGGTTTCTCCTAAACTCCAACTTTTTTTTTTTTTAAGAGTCATTCTTGAAAGATAGCTTTGTAAACCAAGTATCACCTTCTAAGATCTTTTAAGCTGCATAGAATGTAGCGTATCCTGGTGGGGGGCTCAGAGAATTATAGTATCTGTCTCACCGGGGCATCCCGGGACAGTGATGCTTCCCAGTGGCCCAGACCAGGAGGGCTTTGGTTGGTTTTGCTTTTCTCATGGAATTCATGGAACAGTGAGGAGGATATAGGAGAGGGTTTATCTACTATGTATGGGAGTTTCTCCACTGGGGAAAGTCCTGCTGAGCCAGGACTCTGTCTGCAGTTTCCCACAGAGTCCGTGATACGGGCCACGGGTGTGGTTGATGTTCAGTACCTCTTATGAACGAATGAGCAAGTGAGTGGATGAAATCCGCTACCGTTAAATTTGGCCACTAGAGGAATATGGCTGTCCCCGTTAAGGGGATACCATATATCTTTTTTTGCCTGTGTTTTTCTGTGAGTTAAACATTCTTTAGTAAGTGATAATCGTCTGTGAAACAAAAATTGACCGGTCGACCAATTGTCTCATATTTTCCATCTGTTGTTTACTTGCTTTTGTAGATTGTGCAAAGTTTCAGAACTGGTGAGTTGACAAGGTCCTGCTTGAACTGAGTTGAATTTAATTCTTGCCGTAATGATGTATTCACGTGGGAGGCCCGCTCAGCTCCAGGGCTGGCGATCTGTACAGATGGAAGGAGGAGAGACAGGGGGGAAGAAGGTCTTGGTGCCAGTCAGACCCTGGCTGTGGCTTGGAGGAGGACGGCCGTGGTGGGCAGCACTGAGCCGTACATGGTAAGAAGGGCATGGACGCAGCACCCCCGAGTTCCCAGAGGGAGAGAACTGATCTGGAGACGGTCCCAGGGGAACTGGGGGGTACTTCACAGAGGTGGCATTTGGACTGACGCTGGGGGAATGGGCGCATTCAGATCAGGTGGCAGGTGAGGGGGAGGAGGGAAAAAAGCGGGCTGGGTGACCGGGAATAGCACGGGTCTTCGTTTTGTTGGAATTCCTGCTCCGCTGAGTAGTCTGGGAACAGTGTCAGACCTTAAAGGTCAGGCAAGGGGTCCTCATCCTAGGGAAAGGGGAGCATTTCATGGGGTGGAGTAGGACGAGAGGTGGCCACAGCCCACCCTCGGGAGGAGTCACCTGGAAGCCTGGTCCAGAGTCTAAGTGGAGCCATAGGGAGCAGGGAGGTCAGGCGAGGTCCCCAGGGAGGGAGGGAGACAGGGTGGTGGCATTTAGGGTGGGGAGGCGGGAACAGGTGCTGGAGAAGTAGGGAGTGCCAGTCATCCGTAGACAATAGAGAGAAACCATGGCCTCCCTTCCAAAATGCTTCTATGACTCCACACTAAGTTTGGGGCCTCAGACAAAATTTTATCTCAGTGCATCAGGGCATGATACACTGGCCACAAAATGTGACTATTACTCAAGGTTCAACTTAGATTTTATTTTTAAAAAAATTTGAAGTCTATTTATTTATTTTGAAAGAGGGACAGAGAGAGCAGGGGAGGGGCAGAAAGAGAGGAGGAAAGAGAGTCCCAAGGAGTCCGATGTCAGGCTTGAACTCATGGACCATGAGATCATGACCTGAGCCAAAACCAAAAGTCGGACGTGTAACTGACTGAGCCACCCTGGTGCCCCTCAACGTAGTACTTTCAATGTTAGCAGCACAAGCTGGTCTTGCCTCTGAATGTCTGTGCAGATTCAGGGTAGAATCTGATGAACTGTAATAACCCGCCTCGCGTGGTGCTTTCTCTCACCGAACCATGGTCTGCAAGGCAGGGACCCCTGTCCTGGTCGTCCCTTGTTCCCGGCACCCGCAGAGCCTCTGTCACCATAGCGCTCGGTGCTCATCAGATGTTGGTGAGTATAAGCCATGAGACACACTGCATGTGAGATCTGCTCCAAATTAAGTTCAAGGACAAAAATTTGGAATTGGAGTATCGACTCTGCTTTGTATCTTTTGTATTTTGTTCACAGTATTGAACAAAGTTGTGTCCTACTTCAGTAAAAATAGAAGTTTTTCAGGGTATTGAAAAATTCCGGAGGCTCCAGAACCTTCTGCAGCTTATGTTGCTGAACCACTCTCCACTCACTCGTTGTGCACGTGTGCTGGTAGAGTCCATACGATATCTGACGGCAGAATAGTCTTCCAATTTTTTTCTGTCAGTTTTGATACATAAACAGGGTCAGGCTGGTCTGGCCAGCCCTTTAACAGACAACACTTCTGGGGCTGAATGAGAATTTCACCTCTGCTACATCAGAAGAGGGCTGCGTGCAGGCCAGGACTTCAGCTGCAGAATTCACAGGCTCGTTCCCGATTGGAAATCTTGATGACACTAGACTCATGAAGCAGAGGCTCTGCCCGGTGTTTGTTCCCTGCATTTATTTGTAAAACAGCAATAGAGGGTCTTAAACGCGACGCAGACGGCACTGACTCTTTTTGTAAACATGTGTTATTCTTAGAATTGCACACCCGATTCCCCCCACCTGAGGATGAAACCCCTTCCTCTGAACCAGATGTGGACTCTGATCCTGGTTCGCGGTCACCATGCAGAGAGCTGAGCTTGCCAGGCCCTCCCCTGGTTCGCCACTGCTCTCCCAGGACCCTCGCTGGCCTTCGCTAGCCCTCACTGCCCCTTGTGGCCCTTGTGGCCCCTCATGGCCCCTCATGGCCCCTCACTGCCCCTGGTGGCCCCTTGTGGCCCCTTGTGGCCCCTCATGGCCCCTCGTGGCCCCTCACTGCCCCTGGTGGCCCCTTGTGGCCCCTCGCTGCCCCTGTTGGCCCCTTGTCCCTCGTGGCCCCTCGTGGCCCCTCACTGCCCCTGGTGGCCCCTCGTGGCCCCTCACTGCCCCTGGTGGCCCCTTGTGGCCCCTCATGGCCCCTCATGGCCCCTCACTGCCCCTTGTGGCCCTTGTGGCCCCTCACCGCCCCTGGTGGCCCCTTGTGGTCCCTCGTGGCCCCTCGTGGCCCCTCACTGCCCCTGGTGGCCCCTTGTGGCCCCTCGCTGCCCCTGGTGGCCCCTTGTGGTCCCTCGTGGCCCCTCGTGGCCCCTCACTGCCCCTGGTGGCCCCTTGTGGCCCCTCGCTGCCCCTGGTGGCCCCTTGTGGCCCCTCATGGCCCCTTATGGCCCCTCACTGCCCCTTGTGGTCCTTGTGGCCCCTCACCGCCCCTGGTGGCCCCTTGTGGTCCCTCACTGCCCCTGGTGGCCCCTTGTGGCCCCTTGTGGCCCCTCATGGCCCCTCATGGCCCCTCACTGCCCCTTGTGGCCCTTGTGGCCCCTCACCGCCCCTGGTGGCCCCTCGTGGCCCCTCGTGGCCCCTCATGGCCCCTCACTGCCCCTGGTGACCCCTTGTGGCCCCTTGTGGCCCCTCATGGCCCCTCACTGCCCCTGGTGGCCCCTCGCTGCCCCTCACTGCCCCTTGTGGCCCTTGTGGCCCCTCACTGCCCCTGGTGACCCCTTGTGGCCCCTTGTGGCCCCTCATGGCCCCTCACTGCCCCTGGTGGCCCCTCGCTGCCCCTCACTGCCCCTTGTGGCCCTTGTGGCCCCTCACCGCCCCTGGTGGCCCCTTGTGGTCCCTTGTGGCCCCTCACTGCCCCTTGTGGCCCCTCATGGCCCCTTGTGGTCCCTCATGGCCCCTCGTGGCCCCTCATGGCCCCTGGTGGCCCCTTGTGGCCCCTCGTGGCCCCTCACTGCCCCTTGTGGCCCCTCGTGGCCCCTCACTGCCCCTGGTGGCTCCTTATAGCCCCTCGTGGCCGCTGGTGGCCTCTGGCAGACCCTGGTGGCCCCTGGTGGCCCCTTGCGGCTGCTTCATCCATCATTGTCAGGCTCCTCTGGATTCTCTCTCTGCCGCTGTGACAGGTGCCCTTTGCCAGCCACTGCTCCAGGGGAGACCCTCTTTGCCTCTTCCCCTCTTCCCCCTCTTCCTTCCTTTAAGTTAAAACTCCAGATCTAGGGTAGATATTGGCTGGAATGCCCTTGAGCTTCTATTTATAGAGTGGCTTGGTTTTGACTCCAGTGGTGATTTGCTTACCTGTTGCATCGTCATCTGCCCGGTCCTGCATCCTCGGCCAACCCCACCCTCCGCTCCCTCTGAACAGGCAGATATTTCAGTGACCTGCTGCCTTTGAATCTCAAAAGAAACTAGAAGTCCCAGGGACTTGCTGGATTTTTGCCAAAAACAGTGTCCTGTAGAGGTAAACGTGAGGAAACCTCCCACCGTCTTGCTAGGTGGGTTTTCATGGGACGTAGGGAGACAGAATTGAGAGGTGACTGGGCAAGAATCATCCTGTGAGGACCCACAAAATATTTCTGAGAGGTAACTCAGGACTCATGCCAGCCACCATGTTCATAGGGTGCCTCCGGGGTGTCGTTAAGTCCGTGAAATTTCTTACATTTTCCCCCAGAACGACCTCCCTCTCATTGTTCGGGAGCCTAAGGGGCCAGATCCAAAGGCGTCAATGATTTCTAGGTTTCTACAGAGAATTTCTCCTCTACCTGAAACCCATCTCCTTTCTCTCCTGTCTGGTTGCCCTCCTGCCCTCCTTGGGAGCCCAGACTCAGGCCACCCCTCCCCCCCCCAACCAGAAGCCCTCCCCACCTCCCTCCAGGCGGGGGGCGATGCCCGTCACACTTGGAGCCTGGTACCCCCACCTGCCCGGGAGGTGAAAAGCCACCTTCACCTCTGGATCCACAGCGTCTGGGTACCTGGTCCTACAGAGTCCTGGCCACAGCCGTGATTGTAGGTGGAGAGAGGCTGATCTGGTGTCTGAACAACGGCTAGAGACTGGGGCATTCTGCTCTTTGGATGCCCTAAAGATTTTGTGTAAATAGTTCCTTTTCTTGTTAATCCCTAGATGTTAGATGAACAGAGATATGAAGCTCAATACAAATAAAGCCAGAAGCATCTTTCTTAATTAAATTTGAAATGCTAGTAATTATCCACATTATTAAAGCAGATTGAATCTACCTTATTGCCGCTGACGTGACGGGTGTTGGGAAGCTGGTACCTCCTCACTCACGATGGTTTAAACAACATAAAAAAAAAATATCCAGCCCAAGACACAATATCCACTGGCTCCTGAGCATTCACTGCCCAGAGGTGTTACTTCAAAGGAGGGACGGAGACGTGTTTTACCAGTTGGGCCCACGAATGCCCACTCTCGTGGACACGGGTGTCCTCACCCGAGCTCGCTGGGGTGCGGGGCTGTGGTTTCGGTCGGGGCGGGTGGAGGTGGGCGTCTGCGGGAACGTGAGCGGCACCGGTGGGCGCTGCCCGCCGCGCGTGCGGAGGTTTCTGTCTCTTTGCCAGGACACGCGGCTGTCGCCGGGAAGGCCACGTGTCTGGGGGAGGAGCCACGGCCGGATGCTGTGACCACAGAGGGTCGGGGCCCGTGCGATGCCCCCCCAGCCCCAGTCCTGGTCTCTGTCACCCCGGAGGCAGGCGTGCATGTGGCAATGCCTTGTAACTTAGCGCCAAAGCCCGTGGCAGCACTGGGCGTGGATACTTGGAGATGCCGATGTTTGCCCAGTCAAGCCTTTCCAATCTCAAAGGGCACTCGGCAGCTGAGGGCACCCCGATGGTTCAGGCCCGAAGTGGGGTAATGACCCTATGTGCGGGGGACGGAAGGAACGTGCTTGCTTGTTCTTATTTTCAATCCTTGGACCTGAATCCCTGGATCATCCCTTCATTGCTTTCAGTTGTGTGTGTGTGTGTGTGTGTCCATGTACGTGTATGTGCGTGTAAATGTGCATGTGTGTGTCTACAGTGATCTGAGGGGCCTGTAAAAACCAATGCAATTCTGGTAAAATACTTCTAAAACCTTTTGGTTGTCAGTAAATTTTATGTGTTCTCTGTATAAAGAGCAGGCACATTCTAGCTTAAATTAGTATATTTGCTATATTCTTAGTCTTTTAAAAAAGTTTATTTATTTTGAGAGCGAGAGAGACAGACAGAGTGAATGGGGAAGGGGCAGAGAGAGAGAGAGGGAGAGAGAGAATCCCAAGCAGGCTCCTTGCTGTCAGTGCTGAGCCCAATGTGGGGCTTGAACTCACATGACCTGAGCTGAAACCAAGAGTCAGATGCTTGAACAACTGAGCCCCTATTTTTACTTTTAAGAGTCTTCTCAGGGTTGAGCAACATTTGGGTGAGAGCACCTAATATCTGACAAATCAAAGAAAACTTGAAGCTTATGCAGGTCTTAGGAAGCATATCGATTGAAACAACACTTTCTTTAAACTCAGCGAATTCATTTCGGTGTGTTGTACCAAAACGTGGCTTGACAGCTAATGACCAGGTGATTTGGTTCACGGTATTGGACAAGGCCCTCTGAGGACACACGGGTCCTCAAAGGCACAGTCAGTGCTAAGTTAGGAAAAGCACATTAGTGACCCCCCTCCCCCGTCTTGCTGCCTGTTTTCCTCGCGCCTCTGTCTCTGCGGGGGTCCTGGGGAGCGAGGCACCCCAGAAGGAGATGTGAAGCTTGGTGATAACCTGCACGTTGATCCCCTGGCCCCCTCGTTCCTGCCTCCCTGGCCCGTTTCTCCAGACACACCAGAGGCCGGCTCCTTGCTTGGCCACCTTGGGGAGGAGAGTGGTGGGGAACAAGGCCAAGGAAGTCTAGAAGCTTTCTTATCTTTGCTCTTGCTTCAGGCTGGATGGAGGGGAGGGGTCTTTGGGAGAAGACGGTGGGGGAAGCCATCTCCAGGCCAGAGCAGGAGGTGACCTGAGCTGCAGGGGAGACACTGAGGCTTTGGGAAGGACGGCCTGGCTGTGGCCCCCGGGGAGAAACTGATGGAGTCACGAAGGTGTAGAGAGGGACAGCTCTGGGCTCTTCTTACAGGTGATGGAGACAGGCTGGTGTCCCTGGCCTTGCAGAAGACTCCTGTGTTCCACCTAAGACACGGGGGACGTAGGAGCCACCAGCCTTGTAGGGGTCTCGATGATGGGGAGACTGGGTCTGTCCGTGATATCCTGGTGCACACACATGCCAGAGCTCTTGCTTTACTGTGTGGTGGGTTGAACTGTGTCCCCCAAACTGCGTTCATGTCCCAAACCCCGGGAGTCAGAATGTGACCTTTTTGGAAATAGGGTCTTTGGGGGTATAATTCATTAAAATGAGGTCATCTGGACTAAGGTGGGTCCTGAACCCAATAACTGGAGTCCTCATGAGAAGAGAAGAGACACACAGAGAATCAGAACACACAGGGAGAAGGGTCCACGTGAAGACAGGCAGGGATTGGGGCGATGCTGCCACAAGGGGTGTCTCGAAGCCACCAGGACCTGAAAGAGGCAGGGATGATCTCCCACTGCAGCCACCAGAGGGGGCCCGGCCCCACAGCCGGCCGGGTGCGGACTCCTGGCCTCCAGGGCTCCCAGAGAATAAGTGTCTGTTGTTGCAATCATCCGGGTGGGTTGTGGCCCTTGGCGATGGTCGTCCTGGGAAACGAGACACCTGCCATGCTGGGTGCTGACCGAGCTCCTGGAACACTGGCACCAGGTGCTTGGAGGAAGAGAAAGGCCCCAGAAACCGACCGAGGTGGACGTCCCAAGCAGCCTGATGTGCTGGGAGGAGGCCGCCGGGCCTCAGAAGTATTCCTCGTGCATCGCACATCTGAGTTTGTGCATCTGATCCGAGGTTGGCTGGGTGTTTGTCACCCTTTTTGGTTTCCCTCCTCTTTCAAACTAGCGTTTTGCTTGTTGATTTCCTTCTAAATGCCTCCCCCGAAGTGTCCGGGGCTCTCCTCTGCTGTGTCTGCTCACTGCCCGCTGCTGCCCACCAGGCCCATGACACTGGGTAAGGAGCCTGCTCCCTGCCTTCCAGAGACGGACACTCCCTCTGCACCGAGCACCCGTCACCCCTGCAGAGACCCCCCAGCTAAATCTGTCACCATCGCAGCTTGGAAAGGAGTGTGTGCTGACAGGAGGTGGATTTCGAATAAAATCGCTCGTTACCATCCTTCGGAGGTGAGACCTGTTTTCTGCTCCGGGCCCAGAACTCCTTCTCTGGTGTAGGGCCGATGTCATTGGAAATCCTGTGAGGCCACCGTTATCACTAGCTCCCGAGGCAGGCCTGTTTTGTGGAGTCAACGGGCAGAGCGATGGTCTCTGTCTCAACTCATTGCCTCGAGCCTCTTTGTGAAGCCTTGAGGGACCGTATTTCCCCCTGAGCACCGGGGGTTAAGTGGTCCCTGTGGTGGCCTCCCACGTGGATTGGCCTGCAGGGGCTCCCTCTGGCCTGGCAGAGGCCCTCCACCGATACCCCTGTTTATGCTTCGCCAGCTCAGTCTGGGGCAGGGATGAATTTATCTTGTTCATGCCTCTCTCAGTGACAGTATTGAACGAAGGGACATTCAGGGCATCTTCTGAACTTGTGAATTTTGAGACTAGGATCATAGCTTCACAAAATCACTTGTAGAAACAATTCCGAACTGTTATTTACTTTGCTTAATGAAAAGAAACCAGGAAGCGTGGCCTTGCCGCTCGGCGGGCTATTTTCTCTAGACATGTCACAGCCTGTACACATAGTGAGCCCCCAGGCCCGTAAGCCAAGAGCTTTCACACCCCAGCGGGCTGAAGACGATGTATGGAGAGTAATCCAGGGGGCTCGTGTTGGAATTCCAAAGGCGGGAGACTTGACTTCGCATCCGAGGGGCCCAGCACAGCTGCCGGTGCCTCGTGACTCATCACAACAGGCGCTTCTGATTATCTGTGAGCTGAGTTTGAATTTTCCAACAGAGTCCATCAGCGATCCAGACTCTGCCCTCGAATCATCTGGTTTCTGGAATAACACACCTGGAAGACTGCAGGGCCCGAGTCTGTCACTGTGTGGTGTCCGTGACCCTGAGCTGTTCCGGGGTGTGGAACAGAGTGCCTCCTTGGAAGTGTGTGTGACGTCTGACTGAGAGGCGGTGGGAGGAAAGGGGTGCTGAGTGCCAGGTGTCCCGGCTTCCAGGGGTCAAGAGTCTGTGCACCTGTTCAGCTGCGCCTCCCTGAAATCCAGAGTCCCTCCTGAGAATGAAGGCTCTGTATCCCACGGCTCACCCCGACGTCGACGTCATTGTCTCATGTTTCCGTCCTGATTTTCCGCTGACATGGCTGTGTAATTGCCTGCAGCCTGGTAATTAATTGTTGGTTCTGGTTGCACATTTGCTCCTCCAAGAGCATGAGGCCCCTGTGTTGGGAAGGTCTCTGAATTGGATTTTCATCTGTTTGGCACTGTTAATTGGGAGAGTAGGAGTGAGGCCATTTTGGACGGAAACACATTACCCTGGCATCCACCGGATCCCATTGAACATCTCTCTTCCAGCCGCCTTGCATATCCACGCCGATGGTGACTTCGGAGAGTGATTTCGGAGAGTGACTTCGGAGAGTGACTTGAGATTCACGCACAGACAAGATTGTGGCCTCGGAGGTTGCTTCTGGCACAGGAGGGATGCCTGTTTATGGCTTTTGCTGTGCTCAGTTTAACCTCGGTTTCTACCCTTTGAGAAACAAAAGAGCAGCACGGCCTGGGAGGCCGTGGTATTAAGCCTGTGTTGGCAGAGTTCCCTGTACAGTAGGGTCTGTTTGAAACTTGTTTGAGTGTCCCCTCGGCTCCTATGCTCAGGGTGCCTCCCTCTTTTCTGGCTTCCTCCAGCACATTTACTCATGGCCACACGGTTTACTCCTGGTTTCTGGCATGGGTCACTTTGCTTGCCTGGTGCCACTTGCTGGGAGGACAGGAATGCCCAGCACCAGCCCTGCCCCCGTGGTAGACAGAACAATGGTCCCCCAGACATGCCTGCGTCCTAACCCCTGAAACCACCGAAAATGTCCCCTTAGGTGGTGGAAGGGACTTTGCAGAGGTGGTTGAAGGAGATACTTTGAAACGGGGAGATTATCCTCGATTACCTGGGCTAGCCCAGTACGAGGGTGGCAAGGTCAAAGTGGGGAGGGGGGACGCAATGATTGAGCCAAATCTACTTCAGGCTGGAGTGAGGCGGAGGACAGGGTCCCCAGCCTGGAGGGCAGGCGCCTCTAGAAGCTGGCACAGGCAAGGAGACAGATTGTCTCCTGGAGCCTCCCGGAGGGACGCGGTCCAGTGAGAATCCACGCACCTGTTCAGCTGTGCCTCCCCGACATCCAGATCCCTCCTGAGAACGAAGCCTTTGCCTCATAACCGGATGATCCGGCTTTGTGTCTGATTTCAGAGTTCTGACCTCCAGGACCGGAAGATGATAACTGTGTGGGTTTCTTTTAAGCCACTGCGTTTCTGGTAATTTTTTCCAGCAGCAACGGGAATGTGATGCAGACCCTGATGCTTGCGAGGATCCCGCCGGCGAGGGCGAGTCTTACACGTGAAGGCAGTTTCAGAGCGAGTGCTAATAAACAGTCCTCACCGTCCCTCACTTGGCTGAAATGAAGACCATTCATTGCCTTTTGATTCACAGCTGAATATTCATACGCACGGAGCGGCGGCCTCTCCCGCAGCCTCCCCTCACAACGCAGCACCGTGCGAAACATCTGTGAAACGGCGACCTGAGAGTTTCCATTTAACTTGCTTTCATGAAGGTTTCGTGATGTATTTAAAGTAAAAACGGTGAGTGTGTCACCTGTCATCTTTTTCAAAGCTGCCAGAAAGGTAAGAAAAAAAGGGAAGCAGAGCAGTATTTTGAACTTTTGAAAGCATCGTTTTCCAGAGCCCTCAAATTCCCGGTGGAAGACGGAACACATACCTTTGGCTTAAAAGGATACTTTGTAGCGCTGTGTTTCTTTTGTCCTTTTTATTTTATATCTCAGCACGCCCCTAATTTATGGTCTGCGTGTGGCCTTCATATCAATTAACCGGAGGCCTTCAGGAAGGTTTCAGAGAGAAAGTGAGGGACAGGGAGTCACAGAGGGGTGTCCTGGCCTGGCCAGCAAGCGGCTGGTGCCCTGGGTCAGTCACTCCGCCTGGCTGGATTTTATTTCCCCTTCTGTGATGGGAGCGGCTGTGTAGACAGTCCGCAGGCACGTGTCCCCCCGAATCCCAGTTCCTCCCAGGCCGTTTTAAGGGGATGCCTATCTGTTCTACTCAGCTAGAGGTTTCCAAACAAGAAGTCTTCACATGTAGGCTGCCCTTCCAGGATTCTTCTCTTGAGAAAAACAAAAACAACAAACAAATATGTTCCTAAACATGTTAATAAGCTAACCAGAGCTATTCATCATCCTGATTGAAACCTTTTAAACTGCATAATTGTGCGCTGTTTTTCTCGGTTACCTTAATGAAGTAGCTTTTGGGGCAACAGTGATTAACTACAGGCTTGATCGAGTATGATGCATTTGTCTTTAAGTGTCTGCTTTTTTTTGGTCATAAATTTATCTTAACTCCCTGTGAGAAGTGAATCGGATAGGACAGTAATGCAGCCACAGAGATGGCCGTCATTGCTTCCTTCATTTCATCCAAGAGAAGCAAATGGGGGTGAAGTGCCTATTTTCCCTTTATAAAAATTTTTTTTAATGTTTATTTTTTTTTTAATTTTTTTTAATGTTTATTTATTTTTGAGACAGAGAGAGAGCATGAACAGGGGAGGGGCAGAGAGAGAGGGAGACACAGAATCTGAAACGGGCTCCAGGGTCTGAGCTGTCAGCACAGAGCCCGACGCGGGGCTCGAACTCGTGGACCGTGAGATCATGACCTGAGCTGAAGTCGGCCGCTTAACCGACTGAGCCACCCAGGCGCCCCAATGTTTATTTATTTTTGAGAGAGACAGAGTGCAAGCAGGGGAGGGGCAGACAGAGAGGGAGACACAGAATCCGAAGCAGGCTCCAGGCTCTGAGCTGTCAGAACAGAGCCCAACGCGGGGCTCGAACCCATGAACTGTGAGATCATGACCTGAGCTGAAGTCGGATGCTTCACTGACTGAGCCACCCAGATGCGCACCCCCCACCCCCCGTATTTTCTCTTTAAATGCCATGACTCCCCTTTTCCTGGTGGTGCTGTGCCTTACGGGCTGGCTCTGTTTCCCAGTGAGATCTACAGCCCCGTAAATGCATATATAAAAAAAAAAAGACTTAATATGTGGCTTCTTTAAAGATTTATGGGGGACTGCAACGAGATTTTGTATTAAAAAAGTATGGATCCTACATTTTATGTTTTAATAAGATCAGAGGTACTGATTCATTGGCTTTTTGGTACTTTATAGAAAGCTAATAAATACAGATCTTTGACTCTTGTGGGACTTCCGGTGTTTTCGTCCTTCATCCGAGCTCACTTGTACATTATGGGGGAAGGTTTCTTGCTGGAATGATTCAGAAAATGCATAATTCAATAACCTGAGCAGGAAGTCCTCTCATAGGGAGTTAAGATAAATTTACAACCAAGAAAAAAGCAGACACTTATCCCCTCCTTGGGATAATCCAGCCCCTCAGATGTGAACGGTATGTAATCCATTGGAATTCCCAGCCTGAGAACACTGTTTCCAGTTCCACGGGTCAAAGAATTGTTTTTAGTCCCTTAACGGTAAGTCGTAAAGGAAAAGATGTAGAAATAATTGCTTATGGCTTTGAGAAGTCTATGAAATCATGCTGATCCAAATGAAATAAATAGGTTATGAGATATAAGAATTATCTGCTCTAGTAAACGTGAAGTGGCCATAACTCAGCAGCACGATATCATCCCCTGTGTGGAGAATAAACAAACAGTGATCCACGCAGAGCAGAAGAAGGGGGTGGGGGGAGACAGGCCGCCAACGGGAGGCGGCGATAAAAGGGCTTTCTTTGTTCTTTGCCATGAAACTGCTTAACGACGTGACCTTGAAGCCAGAAGCCAGCCAGTTACCCCAGGGTTGCTGAGAAGGACTCTGGTTTCAATAGCCCTTGGGCATGAATTCTAGTGTCTGTGTTTTCACACCTGCCGTGGAACTGGGTGGCGCCCTCTACCCGGGGCCCCTTTTTCCTCCCAGTGTGATCCAGTGCAGGATGTGGATTGAATAGAAAATGGCATTCCAGATCTTTTAAAAGTTTTCACGAAAGTCACCTGAATAATTCAAGTTCATCACAGAATTCAAGAAAACAAGAATATACAGGTATTTTAAAAATGAATAAAGATCGCTCATATATCTCGTACCTGGAGTCAACTTAATGCTAATGTTTTAATGTATAATTCTTCCAGACTTTTTATATATATATGTGTACATGGGTATATTATACATTTATGATAATGGATTGCACTTTGCGTTCTTTAAAAAAAAAAGCGTTTACTTAACATTAATATGTCCAATTAAAATTTTTTTTTCTGTTAATGCTTTTTGTCATGTTAAGAAATATTTCCCCACTCAAGATGAGGAAGATATGTTCGTATTTCTTTAAGCTTTGTTTTACCATTTGCATTTATATTAATAATAAGTCTTGAATTTAATTTTTGGATATGGGTTGAAGTTGGATAGAAGTGTATGGGTTTTTTTCCCCATATCGATATGCACTGGCTTCATTACCAGGTGCTAAAGAACCTGTCCTGTCCCCACTGAATTTTGGCACGTCCTTTCATAAAGCAAGCGGCTGTATATGCATGTCTGTTTCTGTATTTTCTGTTCCCTGCCGTTGGTTTCTTTATCCATCGTGCAGAGATATCGCACTGCCCTGATTCCCTTTGTGAAGCTTTGTTGGCTGATAGTTTGTCTCACAACTTTTTTATTCTTCCTCAAGACTGTCTTGACTATTCTATGCTTATTTATATATTTATTTTTTGTATTTTTATATGGATTTTGGAATCAGCTGTCAACTTACACAGAAATACCTGCTGGGATTTGGATTGGGCTTGCATTGATCAATCTGAGAAGAACTGACATTTCTTTAAATAATGATTTTTCTAATCCTTAAGTAAAGAATATCGCTCCTTTTACTTAGGCCCTCTTTAATGTATTTCAGTAATGTTTTGCAGTTTTTCGCATAGAGGTGTTGCGCTTGAAAAAAATCATTCATACATATTTGATGTTTTTTGATGTTATGTTAAACAGTATTTGAAAATTTTTTTCCTAAAATTTGTTGCTCCTGTGTAGAGACAAAACGGACTCTTCTTAGTGATTGTGTTTCCAGTGACATTTCTAAATTCACCTGTTAATTCTAAGTTTATTCATAGGGTATTTTAAATTGCTGTGTATGCAATTATGTCATCTGTGAATCTTGACATTTTTATTTTTTCTATCTATCCATCCATTATCTATCTATCCATCCATTCATCTATCCGTCCATCCATCCATTACGTATCTAGTCATCCATCCATTATCTATCTATCTATCTATCCATTATCCATCCATCCATCTATATGTCATCTATCTTTTTTTGCCTCATTACTTTGGCATAATATCTCTAGCACAATATCTAACAGAAGTGATGATAATGACCTTTCTGAACCCACAGAGAAGGTGTTCACTATTTTACTATCAAGTATGCTATTGGCTGTAGGGTTTTTTCCCCAATAGCTACTCTTTATCACAATTGGGAAGACCCTTTCTATTATGTTTTCTGAGCATTTCAATCATGATTGCATATTGAATGTTATCAAGTGTTGTCCTTCATCTGTCGAGAAAGGTCTATGGTTTTGTCCTTTACTCTGTAGTGTGGTGAATAACATTGTTTTGGTGTTTGAATGTTAACACTTGCATTTCTGGAGTAAACTCCATCTGTCTTGATATATGTTACTTTTACTATCCCTAAATTCAAATAGCTGATGTTTTGTTTAGGATTGTTGTGTTTAAACTCATAAAAGATATTGGCTTAGACAGTAAAACCTTGGATTGTGCATAATTTGTTCTGCGAGTGTTCTGCGAGATGAGCAAATGTTTCCAATAATTTTTTTAAGTATTTACCTATTTTGGGGGATAGTCCAAGCAGGGGAGGGGCAGAGAGAAGGGGACAGAGGATCTGAAGCGGGCTCTGTGCTGACAGGCTGACAGCAGTGAGCCCAATGTGGGGCTCGAACTCATGAACGCAGATCATGACCTGAGCCAAAGTCAGACGTGTACCCAGCTGAGCCCCCCAGGTGCCCCTCCAATAAATTTTAACTTGATAAATGAGCCACGTCTTGTGATATGAGTCGTACGCGATGCTACATGTCACATGACCACAACTGAGTCAGTGCTTCTTGAAATTCGCTTTGATATACACGTGCTTTGGATTACAAGCATGTTTCTGGAATGAATTGTGCTCTCAAACCAAGGTTTTACTGTACTTTTCTTTTTTTTATAGTGTTGTCGTTTTTTGGTATCAGGTCCATGTCATAATCACAGAATTAACTGGTAAGTGTTCCCCTCTCTTCTCTTCTCTGAAAGAATGTTTTTTTAGGTGGGTATTATTATTTTTAAAGGTTTGGGGATGAATCAGTGAATCCATCTGGGAACAGTTTTCTTCATGAGAAGGTGTGTGACTGTCGGTCCAGTTTTTAAACAGATACAGAATTATTTAAATGCTCAGTTTTTCCTCGTGCCCTTTAGGTTGTGTCCTTCAACAAGTTTATTCTGTTCATCTAAGTTTACAAATTCCCCGGCATAAGATTTTTCATAATGCCTTTTCTTTTCTCTTTTCTTTTCTTTTCTTTCTTTTTTTTCTTTTCACAGCTCATCAGGTCCTAGCTACATCTGCTTTCCATTCGTGAGAGTGGTAATTTTTCCCCCTTTTTGCCTCATAATTCTTACTAGAGGATTTAATTTCATTAACATTTAAAAATAACATGATTTGGCTTCATTTCTCTGTGTTACAGGTCTGCTTGCTCCTTCACTGATGCCTATTCTTGTCCTTGTTATCTATCCTCTTCCACATCACTTCTGGATTCCTGAGATGGCAGGTCTTTAAAAAAAAATTTTTTTTAACACTTACTTATTTTTGGGAGACAGAGAACAAGCAGGGGAGGAACAGAGAGATGGGGGGAAACACAGAATCCAAGGCAGGCTCCGGACTCTGAGCTGTCAACACAGAGCCTGATGCAGGGCTCAAACCTACAAACTGTGAGATCATGACCTGAGCCAGTCAGTCGCTCAACCGACTGAGCCACCCAGGCACCCTTGAGATGGCAGTTTAATGAGAGTTAACCATTCCCCGCCGCCCCCCCCCCCCCCACTCCCCCGGGCTTCAGGATATGCATTCCAGGCTGAATCCCCACTCAGCACTGTTTCGTCCCACAGTTTTTAATATCCACATTTCCATTACCGTGCAGTTCAAAATATTTTTTTTTTGTAATTTTGTCTTTATCCGTGGGTTTTGCTTGCTTAATTAGCGTCCTTTCCTTTTGGCTGAAAGAATCCACTGTAGCACATCTTCTAAGGCAGGGCCAGTGCGACGAACTCCTTCGGCCATTGTTGGTCTCGGGAAATCCTTCTCTCTCCTTCATTTCTGAAGGGCAACTTTGCCTGGTAGTGTTCTTGCTTGGAAGTTTCTCTTTCTCAGCACTTGGAGTGTATCAAGGTTTCTGCTGAGAAACCCACCGATAGCCTTCTGGGGGTTCCCTTGTAGGGGAGGAATTTTTTTTTCTCTTGCTGCTTTTGAAATTTTCTTTGTCTTTGATTTTAGACAGTTTTATTATAATGAGTCTTAGAGAAGATCTTTTTGAATTGAAATCTGGGGGGGATCTAGGAGATTTACGAACTTCAATGTCCAAATCTCTTTACAGATTTTGGCAGCTGTCAGCCATTATTTCTTGAAATAATCTTTCTGCCCGTTTCTCCTTCTCTCCTCTTTCTGGGTCTTCAGTAACACATAGATTATTCTTCTTCATGGTATCCTACAGTTCACGTGGGCTTTCTTCACTCTTTTTTTTTAATGTTTATTTCTTTATATTTGAGAGAGAGAGAGAGCGAGAGCAAGAGAGAGAGCACGCGCTAGTGAGTGCAAGGGGCAGGAAAGGGCAGAGAGAGAGAGAGAGAGAGGGAGACAGAGAATCCCAAGCAGGCTCTGTGCCAACAGTAAAGAGCCTGATGTGGGGCTTGAACTCATGAACCATGAGATCATGACCCAAGCCGAAATCAAGTGTTGGACACTTAAATAACTGAGCCACCCAGGCGCCCCATTTCTTCGTTCTTTTTTATTCTTGTGTCTTTGTTCCCTGACTGGATACTTGCAAAAGACCTGTCTTGGAGCTCACACATTATTTCTTCTGCTTGATGACGCCTAATGTTGGTGCTCTCCACTGCATATTCTTTTCATTTGCTGCACTCTTCAGCTCCAGAATTTCTTTTTGGCTCATTTTTATGATTTCTATCTCTGTTTTGTTCATTTATTGTTTTCCTGATTTTGTTGAGTTGTCTTTCTCTGTTTTCTTGTGGCTCCTTGAGCACCCTTAAAATAACTATTTAGAATTCTTTATCAGGCAAATTGCAGATTCCATTTCTTTGGGCTTGATTACTGGAAAATTGCTGTGTTACTTTGCTGGTGTCTTGTTTCCTTGATTTCTCCTGTTCCTTGGAGTCTTGTGTTGCTGTCTTCACAGTTGAAGAAGCAGTCACCTCCTCCAGTCTCTGCTGACTGGGTTCAGGAGAGAAACACCTTTCATCGGCCCTACTGGAGATTCTGAAGCATTCTGAGTACACCTGTGGTACTCTGGGTACACCTGCTGCATACTTTTTATGCCTTCCTGGCCGGGGGTGGGGCGGTGGGAATCCTGAAAGACTGGGCCAGGTGTGGACATCCATTTGCTGTCTCCAGGGTAAAGCTGTTATGCCTTCCTGTAAGTCCTTTTATCATCGTGAGCTATTCCCAATTTCCTCCAGTAATACAGAGAGTGTTACATAATCTGACATTAATAGAACAAAATCAATTTCTCTTGGCCAGTGTTTGCATAGTATGCATTTTCCAATATTTTTACTTTCACTCTGTGTCCTTAAATTTAAAGTGTGTCTCTTGTGGGGCACCTGTGTGGCTCAAGTGGTTGAGTGTCCGGCTCTTGATTTCATGATCCCAGGGTTGTGGGATTGAGCCCCACGCCAGGCTCCGTGGTAAATATGGAGCCTGCTTAAGATTCTCTCTCTTGCCCTCTGCCCCTCTTCCCATTTTTTGCTCTTTATTTCTCTAAAACATTAAATAAATAAATAAATAATAAAGTGTGTCTCTTGTAGAAAGCACATAATTGGGTTTAATCTTGTTATGTGGTCTGAGGATCTTTGTCTAGTAATTGAAGGTTTTATTCTACATGTATGTATGTATGTATTTATTGATTTATTTTAAAAGTTTATTTATTTATTTTGAGAGAGAGAGAGAGAGAGTGCATGCACAAGCAGAGGAGGAACAGAGAGAGAGGGAGAGAGAGAATCCCCGGCAGGCTCTACACTGTCAGCACGGAGCCTGATACAGGGCTTGAATTCACGAACTGTGGGATCATGACCTGAGCTGAAATCAAGAGTTGGAGGCTTAATCGACAAGGCATCTAGGTGCCCCTCTATTTACATTTAAAATAAGAACTGATTTTGTTGGGTTCAAGCCTATCATTTTACTGTTTGTTTCCAATTTGTTCTACTTTTGTTTGTTCCTTCTTTCTTGGCTTGTTTGGGATTAATGTTATTCCACGTGTCTTTCTGCATGGTTATTTTTGTCGATACTTTTTTAGTGCTTATTCTAGAGATTGCAGGATGCAGGATGCGGTTACAGTGGCGCATCTCAGTAATTTTTCCACTTCCCTACTGACACATGAGCCTTACAGTGGTTTAGCTCCCTTTACCCTTTTCCCATGCTTTGTGCTATTTTGTCACCTGTTTTACTTCTCCATACGCTGTAAACCCAGTCGTTATTATTATTGTTGTATTAGTAATATTCTTGTGTATTCACTCACATATTTACCCTTGGTGGTGCCCTTCATTCCTTAATGCATTTCTGTGTTTGCATCCGTGATAATTTTCCTTCTGCAGTTAAGAACTTCCTTTGGTGTTTCTTGTACTGTGGCCCTTTTAGCAACAAATACTGTTTTCACACCAATGTTTCATTGGTATGAAAACATCTTTACCAATTATAATTATTATTTTTTAATATTTTTTAGTGTTTTTTTTTTAATTTTGAGAGAGAGAGAGAATGCAAGCAGGGGAGGGGTAGAGAGAGAGGGAGAGAGGGAGAGAGAGAGATTCCCAAGAAGGTTCTGCACCGTCATCACAGAGCCTGACATGGGACTTGAACTCACAAACTGCAGTAACGTGACCGGAGCCGAAATCAAGAGACGCTTAACTTACTGAGCCACCCAGGTGCCTCTTTACATTTATTTTTGAAGGACTTTTTCCTACGTATAAAATTTTTTGGTTGGGATTAGCTTTTCTTTAAGCATTTACCAATGTCATTCACTTGTTTCCAGGTTTTCACATTTTCTTTTAAAAAGCCACCTGTTGGTTTTGTTGTTATTGTTTTGAAGTTAATTTGACTTTTCCCCTCTGGCTAGATTTCCTCTTTATTTTGGGCTTTCAGAAGTTTGCCTGTAATGTTTTTAGGTCCAGTTTTCTTTGCAAGTACCCTTCTGGGGATTCACTGAGGTTTTTGAATCTGCGGGTTAAGGGCCTTCATCAGTTCTATGTAATTCTTAGTTATTCTCGGTTCAAATATTGTTTCTGCCTCATCACTGGTCTTCTATCATTTGGGACTCTACTCACAGGTATACTGGTCCACGTGTGTCAAGTGCTCTGTTCTGTCCTCGTTGTATCTTGCCCTCTGTGCTTTGGTGTAGACACTTTTAATTGATATTTCTGTGAGTTCACCATTGTGTTCTGTGTACAGCCTGTTTTAAGTGCATCTGATGCTTTTTAGTTTCAAATACTGTAGTTTTAGTTTTAGGGTGTCTATTTTGATTTGATTCTTGCTACAGATTTAAATATTCTCAATCTTTTAAAAATGTTTATTTATTTTTGAGAGAGAGAGAGAGAGAATGTGAGTGGGAGAGGGGCAGAGAGAGAGGGAGACACAGAATCCAAAGCAGGCTCCAGGTTCCAAGCTGTCAGCAGAGAGCCTGAGGCAGGGCTTGAACCCACAAACTGTGAGATCATGACATAAGCCAAAGTCAGACGCTCTGCTGACTGAGCCACCCAGGTACCCCTCAATCTTTTCATTCTTTTATCCACTTTAAAATTTTTCTCTAACATATTATCCATAGTTATTTAAAAGTCTTTGTGTGCCAACGCCAACACGGGTATGATCTGTGGATCTGCTTATATGGTCTAGTTTTTACTTTCTAGATTATTGGTCACCTTATTCTGCCTCTTTATTTGTCTCATAATTTTTGATTGTGTGCCAGACATTGTGGATGAAAGAACCATAGAGGCTGCAGATGATATTGATTTCCTCTGAAAAGAATTATCTTCTTCATACCTTTGGGAAGGATTATCTTCTTCGTAAGTAGTTTTTTTGTTTGGTTGTTTAAGTTTGAGCAGCTGATTAGTCAAGAGCTCAGCTGGGTTGCTGTTTTAGTAAGATTCAGCTTAACTCAGTTCCCTCTCTTTTTCTTGGGCGTGGTCCTCCTTGGCTGTTGATCTGGAGGCTGACAGGCATCTGCCTCCTCAGCTCTGAAATGCTGTGGGACATTCACCTGTTTTCAGAAGTTTGATCTTGGGCCTGCAGCTTCTCACGTCCTGCAACTTCCAGTTCAATTTTGCTGAGCAGGATACTGGTTCTGTATTTGAGGCAGCCCCCCTTTCTCCTGGAAATTTGTCTTTTAAATGCTTCTAAAATTTTATTTTATTTTATAAGTAGAATGTGTGTGTGTGTGTGTGTGTGTGTGTGTGTGTGAGAGAGAGAGAGAGAGAGAGAGAGAGAGAGAGAGGTATTAAGCAGGCTCCATGCTGAGCATGGAGCCCAACATGGGGCTTGATCCCTGGGATCATGATCTGAGCCAAAATCAAGAACTGGATGCTCAAGCAACTGAGCCACCCAGGTGCCCCCTTTAAATGCTTTTCATTGCAGGATATTTCCTTCTGCCCAGTAGAGGTTTCTGACTCTGGCCCACCCCTCCCAATCTCCAGTGTTACCCTAGAACTTAGCAAATGCCCTGAGGATTTAAATCAGTGCTTTTGGTGCTTTTTACCCCCTTCTATTTCTGGATTTCAATCCATCATGCCAGCTTATATGACTGTCAGCAGCTCTGCTGGTGGCTGTCTGTCTCATTAGAATACTTCTGTGTTGGCCAAACTAAATCCTCAGATTGTGCCCCAAATGTCCAAATGTCCTCACAAGGAAAAGTTTCTGGCAATCATCAACTTAGTAAGGAGTCTTTCCTCCTTACTAAAGGTATTTGTCTAGATGATATCTAGACACTGGGATATCATCTAGACACTATTGCTATCACAACTCTTTGATGTTTTAAATATATGGCTTTCAGTGTTTATTTTTATTTTGTTTGTTGCAGTGGGACCATCAGCTGGCTACAACCTATTATGGGATGCTTGGAACAAAAGTTCTACATCTTGCTTATAATCTGTTTTTTCCTATTAATATGTTATGAATTCCTTTCTTTTAAATCAATTTATATCAATAGGTATACTTCTATAACTTTATTTAAAAATCTATATAGATTTTAACTAATTCCCAATGGTTGAATTATTAGATTATTTATTAAGCACTTATTAGCCAATCTTGACTAATCGTTAGAGATGGAATAAGAAAATCGTAATTTGAAATGATTTTCCATCATCTTTTCTTCTAGGAGAGTGTTCAGGCTAGCTCACACCATCCCAAAGCCCTTTGTCTTAACTTTCAAACAAGTCTTGATATTTTCCTTCTTCATGGCAAGTTTATTTTCCTGTCTTGTAAAATGTTGACACCACTAACGATTGAGAAGAATGGCTGTGTGGGTAAATACTGTTAACAGTCTTCGATATCCAACTATCCTTGAATTTTCTACAGAGGGTGCTGTGGCCACTGCATTTGGATAGCACAAGATGCATTTCGCTTTTCTCTTGGTTGGGTGGCTGCTTTCAGTGTGTACCAAGCAATACTTGAGCAATCCTTAAGTAGTCTGTCCCTCTTATCCTTGCTTTTGCCTCCCCCGCTTGCACTGATAGTTAAGACTTGGAGGGCTGATGAAAGAGAGAGAGAGAGAGAGTAGAGCAGGTTATCTTCAAACCTAGGTGATTGTTCACGGGATAGCTTATTTCAAATAGAGATTTCCTCAGTCTCTTCATCTGTAAAATGGGGTGTGTAAAGAATTTAGAACAGTACCTACCTAGCACGTAGAAAATTAGTAAGCAGTGCTGGCTGCTGTCATTGTCATGGTTGTCTTCATTGTCACTGTCATCACCATCATCACCATCACCATCACCATTTCCATGAACACCATCATGACCATTATCACCATCATCACTATCACCATCACCAACATCATCATCATCATTACTGTCGTCATCATTACCCATCACCATCAGCAACACCTCAACATGGAATCAGAATCTTCAAGGATGAGGCTGAGAGTCTGTATTTTGAATTTATGCCCCACGCAGTTCTCAACGTTGTCACTGGTCCTTAATTAGTATTTGCTAACAACCATTGGTCTTGGAAGTGTTTTAATCATTTCTACCTTTTGTGTTCGTTGATTTCTACTTTTGATTTATCATATTACCTAGAAGACATGCCCGTACTGTGAGTTTTGTTTCCTAGGGGAACGCCCTGAAACAGTTTTTATTGTGTCGCCCATTGTGCAAAGGCTGAGGTGTGAAAGGCCACAGAAAGTATTCCTGCATCATTGGGAAACGCCATTAATGATGGCCTTGCTCTCATGCCCCTTGGACCTCACATAAAGAACTGTGTATATTGGAATTTGGGGTGTGTTTTTGTCCTTTTCATTACCCAGTGTTTCTGTGGTGTTGATATTTAGATCTCATCGCTTTATAAAAACCAATACATATGCAACGGACTGTTCTCAGTGTTCAAGGCTGAGAGGGGTGTTCTCAAGCAGATACGTATCCAGCAGACAACGAAGTTTTTGTTATTGTCTTAGTGTCCAGGAAGCTCAGAATTAGATGTCATGTTCCATTTTGCTGTTTGTTGATACAACTCTGTCTACCCTTCTCCACTCCCCACTTTCTTATCCTCGTGGTAAATTTTGACTGTGTTTGGGCCTCTTATTGTGAACTCTTTCAAAGCTTTTATGGTAGTTGCCCGTGGCGTAAAAATACGTCCATCATAAACTCATGATCTCTAACTGCCACCGGGCCATCAGTGCTGCCCAATGACATTGCGAATCTCTAACCGGTTTGTTCTGTCCCCTGCGACGGTGTTTTCAAACCTTTTCCATCCTCGTATCTCTGACCTGTCCGGCTCCCATGCTTACTCTGAGCTGAATTATCACTCCCCACTAATCCCAGAAAATAGAAGCTGCCATCTGGAACTCCCTCTTCTACGAACGTGTCTGCTCCCACATGGTCTTTCTCTTCCTTTGCTGTCAGAATACGGGAGGCACGCCCTTCCGTCTCAGGCGGGCATCCCAGAATGGTCTGCATTCTGTCCCACCTGCCCACTGCCCCTTCCCTCTCCCGCAACTCTGACTCTCCTCCTCCTCCTCCCAGTCCTTGCTCTCAGCACGTAGGACGTGCACAGTCATATGCCACGGAAACGGAAGATCCTCCCCGGCCCCACTTGTCTCAGTCAGATCTCTTGGACGAGTTCTGTGCTTCGTTCCCTCACTGAGCCGCTCAGCCGCCTCTGCCCTCTGCCCCCACGCGGTCACCCGTGAACGGGAGTCTCCACCGGGGGGCCATCTGGGCTTCCAGCTTTTATAGCAGCTGCACTGCACGGCGGCCAGCAGCGCAGTGAGCTCTGGGGCCGGTCACCTTGTGCACACTCCAGTGTAACCAGGCACGCACCGGCCGGTGTGTGGCCAGCTGACCTGTCCAAGCCTTGATCTCCTGAAATGTAGGATGCGAACCTGACGGGTGGTGCTCCTCGCCACGGTGCTGCCGTGAACAGTACGTGAGAGCGTGCTCTAAAGCAGCGAGCACTCCGGCGGGCACAAAGCCGCCGTCCTCAAGGTCCCTGCGATCCCTGCCTTGTCACCTGTGCTGCGGCTGCAGCCATCAGTTATCCTCTAGCAGCAGTGGCACTGCTCCCTCCCAGCACATCCTCCGGATCTGTTCCTTGGTGGTTGAGAGACTGGGTGCCAAGAGGGGCTGGAGGTGAGCCCTGGCGCCTGCTGCACCCCCAGCACTCCTGGCTCGCTGCCAGCCCGCTCCACCCGCCATGTGTTGGGGCCTGCCCCAGCCGGAGGCTGCGTTAGAGCAGTGGAGGCCACGTCTCCGCGCACCCCGCTCGTAGAAGTGCTCACTGGCTGTCGGTGCCCGCATTCTGCAGAGGGCCGCTGTGCCCGGGGGCGCCAGGCCACTCCGCCAGCACAGCTCGGTCAGCGCAACCACGATGCCGTGACCCATGGCTTCGCCGGCCCCCCGCTGGCCTCGCAGCTCCATCTGCTTGGGTTTTATTCAGATATTCATAGGTTCCAAAAGTGACCCATTTCGAGGAATTACGTTTGCAGGGCTGGATCTGCAGTGCTGGCCTTCCTGGGGCTTCTCCTGGCGGCTCCAGACTTTGCCTCCCCTCCTGGAGCTCTGTTCCATCGTGTCCCTCATCAGAGACGAGGCCTCAGTGCCGACCCCCGGAGGGGGCTTACCCCCTCTTGGAACGCATTTTGCATCAGCCAAAGGCCCAAAAACCCTTCTAGCACGGATGTCCGTGGACACTGGGCGCAGCTCTCGCTGACACGGTGGCCAAAACTAGCTGGACTTTGAAATCTCGTACTTTTTCTTTTGCTTTGACGTGGCGGCATTGGGCACGCCCCTCATGGTGGCTCTTGTGTGCTGGTTCGGGGACCTCCGTGTGTGGGGGGGTGGTGGCGGCGAGGGGCTTGAGGTCCTGCTCTGAAGACCCTCTTGTTCTGTCTCCATCTAGAGCCAGGAGTGCAGGTTTCTCAGAACCGGGTCCCGACTCCCTTGGCCCAGCAGGTGAGGGCTTGGAGCGTTTCCCCTTCAAAGAGCAGTGCTTGGCTGGTGGGAATTGACATAAATGTGCAGAAAGTGAGGGGCTTGTTCCAGGAAGGCAGCGCGGCCCTTGCAGGTGGTTCGGGCAGCCCAGGAGAGCCGTGGAGTGCCCTCTGTGTCGCCACTGCTGCCCCTGGCTCCACTGGCCTGTCGGCCCAGCTGGTGTGGGCACCCTGGCCTTGACCTCAGGGCTGGAGCAGCTTCCTCTGGGGAGTCCACCAGGTACGCAGTAGCTTCTTTGCAATCGCATCCTTGGCGGGTCTGCTGGAACTGAAGGGCCCACGGAGAGGTGAAGGGCTCTGCAGGGAGGGTCCCCAGCTATGGGATGGGCCCATGGCTGCTGGGTGACCCCAGCCTGCCCCGACAGCTCAGGACCTTGTCCCACTGCTTTACCAGCACCGGTTTTGTGCCAGGCCTCTGTTTGTGGCCAGACGGCCTGGAGTGTGCTTTTTATGCCCCCTCCGCTTTCCTGTCTCAGTCAACGAGCGAGGTCGCCCTGGCGTCGTTCTTCTCGTACTATGTGCAGGGTGTGCTCGGTAGGCCAGTAGGACAGTCAGCCTCAAAAAGCCATCACGAGCCGACCGTTGCTGTGGAGGGGGCCTCTGGTGCCCCAGGCCACAGCCCCAGTGCCCCTCTGATTCCAGCCCAGCTACGGGTGGCGGACCGGGGAGAGCTCAGACCGTCCCGGTGCTGGCCGTGTCACCCCTAGAGAACGTGCTGCCCCTGAGGGCATAGCTGCAGCCCAGAACCGTGGGGGAGGGAACGTTCCAGCAAGGAAGGGAAGCCGCTGGGTGCCGGCGGCTGCATCCACCCTCCAGGCGGGCAGTTCCGGGGGGACCTGCGGATCCGCCCTGCTGGCTTGAACCTCTCCTACGTTCCACTCCCACCGCCCAGGTACTGCCGGCTGTTCCGATTTTCAGGTAAACCCAAACTGGGATATTGGCTCACGTGCATGGGGGGCTCCCTGGGCTGCCTTGGGACCCAGGGCACTCTGGGAGCTTTCTGAGGGGCCCAGGGCTCCCAGGTTCAGGAGGGGGTGGGCCGCCGTCCAGTGCTGGGGAATCCTCACTGGGAGGGGCTGGGCTCCCTGCACAGACGCTTGGCCTCAAGGTTTTGTTCATGCATCAGGTCCTGAGGAAGGGGCTTCTGGCCATCCCCCTTTCCTGTTGCTCCTCCTTGAGCCAAACACACATGGTTTCTACCACTTTCTGGAGAGAGGCCCTCGGACAGCATCCTGGGGGTGGGAGAGCCCCAGAGGTGCAGGCCAGTCTCCAGTGTCTTTGGTTTTATGGGCCTCCTCACCTGGCCTTCACCGTGCGATGTCCTGCTGAGGAGGGGCCCGGAGGATGAGAAGGGGCCCCCCTCTTCGGGCTCCAGGTTCTGTCTGCCTGGGCTCTGGATGAGAAATACACGTTTGTTCCCAGGGCTTAAGTTGATAAATAATATATTACCGAAGCAGCTCTTATGAAGTCACATTTGCAACACCTCTGACTGAGGCCCCATAATAGGCGCCTCGTAACCAGCCCAGGTTCAGAGCCAGGCCACGTGGAGCAGAGACAGCTGTGATTTCTGAAGTGCCCCGCGTTCACGGTGCTTTGTGTGTTTGCTTCTGCATAAAGCCGTGCTTCCTGCCCCCCGGAGAAGCTGCATAATGAAAGACGGCGAGCTCTTGCGTGATCCTTAACACTCACGTCTCAACGGGGGTCTTAAGTGCCAAGTTGATATTTTGTGCAGTGGCAAAAGAACAAAGCCGTGTCAAATTCTAAGATGTTTGCTAAAATGCCACAGGCTTTGTTATTTTGTTGTTGCCTCCGGTTTTTGTAGTTTGAGTGTGCCCCAGTGAAAATTACATGTTCCCGTGGCGGGGAAGAGACCAAAACAGTTCATGCAGTGTGAAACCAGACCAGACCACGCCTCTCCATCATGGCGGCTGCTTTACCTTGGCCTTCTGCGTTGGGGTTGTCCACCTTGGGCTGTCCTTCTGGTAGAGTTCCAGGGATCAAGTATGAATATTTAGCACAGTAGGTTGAAGACTTACTTTGTCACTCTTGCCCCTGGAAATGCTCTGTGCACTAGAGACTGAACCAGCCAATGTGAACAAGAATAATGATCATTGTTACCAGATGTTCTTGCATGAGAATCTGATGGATGTTGGAGACCTCCATCCCAGGAAATACGCGTATTTTATACGCATGTCGAGAGTGATTGCAGGGGGTCATGTACCAACTAAAGGCCACTCATTTGCCTCAGATGAAAAACGAACTACTGATCTACGGGCAAGAAGCCTACTGGCTGGATAGTTGAGAATCGTGGGTGGTTTTGGGGAAGATGGGCGGTAGACCCCAGGCCATGTGTAAACTCGCAGATAACTAGGCCAGCGCAGGTTGCGGGACTCTGTTTAAGATACTGGCTGTTGGGAGAAAGATGGTATATATTCTCTGCAGCTTCAAGAAATAAATTTGCATATTATGGAGTTAGTATGTGCTTCTCTGGTCAGATTGCTTTTTGTGATTTTCTATGCAAATAAAATCAGGGCCTTTCTATAGCATTAAGAACTGCAAGTAGAAAAAAAGAGAGAGAAGAAAAAGAAAGATAAAATCACCTATTATCCACCGTTGAAAACAAATGAGCCGAGCCGGGAGGTATGACTGAGAAATTGGGGCAGCTGAGTGTAAGGTGGGAGTGGTAACATTGTAACAAGAGGGTTGGGGTGGTTCTTGGTGAATAGCGGGCAAGAGACCCTTGAGGCAGGTGGTGAAGAGCGGGACCTGGACACAGCTGTTCTCAGCACATGGGGCCACGCCCACACACTGGCGGGGAGAGCTTCCAGGACAGATACTCGCTCATCGCCCGCAAACCACAAAGCTGCCAAGGTTCTGGAAACTAGAATTGGCGAAGGCAGCAGTTTAGGGAATAGACTCACAGACGGACCCTCCTGGGCTGACTCTTACCGGGAAGTGCATCTTGAGGGAAAGATCGAGTTTCACCTGTGCCGGTTACTTTGTTCTTTGTTTTGTTTTGTTTCATTTTGTAAAAGAGCCTCTCTTTTGCGTCTCAGTGACTTGTCAAAGCTGATGGGAGTTTGGTTTTCTCTCAGTAGTGATGGGGGAAGGGTAGTGATCCGAGCCAAGAGACCCAGGAAGAATTTTCTCTAGGAGAAATTTCCTTCTAAGGGAAAAAATGAAAGCATCCCATCAAGACATGCAGCCTTATTTGTTTGGTGTGTTTTTTTTTTTTTTCGGGGGGGAGGGGGAAGTATTTTCTTTTTTCCATTTGAAATTTGTTTCAAAGCTAAATATGAATGTGTAGCTTGTCCAAGCAGGACATTTGAATGTTGTCTAATTATAGGAGCCATTAAAAGTATGTATTTTGTTCTTTCTAAGATAATGCATGGTTTTTCTCAAATACCGAGTTGAAGTGGTCTAGAGAAAATTTAAGGAGAGTGTTAACTAGCTTCCATGTGTCCAGAGTAGGGTCATTTAGAAAAGCCATCCTCGTTGGCCTGGCACCAGGCAGGAGGAAAGAGGAGGCCAGCATGTGCCTGTGAGGGCGTGGAAGGTTCCCCTGGACGCTGGAGAACGTGGGGAAGGGGTTCTCCATTTACTCCCTCACTTCCTCTTTTGCTCACCTTGGAAATTGCTTTGACGCTTCTCCTGGTGTCTGTGGTTTCTGAGCTGAGAAAGGAGGCTGGCCAGCCCCGTTTCCTTTTCCATAATAAAAAATGATTGAAAAGACACTTGCGTTCACAAGTTGAAAACATTTCAAAATGTGGAGGGCTATCCCTGGAGGAGGTATGAATTTCAGTCTGCAAGGAACGGGGTTGGGGCAGAGAGGAGCCGAGGAGGCAGTGCTGGGGCTGGGAACCTCCTGCTGCTGGTGCCGCCGAGCTAGCCAGCCGGGTGCACACGCGCTCTCAGAGTCCGGGCCGTCGAGCCAGGCCCGGGGACCGGACCTAGTGCCCGTCCCCTCGTCCTCGAACAAGAGGGACTGTGCAGCTCCCACCTGAACACACGCAGACCCAGCCAAGCGCGGGGGCATTCGGAGGGGTGGGGGCGGGGGCTGGTGAGGCACAGAAGAAAGGACAATGTTCTGCAGCCCCACGGGGGCTGTCCCCACTGAGTCGCACAGGCTGTGAAAGAAGCTGATCCGCTAAAGAGGAAGCCTGTGACCCCTTCCCTCAACCAGCTGGAGAGAGGGCAGGCCTCCTGGCCTTTCTGTCTCAGGACTCCCAGCTCCTTGAGGCGTTGACAGTGGGACGGCCGGAGAGCTGGGGAATCGTTGAGTCTCCAGTATGCAGGGGCAGTGGTGGCTTTCCGACCTAGAGGCATGTGGGGTGTGAATACACTCGGCAAGTGGTCACTGCCCCCGGGAGCGGCCTTCATCTGGTGCCCCTGTGACACACAGGGTGGTGCTCCCACTGTAGCCCAACTCATAACGGGCTGTGGACCCAGGATGATCCTCCAAAGGGCGAAACGGGTAACGTGTCAGACAGCATTCATAGAAATCAGTGGGAGTCACCGATCAGTTCCAAACCACGGAAACTATACGTGTGTGGCCCGTGACGTTCGTGAGTCATGGTTCCTTGATGGATGACCGCCCGTCAGAGGCTGGGAGGATGCAGGGAGGAATCTGTGAATGTGGTCTTGGTGACAGTTTAATATCAAACCACCAGCTAACGAATGTCAAACGAGACGCCGGACCCCTGGGACCCAATGGGCTTTCGAGACGCTGGAAACCTGGAGGTGCTACGAAAAGACGCCTGGGCGCTGACTTTGCTGCCTGGTCTCCCAAGAGGCGACACAGACATGGTAAACCTCTAGAACGTGATGCTGTTTGATGTCTGCAAGGACTTCCTGTGAAGGGCGAAGGTGATGTGCTTACGCCCTCCATGATTAATGGTGTAAACCTCCCAGCATAAAAGAACTTTGGTACAAGAAGAATTAGGTTCTTTGTCTGTTAACATCCTAGTTTACTGATTTGTGGAGATAGTATCCACACACCAGCTGTTGCCCCCTGAAGCCCTCAGTTAGGGCCCCAGCATTCTGGAAGGGTTCTGTATCTGCTCATGCTCTGGGCAGCCCTACGTCCTTGTCAGGAGCTTCATCTAACTGTAATGTGTGCATGGGTGAGTGAGTGTGAGGGAGTCCTGGTCCCGGTAGGATGACGGATGGTGTGTGGGTTTGGGGTTATCTGTAGACCAGGTGAGTCTGAGGCACCTGTGGGACATCCAGAAGGTGGCTGGAAACAGGAGTGTGGAACAGTGGTCAGGATTAAAAGTGGCCCTTCGGGAGGTACTGGCATAGGGCTGGGTAGATGAGGTCACCTGGGCATGGCTGACAGAACACGGCGAAGGTCAAGGCTCTGTGCAGTCCCAGTGGCCACGGATGGGGAACTTCAGAGAGGCCCAAGTCAGGCACCCAGGTCCTCTCCTCCACGGGGAGGGGCTGTCTCCTGGTGACAGCTCCATACTTGGGACTCTGGGTTTTAGAAGGGACGTTAAAAGTCACCTGGTTAGAGCCCTGGCTCTGATAGATGCCAGCCGGGTGCCTCAGGCAAGGGGCTGACCCTAAGTGTCGCTCTCCTTGTCTGTGAAGACAACAGACGTGCCCTCGTCCCAGAGTGGACGGGCTTCCGCGAGATGACATATGTAAAATGCCTAGTGCGGTGACTGTGCATAGGAAGCTCTCATAAGTCGTGATCGTTCCTGTGGACCAGGATGCCTTCTAGTTACTTGTGGACAATTCACGACAGGTGGACTTAGCTTAAATAGCTCCTCTGGGGCACCTGGGTGGCTCAGTCGGTTAAGCCTAGGACTTTGGCTCAGGTCATGATCTCACAGTTCACGGGTTCGAGTCCCATGTCGGGCTCTGTGCTGACAGCTCAGAGCCTGGAACCTGCTTCGGATTCTGTGTCTCCTTCCCTCTCTGCTCCTCCCTTATTCATGCTCTGTCTCTCTATCTCTCAAAAAAAAAAAAAGTTAAAAAAATTAAAAAAAAACAAAACCCAGCGCCTCTGACAGGCTCCCCAGGCCGTCCATGGGAGCCTCTTCAGCAGGTCAACGAAGTGAATTGTTAAGATCTCCTTGCTGCTTCTCTGCTTCTGGAGGGAAAGGCGTCCACGTCTTCTGGAGCTCCTGGTATGGGACACTCGCCTGTTCACCTTTCCTCTGCAGTGATGGAGGGGCAGGGGGCTTCCCTGTAGTGGGGGTGGCCCAGAGAGAGGGGTGTAGACTTTTTATTTCTTCTGAATAAAATGTTCCTTCTGCTGTCCATCTGTGGTGATAACCCCACATCGTGTGGATCTGGGACAGCAGGTACCACTGAGTTGATGGGGCCACCTGCCAAGCAGCTAAAGACCTTCCTTCTGGATCGAACACTCTTAGGAAAAAAAAATGTGTTGAGTTTAACACTGAACTCTGAGTAAAATCTGGTTTGAGTTATTTTCAGGTGCAGATTTATGAAATCATAATGAAATAATAATGTGAGGAGAGCCACTGATCCTGGACACATATTAACAGTAGGCTAAGATAATACAGCATGTATTTCCAATGCATATGTTTTTGAAAAATTCCACCTAGTATTTCGTACATGTCAAAATGATCAATGCCCTTTGTTAGCTCAGACCGGTCAGCATTTTGTTATTCAGGAATTGGGAAATATCCCCTTTAAATTAAAGTCCTAATCCTTGTGAGTCAGAATGAAACCATATTGTTCTTCCTTCTTACCCCACTTCTCAAGAGGCCATTCTGGCTGTCCTGCCGCCCCAAGCAGGGAGTTGTGTGGGGTGGTTTTGTATTGAACTCTTTGCCAACCCAGCTGGGTCTACAAGGCCTACAAGGACAGCACCTCTGCTCCCTCTTCTGTGCCCCCCACCACCCCCACCAGACCTTGGCCTGCAGAGCCTACGATTCCAGAGGGGTGGGTGGGTGAGGGCCGAGGGGGCCCCGGGGGAAATCGTGCTGTGGAGGTTTTCCGTGGAGCAGGAAAGCCGAGAGCTCGGGGCTTGAAAACGGGTTTGGAGGAGTATGTACCATATGATTCTTGCACCTCAGTGTCTCCAGAACGTCTGGTTTGCACGTCATTACTCAAAAGGCACAACGCTACATTGAGGATCTGTGTTCTTGGCTGTGTGCATGCATTCTGACAGTGGGACTGTGAGTTCAAATATATTATTTCCAGTTTCCACTGTGGTCCAGCTAGACCCCAGGAGATTTAAGATGTCTCAGCTGACATTTCCCTCTAAATCCTGAAACAGTGCTCTAGCTCCTACTTGCGCTACAGGAATGCAAATTAAGACACACGTCCTCCCTCCCCTTAGAGGGAAGAGAAGCCCTTAGATCTCGGAGCAGGCTGGACACAGGTGTCTCTGGTGGGACTCCTCCTCTTCCCCCCCACCTTGTACCTGGCGGCCGGTCACTTGATTCTGAACTGGAGCCATTGCTAACAGAGGCTAAGGGCCAGTTGGGGGCGGGGCGCTGAGGGAGGCTTGATGGAGGGGATCCTGCCGAGGGCATGGGTGTTCTGGTGGGGGAACAGACACCTCTGGGAGTCTGACTCCTTCAAGGTGTGTCCTTGAAATGGAATAGAACGAAGGTCACCGTGGACTCGGTAACAGTGGCTCCAAGCTAAGTAGTTCCATTTTCCACAAATAGGTCCTGTTAAGAGCGGATGCCTGAGTGCAAGCTGCGGCAGGCCAGAAGGATTAACCGCCGACCAAAGTTTTCTTTACAAGTAAATGGCTCTTCCCTCCCTTCTCCCCTCAGATCGTAGTGTCTTTCCTCTGTGAACGACTTTTGGTTATTAGGGAATCCAACATGGGTGTCCCAAAGGCCTTGTGAGACACCGGCACGTGCCAAAGGGTCCCAGGTCTGCACCCTCTGCTGTGTTTAGGGAACCCACTGCAGGGTCCGATGTCAACCTTCCCACGTGTGTCAGATGATGCTCGGTCTAACCTCCCCCACCTCCAACGTACACACGCTGGCAAAAGCCTTGGTCATTTAGCCCGATACGTGTTTTGACTGAGGTAAGAAACGCTCACACACACACAGATGTGAACTGTTGCTTCGGGTGAAACCAGCCTTTGCGTTTCCTCGTGTGTTGAGCGTGTGACAGCTCTCTCTGCCTGCTCTTTGCTGTGCCCTGCCAGCGGGTTCTGGGGGTGTTAGAGTTGATTTTTCAAATGTGATGCCATTATGTATACTTTTCTTTGACCCAAAGGTCTTGATGTGGTATGAGGTGAATTACTGAAAACTACTGTCTGGTCCCTCTCAGGAGTTGCCGCACTGGGCCTCATTCGTACCGGGTATTGGGTTTAAGAAGACACAAAAATGATCATTTGCAGGTGCAGCTCTCCGAAGTCCGGGAGTGAAAGCTCTCTGCAGTGTTGCTTGGGAGCCCCGTTGCTCTATCCATGGCTGGCTCTGGACAGCTCCGGTCCCGTCCTCTCCGATACCAAGTCCCGTCTTGAAGGTCACTAGGGCTATGGTGTGAGCCGGAGGCTGGGTGGGGCACCACTTTACCGTGTCGGGTGACAGAAGATGAGGGTGACTCCCAGGGTGGAGAGTGAGGAACAGAGTCAGCGGAGCTTTGGTGCCTGTTTGGATCTGGGAGGTGGCGGGAGAGATGGAAAGGACAGGATTCAAGTTCGGGCGAGCGGGTGGGTGGAGGGCAGTGGGAGCCCAGGAAGAGGCTGAGGAGGAAGGTGATGAGCACACGTTCGGGCAGGTTGGGTTGGAGGGTTCAGTTCAGGGGAGACAGCAGGGCTCTCGGCACGGCTTTGTGTCTTGAAGTCAGGAGGTGTAGAGGGAGGAGAGGGTGATCTTGCCCCCCTGTTCTTCTGCTCTCAGTGTCTTTCATTTTTGCTCTGATGCCTCATTCCTTCTCCTGTGTTCAGCTGTTCTTTTTCTATTTTGAGACCTTTCTTCTTTTATAGTATAAGAGCTCACTGTTCGAAATCATTCCATAAACACTGCCTTTGCTGCACCCCACACATCTGATCTAACATGTTTTCATTTTCATTCAATTAAAAATATTTTCTCATTTCCCGTTACCTCTTCTTTGACCTGTGGATTCTTTAAATTTTTTTAATGTTTATTTATTTCTGAGAGAGAGAGAGAGAGAGAGAGAGAGAGAGAGAGAGAGAGAGAATGAGCGGGGTAGGGGCAGAGAGAGAGGGAGACACAGAATCCAAAGTAGGCTCCAGAATCTGAGCTGTTAGCACAGAGCCTGACGCGGGGCTCAAACCCACAAACCGTGAGATCATGACCTGAGCTGAAGTCGGTCGCTCAACCAACTGAACCACCCAAGCGCCCCTGACCTGTGGATTCTTTAGAAATGTGTTGTTTCATTCAGCATTTGGGGACATTTTCCAGATCTCTTTCTGTTATTGATTTTTAGCTTAACTCCACTTGAGTCAGAGAACATACTTTGTAGGACTTAAATTGTTTTCTGTTTGTCGAGGTTAGTTATAGGGCCCAGATGGTGGCACATCCTAGTGAGTATTTAATTTACTCTTGAAGAGCATGTGTCCTTGTAGAGTGTCCTGTGTCAGTGAGGCCTCATTGGTTCCATGTGTTGTTTACATATTCCACATCCTTCCTGACTTCCTATCTACTTGTTGTCTCAATTTCTCAACGATGACTGTTGAAGTTCCTGGCTGTATTTATAGATTTGTCTGTTTCTGCCTTCAGTCCCATTAGTAGTGTGGCTTTGTGTATTTTGAAGCTTTGTCGTTAGGTGCATGGACATTTAGGGTTGTTACATCTTCTTGGTGACCTACGTCATGTCCCTCTGTATCCGGATAGTGTCGCTTGTTCTGCATTGGCTTTCTCTGATATTAATATAGACACTCCAGCTTTCTTTCTTTTCATTAGTGTTTATGCATTATGTCTTTTCCCCATCATTTTGCTTTTAGCGTGTGTGTGTGTGCATGTGTGTGTATAAGCCCATTTAATACATAACCCATATTATACACATATAGGTGAGATATAGGTGTATGTCTTTATAATTAAAACGTATTTCTTGTAGACAGCACATAATATTGGTCATTCTTCTTTGTTCAATCTGATAATCTTTGCCTTCTAATTGATTTTTAAAAGACCATTTACATTTAATGTAATCATCCTAATGTTGGATTTAAAACTACCATATTGCTGCTTGCTTCTTTTTCTCCTCTGATTATCTTAGTGGGCTATTTTCTTAAAGGTTTTACCTGTCTTTCTTTATAAATTCTTCCCAATTCCAACCTGCTGTGTGGGGGAGGTTTTTGTCTCCAAAGAACTTATCCTTAGCATGTTCTAGAATATGCTCCATGCTCTTGTTATCAGTATGTTTAATGCGCACAAGTCTTATCGCCAATTCGATGGTGGGTCCTCAAGCCGAGAGAGACCATACCTTTATATCTTCTATGTTCCTCACGGCTCCGCACAAAATCGGGGTCTAGAGAAGGGGCTTATTACCCAGCTCGGGTGACTCCGTCATTGGTTTCTTCACTCACTGAAGATGCTGAATGATATTGGAGGCAAGTCAGGCGATTGCTGTACAGACACATGGCATCCAGCCACACCATCTCTCTTTAACTAGAGCCCTCATTTCCCCCTGATATTTGTGATGAAACTTTTCTGGTTTTCTTAGCTTCTCGGTGCCCCCCGCTCAGGGCTCCAGGGATGGAGCTCCGTCCACGGCCCACTTCCTCTTTTGCACACACTCTCCTCTGCTGACCCCAGTCACTTACGCCACCGTAGGCTGGGCTTCGACAGCGATCTGTCTCCTGAGTTCTTGGCTCTCATCCCATCCATACCCTGCCCTCACCCCAAACTCCGTGTATCTCATACTGACCTTTCTCTCTGACTTTCTGTCTGGGGTGAAAGACTCACTTCCATGCAAGACCCAACCTCAAAGTCCTCTTTGGATTCTCCTCCCTCCTGTGTTCCTTCCCATCCAATTGGTTGTCAAATCCTGTCTTCCTCTGACTTTCTCTTCTGCCGTGTTTCTACCATCATCAACAGCTGCCTCTGGGACTGGAACAGTGGCCTGTACCTGGACTCTCTGTGCCCGAAGGACTCCTTCCTTGCCCACGCCAACGCCCCGACCGGATCTGCTGCCCTGGTGTCCATTCTCTCTGGCCTGTGGGCACCCTTCTCGGCCTTCCCTCCGACCTAAGTTAGATCGCTGTGCTCTGTCCCATTGTCCCCACATGCCATGCCTGTCCCGCCCCTCTCTCCCCTGTCCTTCTCCAGTGTCTGTGGAACCTCGTGTCAACATTTACATCACTCCGTCTTTGGTTTGGAGCCTGTCAGCTCGCCTTGGGGGAGAAGGTCTCGCTGAAAATGGTGATCGACCAGCTTGCATTTCTGCTTCTGCCCCAGGTTATTCTGAAGGTTCAACATTCACCTTTTATATTTGGGTTTCTTTCCTCCCTAAAAGTAAGGACACAGTTACTCCAAAAAAAAAAAAAAAAAAACCCCGTGACATCTGAAGAAACTAGAAATTCACAAGGGGCTTGAGGCTGTTGGGAGCGTCGTTAGTGGGCTTACCTTTGTGCTACTTACCTTGATGTCAATTTGGAAAAAGGATGCAAACAAATAAATGGAAAGGAAGTAGGACAAGCGTTTGGTCACCGCAGAGCCGTGGCGGGTCTGAGCCCGCGGTGTTGTGATGCTGCTTCACCGCAAGTGCCGTCCTTCCTTCTGAAAATGAATCTCAAACACAGAAGACGATGTTTATTTTGCCCTGCTTAATACTTATTTTCCAGTGGACTGACTTAGCCTGTGGAGTCAAGTCTCTTGCATTTGCCTAGCAGCTTATTTGGGGGAGAAAATAGCCTTGTCATGTCATATTAGCAGCGACAGAACATTCCATCTGGCGGCTGCTCAGCCCTGCTGCTGTGCTGACCCGGGTGCAGAAAATCATCTTCGGCTCTCCAAAGTGCTCTTGATTTCTTGATTTGGCCATTTGTCAGGTTTCCATCATCTGTGCCCCTGGGTGACTCTCTCTGAGGATGAGAGGAACCTTCAAAGGCACAGACAGTTTGTCCATTGTTGTAAAACATGAGTAGCAGCACAGCAAAGCGTCAGATTGGAATGGAGACGCTGTGTAGACTGCTCCTTCTGGGACAAGTCACGCCCAGATGTGCAGTCGGCTTTCTGGGGTTCAGCAAAGATGGCGGCTGATGACTGGGGAGCAGTGAGATGGGCCTCATCCTGGTGCTCCAGAGAGACCGGCAGTGGGGACAAAAACCTTTGGTCCATGTGTATATTCAGACTGCAGCATTTATGAAAAAAAAATTAACTCTGTAATGTGAATTTTCTAACCTGTTTTTAAGTGAATAATGTAGAAAAAGAGACATTGTGTCTGGTTCTGCAGTGGGTGTTTTATATGCATTATCCTGGATCAGGGAGTGACCATGATGTCCCTCTCTTCTTGCATAAAAAGTCCACGGACAGATCATTGTTTTCCAACCATGTGTGTGTGCATGTGTGTCTGTGCACGTGCGTGTACCCATGAGCTTGTATGTGCATGTAGGTGACTGTGTGTGTGTGCATGTACATGTGCCCATGGGTTTGCATGTGTATGTGTACATGTGTGTCTGTGTGTGCCCGTGAGCTTTGTATGCATGTGTGTGCATGTGTGTGTCTGTTGTGCATGCACGTGTGCCCATGAGCTTGTATTTATGTGTGTGTGCGTGCGTGTCTGTGTGTGTATGTGAGTGTGCCCATGGGCTTGTGTGCATGTGTGTGCATGTGTGTGGACGGGAAGGTCCCAGTGGCCCACTTGAGTAGGACTGGCCGTCTTCCGGAGCTTGCCCCCCGGGCTCTTGGGAACATGGAGTTACTTACCCGGCCTGTGGTAAAGGCACAGACCCCGGTGTGAACTTGCTCATACAGTCCAAGGGCCTCGTCTCACTTGGTCTGTGCTGCCCGCAAGAAAGTAGTACGCGGAGGGAGGCAGGTGCAGCTGCTGCAGAATCCGGGGTAGCGTTTCATCAGCTGCCGTGCCGACACGTTTAAAACACTTGAGACATGCGTGGCTGAGGGGTTGGCCTTTCTTCTGGAAGCAGTCATTGGCGGGGTCCATCCCCTCTCTGGGGGGTGGTCACCGAGGTGCCCGGGCCTCTCCGAGAGCAGCCGTCACCCAGGGACCCAGCGGGGTGCTTCTGTACTCTGGCCTCAGCTGGGGAAGCCAGGGTAACTGGCAGTTGGTGGGGTGGATCTGCAGAGCCTGGTCCCAGCGGGAGGGAGACCGAGGCTTCTCTGGCTGTTTCCAAGCAGGAAGCAGCCTCCCCGAGGAGACAATGACCTAAATGGGGAGAATTAAGGCTGGCTTAATGGCTCATTAAATGTCTCCTCCACAAAAGAAGAGAGAGCAGAGCCGAGTGTGATCGGCGGGGCGTGGGAGGACAGAGGCAGGGGGAGCTGAAGACGCCCCTCTCGGGCAGCCCGGCCTACTGCCCACCCTGCCCTGTGCCCGTTTTGCAACAGGCTGGGTTTGTTGAATGAGATGAGCAAATGGGGCGGTGGCCCAGCAGGCGACAGGGGAGGAGCCCACCTCCGCCCCCTTCCTTATGTTCCTTATTCTCGGTCATGCAGGACACCTCACACTGTGCAACATGAAGGACTGGCAAGGGTTGGAATTTGGCAAGATCAAGGTGAACTCCAAATGCTGCACAGGGAAGGCCTGCTGAGCCACCATCGTTGAGTGGCACCTGCTGCCCGTTTGCTCATCACAGTGCCACACGCAGCCCTTGCCCCTGGGTCTCCAACAAATGCGACCAGGACTCCTAGCAGGGCAGCTGGCTTCCGTTCAGTCTGGAAGCAGGAAAAGATCAGGGTGGCTCTGGAACATGGTCTTATGGCAGAGAGAGTCCTGTCCTCGAGGGAGAAGCAGAGCTGGAAGTATGGAGGGTCCAGCCAGAAGGGACATTATCGTCCCTGTGCTGAGGTGGGGAGTCCAAAGGACAATGCTGGTGGTTAATGGTGGGGGGGTGGTCGGTGGTTAATGGGGAGGCGTGGGCTGGTTGTTAATGGGGGGGCGTGGGCTGGTGGTTAATGGGGGGGCAAGGGCTGGTGGTTAATGGGGGGTCGTGGGCTGGTGGTTAATGGGGAGGCGTGGGCTGGTAGTTAATAGAGGGGGTGTGGGCTGGTGGCTAATGAGGGGGGCGTGGGCTGGTGGTTAATGGGGAGGCATGGGCTGATGGTTAATGGGGGCAGGCGTGGGCTGGTAGTTAATGGGGGGGGTCGTGGGCTGGTGTTTAATAGAGGGGGTGTGGGCTGGTGGCTAATGGGGGGGCGTGGGCTGGTGGTTAATGGAGGGGGTGTGAGCTGGTGGTTAATGGGGAGGTGTGGGCTGGTGGCTAATGGGGGGGTGTGGGCTGGTGGTTAATGGGGGAGGTGTGGACTGGTGGTTAATAGAGGGGGTGTGGGCTGGTGGCTAATGGGGGGGCGTGGGCTGGTGGTTAATGGGGAGGCATGGGCTAATGGTTAATGGGAGGCATGGGCTAATGGTTAATGGGGGGCATGGGTTGGTGGTTAATGGGGAAGCATGGAGCCTGTGATAAGCCACGAGCTCATGATGATGCCCAAGAGAAAAGTTACCACAGAGGATACAAAAGGAGTCCTCAAAGCAAACAATGGTATAGTCAGTAGGGTGTCTAGTGTCTTCTCATAAGTCCCCTCCCATCTCTGAAGGATGGAGATGTGTTTGTTCTTGAGGCAGCAGGAAAGGATTGTAGAAACATGAGAGAGAGTCCAGCAGGCCTGGGTCAGGTGGGAACCATCTGGAGAACGAGAGGCACACATCCACAGTGGAGGCCACACATCCTCATGAGGAGGAAATGGAGGGACATAGAGCATCCAGTGGTCTCGGGTGGTCACATCCAGCAACCATACGCAAAGAGCTTTGGTGCTTCAGGAAGGCAAATGGTCCCATTGTCTAGTAAAGAGAGTCAACCAACCGGATTTAATCCCTCCTTTCTAGACCAGAGTTCTTCACAGTGTTTTGACCTGACCCATAGCAAACAATGCCTTTGACATCAAAGTCTAGAGCAGGTGCATGTACACACACACGTTTCACAGAATAGCAGATACATAGGACCGACACTACCATTACGTACATATAAGTTTCTACCCTTCTGGGACGGTGAGCCCCATGGAACACCACTTGCCCTTCTATGCAGGAGACTACTGTTATGCGTTGGGCACCCTCACTACCTGAGCAGCCAGGGGGAGTCCAGCAGAGAAAGAATGATGTAAATACAGTTGAGTCATGGTGCCATGTCTAGTCCCAAAACCAACCTGCTGGGGACTGGCAGAACCAGGGCCTCGGGTATTTCTTGAGGGGCAGCAGGGGAGACCGGGCCTGGGAATTATTACCAAATATTCTTTGAGGGCCACCATGCAGGACAAGTCTTGTCAGCAAGTCTCCCTTTGGACAGGAGAAGTCTCTGAGGCGAACTTGGTTACCTTGGAGTATGGACAGCTTCTCAGTGGTGGTTGGGGATCAAAGAACACAGAATGCTACTCTCATCTCAGAAGGAAACTTTGACTTTGGCAGGAGATCCCATATGGGAGAATTACCATTTTGTTTTACACTGAAGATGTCTCCTCTTTGTTAATTGAGTGTTTACTGTGTGCCTGGCTCTGTGCTAAATACTTTAAAACTCCGTCTGGGGAGCCCCTGATAAAGCCTTCTGCAGTGGGGCCCCGTCTCCCTCCTACAGCAGAGGCTGGCTCGGCCAAGGACACAGCCCCTGGTTAGTGCTGTGATCTGAATCTCCATCTAGATCTCTAACTAACTGCAGACACATTATTTTCTCATAATGCCTTCTATGTTGAATCTTTTTACATTTCTTAAGCAGCTTGGAGGGGAAAAAGCACATTTCGTTCTAAGGGAATAATCGCTTGATTATTTTGTGCTATTTAATATTTATACTTTCCAATCTAAGAACATAACTTTTAGTGAAATAATACATTGACCCCATGTAGTTAGGGCTCAATTGACCTTTCCCTCCAATCATGGTAGACACAACAACAGCTACTTCAAAATACATCTGCTCTCAGCACCAGACATATCCTCAGACGGCTCCTCCTGTCTCTGGACCTGACAGAGATCGTAAGTGATCAATTTTTGCATTCCAAAATGCATAAACACAAAACACTTACATTGTAATATGGAAATAGGTACTTAATGGGGAAACAGCCATTGTTTTCCCCTTATTATTGTCCCAGCTATGAGCTCCTCTGTGGTTTAGGAAACGTGACTAAGTCTAGGCTGTTGTCCTGGGGGAGAATGGAATCACCCAATACCCTAAACCTCATTAAAGCCACTCTCTCAAGTTCCTCCATCCAGTTGTCATGGCAGGTGTGGATGGGTCATCGATCTGGTTGGTTTTGCATTTCCCCTTTTCTTCCTGCTCTCTTCCTTCTGTCCCTGTTAACAAGCAGTGAAATGGACAAAGAAGGAGAAGACAGAATTGCAGAGTGTGGAGAATTCAGCTCGTAAAATCCCTGTCTGGCAACTGCTGCTGGTTAATTTGGTCTAAATTTCGATGTTATAAATAGGGGCTACAAGCAAAATCCCACTGCCTTAGAAAGGTGATCCCTCTCTCTCCAGGCTTCTCCAATCCATCGAACAGAAGCGCTTTGAAGCTCTTGCCTTAAGAATGAGCTTCTACAAAAATGCCCATCCCAGCTGGCCCATTGCACTCCTCTTGATGAATCGCACAGAGATTTGGCCCCCCTACTGGAAGGATCTCAGTGTTTCTCTTCTCACCTGCTGGGTCTTCTTCAAATACAAACAGAACACAAAGAACCTTAAGGGTGTAGGTTTCATTGCATTTGCTTTGAAATTCCTACTTTGGCAATAGAAATAGGGTGTTGGAGATGACCCCACTCCAGCCCTGCTTTGTCTGAAGCTCCCTCTGGAGGTCATTCATAATGGGGGACTGTCAGGACTGTTCAGCTGGGGCTTGGCCCTTCCCCCCCCCCGCCCCCCGCCATATCTTCTGTAGTCAGGAGATGGAACATTCTATACACTTGATGGGTACTTTTTCTTCTACTGGTACTCTCACTGTGGGCTAATTGGAGGTAGGGTCCCCATTCTGTGAATGGGGTCTCTAAGTTAATTTTTTTATGGCTGGTATGTTTCTGAGGTTTTAGAGAAGTATTGACATTGTTTTCAAGAATTTAACTAAATGTCTATGGAAAACTCTTCTGAGGTTTTAGAGAAGTATTGACATTGTTTTCAAGAATTTAACTAAATGTCTGTGGAAAACTCTTCCGTGAAACTCTGAAAACAGGGATTGTAATGGGAATGTAGGATGTTCTCATAACCTCGTGTGTCTGAGAGATGTGGTGTTGGCATTCCCACGGGAACTTGGGAAACATGGCCCACACTCCATGTCTGACAATGTCTGGTGTTCTGGGCAGGCACGTAGGGAACACGTTCTCGGTCCTGGGTCATGGTGGGGTGGCGTCCACGTGTCATGCTGCAGCAGGTGGCCTGGCCTGCGGTGTGCAGCTCTCTTTGGCAGGCCAGGTGGGCGGGCTGTGCCGACAGGCTGGGTTAGCCAACTGGCACTCCAGATCTCAAGGGAAAAAGGAACTGACTGAAATAACACAGTCAGGCTGTGGGCAAATGCGCGTTCGAGTTTACTGACTAGTTAACGAGGGAAGGAGAATCACACAAACTTCATGTTAGCGGGCCTTGTGTCCTTATGTCACTTGCTCCCACCCCTGGGGGCGGTCGGCTCCCGGCCCAGCCTGAGCCACTGTCCCCGCTCCTGCCCTGCTTCTGCCCCCACTCGGTTCTCCTGGGTCCTCGCTCCTGCATTCTCTTCCCAATGTGCCTTCTGTGCTGTCTGGTCTCAGTGCCTCGCATTTCCTCATGGGGCTGATTTCAGTCTCTGACATTAAAGAGCCAAGACTTGCCCCATCTTGGTCCGTTGGGGCTGCTGTAGCAGATGCCCACAGACCGGGCAGCTCAAGAGCAATAATAAACCTTGTTTCTTACAGCTCCGGAGGCTGAGGGTGCCTGCGGGGTCCGGAGGCTGGGCATCTGAGAGCAGGGTGCCTGCGGGGTCCGGAGGCTGGGCATCTGAGAGCAGGGTGCCTGCGAGGTCTGGCTCTGGCTGGGACTCTCTTCCCCATTGTACATGCCATCTCGTCGTGTCCTGATGGGGTGGAAGGGGTCAGGGGCTCTCTGAGAGCCCTTCTTTTTTTTTTTTTTTTATTATTTTTTTTTTTTTTAATTTTTTTTTTTCAACGTTTTTTATTTATTTTTGGGACAGAGAGAGACAGAGCATGAACGGGGGAGGGGCAGAGAGAGAGGGAGACACAGAATCGGAAACAGGCTCCAGGCTCCGAGCCATCAGCCCAGAGCCTGACGTGGGGCTCGAACTCACGGACCGCGAGATCGTGACCTGGCTGAAGTCGGACGTTTAACCGACTGCGCCACCCAGGCGCCCCCTGAGAGCCCTTCTTATAAGGGCACTAACCCCATTCACAAGGGCTCTATTCTCATGCCCTAATCACTTCCCCGAGGCCCCACCTCCAAACACCTTCCCACTGGGGTTAGGCTTCAACGCAGGACTCTGGGGGGATACAGAGCTTCATCCGTAGCACCCCTAACTGCTCAGCCTTCTGTTGCTGTGATCCACACTCTCATCTCGCGTTCTCGTTTCCCGCGTCCTGTCACGTGCTCGAGGGCAAAGGTGGTGCGCCAGCCCAGGGTGGCTTCTGGGGATGAAGCGATGTCCCTCCTCCGGGGTGAGAGGCTGCATGTCAGCTGCCGGGAAGGAGGGGGCTTTGCCTTTTCCGCTGGGAGCCCCTTTGGAGGGCTGGCTTTGCCAGGACACCTGACCAGACCGTCCTCCTCCGTGGTGGGATCAGAGGCAGCGCCCACCGCACGGCGGCTCCAGGACAGAGCCGCACAAATGCACTGTTTGTGCAAACGGTGTGGGCACGGCGAGGCAGCGTCAGCAGTTTGGGGGATGGGGCCCTCCCCGAATGCAAGAGCCCAGATGCCAACAGAGAGTCTGTCCCTCAGCCCCTTCCTGCACTGGGACATCTGTTGTCTCCCAGGTTGCGTAATCTCCTTTGAAAACAACTTCTTAAAAAAAAAAAAGGTGTGGCCAGCATCTATGTTGATTTCTAATCTGGTAAGCATGTGTCTGACTGGCTCTGCGATGCACTGCAAATACCCCATGTCTGAGCACGGCGTGAAATTCCAGTGTAGATGCTGAAATTGTATCCAAATGCACCAGTAAAACTATAGAGCGTTAAGAGTCAAGCTGAATCCCTTACTCTGAGAATCAATGCAATTATCGTGAGATGATGGATATTGATTATCCCTTTTAGCACCTGCGAGTTCCAGAGTGGAAAATGCTGAGGTTTTGGATGTGGTTGTAACTGTGCACAGACAAGCCTTTATAACAGCCCTATAACCCGGGGCTGGGACCGCATTCAACCCTTCTTCCCTCGTAAGTGAAACTGGCCCCAGTCAGCCAATGTTTGAGAGAAAGACAGTCAAACTGAATAATGCAATTGATTTGGCACGGAGTTAGGGTGGTTATGGTGCTTGAAGTTAGCAGCATGTTGACTGTTTCAAGGAAAACCCGAACTTAAAAATACATGCTTATTTTCCTCATCACAGAGCCTGTTACAATAAGTGCCTTTCCCTAGAGCGATAATCTGAGAGAATCTGTCTCAAAGACAACCGCGTTGGTTATGTCGTTGCCGCTCTCGGTCTCGTGTCTACGCTTCAAGGACAGCAGGTGCCTGGCGCGCATCACCTCCCCCCGTGGCGGGTTTTGGCAGCGTGGCATTAGACTGCAGCTACGTTTTGGAGCCATCTAAGACTGACCCACTGCTACCTCGGATGGCAGCCAAGCTTGGGAGGGGGGTGTAGCCATAACCCAAGGGGCTCGTGAAATCGGCTGATGTGAGAGCCACAGCCTCCTCCGTGGGGATGCGGTGCGTAGGGTGCTTCCTGCCGCCTGCCTGCGCCTTGGCAGTCCAGCTCTGGAGCGGCAGGGGAAGCAGTCGGGACACGCTGGCTGATCCTCCCGTGGCCTGGTCTAGCTGCCCCCCACTGCTACCTCCCCGGTTTCCAAAGGAGCTTGTATGCCGGACTCTGGTTTCCCCTAGACCACTGTTTCCACTTAGCGTCAGGGGGTGATGACGGTGACTGTGCATCCTCTGTTACGGGCACAGCTGCTTCTTATGGGGGGTCCCGGGTGCTGTCTTCACAGGATACGGGAAGTGCCAGAGGCGGGGGCGTCTCGGTGGAGGATGGTTAGAGGAGTCTTGTCTGCACGGGGACGATGCGAAGGCGATGGGCGAGTGCTGGGGGTGCACAGCCCCGTTTGTATCACGGCCTCGTGAGGCTCCTCCAGCTGCTTGAGGAGCGTCCTGTCACAGGGTGACTCTCCGGGCTGCTACCCATCAGTGTCCTAAGATCCTTCTTCTTCTCCGGGTTCCTCATGTGAACTTCAGTAAGACCGGCACTTAAAATTTTAATTGTTTGAGAATAATTTGGGGGGGGGGGCTGAATTATATCAGAAAACCCATTAAAGTACATAAAAGATTAATTTGCATTATGGCTGCTAGTTAGTAAATATTATCTTTTCTATCAGCCTGAACAATAATATGAGTAATGGGAACTATTTTACTTATTTTGGTTTAATTTGAAAACTCTAATTACGGCAATACTTTGCATTTTTATTAGTACCGTAAAGGGGATTGAAGAAAATTGTTTTTGGTGGTTGATTTGTTGAAGCAGTTTCTACTGGATCACTGGATGTGAAGTCCTGGGAACAGGTGTACGGGTGGGACGACCTGGGGTCCTGCGGGCAGGAGCGAGCTGCCTGGGAACTCCGACTGCGTTCGGGTAGAATCTCCTGCAGGCAGTAGTGTCCTGATGGAGGAGGCGGGATTGTTCAGCCTGTCCACCGTTCGTTCATTCATTCATCCATTCATTCATTCAATAAATCCTTACTAAGGCTGATGTATTCTTTTGTCTCGGTGACATTCATTTTTTTAAAAATTTTTTAATGTTTATTTATTTTTGAGAGAGAGCAAGCGAGCGGCCGGGGGAGGGACAGAGGAGAGGGAGACACAGAATCCGAAGCAGGCTCTGGGCTCCGAGCTGTCAGCACAGAGCCTGACGCAGGGCTCGAACTCACAGACGTGAGATCATGACCTGAGCTGAAGTCGGACGCTCAACCGACTGAGCCACCCAGGCGCCCCAGTGAATTTGTGTTTTAAAATTTTATTTTATAATCAGAATTCTGTATATTTAAGGTGTGTAGCATGATGATTTGATATACAGATACACAGTGAAAAGATTACTACAGTTGGGGTCATTAACATTTCACCTCCTCACAAAGTTCCCTTGTTGTGTGTGGTGAGTCTACTCTCTTAGCAGAGTTCTAGTATTCAGCACCAACTTGGTAACTGTAACCATCGTGGTGTATGCACATCAGGTCCCTGGACTTATTCATCCTACGATTGCCTCCTTGTACCCTTCGAACAACATCCCCTCATTTCCCCAGTTCCTCTCTCTGCTTCTTTGAAGTTGGCTATTTAAGATTCTACATATAAGTGAGATTATGCCGTTTCTTTTCTTCCTGTGTCTGGGCTTGTTTCGCTTCAGCAAAACGTCTTCCAGGTTCATCCAAGTTTGTTGCAGACGGCAGGATCCCCTGTTTCTCGTGGCTGGATAACATTCCACTGTGTAGATAGCACCTCGTCACCCACTCCCCCGTCGATGGACACTTAGGTTGTTCCCCTGCTTTGGCCATTGTAACTAATGCCGCAGCCAGCGTGGCTGTGCACGTATGTCTTCGAGGTACTCCTCTCCTTTCCTTTGGATACATGTCCAAGGAGCGATTTCTGGATCGTAGGGTAGTGAGGAACCTCTGAACCGTTTCCCCTCCGTCGCTTCGTCAAGTGCCGGCTGTGGCTGGGTGTGGAGGAGTCTCTGTGGTCAAGGGCTTCCAGCCTTACATGGACTGAAGGCTCCTTCGAACTCCAGAGCGTGGCCACTGAGAGAATGCATTCCTGATCTGGTTCAAACAAGAATCTGGGACGTCTGTGCCCCACGGGAGCAGGTGCTCTGGGGGAGGGACACGGGAAACCTCCAAGGCCCACCAGGCTCTCGTGGCTGGGTTTGCTGCTGATCACGGCCCTGGCATTTGATCACTACCTTGAAACCTCAGTCAGGAAATCTCTGTGTACGTGAAAGCGCCTCGCCTGGGAAGGCCCAGGAGAAACAGCAGGTGATGTTAGCGGCTTCCAGTGTTTCTCTTTCGATGCCACATTTGGAGCACAGCTTCGTGCTGGCCATTTCCACCTGACTCTGTTCAAGCTCGCCGTGTGTGTGCATTGTCCTTCTTCTGAGTCTGATTCTAATCATCCTTATAATAATCCTCGATCATAATTATGCTCATAATCATAAGAATAAATCTATGTGGGCTTAACCTGATGGGGCAGAAAGGGTAGGGTTTGGCCCTGGAGTGGCCTTGACTTTGGTTCTAACTGTGTGACCCTGACAAGTCACAGATCCACTCGGAACCTCAGAATCTTCATCTGTAGGGTGGTAGCAGGCAGGCTACTGACCGTGAGGGAAGGTCTCGAGAATTAGGTTGCTGAGGATACATCATGGTCAGCCAGCAGCTGGGCAGGGCCCCTCAGTCAACGCCTTAAAGGCCTTCTGCTCCACGGGGAGAATTCTCTCTGGATGGTAGCGACGGGGACACCATGCGTCACATCTCCGATCGAACATCTGAGCTCGCAGTGAGGTCCCCGACACCTCTCTGGTTTCTTGAATTCCTGCAGGGCTGAGTAGGGAGAAAGTGCTGGCCTCGTGTCTGACTGCTTGTAGAAGAAAATCACAGGATCACCCAGCCCTCTGGCCTCACTTGGCGCTTGTGGAGGTGGAAGTCAGGTAGGAAAGGTGACTCTGGTAAGGTGACCTAGTTACTGGGCAGGGGCCCGAAGGCTTCTGACTCTCTCCAGCCTGTTCCCATCTGGCTCCCCAGTCCTGTGTCGAAAAATACTTTCTGGGCCATTTTCCTTTCCCACCTTTGTCCCGAATGCAGGGTCGTCACAGAGCTCTGTTGCATCACCCCCCATCATTCTTAGGAGGGGCAACCCCAGCAGCGAGGAAGGTCAGAGCCCCGGACACATCACCGGTGATAATAGTCCTGCTTCAAGAACAAGGAAAGATGCTTGCTGGAATTAGGCTTCAGTCATTTGGAAATAACGACTGGAGCAGAAAAAGAATATTTAGGGAGAAAAGAGGAGGCGATTGTGAACCCTGGCTGAAAGCATCCGGCCAGCCCAGGCCACGGTAGGCATATGGGCACAGATCTGTGTTCTCGGGAACAGGGACTCATCAGCATGATCGGCCCCTCGTGGGCCCAGTGGGTGTCAGGCTGGCGGCCACAGCTGGTCTTCTTGGAGGGTGGCCTTGCTCTTCACAGCCCGCCAGGTGTCTCTGCCTCTAGACTCTTCTGCTTCTCCCTCCTCTGGAGGGTCTGCTGGAGCCTGCACGGCTGCTTCAGGCGCTGCTCTGAACACGTCAGGACGCCGTGCTTTCCGGTACTGCTGAGTCGGTGGGGTGGCCCTGCCTGGGGGGCTGAGGGCGGTGTTGCACCGAGCTGACAAATAGACTCACATTTACTAAAAGCCAGCAGCCGATACCAGCAAGAAGGCGCGGGTCAGCTGGCACCCCTGTGCAGCTCCGATTGTCCTCACGCTTGGTCTCTGAGCATCTGTTCACAGGCTCCAGGGAGGCGGGGCTTCATCACGTGTGGCGCACTGGATTAGGGACCCTCATCTTACCTTGGTTACCTCTGTAAAGACCCTGTTTGCAAGTAAGTTCACGTTCTGAGGTCCTAGAGGTGGGAATTTCAGCATATCTTTTCCAGGGACGCAATTCAACCCACAGTAGGGAGCCAAGCGCCTACCCCCAGAAAGCCAGGCCTGTCACCCGCGTGGCTACCAGCGCAGGGCAGTGGAGGCTGCGGGCAACAGGTGCACACAGCCTCCGCCAAGTGAGTGCAGAGATCAGCCCCGCCCGTGCCCTCCTGCCTCCAGGCCGCTGAGTCAGAGCAGGATGGGGGGTCATCGTGAGCCCTCACTTCCTCCTCCCGTGCATTCGAAGGGGCACACACCCCATGCACCCTGTCCCTGGGCCGCAGCTGGCCTGTGACATGAGGGCAGCTCAGCAGAATGGGGAGACGGATGCTTTTGGCTGGTCCAGGCACTTGTGCCAGCGTGTGCTGGGTGGAACCCAGGGGAAGGCCAGCTCTGGGGTCTCTTGCCGCTGGCCTGTTTTGCCCAGAGCTGTGTCCAGGACCCAGGCCTGAGGAGATCGGGGGCCCGGCAGAGTTGTTGGTGTTCAGGAGGGTGCTGAAAGCGGGGAGGGCCAGTTGCACTGCAGGGCTGAGGGGCCTGGAGAGGGTTTGCTGCTCCGGGGGACCCCAGGCAGGTGGGCAGATAGGGTCGTGCCCAGACCCTCACCACAGGGCCAGGCGGGCACCTGGGGTCGCATTCATGTCACATGGAGGTGGGAGATGAAGCAGCCTGGCCTGCGATGGAATTTGGTAGCTGAACATGCCAGGGAAAGTTCTAGAACTTGTCCAGGAGGGTGGGCTGAGTGAAATAGGGACCGAGGGCTCAGCGGTGATCGGAGAGGCAGGAAACGGTTCGTGGCAGCCAGCCGCCACATTCAGACTCTTCCCTCTGCCCCCACACTCAGGGGACTCCAGGAGTCTCCCTGTAGAGGAGTGTGGTGGGGCTGCCTTACTCAGGACCACAGACCAGGGGGCTTGGAACAACAGAGTCGGGCTCTCTCGCGTTCTGGGGCCGGAAATCTGAGACCCTGGTGTCCTCAGCCAGGGCTCACCCAGAAGGGAGGGTCCTTCCTTCTCACCCGGCTTCCTTCTGGCGGTTGCTGCCCTCCCGTCTCTGTCCGGTGTCACACAGCCTTTCCCTCTGTGTGTGTCTCTGTTCTCTTCTTCCTATGAGGACACCATGCTTTGGATTTAGAGCCCGCCCTGGTCCGTGGGACCTCACCCTAACCCATACGGAATGCCTGGTAAGAGTCTGTTTCCAAATAAGGTCACGTTCTGAGGTTCTGGGTAGACGTGAGTTCTTGCGAGGACACAGTCCGACCCGGTACGGAGGAACTATTCCGGAACTTGTAAACGAGACTCTGCCCTCCTACCCCTCCCCCCACCGTGTCCGAGACCAAATGTGCTTCCATTTCCACCCAAGCCAGTCCTTCGAGGTGGCGCCCTGCTCTCCAGACCCGGACCTATCTCGGGTATGAAAGCACGCTGCCAGGTGGCAGAGGGGTGCATGGTGCTCAGCAGTGCAAAGTGCCCCTCCCCCAGTCCAGATGGCCCCCTAAGCGAGGACCCCAAACTGAAGGCCTGTTGTGGGGAGCCCCGCCCAAGCCCCTGCCCCCAATTCTAGGGTCTTCTAGTATGTCCCTTAGCCCCAAGTCTTTCCAGAACTGCTTTCTGAGCCTGGACTTGGATCCGGACACACGAGAGACTGTCCCAGGATGCAGCCACACCTGTGTCTGCCCCGCTCCGTCTTACCAGAGTAGGGAAACCGGGGGCTGTCAGGAACAGGGCAGGAACCGGAAGTGAGGTTGCTCTGTGTCCTGTCCGTCTAGAGCACCCTGTTTTCGCTTCTCAGGATCAGGCCCCTTGCACTCATGTGCACGGTTGTTTTTCTGTTGGAAGTTCTACTTCCATTAAAAAACAAAAACCAAAAACCCCTTAGCAAGCATTTTCCGTATCAATTTTGTGTTTTGAATTTGACTAGAAAATAATTCCAGCTACGTTGTCATCTCTATGGGCATAAAGTTTTCATAATATCACCTTGTATTTTTTTTAATCAACTTTCACTGAAGCGTCTAGTTTGTGCCGATCGCTTTCCCTGGTACCTGGGATAGAGAGAGAGGACCTCCGTGGTTAGGGAGTGTGTGGGAAGTGGTGACAGGTTCCAACGGCCAGCCTTTGCTCCCGGAGTCTGGGCTCTGTTGGGGTTGGGGGGCTCACTGTCTGAGGGCAGAGGAAGGGAGGTGCAGGCTGGGGGAGGTGTTGGGCTCAAGGGGGCCTCAGGGAGACAGGGGAAGGGGCTCAGCGTGGAGACAAATGGAACAAATGGATTTTATAGTTTCCATCTTCTGGAAAACTTCTAAGGTTTTTTTTTTTTTTTAACTTTCTGGTTTTGGAACGATAATGTATAATCTAAAAAGGTATGGAATAAAGAGGATGTGCATAAGGAAGTGAGAAAAGGCCCTGATCATTTGCCCATTTCCTGCGTGTAGTCGGTAGACATTTGGGGAGTGTCTGAGATCTTTGGGGAGCGTTTCTCTGCACAGGTGTGCATGGAAGGAAGGAGGATGCGTGTTGGGTCAGGTGGCTGGTGCAGGGAGCTTGCTTTAAGTTAAGGTGAGATTATACTACACATATTTTATCTTTTAGAATATATATTTAATTTAATTTTGCATGAAGGTAAAAAAAATGCAAGTAAACTTGAAGAGACGGCTGACTTCAGATATCTTTTTTAAAGTTTTTTTTTTTCAATTTATTTTAAGGGAGGGGAGGGGCAGAGAGAGAGGGAGAGAGAGAATCCTAAGCAGGCTCCACACTGTCAGTGCAGAGCCCAATGTGGGGCTCGAACCCACAAACTGTGAGATCATGACCTGAGCTGAAATCAAGAGTCAGTGCCCCGATCTCAGATGTTCAGATATTTCTAATTAAAAGAGATATTGGTGATGCAGCGATGGCCCCAAGGTTATGAAGATACTTGTGCAGAATGGTCAGGTTGGAGTCCTGTTGTCCAAACTACATGTTTCGTTTCCGGGTTATTGGCTGCTTCTCTGTTAGGGCAGATCCAGAGAGATGCCTCCACATCAGGCTTTTGTCATTTGTGACGTTAACATGCCGAAGCTGCCACCACATGCATTCGCTGTGTGGCTAATTCCCACACGTGTCTGGTCTGGGGTCTGTGTTCAGTGGGCTCGCCCCTCACCTCCAGTCCTTTTAGTGAAAGCCACCCTGTTTCTAGATCGTCTCTATTCGTTTCCTAGTTGGTTCGATTTGCTGCTGGTGATTTGTCCCTGGAAGAACCCCAGTTACCATATTCCCGGAGGCCGTGGGAGCTTGGGAATGTCTGTCCCTTTCCATCCTCCATACCGCTTTCTTCTGAGGACGCCTTGAGTCCCCACCGTCTCTGGTGGCCTGTGTGGGTGTTGTGCCGGAACTGTCTTTCCCACCGGCTGGATTTTGTTCCTGAGCAGGTTTCCCAAGAAGGGCTCCTCGTGGTTGTGCGTTCCTGAGATCTTTTGTGTTTGTGAGTCTACTGTCTGTTGTCTTTACGGCCGGGGGACAGTGTGGCTGGAGCCACGCATCCTCCCTCAGAACCTCGGGCGAGGGCCCCATTGTTTCCATAGCGCTGACCTTGGCAGGTGAATTCTGTATTTACCTGGATGCCCCAAGAATCACTTCCTTAAACTTAAATCAGTGCCTTAAACAGTACGTGTCTTATTGTAGATTGTTCTGTATAATCTTATCCTGAAACCTGGTATGATTTGGGGCTGTAGATTCCCACAACGTTTCTATGAGATCTTTCCTTTTGTCTTTGACCCCGTGGGCTCCACATGTCGGGCTCTCCATGTTGGGGAAGCCAGTTTTCCCTACATTTGATTACTGCTGCCCAAGACCCACCTCTCTTCCTTGGCTCTGTCCCCTCCCTGGTGCTCTGGGTCTTTCTTCCACGTCGTCCTTGCGAGTCGTGTGTAGCTCCTCTCTGGATGCTTTGACGTCACACGGTATCTCTGTAATGATGGTGTTTTGGTCAATCTGTTTTCTGGAGTCTACAATTTCCATTCTCATCTTATTTTCTTGTTTTATAATCTTGCCTTTGAGTGACTATTTTTTATTGAATTTCTGTTCCTTTTATGTCCTTCTCAGGCACGAAGCACACACAGGACATTTTCTTCTGTTCCCCAGGGATGTGTCCTGTGGTCCAGGCTGTTTATCTTGCTTCCCAGGCTATACCCTCCTTTCCTCCTTCTCCTCCTTGCCTTCTCTCCCTCTGTCTGTCTCTCCTCTGCCACTGTCCCTCCTCCGTCCCTCCTCCTTTGCTGCCAGACTTGGTGTCCCAGGGACACCACCCCTAACCAAGGACTTCGCACCTAGGCTGTGCCTTTGAACTACACTGCTGAAGCCAGCCACACCCTGGGCCAACTAAGTTAGACCCTTTGGGGTGAGGCCTGGGCCCCTGCATTTCTAAATCTGTCCAGCTGCTTCCAGTGTGCAGCCAAGGCTGGGAGCTCCCGCTCCATTGTCTGCTGTTACCTAGGAGAGCAAGAGCAGAACCAATCACACGAGTGTAACCTGCTATAGAAAAGGAGTAACCGTGTAAGAACAGGGGCACTGTCTATAAGGGCTTAAACGTACTGGCCTGGGGTGCTGCCCCCCGTCAACGTCCCTGACTGGCCCTGGCTCCGCCTGTCTGAGCTTGCAGAGGGCAGCCCGCCGCACGCAGGACGCACTTGCTTTGCCTTACCCCCCACTTTGCTTTCCGACAGTTGCTCGTCTGGAGAGAAAGGTCTGTTCTCAAGTCAGCCTGGGGTGCGCTTTCCAGCGCCTGCCAAAGCCAGCTCCTGAGCCATTACTTTAAAACCAAGCTGTGACTTGTTCATTCCTCACTAATTCCCAAATGGAAGTCACAATTTTTGTTTACTTTCCTAAAAAATTCACATGTAGCCTACGGCTCGACTGAAGGAATTTTAAACATTCTTTGGAAGTTGTACAAAGGCCGAGCTGGGAATGAAACGGCCACTCAACGCTAATCCAGCTGTCACTTTGTAAAGCCTGTCATTAAGAAGAGGGGCGCAGTCGTGACTGATGAGCGATCGCCAGCCATGGGGAGAATGGTAATTTCGTCGGACACATCGCTGGGAAAGAACTTGTGGTTAAGGAATGGTCTTTGAGCCAGGTGAAACCCCACTACAATGGGTAACATTATGATTCTGTACACCCAGCATTTGCTGAATATTTTATTTGGCTGGGGAATTGCGTGACGTGCCAGGCACCTGCTCACACCAGAATAACAGCTCCTGCCGGCTGGGGACGGATGGCTGGGGAGTCGGGGCTGGGCAGACTATGTGCCAAAGCATTTTCTAGGGGAAGTAAGTCTGGGACAGCAAACGCACGCCCCTGCGCATGCCCGGAGTGCGCTCGCTCTATAGCTGGAAACACCAAATTATGATTCATTTAATTTAATCCGGGAGCATTGAGCCTCCCTGCCCCTCCTCTAGCCCGGGTCCCAGCCGCGCTGTCGTAATTCTCCTAGCTACCCTCAGGAACAAAACACCGTGAGAGGCCTGAGCTTGGAGAAGGAGGAGCAGGAGAGAGTGGATGGCACAGCCCGTTGAGTTTAGACATCATCTTTGGGAGTTTTGCCCTTTGTTATCTGGCTCTGGATGGAGCGTGTCAACAGGGGCGAGGAGCATAGGATGTGGGGCATGGGACCCACGGGGCATGGGGGTGTAGGGCACGTGGGACATGGGGTGCGGCGCACGGGGGCATGTGGGGCACGGGGGCCCCTGGGACACGAGGTTCCAACGCTTCTCTTCCGCTGTTCGTGGTTCGCGGTGGCTGGTGCACTGTCCCCGGCTCAGGTTCTGATCTGTAACTTGGAAGCCACTCCCAGCTAGGCCACCAGCCTCTGGAGGACCGGGGACATGATTGTGGCGTCCCTGGAGAGCCCCAGGACGCCGTGCTCGGTGCAGCTCCAGGGGTCTCTGCGGACCACCTGCTCCCTGGTGCGTGTCAGCGGCAGGTGGCTGTTCTCGGTGAGCAGCTCTGACCTGCCCAGAGGGGGACGCTCATGGCCAGACCTTTGACCAGGGGCTGTGAGGGGATGGAGGGGGCTGCGGGTGACACTTGGGGCGTTTGCACGCGTGGCCCCCGGCGACTACGTTTGTGAGGTGCGGCCCCCTCTCCTCTGACCACACGCCTGTGCAAGTCGCGAGCTGCATACTTCGTGCACAGAACATGCTCGAGGCAAGACCCAGTCCGCGTGGGAGCCAGGCGGGCCTAACGCGACATCCCTGCTGCCGACTCTAAGGAACCAGGTCCTGTCCTTTAGAGGCAAAGGTGGCGTTTAAAAAGCAAGGTTTGAAAAAGGAGACTTCCAGACATAACGAAAGGTTCTTCTCAGACGCTTGCTGGCTAAACTCACAAAAATGATGCCTCTCATTTGTTTGTTTCTCGGTGTGATGGTTCGGAGTTCAAATACTGGCCGCACCGTGTCCTTAGGGTTCCAGAGAGCCAAGTGGCGGGGTCGGAGGGGGGGTCCTCCAGGCTACGAAGCCGCCTTGCCCAGTTCAGGGGGTCACGGGATGAGAGGCAGAGCCTGGGACCCGCACGTTCGCCTTCGAGGCTCTGCACCCTGGGCCGCAGCTTCTCCGCCCGTGCAGAATGTCCACGTGACACAGCCAGGGCCGTTGCCGCTAATAATGACTGCTAGTTAAATGCTGGCGAGGCGCCAGATGCCGTCTGGCCCTCCACATCTCACTTCCACTGCCTGCCCGCCTTGCCCAACAGGAGGGGAGGGGACGCAGGGAAGATATGGGGCGGACTCTGGGCGATGGGTCCACGGGGATCGTTAGATTGCTTTCTCTCTTTCACGCGTGTTTGAACATTTCTATAAGAAGCAAAGTTGAGATATATTACCATATAGATGGAGGAATAAAAACTGGCCTAGAGATAACAAGATGCTCTTTCGAGTTTCAATCAAACCTTGGGCCGCTTTTCTCTCCGGTGTGTGGCGGGGCAGGGTGGGGGATCGGGCCTGGCTTCGGGGCTGGGCCGGAAGACAGAGGGTCAGTGTTTCCACAGGGTCCCTGTCCGGGTGTGGGCACCAGCCTTACCTCTCTGGGGAGCAGTGTCCGTTCAGAGCCCCAACAGTCTTAGCAATTGTGCCACAAGCAGGCACTTTTACCAGAGGCTCCGTGTGCGTGCGTGTGTGTGTGTGTGTGTGCATGAGTGTGCATGCTTGTACTACACAGAGGTCTGACTTTGCATGTACATGTGTGCACATGTGCTTTTGTGTAGGCACGAACTCACACACGCTTGTGTGCGCACGTATGTTCACATGTGCACGCAATTAGGTATGCACGGTGTGCATGTGCGTGTGCATGCAAGCACGTAGGTGTGTGTGTACATGTCTTCACGTGCATGCATGTGTATCTGTGTGCACACGTGTGCCTGTGTGCACGCGTATGCATACACGTACACGTGTGTGAGCGCACGTGTCTGTGCACGTGTGTCTGTGCATGTATGTGTATGTACATGTAGGACGATAATTTCTCTTCAGGGCTTACCAAGACCTACCCGGGGCCTGGCGTGTGACGGTGATCCAGAATATGAAATATGTAGTGATAACACGGAATGGGGGTTCTTTTCTGAAAAATAGCGACTGAATGTCTAAGCATGTAGGGAATGGTTTGTGACTGTCACTCATGTCTTTAGCCTTCTTTCCTGTAGAACGAAGCCCAAGCCCCTGACCTGCCATTGCCACCGCCCAGGGCATGTGGTTTGCAGAAGTTCATGTTTCTTGAGCACCGGTAGGTGCACTTATGGGGCCGTCTGCCGGCCAGGCCCGCTTCCCGGGCAGCACCGTGGGGGCGTGCCGTGGGGGGTACACGCTTCCCCCACCAGGACCCGCGAGAAGGTGCATCTGCCAGGTCAGAGGACGCTGGATCACGCGCCAGTGGCTGGGGGCCGGAGCGCAACCACGGCCAGGATGGAGATGGCTGGGCTTTGGTCCTGGAGCAGCTGGCGTGGGTGGAGAGGCTCCTGGCGCCTGCGATCAGGGACATTGCCGTGTGCCTCCGCGGCCTTTCCGTGGAGAGTGGCCTGGCCCCGGCATGCTTGTCTGGGGGAAGCGGCTGAGCTGCCCATGGTTTGTGTCGGGACCTTCCGGGAAAGTGGCACACCGGGGGCAGCCCCTTCCTTCCTCTTCAGGATTCAGAGTCCAGCTCCTCAGCTGTCAGGAGTCCTGGGGCCACAGGGTGGGAAGCGGCGCTCATGCTGCTCCCAGCTGCTGGGAGAAATGCATCTGGGGGAGAGGCGTGGTAGGGGTGCGGGCCGGGGAAGGACTGACCCCGGCTGGGCGTGTGTGGGATCGGAGCGGACACGGGATGCCCAGGGGCCTGGGTGGGAGGGGTGGGGAGGGGGGTTGCTCAGAGAAAGCCCGTCCCATCTCCGAAGAGCAGTCTCTTGGGAAGGCCCCACCCTGCATGGTGCATGAAGCCCCACTTTGGCCAGAAAACGCTGGAAACGTCTGAACGAAACTTTCTTGATGCGATGTACGTGACGGCTGTAGGGCTGTCTGCTGGGCCGTAAATAATTTATTGGCGTTCTGAACTTGCAAGTTTCATGATGAAACGCAGTTACCACTAACCATTTGGTTCTGCTCGTCCTCCTGTCCAACATCAACAGTTTCTGAGACGTGCCGGGTGGTGGCCTGAGAGCTGCTTCCCGGCACGCTGGCCGCCCAGGTTGGCGACAGTGGCGCCCGTTCCCTGCTGCTCGGGGCAGACTGGGCTCTGGTTCAGCTGGCGGGACAGGCGGTCCCACTGCACACGCGGACCCGGGGCCTGTCTCGAGAGGCTGCCTGCTTGCGGGCAAGCCTGTCGGCAGGCGATGAGCCCCCTACCCCTGCACAGTTTATGATCGAAGGAACCTGAAGACAGAGCAAGGCATCTTCCGCAGGTTCCTTTGGAAAATATCTCGTGACTCACGACTTCATTAGTACACGGATGGAGGAGAGGGATTCGAAACATGGGTTTGCAACATCCTGGTGCCTGTTCCACAGGAACCTAGAGGCCCACGCAGGGGACACGTCCTCCCGGGACATCCCCCGCAGACTGCTCAGATTTGGGTACAGGAAGGAAAACACTCCCATTGTGTTGTACGGTGTGCCTGCTGTGTGTCATTGATGGCGCCCTACAAAAGTGGAGTACATCATTTACACATCCGGAGTCCAGCAGAGTCGGGCTATTAACATTCTGTAGCTGGCGGGTCTGTTCACTGGGGGTGTGAACTCTGTGATGGCTCCCAAGGGCAGGAGAGTGTGCTGAAAATGCAGGAGATTTAGCCGCCCATAAACATATTAAATCGTTACAGTTTGTTTATGATGGCGCTCCACTTGGACTCCAGGATGATTTTCTCTTCCACTTTGCAGACCTCTTTGATGTGTCCCGCGGATTTCACAGTGTGCTGCACGCACACGGGACACGGTGAGTGTGGAAACTCATTTGAAGCGTCCCCTCTGCCTGGGTCAGCAGCGTATGGAATGCTTTCTTAAGAGCGGGAGACGCCTGCCCACTTCAGAAGGCCGGCGGGCTGGCTGCCCAACCGGGGGTGGCAGCAGTGGGGCCCAGAGGCTTTCCCTCCCTCTGCACGGCTCAGCCCTGAGCTGCCTCCGCCTCCCTTGCTGCCAGGACAGGCCCGGGGGCAGGTTTCGGGGAGGCGAGGGCTTGTGGCCAGTGCAAAGCAGAGCTGCCCGCTGCTGCCTGGGGTTCTCCTGGTTCGATCCGGCCCGGCAGAGCTGGGTGTGTGTGTGTGGGGGTGCAGAGGGCACAGAGGGAATGGGGCCCCAGGTGGACGTCCAGTTGGCGAGAACTCTCAGGGAACAGGTGTGGGGGGGGCGGATTTCCCGGGACCTGGGTTTTTCGAGTAGAAGCATTCAGAATATCCCGGGGGCACAGCACGTGCGTGGGCTCCACTTGGGCAGAGGTGACACGTGGCCAGACACAGCTGGAGGATGTGGAGAGCCACTGCCTTCAGAGCCCTGGTCAGGGTCAGTCCAGAGCCGTAAAGAGACTCGGGCGGGGTCCAGGGAGTGCTCGGCGTGTGCCGTGTCTGCCGCGGCCCTGTGGACAGCCTGGGCCACGGCCAGGCCGTGGCTTCGGTCTCAGTTTATCTTGAGGACAAAGAGAATATTTCCATCGCTGTCTACCCTTTTCTCCATCGGCCACATAGCCATTTTTTCATACAGCAAGGGCTTAACCAGATCCTGTTCGTATTCTTGTAAGAGAAACGCTTGGTTCCTCTGTGCCGAGACTCATTCTAAGCTCTGGAAAGTACTACATGAGGAGACCGCATTCTTGCTCTGGAGAAGGACCAGCGTCGTAAGACCGAGCCTCAGGTTAGAACACGGCGAGGTGGGGCAGGGAATCCGGTGGGCACCCAGAGGCCCAGGAACTGGCCCCAGACATCCAGGGATGACCCCTTTCCTGGGGGGTTATGAATGTGTGTGTGCTGCGGGCGTGGGTGGTTCCCGCGGGGGGCCCTCTGTGAGGGGAGGGACCCGGGATGCCACGGCAGCCTCGAGGCTGGATGACGCAGACTCCAGGAGGGGACGGTTCAGTCTGAGACACACATGCCACCACCTCAGTGCCGTGGCTTCGCGGGCACCAACACCGCGCTGGCTCTGGGCATGACCACCCCTGCCATCGCTGTGGGCTCTCTCGGAGGCCGGGCACCTGAGGCGTTCCGGGAAGGTATGCTGTGGTATTTCAGGGTTTGGGCAACACTGAGTTGCGGGCTAAACCCCCGAGGGATCGAGGCAACGGCCATGGTGCAAAACTGAGTTTGGCCACCTTGGCCAGCTACTCTGTCTCGCCCTGCCTCAGTTTCCCCACTGTCAAATGGGGATGGCCATGATATCTGTTGCATGGGCTTTTCATGAGGATTAACTGAGATAAATTACACAACACACTTTATGCATGTGCCTGCTGCCTAGGAAGCACCCAGGGGGCTTTTGCTACTGTTGTCCTGATGCCCCTTTCTAATGGATTTTACCGGGCAAAATCATCATCTCTGCTACAGGTGAACTCTCTGGGAACGTAGTTTCCATGTCTGTAAGCAGTGGGATCTCTCTTTTGCTATTTGTTTCCTTATGCAGGTCAGAATCAGAACGTGCAGGAAGGGGACACCTGGGGGGCTCAGTCAGTTAAGCGTCCAACTTCAGCTCAGGTCATGATCTCGTGGTTTGTGAATTCAAGCCCTGTGTGGGGCTCTGTGCTGACAGCTTAGAGCCTGGAGCCTGCTTTGGATTCTGTGTTTCCCTCTCTCTCTGCCCCTCCCCTGCTCACCTCTGTCTCTCTGTCTGTCTGTCTCTCAAAAATAAATAAACATTAAAAAATTAAAAAAAACAAGAATATGCAGGAAGGATCACCACAGAAATTTAATTGCCATGGTACGTACTTATCTGGCATTGGGTAATCGCTCTTTGAGACCGCCGGGTGAGGCTGTTGGGATGCGGTCACCATCACTGTTAAGCCCTTGTGTGTGGCTATTGACAAGTAACAGCACAGAACTCCAGATATACGCTGGCGCGGATCCAGTGATAGGAGCTGCCCCAGGGGCCCCGTGTGTCTTGTTTACTCATAAAAGGAGATTCGACTCATCACCGGCTCTTTCCAGGAAGTGTTTTCCTTCATAAAATGAAGTCACGGCCACCAGCAACTCTTCCCCGAGAAATGGAACCCGCCGTCGGACCTCTGTTAACCATCAGTGACTTTGGGCCCGAGAAACGTGCCACGAACTTTGAGGCGGAATGTAATTTTGATCCCAGTTTCCCCAGACCAGCTCTCCCAACGAGAATCCCACCGTGTGAGTCCCAGGGGCCGGTCAGATGGATGTCGGGCAAGGCAGGTATTAGGTCCAGGATTGGCCTCTGCTCTTTCCTAAGGAATGTCTAGACTAGGGAGCCCCTTGACTGCTGTGTGTGTGTCAGATCATGGACGTCCTCGTCAAATCAATGACAAAGACTATTGTTGGGAAGCAGTGTGAGCCATTAGCCACTCCGGCTGGTCCTGGTAACCACGCACGGGCTGCCCACGCTGGAAGACGCAGGCGTGAGCAGATGGGGAGTACAGAGCCTTGGACCTCACACGCTGGTCTCAGGAATGTGCTGGGCAGAGTTAGGCCCGGGCTCTGATGGACACTCCTGTTCACGGTGCGTTTATATCTGGGTCTCGTGCCTTGGCGACCAGTCCTGGAAATAGCAGGGTTGCACCAGGAAGGTTCCAGAAGCTCTGTCTGCAAATGGTCACAGATTGATGAGATTGGAGAGGAAGAAGCTGCCCCATGGAGCCAGACAGGGTGGGGACGTGGCTGAAACCAGGAGTCGGTGCCTGGGAAGCATCTGGGAGTATCAGCTCTAGCCAGGCCGAGGATCGGAGCCCAAGTCCACGGCCAGTGTCGGCGTGGCAAATGTCAATGGCTGACGAGTGGACACCAGCCTCCTGGAAGAGGAGTCGGAGCCGGAAGCTGGCGGGCAAACGTGGCCGTGGGGCTGGGCACGTGGACGGAAACCGAGCACAGTCTGACGGAGTCGCAGCCCGCCGGCTCCAGGCTGCCTCTCAGGGACCAGGTTGGCCTTCCAGGCACCTGTGGCATCTGATGTGCACGAGGGTCTCAGCATACCTGGTGTTGCCCTTGTGGAGTTTTGCCGACATTCATTCATTCACTCACTCACTCATCGGTGTTACCTGAGCACTGCTATTTGCCACACACTGTTCTGGGCACCGTGAGGCCTCCTGGTCCTAACGCGAGGCTTGGTCGGCGTCCTCAAGGCTACTTACATCTAGCAGGGAAGATTCGACACACTTACTCATATACACAGGTGAAGCCGAATTAGGGAGTTTCGAACGTGGGCTCAGAAATGACTGCAGAGCGAGGGCCGTTGGTGGCTGGGGACACTTCTGCAGCTGCTGCCTGGAAGGACAGGAAGGAGTGAATGGTTTCTCTTTATTTTAAAACACACACACAAAGCAGGGTCTAAAACACATACACCCAGAGTATTGGCTTCCTCTGGCTCCTGCAAAACCAATCACCACAAACTAGGAGGCTTAAAACCAGAGAAGTCAAGGTGCGAGCAGGGCCGCCCTCCCTCGGAGGCTCCAGGGTGGGATCCGTGTCCCCAGCCTCAGCCTCCGCCTCTTCAAGCTGCCTGGTCTCTCTGTCTTCTCTTCTGGCTCCTCTGGAGACACTTGTCATTGCCTTTAGGGCTCACCTGGTTAATCAGGAAGATCTCCCCTCGAGAGCCTGTTTATTTACATCTGCAAAGACCCTTTTTCCGAGTAAGGTCACATTCCCAGGTCCTGGGTGTTAGGACTTGGGCATAGCTCTTCTGGAGGGTGGGGGCAGTTCACCATTTAACCTGCCACACCCAGTTAAGAAAATAACGGTGAAGCAGAGCACAAGCAGGGTCAAGTCAGAATGTTCTGGAACCTTAGAGGTTCTCGGTGTGGGGTAGCCAACTGTCTGTCTGCCAAGACCATCCTGGTGTGAGTGCTGAAATTCCCAACTCCCAGGACCTTCCCAGTCCTTAGACATTGGGAAAGTCGGTCATCCTGTTGGGAAAGTCGGTCATCCTGCATTTCCCAACCTGGTTACCTCCCCTCTCTCCAGCTCCCCGCCTGGCAAACACTATCCTGAAATTGAACTTGACCCCTGGCTTGCCCTAGTGTCATGTCACTTGCATGGGTACTGCTTAATCATTTGTTTCTCTCTTCTTGAAGTTGAGAAATGTGATTATACAGTCTGGAGGTTGTTTATTTCTCCGCTTGAATTTGTGATGTTTTATTTCTATGTATGTATGTATATTTTGAGGTGGGGAGGGGCAGAGAGAGAGAGAGAGACAGAGAGACATCGTAAGCAGGCCCCGTGCTCAGCACAGAGCCTGACTCAGGGCTCAATCCATGAGATCAGGACCTGAGCTGAAATCAAGTCAGACACCCGACCAGCAGAGCCCCCCAGGCGCCCCATTGACATTGTGACTTTGAGGTTTGTCTACATCCACGCACATGGCTAGTTTGTTCCTCCCACTGTGCAATACTCTGTGGTCTGTGTATACCAGTCACTGTTGGTGGGAGCGTCGGGTCATTTGGGGCCCCGGTGAGCTGCGATCCTGCCATTCTGGCGTCCTTCTGCTGCACGGGCAGCAGTTTCTCAAGGATGTACCCCGACGGCCCCCTTTCTGCAGGGCTTTGATTGGGACACGTACAAGTTGTAGGTGATGGCAGGCTTCCTGCAAAGTGGATGCCGCTGTTCGCACTCTGCCCCCAGGGTCGCGGCTTTGGTGGGCCTGCACCCCCCTCATCCCCGGGATGTCCCACATGTCCAGTCCCTCTCAGAGACAGGATGCTTCTAGGGTCATAATATGTTTCGATATCCGGTCAAGGAAGTGCTCCTACCCCTGCTAGCACGTTATCATTTTCCAGGAGTGTTTTCAAAATCCTTAGTTGTCGATTCTTCAGTGTGCAGTTTAGAATAATCCTCAAGTTCCATATTAAGAATGAACGTGTTGGGATTTTGGTTGGACTCATATGGAATTTGTAGATCAATTTGAAGAGAGATGATCATGTGGGGACCTTGAGGTTTTCTACGGCCCTGGTCAGTATCTCTGCTTCTCTACATCATCTTTACCGCTTCCCAGCCCAGTTTTCTGGTTTTCTGCACAAGAGGCTTGTGAACATTTTGTTGCATTTGTTCTTAATACGTTGTGTTTTCGTTGCCCTCATCCACGACACTGTGGTGGTCTGGATTGTTTGACGCTTGTCCCTTTGAGAGGTGGAGCTGGGTTTTCTTCCCCGGGAGGGTGGGCCGAACTTCTTCATTTGTTTCACCGACCAGGTGAAAGCTGGAGGGTCACGTGTGGCTCCAGGGTGCGGGGCTGTGCTGCGTGCTCACTGCCAGGAGGCGAAGAGTTCCAGATCCCCCCACACGTCCACCGACTCCCCGGCTGGGGTGTGCACTGTGGGACTCCCCCTCGCCTCCTGTGTGCTCCCCGGGGACGGAGGGGTGCTGCTGGGTGCTGGTCAGAGTCCTGGCTCCCCGCCGGGTCTGCGCTGACACCCCGGCACGGGTGGAGGTGCCTTGTCACTGCCCAGTACAGGTGGATGTCCGGGCTCCCCCAGGCCTTTGCTGGCTGGGTGGGGGTGCGGCCAGTTTTCCCGATGGCTGGGGGAAAGCTGTTGTTGTCTGTAAGCTTTCTGTCTTTGTTAAAAAAAAATGTTTACGTATTGGGGCGGTCAGTCGAGTGTCTGACATCAGTTCAGATCACGATCTCGCCGTTTGTGGGTTCAAGCCCCGCATTCGACTCTGTACTGCTTGGGATTCATTCACTCCCCCTCTCTCTGCCTCTCCCCTGCTCACACTCTCTCTTAAAATAAATTAATAAACTTAAAAAAATTTTTTTTAAATAAACAAAAGTAGGGGTACCTGGGTGGCCCAGGCAGTTAAGCGTCCAACATCAGCTCAGGTCATGATCTCTGGTTCACGAGTTTGAGCCCTACGTCAGGTTCTGTGCCGACAGCTTGGAGCCTGGAGCCTGCCTCAGATTCTGTGTCTCCCTCTCTCTCTGCCCCTCCCCCGCTTGCACTCTATCTCTCTCAAAAATAAATAAACACTAAAAAATTTTTTAAAAATGTTTATTTTTTTTTGAGAGAGAGCATGAGCAGGGGAGGGGCAGAGGGGGAGAGAGAGAGAGAGGGAGAGAGGGAGAGAGAGAGAGAATCCTAAGTAGGCTCCACACTGTCAGCGCAGAGCCTGATGTGGGGCTCAAACTCCTGAACCGTGAGATCATGACGTGAGCTGAAATCGGACGCTTGCCTGATGGAGGCCACCGCACCCACCCCACCCCTGTGCCCCTGTAAGCCTTCTGTCTTGATGGGGCTCCTTCCTCGTCCTGTTGTCTGGCTTCCTGTCAGCTCCTGCCGCTGTTTGCCACTGGCGGGCTCGGTCCGCTTCACAGCCGGGCGTGTGCAGCAGAAAGGAAGCCCAGAGGCCTCCTCCGGGTCCCTGTCTGTGTGCCTTCTCTCCACCCTCCAGAATCTTCCGATGTTCCTTGACGATAGCGTCAGGGGCTTCCGTGACCCCGAGCAGGAGGAACGGCGCATGCGCTCCATCTTTCTGGGTGTGGAGACCAGAGTTTTTAATTTCAGTCATCATATTTTTCATCCGCAGAAATTCTATTATTCAACTCTGCTCTTTGCTCCCATGTTTCCCTTCTATTTCTTTAAAACATCAATCACAATAGGCTTTTCCCGCCTGCTTCTGTTGCTTTTGCCGCTTCTCACTCATGGCAGTTTATTTCCTGACTTGGAGATCAGCTGCTCCCTTCCTTGAATTCTGTGGGATTCTCTGAGAGGTGTGTTGAGATTGATTTCCTCCAGAGGAGCTCCACGTCCGCCTCCTCCCTCTGACCCGGGCGCCGCCAGGCACCCAGCTCCACATCCGCCTCCTCCCTCTGACCCGGGCGCCGCCAGGCACCCAGCTCCACGTCCGCCTCCTCCCTCTGACCCGGGCGCCGCCAGGCACCCAGCTCCACGCCCGCCTCCTCCCTCTGACCCGGGCGCCGCCAGGCACCCGGCTCCACGCCCGCCTCCTCCCTCTGACCCGGGTATTGCCGCCAGGCACCAACATAATTTAAATGTCTTGCTTGACATTTCTGGATTAAAAACAGTGTGAATTCAGACAGTGGACCCACACAAGGATGGGGTGTGGTGTTCAGGGCAGTGTTTCCTCCTTCCCCTGTGTTAGGGTGAGAGGATACAAGACCTCTGCAGTCCCATCTTTAGGCAGGAGACTCCATTAGATTCCCTACCTGGAGTGGTCCTTGGGTTCATGTTCAGACATTGTTGATCTTCTGCCCCATTTTAATAGTTTTCCATTCTGGTGTCTGTCCTGCCACCGTGGCACTGGGAAGGGGATGGTGGGCGAGGCTTTCTTTGGTGGGAGTCAGAGGCAGGCTTTTTAGGCAGCAGGGCTGTCCAGGGAAGGCACAGAGGGCTGCACTTGGGGGCCAGGCGGGGTGGATCGTGCAGGGCAGGGCCAGGGCAGCGGGGCAACCTCATCAGGGCTGTTCTGAGATGAGGGCCTTGGAAGCAAGGCTGGGGACTCTGCCGCTATTTTACGGGAAATGATCATCATAAGATATGGGGAAGGTCTTGGGCGGGGGGGGGGGGGGGTCGTGTAGGGCAGAGGCGAGCGGGGAAGAGCAGGGGTGGGGGGGTGACCTGAGTGGGAGCAGGTGAGGTGCTGAGAGCACAGGTGGGAGGGCACAGGTGTGGAGCAGACGCAGGAATGACGGGGCTCTGCATGCGGTGAAGTGTTGTGGCCAAGTTGCTGGTGCGGAGGCTTCGGGAGTCCAACAAACATCCAGGAGAGGTGTCATCACTTCCCCCACGGGGGAGGGAGGCCAGGAGGAGACTTCAGGAGGGACTGAGCCAGAGGCATCCTTTGGGATGTGCCTCTGGGGTTTCCCCAAGCCGGTGGGGATGTTCCAGAGCTGGGGAGTACAGCCCGGAATGGCTTTCCCATGTCTATGAAGTGTTGGGACCCAGCGCCCTGGTCTGCAAGGGGGAGCGCCTTCCCCAGGACCGTGCAGTGAGGCCTGCAGACCCTCTCCTCCAGCCTTCTGGATGTCACCTCCTGTGCCCGCACCTGCCTCTGTGGGAGAGCAGGCTGGCATTCTGCTCCTCCAGCTGGTGATCCAGGAAGTTATGTCAGCTGGTGCCTGCCAAGATTTGGTCAGGAATGCCGCCTGACTGCCTTTGGTGGACTTCGGCTCCCGTGTTCCTCTTGGCTTTCCTGTCTCCATCGCAGGAAAGCTCCGCACCGTGAAACCCGAGTTCTCCCTCTACAGGGTGTCAGGAAACCAGAGGCCCAGTGAGGCCGGGAGTGGGCGGCATCCCCAGGAGTGGGGCCTGGTCCTCATGTGGTGGGGTTTCTCTCTCTGCAGTCCCGGGCAAGGGAGAGAGCTTTGGGCAGGACCAGGCAGCCTGCCACGGAGCCACGACCCTCTCCAGGTGGTCTCACTGCTGGGGCCTCTTGGATGGAGGGGGGGAGCTTCTCCCCGTGTCCTCGGTGCCCATTATGTTGACCCAGCAGGAAGCCTTCATAAATGCTGGACAGAAGACTGGTCTCCATATAGAAGGAGGGGCGACACTTTCAGAAAGCACGTCTGACCTTCCTGGGACCGACTGCATCCTGTGATTCCAGATAATTCAGCTCCTGACCGTCTGCATGTGTCGTCCACTGGGGCCACGCGGGTGCCTGCTCCCCGCCTGTCTGTCTGTGTGGTGAGGGCCCAGCTGTGACCGCGGCAGCTGCCTGTGCCCACGGCAACTGGCCACGATGGGCCCCGTGTGGCACACGGCAGACCACTTGGTTTACTGTGACTGTGAGTGTCTGGGAAGCATTTCATGATAATGGATCGTCCCCAAAGTTGGTGATGAAATAGGCTTCTCGCTGTCTATGAAATGGTGGAAAAATCACTCGGATCCTGTGGCAAAAACAGCACTTTCTGCCCGAGAGAGGAAGCTGTTTGTTCCTTTTTCCCCGGAACGTCAACATGAAATCTCTTCCTCTGTGTTCCAGAATCTTGCCCTTGCAGGGGGAGACAAGAGAGTAGGAATAAAGTTTTGTATTTTCTTCTGTAATTGTGCTTATTTAGTGCTGAGAAATATTTACATCGGGTAGTAATGCGTGAATTCCTGGGGCGAACCAGTGGACTCGAGGGCATGTTTCCTTGTTGTCTGTCATTCCCATACCCTCCCGGCCTCTCTAATCCCTTCTGCCACCAGCAATGTGCTGTTGGAAGGTAAACTGAGGCACAGTACAGCTTTTCAAGGGTTTTTTTGAGCAAACGTTGACTCAAACTGGCAAGTGCCAAACTGAAAGTGGATGGGAGCACCCCTCCCCCAAAAGGAGCTGGGGAGGGTTGTCTGTAGAGAAGTGGGGAAACAAAGCAAAGGAAAAGGTTTGACCACAGTTGAAGCGGCTGCCTGCTCGGCTGTGTGTTGTGACTGGGACGATAGAGAGGCACGTGTACCCGAAAGGGGAAAGCTGTTGCGGGAATTGGCTCACTCTGTAACGGAGGCCGAGAAGCCCCCTGATCTTCCCTCTGCCAGCTGGAGAGCCAGGAAAGCTGAGGTGTGGTTCCGTCCGAGTCTGGAGGCCTGAGAGCGAGGGGAGCCAGTGCTGTGAGTCTAGTCTGAATCCAAAGGCGGAGAGTCAGGGGCGCTGATGCCCAAGTGCAGGGGAAGAGGGATGCCCCAGCTCAGAGGAGAGGAGCCCGTTTGAACCTCCTCCCATTTGTTCTAGGCCCACCCTCGACGTGCTGGATAATGCACTGTGGAGAGCGTATTCTTTCCTTGGTCTATTCAATCAAGTGCTAGTCTCTTCCAGAAACACCCCCAGAAACTCTGTTTTGCCAGCAATCTGGGCATCCCTTAGCTCAATCAAGGCGACACATAAAATTAACCATCAGAGATGGGAACCTCCTGAGCAGTATATGTTACACTGGGGTGTGTGTGTGTGTGTGTGTGTGGGCGGGGGGAGGTCATCAGCCAAGTGCAGATTCCCAGGCCCCCCCGTGGATGCCACAGAATGAGGACTCTGGGAGGTGGGTACTGGGATGCATGGTGCTCACCAGCACTCAGGAGATTCTAGTACACTGAGGTCTCGGGTCCCGAGCCTTAAGGAGGCTGCCGGTCCTCCCCCCAGCAGTGGGGAGTGGAGGCTGGGTCCGGTGCTGAGCCTGGCTGGGCCACAGGCAGGTGCAACACTGCTGAGCCAGGTCACGGAGGGCCGCGAGCTGGAATCATCTGTGGGAGCTTTGAAAAGCTACAGATGGCTGGCCTCCACCCCAGAGATGTGGGATTTGTTGGTCTGGGGAGGGCCCTGTAAAGCTTTCCCCTGGGCTATTAATGGGTGGCCATGTCAAGAGCTTCACGTTGGGGCATCAGATTTTGGGGGCCCATACTACAGTGCTCACCGTGGCAGGATTCCCTCTTCCTTTGGGGTGCCTTCGAGACAGGAAATATCCCTGTCCCCTGGAAATTAGGCTTGGCCACGTGACCGGTTCTGGCCAATGTGTTGCCGGAAGTGATGTTGCTCCCGGGGGAGGGAGGTGCGGGTACAGGTGCAGGTGGGAGCGGCCCGTGCCGGTCCATGAGCACCGTGGGCCTGTGCTGTGGGTGAGAGACCGTCTGGCTGTTTGCACTCGCTGAGGTCTTGAGCTGGTTCGTAACTGTTTTCTACCCTGGCTTCTCCTGGTAGACACATCTGGTTTTATAAAAAGGTACTAAAACTAAAGAGTTCTGTGTCATAAGTGCCTTCTTCGTTACCTTAATAGAACAGGTCAACTGCGTTTTCTTGTTTTTAGTTTTTCCTCCTGTTTTGTTTTTAAAATGTCACCCATTGATAGATGAAGCCAGCCTTTGATGCTAAAATATTTTCCATTGTCAAGGCAGTGCGCTGTAAAACGTATTCAGTTCAGGGAACTTGGTTATTTAGTTTGTCCCTAGGAAACGAGTGTGATGTCAGGCAAAAAGATCCAAAATGATTAGAGCAAGTGGTGGTCTTCTCTCACGGAGAAAAATGCCTCCAGAAAATTGATTGATCTTTGAGCGATATGCATGCTGGCACTCTGTTCTCTTGGCTTTTACCAAGGGAAATCTCAAGTTAGGGAGAAGGAAGAAAATACACCACTTACTTTAAAATGCATTTTTTTTTTCCAGGGGAAAATTTAGCAGCTGTGATGGTTACTCAGCTTTTTTGTGAGAGCTTTTTTTTCAACGTATAATACATTAGACTCTACCGTAAGCTTCCTGCCAAGGTGAGGGCTTGCATTAAGCAAGCGATGGTTCCTACTTGATTTAATTCTTGAGCAGAGTGATGGCCGGGCTTAGAGAAGGAACAGGAGGATAATAGAGGTGAATTTATTGAGTTCAAGTGTCCCGACATTTGCATTTTGTGAAATTTCTGTTCATGCTTCAGGGAGAAATAATTTTAAAATACTAGTGAGAGGAAGCAGCCTTTAGAAAAATTCAATACATACCTTAAAGTTATTTTTCTAGCTCTGAACTGCTATTTAGGGTTGAGTTATCATATGACTCTTTTTGGAAAGCTGAAATTCAGTTGACAAGGGGCAATTTGATTTTTCTGGAATGTTTTATATGAAGGGAGGACTCTTGTAGATACCCAAACTGCTGAGAATATAGGACAGGAGACTGCTGATAATGACTTGCTCTTCCTGTAGCACCTCTGGAGGGGCGTGTGGAATATGCTGTGATATATTCTAGGGGCCTTCCGCATCCAGGGCAGCGTGGGAGGGGACGAGGGGGCATGGAGCTCCGGCCCTTTGTGTGTGTTGTCTGGCACAGCCCAGCGGGTGATTTCATCCCCAGGAAAGCTTGAAAAGCAGAGAGAGCTATTTAAAAAAACAAAAAAATTTTTTAATATTTATTTACTTTTTTTTTGAGAGAGAGAGACAGAGCACAAGCAGGGGAGGGGCAGAGAGGGAGAGAGACACACACAGAATCCGAAGCAGGCTCCAGGCTCTGAGCTGTCAGCACAGAGCCCAACGCGGGGCTCGAAGTCGTGAACCGCTAGATCATGACCTGAGCCGAAGTCGGCTGCTTAACCAACTGAGCCGCCCAGGCGCCCCAGAGAGAGCTATTTTCGATAAGATTCCTGGGATGATGCTCACAAGGACATAATACACCAATGAAGGGGTGTGATTTTTCAAATCAACACCGTTGTAAGGACGTGCGGGGACACTCACCCAGGAGGACACTGACCTCCCTGGGAGCAGGTTTGGGTCGTGGACACTAGACTGGCCATTGCCACCTGAAAACTCGGAAACTCCTGTGGGACTGCCTGCCTCTCTTCCCCCTGGGACCATGCTCGCTGGAGAGGAGAGGGTGGGTCGTACGTCAGAGGGAAGCACAACTGCTCAGATGCTCGCTCGTCCTGGGGAAAGGCTGGAGCCACGCTGAGGATGTGACTGTCTCTGGCTGGCTTCCTGTGTGGGCGCCAGCCTGGCCTCGTGGTACAGTGTGGAATCTCTGGGCCCCAGGAGCCTCAGATGAAATCCTGCTCTCCTCCCGGGCCGTGCTCATCCCTGGTGGCTTTGAGCAAGGTGCCCTTATGGAGGCCGGGGGCCAATAATCAGGGCAGCTTTGCATCTCTGTGGGGTTAGCAAGGAGCTTCCTCCCGTGGTCCCCCTCCTCCCACTCAAGGGGAAGATGGAGGGGAGGCTCCCAGAGGACAGAGCTGGGAAAACGGGGGAGGCGATGATGCAGCGGCGTAGGTCTGTCCAGACCACAGCCTGTTGGCTATCTTTCGGCCAGTCTGTGAGCTCAGCTCTGCGGGAGCCCCTGGGGCGGCACCTGTGTCACGGCCTCACCTTACAGTCCTGAGACATCGGCCGTCTCGCCCTTAGCAGGTGGGTTTCTAAGACCTCAGAGCCCCCTCTCCTGTGAAGTTGAGCACCACCCGCTGTGCGCAGCGCTGCCTGATGCCCCTCGTCCCCGTCACTCGTCCCCGCGTGCCGTTTGGCCGGGAGCCAAGCAGTTACCCTGACCGTGGAAAAGCATTGCTCTCTGACCCTAGTGGGCAAAATTCCTTCCAAAATAGTTTTCTGAGGGCTTTTCAAAAATGGGACATTGTAGTGAGGGTTGCTCTCCTCTTAAGTGGCTGTGTCATTGTATTGGTCACACTGTGGGCTGATGTTGGAGAATGAAAAACACACAAGCACTTGGTTAAATCAAGGCTCCTGTGTAGATTATTGCAACATTCAGTTTCGATGCAGCGTTTATGCTTTTATTAGAACAGCGACACCGTTTGCTCTCTGCCGAGGTGAAGTCACGGCCCACGGTGGACACAGCTGCGTTGGAACTGTTAGCAATTCGAACAGCAGGGCTCCCTTGAACCCCAAGAGTTACATGTGTGTCCGCATAACTGTGGGTGTTTTGCCCAGAGCAGAGATGAAAACCAGGGTGGAATTTCCCATGTAATCGCTCAGGCCACCACGGGTCAGGGATATGAGAACAGAGACGTTGTGGGCAGTAGTGAGACAGCGCAGGAGAGCAAAAGCCACAGGTCGGAAGTCCCCGGGGCCTGGCGGGGCTCTGGACCCTTCCTGAAGGTGGGCTCCTTTGCGTGTTGGGAGCAGTTGACTCTGTTTGTTGGGGGGAGGCTGAGACGTGGCTGCCGTCCCTTCCAGGTCCCCCGCGGCCTGCAGGCGTCACCCGGGGGGCAGTCATACTGCTGCTCCATTGTCACAAGAGCTGGGGGGACCAGCAGTTGTCAAGGTAATCAGCCACCATGCTCATGTACGTGGGAATTTTATAAAACTCATTTCCGAATTGTTCGTTTGGGTAAACACATTGGGCTTGACTCTGTCTCAGTTTATGGCATCTTGGGGGAAAACTTGAAATGGGATTTTTCGAGATGGCCTTGATGGTTTCCTTGCTAACGTCCTTGTCCCCATTCACTGGTATTGCCTGCTTTTTGGGACTCAGTCATTCTAGCTCTGTCCCGACTGGGAGGCTGGGAACAGGCCTCTCGTGTGCTGAAACGGGTCCCCGCTGGTCCAGTTCCCGGCTCCTCGGCACCTGGGTTTGCGTTCAAGGTGGGGGAGGGGGGGCGCTGTGGCAGAACCGTGGGGCAAGGAGCCACAGAGATGTCAGCACCAGAGTGACCCTTCGCTGGCTCTCTTCCTGCTGCCTGCTGGTCCCGCCCCCCTCCTGGGAGCTCCTCCTCCTTTGAGGATAATAGATGAAAAGGATACTCTGGGAGCCCTGATCCTGGGAGCACGTGGTTTCATAACTGGAGGGGTTTGCATCACCCTCCTGAGAGTATTCTTGGAATTAAACCCACATAAATATGGTTTTATTGTTCTCAAGCAGTGTAACTACTGAACTCTGCAGTGGTTTTTCTGTAATCCAGTTTCAGTATATTTAGAAAAGTATCCTTCTTATTAATGTGCATTTTTACTGTTCTGGTTAGAGGCTGCTCATCAAACACCTTCCCCGCTGCGTTCTGGATCTTTCCCTCTGGCACACGCATACGGTCAAGTCTGTTAAGTTCACGTTGCCATCTACGTGATCGTTCTAGGGCCTGTGGCTTTTCAAAAATGTTGAACTGTTTCCCAGTCAACTAGTATAGTGTAGTAGTTAGGAGAGGAGACTCTGAGGTCAGATTCTGCAGGTTCCCTCCTCCCGCTTTCCAGCTGTGATACACGGCCTTGGCAGTTCTCCTCTGCCCATCGTGCTAACGACTCATAAACTGAGCTTACAACAGTACTCCCAACTCAAAGCCTTATTGTGGGGACTAAGTACTTAGGCCATTGTCGAGCATAGTAAGAATTTGGTAGCAAATCTTGGACATGATGATGTAGGTCCAAAGTCTCCCGTCTATATTGGCACCTGAAAATTCAAAATAATTGGAGATGAACCAAGTGTCCGTGGAAGTGATAATGACCAAGTTTCCACGCCTGGTGGTGGGCGGTGGGCCAGGTGTGGACCAGCCCTCCCACTGATAACAGCCGCAGGAGCTGGAGAAGGAATCCACAAGTTCTGTTTGGAAACTCGGGGGAACTGTGGGCTTCTCGGGGAGGGCAGACCTGGGAGTCTGAGGGTCACTGGGGTGGATCTTACCCTGGTGGTGTTTGCGGTTTCTGGAAGCGGCGGCTCAGAGGCTGAGGAGACCAGCAAGTTTTCAGCAGGTGCTGGGGGCTGAGAAGCCAAAACGTAGAGTCAGAGTTTGGTAACTCCAGGGGCCGGTTGTGATCTCCAGGACAGGCATGGGAAGAGTTGCAGATGCCTATGTAAGCATCAAGCTAGCAGAGGTAACAAATAGAGTGATAGAAATATTTAAGGAGTCTGCAAGTTGGCAAGAAAGGGATACAGGAACATAGAGGAGGAAGGACAGAGAGAAGGCAGATCGTGAGATTGTGCATTCATTTCAAAGATGTCAGCAACGCCTGGGTTTGGGCTTTGGGACTTCAGAAATTTACAACTCAAGAAAGAGAATAAGCTGGAAATAGAAGAGTGCACACAGACAAGCTTTCGATCCCTCAACCCCGATTGGATTAAGGTGAGTCCTAGTGACCCTCGTTTAGCCACCAAAAAGAATACAAGTATGTACTCTCTGGAGGAGAATACACTGTCGAAATCGTCAAATCACATGTACTATTTTCATATACAAAGTTCTAAATTTCCTAAGACACACCCCCACACAGAGTAGCTAGCATAGGAGGAGATGAGGTGTAATGAAAAATCAAGGGGCGCCTGGGTCGCTCAGTCTGGTAAGCGTCTGACTCTTGATCTCAGCTCAGATCATGATCTCGCAGTTTGTGAGTTCGAGCCCTGTACTGGGCTCTGTGCTGACAGTGTGGAGCTTGACTGGGATTCTCTCTCTCTTCCTCTCTCTCTGCTGCTGGTCTGCTCATGTGTGTGCGGGCTCTTTTTCCCTCAAAATAAAGAAATAACCTTAAAAATAATTAAAACATCAGAATAAGCACATGGCACAGTCATGGCATCCAGGAAATGGAACTTACCAAACATGAAATTATAGAGTTATCCGTCACAGAATTTAAGATAGCTATGCTCAGTATGTTCGTGAGATGAGATTGAGAAATTTGACAAAATATCGGGAATGATACAAATAAGAAAATGGTAATTCTAGAACTAGAAAGCCCAATGCTGAGCTGAACTGTTCAGGGGTTGAGTTTAATAACCCTCCAGACCAGGGAAGAGGGAGTCAGGAACTCTGAAGGGAGGTGAGAAGGCCACATCAGAATCGAGTGACCCAGAGACAAAAGGATCGGAAAAAAGCCACAAAGCCGTCAAATATTAGGATGTAGGATGAGGTCTATGAGATACACAGGGAAAGATGATTGAATACTGGCAGTTCCTTGGGGTGGAACTCGTGACATTAAGTTGGGGCTCACTGGGAGAGATGTGAGGATACCAAGAGACCCTAAATGCCAAATTCAGGAGTGCTCGGAAACTTTGGATAAGATATAAAGAAAACTGCTCTCCACGTTATAGCAAAACTGAAAGCCCAGGCTAAGAGAAAACCTTAAAAGGAGCCAAAAAGTAAGCAAAAAGCAAACAAACAAAACAAAAACCCCCCACATAGGACTTTGAGAGAAGCAACAAAGTTTGACAGCTGGCTTTTCAACAGAACTACGAGGCTCCAGCAGTAGCCGCACGCCGGTTTGAGGCACGAGGGAAAAAGCTGAGTCCCTAGTGTCCTGTGCTGTGCTGTGACAGCAGCTCTCAGACAGGAAGCCAGAAAAGGATTCTGAGACAAACTGAAACCATCAAAGAGAACAGTAGGAGGAATACAGAAGAGTTGCGTCCAAGCAGGAGAAAAACGATTCCAGATGGTAGTTTAGGGAAACAAACGAATTAGGAGCAAAGAGAAGGGTAAACGTGAGGGCGTATTTAAAAGCATATTTGTAATAATAATGCCTTGTGGGTGTTTAATGTATAGTCTCAAAACACATAAATTCAGCAGCATACAAGTTGGGAAATGGTTAATGGAGCTAAATTGTTCTAATTAGAGGGAAACATAGCCTTAAGTGCATATATTGGGGAAAAAGCTAATAATTAATCATCAAAGAATCCAACCTCAAAAAGAAAATTAAGGGGTGCCTGGGTGGCTCAGTTGGTTGAGCAGCTGGCTCTTGATTTCAGCTCAGGTCATGATCCAGAGTCATGAGATTGAGCCCTGTATCTGGCCCCACTCTGGGCACGGAACCTGCTTAAGATTCTCTCTCTCTTCCCCTGCCTCTCTTTCCCTGCCCCTCTCCCCAACTCACACCCAGGCTCTCTCTTTTAAATAATAAATAAGTAAGTAAGTAAGTAAGTAAGTAAATAAATAAATAAATAAACAAACCCAAAGCAAGTAGAATGATGGGAATAAATATAAGAATATGAAGTAATGAAATAGAAAATAAATATATGATATAGAGATTTAACAAAGCCAAAGCTGATCTTTTAAAAAGAATCTTTGAATATTGATAAATCCCTGAAGACATCAAGAAAATATCAGCACTGCTGGAGGGGTTATTGCCAGAGATATTACTGTCATTACAAAGATCATAAAAGGAAAACCATTATGACCAATTTTATGGAAATAAATTTGGACATTTAGGTGAAATTACTAAATTCCTGGAAACAGAAGTTTAAAAATGTTTAAACCCAAGTTTAAACCCAAGAAAAAGCAGAAAATCTGAATATTCTAATCAGAATTAAATATTCTTATCAGAATTAAATGTGAAATTTATAATTACATTTTTACACACCTGCACACACACCTGTGCTCTCAGTTTTATCAGCAAATTCTATTAAACTCTTCTGGACAAAGTCACACACCCTACAGAAAATATTCCAGAGAATAGAAAAAGGAGAAACACTTCCCAATTTCTTTCATAACGGTCAAATAATGTGAAAAATTGAAATTTGACAGAGACATTACAAGAACAGAACAATTGAGTTCAACCTTATTCACAAAAGTAGATTTTAAAACCCTAAGCAAAGTATTAGCAGACTGAGTCCAGCGATGCATAAAAAAGGTAATGGGGTATGTGTAAGTGATGTTTATTTTAAAATACAAGATTGATTTAACCTTTGAAAGTCAACCAATATAACTCAGCATATTATCAGAATAAAAGAGAAAACTCATGATGGTTTTAACAGATGGGGGGAAAAGCATTTGGTAAAACTCTTAGAAAGTAAGGAAATAAAGAAACTGTATTGCAGTTGAACGTGATAAAGGGGTCACACCATCCACATAGCATCATAGCAAAGGGTGAAATATCAATTCTTCACATAAGACTAGAAACAGACCAGAGTGTGCTCTTACCATTTCTGGATTGTGCTAGCGTTTATAACCAGTGCAATAGGAAAGAAGAAGAAATGAAATTTATAATAATTGGGAAGAAATAAAACCACCACTATTTGGAGATGGTATTTTATGTACACAAAACATCCGAAAGAGTATATAGAGAAATTATTGGATTTAATGTACTCATTCAGCAATGACACTGAATTCAGTCACTGTATTTCTATGCACCACTAACCAATATAAAAAATAAAATTGAAATGCTTTGCCGTTAATAACAGTGTTAGATGAACTATAGGAATAGCATAGAGTCCAGAAGCCGAGTCAAGCATGTATGGATACTTGATTTAATTTCATGGCGGCGCTGCAGGCAGATAGATGTTTATTTATTTTTTCAATAAATAATACGGAGTCGACTGGATATCCATGTGGGCAAAAATTAAATTTCAGCATTGCCTCACCACATAAACCAAACAAATGCCAGCCAAACTGCTGATATAATGTGAAAGGAAAAATAAAAATGAAAATTCTATCCACCAAGGATAAGATTTAGAAATCAGACTGTGTTAGAACAAAGAACTTCTGGCCATCAAAGGAGACCTTCAGGAGGTAGATTGCAAATACAGCAGGCGAAATTTGGTTTTTTTCTTAAAATTTTAATGTTTATTTATTTTTGAGAGAGATAGAGTGCGAGCAGGGGAGAAGGAGAGAGAGAGGGAGACACAGAATCTGAAGCAGGCTCCAGGCTCTGAGCTGTCAGCACAGAGCCCGACATGGGGCTCGAACCCAGGAACCGTGAGATCATCATGTGAGCTGAAGTCGGAAACTCAACTGAGCCACCCAGGTGCCCCAAGCAGGAGAAATTTGTAATGCCGTAACCACAGATGGCACCTATACAGAATCTCTGTCTGTGTGTGTATGTGTGTGTATGTGTGTGTGTGTGTGTGTGTGTATGTATGTATGTATGTATCTACCTACCTACCTATCATCCATCCATCCATCCATCCATCCATCCCTCCATCCCTCCATCCATCGTCTGTCTCTCTATCATCTATCTGGCCTCTGTCTTTCTCTAGAGAGAGACACTAAGATCTTAATGTCCAATTATGGTGATCTTTCCATGTTTTGGTGTTCTGCTATCAAGACTCACCATGACCTGGAAGCATATTCAGAGTCGTCACCCTGAGCCAGTACACGCATCTTTCCCTTTGCTGAGCTTGCAACGCGGAGTACGACTCTGCTACCTAAATGCAGGCCATACCCATAGCCCAAGGTCTAGCTGTCCTCTGCTATGGCTGTGCTTCCTGAGACCTCGCCTGTGTCCTCTCTCCTGAACGTTTTCAGCAACATTTTACTCCCCCCATCCAATGGATGGGGGAGTAAGGCTGCCGGTAAGGTGCCCTTTAGCTGCCCCCCCACACCAGCTGGACATGCTAAAAACTTCTCTCTTTCACGGGCGATTAAGTTAACCTTCGCCTACGGTCCTTCAGCTTGGCTAGGGCAGGCAGCTCCCCTTCTTGCCTGCCTACAAAATCTTATGGAGGGTACACACGAACTCAGGAACAGCATGGCTGCTTGCCAGGGGGTCATGCCTGAACCCAGTACGTGTTCGGGACGTGGTTTCGGTGCAGTCACTCATACGTGTGTCTGCCCAAGTTAGAGGATCCTTCCCTGATGGCACCTGCTTCTGAAAGTTTCTCCAGGTCCCCGCAAAGCCTGCCGTCCTACGGCACCTGGGTTGTGTCTGTCATCGACCTGCGTCAGACCCGGCGAACCACTTTGCCTCATGAAATCTGGAGGTTGTGCTGAGGGATAAAAGCACATAGGAACAGAGAGGGTTGTAAATGAAGTCACGGCCTCCCGAAAAGAGAACCTAGCCTGAGCATTACGATATATGTGAGGGGACCATAATCAGTCATACATAAATCTTATCTGATGGTAGTGGTTGTATGATTTGAATTTATGTGAGAGTCTGAGTCAGGGATATTCTGGTTACGGTTTAAACCTGTTGATAGAACTTCATGAATATAATGATGTTTTATATTTTCTTTTCTTTCTTATATTAGTTTCATCACCCCCTTAGTTACATCAGTTTCACCTCTGCCCACTCATGTATACCCTTTGAAGAAGTGCCTCTAGGGAGGTCATATAGAGGAGGAGTTATTTCCATTTTCTCTTGGGGGCTGGTGTCCTTACGTGGCATCCTTGCAGATGTTAAACCTCGTAACAAGTAATTCTGTTTCTATGAGAAGCCTTACAAATATAGGAAATATATGTATTCATATGGGTAAGGAGATATTGGGACTTTTTCTATACTTTAATACCAGGTAAAGAGAAAACAGTCACATCAACCACTGATGAAGGAACCAAACTGAAGGTTTTTTATTCTTTTCAATGGAAACTTACAATGTCTTGAGTCCTGGGCTCATCTGTGCCTAGTCATTCATTGCCCGATCATAAACTTCTCACAAGGAGGGCTTATGGCATTAAATAGGCTGGGTCTCCCACCCACAGGGACACCCCCCCCCCCAGATGGTATGACAGCGGAAACAGGAAGTGATAGTTGACTTTCCCGTGGCCCCCACGGCTGGTGCACGTGGCTCCATCGGCACTCCTCCATGAGGGCACGATGGCAAAGACTTGGTGGTGCTCCACAAATGGCAGAGCTGAGGGACACAGGGCAGCAAGCAGGGGGTGACAGCAGAGACGAGAAGCCGGGGACCTAGCTGCAGCAGGTCAACATTGCGTGGGCTGGAACGGAAGCTTGGTTTCTGGTCTGGGACTGACTTCTCCGGGCTTCCCATTTATCATCTTCCAGGTGAGGAGACTGGACACATGCTTGATCAGCCCCCTTCTAGCTCTGACATTCTGGGATTCCTTCTATGTGCGTGACACAAGGTGCCTTTCCAGTCGGGATGTCCTGGAGAGGCTGGACTGGGCCACACCATCAGTCGTGCACAGGGTTTTCAGATGTTATTAGATAAGGCTTTAAAAATGTCCCCATAATCTGTTTAGAAATCATATGCTGGTGAACTCAGAATTTTTATTCAAAGGTAACTTTTTTTTACTTAGCATGTCTCCTAGTCACGTACCTACCTGATCTAATAGGGAGGTCAGCCAGCTCTGAGTCGAGATGGCTCTGTTTCTGGATTGCTCATGGATGGGGGATATGGGCCAGCTGGACATTTGGGACAACTCGCAGCAGGGCCCTCACTTATGGTGTCCATGCCATTTCTAGCTGTGCAAACAGCTCATCTTCTCCTTCCTTTTTTTTTTTTTAATATATTTTTTAACATTTACTCATTTTTGAGAATGAGAGAGACAGAGCATGAGCAGGGGGGAGGGGCAGAAAGAGAGGGAGACACAGAATCTGAAGCAGCTCCAGGCTCCAAGCTATCAGCACAGAACCCGAAGCGGGGCTTGAACTCATGGACTGTGAGATCATGACCTGAGCTGAAGTCGGATGCTCAACCGACTGAGCCACCCAGGCGCCCCATCTCCTTCCTTCTTTTCGTCTCTCCTTTCTTATCTCAGAAACATTATGGGGCGCCTGGGTGACTCAGTCGGTTAAGTGTCCAACTTCGGCTCGGGTTATGATTTCACGGTTCGTGAGTTTGAGCCCCGTGTCGGGCTCTGTGCTGACAGCTCGGAGCCTGGAGCCTGCTTCGGATTCTGTGTCTCTCTCTCTGCCCCTCCTTTGCTTGCTCTCTGTCTCTCTCTCTCTCAAAATTAAATAAACATTAAAAAATTAAAAAAAAGAAACAGTTACTGCTTTTGCACTAGAATGCATGCCCTGTAGTCTTGTACAGCAGACCAGGTTTAGAAAGACCCACAACCCCTGGTGGGAGTGGGGACATCATCTAGGGTGGTGGCATCACATACAGCAGTCATCCTGAATGTTTGTCAGGCACTCTTTTTTTTTCTTCCTGGCTGTGCAGTGCAGCAGGTAAACGAGATTATTTCATGAACATTTATGGAGTACTGATTGTGTGCTAAGGGCAGGGGAATGACCGTAGGTAAAAAAGCGTGGTCATAAGATGAACGATTGTAATCAAGAAGAGGTGAATTAAGCGCCCTAAGAAATGCCACTGCAAGGGCAGAGGGGACTTGCTGGGAAGAGAGCGTCACAGCTGCTTCTCGGGAAGGCTTCACAGAGGACCTTGAAAGACAAACTTGGCTTCAGAAGTGCAGGCCGGGTGGGGGAGGGCCTTACGGGAATGAGAACAATGCCAGTGTGGGTGGCGTTGCCCAAAGTGGGTAAAGCGGTGGAATTGGAGGGATGATTGTAAGTAACACATAAGACAACATTTTTTTTTATTTTAATAATCTCAAATGTATTCCTATATATTGGGCAAATGCATGTGTTTCTTTTCTGGTATAAATTGGAGTTCTAAGAAATTAGTTTATTGGGGAATTCTGGGTAACCAGGCACCGGGAACTGCATAAATCTGAAACATACAACGTATCCCCTAAGTAACATAAAGAGGAATAAGGAAACCAGTAAAACTGCAAAACCAATGTCCCAGCATAACTGGAAGATGGAGAATGATCCAATATAAAAATCTCTGCAATTACGGACAGAAGCCCCAAATGCAAGGACAGACCCCTGTGCTCCAGTGTTGTCAGAGAGCAGGTGCAATTCTCAAGGGCGGAGGGGACCTCGCGGTACATATGAAATTGACCCAAAGTCACTGCTGGAAGGAGAAAGTCACCCTCAGCATGAAAATGCAAGGTTCTCTGGTAGATCAAAGTACCCACCATCGAGAAGACGCTGAAAAGTGAGCTGAAAAGTGAGCTGAAAAGGTGAGGAAGCCACCTTGAGAAGGTGATGCTCTGGGAGGATTGGGGGTAACAAAAGGGAGAGATGGCCTGTGAATAGTACAGTGTGAAGAGAAAAGGAAGCAAGGGAATGTGGGATCCTAGTGGAAAAGCACTCCCTCCCACCATGGTCACCTCCAAGTGCAGACGCTGATCGTGGAGTAGAGAACCACACCTCTCTGCTCTCACAGAGGGTAGATGGGGGTAGTTTTGAACCAAGGATCGCATGAACCCCACCAGGGCTCCAGCCTTGTCTATGTGAATGTGGAAGCACAGACTGTTTTTATCCACACAAAACTACTATAAAAAGGGAGTTAAAATTGGGACTCCAAACGGTTCCATGAGAACAAGACCATTTAAACAGGAATGAGTCAACGCATCCAGAACAAAAATGCAAATGGTCATCAACACCACAGTAAATACAAGTGAGATAAAAAAGCAAACACATCAGCTAAACAACAAAACAACAGATACAATACACACAATAATCATGATACTCAAATAATGTAATGTGTTCACAAACGGTGCTCAGACACGTACAAAGACAAATTTAGACCCGTTTGTCACACCATTCACAAAAATTAATTCAAAATGCATCATAGATCTAAATGTAAGATGTAAAACTATAAAATTTCTAAAAGAAATTTTTAAGAGATACAGCTTCATGACTTGGGGTTAGGTAAAGATTTCTTATATTAAACACCATACAATTCACGAAAGAAAAAAAGATAAATAGGACTTCATTAAAATTAAAAACTTCGGCATGTCAAAACACACCATTAAGAGAATAAAAGACAATCCACAAAGTGGAAGAAAATACTTGCGACTCATATATTTGATAAAAGCTTTATATCCAGAACATCTAAAGAATTCTAACAATTCAATAATAAGAAAAATTAAAAGTGGGCAAAAGGCTCGAATAATTTCTCCAAAGTAAGCATATGAATGGCCAATGATCACATAAAAAAGATGATGAACACCGTTAGTCATTGTGAAATGCAAATTTAGATCACAGTGAGGTGCCACTTTAACATACTTGCTACAGGACTCCTAATCCAAAAGATGGTAGTAACAAGAGTTGGTGAGGATGTGGAGACGTGAGAGGCCCCCGCCCTGCTAGTGGGGAGGCCGGTAGTATAAGGTGCTTTGGAACGTGGTCTGGCAGTTGCTTAAAATGTTGAACACATATTCGCTATAAGACCCCACAATTGTACCCTTGGGTATCTACCCAAGAGAAATGAAGACGTATTTCCACAGTCTTTCATGTGAATGTTTATAGCAGCCTTACTCATAATAGCCAGAAAGTGGAAACAACCCAAATTTCCATCAACTAGTGACTAAATACATAAAATGTGGTATATCTATACAGTGGAATACCATTCACAAATAAAGAGGAGAGGTGTATTAGTATTTGCTACAACATGATGAACTCAAAAACAGTATTTCTGAGTGAAAGAAACCAGGCAAAGAATGCTACATGTAGTGTGATCCCATTTATATGAAATATCCAGAAAAGGTAAATCTATACAGACACAAAGTAGAGTGAGTGTTTGCCTGTGTTGAGGATAGGAAGAGAAAATAACCTTCAGAAGGCCATGCGTTATTTTTTTACGGGTGATGGAAATGTTCTAGAATTAGATTGTGGTGTTGACTATACAGGTCTGTAAATTTATTAAAAGAATCGTTGAATTTTACACTTACAGAATTTTACACTTACAGAATTTTATGAGGTGTAAATTATACCTCAGGAGAGCTGTTAAAAAAATAATGACAGGGTTTGAACCAAACATTTAGCCCACTGTGTAAGAGAAAATGATTTCCAATTTGTTTCAGAAAGGAAGTCCCAAACGGATTCTGTGGGCAGCACAGTCACCTGAAACAAAAGTGTTCGAGGGTGATGAAAGTAAACACACGTGCAGAAATGTGCTATTTATTGAAACAAAGGTCAGATAACAATACTTTCATGCACCCAGTATTCAAGGAGACTTACATAGAAACAGAAGGCTTTAGCGGGTCACTGTCGCACAAGATAGAGAAAGGGCTCAAAACATACGTTAGTCTATAGAAGATGTAAAAGATGTGGGAGCCTGGAGGGCTCAGTCGGTTAAGCGTCTGACTTCGGCTTTGGTCATGATCTCACGGTTTGTGGGTTTGAGCCCCGCGTTGGGCTCTGTGCTGGCAGCTCAGAGCCTGGAGCCTGCTTTGGATTCTGTGTCTCCCTCTCTCTCTGCCCTCCCCCGCTCGCACTTTGTCTTTCTGTCTCTCTCAAAAATAAATAAACATTAAAAAAAATTAGAAGATGTAAAAGACATAATCAATAAGGTAGGTTTTTGGAAATATTGTAATTTATACCCTAATAATTGCTAGCATGTGTTCACATAAACACACAGGGCGTGTTAACAAAAACTGACCACTTGTTAGGTTGCAGAGGAAACAATATTAAGTTTAATGAGGTAGGAGTATTAGAACACTTTCTTTTTTTTAAATTTTTTAATGTTTATTTTTGAGACAGAGTGTGAACAGGGGAGGGGCAGAGAGAGAAGGAGACGCAGAATCTGAAACAGGCTCCAGGCTCTGAGCTGTCAGCACAGAGCCCGACGCGGGGCTCGAACTCACGGACCGCGAGATCATGACCTGAGCTGAAGTCAGACACTTAACCGACTGAGCCGCCCACGCGCCCCTGAACACTTTCTGATCACAGCTCAATGAAAGTAGAAAGCATTAACAAAATAAAAAAAAAAGCGCCCTGTCACCAAAAATTTAAAATTCTCCTCCTCGGAAGCACGGTAGCAGGTCTGTGTCCATTCAAGCAGCCATAAAGAAATGACCAAAATTTAGGAAAATACCGTCCACAGCCTCACCATGCAGATACAAGCACTGTCCACATTTTTGGATATTTCAGGCATTTTTTTCCCAAGTAAAGCAGTTTTTTTTTATTACATAAGATATCCAAACTTTATATAACATGCAGAGTCCTGTTTCTCTCGTAGCGTTTTATCAGAAGAGTTTTATAATTTTACAGCACAAGTGCAGACTTTGCAAGACCTTATTTACAAAATAGCATTCACAAGCATCCTTGAACAACTTTATTGAGGTGTTATTGATACCCCGTGAATGGACGTCTTGAAAGTGTGCAATTTGATAAGTTTGGGTGTGTGTGTATACTTGTGAGACTGTCCCCACAATCCGGAAAATGAACAAGCCCATCACTTTTGAAAGCTTCCCTCTCACCTCTTTGGTTATCCCTCCCTCCCTCCTCCCTTCCCTCCCTCTTTCCTCCCCTCCCCTCCCTCCTTCTCTCCCTTCTTCCTTTCCTCCCTCCCTCTCTCCCCCCTCCCCCTCTCTCCCTCCCCCTCTCTCCCTCCCCCTCTCTCTCTTTCCCTTCTTCCTTCCCTCCCTCTTTCCTTTGTTCCTCCCTCCCTCCCCTCCAACCCCCCCCCCTTCCTCTTGGCAATTCACCTGCTTTGTGCCTTACAGCAGTCTGTATTTTCCAGAGTCTTACAGACAAGGAACTGTAGGGTACACATTCTTTCGTGTCCAGCTTCTTTCACTCGGAATAATTGTTCTTAGATTTATTCGTGGGGTTGAGGGTATCGTATTTCATTCTTTAAAAAAACTTTATTGAAGTATAAATGACAGTGTTCTATTAGTTTCAGGTGTACAATATAATGGTTCAACACGTCCATACATTCTCAGTGCTCATCACGGTGGGTGGACCCCTGATCCCCTCTATCTGTCTCCCACCCCCCACCTCCCCTGTAGCAAGCACCAGTTCTCTGTACTTAAGAATTTCTCTGGTTTTTGGTTTGTTTCTTTTTTTTACGTGTTTGTGTTTTTCTTAAATTTCACATACGAGTGAGATCATACACCATTTGTCTTTTTCTGACTTATTTCACTTAGCGTTATCCCTTCTAGGTGCATCCACGTCATTGCAAATGGCAAGATCTCGTTCTTAGGGCCGAGTGGTATTCCACTGTATGTGTGTATATATGGGTACGCTACATTTTCTTTATCCATTTATCTGTCGATGGACACTTGGGCTGTTTCCATATCTTGGCTATTGTAAATAATGCTGCTGTAAACATCAGGGTGTATATATCTTTTTGGAATAGTGTTTTCATTTTCTTTGGGTAAATACCCAGTAGGGGAATTACTGGGTCATAGGGTAGTTCTGTGTTTAGCTTTTTGAGGCGCCTCCATCCTGTTTTCCACAGTGGCTGCATCAGTTTGCATTCCTACCACCACTGCAAGAGGGTTCCTTTTTCTTTCCATCCTATAACACCTGCTATTTCTTGTTTGATTTTAGCCATTCTAACAGGCATGAGGTGATATCTGATTGTGGTTTGGATTTGCATGTTCTTGATGACGGGCGATGTTGAGCATCTTTTCATGTATCTGTTGGCCATCTGTATGTCTTTTTTGGAAAAATATTTATTCGGCTCCTCTGCCGACTTTTAATTGGATGCTTTGGAGGTTTTGGGTGTTGAGTTGTTCATTCTTTTTATCGTTAGGTAGTGTTCTGTGGCATAGATATATCATAGTTAATTCATCCACTCACCTGCTGAGGAACATTTGGGTTATTTCCAATATTTGGCTCTTGTAAATAAAACTGCTCTGAAAATTCACGTATGAGTCTTCGTATGGATGTGTGCCTTCTTTTCTTATGAGAATTACCTATGAGTGGAATAGCTCGAGCCTAGGGTATTATACATCTAACATCTTAGGAAACTGCCAAACTGTTTTCCAAAGCAGTATTCTCATTTTCCATTTCCAGCAGCCCCGTATGAGAATTCCTGTTTCTCCACAGTCTCTCCAATGCTTGCCCAGTCATTAACTGGTCAGTCATTAGTTTTAGCCATTCCATTGGGTGTGGGGTGGTTTCACACTGCAGTTTTCATTTGTAAATCCCCAGTAACTCACGACGTTGAACATCTCTTAGTGAACCAATCTTCTTTGGTGAAGTGTCTGTGTATCTTTTACCCACTTTTTTGTTCTTACTTTTTTTTGATTGTCAAGTTTTGAGCATTCTTTCTATATTCTGGCCATGAGTTCTTTCTTCAGATACATGCTTTGCAGGTAATTTCTCCAAGCCTGTCTTTTCAGTTTCTTAACAGTGTCTTTTAAATTTTGATGAAGTCCTATTTTTTAAAAATTTTCTTTTAGGGATTGTGCTTGGAGTGTCGTATCTGAGAGATCTTTGTTCAACTCAAGGTCACAAGATCTTTATCTTCTATTTTATTGTGTAGTTTTGTAATTTTAGGTTTTATATTTAGGTCTGTTATCCATTTTGAATGAATTTTTGTCTATGTGAGGATGTGTGGCTCGCAGTTCTTTTTACTTTTTGCGTATGGATATCCAGTAGTTCTAGAACCATGTTTTGAAAGGACCACCCTTTTTCTACTTTATTGCCTTTGTACCTTTGTCAGAACTCATTCGTGTTGTCCATATATATGCAGATCTATTTCTGAAGTCTATTTTGTTCACTTGATCTAATTATTTACCTTTATGCCAGTATTGCGCTATCTTAATGGTTATAGGTTTATAATGTCCTGAAATCAGGTAGTGAGAGCCCTCTAGTCTTCTTCTTTTTTCACGTTGCTTTGGCCATTCTAGGTTCTTTGTGTTTCCATAAGAATTTTAAAATAAGTTTGCCAATTTCTACAAAGAAGCCCATTGGGATTATGTTGAGTCTATAGATCAGTTTAGGGGAGAACTGACACCCTAACCTCGTGAAGTTTTCTGGGCAACCTCACGAATGTTTCTCAGAACTGTTCTCAGCTCCCAGTACGCGGGTCCCGCTTATCTTTTGTCACATTTACTTCCTATTTTTGATACTATGGTAAATGAACTGCTGTTCTAAAATTCCATTTTCTATTATTTTTGCTAGGATATACAAAAACCTTTAAATTTTTATAATGGCTTTGTATCCTGCAACCTTGCTAACCCCACTAGTTTTAGAAGCTTTCATAGATTATTGTGTCCATTTGATTAATTGACCCTTTATCATTATGAAATGACCTTTTATAAATCTCAGGTAATAAGACTGCTCTGAAATTTACTTAGTATGGTATTAGTGTAGCCACTGCAGCTATTTGGAGTAATATTTACGTGGTATAACTTTTTTTCTTCCCTTTAATTTTAATTTGTGTGTCTTTATATGTAAAGTGTGTTTCTTGTCCTCGTCTTACTGTTAGATCTTGTCTTTTTAAATCCAGTCTGTCAGAGTCTTCTTTTAAATGAGATGTTTAGACCTTTAATGTGATTACTGATATAGTTAAGTTTTAGGCTACCATATTGCTATCTGTGTTTCTGTTTGTTCTCTTTTTCTACCTTTTTGTCTGGATTGTGTGTGTGTGTGTGTGTGTGTGTGTGTGTGTGTGTGTGTGTTTTCTTCCCAGTTCTATTTTGTATCGTTCGTTAGCTAATTAGCTGTAACTCTTTGTTTTGTTTTGTTAGTGGTTTTGCCTATTCAAGTGGTATTGTAACGTGTCGTAGAGGACTTCCGTTTCTTCACTCCTGGCTTTTATACCATCCTGTCATACACTTGAGTGATGTAAATGTTACAAACCTCAGGATACAGCAGTTTGTCAAAATAGTTAGCTACCTTTCACAGAGATTTAAATAACAAAAAGTACCTCCGGAGGTAGTTACCACCTGTAGTGTTCTTCGTTCCTTTCCGTGGATCTGTATTTCTGTCGTCATTTTCCTTCTGCCTGCCTTTGTTGTAGCATGAGTTTTCCGGTGATGAATTCTTTCAACGTCTGTCTGTCTGAAAGTCTTTTAATTTTGCCTTGGTTTTTGGTTTTGTTTTTGCTGGGCTTAGAATTCTTGGTCGGCAGCTTTATTTTTCCCTTTATGCTTTTTATAGATGTTTGCTGTCTTGCATTGCTTTTGACAAGAAATCTTCCTTGATCCTCACATTTATTGTTTCTGTGCACAATGTGCCCTTTTCCTCTGGTTGCTTTTAAGATTTTCTCTTAACTACTGGTTTTGAGCAATTTAATTATCATGTATGTTGGTGTAAGTTTCACGTTCCTTTCGATTGCAGTTTCTTGAGATTTTTGGATTAATAGGGTTAGAGTTTTCATCAAATTTGGAAAATTTGCAGCCATTATTTCTTCAAGTGCTTTTGCTGTTCTCCCACTCCAGCCTACTTAGGGGACTCCAATGACACACATATTAGGCTTCCTGAAGTTGTTCTATAGCTCATTGGTGCTCTGTTGATTTTCCTTTCTTTTCTTTCTTGCTTTTTTTTTTAATCAGCATCATTTCTAACAGTTACAGAATATTCCATCCTGTGTGTTTCCTAATTTGGTTAACTATTTTTCTTTCAATCAGACATATAGTTTGTGTTTATCCTTTATTTTTCTACTACAAGTATGGCTGATAAGAATATTTTTTCCAGTTTTCTGAATGTAGAAATCATGAGATAACTGTTGTTGAAGTTTTCTTTGCATACTCACAGATTGTTTTATGCAAGGGTTTGCTTATTTCCCCTCCCAGGCAAGGTATGAATGTCCATCTCATTAGGGGTTTTAAAAGTTATATTATACAAAAGTAATTTTCCCATGGGAATGTGTGTGTGTGTGTGTGCGCGCGTGCGCGCGCACGTGCACACACACACACGCTGCCGTATGAATGAATGGGCATATTATTAAAATGAAAAATTCTTTGCTTATTTTTATTTTTAAACCTTCAATTTAAGCACAATAAATGTAAGGAGATATTCGAATAACCATAGCATTTGATCACATCTTCTGTCTCAAATCTACTGACTCTGACTTGCATTGTTTGGGACTTGCACTACTGCTTAAATAACACCTGGATGACTGCTTTAGGATATGAAATTTTCATGTTTTAGATAAAATATTAACAAGCAGTAAATTGGAAAAATCCACTTATAGAGCTTACAATACACATGAGCACTGAAAAATGATGGGTTTTTGTGTATCAGCTAATGTAAAGTGTCTGTAGTTTTGGGTGAAACCTCCTTGGTTTCCAAGATTATTTGATTTATATCCTGTTGATTTTTTTTTTTTTGCTTTGCTAATGTTGTCCACTGATTTTTTAGATTTATTTCTAAACAAATTTATTTTTAAAAAATTTATTTTTTATTTATTTATACCGTAACTCATTTAAAAAATTATTTATTTTACGTTCTCTTTGTCAGTTTTTGATATTAGGGTTGTATTCACTTTCTCCAACAAGTCTAGCACTTCCTCAGATTTTTCTGTGCTGTAGACCCATGAGTAAGAATTAAATGTTTGGTGTTGTAAGCCACGGAAATTTTGTGTTTATGTCTAATACAGAGCTAACACGGAAAAAGCTGATTGATATATATACCAATATTAATAGTTGATAAGATAGAATTTTTCATATCTCATATGCAAAGCAAAATATTTGGTACTCTGGCTTTGCCTGATTTACTTACCAATTTTAATTCATTTAAGATAATAATTCTTTATAATATTCCATACTAAACAAGGGCCTTTTTCCATATGTTCATTAAATAATTACAGAACCAGTCACCTCATATGGTTACACTTAATTTTGATGCTTACCACATACCCTCTAATCCCTCCATTTTTATGTCCTTATTTTGGTTTGTCTTTCAGTGATGGACACGGCAGGGTAAGGTTTCTGGTCACGGTGCAAGGGCAGGACATTTCCTGGTGATCTGTGTTGAGAGTAGTTCCTCTCTGTGAACATCAGAGTGATTCTGGGAGCAACTTGGGCAGGTGTGGCACGGGTGGCTGTACCTCCCGCCTCACGGGGTCTCCTGGGTCCCACCTGGAGGGCACCAGTGCCAGCCCGACCATGTGGTATCTCTGCTCCTTTCTCTCTTCTTTGTGGAACCCCTGGCAGTGTTGGTTGGAGGTCTGTGGTCAGTTCTCTTGTCTTCTTGTCTTTTCTTCTGTCTTATTCTTACCCCCACCGTGGAGCGTTCTACGCGTTTCTTCCTCTTATCCTGGTTTCTGCTGCACCGTTGCGTGTGCTCTTAGCTGCCTGCAGTGTGGATTTTAATTTGCTGTTTTTGTTTTCCTCGCAGGGCCTTCTTTCTTCTGCCTGTTTTCTACTCCTTATTGGAATATCCTCTTGAATCTTATTGGAAACCTGAATCTGATGCTTTATGAAATATTCTTTTATCGTCGTAAACAGCTCAGCAGACTTCCCTTCCAAATCCCTAGGATATTATTCTCATTCTTTCAGGCTGCAGAAACTCATCGCAAGGCACACGGTAAAGCGTTTTCTGTGTTTCTTAAAGAAAGACCGGCCCGGGCTCGGATCTGAAGATGCGAGGGCCACGGGGTGCGAGTGCGTGGTCCTTAGCGGTTGACTCCCACGTTGCAGTGGCAAGCTTGGAGCCACCCCCCGCCCCCATGCTAGTGCCCTTGTAGGTCAGTCTCAGGTCATGGTGTTTAAACCGGAGTCTGTGGATTCCGAGAGGTTCTGGAGAGTCTCCTGGGGGAGATCTTCATTTTCGTTTTCCTTAGCAGTCCGCGATACAGAGCTCTGATTTCAAACCTGGCTTGGAATGTCTGAGACCCACGGCCCCAGCTCCTCGGGCCCGGACGTGAGAAGACATTGCTCTGTCTGTCACACAGTCGGCAGGATCGCAAACCTCCTGCGCTGCAGGCCAGGGGGGCTCGGGGCAGCTATGTCTTGGTGTTCGCTCTCGCCGCCTCCCCCGCCCTGGTGAGCACGGCTCCTTGGACGCACGGCTCCTTGGACGGAGGTTCTCTCTGCATCAGGGGGGCTACCACGTGCCATTGCAGAGGTGCAGGGAACTCAGAGCCCCCACCCCCCGCTCCCGAGACAAAATCCTGCTAGCCCCCCATTTCTCAGATAGGCGCACTTTTCTGATCTGTGTGCGAGGGGTGATCTCTGTGCGAGGGGTGGATTGCAGGGGAGAGGTGGCAGGTAAGGTCTTGTCTTACTTTCTGATGTTTGGGCTCAGAAGGTGGCCTGTCAGGTGGACGCTCATGTCACTTCTTCATGTGACATTCATTCTCTTTTTGCAAAACGCATGGAGAGTAAGTTACATGAATTATGCCAATGATGTCCTCGCGTTAGTGGCCCCCCTTGCGCTGGGGTCCGTGCTGGCATGTCACATCCTGTCCGCCGTCCTGCTGCGAGTGGGCCAGGACTCTTGTTCGGATGCAGTTTGGCCCCCAAAGCCTGGGTTCTTTTCATTAACTGCTTCCTTGGTTCTACGATAGAAGCAGATTTTTTTTTCCGTTTGTACGTTTTCATGGTTACTTAAGGGAAATTAAGAAATCTCATTTAAAAAAATGTTTTAAAATGTTTTTATTTATTTTTGAGACAGAGAGAGACAGAGCATGAGCAGGGGAGGGACAGAGAGAGAGGGAGACCCAGAATCCGAAGCAGGCTCCAGGCTCTGAGCTGTCAGCACGGAGCCCGACACGGGGCTCGAACCCACAGACCGCGAGATCATGACCTGAGCTGAAGTCGGACGCTCAACCGACTGAGCCACCCAGGCGCCCCAAGAAATCTCATTTTAAGACATTTACTCACTATTCTTCATGTGGACTTTTTAAAAATCAGAGTGCATTGAATGTGATTAAGAGTTTGTTTAAAGCATCTTTGCTGCCTCCTGGGGATGGGGATGTTCTTGGATGCGTCAGGCTGGAGCTGAGAGATCAGCTGTTATCCGTGACTTACAAGGTCACACGCACAGCTAAGTGATCTGTGCTTGACTCTAGAGGGACGCGGGCATGCGTGAGGCCAGTGGGGCACCTCTGCGGGGGTGACAGACCCCATGCAGCAAAACCCGTTCGGGATTCCTGCAATGCTGCATATCTTCTAGGCTGTGTGACCATGGAGGCGTCAGTGTCCTTTGTTCATGGTGGCAGAGGAAACGTGTGGGGTGGCCAGTGGGTTTGCAAGTGGCTGTGAGGCTGCAGGAGAGGTGCCGGGGGAGGCACCGGGCCACTGGGGTGGCAGGGGCCCCGAGGTCCAGCAGTGTGTCTGGTGGCCCTCCCATGGAAACACCGCCACCACTTACTGGGCCCTGTGCAAGTGTCTTCTGGGTTATTTGTCCCGGCTCCCTGGCAGGTAGGCGCCACACTGTCCTCAGTTTTGGGATGAAGAAACTGAGGATTCAGGAGGTTGTTGAGACCTTTGGCATCACGGAGCTGGTTGGTGGGGGCTGATGTGTGGATGGGGTTCCAAGGCCAGCATCTGGGTAACTGCGACAGGGCTGGGTGATTGGGTAGCTGTCCCAGGACAGCGGAGTGATGAAGCAGACACTTTCACTATCGAAGATCGGGAAACCAAGAGAGCGAGTGCTTTAAAATGAATGAACAGGGGTGCCTGGGTGGCTCAGTCAGTTGAGCGTCTGACTCTTGGTTTTAGCTCAGGTCCTGATCTCATAGTTCATGGGTTCAAGGCCCGCATGGAGCTCAGCGCTGATGGTGCAGAGCCTGCCTGGGACCCTCTGCCCCTCTGTCTCTGCTTCTCCCCTGCTTGCCCTCTCTCTCAAAATAAATAAACAAACATTGAAAAGAAAACAAAATGATGGAAACGCTTCCCATGCGTGCAGCAGGAGAGGCTCACTTTTGTTATAAGCAGAGGCGGTGCAGGCCGGGGCTCCCCTTGAGCCTCAAACGATCTCATTTCTTAGTCAACACGTGTCTTGTCCATTCATTTCTCCACACGATCGTGGAAGGACCACCGTTTAATTTCTCTCACACTGGCCCTTTTAAAAAGTTCACTCTCGTATTCGAAGTAAAACATGACGTACTTTGTTTAATCACCTGAGGTCAAAAGCCAACACTCAGAGGAGGCAGATGCCAGCCCCTGGGCAATTCTATCCAAAGGAAGGAGAACCCATTTTCCTGCACGAGAGGAAACCAGAATGTCAAGCTCTTACCTCCAGTCTTTGCAACAGTGGCCCGATGTTAAAGGAGTCCCCGCCGTCCTTGGTAAGGATGAGGACACCGTCTTATTTAAGGGGAGGCTGCCTTTTACGTCTTCTGTGTGTTGAAATGGACTCTGGGTCTTTCTAGGCCTGCACGGGCTTTTACGTAGGAGCCTGCGTGGAAAAGCCCCCAACTTCTGCCGGACGGTATTTAAGACGTCAGCTCTGGGAGGCTATGGAGATAAGTTGTTGAAAAATGTGTGCTGGGTGAAACATATTGTCAAGGCTTGCTTTAAATGATTGCTGTTGTCAAGGTCAAATGGGATTTCACTTAAATTAATTAAAGCCGCAGGAACAAGGCTCTATGTGATAAAATTATTATGCTCTTACCTTTACCATTCTGTATAGGCGAAGAGAGACACCAATTAGAGCTCCAGTGAGTGGAGGGGTATGTGTCTGTCGAAATTAAGATTGCATAGAACTGGACAAAACATCTGTTCAATTGTGATTAGCCAAATCTCCCAAATTTCATTTGGACGAGCGCTAAAAGGGCACATTTGCTAAATAATGAACAAGACAGATGCTGCAATTACATGATCATATTTGCAAAAACAGTTTACGCAAAGTCAGAATATATTAGATAAAATGGTAACTAAGCGGCACGTGGCCCCATTTTTTGCCTGAGCAAGAGAGAGGATTGCTGACGGGACGTGGCTGCCTGAGGGCATGCTGTGTTTTCTGGTCTGAATACAGTGTTTTCATTGCTAACCACGTTTTTGACCGAAATCTCTCAATTACCGCTGATCTGACCGGTAGCGTGAAACAACCAACCACGTGTCTTCCTAACACTTAAACTAATAGAATCCACCTCTAAGTCCCAGGAAGTGGACGCGAGAGCCTGGCAGCTCGTGTTGCCAATCGTTTTTTTGAAGTTTTATCTATTTATTTTGAGAGAGAGAGAGAGACAGAGAGTGTGAGCGAAGGAGGGGCGGAGACAGAGGGGGAGAGAGAGAATCCCAAGCAGGCTCCGCGATGTCAGTGCGGAGCCCAATGCGGGGCTTGAACCCACAAACAGTGAGACCGTGACCTGAGCCAAAATGAAGAGGCAGATGCCTGTGCCCCTCAGGTTGCCAACATTCTTGCTGGAGACTACGAGTCTGTGGCATGGCCAGCATGACGGTGAGCACTGGTGACACGAGCACGGGGCTCAGAAAGGACCCTTTCAAAAGGGGCAGGTGGGTTTGATGCCGTTTGTTTCCTGACCCTGCCATCTATGGGAGTGGGGACAGGGGTGGTGCGGTCACGAGCGGCTCGGGAGACTCCCGCGCTCAGGGACAGAGAGCCCTGGGGCCATCCTTGGGGGTCTCTGAGCTTGTTCTGCCTCTGAAGTGGCTCTGATGACACGTCACCTCCCGGGATGTCGGGGGCGGGGGGTGGTGGGTGGAGGCATTCACCGAACCACTCGGCAGGATCCGGGCCCAGACGCGGACGCTGGCGGGTGATGCGCTGACTCAGGAGCAGAAGCTTGCGGCCCTTTCCATTCTCCTGAACGGTACCCTCCAGGGCCGCCCCTCCTTGCGCGCGGTTGTCCGCCGATGCGCTGCCTGCCTCCGGCCGCGGGCACAGGGCGACCGCCCGCCTCCAGCTGTGCGCAGAAGGTGGCCCTGGATGCTCCCGGTCACACTCCACAGGCTTCCAGCGGCGGGCAGAAGGCAGGGACGGGCGCCCAGGCTGTGCATCTGAAAACAGTTCTGTTCTGACGGAGAGCGCCTGTGGTCTTCCGTATGCAGAGTCGTGAACGCTCACGTAGTTTTCTTGGTAAACTGGCTAATATAGTTACAAACTTAAGAGAAGTCACTGCTCTGGCGCCAAAATCCATGAATTTAAAAAGTTGTTGTCTTAGGATTATAAAAAGTAATACATGCCTATTGGGGACAATAGCATAAAACTTAATTTTAAAAATTGTGTAAAAAATAGTAAATATTCATCAATACCCCCTTGCAGCTGGCATTCTGCCCCTGGAGTACAGCACTATTGGTACTTATCTTTATTCTTTTTTTTTTTAAAGTTTTTATTTATTAAAAAAATTTTTTTTAATGTTTGTTTTTGAGAGAGAGAGACAGAGCATGAGTGGGGGAGGGGCAGAGAGAGAGGGAGACAGAATCGGAAGCAGGCCCCAGGCTCCGAGCTGTCAGCACAGAGTCTGACGTGGGCTCGAACTCACGGGCCGCGAGATCATGACCGAGCCGAAGTCAGATGCCCAACCAACTGAGCCACCCAGGCGCCCCTATTTATTGTTTTCAATTTATTTTTTAATTTTTATTTATTTTCAGAGAGAGAAAGCAAGCAGGGGAGGGACAGAGAGAGAGAATCCCAAGCAGGCTCCACATTGTCAGCACAGAGCCTGACACAGGGCTTGAACTCATGAACCCTGAGATCATGACCTGAGCCGAAATCAAGAAGTCTGATGCTTAACTGACTGAGCCCCCCAGGTGCCCTCTTTACTCTTTAAAGTAAACGTAGCCCACATTACAGTAACAGGTGCCTTCTGTGGGCTCTGATCCCTTGCCGCCTGGAGCAGGAAGGACCCCGAGGGCCAGTCTCCTGCAGCAGCCCCCTACTGGGGGAACGGTGACCTGCCCAGGGTCACAGTGTCAGCAGCACAGGTGGGGACCGTGTGCAGGCCTCTTCCTCCCACGCCCGCCTCTCTCCTCCATCCCGACACACGAGGCTCATCTGACAGCAGCAGGGCACCACTCGGGCCCCTTTCTCTGTCTTTAAAGCTGAGAGGTGAGTCTCTGGTTCTGGAAGAGGTGGCCCAAGGAAGGAGCATGTTGTTTACTAGCTGTGGACGGAACACTAGAAATAAGAACGTTCTTCCAGTGGGCTGCGGAGAGATGTCCCGGCCTGACTGCCCGTGGACAGCTCTCGCACTGCCAGCTGCTCCTCCTGCGTCCGTCCGTCTTGTCCCAGTCACAGACTTGTCACCGCAGAGGCGGGACCAGCCAGGGCTGCGGGCCTCCACACCGCTCTCTTTCCACCGGGCCAGTCTGCCATTACTACGCCCTGTGGTTCCTTCTTGGAAAGTTTCTTCTTGGATAATACCTCTTGTTACCTGCCCTCACGATCATGTGCTAACAAGCTGCGAAAACCAAGATTTGTTGTGTCACAACACCTGGCCTCCTAGAGCTTGCAGCTAAGCGGGTGACAGGTGCATTGATAGTAACCATAATGTTCACGCAGCGCTTTACATGTTATTGTGCTTCACAGATTCTGTGCTTTTAACAACGTGAAGGTTGCGGCAACCCTACGTCAGATAAGTCTATTGGAGCCACTTTTCCGAGAGCATTTGTGCACTTCGTGTCTCTGTGTCACACATGGGTAATTCTCAAAGTATTTAAAACTTTTTCGTTATTATTATGTTTGTTATTCTGATCTGTGATCAGTTACTACAACTTGCTGAAAGTTCAGATAATGGTGAGTATTTTCAGAAATAAGGTATTTTTTAAGCTACATAGTTTTTTTAGATGTAATGCTATTGCACACTTCATAGACCACAGTAGAGTGTAGACATACCTGTTATATTCGCTGGGAAACCAAAAATTCATCTGACTAGCTTTATTGCAATACGTGCTTTATTGTGGTGGTCTGGAACCAAACTTATAACATCTCCGAATTACGATTGTGTATTTCCCAAAGAATTCTTCTATCATGGGGTAGACAGTGCTCTCTCAGAAAGATAGGGCTAGGGAAACTACTTGTGAATGGGGAGGATTGGGAAGGCTTCCTGGAGGAAGTGCCTTCTGAGACTGGTCTTAGGTGTCTTTACCCTTCTCTGGAGGGCTCGGGAGTCATGGCTTTTCCTTCCTTCTGAGATACCAGGATTGGATTCTGGCTCAGGTTTGTTTTTTTAAATACAGTTTATTTGTAACCAATTTCAGGGGATGTGTTTTAGACATTTGAACAACTTTTCAGGCCGTGAGCATTAAGATCGGCTCTCCATCTGGCTGCACGTGTCTATGTGAGTCGGCCGTGGTTTCCTGCACCGTGTCCACAAAGCGCTCACATAGCGCCTCAGCTTTACGTGGAAGGACCGAGAGCTTCTGTGCTAATGGGAGTGAGTCCCAGGCTGCGTTCGGAGCTAATTAGATGGAGAGAAATTACCCAGGCTATTTTGGTGTCGGCCAAATATTTTGAATATGTGTTCGGCGGTGATAATCGACTTCATCTTGATTGCCTTGCAGTGAGTTAACAGGTGATTAATATTATGAACATAGACTTTGGGGGGGAAGCGTTGGGATAATGAGAATTTAAGGAATTCTGAGTCAGACGGGAGGAGCCAGATGAACTGCACTCTCGGAGGCTCCTTCTCCTTACTCTTGGTGCGTGGTTCTCTACCAAGTTTTGCTCCTTCTTTTGTCCTCAGTCTCAGAAGACTCCTGGGCATCTGTGCCTGGGGCTCTGAGCTGCTCCCACAGGGGCCCTTCCCTGCCGGAGCCCCCACCCTGCCCCAAATCTGTGCCCTGCCTCTCTTTCCCCTGACATTCCCCAAAGACTTGTTCTTTTCGTGGCTCCTACAAAAATTAAATTGTGCTTCTCTGCCCTGGGAAACCACCTCATCCGTTCCATGGTGCATACCAGGAGAAGGTCTTCATTTCCCTGAGCCCACAGTGCCAGTGGGGAGCACGTGCCAGCAGGGAGCACACGCCATCGGGACGCCCCCGTGGGGACCAGCGAGCCCACAGTGCCAGAGGGGAGCACACGCCATCGGGACGCCCCCGTGGGGACCAGCGAGCCCACAGTGCCAGGGGGGAGCACACGCCATCGGGACGCCCTCGTGGGGATGGGTCACACGGGTGGTTCTGGGACTTTTTCTGTCTCTTGGTCGAGAGAGCACAGGCTACAGCCTGTCCTGGGTGGCGACACGTCTCTGCCCTCATTTCCCTGTAGAAGTGCCCCTCCTTCGGCCTCTGGAGGAGGTTCTGAGTGGGACAGGTGCCTCACTGGAGCAGGATGTCGTCGCACTGGTTACCGGGGATTTCCTCCTTCGTGGGCAGTTGTTTGGAGTTCTCTGTGGCTCTGGTTGCCTCAGGCTAGCTGTCCATCCGTCTGTGAAAGCCTAACGTGCCCACTCTCTGCACAGGAACCTCTGGGGCACAGTGACAGCCTGTTCCGTCTCCCCGTAGCCCTTCTTGCCTTTGGGGACATTCGTGGTGCACCATCCACCTCCCACACTCAATGCTGGCACCTGCTGTTGTGTCCTAGGGCTGCAGGGACCAGGGAGAGCTTTCTCCAGGTGACTGGGAGCCAGGAGCGGCTGCCCAGGGGAGGGGACGGGGGAGAGAGGAGTGGTCTAGAGAAGGTATGTCCCCTCGGGTCTTTAAGACATAAAATCACTCTAGTTTCCTGGGCTGTGTTCTCATCACTTTGTTCTGGCTCTAAAATGGCTCTTGGGGCCGTGTCCCTTTCTGAGCGTTCAGGCTTTATCCGTCTGTGTGGCCGGCTTCACCGTGGGTGTCTCCCAGGCACACCCCTGCAGCCCTCACCCTCCTGTCTTGTCAGAGGCCCTTCAGGTCAAAACAACAAGAACAAAATCCCTCCGTCTTGCAGCAGAGGCCGGCGTTTGGCCGTGTTTTCCCGCTGGTGACTGTGGCTCTCAGTGGGGTGGCTTTCAAACTCAGTGGCCTTTGGTGTAGAGAGTCTTCTGGGTCAACACCTGCCCTTCCCGTTATGGGCCGGCTTGGAGCACAGTTTGCTGCCGATTAATTCATAATGTAAAATATTTGGTATGCAAATCTCATTTCTTAACTGTCAGCTTTTATTTGCCAATATGGCAAGCCTTTATTTGTTTCTATTATAAAACCAAATCCCTAAAACTCTTAAGTTCTTAATATTTTGAAATTTCAATTATCCTCCATGACTGTATCTCTATTCACAGATGCATTTGCATGCGGTAGGAGCTGGTGGTAAAACAACAGGGCCTTTTGAAGGGAGAAGAGCTCTTTGAACCTCCAGCAAGAGGGGATACCATTATTTGCCTGAGAAAAATCCTTTTCTCTAAGCAAGCCAGAGGAGGATCGGTTGGACACAGAGGCACTTCGGGGAGACTGAGTGGTTGTCAGGACAAGATCCCGGCTGCCATCATGAACCTGTGCTAAGTCTTGGCGTTCGGAAAGCCCCGGGAGACCAGGATGGACCTGCCCACAGGTGACCCGCCCTTGTGAACCTTAAGGGTGGTTGGTACTTGTGACTTGAACCAGGGGCTAGTCAGTGTCCCACTGTATCCTTAGAATCATGCCCTGGGTACTGGTATAGTCTAGAAAGCATGCACGGGTCTTGAAATACGAAGAAGGGTTTGGGGGGGGGGGGGTCTGGACTGTCTGTCCGTGAATGTTTACTGAGCACTGTCGGGCTCTGAGGGCACAGCGACAGGCCTGGTGGAACCCCGCTGGGGCTCACTTTCAGGTGGACGTGGCCACACAGGCTCCCGGTCAGCATATCCTATGCCAGATGACGGGGAGGGTCTGCAGCTGAGCCGGCAGATGGTGGGCACTGCTCTTTCATCTGTGGCATGGACGGGGAGGCTTCCTGATGAGGTGATCTCGGATCAATTTGAATAGACGTTTGTGGATTTTAGGGATTACCTGTGCACTTATGTAAGCACTACGGCAAAACTATTAGAATGGTCAAATATTGTTTCTGGAAGGGCTGGGCATGTCTTTGGAGTCCCTGGATTTTATGGCTCTGGCCTCCACCTTCAGGACACGCACGAGGGGTCAGACTCCAGGCCGGATCAGTGCCTGCGGAGGGACCGACCACCCTGCAGCCACCTGCAAGGGGTCCTCTGGGGCCGTCTCCCTGCCGCCTCCCCGGCCCCATGCCATTGGCCCTGGCTGCCTAAGCCTATTCACCAGGTGTCATCACCAAGTGGTGAGGACCTGGGAGGTGGGAGAAGGGGGGCAGGGCTGTGAAGGGGGGCACCTGTGAGTGGAGCCTTTGAGCGTAAGGGCCTTGGGGCGCTGCCTGGCTTGGGCTGTCCGGCCTGGGAATGCAGGGCACCTTCCCAGGAGTCAGGGAAGCGACTTGCCCGCCGTCAGATGGCTGGAGGGAAGAGGAAACCGCCAGATCTTCACATTTTCTTCTAGAATTTGGACTGATGGCTGGCAAAAGACAAGGGAGGCTCTCAGGGCACACAGCCCCTTGCGGGAGTGAAGGAGGAGGGAGCAAAACAGTTTCCCTGGTGCCTCGTCCTGGCCGTCTGAGTGGAGTCGGGGGCGGGGGGGGGGGGGCAGCATGTTCCCTCAAGATGGATCTTTCATTCCGTTGATCGAGGGGTTCTGGGCTGCTGTTCCCGTTCTGTGTGTGTGCGTGTTTGGTTATTTGAAAATTTTCTTTAGCAATTTACCAGGCCTGGTATATTTCTTTGTTTCACTGTTTTTCCTCTGCGCATAGATTACATGTTTTCAGTAGCATCTGCTGTGAATTTTAATTACGATGTTCGACTCCAAGGGAGCCTTGCAAAGCAGCCAGAGTACTTAGCAGTCCAGACCCATGTTTATGGCACAGACGGTTGCAAAGTGTGTAGGGACACGCGGACACAAGACAAAGGAAATATGATCCAACAGTTCTCCCCCTGCACCCCCGCCCCCCTTTTTAAGAGACCTCTGTAGCAAGGGACTGATACGCATAAAATTACTGCTTTTCGTGTTTTTGTTTTTTGCCGATAATTGCTCTTTGGTTCTTTAAGGAAGTATCACAAAGCCTCAGTAGCTTTTAGAGCAGCAGTTATGGGCTTTGTAGCTCGACCAGAATGGAAAATGCCGTTCTGTGTCCTGCTACGTCAAATTGCAAAAATGAGCTTACGGGACATCATAAAAACTGGGCTGCTACTGTCAGCCTAGGAAGACCTTCCAGAGTCCAGTGCAGTGTGCATGGCACCGATTCCCTGAGGCCTGTGCTGTTCTCAGTGGTGGTTCCGTGCCTCCAGCACACGGTGTTCAAGGACCCATCACGCCGGATAAGGCAAGTCGGCTCTGTGTGTGCCCCAGGGCCGGTGAGGGGACCGTCTTCTGGCTGGACGGGGGCCGCGCGTCCTGCCTGTGTTGGGTGTGCTCCCAGCAGACGAGATTGCGTCTGTCCCTCTGTCACATGAAGCCAGCACTGTGACCACGTTTTAGTTCAGCAGCAACACTGCTGACCGCACAGCGTACTTATGTGGTGATTATTTCGCTGCCCCCGTAAGTCAAGGGGAGCCGAGCCCTAGGTGTTGAAAACAGTTGCCCTCGGAGCCCTCTGTCCAGGCTGGAGTGGAAATCCTAGGCTTGTCCCTTGGGTGTGTCCTTTAGAGCACATCCCGGCCTCCTCCAGGGCAGGATCCGATGCAGGCTGCCCTCTGGAGCCCGGGCTTCCTCCCGGCCCTGCCTCAGGGTCTGCAGAAGGCGTTGGCCCCTGGGGGCTGGGACATGCCGCATCCTCACCAGAACCCTGGCCAGAGCAAGTGTCGGGACTGTTGGCCAACCCGCGTTTGAGGCTCTGCTGTACTCTTCTTAGCTGAGTCATCCAGACTGGCCAGTGTGGGCTCCCGACGAGAGGTGGGGTGATGCTGAGGGTACCAGTGCCCGTGTGTCGGCCCACGGAGAGCCCGGGGCAGTGCCAGAGGGGCACCGGCTCTGATCACGTGTCAGCACGGAGGAGTCTCCATGATTCACAGACGGTAACGCTTAGGCTGAGGGGTTTAGTGATTTGCTCTCACTGAGTCTCAGGGCAGGGATTGGCACCCAGGGTGGTAACGTTTGCCGCCCTGATTCCCCCAACGCCAATCTGTGATCTCACCAGGGACCCTTGGAACCAGCCTCGCACCCCTCCATCGAGGCCTCTCACGCTGGGCCTGGGGGAGAATGTTCTGGAGATCCAGGGACGCCACATTCTTTCCTTCCTGCTCTCTGCTGCATCAGATGTACTCAGAGACGTCGTGGCTGCTTGCAGTTAGGAGCTCTCTAGAATGCCTTCGCCCTCTCTGAAAGGCAGTTTCTGGGCCGCTGCCTTATTTCCCCAAGAGCCGGCCCTCTCTTTGCCCCAGAGGCTGACTGACCCTCCTCTCTGCACACCGGGCACCAGAGGGAAGCTGGCATGGTCACCTTGGCTTCCAGGACAGCACTTTGTGGAGCAGCAGTGGATGGCCTCAGGGCTGCCCCCTGGGCGTGCAGAAACGAGGGGTCAGGACTCGGGTGTACGGCTGGGCAGCTGGGAGACGTGAGGACTGGGGCTTTGAGATGGGCCAAGCCGGCTGGCTCCCGGGTGTGCCCGCTGCCTGCTCTTGGAGCGGCTTATCCCTCCCACGGTGGCCTAGTCCTGACGGCTATTTCCGAGTGGGGGCGCCTCCCAGCTCCCCTTTGTGCGGAGGGTGGGCGAGGCCGGGGGATGCTCTGCCCGCACCCGTGAGCTCACCGACGGGACACCGGGCGCTACACCTGCTCAGCGAGCAGCGTCCTCCACACTTGGCCTCCGGGCCCACTTCCCACCATCGGCCAGCCGTAACCAGCAGGACTTGTGCAGGCGCGTCCAGCCACTCAAGAGACGGGCTCCCCATTGTTTGTCTTCTCGATGACAGACTTGTCAGCTTCTGGGGGTTCACCTCCCAAATGGCGCAGCAGGAAAGTCCTCTGAAGGCCTCGGAGGGCGTTAGCTTCCTGCAAAACAACAGCTCATTGCTTTGGCGGTGTGTTCCTGAGTCCCTGTGATTCTGGGGACCGCGTATTCCTGGTGTCACTGCACTCTGGGGCTCTGTGTGCTCCCGGAGCCTTGTGTCCTGGGAGTCCAAGTGCTCCCGAGGGCACTCTGTTCCTAAGGTCCATGGATTTTCAGCATCTGTGCGCTGGGGCTCAGGAAGACGGCCGAGGAGCGTCTGTGAACATGAGGCCCTTTGGGGAAATCGGTTTCCATATTCCCTACTTCCTATCCTTCCTAAACCTGACCCGTCTTACCTCTACCCTGTTGTTCCCCATCCATGCCTGCCCTTCTCCACACCCTTGCACAGTAAAGGCAGGTAAACACTCTTGCCCTCGGTGCCACCTCGGTGCACACCCACGTAGGAAGGCCGGTAACAGTCACAGTAACCTGAGATGTTGTCGACTTTTGGGAAAACAAATGCTCCTAAGGAGTGAGCTGGGTTCATTTTGCAAGTGAAATGGTTCTAATACCCGGTTTCAAGACAAAATCGAACAAAGACCCAGGCTAGTTGTTGACCTGGCAGAAGTGTTAGCCTGATAGATAATTACAACTCATCCACCCAATGTCTTTGCACATCCCTTGGAGGAAGTTTGCCACTTAGAGTGATAGAGCCTTAACAAAGCTTCTTTGTCATCTCTGTGCTCGAGGTGACGCTTTCTCAGCTCATACCTCTACAGAAAATAAATGGAAATAGAATCGATCTTTGACCCCAGCCCCAATCCAGCAATAAGTAATGGAATCATTGCAGGATAAATGAGCCATTTGGAAAAATCACATCCATTCCATCGAAGATGCACTTCTACTGAGATTTCATTTTTACGCTTAATACGTATCTATCGAAATATAGATAACATTTATGTTGTTTTGATTTGTTATGCCAGTAATAATGTAGAAAAATCCAATCCAGAAGAAAATTATTTTTAACACTTAGAGTCTATGGTCACTGGCAATAAAGAGTAGATATATATTTCATATCAATATTCTTGAGCAGAGAAGTACGATAGGATGATGAATAACACAATCTCAAGCGTAAACATTGATCCCTTCGGGACAAAATCCTGTGGAAGAAGTGGCTCGGAAATACAGGTTTAAGTGGAAGAAAAAAGAAATATGTAAGATTTTCTGCTATTGAAGGACCTGTTCTTGAATTTTTGAAATGGTGACCGTGGGTATGGAATGCCTCACTTTTTTTATTCCAACTGATACAATGAATGATGATGTGATAGTTTTATTTTAAAACGGTGCTGTTTACATTATGCCAGAATTTACAGCCTATTCTGCTTTTTGAACTTCTAACCAACGCCTCAACTTGCAGATTCCAAGGGGTGAATGGGCAAATGGATGATGCCTGCGGGCCCCAAGCGCTTCTGCCCGACGGAGGAGGCAGAGGACGTGGGGTCTGAAGGGCGGAAGGAACACAGCCCTTCCAACAGCTCCCGTGGCCAACGCGACCTAATTCTATTTTAATTTCTTATAGACTTTTTACTTCAGAATGGTTGGAGATTTACAGAAAAGTTGCAAAGACACACGGAGTGTTTCAGCACGTGACACCCAGGGTCCCCGACGGCTGACATCTGACACGGCCACGGCACACTCGTCACCACGGACCGTGACGCTGGTGTGTTAGAACAAACGACAGTGCGCGTTTTCTTCCTATCTCCTTAGCTTTCGTCTCGTGTGTGTTTCCCGTCCCAGGAAAGGTCTCCTTTGGCTCCGCTTCGGTTTCTCGGTGTTCCTTTATTTTTGCTGATCTTGGCAGTTGGAAGGGTTCGGGACGGGCAGGTTGGACAAAGGCCCTCTGTGGGGAGCCGTCCATGTTTTGTTTGTGGTCAAGCTGGGATTATGTGTTTTGAGAAGGAAGAGAGAAGTGCCTTCTCACCACGTCGTAGCCACGGGCCGTCCTGTCCACGTGACCGGTCACCGCCGACGTTGACCTGCATCCCCTGGCTGAGGCCGTGTCCCCAGTACCCCCAGGTTCTCTCCCCTTCCTCACAGAGCTCTTGGAGGAAGTCGCTGTGCAGCCCACACTTGGGGCTGGGGGCGTGCTCCTCCCGGGGAGGCGGGGTGGGGGTGGCCGCGCAGGTTGTGTTTTGTTTTGAGTTTCTTCATGGTCCCAGAACACACGGGGTCGTGTTGTGTGTGTGTGTGTGTGTGTGTGTGTGTGTGTGTTGTTTGTTGTGTGTAGTTGTCTGCACATTGTGTTCTATATTGTGTGTATGCTGTGATGTGTGTTGTGTGGGTTTGGTGTGTGTGTATATGTGTGTGTTGTATGTGTATGTGTGGTGTGTGTAAATTGTGTGTCGCATGTGTGTTGTGTGCTGTGTGCACATTGTGTCGCATGTATGTGTGTGTGTTGTGTTGTGTGAGTGTGCATGTACCCACATGGGTGTGAGCGAGGGGCCCACCCTGCAGCGCATCTCAGGGCCCTGGTTCCCCGCCCCCCATTAACGACGTGTATCCCAGAGGAGGAACCAGACGCACGTGGTCTGCTGCCCTTCAGACGTGGAGACCTAGGGCACGTGGAGGATAAGCATCCCAGCCCCGTGTCCTCGTCACTGCTCCCTCCTGGGAAGGTGCCTGACAGCTGCCCTGCAGCTCACCTCGGCTCTCTGCACCCCTGCACCCAGCCCCGCGCTCCCCTGGCCTCCTGCCCGCTTTGCGGCATCGGCAGTAAGCAGGGAGAAGCTGGCTGGCTCCACGCGGCGATCGGCCCACGAGCTTCTGTGCCCCCCCCACCCCCTCCCCGCTCCCTGGGTTCCAGCCTCCCTGCACCCGCTGTACCCGTGGGAGCCGGTCACCTGACCGGGCCTGCGGCCGGCGTCCGAGGCTGGACCCAGGCGCACCCGCCGTCTCCCCTGTTCCAGCCTCGGTGTGTCCCCGGCCTCAGACTCTGCTCTCCCTACCCTGAGACCCAGACTGCTCCGGGCCCGGCTTGCTCAGGACCTGTCTGCTCCTGACCCTCCCCGGGCAGGTGCCCACGTGGTGTGTGAAGGGTAGACCGGGACGTGCGGAAGGCCCCTGCGCCCACCCTGTTTCTTTCGCATTCCTTGTCCCCCTGGAGGAGCGTTCTGTGGCTACTGCAGTGCTGTACTTTGAGTTCCTTAAACGCTATGCGCTCACCTTGTGGTTTTTGTGAGACCCCGCCTTCCAGCCGCGTCGGGATGGTGGTACCTGCCCGTGGTCTGCGTTCCTGGTGCAGAGGTCAGAGGCGCCCACCAGCGCCTCCCGGTCAGTGCCGTGGGCTGGGCCTCTGGGCCCTCCTTCTGTGGCTGTGGCCTCAGGGGGCGGCTGGTGGCCCTGTGCCCTGCCCAACGGGTGGGGCCTCCGGCAAAGCCCTGTTTAAAGGACCTGCTCACCCTGGAGTTTGTTTGCTGTGATGAGGAGAGCGCCCCAAGCCGGTGTGAGGCTCCCCCACTGCCAGAGGCTGTGCCCCATCAATCCACCTTGGCTTGTAGGAACGGGAACTTCCAACCAAGTGAAGAAGTGCCAGATGGGGAGTCGATGGTGACCTTCCCTGAGGATGGCCCCACACTCTCACCCTGAGTATTGCAGGAATCCCTTTGGGAAGCAACTTCGATGCGAACTTCTCTTTGGTGTGTGTGTGCACGCATGAGAGAACTCTGTGTGTGTGCCCAGAAAGCGTGCACCGACCAATTCCTCCTGACCCTGTGCAAAACAAGACTATATTCATCAAATGTACTGAGCCCTTACAGCTAAGAGGGTTTTGAATTTTTATCGAGGCATCTCATTCTACAAATGTCTTTCTGGAATGACCTTCAGGGGGATTTAAAGCCTGGCCAGCTCTGCCTCAATAACTCACATGCGTGCATTGTTGACATGGGCATCACTCTCCTTCGGGCCCAGCCCTTCTCCACTCTGGAGCTCCAAGCCTCCCTCCCAGGGCCACGATCCACCTGAAGTAAAGGGCAGGACCACAGCTTTCCAGACGACCACATCAATCGTTTGGAAAAGAGCATTCTAGTGGGTTTGTTAACAATCAGTCATATCTTTGTTGCAGTATTTCACCTTAATTATGATAACTTTTTTCCACGTGTGAGGTGCACAGAATAGACTCACTGCCATGTGGTTGAAGAGACTTGTCACTGATGAGAAAGAAAGCCAAGCATCCCAGCACACAGAGGTCAGGGGTGCAGTGGAACCGAGAAGCAGCATGGGGGGGTTCGGGAAGGGGCCCAGACCATCCTCACGACGCTCGCTTGGATTGTTGAAAATACTTAGAAACCTGGAAATAATGTAATTTAACACAACTCCGTCATTGATGTTGACTTGACAACGTACAGCCATTCTCCTATCTTTTCCTGTTTTGTATTTGTGTTTTGTCTGTGTTGTCGCGCAAGTAAAATTCGAAACCCCCCAAATACGTGCCCCATGCACAGCTGTGCTGGAGGCCCGTGCCTGTGACACGCGCGGGTGCCAGTACGGGAGTGCGACGTCTTGGCCCCGTCCGGGTTTCTCCTAGAAACAGGCTATTGCTTGTGAACAGCTGGAATTGTTTCCTTGGCCCCACAGGAAAACGGATCATAGTATTTTATGGTTATTAACCTCCTGTTATTAAGTTCTCAATACTGTGCTGTGATTTCTTACTTGTGAATATTAACTGTTGTTCTTACCGAGGACATATTTTTCTCCTTCCGAGCATTGTGGACTCTCACGTCTTAAGCAGCTGGGTGAGTGGGAGTGGCTTGTGGGGTTCCTGCGTGAGGACGGACGGACGTGATTTGTTACCTCCACAGAGGGGTGAGCAGAGCCCGAAGGCTGTCTCTCGTCCCTGCGGTTCTCATGCACAGGACAGTGGGGCTCCCTCTGGGAGGTGGGGGTACAAGTAGAGGGAAGAGTGATGGGGGGCATGAAGAAGGAAGGGCGTAGGAAGCAGGTGTGTGGTGATATAAGGAGGACTCAGCCTGCTCCGCGGTCCTGAGTGTGGGGCTTCCTTCGTGCCATACAGATGGTACCACATCCCCGCTTTTGAGCCCCTCATGGATGGCCACGCGTCCGGGAGGTATTCGGTGACAGTCAGCGCAAGTCTGCGGGCATCCTCCCTTGCCGCGGTTGAAGAGCATTCCTGGCTTATCACATGTGGGCGAATTACCTGCCCAAACTCCTGGGACAGAGAGCCATTTCCAACTCACCCAAAGATGATTCTTGCCCTCATATTGCGATCTCTGGGAAACAGCCTTTTCTCTTTGGAGGAAAGAAATCAGCGTTTTGTTTTCTATTTTGGTAACAAAAGGTCTTTCTGCATTTTTCAGTTGCTAAGCTCTAAAACCTGTAATTCCCACGCAAACCTGTGACCCGTCCACTGCTTTATAAACACGGGGAACACACAGCTCTCTGTGCCGCATGCGTCCTCCATGCAGGGAGGCGGCGTGGGGGCCAGTGCAATTCAGAATCAGCCTGGGAGGCCAGCTCACCTGTCACCCCACACGGGTGACCCAGGAGCAGATACATCTTGGCTGGGATGCGTCTGGGGCTCACTGTCATGGAGCCCTGCTGGGGTCCGATGGCGTGGGATCCAGACACACCGGGCTGTAAGAGGACTCCATCGTGATCCTGTTCTGATATGCATGACTCTGCCAAAGAGAGGGGGCCACTGCTGCCTCCAGTTCTTTCCGGTAACTCCAGCAGTGTTCTTCAAAACCGAATGCCCCAAAAGAAGAGAAAATAGGTGTCACTGTAGAGCATCGATTTGTTGATTTATCGATTCATTCATTCACCAACTCTCCATCGAATGTCTCTATGTCAGACACGACGTTCATTGGTGAGAGGATAATGGGATAGGTCCCTGGCATAACAGACCTTCATCTGGTGGGGGGAGGCAGACATTAATCAAATAATTAGGTAAGTCATAGTTTCATTACAGTTGTGAGAGGTGTGACAGAGGAAAATACCATGAAGACAGAGTGGGGAACCTGGGACATCGTTCTGACCTATCTGAAAATGAGGAGCCCTGCGTCTGGCACTCGTTCCCAGCAGGACTGGGCTGGGCACGGCACCCTGACACCCGACAGCAGGTCCGTCCAGGGTGCTGGGGACCACTTTTGCCTGGTCATCATGCACAGCGGCTGGGAGGCAGGTGTTGGGAGGGTCCGACTTGGGAGCTGGGGCAGGAGGCTGTGGTTTTTCTCTGCACGTTGTCACTGGGACTGTTTTGCATGCTTGCAAACATTATGCTGGGGGATTTCCCTAGTGAGTGGTGCATCAGTTTTGTTGAATTTCCAATCAGGCTAATTAGGAGAGGTGGCTCTTCTAGCTAAATCATATCATCACCACATTGAAGTTGAATGTGTCTCCTCGGAGGGTACAAGGTACTTAGGAAGTAGCATCAAGTCCAAGCTGTTCTCCCAAAATAAATACAAACTGATTGCCACCTGCTTCAAAATCAAAGTTGGTAAAGTTACAGCAGGAAGAGCATTTATTTGCATACTAATTTCTTTTGGAAAATAATTTGGGAAGATCCTGATCCTGTACATCTTTATGAAAAATGAGACTCTGGATTTGCTAGATGTGCACATCAACGGGAAAGTGCTGTTGGTCCCCAAAGCCCTTGGGCCATTCCAGTTGGGTAATAGCTTCTGTGTTGATGGTGAGCCCCAGTGGGATCTGTGAACAGAGTAAGTCTCGCAGAGCAAAGGGTCAAAATTCACTCTTAGCCCAGGGGTCCAGAAGTGGTCCTCAGCCAGGAGAGGGTTTCAGCGTTGTTGACCAGTGAATGAGTCAGGCATCGGATGACCTAATGGCGGGATCGCCTCATAAAAGCCTCTGAGCTACGGGATGGTGGATGTGGTTGGTGATGCACCTGTCTGTAATTTTTAAAAAACTCATACTGATTTATTTTCCATCCAACTTTTATCAAGTGCTTCTATGCCCATACCTTCGCCTGGTGAGTGGAAAATGCTATGGAATTAGGACTCAAGGATGATGGTTCTGGCATCACCTGGTTAATTCTCCTACCCTAAAACTTCATCTGCACTTGAAGTTAGAAGTCACGACCTCTTTCTCTTTTCAAGGCTAAAATCCCACATTTGAGGCCTATGACCCTGACTTTCCCCCTCTCCCTTCATGGTGGGTTCTCTGTAGATGCATTAGTTCTTCCTGTTCTCCTGGGCTGCTCACTTGGGAGCTGCCAGAGACTTCTAGAATGTTCACGGGAACAGCCCCGTCCACCCTCCCAGGGGCTGTGTCCCTCTGGATCTCATTTACTGAGCTGGTAAAACATACCCTCCCTGGACAGTAATGACTATTTTTTGGACTTACAACCTACTTTCATCCTAGACGTGTGCTGTTTCTCTCCTGATGCTGGAATTTGGAGGAGGTTATATTCAGATTTTCTACAGGAACTTAAGTCTTAGCTCTGCCCATCAGCATCCAGCAAGACACCGGATCAGATGTTAGATCTCAAGGCTGTAAGTTTCTGAGGCTCATTTAAAAGAGCCTCCTCCAGGAAGACTCAGTTTGTTGGTGAAGCACGGCCCCTTTACCCAGCCCCTGTCCTCATGTCCTTGGCTGAGCTCCTTCTGCCTCAACTCCAGGAAACATGGGTTTTCTTTTCAGTCCCTCTCCTGCCCTGCCTATGTCCTCATTTGAGCCGTCTGTGTGGGACCTACTGTGAAGTCTTCTGCTCACAGGCCTTGGATGTTTCCCCATGACCTCTTGAAGTAAGTAGAGGACTTTCGGCGTGGCAGCGAGGCTCTCCAGTCTAGACTCAGTCAGCATATTCAGGCTCACCTCCCATGTAGCGACTGAGGGCTTACGGCTTCTTTTGTGTGGGATGCCCCATATCTCCCCTGCTCCTACAGAACATCGTCTTTGGAGCCGTGACCATCTCCAGGGCTTTCCCCTTGAGGCCCACATTTCCGCTCAGTCTCCTGCCCTTCCAGCCTGCCCACCTGGTTTTGATCTCTTCCTATTCTGAGCCTCCACAGAAAGGCATTCATTAATTCATTCACTCATTCATCCATCTATCCATGAAACATTTATACACCTCATATCATGTGCCTGGTACTTTGACAGACTCTGGAAAAGTAACGGTCCCTGTCCTCAGGAAGATTCATTGCTGCCAAACTTTTTGAAGAGATCCTCACTCTCTTCTGTCCTTTCTCCTTCCCGTTCCTTCCTTTGTGCTGTCCAGCTGGCTTTTACCTCCATTCTCTCCCCACCACTTCACCAAAACGTCCTTCTTAGGGCAGCCAATGTCCTCCATGTTGCTAAATCCAGCAGAAAGGTTTAGTCTTTATCTTTCTTGGCTTTTTATCCCTTTGGACACCGCTGGCTGCTGTCTCCCCTATGACACTACAGTATCTGTGTGTGTGGTACTCACTGTATTGGAGGCAGGAAATGTGGTGTACATTGTTAGGAGACCAGCAGGTCACGTCTGGTTTTGTTGGTCTGGGAGGGACTCGTAGAGGGAGCATATTAGGAGAGTCTTTCTCTCTTCCTCCTGTAGAATATTCCATATCAGCAAGGGCACCATGGGCCATCATCGCCGAGGCCAGAAACCATCCCCCCACATCTGATGGACTATTTCCATGTCCTGGGAGTCTTTATCCGCCCCAGCTGACTCATTTCCCGCTTGGACTGTTGCTCTCATCCCCTGTCTGCTGTCCTCCTGTCCACTCCGGCCCATGGACAACACAACAGAGCAGTCTCTAATGATGCAGACATTCTCTAGGATACATTGATGCAGAATTTGCTCGGGTATGATAGCAGCTGCCATCCATAAAAGGGACTTTTTTTTTTTTTGTACAAGTATTTAGCCCCCTGTCTGCCTTACTTTTGGGGCTGTAAACTTGTATGAAGGGGTGTGTGAGCTTGATTGGTCATGTGTTCTCAAGTCCGGGCTGCCCTGGACATAGGAGCCAGACAACTGAAAGGCCTACAGGCTGAAGGAGGTCCTCTCCGGCCCCTCCTCACAGTGCCCGTTGCATTCTGCCCACAGCAGACCTGTTGGGGCGGGCTTCTCCTCCCCCTCACTCCCTTACCACTCATCTGCCTCATCAGGCTTGCCTTGCCCACGGAAGGGGAGTGAGGGGGAGTAGTTTGATGGGTTCGCATCTCCACACAGTGACCTTTAGTGCAGCTTCGAGGACTTGGCGGGCCTTCACGGTGTGATCAGATCTCATCAAATGTGCCATTCACTTCTCTTTTCTCCCGGTGACCATCAGAAAGAGAGTTTTCTTTTCAAAGTTTATGGCCTCCGTGGTTTGATCGCAGTTACAGAGCCCCTAACAGCTGTTACTCCTTGCAACAGTGGATCAGAAATGAAGCTGAGCTCGGGCTTAATGGAAATTGTCCCTTGAAAGGTTTGAATTTGGAACGTTTATTCTCCATTAATTTCAAGTAGACTCTAAATTGAGCAAAACATTCTCTGTCTTCCCTCTCAGTTGCAGGTTTTTAGCTGACAAATGGATGTCCGGGTTGCTGTACTCAACTGCAGGCACTCAAAAATGGAGGCTTCAAAAAATGTGCTCATCTACCCAACCTAGATTATTCCATGTGGGTCGTGGAACCCGCTGAGTGAGTCAGTGCCGGAGGGTTGAGTATATTGTGATGCCCCGTCAAGGCAAAGTGGACAGCACACTTTAACTGCCTGCACTGACACTGAGAGAGACACAGCAGTGGACATGGGGAGAGGCCCACAGATCTGCCCTGAATAGGAAGGAGGTGGCCAAAACGTCCTCTGTCCCGTAACTGAGCCCTGTCCATGGATGGGGCTCTCTTGCAGTGTAAATAGGCTTTGGGGGGAGAGGTAGCTCCAGGAATTCTCTGTAGCATCGTGGTGGTATTCCTGTTGGGAGTGGGGGCTTGAAGCTGTGTTTCCATATGAAGTTGAGAAACTCAGGGGGTTAAGCGGCTGACTGTTGATTGCGGCTCAGGTCATGATCTCATAGTCATAACATTGAACCCCACGCTGGGCTCTGTGCTGAGTGTGGAACCTGCTTGGGATTCTCTCTCCCTCTCTTTCTTCTCCTCTCCCACTCACGTGTACTCATGCTCTCTCTCTCTCTCTCTCTCTCTCTCTCTCAAAAAAATTTATTTTTCAAAGAGCACAGGCAGAGCAGTGTTGACTTGTAACCTCCATAAGACCACCCAGAGTCGGTGGCAGACAGGGTTTGAGATATTGCGGTCTGGCTCCTATTCTCTGTATTGTCTTGCCTTCAATGCCCCAAACCCTTAGACAAACCAGAGTGTAGCCGGACACATGTAGGGAGATCCTGACTCATCTGGAACATGTGAGGCTTTGAACGACTGGTGCTAAATCTGTCCTTTGTCGTATCCATGGAAAGTCAACACCAGACACCGGGGTGTAACTGACTTCAAGGTATTGCACTTAGAAGAAAATAGACATAATTGTAAGCTGCTTATATGATGGTTTATTGTTTAAAAGGAAATTTTACACATCGTTTGCTGTCTTTATGCCCACCTGGGCTTCCAGCTTTGCCGAAGAAAAATCCTACGGTTCTTGACTGGCGCTCCTACTGTCTCATGGGCCCCTTGGCACAGGTAGACATTCCTCTACTTACCTGTCTTCATTCTTTTCCACTGTGATTCACCAATGATCCAAACGCTAGTGTTTGACTTGGCAATGCAGTGGGGCACGGACACAAAGTGACTTTGGTATTTTCCGAGAATGCTCTTGAGCGGTGTGTCACTTCCTGCTTGTGCCTCCTGCTGTCATCCGGACAGGATTCCATAGATTTCTGGTCACTTCTGTTTATTGAAAAGCTCAAGTGTGTCCAACTTGAACTCCAATCTTATCTACTCTCCTTCTGAGGCTCCAGCGTCCTGTAGTGAGAAGGAGGTGTGTGGTCCAGTCCCTCGTTTTCCTGGGTCCCTGTTCCACGCTATGTCAGGGTGGGAGGGGACATGTGTCCTCAGGCACCTGAGTGCTGTCAAAGTACTTTGTTGGCTGTGGCTGCCTCTCTGGCACGTTCTCTCCGAATGGCTGATCCCCAAAGCTGTTCTCTGGCAGATGCCCCCTGGAACGTCCTGGAAGCGTCACACCAGGGCCCCTCCAGGTTCCCCTCTCTGTTGTGGGAGGTCCACTCAGCTCTCCCTCATCCTGTGCCTCTCACCTGCCCCCGAGCCCCTTGCTCCTTGGATCCCGTTGACCAGCGTGCCACCCATGTGATGGGGTAGCAAAATGGCTCCAGCCCAGCGCCACCCCACGGTGTCCACTTGACCCAGAGGTGGCAGAGCAGGGGCCCCACTGACCACCACACTCTCCTCTGCGTTTAAGGAGGAGCAGGAGGCTGTGAGTCAGCCTTTAGAGAAGTCTGGTCTATGGCGCCTGCGTGGCTCAGTCGGTTGAGCGTCTGACTTCAGCTCAGGTCATGATCTCGCGGTTTGTGGGTTCGAGCCCCACGTCAGGCTCTGTGATGACAGCTCGGAGCCTGGAGCCTGCTTTGGATTCTGTGCCTCCCCCTCTCTTTGCCCCTCCCCCACTCACACTGTCTGTCTGTCTCTCTCACTCTCTCTCAAAATTAAATAAACATAAATAAATAAGTAGGTAAGTAAGTAAATAAAAGCCTGGTCTAACCCTTGTTTACATTCCCAGCCCAGAGCCAGGTCTGTGTCACTCACTTTGCTCTGGGGGCAGGCAGGACACCCCACCCCCCACTGGAGGCAGAGGGCACAGGCTCCAAAGTGCCGGTGCCCTGCGCCTGCCGTCTCTGGGCTGCATCAGTGGCCCGGGCAGGGGAGGCCTGGAGGGGAGCAGGGGCGGAGCCGGTGCAATCCCTTCCATCGGCCTCCCGGTCATCTGCAGGTAGTTCAAGTTTTTGATACTTTGATAGCTCTTTGTCCTCAGCTCTGGGTTCTGAGAGCCAAGTTCAGCACCACAGATCCTGACCCATCTGGCACCCTCTCAACCACTATTTCCAGCTATTTCCACGTCCTCTCCAGCAGGGGCCACGCCCCTGCTCCACCCCTCTCTGCCCTTGGGCTGCAGGGAAGGTGGCCCGACCTCCTCCTCTCTGGGGGTCACGTCTCACCCCCCCCTCTCCTCTGGGTCCCTTTTCCATCCTCCACTTTCTCTTCCTCTGCCTCTGCAGTCAGCACTGTGACTCATTAGACTCCAGTCAGGGGAAGTGACTTTAAATGATTGGGAAGTTGTTGGTGTTTTTAGGGCCGAGAAGCTAACGTATCCTGGTAGCTGAAAGCCCAGGAGACCGGAGTAAAAGTTGAGACTGGAGATTCTTTTAAAGGTAACTCTTGAAAACATTCACTAGTTATTGGACTGTTTGATATCTGGGGGCTGCTTTGTCCTCCATACTTTCTAAGTGGCATCTTTCGTGGCTCTCTGGTCATATTTCGCCAGACTCTGTGGACGTGGAGCTCAGCCCTCTGAGGCTCTCCTGCCACGAGCTTGTGCCCTGCTGCTTGATTTCACGTGGGTCCTTTCGGAAGCTGGGAAGGGCCAGCGGGCACCGGGCTCCGGTACACTGAAATACTGCATTCTGCAGGACTCCGAGAAAAGGACGTTTGTGGGGAGAAAGGAAGTCCTCACGCACAGTCTAAGTTCTTAGAGAGACTGGCTTTTCGGTGATTTGTTTCTTCTAAAAAACAAAAAAGTCACTTGTACATTTGTACAAAAGTCATTTGTACATTTAAAGTGGGAATATGTTTAAATGATTACAAACTAGTCACATTTGCAAGCCTTTCAAGAGTGATAGCTCCAGCAAGAAAGTGCTTAAATAAAAAATAAATTATTGCAATTTTCAGGTTGAGTAATATAGTGTGTATAATTGCAGCGGCTAATATATGCATTTAATGAAGTGAATCTACCTTCTTGCTGGAGCACCACCAATCAATTTGTGATGAAGTCAATGTAATGAGCAAATAAACGCCGTTCCCTATGCTTTAAAATCCCCCCATGTCTAATAATGCCTTACATCCATCAGCAAATAGATAGCCTCATCTGTTTGCCTGATCTTTGCTAAGTGCGTGGGATTCGCCCCCAGCAGATTCTGGGTGTGCCCCCAGGAGCCTCGGTCGGGTGGGCGAAGGGAGGCTGACTCCCCCAGAGCTGGTATCACAAACACCATGTCCTGTGGATGGCACAGAGGTCCTTAAAGTCAGATAGTCCTGGGTTTGAATTCCTGCTTCTTCTAACAGCTGGCAGATTGAGGAAATCTCATAAACTTTCTGAATTTTGATTTTCCCATATGACAAATGCCAATAATAATCATAACAATCATGCCTACAGATGAGGGTCATGAGCAGGCTTTTAAATTTTTTTCTTTTCATGTTTATTTACTTTTAGAGGGAGACAGAGTGCGAGCAGGGGAGGGGCAGAGAGAGAGAGAGGGAGACACAGAATCTGAAGAAGGCTCTGGGCTCCGAGCTGTCAGCACAGAGCCTGATGAGGGGCTTGAACCCACGGGTTGTCAGCACAGAGCCTGATGAGGGGCTTGACCAGGAGATCATGACCTGAGCTGAAGTCAGATGCTAAGCTGCCTGAGTCACCCAGGCGCCCCAGTGAACAGGCTTTGAAAGACACTTAAAACATTCATTGTGATGATGATCCTGATAACAGGTAATGATTTCACCATTACTTCCCACTGCCCCCCAGGAGCCAGAATCCCCCCCGCTACAAGCAGCTGGGACGAGAAGGTAACTCTTGAGGAGGGCTTCAGGCCTTGGTCAGATTCAAAATGGGAGAAACAAGGTGCATTTTATGCCCTGTTTGTCCAGAACTTGTGATCTAGGCCCCTAACTTACTTGATTCCCAGCTAGGTTAGTTAAAATCTTCTGTTAGAATTATTTTTACAAGACTCGATGCACAGTTACATAAAATCGGTCGCCAGCAACCTGACGATGTCAGGCCCACGCAACTGTCACAGAGCAGGGCTCCAGATCGCTTTTGAAAATTTATGTCCAAATATTTCAATTCCTTAACTTGCTCTTTTCAGAAAAACGTAGAGGAGACACAGAATTCTCTTCCCGCTCTCTGGTTTCTTTACATGCCTGCTGGCCTCCAGACCTCTCAAAACGTCCTGCAAAATCTCCTCCCTGAAGCCTGCCCAGCGTATCTCTCCCCTCTCCCCCTCTCCTTACCCTGACTTGGCTTCAGAGACCCGGGTGGGGAGAGCACAGCTGTGGTGGGAGACTTCAGGGGACGTGCTTTCTCTCTGGTGGGCAAGGTGGCGGTGGGGGACAAATGCAGCCAATGATACTTGCACATCAGCGTAGGCCACACGTACATCTTATAATCCCCGCCCTGGTAGTGCCCGACGTCCTGCCCGGTTCGCATACAGGCCCTTGCAAGCGTGCTACGGAAGGTGCCTTCGGGGACCTCAGAGCCGGCTTCAGGTGGTCCCTGCAGTGAAGAGGCCCCTCGTCCCCGGCAGTGGTGGTGTGGAGTCTGAAAGCTTCCACTGAGTCACGCCGATGCCTCGGGGGCCAGGTGCTCCCCAGAGCCGGCCCTCCCCTCACTGAAGACCCGTCCTGCTTCCCTCTGCCTCCCTCCTGAGGTCGGCAAGTCCTCACTGCTGCCTCTGCCCTGAGCGGCGCCCCTCCTGTTCTCAATAGCCGACGTCCGCTCTTGCCTTCCACCTTCTGGCCTGGCCCGCTTCCCTCTGGATCCCGTCGCTGTCACAGGACTAAGGATGAATGAAGAGGTGGTTTTTACCCGCTGGCAACAGGGGTTCTTGCTGTGCCCTATGGAGAAAAGAGTTAATTCCTGACTTGCGTCTTCTGGCGGTAAACTTTTCTGACGGCCAGTGATGGGAGAGTTCAGTGCCGAGTCTGACACGGGTGGGGTGGGACAGCCACAGAGGGTTCAAAGTGTGTTCCCAAGGATCAGTCTTGAGGTCACTCTAGGTGTCCACTATCACTGTTAGCTAAACGAAGAGTCAAATGGGAGCGAATCACGTCCAGAGAGACCCATGATCAGGTGTTTTCTTAGCGCTACTCAACGCGTCATCTCACATAGGCGACATTTCTGTCAGCGGTTTCAGCCACGCGGGAGAACCGTGCCTCGGGGGAGGGTGTGGCGGGGCTCTGTAGGCTCAAGTTCACCGTGAGGCATGCACACGGGAGCCGGGGAAGCAGACGGGCTCCAGGGAGCCGGGCGCTGGACACACGCAGCGAGTCGGAGCCCCCAGGGAGGAGCGGTGGTGGAGGAGAGACCCAGGGCTCATTCTGGCGTCAGAGGAGAAGCAAAGCCATACAGCGCACAGCTCGGTGCGGATGTCGTATAAAATACTGCATCTTTTGGCCAGATTATATACACCCAACATGCGTGGCATCTGTGAAGTAATGCTGATGAACCAAACGCCCGCGTCCGTATCACCCAACCAATGGCAGAGAATACGAAGGACTCTTCGAAGCCCACGCTGGGTCTCTCGCTGATAGCGCCGGGCTCCCTTCCGACCCGAGACCTTCACCAAGCCAAGTGTCCTCGTGGCCACCCTGGCGGCCCCTGGTTTTTTACGACACGTGTGCCATAAACAGTATTTTACTTAGCCTTACAAAACTGTGGACTTTATATAAACCTTATGCATTCTTCTGTAGTTCCCTTCGTGTCTCCTGTCATGTTTGCGAGTTCATCCATGGTGACGAAGGGAAGGAATCGTGGTTCATGCATCTTTACTGCTTTATAGCATTCTGTTAATAGAGAATAGAATTATTTATCTACTGCACTGCCAGTGGATTATTTTCAGGGTTTTCCTGTTATAAAACACTGCTATAAGTATTCTTGCATTTGTCTCCTGCTGTCTAAAAGCAAACACGTTCACATGCACGTCTATCTTTCAGGGCATAGGTTAGACACGTCTTTCCATTTAATGAGGTCATGCCAATTTGTCCCCGCCCCCCGACTTTATCGAGATAGGATTGACGCGGAACATGGTGTAAGTTTAAGGTGTACGACATGTTAATTGCATACACTTACATTTTGCAGAATGATCACCAGAGAGCTAGGTAACACCTCCATCATGTCATGTAATTACCATTTCTTTTTAGTGGTGAGAACATTTAAGATCTACTTTCTGAGCCACTTTCAGAAAAGTAATACAGCATTATTGGCCGTAATCACCGCACTGAGCCTTAGATCACCAGAACTTAGTCTGCTTTGAAACTGATCACACCATTTGACATTCCCATCAAAAACTTGGTCTCTCTCCCTTCGTTAGAGGTTCCTGCCGTAAGGTTTTTCAGTTTTTCTTCAGCTGCTGGGTACGAAAAGGGGTCTCACTGTGGTTCTAGCTGCCACTTCCATGATTATTAGTGAGGCTGATAATCGTTTCATATATTTATGAAAGTTGTGGTTGAGCTTTTTGCCTATTTTCCTATTGAGTTGATTGGGCGCTTCTAAAAAAATAGATTTGAGTTCTTTACACATTCTGAATACTAACGTCCTGGTTTTTTTTTTTAAACAATTCTTGTAAAGTATAGATCATCACATGCTTGATGGTGTGTTTTATGAATAGATACTTTTTATTTTCACATAATCAAACCTTGTCCATCTTTCCTTTACGTTTGTGCTTCTTTCTCTTGTTTAAAATCATTTCCTACTTCAAATGCGTGAAGATATTTTCCTCATTTTCTTCTCAAGGTTTATAGTTTTACCTGTCACATTTAAGTCTCTAATCATCAGACACTAGGTTCTGACAAAGGTCAGTGTGATCCGGTTTGTAGAGTATAACTAGAGTATAATTTATTCATTTCATACTGCGTAGTATTTCATTATATAAATTAGCCACAATTTTTTTATTCGTTCTTCTGTTGAGAGACACTTGAGTGTATCTCTAATTGGACTATGTTGAATAATGTAGCAATGAACATGCTTACATCATGTGGGTGTTGGTGTGTGGTGTGGGTGGCTGTGTGTGTGTGTGGGGGGGGGTGGTTCATGTGTACGCATATCTACTGGAGACTGGGAAGTCAAAGATCAGAGTACGAGAAGATTTGGTGTCTGGTGAGAACTCACTTTCTGGCTCATAGATGGCTGTCTTTTCGCTGTGTCCACAGATGGTAGAGAGAGGGGTGAGGGGGCTCCCTGAGGCCTCTGTTACAATGGCACTAATCCCAACACGGGGGCTCCACTCTAATGATGTAATCACCTCTCAGAGGCCCCGCCTCTAAATACTGTCAACTTGGCATTAGGATTTCAACATATGAATTTTGAGGGGACACTTTCAGTCAATAACATTTGTATATATTATAAATATCTTCTCCTACCCATTTAGATTGCTTTTCCACTGCCTTGATGATGACTTTTCATAAACATAAATTCATAATTTTAATAGACTCAGGTGTATCAATCCTATCTTTTTTGTTCATAATTTTTATTTCCTGTTTAAGGAAACTTTCCTTATTTCAAGTCATTAGTAGGATTTATTCCTGAGAGGCAAAAGTGGTTCAATATTTGCAAATCAATTAACATGAAATACCACATTAACAAGAGAAAGTATAAAACCGTATGATCATTTCAGTAGACGCAGAAAAAGCATTTGACAAAGTACAACACCTGTTCATGATAAAAACTCCCAACAGAGTAGGTGTAGAGGGAACATAACCCAATATAATAAAGGCCATAATGAAAAAAACACAGCTAACATCATCCTCATTGGTGAAAAACTGAGAGACTCAGGCATCAGACAAGGATGTCCACTCTCACCACATTTATTCAACATAGCGTTGGAAGTCCTGGTCATAGCAATCAGACAAGAGGAAAAAATAAAAGGCATCCAAATTGGTAAGGAAGAAGTAAAACTTTCACTGTTTGCAGATGACATGATTGTCTACGTAGAAAACCCTAAAGACTCCACCAAAAAACTACTAGAACTGACAAACCAATTCAGTAAGGTTTCAGGATACAAAATCAATGTACAGAAATCTGTTGCACTTCTATACCCAACAATGAAGCAACAGAAGGAGAAATTAAGCAATCGTTTTATTTTTTAGAAGTTTTACTGTCCTGCCTTTCACACTGTTGCAGCCAACCCCGCATCATTTCTTGAGAATGCCATCTTTTTCCTCGCTGCTCTGCAGGGCCATTTTGTCGTAAGCCAGGGATCTGTATATGCGCGGGTCTACTTCCGGGCTTTCTACTGTCTCATCGGCATGCACATGCTTATGTCAGTTCCAGTCTGTGCTGTTTCCTTTCGCTTTGTAATCTATCTTGATACAAGTAGAGTAAGCTGTCCCAACTTGTTCTTCAAGAATACCTTGCCTATTCCGGGTCCTTTGCATTTCCATTTAAATTCTAGACTAAATTTGTGAAGGTCAACAGATTGGGATTTTGATTGGTATTGTTTTGAATCAACTGGTGAAAATTGACATTTTATAATATTAAGTCTTTAAGTCACATGCATATGGTTTATTCCTCTATTTATTGAAGGTTGCCTTAAGTTGTGTTAATGTTTTTCCCCCTGCCTAGCGATCTTGCAATATTGTTAGGTTTAGTCATAATACTCATTATATTTGTACATGGCATCTTTATAAACTGTACGTTTTAATTTTGATGGTGTCTAGGAGTATAACTGATTTCCACAGATCAAATTTGCATGCAGCAACTTTTCGAAACTCTCTGACTGTTGGTTTATCTGTACCTTCCTTTGGATTTTATGCATACACAATCATGTCATCTGTGGACAATAACAGTTAAGTTTCTTACTCTTCGGTTTTGTCATAAGCATTTTATCAATACAGAAAAATGGTATCAAGGAAGGTAGTTTCCTGCTCTTTTTAGTTTGCTGAGATTTATTTTTACCATCGTCCTGCGTGCTGTCAAAGGAATTGGCATTTTCTTAGCCTTGTTCTCTAGATTGGATATGAGCCCAATGGGAAAGCTGGTCCCCAAGCAGAACTTACCTCCTTGGGTCACTTTCTTCCTCTGATCTTACTGGATATCCAGTGTCTTTAACGAATCTTTAAAATATATTGTTTCCTCAGGGAAGTGTTAGTTCAAATTTCCTAATATGCTGTCTCCAGAAGTAGAATCCCAGAGTCACAAGTTAGTGTTAATATTATTTTTTTTAAGAATGGAATTAATGCTTGTTTAAATTTATTCATATTTATCATTTTTCTTTTTCAATCACAGAAATTCCTTCTTGGAATAATTTTCCTTTTCTTCCCCAGACTTACCCATGAGAAGTCCCTGTTGGCAGGATCTGTTGTCAGTAAATTTGAGATTCGTTTGTCTGAAATGTCTTTGTTTCTCCGTCTTTGGGGTTTGGTTGGGAGCAGCTCTCTAGATTGAGGATGGTGTCCTCCTGGGACTCTTCTGGCCAGCAGACCGCTGCCAGGCTGGTCCCCACCCACAGCAGCTTATCTTTCTTTTCTCTCTGGCCACTCTTCAGATGTTTTGATTTTAATGTTCCACAACTTGTCTGTGATATGCTGTGATGTTGTATTTAATTTTGTTTATTCTTTGGGATTCATTGTGTTGTGATTCTGAGGATTTATGTCATTCCTGGGTATGGAAGCATCTCGTACATTATCCCCAAATATTACCTCTGCCCCAATGTCTCGGTTCCTTTCTGAAACCTCCATCAGACATGTGCCAGCTGTCACCAGCTTTCTCACCCCTTCATTCGTGTCTTCCCTTCCTTTGTCCCTCTGCTGTGCCCCTGGCACTTCCTTCCCATCTGCTTCCCCGTTCACCAATTCTCTCTGCATCTGCTTACATCTTTTCTTTTCTTTTTAAAAATTTTTAAACGTTTATTTATTTTTGAGAGAAAGAGAGACCGAACGTGAGCAGGGGAGGGGCAGAGAGAGAGGGAGACACAGAATCGGAAGCAGCTCCAGGCTCCGAGCTGTCAGCACCGTGGCTCTCGAACCCATGAACCGTGAGATCATGACCTGAGCTGAAGTGGAAAGCTTAACCGACTGAGCCACCCAGGCACCCCTGCTTAAATCTTTTCTTCAATCTCATGCGTTTTAATTTAATATAGCATTTGATTTCTTTAAGGGTTTTACTGTTTATTTTTATATCTGCATAACCATTCATCTCTTGTTCTGTGCCCTATTTTGTGTCTCTCTTTTGTTTGTTCATAATACGCATCATGATTTTGAATCTATTATTCTAATATCTGGCATCTTTTTAAAAAACTTTTAAAAAAATGCCTTATTTATTTTTGAGAGAGAGAGAGAGCATGAGCAGGGGAGGGACAGAGAGAGGGGGGGACAAGGAAGTGAAGCAGGTTCTGCATGGATAGCAGCGAGCTCGATTCAGGCTCCAACTCATGAACCATGAGATCATGACCTGAGCTGAAATCGGACGCCCAACTGACTGAGCCCTCCAGGCGCCCCTCCATCTGGCGTCTATTTGCATCTGACTCTGCTGCTGCTTACTTCTAACTCTTGCTCATGTGGCTTATTTCCTTTGTTGTTGTTTTTGTTTGATGAGTCCGCTTCCTTACGTGCAAGACCCTCTGGGAAGTATTTGGATTTGCTTCTTCCAGGAAACCAAGGGTCTCTTGACTTAGTATCTGGGACCACTTTAACCTCAGTCCTCAGCTTGTGTTTGTGTGGATCTTGCAGATGGCTCTCAAAGCCGTGAGTCTGGGCCGACATGTCACTGTTGCCAGGAGATGCTCCCGTCGCACCCAGAGTCGGGGCACGAGAGCCAAGTGGGCTTGCTAGCTGTGTTTGCAAGTTAGGGCTTGATTTTGTTCGCTGCAAGCGTGTCCTGTGGAAGTTCTGGCTTCACGCACCGTCACTGCAGGGACGGTCAAAGGAAGCCCTACGTCACTGCAGATCGGTCTGTGACTCCAGAGAGACACCAGACTGGGGACTCACCTCATTTCATATTTTAATCTGTTTGTTTGTAGCCTCTGAGTATTTGTGCAATTTCCTTTAAGCTATTCATGTACTTAGTGTCTTTATATTTTATATTTTTGAGAGAGAGAGAGTGCAAGTGAGCAAGGGGCAGAGAGAGAGAGAGAGAGAGAGAGAGAGAGAGAGAGAGAAGTGGGGCTCATCCGATGTGGGACTCGAATTCACAGACTGTGAGCTCATGACCTGAGCTGAAGTCAGATACTCAATGACTGAGCCACCCAGGCGCCCCGAAGTAGTGTCTTTATAGTTTACGTTCCAATACACATCCACATCCTGTCTCCTCTGCTTTTTGCCCCCAAGCCCGCCTGCCTCCAAATACAGGATTTTAGTGCCTTCATTCAACACAATGTCTTATGACTGCTTCCCAGTGTGGACAGTGTGTGGTCTACACCCAAGCTCCATTAGTTCTTACTCCTTTTAACTTTAACCTTGACCTAAAATGATGACATTGGTGTGATTGCATTTCAGACAACTGGAAGGGAATGGTCCCTCCCTAGCACTGTGAGTGCCAGCCGATGAATAAAAGCTGGTTCCAAGGGAATAGGAACAAAATCCAAGTGTTCATGATATCAAGAAAGTTTCTGAGCAAGGATTGCATTAGGGCACGATTAAGGGAAAATTTAAAAGGAAGTTAGAGTGGCAAATTCTGTTCTAGAGATCTGAGCGGGATATTGTCAGAAAGATAAACCCCCTTCCTACAAGCCAGTACAAACCTTGATATTGCAAAAAATTTATATTTGACTCATACAGTGTATTTACATCGGAACAAGACGTTTTGTCAAAATCAGATACGGGATTGGCGTCTACATCATCTTCTCGTAAGCGCCACGCTGGAGTTCCCAGGTGTCACTCACCTACAATTGGCAGATGGCTCTGGTTTTCAAACAGTGAAGTGAGCTCAGTCACCTGCTGGATGGTTTTTGGCACAGAACATCAGCGCTGTCAGATTTCCGACTTGTCACATTAGCGGGAGATGCTGTGATAGGAGACAGAATTTTACTGCATAAAGAGTGTAATCCGGAAATCTGGATCAGCTTTTGTCAGATGTCACAGCAGAGAAGATCGCTGGGAGTCAGGCCTCGCCCGACAGCTTTCCTTGTCTTTAATGCTGCCTGATTTGGTGGAATTATTTTCCTTGGAGGGAGGCATTTAAGAAGTGAGAGAGTTTTTTGTCTTCTCTATTACGTGAGCTTTTGAAATGAGACTTGGCTGACTTCAGATATTTAAGCCATAATATATGTTTCACTGCTTTCTCCTCTGATGGATCTTTCATCTAACAGTAGGAGCTGTTCCTAAAATCTAGCTTGGATCTTCTTAAAATACGGTTTTGATCGTGAATCCTCAAAAACTCAGGGACAGCCTTAATACTTTTTTTTTTCTTTTTAACTACTTAGGGGACATCTGTGTGGCTCATCTGTGTGGCTTAAGCATCTGACTCTTGATTTTGACTCAGGTCATGATCCCAGGGTTGTGAGATCGAGCCCCAAGTCAGGCTCAGCGCTGAGTGCTGGGCATGGAGCCTGCTTGAAATTCTCCCTCTCTCTCTCTCTCTGTCCCTCCCCTGCTCGCATTCCCTTCCTCAAAAAAAAAAAAAAAAAAAAAACCCAAAACCAAAAAACCAACCACTTTGGTCTTTTTAAAATCTTGATTGGGGCATATTTTGTATACCGTATGTATCACCTGTTTTAAGTTGATTTTTTAAAATGTAAATTTTTTTTAAAATTTCTTTTAGTACGTTGGCAGAGTTGTACAACCATCACCATAAATGGGTTCTGGAACATCTCACTGCTGCAGTAGGATTCCCTGTGCACATTTATCTGCCCACTAATCTACTTTTGTGGATTAAAGCTATTTGGTAGCTTTGCCATCTCTGGATATTAATTTTTAAATAATTTTTTAATGTTTATTTATTTTTGAGAGTGTGAGTGGGGGAGGGGCCGAGAGAGGGAGACACAGAATCCAAAGCAGCTCCAGGCTCTGAGCTGTCAGCACAGAGCCCAACGCGGGACTCGAACTCACGAACTGTGCGATCGTGACCTGAGCCCAAGTTGGACGCTTAACGACCCAAGCCACCCAGGTGCCCCTTCTGGATATTTCTTAAAAATCAAACAATATGGTGGGTGGTTTCTTGTGTCTGAATTCTTTCATGCAGCATAATGTTTTCGAGGTTCATCCAGGTGATAGAATGTACCTGTGGGTTTTCCCCTTTTGTGGCAAAGTAGTATTCCTTTGTCTTCTTCCCAACGGATGGGCATTTAGGTTGTTACCACATTGGGGATATTATGAGTGAATGCTCAGAATATGCAGCAAAGAAAGATACTAAAGTTCTTGTGTGGGCATGTAGTTTTACGTCTCCTAGGTGGATACTTGAGAGTGGAACTGAACTGCTGGGTCATATGGTAAATTCACGTTTTACTTTTTAAGACGTGGACAAAGTTTTTGGAAGTGGCTGCACCATTTACATCCCTACCAACAGTGCACATGGGGTCCAGTGTCTTTACATCTTCACCAGCTTTAGTTGTTTGCCTTTTTTGTTATGTCCATTCTATTGTGGGTGAAATGATCCCTCATTGTGGTTTTCACTACCATTTTCCTAATGACTAAAATGTTGAGCATTTTTTCATGTGCTCCTTCGCCATTGGTATGTTCTCTATGGGGAAATAGCTATTTAAATTTTGTGCTGATGTTTTGATTGGGTTGCTTGTCTTTTTTTGTTTGTTTTTTTGGGGGGGTAAGAGCAAGTGTGAGTTGGGGAGAAGGGCAGATGGAGAGAGAGAGAGAGAGAGAGAGAGAGAGAGAGAGAGAATGAATCTTAATCACGCTCCTCGCCCAGCATGGAGCCTGATTCGAGGCTTGATCCCACGACCCTGGGACATGACCTGAGCTGAAACGAAAAGTCAGACGCTCAACTGACTGTGCCACCCAGGCACCCCAGGTTGCCTGTCTTTTATTATTGAGTTGTAAGAAGTGTTTTTTTGTTTGTTTGTTTTTACTATATTCTAGACACAAGTCCTTTATCAGATATATCTTCTGCAAATATTTTCTCCCAACCTGTTTGTATTTTCATTTTCTTTTCAGCGTCTGTTGACTTGCTGAAGTTTTGAATTTTAATGAGATCCGTCCGACGTATCAGTTTTTTTCTTTTATGGGCCATGGCAGGATCATATGTTAAATGTATGTTCAGATGTAGGGAAAACTGCTTTGCAGAGCGGTTGTACCATTCCACATGCAGGAGAGTTCCAGTTCCCCCACAGACTTACCAATACTTGGCATGCTCTGTCTTCTCTAGCTTTGCAGCCCTAATAGGCTTGCGGGGACATCTCACTGCGGCTCTCATCTGCATTTCCTTAATGACTCATGCTATTGAGGGCATTTTATTAGATTACTTGCTGTCCATACCGCTTCTTTGGTGAAATGTCCAGATCTCTTTCCTAATTTGAAGACTGGGTTACTGTGTTGAATTGTCGTTTGAGAGTTCTCTGTAGATTCTCGATACAACTCCATCAGATATGTGGTTTGAAAATAGTTCCTCCGACATCTGTCCATTCTTTCAAGGGTCTTTTGAAGAGTGGAAACTTACAGTTTTCACGAACTCGAGTTTAGCAGTGTTTTTTTTTTTTTTTGTACGGATGGTGCTTTGGGGATGGTATGTAGGGACCCTGCTCCTCCATGAAGATCACAAATATTTCCTTTCGCTTTTATTTTCTTCTAGAAGCTTTATGGTTTAGCTTTCACTTTGAAGTCTGTGAAACATTTTGCATTAAATTTTACGTGTGGTCGGAGAGAATATTATGTATATGGCATATTTGTATGAGTTAATGTTTGTCGTTTTTAAAAAAAAATTTTTGTAACATTTATTTATTATTGAGAGACAGAGAAAGACAGAGCATGAGCATGGGAGAGACAGAAAGAGGAGGAGACACAGAATCTGAAGCAGGCCCCAGGCTCCGAGCCATCGGCAAAGAGCCCGATGTGGGGCTCGAACTCACAAACCATGAGATCATGACGTGAGCAAAGTGGACCCTTAACCGACTGAGCCACCCAGGCGTCCCTGTTGTTTTTATTTTTTATTTTTTATTTTTGTGCACACAGAATATTGCTTTTCCCTGCACCATTTGTCAAGGGGACTGTCTTTTCTCCACTGAATTGTTTCTGCCCTTTTGTCAGAGGTCAGGGTCCATACTTGTGTGTCTGCTGTGGAATCTCTCCTTCTTCTTTCAACCTACTTGTTTATTTTGAAATCTGTGGCGCCCTGTTTGGTTACTGTCACCTCACAGTAAGCTGTCACGCGAGGTGGTGCTGTCCTCCCAATGCCGTGCTTGTTCTTCAAAGCTCCTTCCATTTTCTAGGTCCTTTTGAATCCCATGTGAATTTTAGAATCACTTTCTCAATTCCAACAAAAAACTTTGATGGGCTTCTGTTTGGGTGGCACCGGATCCCCACATTTTGGGGGGACTGGGATCAACACGACCGGGGCTTCTGACCTCTGAACGAAATCGTATCCCCAGTCACTTAAGTCCTTGATATCTCCTAGCAATGGTTTGTAGACTAGTTTACACACATGTTTTGTTGAATGTATCCATTGTCCATATTTTTAATGCTATTGTAAATAGCTTTTAAGTTTCCAATTGTTTTCTGATATAGAAATATAATCGATTTTGGGGTGCTGGTGTTATTTCTACACCACATCCTTGTTAAACTCATTTACTTGTCCTAGTAGCTTTTACAGATTTTATTGAATCTTTGTCATTAATGATCATGCCATCTCAGATTAAAGACAGTGTTACTTTTTCCTTGCCCATCTGTTTGCTTTTGATTTCTTATTCTGGCCTGAGCGCAGTGGACAGAAGCTTCAATACAGTATTGATGGACATGGTGAGGGTAGACATCCTTGTCTTGTACCTGATCTTAGGGGAAAACATTTATCATTATAGATGACATCAGCTGTAGTTTCTCATTGATGCACCTTATCAGGTTGAAGGGAGTTCACTTTTATTTCTTGTTTTGTGGGAGTTTTTAAGGAGAAGAGATGTCAGATTTTGTGAAATGCCTTTCCTCCTCAGTCAAGATGATCATATAGTTTTTATTTTTTAGTGTGGTAATGTGGTGAATTATACTGATTGATTTTCAGATGTTAGACAGACCTTGCTTTTGGGGAATAAAACTTACTTGGCCATGATATATTATTATTTTAACGTATTGGTTGATGATTTACTAAAATAAAATTTTGCTTAGATTTTTTTTCAGTCTATGTTTATGAGGGATATTTGTCTCTAGTCTTTTTTTCTGATAATGTCTTTGATTTGGGAATCTGCATAATGCTGGTCTCAAAAATGAATTGGGAAACGGTTCTTCCTGTTCGATGTGTCTCTGGTGAATTCATATGTTTCTTCCTTAAATGTTTGGTATAACTCACAAGTAAAGTCATCTGATTCTAGAGTTTGTTTTTTTGGTGGATGTGGCTGGCATTAGGTGTGGGTGAAGACTTGTACCTTTAAATGCCATTTCTTTAATAGATATAAGGCTATTAACATTCTCTATTTTTCTGGCAGTTTGTACCTTTCAGGAAATCTTTCATAGCATCTACGTTTTTGAAAGGAGGCTTCAAGTTGTTCCTAATAGTCCCTTATTATCCTTTGTAATAACTTATGAATCTATAGTGATGTTACTTTTCTCATCCCTAACGTTGGTGATTTGCGTTTTCTCTGTTTCTTTATCACTATCAATTATGTTGATCTGTTCAAAGGACCAACTTTTGATTTGATCCATTTCTGTTTTCTTTTTTGTTGGCTTCCACATTGAGTTTTCCTGTTTCCTTTATTCTGCTTACTATGGGTTTAATGTGCTGTTGTTTTCAGCTTCAAAGAGGAAGCTGAAGTCCTTCTTTGAGATCTTTCTTCTTTTCTGATGTCGGCATTTGGTGCTATAAATTCCTACCTGATTCTTGCACTTGCTGTGTTTCACACATTCTGATATGATGTGTTTTTCATTCCGTTTAAAATACTTTCTAATTTCCCTCTTGGTTTCTTCTTTGACCCACAGCTTATTTAGAAATACATGTTTTTTGTTTTCAAATATCTGGGCATGTTCAAGATATCTTTCTTGTAGTTACTAACTTGTTATTATAGTTATTAACTTGTATACATTAACTTGTGGTTAAATTCGTTTTGGTCAGAGCACATACTTTCATGATTTGAATCCCCTGAAGTTTGTTTAGACTTAAATTATCCTCTTGGGAAACTTTATGTGCATACCCGAAAAGAATGTACATTCTGCTTTTTTGGGTCCGGCGTCCTGTGTCAGTCAAGGTTGTTGATAGTGGTATCGAACTAGGCCACATTCTCGCTGGTTCTTTGCTCCTTCAACAAGGTCCTGAGCGAAAGCTACCGTGGTTTTATTTTCTCTCCTTTACTTTGTAGTTGTATCTGTTTCACTCAATGTATTGGGAAGTTTTGTTTTGAGGTTCGTAAAGGTTTAAAATTGTTTGAGCTTCTTGACCAGTTCAGCGCCCTTCTCCTTATGAAGTGACTTTCAAAACCTGTTACTTCTCTTTGTCTGAAATAAAATAGTCCAACCTTATTTTGACTAGTGTTAGCAGGTATATATTCTCCCTGTGCTTTTGTTTTAACTCCTCTTTATGCTTATATTTAAAGTGCTTTTGGGGCGCCTGGGTGGCTCAGTCGGTTGGGCGTCCGACTTCGGCTCAGGTCATGATCTCACAGTCCGTGAGTTCGAGCCCCGTGTCGGGCTCTGTGCTGACAGCTCAGAATCTGGAGCCTGCTTCACATTCTGTGTCTCCCTCTCTCTCTGCCCCTTCACTGCTCATGCTCTCTCTCTGTCTCAAAAACAAATAAACATTAAAAAAAATAATAAAGTACTTTTCACCTAGGTAGCAGGTAGTTAGGATTGCTTTCTGACAAGATTTCACTGTTTCAATTAGGATATGCTGTGGGATTCATTAAGCTTCTTCAATCTATCGGTTTATTATTTTATCAAATTGAAGCCTTTTCTGCTACTATTTTCTCAATGCTTTCTCTGCCCTCCCCTCCATTCCTTCTAGTCCTCAAATTACACATATATGGTAGCTCCTGAGGTTGGCCCACAAGTGCCCAATGGTTGGCTCATTTTTCTTGATTATTTTCTTTCTTTGTGTTTTCTTTTAGGTAGTTTCTATTGTTATGTCTTCAGCCTCACTATTTTTTCTTCAGCAGTGTCTAATTTGCCCATCTAGTGGAACTTTCATTTCAGATTTGTAGTTTTTACCTGGAGGATTTCTGTTGTGTTACTTTATATCTTTTATGTCTGTAAGAAACGAACACAGGGGATGCATTTGTGATAAATTTTAATGTTTCTGTTTGCCGATCCTAACCTCTGTGTCAGTTCTGGGTTGGCTTCAATTGACTAATCAATTCTCCTCATTATGGGTTGTGTTTCCCTGTTCTTTTGTTTATCTGTTCATCTCTGAATAGCAGACATCATAGATTTTACTCAGTGCGGGATATTTTTGCAACCCGACTGCTGTTACTGGACTTCGTTCAGGGACACAGTCAAGCTAATAGGAGACAGTTTGATTCTCTCAGGTTTTGTTCTCCCGATTTGTTGGCTGGGTCCATGGCGGGGGGGGGGGGGGTACCACCTAGAACTAACTGTGCCCATCACTGAGGCAAGATCTTCCGGCGTAATTTACCCAGTGCACCGTGAATGATGAGATTTTGCAGTCTGGCTGGTGAGAACAAGCACCACATCTGGCCCTATGTGAGGCTCAGCGGTTTTCTTCTGGGTAGGTTTCCCCTGTCCTCATGTAGATTCTCCCACCTGCCACATAGGCTGACGTGTACTTGGCTCTCCCTGGCCGAATATCGCAGGACATCCTCTTGCAGAAATGGGTTTTCCCTGTGTGCAGGGCGCTCTGTCAGCACTCTGCTGTGTAAACGCTCACCGGCCTAGTGTCCCGGAGTCTCTGTCCTGTCTCCTGGGTTGCTGTTCCCAAGCTGTGGCTCTCAAGGCAGTGCGGGGGGCAGCGATAAGGCTCATGTGGTTTGTGAACTTCCTCTCACGTATCACTGTTGTTCACTGCCTGATGTCCCGCCTCTTGAGAACTGCTCTTTTGTATGTTTTGCCTGCTCTTCTGTTTTGATGGTTTCAGGGGGGCAGTGAATCCTGTCCCTGTCGGCCTCCCAGAGGTAGCACAAGTCTTGCCTCCCAGATCCCTACCCTGACATTCAAGGCCTCCTAGGATCTGGCCTCAACCTGCCTTTCCAACTGAATTTCTCATTGCATGCCTGTCTTTTGAAATTCCCAATAAAAGGAGCATGTTTTCTGCATTGCTATGGTCCAAATGTTTGTGTCCCCTCCCGAATTTCTATGTTGAGATCCTAATGCCCAACGTGGTGGTTTTAGTAGGTGAAGCTTTTGGGAGGTGCTTAAGTCAGGAGGGTGGAGCCCTCGCCAGTGGGATTAGTGCTTTATTGAAGAGGCTCCAGAGAGATCGCCACCCCCCTTCCACCATCGAGGACACAGTGAGAAGGTTCCCGTGAACCAGGAAGCAGAACCCCACGGAAGACAGCCATGTTGGCATCTTGGTCTTGGATCTCCAAGCCTCCAGAACTGGGAGCAATACATTCCTGTTGTTTGTCAGCCACCCGGTCTGTGGCGATTTGCGGTGGCAGCCTGGATGGACTAAGGCACACTTGCTGAGTGCAGTTATGGATGCTTCACGGCTAGGACAGCGTGAAGACATTCCCTCCTTGCCTCATCCGTGTGTGTGTCCTAAGCATCTGCTATGAGCCAGGCACCGTGCTAGGTGCTAGAGGTGATGATGGTGGCCCGAGCAGACCCACAGAGCCCTGCTCTGGTGGACGGGCACTCATAATAGTGGTGTGGGAGTCACATGATAAGTCAAGTTCAGGGGCTGTGACGGACAGAAGCAGGAAGCCACACAACCTAGATATGGAGTCACAGAGGAAGGGATTTCCACGGTGAGACAGGAAGTAGATGCTACGGGATGGAGTGGAGCCAGGGGGTGAGGTCAGGGAGAGGGTTCTAGAGCAAAGCAGGGCACCTGCAAAGAGCTGACTGACGTTAAAGATTTGGATGTGAGCAAGGAGAAAAGTGAGAGACTTTACCGGCCTCTTAAGAACTTTGGACTTAAGGTGAAGGACAGCACAGAGCCATTGAGTCGTTTTAGCCCAGACACCGGCATGACCAAACCTGTGCTTTAAAGTTGATTCCGAGGCCAGCGTGGTCAGGGGAGCAAGACTGGAGGCGGGGGAGCAGTCCACGTGGGAGGTGATGGAAACCACAAGTTCCACGACCTGCCATGATTTTTCCACGTAATCCTTGAGGCACTTTACCCGGTGTTGGAGTTTGGCGAAGGTGAATCCTTCTCGAGCTGCCCCCTCTGGCCCGTGATTGCCGCAACAGGCGGAGCTCGCCTGTAGTTCCTCTCTGTTTCCCCGGCTGCTGTTCCAGTCCCCAGACAATGCGTCACACACAGTAAGTGATTAGTAAATTCTGGCGACTTAGATTAACAAAGGAGCTCCCTTTTAGGGGACATAACAGATGCACGATTGAATGCTTTTCTGTTATGAAATGTAGCACCGTGGTGTCCTTTGCTCTATTCTCGAGGACTTTCTAGGCGTGCGGTTTTAATTTCGAGATCTAAATAGATGTGTCAACAGTGTGAGGTCACACAAGAAATTCTCAGCGTGGTGTTCTCACTTGTCATAACAGTTACGATCCTGTGGAACCACAGGCAATTTCCTCAGTAAAGAAGGAAAGAAATGAACAGGCATGCCGGACGCTAATGCCACTGCCAGGGTACATGGGCGGTTTCGATGCTAATACGGGTCAGGGAGCAGGAGGTAGCCTTGCAACATATTTTGTGGAAATAAGTCTCCACCAGGCACGGAGCGGAGGGCCTGCCCTGCAGAGGCTCGGCTGAAAGGTGTCTGGAATCCCAATCCGGGCGCAGAGCCGGGAGGCGATTTCTATTAGCCGGGGATGTGCCTGCAGTTTATTGCTCCTGATAGAGTCAGCGCCCAGCGAGGTACCCGTTGGTCTTGTGTCAGGACATCAGTGCGGAAGTATCAGCTCCTGGAGGAAAGTCTTGCAGCAAAGATATGAGAGACTCAGAAAAATCAATGCCCCTAATAGAAAGATATTTCTGGAGGTGATCCTTTTAGGATGAAGAGACACCAAGCTCTTGCCAATACTTCACGTCTTAGAAACAATATTTCTTTCACCAAGAATTGGATCTAAAGCACAGGGTGGCTTAAAACACTACAAACAAAACCACGTACGTCTTGTCGAGTGAGCTCCTGGGACAGTTCCAAGCCCAAGCCCTGCCCCGAGGACCCAGCCTCCCGGTTCTCTCTTTTGGGCCCTTCTCCCCACCTGTGGACCTAGCGCTGCGGTGATGCGACAGACACAAGACGTGCTCACACCTTTGCTGTTCACACTCAGCTCTAAATGTGGGGGGTGCCTGATGCTTCCAGCGATTTCTAGAGTTCTGACTACCCCATGTTTGCTTCCCCCACACTTAACCAACAGTGGTTGGTTAAAATGTTCTGCCTCTCGGGGCACCTGGGCAGCTCAGTCGGTTGAGCCACCGACTCTTGATTTCGGCTCAGGTCGTGATCTCACGGTCGTGGGATCAAGCTCCGTGTCAGCTTACTGAGCATGGAGCCTGCTTGAGATTCTCTCTCTCTGTCTCTCTTCCTCTTCCTCGCTCTCTCCCTCTAAAATTAAAAAAAAATAAAGAAGAGAAAAAAGAAAATGTTCTGAATCTTGGAAGGGTGGGGCCAGAATGTTATCTTGGTAAATCTCACATGAATGTAATTACATGACAATGGCTCCTTTCCATAGTTTAATTCCATTTGTGTGCCTTCCTTTGTTCGCCATTCACATGCCTTTTAATGTATCTTTTCCTCTCTGATGTTTGGAACACTTCATTCATTAAATATGGTAGCCAATTCACTCTGCTAGTGGTTTCTGTGAGTTAGCTTCTTAAGCAACTTGTCCCCAGTCCCGTGAGGTGGGTTTTATTGAAAAACCCATGTTGAAAATTAGGAGGGCTTTATCATTTTGAGGTTTATTTTCTTTCATTCCATAGTATATGTTCACTTGCAGGCTGGGGGTCCTCGATGGTCTCACCCAACAAGGATGGGGTGGGCGTCCCAGGCGGTATGTGGGGGACACCCCTCCCTGGCATGTTGCCCAGGTTTTCCTGTTGTTCCAGAGGCTTAGGGGTGTGGAGTAACTTCCCGGAAGCCTGCTCGGGTTTTCCTGGTGTCAGAGATCCGCCTTGACCACCATGCACACTCCCGGGCCTCTTTGGGAGTGTTTCCCACCTTGAGAGAAGACGGTCTCTCTAGCACCTTCCAGGCACTCTTGTTATCACACTTTGCATTTATTTTGTAATTATTTTTTAATGTTTGTTTATTTTTGAGAGAGAGAGAGACAGAGCACGAGCAGGGAAGAGATAGGGAGACACAGAATCTGAAGCAGGCTCCAGGCTCTGAGCTGTCAGCACAGAGCCTGATGGGGGGCTCGAGCTCATGTACCACGAGATCCTGACCCGAGCCAAAGTCAGATGCCCAACTGACTGAGCCACCCAGGCTCCCCTCTTTCCATTTCTTTTAAAACTTTATGTATAGTATTTGTACTGTTGGTTGTTTCTCTTGCGTTTTGTAAGCTGTGACAAACCCATAAAAGTGTGTGGTGGGAGGGAGTAGATATACAGATGAACAAATTACAATAAAACAAACCCTTTCATTGCCTCCATCTAGGTCAAAACTAAGACTTTGCCAAGTGTCCCAGAATCCCTATCCAAACCTTACCATGTAGCTGCTATCTTGAATGTTATGGTATTTCCTTGATTGATTTTCTTTATAGGTTTACTACCTAATTATGCGTCCCTGATAAATGGAGTTTAATTTTGCCTGGCTTCAAACATGATGTCAATGGGATGCTATAATTTGTGTTCATTGGCGTCTGGCTTCTTTTGCTCAAAATGATGTCTTTGAGATTTATCTATGCCAACTGTACTCGTGGTGTGTTTGTTTTTATTGCTGCACAGCAGAACATTGTATAAATATGCCACAGTTTGAAGGCTTCCTTATTTATTCCACTGTCAGTGGGCGTGGGATCGTTGTAGATTGGAGTAGTGCAAATAACTCTGCTACGAATGTTCTTGTACAGACATCTGAGCGTGTGTGCGTCTGCCTTTCTCCAGGGCAGGCACCCATGTGTGGATTTGGGAGTTCATAGGGTTTGCGTTATCTTCTGCTTTGGTGGATACTGCCAAATGTTCTTCCAATTAGTTGAACCCCTTAATGTCCCGTCAGCAACAATTGTGAGTTCTGGTTGCCCCCTCTCCTCATCAATACTTGGTGTTATCAGTCTTTCTCAGTTTGGTCAGCCCGTAGGGTAAGTCGTATCTCATAGAGTTTTCACGCACATTTCCCTGACCGCCAGTGAAATGCGGTGCATTTTTGTCTGGTTGCTGGTTGGATCCTTTCTTTGTGAAGTGCTTGTCAATCTCTCTGCAGAACATTATACTGAACTAATAAATTAGTTTGGAGAGAACTGTCACTTTATACCATCGTTTCATTTGTCTTATTTGATTTGTTGTAGGTTTTTTTCTCTTTAAAATTTAATTTTCTCCATCGAGTCGTTACACACCTTTTGTTGGATTTATTCTGATACTGTACCTGACAATTTTTAGTACTGTTAACATTTTCAAATATTCATGTCACATCTTTTTATTATCAGGATAGAGAAATCCAATTGACATGGTATGATCTTGAGTCGGAAAAGCCTCCTACTATTTTTTATGGGTCATGTGGAGGTTGTTTTGGATTTTCCATACATACAATCCTATCTTCTCCCAAACACACCGTGTTTAGCTCTTTTCCTGTCTCCACCCTTTGCCTTGCTACCCCCGCGTGCGTTCTTCAGATCAGAGCCTGTGTGTTTCCTTGGAATGGTCTTCCCTGATGTTCCCGTGTAGTTAAGTGTGTCTCACCATGCTGTCTTTGAGCTGGGCTTACTCCAGTGACATCCTCTCCCTCATTAACACCTGGAAGGAATGAGCTGTATCTGTGGAATTCATCAGTACACGCCCAGGCCCAGGACAGTGCCTGGCACACTGTGGACACATAAATATATTTCTTGAACAAACAGAGGAGTTTATTTATTCAGACAAATTTTGAAATCTTCTGCTAACTTCACTTCAGAAACTCTGATTAGCTCTTTGATTTGAATCTCATTATATTTTTAGTTAATTTTGAGGAGCTGTAATAAAAGGAGAAATCAACAGAGATACAGAAATGACCAAATTATATGCACGTTAGCAGCATAGGTTTGAAATAAAAAGAACGCACACGGGCAGGGTTAAGAGGAAAACCGGTGCAAGCCTGTCATCTCATTGACAGTGCGTGTGACTAAGATACCTCTTTTAGCATTGGACCAATGGGGCAAAAACTTGGAGAGCCTCAACTGAATTTTGGACGGTACTCGTGCAGCGATGTTTACATTCCCCACACAGAAAGTCATATCCTTTTCTTTACCCAAAGTACATTTACAATAATGACTTGGGAGCCATGGAACAAGAGACCTGTTCCAGTTCCAGAAGGTCAATATTATACATAATGTGTTCTCTGCTGGTAGGACAGTACGTGTAGAATCCGATAATAAAAAGATGTAAGAAACAGAATCCTCCTGTGATGGGAATCTAAACTGGAATCTGTGGTAATTATAAAATATTTAGAATTCTATCCCCAGCATCCAGAATGATGCCTGATGTACAGTTGGTACTCAGTGAATGCAGGTTGGACGGCAAAACCATAAAGCTAACATTCTGAAACACTGTAGGTTGCAGCAAAGTCATTTCTTTCGGTAGATTTAGCGGTAGTGCATATATTAGAACCAAGAAAGAAGAGTTGTGATTTAACTGTTGTGGGTTGAATACTTACCGTTTTCTCTCTTCCATCCATCAGTTCCACTAATCATCACCGGTACTAATTCTGGAGGTTCGGGTCAAACAGCTACCATGTTGCACCCAGAAGACTGGAAGTACGTGATAAGACTACGTGCTGGTGTGGACATGGTGAGGGGAGAATACTGTCGGTTGTGAACTCCTACCACCGTTTGTTTGCAGAGCGGCGTGGCGATTTCTAGCAAACGTGCTGGGTGCTACCTGGGACTTACGGTCCATGGCGCTGTGCACGGTGCTGTTTGCTGCCGCCTGGTTCGCAGCGGTAAATTTGGAAAGCAGTCTACACGTTCGCCGACAGCAGAACTAATACAGACAGCAGAACTGACAGCAGAATTAATACGGTCCATTGGTGCACTTATGATATAGATTACTGCGCTCTACAGAGATGATAATGATTGAACCCGATCAGCAGTGTATTAATTTGACAGATCTTAGACGCAATGTTGAATCAAGAAGCAAGTTGTAGAATGAAAGTAGAGCTTAACATTTGTGTGTTCTTTAAAAAGGACACAAACTGCATGTCGTTTGCAGTTTTGGGTGATAGTAAAGCATAAACACAAAGGATAAACATAAAATTCGTGTTTGTTGTTGTCCATGGAAAGACAAGGAAGAGACGAGGACCAGGGAGAAGTACAAAGGGGGTTTGTTGTGTCGGTTTTTGTCTCACAGTGGGTTTTCTGGAGCGGCAGGATATCAGAGAGGAGGAGTGGGAGGGAGAGGGAATCCACTGCTCCTGGGATGCACACCAGTGACCACGGGCCAAGGGAGAAATGAGCTGGGATGTGGACCCAGCAAAGACCCAGCCGCCTCCTGGGGCAAGCACTGGGCCTGGGCCCCCTGCAGATTGTCCTGAGTGGGGTCTTTTCATCCCCCATCATCAGGCACTGGCTGTGGGCTTTCCCGGGGAAGCAGGTGGGACCCAGGGAGGGGTGGTCCCCTGACACAGCTGAGAGTGGAGGGTGGTCCTCTGAGAGCCCTGCTGTCCCCTGGATTCTTGCATTTTCCTAAAATAAGAAACAAAGAAGAAAGTAGTGATTGTTTTAAAATTCTGGGTGGCAGTTCCTGGAAGTCTTTGTCATATTATTTTTTGTAACCTTTATGCATTTTTAAAGATTTACAAATATCTCCCCCAAAACCAGAGTGGGGCACGTGACGGTGCAGGGAGCAAACTCAGCCCACCTGGGGAGACAGCCGGCCGGCAGGGGTTCTGCCCTGCAGTGTCTGCTCTGGTGGAGACTCTGGGTTTCCAAGTCGTGGGGGGCATGGCCTTCCCACCGTTCCCCGGGGGTCGGGGCTGAGGTCCGCTCCTGCCGTGAGGAAGGGCCAGGGGGCTTTTCTTGCAGAACGTCTTCCTGGAGGAGCGCCAGGAAATCGCCAGCCTGACTTCTCCTGTCCTTCTGGGGACTCACTTTGTCCTTGGGATTCTTTCGGGAAGGAGCAAGGGACGGGGTGCACCTGCGGCTTCTTAAGACGCCGTCTTAAACCCCAACACTAAGACATTAAGCTCGGTGAGGACATCTCGTGCGGCAGGCGGGCCCTCCGGCCTCATGAAGCACGGTGGCCACGTAGAAGTGGGCCTTCCCTATCGGACAAGGATTGTTCTAAAGGCTTCTTCTTGCTTCAGGAGCCCACTTTTTATCGGCCCCCCAGGCCTGTGTGCATTTAGGACCACACAGAACACCTTTGGCAGATCTTTAGAAGCGCTCACACATTCTTCTCTTTGTTCTTTGTGAAACTTCATTTATTTCTAATAAATTAATTAAAGATGCAGGGCTCAAAGTTTTCGAAGGGCTATCCGGAGAAGTGTCCCCGACCCCCCTCTCCCAACCAGTTTCTTTTGTAAACTTTCCAGAGGGCATTGAATGCCAGACCAACATACTTAACATTCACCTCTTGGAAAGTGGGAGCTGGGGGACATTTTTGTGCTGGGGGAGAAGCATTAAGTCTGCTCGAGGGCGAGATGGTTGGGGAGTGTGAGGGTGGCTTGGGTGGAAGGGGCGGGAGCAGGACATCACGTGTCAGACTTGTCTGTGGTCTGAGCGAGGGTGATCAGGGACGCCCTCGCCGTTGGGCCCCCGGGGTCCGTGAGAAGGAGATGCGTGTGCAGAACCTGGTGTGGTTCCGGGAGGTGGGCTCCCGCCACTGTCACTATTATCTCTGCCCCACCATTGAAAATATATGGATGGAAAAGCCCACTTCTCAGGTTACTTTTCGAGCTGACTGACTGTCCTGAGATGCTGTTAGGCCAGTAAGATCTGTGCGTTCTTCTGGGGAAACCTGGGGTATAAATTGCCAGGTAAAACCCCATTTAATTATATAAGCAAAGCACAGCATCATGAGAAAGAAATGGTGGGGTGCACTCAGTATGAATGAGATTGTTCGCTGGCTGATAGGGAGGAAAACATCCTTCTTTTTAGCCTTTACCACCGTTGAACTGACATCACCAGATGTGTACTTCCTCGTACACCCTCCCGCTCCTCTGATGGGCTGGAAACTCCATGAGATCAGGGCCCCAGCTTTGTCTTGGTCAACATTTTGTTGCATGACTCAGCATAGCGCCCGAGTGTTAGGAGCAAATGAAGAAAATAATAATGAGTATGTGAAATGAAAGGAATAGATGGGTAGATGGATGGAATGATAGATAATTGTGGAAATGTGCCCAGAAGACTCACCAGGCAGACTGACTCTCTCGGAACGCCCTTGAGACACGTAGAGCGTGGGTAAGACTGCGACGATTCTGGAAGTAGGATGAGTGTGTGCGTGTGTGTGTACGTGTGCACACGGGTGTGTGCACGTGGCAACGTGGAGGGACACAGAAACGATCGTGTCTAAAATGTCAGTGACCTTAAGCGGAGCCAGAAGCTCCCAACCAACCGTTTAAAAGAAGATATAAAATCCACACGAACATGTTTCACTGGGCCAGGGAGAGTAGAGGGCTTATGTATCTCCGAGAAGACTCAGCCAACAGGAGTCGATTTAAATTTCCGTGAAAATATTACCCGAGAGGAGGGTGGCTCGCCCTTTTCACTGCTGCTGTTGACAGAACAAAAAGAAATGTCTGCAGGCGGCTGAGAGGAGCCAGCGTCTGTGTGGGAGGCCGGCGATGTGGCTGGGCCTCTGGCGGGGAGCAGGGGAGCAGGGGGCGCTGGGGTGCATCCCCCCCACCCCCAGGCTGTAGAGTTCCTCTTTCTTTAATGGCCAAGCGTGAACGTTCCTGGGGAAAAGGGGGCAGAAGAGGCCGGCATCCTCCCAAAATGAAACCGAATTCTACGAACCTTCCATGTTTCATACACGTTCTGGGCCGCGCTGGGAAGAATTTGGGGAGATTGCAGGGGGGACAGTGCCAGGCTGTGTTCAGGGGGGATTTGAGGATAAATGGCTGCTTCCCCAGCGTTTGCCCCATAGACGGACCTTGGTCACATGTCAGTATGCCTGTGGACGTATTTGCAAGCTGTCTGTGCCCAAGTGTCTCCACGCTCAACAGAGGAGCGGCCGGTTATGGGGGGCACAGCCTTGCCAGGGCCTTAGCGCTAGGGGCCACAGTGTGGCATAGATTAGGGACCCCCCCCCCCGACCACGTCCACTCTGCGGTGAATCACGAGCTGTGTGGCTCTTGCCTCAGGGCCAGGATGAGACTGTGTGGTGTCTGGAGAGCCCAGCAAGGGTAGGGGAACCGGCATGAAGCGGTGACTGCCATGCTCTGACGTGGGGGCGCGGGGGGGGCAGGATGTGCGGGGCGGGGGTGCCCTTGGAGGGAGCCGGCGCGTCCTAGGAAGCTCCCCCTGCCTCTGGCTGCTTGCCTAGCTCTGGGAGCAGAGAGCCGGCTCTCACGTCACTCATGCCTTGTGGGGTCGTCTGCTCAGTCGTCCGTCCATCCGTCCGCCTGCTCAGCGCTGGCCTGGCACCGGCCCGGGGGGTCCAGCCCACTCCCGGGGGCCTGCGTGGTTCTCCCGCAAGTCTCCCGTTGGTCTCCGCCACCCCTACAAGCACGTGGTCGTGAGCTCCTCAGAAGGCTGTCTCCTTTTCCCTTTTGCTCCTGCTCATCAGGCTGTGTCTCGGGCAGCTGTCAGAGATCTGAGCCGAGCTACAGGCAGCGCCTTGTCCTCTCTCTGCCTGAGCCCCTTCCATCTCGACGCTCAGTGCACCGGGACCAGTTTCCGCCCGTCACCTGCGTGTCAGCTGAGTGCGGGCTGCTGGCGTCAGGGAGCCCCTCGAACCCGCGTGTTGGCTGTGATTGCTGTCACCTCCGTGGGTTCAGGGCCCTCATTTGTAACTCGTGTGTGTGCGTGTGTGCTTTACTCTGAAGTCGGTGAGGAAATTCGGGACACCTAAATGAAGGGATATCGCTTTTTGGTTTCGACGTTCCAATTGTTCACGATGGGAAAACATGACTGGTAGCCGAGGGGACATAGATTTGGGGGAGGGGACCCACCACTGGCTCCAGACCCACGCATCCCTGCATTCGGCCCGTTGCGTCTTTCGATGTTCAGAAATGGGATTATGCTGTTAGGTTAACAGTCCTGGTCACTTTGAAGGCATTTGATGAATATCTCCACGTTCTCTTCCAAAGGGGTTGCAGGAGTTTCTATTCGTGCCATCGGTGGACGGGAGCCCCGGTTTTGTGCACCCGGCGTCAGCCTGAGCTGCAGCCTGCTCTCACAGGCTCCCACAGCCAGTGTCTCCCCAGCCCCGTCTGCCCTGAGTTACCCTGGAAGCTTGAGCGCGGTCGTGGTGGGGGTATCCACACCATGGAAGTCGTCACAGACACCAGGATGTCCCCCACCCTCCTCGCCCACAGACAGAACTGGTTGTCACACGTCTGCCAGCACACCACTGCTGCCAATGGCCGTGTGAAGAAACAACACAAAACCAGTTGGGAAAGGTTTGATCGATGGACACTGCCTCTCCCCGGGAGCCGAGGCGGGAAGGGGGAGCCAGGAGGCCGTACCAGGCCCGTCTGCTTCCCTCGGGCTCCGTGTCCTTGGTGCCATGTGGATGGCGCTCAGCGGCACTAGCCAGAGCATACACACCCGCGGTCCTGTGGCCTTTTGTCCCCTGGAGGTACCAGCCACCCGTCAGCCTCTGTCCCCTGCGGCCCCTGCACGAGGCCAGGCATCCTGTGTTCGGGCACCTACAGGCTTGAGACGGGGAAGCCCATGCAGACCCTCATAGGCAGTCTCCTGCCCCCGTCACCGGGAGGGAGGTCAGGGTCCCCTTCCTCTGAGTCGGCCCATGCGAGGACATGGAGGCGACACGGTATGGTGGCCCTGCCTCCACGGCCGCCTGCCGTGTTTCATGCTAACAGACTCCAGTCTCCTCCAAAGACGTCTCTCCTGCGGAGGCTGGCATTCCAGACGGTGCTGCTCCCGGATGGAGTGGACAAGGGCGCTTCCTGCCCCTGGAGAGCTGCCCGAGCTCACCCAGCCCAGCGACCGGTCCCCATCCTCTCCCCGTGAAGTCACTAAATGGCCGACCCCCAGGTGCCGGAGCTGTCTGTGCGGCACGCACAGTCCTGCTGCTCAGCCCGTGCACAGCCAAGCAAAGATGGACACCGCCCACTAGGACGCCCGTAGTTACAGTGGGAATGCGGGGGTTTCTGTAACGAGTAATGCATGCTTGTTGAAAAACTCTCAAAAAGTACGGAAAATAGAAGGTCTATCGTAAAAATGAACATTGGCACGTTTCAGAGATGAAAATTGTCAGTATTTGTGTTTTCCCTTCCTTCTCTGTGTACATTGTTGGATAATTTTATTCTGATGTTTTGCAACATATCAGAAGCGTTGTCACATGTCCCCATCATGTTAAACCGAGCCAGACTAGGGGAGCCTGGGTGGTTCAGTCAGCTAAGCGTCCAGCTCTTGATTTTGGCTCAGGTCATGATCTCACGGTTTGTGAGTTCAAGCGGCTTCTGGCTCTGTGCTGACAGTGTGCAACCTGCTTGAGATTCTCCCTCTCCCTCTCCCTGCCCTCCCCCCTTCATGGTCACTTGCTCTCTCTCCCTCTCTCTCTCTCTCTCAAAATAAATAAATAAATAAACATTAAAAAAAAAACCCTGCTGAACCAGACTGTAGCACAGGGCACATCGCGTTTGATAACCCCTCTCCAACGGTCGCACGCTTATGTTCACCCGGCTTCTCTGGAGTTGGCTTTGCTAACGGAGTGTGAAAGTCTTTCCACCTTTCTGCTCGTGTGTCCCCCAGCCTCACCCCATGCGAATGGGAATCAAGGACAAAACCTGCCACCCCAGCACGGGGGTCACTCCTCTGATGTAAGGTCACACTTAGAGGACCCCAGTTGGGGTCCTGGTGTGCACACAGTTTGCTGGGTCTGGTGCTGTGTGGCCCGCAGGCTCTGTGTCCTCCGGGAGCAAATCCACGTGGCCATTTCCCGTCTCTCACCCACTGGCTTGGGAGGTGTGTCCGACAGGTGCTGGGAGACAGGTGGAGTCCAGACTTGGATCTTCGGGGCAAGTGGGTTTTCTCTCTCTTTTCCTCCCTCATTGCTCAGCGTGGAGAGACCCCAGGCTCCGGGACTAGTAAGTAAAGCAGGACATAAGGCTGATTCTTTCCTTTCTCTCCCAGATTCCTGACCCATTTATGTCTTAGGTATGGCTTGAGATCATATTGCGAGTGAACTTGTTTTTTAGTAGCTATCCAGTTACTTCTGCCTGCAGAAGTGGAATCGCCTGGGTTAAGCGATTCTCTGGCCCAGAGACATGTGCTGTGTTCTGTCACACCACCTTGACTGATACGAAGGCTCATTTGAGGATATTTTCATTGGATTATGCTTGGTATAATTTTGGTATTTTTACAACGTATTTTAGAATTACACAGGGCAGTGTTCCTCCTCTAAATTTTCTTTGTTGTTATTGTGTCTTTTTCCTCCACTCCTTAGAATAATTTTGGAGCAATGAACCTCCCCCCCCTCAAAAAAAAAAAAAAAAACCCACGTTGAGGTTTTTCCTGAAATTGGCATCAGTTGGCCTGAGTCCGGTCGCCGTGGTCCTTGAGCCTCGCCTCCTGGGTTTGAGCCCCACGTTTGCTGCTTCTGGGACATGCGCCTGGGCAGGTGACCAGCTGACTCTTCACACGTAAACGTGGTTGTAAAGGTACCTACTTCATGGGTTTTGTTAGAAGCATGATCTATTTGTGTCTTTTCTAGGAAATCCTTGGCCGCCACAGGATGGCAAACGTGTTCTCTTATGCTTTTTCCTAGAAGTTTCATAATATTAGCTTTTATGTTTTTAGGTCTGGGAGCACTTTCAAGCTGCTTTTGGCGTGTGATATCTCTTGTTACCCCACGTCGACATGCAGGTGTCCTAGCGCCATCTGTTCGACGTGTATTCCTCTGTCCATTGAACGGCAGTGGTGCCTTTGTCAAAAAGGCCAGTTGAAGATCTATGTGCGGGTCCATCTCTGGACCCTCTACTCCGTTCCATTGATCTGTATCCCTGTCCTGCCAACACTACACTGTTCCAGTTACTTCCAGCTTCATGGTAAGTTCCAGCTTCATGGTAAGTCTTGAAATCGGTTAGTGTACGTGTGGCGGCCATCGGGAGGCGCCTCGTGGACCTCCTACTTGGGGAGTGTGATCGACCGCGGGCCCAGCCGCGCTCCTAAATCCGTCCTGCGTTGCTGGGAGGCTGCTCCAACCACACGCTCCCAGGCGGTGCCAAGTGACTCAGAAATGGAGGCAGGCTCTTTCATGGAAGTCCTGGGGGCTTCTCTCAAGGACGCCCCCAGGCGGGGCACAACCTGTTAGACCTCACGGCAGCCGCTGGTGGTTCCATCAGCTTGCCTTCCTTCTGCTTCCTCTGGGTTCTTCCTGCTTCACATCCGCTTGTCCTGACCTCGGCTTCCAGAGCTCCCGACCTCTGCCCCCCTGTTCTCTCTCACACAGACGATTCTTCCAGTAACACCCTCCCACTGGCTTCTCAGAGGACTTGCACAAACACAGCCGACTGTCCAACTATTTTTCCTTCTTATAAAAGTTATTTTCATCCTTTGCATCCCCATAGACATTCTTGAGTCCTCTTGCAAATGTCTACCCTAAAAACGTGCCGACATTTGGACTGGGATTGTGTTGAACAGAAAAAGCAATCAAAGAGGATCTGTATCTTTCCTGTATTGAGTCTTCCAATCGGTCAATACCCTATGTCTCTCCATTTCTTTTATTTTTAAAAATTCTTTTTTAGCGTTTATTTATTTTTGAGGCAGAGAGACAGAGCATAAGCAGGGGAGGGGCAGAGAGAGAGGGAGACCCAGAATCCAAAGCAGGCTCCAGGCTCTGAGCTGTCAGCACAGAGCCTGACGAGGGACTCACACTCACGGACCGTGAGATCATGACCTGAGCCAAAGTCGGATGCTTCACCAACTGAGCCACCCAGGCGCCCCCATTTCTTTAGGACTTAAAGTCTTTGGGGAAAGTTTTGTAGTTTTCAATAGATGAGTCTTACACATACTCAATTTGATTCACCCTTAATTATTTCACATTTGTGCATGCAATTGTAAATTAAATTTTTACTTAACTTCCAATCATTTGTTGCCAGTATACAGAAATGGAGTGATTTTTCTATACTGACCTTGCTTTCAAGAACAGTGCTAAATTCACTTAGTTCCAGTAGCTTTTAGGTACATTCCTTAGTGTTTTTCATTTCTACAACCAATTCAACTGTGAAAAATGACAGTTTCAATTCTTCTTTCTAATCTGCACACCTTTTATTTTGTTTTCTTGACTTGTGACATCAGTTACATTAACCCTAACCCTAGACATAATCCTAACCCTAAAGCCCTATAACCCTAACCCAGTAACCCTACCATCAGTCTTTTCAGAATGACATTTGCTGTGACTTTTACATAGATGTCCTTAACCAGATGAAGTCTCTTTCTTTCCCTAAAAAATCTTTGCTGAGATTTTTTTATCACGAGTAGCTTGGTTTTGCCCAGTAGTTTTTCTGCATCTGTGGAGATCAGAGTGCCTGGTTTTCCTTTTTATTTTTTAATATGGTGGATTTTATAATTTTTGAAAAGTAACCTAGCATTCCTGGGACAAACACTAATTGGTCATGTGTTACCCTTGTTATATATTGTTGGATTCAATTTGCTAATGTTTTATGAAGGGTTTTTTGTGTGTGCGGTTATGTGGGCTTCTGTTTCGTGGCACCCCTCGCAGCGTCTCTGGCTCTGTTGTCCAAGTGAAAATGGATCTCATCAAACCAACTGGCTAGTGTCTCCACTTCCTCCTGTTTTCTGAAAGAATTTCCGAAGAATTGGAGTTATTTCTTCTGTAATGTTTCATAGAAGTTGACATTGATGCATTCTTGGTGTGGCGTTTTCTTTGAGGGAAGGTTTTGAATTTTCTTGGTAGATGCAGGTAGAAATTCTGATGTTCTGTGTCTTTTTCTATCACTGTTGGTCATTTTTGTCCGCTCTGGTGAGGGTTTTGGTCAGAGGTCATGGATATCTTTCAATCTAAGGTGTCCAGTTTATTGAAATAACATTATTTTTATGATTCCCTTATCATTTTAGTATCTGTAGAGCCTGTAATAGTCCCCTCTGTTATTCCTGATTTCTGTAACTTGCGTTCTCTGTTTTATTTGTGCAGATTTTTCAATTTTATAGATCTTTTGAAAGAAGCTTTCCTCTGTTTTTGTTTTTGATCCTATGATTTTCACTCTTCATTATTATTTTTTTTTCTACCTATTCTTCAGACTCGTTAATGTCTATTTATCTGTAGACAAGGTAACCGGTTTTTCTTCTCTATCATCTCCAATCCACTATTGAGTCCTTAGAATGGATTTTAAAATCCATTGCTCTACTCTTTAGTGATGAATTTCCCTTTCTACAGCTCTGTTTCTCAGTTGCGATTTCCTGTCTCCTGTTAGCAAGACCACTTTTCTTTCATCCTTTAATTCTCTTTGTAAGAGCTGCTCTGAAGCTCTTGCTTGCTAAAGCCCACATCAAGGCCGTCCGTGGTCACTTTCCAGTGGCTGCCTTTCTTCCTGTGGAGAGATTCCACTTTTCTGTTTATTTGCATATGTCTACTGATTTGGGTTTTAAAACTAGACATTGTGGAGAGTACGGTATAGTGATTCCGGAGTCTGCTGCTTTCTGAGTGTTTATTTTTCTTGTTCTCACATGGTCAGTTGCTGGGCCTCTGATGACGAAGTTTGCTTTTTGTGTTTTATACAGCTACTGAAATCTCTACTCTGTTTTTATGAATTCCCAGTGTGGATATACAGCCTACATTTGTACATCACACTTGCTTGTATTTATATTTCATTGTCATTTTTAAAACTGATTTTTCCCAGCTCTTAATGCATTTGGACAATTAACCTGTGCCCAGATAATTTAGCAGTCCACCGAAGACTTAGCCTGAGATTTACTTCAGGCTTGGGGGCTCAGCTTTTCCAAGGTTTCCTTGCTCCCAGGGGTCCTGCTAGTTTCCAGCAGCTCTACCACTTGAGGCTCTGTCTTCTGAAATGTCAAGCCCGGTAGACGTTAGCTTTTTGCCCTTTGAACCGCGCGTTTGGGGAATGCACTCAGTTAGCAAAGCAGCAAACACAGAAGCTCACCTTGCAGCTGAATTTCAGGAATAATCCCTCCCCATCTCTGCGGCTTTTCCGTTGAGTCCTTTGTGGTGTCCCCGGCTGTGCAGAGTTGGCCTGCACCTCGAGGTGGCTGGGCTGCCGCTGCTGTGACCACAGCAGTGTTGTTGGAAAGCCCCTTGGGCTCCAAATGCCACAAATTCATATTCTCACATTTTTTTAGTTGCCTTTTTTTTTTTTTAAATAACATGAACCCTTCCCTGGCCTTTGTCCTTTCCTTTCTGCTTTCTAAATGTCTTTAAGTAGCTGTTTTTAGCATTTCATCTAGATTATCATTTTATGCGGGGGAGAGTTTGCAAGAACACTCACTATGCTTCAGCTCTTGCCTCCCCCTGTGATTAGGAGAATAGTTCCCTTTAAATACTTTTTTGTTTTTCTTTTTCTGTGTTAGTACATTGGCTACCCTTCTGGAAGAATTTAAGCAATTGTGGGAAGAATGAGTGTATTGGCTTTTCCTTATTTTTACTAGAACACTTTTAATCTTTCATTGTTAATTAGAATTCTACAGGTCGTAGAAGTATCTGAATATGGCTGGTTTTCAATTTTTTTTCTTTTAGTAAATCAGAAATGGGCATCTTATATACAATGCATTGTGAGCATTGGTTTTTATTTTTATATGGACATTGTGTGGCTTACTGTTTTTGTTAATAGATTAAAAACACTTGAAAACGAATCTACTTTGTTAACTTGGTTTTTGTATTGTTGTTAATAGTTCACATTTCTTTGATTGCTCTTGAGATTGAATATTTTCCATATGTTTATGGGCTATACAGAATTTCCCTTTGGTGAGTTGATTTTGCACAATAACCTTTTTCTGTAGATTTGCTATAACTTTTATGTATTAGGGTTATAAACCTTTGCTGTAGGTGCCATCAATAGCTTCCCCAGGCCTTGTTTATTTCTAATTTTGTTTATGGTGCTTGCTGATCTAGAGTTCTATATTTTTTTCATTTTTTTTAAATGTTTATTTGTTTATTTTGACAGAGAGAGAGAGAGAGAGAGAGAGAGAGAGAGGGAGAAAGAGAATCCCAAGCAGGCTCCACACCATCAATGGAGAGCCCGATGACGGGCTTGAACGCACAAACAATGAGTTCATGAACTGAGTTGACCTGAGCTGAAATCAAGTGTTGGACTCTTAACCGACTGAGTTACCAGGAGCCCCCGAGTTCTATATTTTTATATAGTGAAATATATTCTTTCTCTCTTTCATCTGGTATTACATTTAAAGTCATCTTTCTTCTACATACTAAAGTCATCTGCATTTTCTTTCAGTGCAGCTCTGGCTTACTTTACATTTAAATTTCAGTTCACCAAAGATGTATTTTGATGTAGGTTGGAAAACAGAGACCTAAATATTATTCCCATACGGTTTCCTACTTTCTTCACATCATTTATTAAATGTCATCTTTTTCTAATTTCTTTGAAATCCCACTGTTCAATTTTAAGTAGCTCTATGTACTCGGACTTGCTTCTTAACTTTGTTTTTATTCTGGCGCTCTGCCTTTGTGTGTGTGTGCGTGACATTGATGTTATTCTAATGAATATTGCTAAAATGTGTGCTTTATATTTTATAGGGCAAGCGTCCTTAGTACTCTGCTATCTTATTTTATTTTTAATTTTTTTCTCTAATATTTTTATACATGTTCTTTGACAAAATAGCTTTAGAAACAACCATCTACTTGTGATTTCTATTAGAATTACATTACACCTGTCGAGTAAACTGAGGGAAATATGACATCCTCATAAATACTGGAAGGTCTCATCTGGAAACATGATGCAACTTCATTTGTGCAAGTTTTGTGACGTCCACACTCTGTACATTTTCTTTGCGCAGGTCTCACACGTTTTAGGCTATTTTTTTCCTAGAAATATTGTAGTTTTGTTGCTATCATAAATGGGATCTTTTGCATTTTTACATTGTACTTGATGGTTACTGGCTCTGATAAAGTGATCAGTTTTGGGTCTACTAACATGAACAAACATTAAAACACTTTGTCCTGATACATTGTGATTTGATTCTCTAAGTCAGATCAGGTATAAAAAATTATAACAAAAATTCTTTATATTTTGCTGTATCATATTTTATTTTTTATTAAAATGTTTAAGTTTATTTATTTATTTTGAGAGGGGAGAGAGAGAGAGAGAGAGCGAGCATGAGCAGGGGAGGGGCACAGAGAGGGAGAGAGAGAATCCCAACAAGGCTGTGTGCTGTCAGTGCAGAGCCTGACACAGGGCTCAAACTCATAACTGTGAGATCACGACCTGAGCTGAAACCAAGTGTCACAGACGCTTAACTGACTGAGCCATCCAGGTGCCCCATATTTTAAAAATTTGCACTGACTTCAAAAGTAATAGTTATGAGAATTTTTGCTTTAATAGGAAGGGCTAATAATTCGAGATAAATCTTTTTTATCTTATTTATTTTTTATTATTTTATTTTCTAAAGTTTATTATGTTGAGAGAGAGAGACAGAGAGAGAGGGATAGGGGGAGGACAGGAAGAGAGAGAAAGAGAATCCCGGGTGGGCTCCATGCTCAGCCCAGAGCCCAGCGTGGGGCTCGATCTCATGAACCATGACGTCATTACCTGGGCCAAAACCAAGAGCCGAAACCAAGAGCTGAAACTAAGAGTTGGGGCGGGTGGTCAACTGACTGAGTCACCCAGATGCCCCTTTTTTTAAAAATATTTTTAGAAATATTCTTCTGTCCTTATTTTATAAGTAATTCATAAAAGTCAGGAATTAATGCGGAATTTGGCCAAATGGCCTTTGGAACATTTATTACAATAATCATGTAGTTTATTTTTCTTGGACCTACTCTGGCAAATTAATAAATGCACTTTTTCTAGAATTCAACATTCTAGAAATGTTGTTTTTGGTTGTTCCAAGTTTCTGGGCACTGAAATAATTTCAATAGCATAAGAATGATCTCTTCTGAAATAACCTACTCATACGAATGCCTGGACCCGGTGTATTTTATGAAGTTAGTTCTTGGGCAGCTTTAAATATTTCATCTTTTAAATTAATTTCTAACTAAAAGCTAGATACGGATATACTTTTGTTATATGAATTTTTACAAACACAGGTAAAGCAGAAGCCTCTGGTAATAATTCCTGCAGTGCTTTTCCTGCTCCCGTCACCTGGGTGTGGATTCCTCTGTATTTTCTCCCGTGTGTTTCAAAGCGTATGTAAGCCCTCGTGAAAATACGTCATCTTCCTCTCTGCTTTATTTTCAGAGAAATTCAATAATTCCGAATGTGTAACTTGGCTGTTTCTTTTCATGATAAATCCTATAGAAATCTTTTCGTGTGGATATATGCAGCAGGTCCATTTAAATCTGTATTTTACTATTGGATACCATATGATGGAAATCACCTTAGTCTAGCTGCCTTTAGTGCTGTTTCTTTCACAGTTATTGTGTGTTTATATTTTCCAGTATTTCCTTAAACGAGTTTGGAAGCAGTTGCTTTTTAAGATATGTTTAATTTCACCAAGATTTCCTTTTGTCTCTCCCTACACTTAGTAAATCGCGCATTCATTCATTCAACAGATACTGATTGAACCCTAGCTGTGTGCCAAGGCACTTTTCCAGAGGCTCGGGGTGTAATTTCTGGATGGGACAGACCAAGACTCCTGACCTCATGCTGCTACATGATGCAGATTTTAAAGATATAGGTTCGAACGTACTAGCATTATGAGCATCAAAATATTAATTCCAAATTTTATAGGGTATTTTGTAGGTATTAGCCACCTTTGTGAAATTTACTTCCTGTTTGGGATTATCTCTGTTTTCATTCCCTTTTTCCCTGTTTGATTAGAACATGTATGTTTTTTAAATTCGTTTAACTTTCTTTATTATCAGTTTTTGTCATGATGATGAGAAGCCCACAGACAAAATTTATGAGTTTCACTACTTTAAAGGGATTTCTTTCTTCATCTGTAGTTTTTCAATTTTATTTTATTATTTTTTTTTTATTTTTTTTTAATCTTTATTTTTGAGAGAGAGAGACAGAGCACAAACAGGGGCAGGGCGGAGAGAGAGGGGGACACAGAATCTGAAGCAGGCTCCAGGCTCAGAGCTGTCAGCATGGAGCCTGATGTGGGGCTCGAACCCACAAATCGTGAGTTCTTGACCTGAGCCGAAGTCAGATGCCTAACCGACTAAGCCACTCAGGCGCCCCTCTTCATTTGTATTTTTAACTGTATTGATTTTTCTTTTCTTTTGAATTTTACTGTTTTTTCCCCTCTAAATTTTCAGATTAGATGCTTGGTTTACTTACTGTTTCTTTGTTGTTTAAAAACAAAAGTGTTCCAGGCTTTGTATGCTCCTGCGAAGAAGGCGTGGCATTGACCATGTTCGTTTTTGATGGTCAGTGGCAAATACATACACACTTTCCAGTGGGGCACACGCTCGCCTGCTCTGTTATACTCATGACAGTCCAAGAATTTGTGGAAACCACGGTGGGCTTTCTCCATATTCTTCCATCAACGAGGAAGCATGTGGCTGAGGACAGGCAGCAAGGACATGCCCCTAGAAGGCGGCCATCACGGCAGGTGGCGTAGGGGGAACTGCGTGGCTTGAGTAAACGAGGGCAGGAGAAGAGAAAGAGACATACTGCCCCCACGAAAAAGAGGGAAGTCTGAAGCCACCCCACTCTTATTCCTTTCCAGTCAAACTGTGTATCTCGTTAGAAGATTTACGGTAGCTTTACGGTGAGTCTTACACTTCAGAAATTTTATACGTTACATGCAGATATACATCTCTTCACAAGTTTTCCATGGTGATTGTTGGTGTTTTCTGAGATTCATAAAAGCTATTATTTCTTCACACAATGTACTGAGGACTCCATTACTTCTTCTGTCCTTGGAACGCGTCCTCCGCAGGCACCTCGGCAATTTGATGGTGAAGACAGACGCGCAGGTGGTGAGCTCACCGGGCACGGAGACAGCAGCGCGGCTGTACTTGAACTCCAGGGACTGTGGCCCCAGAGCCTGCACTTCTCAGTACTTAGGTTTTAGAGCACAGAAGCATTTTCTTGTAGTTTATATTTGACTTCTATTGCTCTCTTTCCCCCTTTTCTCAGCAGTCGAGGGAGAGATTCTCCAGCGGGTCATCTAATTCGCGGAGGAGGTTTTCTCCTGTTCCATTCTGTTCTCTCCTCCCATTGTCCCGTTAAAAATTCCGCCATCTTGGTTTTTGACCGAAAGCAGTACTTCCGACTGCCGAGTGCGCCGTCATCTGAAACTTCCTTTAAAAAATTAAAGTAGGGAAATAAAACGTTCTCTTTTGGATGGATGTTGCAGTGAGTTCTGCACATGGGAGAACGTTGCTGACTACACGGATTACTGCTTTTCCTTTAGTCGCTAATCGCTGTGCGCATTCTCTTTGCTCACCCAGCTGCGTGGGGCTGTGGTTCATGCTTAGCGCTATTGGACGGGAGTCAGGTTCCTGCGCAGATTTTGTGGGATTCTGATTCACATCTTTCAGAATGAGGGAAAGGCTGGCTTGGCTCTCATTTTGTTTTGCTAAATCAGAAGGTCAGTTGTTGAGGGTGGCGGGGCCGCCGTGGGCAGGCGGGGAGGCTGGTCGGGGTTCTGCTGCTTTCTGCTGCTTTGTGGCTTCTCCATACTGGCTCAGCCACCAGCTCCCCCGGATCACGGGAATGACCTTTCCCGTAGGACCTGCCCAGGGTACCTGTTCTCACAGCTCCCATCTCACTACTGAGGAAGGATCCGCACTAAAGTGGGTTATTTTTTTCCCAGGTACTATGTGCCAATACTCAGAAAAACGCAATTTCTGTGTCGGTAACCGTCCCCGAGGTTGGCCCCGCTCTGGCTGGTTTGCGCGTCAGGATTTGCAATGGGCCCGAAGATGTGGGGGCCTGCCGCCTCTCCTCACCAGCCTCCAGGAAGTCTTGTCCCGGGAGACCGTCCAGGTAAATGCGTCTTCTACCGTCTGTTTCTTGCTGGTCTTGTCCCCGACCGCCTATTCTCCTGGCCTCTTTTCCCAGAAGGCGTCTGGTGGTTAAGGGTCTGAATGCAGCCTGCCACCAGCACCCCACAGTGCCGGGTATGACACGGCTGGTCAGTGCTGGTCGTGGGCCAGGGTGGGCTGGAGGGGCAGGTGGGCCTCGCCTCTGAGCTCCCTAGAATCTTCTGTCAGCTGGGCGCCTACAAGACCATGGGCTTCCTTCCCACGGCATCACACTATGGACTCAGCTTGGCCACGTTGTCCGTGTAAACCTGTGCGAACCCCAACATGGGTCCTGCTGGTGTGCACTGGGTCTTTCGAACTGAAGTCTGAGCAGAGGGGCCGGGCTCCGAGGACCAGCGTGCACGGTCCCCTCTGCGAGGCCCTTCATGCGGCTATCTCAGCTCATCCCTTTTAGCCCTCACGCATCCCCAGCAAGGCCAGGGACCGAAATCTCCACCACAGAGGCAAGGAGACTCAAGGTTCAGGAAAGTGAAAGATGTTCTCCATCACCAGGTGGCCACGGAGCCGGTTTCCCACCGGGCGTTGCATCTGGGCGCTGGGCGTTCCCCGCCCCATGCTCGGCCGTGCACTCTTGGACCGACTTTGTGGACACTGCGGTTTGGTGTGGGGGGCATTTCTATTTCAAGCCATGTGCCTCTATAACTGCACCTTTCTTTCCAAAAACTGTCTCCACCGACACACAGAGAAGACTGGACAATCACAGCCTCAAGAATCTACTACCCAACCCTCAGAGTCCTGCAAGGAGTATCTACAACCAGACTTTGGTCCGCGTTCTCCCCTAGTGAGCTCCGCGAGGAGCCAAGGGACTCACCACATGTGTGGTTTCAGCCCTGGACCTCTGACGCGTCCGGGTCCCTGTCCCTTGCACGGCCTGCCTTGCGGTCATCAGCTCCCCCCTCCGTGAGTCGGGGGACCCCAGGGGTTTCTGTCAAGTTTCTCAGAGTCTGTTTATAACCCTGGGTTATAACCACAAGAGACGCCTTCAGGGAAGTGGCCGTCAGCTGGGCCGTCTGTGTGCACACCTGGGCCCTGAAACCACGTGTCCCTGTCACCGCCTGGCCCTACTCCCAGGTTCTGGCACATTCTGGCTGGGAGGGCTCTGCAGAGCCATCAGAGGCGCTGGTCAGAAGCCATGTGCCTGAGGACACTTTGTTCCTGTGATCACACCGGACCTCCCTGGGCATCTTGCGAGGCTGCTGACCTTGGCCTCCTCTTATCACTGGGGTCTGCTGAGCTCCCTGGGGGCTCTGCTCACACGATGCCTTGAGCGTTGGAGTCGCTCTTGGCTCTGGTGTTCCGGCTTCTCCTCGCTGTGGCCATGTGGCCACTCCCATGCTGCGGGCGAACTCTGCGCACACGTGGTCTATTCAGGCTACGTAACAGGACCCCTGGGCTGGGGGGCTTTGAAAGGTGGCAGAATGTGCCCCCTCCCCCAAAGTAGGCCACTTTGGCATAATGCTCATTTTGAGCTGAAGATGCTTGAAAAACAGCAGAGCAAGAAGGGCACTGACCCTCACTTTTCTTCCTAAAAGTAGGAGAGAAAACTCTCATGTGAAAGATCCCCTCCCGGCACCTGGAGGGAGGAAACACTCATCTCACCAGAGACACAGGGCGTCAGGGCCAAGAGAAGCCGGCACACGCAGACCCTGATAAAATAGCTCTTACCTTCCCGTCCCCTCCCGTTGTTCCTGCTCTCCTTCGTCCATACGCACTCGGGCCTGTCTGCTCTCTGGGTGTTCATTTCCCTGAGGCCCATGTCCCTGCTTTCCCCTGTGACCTGGGGCCTGGCCGGTGACCTAGGGGGACGGAGGCAGAGTTTCGCCTTCCCTACGGCTTGAACAACACGGATGTACTTCTCACAGCCTGGAGGCAGGGAGTCCAGCCTCACGGTGTTGGCGGGTGGGTTTCGTGCTGAGCCTCTCGGGTCCCAGGCAGCGGCCTTCTCGCCGTGTGCTCACATGGCCTGTCTTCGGGGAAGCAGGGACTCAGGGCCAGCCCTCTGCCATCTTGTCCTGCAAGGACACTGATCCTGTCATGCCAGGGCTCTACCCTCATGACCCATTCAACTTCCGTTACATCCACATGCACCTTGTCTCCAGTAAGCCCTACTGTGGGTGGGGTGCCGGGGAGAGACAGCGTTCGGTCCACAGCACAGGTGATGCACAGATCTCATTTCTGTGTCTGTCTGTAGGTTTTCTCCTGCCCCAGGCCCCTGTCCACCCGCCCAGGGGCCTCCCATTTGGGTGTCCCGCAGGCTTGTTGAGCACACCATGTGCCAGCCTAGGCTTGCTCTCTCCTGATGCCCTGGACAGCCTCTTTCTTCTGCATCCGTGGAGCCTCGGGTCTCCCTCTGCCCAGCTGCCTGCACCAGAAGCCGCAGCCTCCCTCTGATGACTCCCCATGGCCTTCATGGTAATGTTCTGCTTCCTGGAGGTGGAAGCCTGGTCTGCCCGCCGCCGACGTGTTCAGCTTCTCAGTCTTTCCCACGGCCTCCCCCTCAATGCTACACTCTGGCTGACAGACCCCTTTGCAGGTTCCCAAACAGACCATTTTGCCTCTGGAATTTAGCATACGATTTTCCCCTCTGGAATAACCCATGGAAGACGAGTAGGGATTGGAGACTACAGGGGAAAATCCAGAAGGTGAACCTAGTTAGGATGTAGGAGGAGTTTCTGAGCTCCATACATACATCGGGGCCCCAAGTTTCCAAAACAGAAAGAGGCTTGATGCATATCACAGCCTTGTTTTAGCCACGTGGCCCTGTCGATCTGCCGAGGCTCGGTCCCCGGGCCCACCCCCAGCTTCCCTCCTGCTCCTCCATCACCCCAGTGACTGGTTCTCATCCTCCCCTGTTAGGCTCAGATATCACTTCTGTTCACGCACGACCTGTGCTCAGCTGTCGTGCACAGCTCTGCACAGAATGGCCCCTGCCTGTGTTCCCAGTGCCTGTGGAAGCTAGGTGGTCCCTAGCATGGTTAGTAAGTGATGGTTAGAGCACTGACGCTCCACTGAACGTGGACATGGTGTTCTTGTGACCTGAAGGCAAGTTACGTTGTCACGATCACCATCCGGGTGCACAGGTGCAAACTCCACCAGCAAATTCTAGTAAATAAGCAAGAAAACAAGTGACAACCATGTACACATTTTCTGAAATAGGAGAACGATTCTCCAGTCATTTTAGCAGCCTGGGAGAGCCCTGAGATCAAAAGCATGCAAGGGCACGAAAATAAAACTGTAGAGCAATATCCTTGCAAATCTAGACACAGATGTTCATCACGAAAGGTTAGCAAAGCCAATCCAGCATCACACACACACGCACACTATACGTACCACATGTTCACATGCACACAATACAGACTACGTTCCTATGTATGTCATGCCTACACATGTGTGCTTATGTATACGTACATCGTGGTCAAGTACAGTGTATCCCAAAGAGCAATGAAAATTGTATATGTAAATTAACATTATTCACCATATTAACAGAAAAAAAGGAGAAACAGTAATGTAGTCATTTCAATAGATGAAAAAATAGCATTTGACAAAAGTCAACACCTGTCAATGATAAAAGTTCTCTGCAAACTCAGAGAGAAACTTCCTCAAGGTGATAAAGGACATCTTTGAAAAACTCTATAGCCAATATCACACTTAATGCTGAGAAATTCAGTGCTGTATCCTAAGAGCAGGAATGAGGGAAGGATGTCTGCTGTAAGCATCTCTATTCTCCACTGGCTGGTCGGGTCCTACCCAGGGCACTGTGGCCAGAAACGTAGATAAAGAAGTAATAAAGCTGCTCAGTGAACGGACAGACAGACAGACAGACAAAGGAACAGAAAACAGCGGTGTGAAAAGAATTGCTAAGCTAGCAATACTGTTTTCCAAGGATGAAGGTCAGTAGATTCCAGGCAAACACACTCGACCGAAGGCATGCGCACACAAAGCAATACTAAAGGTGTTCATTGGCCGCAGGAAAAAATGATCCCCACGTAAGAGAGACAAGCAAGAATGAAGAACAAAGAAGCAGTAAGTATGTGGAAGAATCTAGTGAATATGGTCCCTACAGGGGAACGGGAAGGCAATAATGCATGTGGACCATCTTAACAGCCGGTTAACAGGACAAATTGTCTTTGTCAGGCCCCAGCAGGAGGGCGAGCTCATTCCCCACCTTCCTCTGCTCTGTCAGTATCTCAAGGAAGCTGAGACCGGGCAAAGCTTTCATTTTTATTTGTTTGTTTGTTTTTTAACTTTTATTTAAATCAAGTTACTTAACACATAGTGTAATAATGGTTTTGGAGTAGAATTTTGTGATTCATCACTTACATACAACATCCAGTGCTCATCCCAACAAGTGTCCTCCTTAAGGCCCATCACCCATTTAGCCCATCCCCCTACCCACCTCCGCTCCAGCAACCCTTCGTTTGTTCTCTGTGTTTAAGAGTCTCTTGGGGTGCCTGGGTGGCTCAGTCAGTTAAGCATCCAACTTTGGCTCAGGTCATGATCTCGTGGTTCACAAGTTCGAGCCCCGTGTCGGACTCTGGGCTGACGGCTCAGAGCCTGGATCCTGCTTCAAATTCTGTGTCTCCCTCTCTCTCTGCTTCTCCTCTGGTCACGTGTTCTCTCTCTCTCAAAAATAATAAAACACTAAAAAAATAGAAGAGTCTCTTAGGGTTTGCCTCCCTCTCTGTTTTCGTCTTACTTTCATCTTACCTTCCCCTGCGTTCATGTTTTGTTTCTTAAATTCCACTTAGTCATGAAACCATATATTTGTCTTTTCTGACTGACTTATTTACTTAGCATAATACAGTCTAGTTCTATCCATTCTTTTCGATCTCCGAGTAATACTCCATTGTATATATAAACCACATCTTCTTTGTCCATTCATCAGTTGATGGACATTTGGGCTCTTTCCATACTTTGGCTATTGTTGAAAGCACTGCTATAAACATTGGGGCGCACGTGCCCCTTTAAATCAGCACTTCTGTATTTTTGGATAAATACCTAGTAGTGTAATTGCTGGGTCATAGGATAGGCTCTGTTTTAATTTTTTGAGGAACCTCCATACTGTTCTCCAGAGTGGCTGCACCACTTTGCATTCCCACCAGCAGTGCAAAAGGGTTCCTCTTTCTCTGCATCCTCGCCAACATGTTGTTTCTGAGTTAATTATAGTCATTCTGACAGGTATGAGGTAGTATCTCATTGTGGTTTTGATTTGTATTTCCCTGATGATGAATGACGTTGAGCATCTTTTCATGTGTCTGTTGGCCATCTCGATGTCTTCTTTGGCAAAGTATCTATTCATGTATTTTTCCCATTTCTTCCTTGGATTATTTGTTTTCTGGGTATTGAATTTGATAAGTTCTTTATAGATTTTGGACACTAACCCTTTATTTGATATGTCATTTGCAAATATTTTCTCCCATTTCATTGGTTGTCTTTTAGTTTTGTGGATCATTGCCTTTGCTGTGCAAAAGCTTTTTATCTTGATGAGGTCCCAATAGTTCATTTGTGCTTTTGTTTCCCTGCCTTCGGAGATGTGTCAAGTAAGAAGTTGCTGCAGCTGAGGTCAAAGAGGTTGTTTCTAGTTTTCTTCTCTAGGATTTTAATGGTTTCCTGCCTTACACTTAGGTCTTTCATCCGTTTTGAGTTTATTTTTGTGTATGGGGTAAAGTGGTCCAATTTCATTCTTCTGCATGTTGCTGTCCAGTTTTCCCAACCCCATTTGCTGAAGAGACTGTCTTTTTTCCATTGGATATTCTCTTCTGCTTTGTCGAAGATTAGTTGACAATGAGGGACGAGGTAGAAACCCTGCTTTCCCAGATATCAAGACCACAATAATCAGGTCCTGGTTATATTTACACAAGGATGGGCATACAACAAATGGTACAGAATAGGAACCAGAAATAAAGATAAGCTTTGTCCTCACTTGATTGACAACAAAGCTGTCCTGCAGAGTTGGCTCTCGCTATAAAATAAGGCAAGAATGCTGTTTACAAAAAATGTTTGCTGTTATGCTCATACTAATTAAAACCACAATGGGATACTGATAGCCAATGGCTAAAATGTAAAACTAGAAATACTTAGTGTTGACAAGGAGATGACGCAGTGGGGGTGCTAATACACTCGCGGATATGAACGTCAATGGGAACAATGCCGCAGAAAACCATTCAGCGGCTGTGAGTGAGATGAACGCCCACAGGCTCTAGCGGTTGCACCCTTAGGTAAATACCCAAAGGCAGCTCATGCCCTAATGCGCTTGCAAATATATTTAAGACTGCTCAGCCCTTCGGTCATTTGCAATAACCAAAAGTTGGAAGACAGCACAGCTCTACCCGTCAGTGTGACCGAGTCTCACCAGTGTGGTGTGTTGTGTGCAAGAAGCTGGACATGGAAGCTTCCTTAGGGGATGGCTTCATTTATATGAAGAAGAAAATAATGTGAGCCTAAGCTTAGTATTCACCAGTGAATAACTATGCGGTGCTGATATAGGAAAAGCTAGGAACTGGTTACCAAGCAAATCAGGTAGAGACTATTGATACAGGGGAAGGAAGGAGGGGCCGAGCCTGAAAGGGTGTTCAAGAGGTTTCTGGGATCTTGACAATGTTCTGTTTAATGACTCGGTGCTTACACATTATTCGCTTTATCATAACTCATTATGTTCACACTGATATTTGTTGCACATCTAAGTAATTTTTTTTAAAAAATGATGGTTGAAAATACAACACAGACAAAATGAACGGCCAATCAGAACATTTCCCAAGGACCTCGCACGGAGACCTGCCGTTCAGGACCTCACTGGGAGGAGGCTAGCGGCCACGCGGAATGGGCGAAATCAAACCCAGTGTCCTGGAAACAGAAACTCTGAGTGTGGACAGGAAGGTCCAAGGAAGGGACCGTCCTAAGTTCCCTGGACGCGGGTCACGTTCCTTTGTTAAAGATTTTACTTAAGTCTTAGGCTGAAAAAGACCCAAGGAGTTCCTTTTCCAGCCTTTGAAAGACCATTCAAATCCAAGCCTATGGCTTTGGAAACCCTTTGAATTCTCTTTATCCTTATTTCTATCGACCATCCTCTATTCTTCACCATCTCTTTGTCCCACTGTCTGCCTCTCCCTCCCCCTTGGATGTTAGTCAAGGGAGGAATAATAGTCTGGAGGCAAAGTTGTTATTTAAGAACTGAATTATGCAAAAAACAAAACATGCAAACAAACCCTACTGGAGCATGATAATTGGAATGGAGCCCTTGGATCTGGAGTTCTCCAAGTGAGGTCAAGTGCATTTTCCCGGCAAACTTTTTCCTCCTTGAAAAGACCATTTAGAAAATCTTAGAGGGGCACACTACCATTCCCAGAACAAGTATAATTTTCATGGGTGATTCTGTTTCAAAGAGGAAACATTTTTCTAGCAGGGAACCGAACACAGAGAGCGGTGGCAAGTTAGGTCTAACGACAAGCAATGTGAACAACATGTATAAATGTTTAATTTTGGCTCAGACATGCCAGATGCAAATTTCCTATTTCCTCAGGCAGTGCAAATACTGATCACTTATATGATTACTTTGAAAAAGGGTCAACTTTTGGTTTAAGAAAACATAGCTGAAATATTAAATATTTATGAAACAGAGTTATTGCAGCAGGAGGTTGAGACCCACGCAGTGGGGTTTGCTGCGGAGTCGCGGTCACCACCTCCTGGCTGCCAACCGCTCCCGTCATATTTCTCTTCTGGCTGTTGGTGGGGTCGGGAGCGGGACAAGGTCATTTATTCTCCAGGGACAAACAAAGCCAAGTGTGGATTTTTCCTGAATCAATTGAATTGCCACAAAAGAATTTCAGTGAAACATTTGAGCAATGGAGCAAATCGCTTCAATTGGCCTGTTTGTGTGAACTCGTGCTGTGGCCCATCCTTCCACCGGGAGGGAGAGGGTGGCGGTGTTCTCTGCCCTTCATCTGCTCGTGGGCACCATCAGTCCAGGGGAGAAAAGCCATCAGCGATGCACCCCAAACTACTTCTAGATGGCCACCTCTGCCCCCTTCCTGCAGACTGGGGACCTGAAGGGCCGCTGGGCAGTTGTGCCACATTAGCAAAGAGATTTCGTCTCTAGCTCATGATGATTTGGAAAGACGAGCCATTACCATTAATTTAAAATGTACATAAAGGAGCGAGCGCCTGGGTGACTCAGTGGGTTAAACATCGGACTCTTGATTTCTGCTCAGGTCATGATCTCACAGTTTATGAAATCGAGCCCCATGTCGGGCTTCATGCTGACAGCGTGGAGCCTGCTTGGGATTCTGTCTTTCCCTCTCTCCCTCTCTCTCTCTCTCTGCTCCTCCCCCAATCATGTGCATGTGCGCACGCTCTCTCAAAATAGATACATAAACTTAAGAAAATAAAATGTGCATAAAGGCATTATATAGATACACATACCTATATAGTTTTATATCTATGTATGTTTATGTATTACATACATATTTACATGTATGTATGGACTGTATACACACATATAAACTTACATATAAACTTATATGTAATCTTATATATAATCTCTATATATTTATATGTTTGTGCATACATAATATACACACATGTTTATATGCATCTATAATATCTGCATATTTATACGGCCCATATCACATATACACACAGGCGTATGTGTGTATATACGTTTGTAGCTAAAGGTGTGCGGGCACACAACTGCACACTCGCACTCACCGTGGTTTGGGACAGCAAGGGTGGATGGAGACACCCCAGTGTTTGCTGTGAGTGTCCTGATTCTCACTGACACCGTGGGATCCGAGCCCGCGCTGGCCGTGCCCAGAACACACACTCTTTTCCATGGTGTTTGTGACGAGGACAATTTGGTGGTCACTGGGGACTTTGCAGAGCCTGCCAGCTCCGGTCTAGGCTCTGGACAGTGTCCGCGAGGCTCCTTTTTTCCTAGAGCAAGACCATGTCCTTGCTGCTGGCTGTGGCAGGGGGCCCTGTGGGTTAGTGACAAACCAGTGGTCGTGTGGGCCGCGATGATGCGTGGTGGCCCCTCGGGAAATTCCCCCGTGCAGCCGCTGCACCGGCCTCTCCCGGGGGGGTGTAGTAACCCGCTGGGTGACTGCGTAGTTCATCTTATGTTTATTTCCTGCCTGCTCCTTCCTCTCTCCGCCCCTTGTCTCCCGGCACATCAGCGGTGCTCGTCTGTGGCATGATTCCCACTCCCCTGACAAAGCGACTCCGCTCCCTGGCCGGACACGGCACCTTCTCTTCTGTGTGTGGAATGTTCCAGAGCTCTCACACAGCCCTGGCTTCCTGTAAGTCCCTGAGCAGCCTCTGGAGCTGTGCGCAGAGGTGTCCCCTCCGAGACGTCCCCATGGTGAGATGCACACTGGCGAGCCTCCTGGATCCAGACGTGTCCCTCTGAGGTGGCCCAAGACGTCCTTCGTCACGCGGCTAATGGAGACCTGCTGGGCCTGGACTCTCTGTGGTGATTTGGAGGGGCCTGGGTTTTTCTGGGGAACTGTTCTGTGAGACTAAGTCTTCTTACCTCCTTCTGAAATATTGTTCTGGAGCTCCTGAGTTTCCTCGTCTGGGACTGTGTGACCACCTGCCATGCTCGGTCTGGGATCCCTGCCCTTGGACACCTTGTCCTTGCTGCTCTGTCCCCCTGAAGCCCAAGGTCCCCCGCTGTAGATGCACTTCCTATATCCAGGGCTCAGTGTTGTTGGCTCGCGGAGCCAATGGGGCTGTGGTCATGGGTTTGGTCATTTTTTTTATTTTTTAATTTTTGTTTAATGTTTATTTTTGAGAGGCAGAGAGAGACAGAGTGTGAGCAGGGGAGGGGCAGAGAGAGAGAGAGAGAAAGACATAGAATCTGAGGAGGCTCTGGTCTCCGAGCTGTCAGCACAGAGCCCGACGTGGGGCTCGAACTCACAAGCCGTGAGATTATGACCGGAGCCGAGGTCGGATGCTTAACCGACGGAGCCACCCAGACGTCCCTCTTCTTCTTTTTTTTTTTTTTTAATTTTTAAACTTTTTTTGAAAATTTATTTTTGAGAGAGAAAGAGAACATGCAGGCAGGGGAGGGGCAGAGAGAGGAGGGCAGAGGATCCCAAGCAGGCTCTGCACTGACAGCAGAGATCCTGAGGTAGGGCTTGAACTCACAAAGGGTGAGACCATGACCTGAACCGAAGGCAGATGCTTAACCGACTGAGCCCCCCGGGCACCCCTGGACGTTCTTCACCCAGAAGTGGATGAGCGCTGGGTCACGGTGAAGGACTGTGGCCCTAGAGTTCACATCTGTATTTCTGTCCCTCTGCGGTCCGATGCCTCTAGGAAAATCTGCTCAACCCTCTTCACTCAAACCCAAAAGAAGAGTCAGCACAGATCCTTCAGAAAAACCTCCCTCTTCCCCTGACAGACATGTAGGCAGGGACTGGAACATCCCCTGGGATGGCCAGGTGTGTGCAGCCAGCGTCCAGGTGGAGGGAAATTCTGCTGTCATGGACGGTTCAGAAATGTCACTGCAGGTCTGAAATCACGCAGAAGCCATAGTTCTCCATTAGTGCAGTCGCCCTGCCCTGGGGGTGCTGGAAATGAGAAGGTGCCTCTGGTTGTTCTATGATGGAGGATGCTATGACAGGTGAGGCCCAGACGGGAGCACAGTAAGTACAGTGATACAGTGCAGCAGGACACCCCCCCCCCCCGTGGGACCCCACCTGCTCTCAGCTCTCGTCCACACCGGCTGCTTCCTATAACTTTTCCTAGTACTCACGAGGCGTCGTCACGTTGCCAGACTCCATTTGGTCCCGTCCTCATGCAGTTCACAGCCATGGACTTTCTAGAAGGATCAGGTTGTCTCCAGAATGCAGTGGAATATCTTTGTGTCTGTGTCTCCCAAGCCTCGGCGGGCACTTCGAAGGCTGCCAGATTCCCTGCCTCATGGGGCCTGTCCTGTGCTCCAAACCAGAGTGTACCCGCTCCTGTGCTCCAAGCCACAGGTGGATGGAACCCGACGTGCTCTGGTCCCTTCTTGCAGGTGTGAACACTCAGATGCCAACTCACCTGATCCTTTTATAAATGAGACGCTCGCCGGGTTTTCGCGGAGGGCTCACAATCAAAGCAGATATTGTCATTTCTGCGGGCTGTGGTTTCCTTTCCTGACACCGAGTTCAGCTGGAGTTTGGAAATATCAAAGAGCTGTATTTAAAAGAAGTCCTTTGGCAATTGATACAGATAGTCCTATATTTAAATAAGCTTTGGGATGACAGAAAGTGTAGCCGAGGTGTTGTGCATAAAACATAGGTTTGATTACAGAACCTCATAAACACTCCTGAGCCTGCGAGGGGGAAGAAGGCTTCAGGAGGCACAGCTAGACATGAAACGGCAAGATGTCCTTACAAAGAACTGGTTACACAGCATCTGGAAAACTCCGAATCGATTTGCCACAGAGACATACCCCACGCCTCCCCATGACATTTCTGACATCGCAGGGAGCGCCTGTGGAGGCTCAGTCCCATGTGACTTTCACGCTTCCGTCTTGCACCGTGGGCCGTGGGCCCTGGGCCTGGGAGCTGCTGGTCGACCCCCTTCTGAGAAGTGACGGCATCCTGCCCAGGCCCCAGTGTCCCTGGTGCCCCGAGGACCAGGGGCTGCCCTTGCGGGAGAGAGGAGACCTTTGAGGAACGAAAGACCCGGGGTTCCAGCCCCACTGCAACCCTGTGCCAAAATGCCTCCAGGTTGAGACCCTTCAGTCGGTTTACCTCCTAGGACTTCATCGTAATGATCTAAATGGTTTTAACTTACAATTTTGAAGTAATTTCAAATTTAGAAGATAGTTGCAAGAGTAGTACAAAGCACTCCCATCTCACTAATTTTTAAAGGAACTCCCAGATTCACTAATTTTTACTTTGTCCTGTATACGTTATTAATCTCTCTTCTCTCTCTCCTTACTTTATTAAGAGTCATACTTACATAATGAGATTAACAGAATATTTATTGCCATAGTACTGACGGGATAATAATGTGTTTTCATACATACTTAAAAAATTAAATGGCTTGCAATACTTTAATATTATTATTGATTTTGAGGCCTCACACTTACTCACCAGGAGCCCCTTAAGCTGCTTTCCTCCATGTGCTGACAGGTTCTCAGTACTTTCTGACCATTATTTATTTATTTGTTTGTGTATTTGTTTGCACAAAAATATGTTGCAGGCTTAGCTTATATTTTCCATGGCCCAGCCTAGGAATCAGTTACTTATTGAACTTACTTATCCTGTTAGTGGGAAACTGTATTTAGAAACCAAGATCTAGCCGGTTGAGCGACCGGCTTTGGCTCAGGTCACGATCTCATGGTTTGTGAGTTCGAGCCCCGTGTCGGGCTCTGCGCTGACGGCTCAGAGCCTGGAGCCCGCTTCTGATTCTGTGTCTCTGTCTCTCTCTGTCCCTCCCTCACTCATGCTCTGTCTCTCTCTCTTTCTCAAAAATAAATAAACATTAAAAAAAATTTTTTAAAGAAACCGAGATCTATATGCTACATGGGCTAATGGGGTGTCACTGATCTGAGTCAACCAACAAAGCAAAGAAACATACACCTGTCTCTTGTCAATCTTCCGTCTGTTTCTTCTTGTATCTACTTCTTCGTCTCTAAAACCAGGAGACCTCCAGCTCCATTCAGGCACAATGGGATTCTTCTCAGCCTCCTGTATTTCATATCTGTGTCTTCCTTTGCCAACAGAGAGAAACTTAGCACCACGCATCATCATGGCGTTTCCCAACTTGCTCAATCCTACGAATACAGAAAGCATTTGCAGAATTGCTAATTTGTCCCATTGTGGGAAACAAGCCTACCAAGGACCTCTTCTTCCCGCCCTGAATGAAGAGAAAATGATAAAAGATAGGCAAAACAATGATGTTGAGCTTTAAACAATAAATAGCACAGGGCCAAAATAATACCCGAAGGAAGGGAAATGAACAGTTAGCCATATCATTCCACAGCTTACTCCTTCGGCGTTTCCGGGCAGCGGCACAGAAGAGGGTACTCTGGGCAGAGCTCAGCAGCCTTGCTGAGGTAAGGAGGCAGAACCTGAAAGTCTGCGAAGCAGAGGCCACCAGGGTTTGTGGACCAGCAGCTCAGAGCGCCTGAACCTGCAGGGGTCCTCTGGGGTCTTTGCCTCAGTGTTTATATGCGACTGTGGGGGTGGGGGTGCATCGCCACAAGCTGGGGAAGAATTGGTGCAAAGCATTAGGACGAGCAGTTCCCGGAACTCACACAGATACAGGAAATTTCATATTCCCGCCAACAAGATTAGAGAGACCTGCTAGTGTGGGTCATTGGGTAGAGTCCCCAGAAGGTGTTGCCTTAGAAGTTAAGATAAGTTAGCTCTGGATGAAAGACTGCTCGGGACTTTATGCAAAAAAGCTTAAAAATATCCTCAAAAATAATCACTCTGATTTCAAGTATATCACTGTGTTCCAGACCAAAATTTAACACTCCTTAAAGCAGGATAGCACGGATGACATTAAAATTCACGATGCCTGTTATCCAACCAAAATACCAGTTACACAAATAAGCACGCAGATAAAACCCATAACGGGGCGGGGGGGGGGGGGACTCTGTTGATAGAAACGTTCCCAGAAATGACAGAGATTATGGAATTAGCAGATAAGGGCATTAAAACAGTGCAGATACACACACACACACACACACACACACACACACACACACACACATTAGTGAGCTTGAAGATGTAGCCATAGAAATTGCACAAAATGAAGCATAGAGAGAGGAGGAAGAACGGAGCATGAGAACTTGTGAGAGAATGTCAAGTGGTCTAAATTAGTGTAATTTGAATCCTGTACACACAGAACAGAGAGCAAAGGTGGAAGAAAAATTATTTGGAGACATAGTAGCTGAAAAAATTTTGAAATTTGATGAAAACTATAAATTCACAGATTCTGGAAGCTCATCAGGTCTCCAGCAGAAGAAACATGAAATCACGCCAAGTCGCAAATTGCTGAAAAGAACAAATCTTTAAAGCAGTTTATGTAAGAGAAATACAGGTACATATTACATAATTACATACAAAGTACAAAGACAAGAGTGGTAATACATTTTGCATCAGAAATGTGGTAAGCCGGGAGAAAATGGAGTGATACCTTTAAATACTGAAAGAAAAGTCTCCACTGAGAATTTTACACCCAATGAAAACATCTGTTGAAAATGAAGGTGGGCTTCTGTTCCTCAGCATGATAGACTAAGAACCTAGCAGACAGCGTTCCCCTCCAGAGAACAACTGTAATCCAGAAAACGATACAAAGAAGGTTATTCCTGAATGTGCTGGGAAGCGGACAGAATTTAATAGAGTCTCAAGGGGTGGACCCTTGCATCAGGAGTAGAGACGTGAGATCATACGAGCACGTCTCTGTCACCGAGGCTTAGCCTGTGCTCAGTGCAGCCAGCACACAGGTGAAATGGCCGCACCGTCCTACCTAGAAAACCGAATTACAAACACTGCAGGGATAGGGGAACCATCACAGGGAAAAGCCAGGGGAGGGGCCCCCAAGTCTACCGCCATCTCTTATTGAGCCTGGAAGCACACAGGTGCAGAACAGACTCGGCATAGCTCAGCTAAAGTCAACGTGCATGAGCCGAGCTGCCTCCCAGGAGAGACTTTGCAGTTCAAACCCAGCCAAGGAAATGACCTGCTGAGAAAAAGGAAACCATGGTTTTTACAGAAAATCACAGGTTCTGGGATCTCAAAATCTTAACACTTGTGATTTCCAAAATGCAATCCAAAATTACATGACATGTGAATAAAATAAGAAAATGGAATATGTTCTCAAGGGACAGGAAAACAAAATAATTTAATAGACTCTGGCATGCAAGATGCCAAAACTATATAATAATTATCCCAAATGAAGTAAAGCACGTTTTAATTTTACCTTCATTTATTTTTCTATAATGCTCTTCCTTTCTTTGAGTAGATCTGAGTTTCTGACCTATGTAATTTGGTTTCTCTTGAAAGAGCTTCTTTTTAAAACAATTATTTAACGTTTATTCATTTTTGAAAGACAGAGTGAGACAGAGCACAAGCAGGGGTGGGGTGGAGAGAGAGGGGGACACGGAATCCGAAGCAGGCTCCAGGCTCCAAGCCGTCAACACAGAGCCCAACGCGGGGCCCGAACTCACGAATCGTGAGATCATGACCTGAGCTGAAGTCAGACGCTTAACCGACTGAGCCACCCAGGTGCCCCGAAAGAACTTCTTTTAATGTTTCCTGCAAGGCAGGTAACTGGCCACAAATTCCATCAATTTTTGTTTGTCTGAGAAACTCTTTATTCTCCTTCACTTTTGAAGGAAATTTTGCTGGCTACAGAATTCTAGGTTGTTGGTTTTATTTCTTCAACAGTAAATATTCCCTTGCAATCTCTCATTTTTTTCATTGTTCCTGAGGATAAGTCCAGTGTAATTCTTACCCTTGTTCCTCTGCAGGTGGGATATGTCTCCCTTCTCCCTCTCCACTTCTTTCAAGATTTCCTCTTAGTCTTTGATTTTCTGAGGTTTGAGTACGATATACAAAGGTGTCTATTTTGGGTATTTATCATATGGCTGGTGTTCTCCGAGATTCTCAGATCAGTGGTTTGGTGTCTGTCATTGACTTTGGAAAACGCTCAGCCATTGTAACTTCAAACATGGGTTGTATTCTTTCTTTGTATTCATGTGTCCTCCTCACAAAAATGTTACCCCTTGTGTAGTTATCTCATAGTTCTTGGACGTTCTCTTTCATCTTTTTCATTCTGTTTTCTCTCTGCCTCTCAGCTCTAGAAGTTTCCCTTGACAGATCTTTAAACTCACCGATTCTTTCCTCTGCTGTGTCCAGTCTGCTGAGCCCATCAAAGACATTATTCAGTTCTCTTATGGTCTTTTTTATTTCCCACATCTCCTGTTGATGCTTTCCTACAGTTTAGGATATGCACTCTGCTTCTGTCACCTCTCTGCTTCTGCATGCTGCCCGGTTTTCATTAGCACTCTTAGCAAAGTAATGATAGTTATTTGAAGTTTCTAGTCTGATAATCCCCAAATATCTGCCACACCCACGTCTGGTTCTGATGCTTGGTTTGTCTCTTCTGTTTGTGTATTTTGCCTTGTGATATGCCTTGTAGTGTTTTTCGAAAGCCAAGCACAATGTACTGGGTGAAGGGAATTGAGGAAGCATGTGACACACAGCGTTTCAGAGGCCAAATTTCCCCTGGTATCCTTGTTCTTGTTTCTTGCTGTCTTTGGGTTGTCCTGGGGATTTTTAAAGCAGGGTCTCGGGCTTTCATATCCTTTCGGTGTAACCCTTGTGTTACAGAGGAGGGCTATTGATGTGGTGTTGAGGCTGGGGGAGGGAGGTGTTCTGTAGTTCTGTGATTGGGCCCAGCCCCGAGTTGGGAACTTTCCTTCTCCAGGTTGGTTAGACTTTGGTGGAATTAGGTTAGGCTCAGGTTAAGCAGTTTTCCTTGAGGCAGGGCCCTTAAGGAGAACGGAATGTTCTGGGCATACTTCCAAACAGTTTTTCCTGTCCCCTGTGGGAGGCAGTAGGATTTTTCTTGGATCTTCATGGTGCGGATCTGGTAGCCAGGGCTCCTGGAAATAGAGCTCACAAAAGTGTGCTCCTCTCCAAATGGAGACTTCTTTCATTATCATTTATTTTAAAACTTGAAGTATAACTCTGTTTAAAAAATTTTTTTTAAGTTTCTTCATTATTGAGAGACAGAGGGAGACAGAGCATGAGCATGGGAGGGACAGAGAGAGGTGGAGACACAGAATCCGAAACAGGCTCCAGGCTCTGAACTGCCAGCACAGAGCCCAACGCCGGGCTCAAACTCAACGAGCTGTGAGATCATGACCTGAGCCAAAGTCGGACGCTTAACCAACTGAGCCACCCAGGAGCCCCGAAGTCTGACTTTGTTTAAAGAAAAGCTCTGCAGAGAGCCAGAAAGTCTATAGTTGAATGAAATATTCAGGAGATGAGTGGAGCAGCCCAATGGACAAGACAGTCTGGAGCAGGTGAACTTGAAGACATCAACAGAAATTATCCAAGAGCAAGCAGCTTTGTCTTTTTAAAGAATGAAGCCTGGGTGCCTTCTTAGATTAAAGCAAAGGTTTCCACCTACATAGAATTGATTGCCAGAAGGAGGGACAAGAGAGAATGAGGTACAAATATTCAAGAAATAGTTGAAGATGTACTGTCCAGATATTCTACATCTGACATAAAACGGAGACATTCTAAAGGAATAGGAAGAAAAAACACAGAAGTCGCTGCTGGAGCACATCATTATCAAACTGTTGAAACCAAAGATAAAGAGCGAATCTTGAAAGCGAGGAGAGAAAAATTGCATGTTACTTTACAAAGGAGCTATGATGCAATTAATGGCTGGCATCTCATCAGAAACGAAGTGAGACAAGAAAACAAAGCCAACGTTTATAAAGTGCTGAAGGCAAAAAATAAACTCTATTCAGTGTTCTATTCTTCAAACATTGTTCAGTGAAAACATTCTTCAAAATTAAGGTAAAATAAAGACATTTTCCAATAAAGGGAACTAAAAGAATTTGCTGCCAGGAGACCTTGGCTGTAAGAAATGCTGACCTAAGTTATTCAGTCTGAAAGGAAACGCCACTAGATAGAAAATTGGGTCTTTCAAAAAGAATGAGGAACGTCAGAAATGGTAAATATCCTGGGTGAATTTCACAACCCGTAGAAGGTGCACCACAAACACTGAACTTCACTGTGTGCAAAGTTAGGTGATTAAGACAGATATTGGGGACCCCAGGACAGAACACAGACTGTGAAAGATGTATCTGACTGTGTTATTAACATGTGGCATATTCACATTGAGGGGGGAGGGGAGAGAAGGAACTCAATAATTTTGGTGTTTGCTCTGAATACTGTTAAGTCTGAAGATGGAAAGAACTGCATGTAAGCACTGTTCTCTGGCGGCCACATTTCTTTCTCACATGGGTATGATTTAGCAGGTCCAAGCTAGTTCATGTGTGTGCTAGGGTTGAATAAATGAGTAAATAAACTGTAGATAAAAGCAGCCAAGTTTCTCAACGTGAGAAAGGAAGGTACAGGTAAGTAGGGGAAAGCTACGTAGAGTGAACCCTGTGGTGGTGAACGAGAGTCAGAGATGCCAGGGGTTCGTGTTTATGTTCATGTTCGTGCAGATAGACGCAGAGCTAGTTAAGGCACATGGACTGTTCAAGAAGACAGACGGTAGTGTGGTGATACCTGTTTGATAGCTGGCTCTCCGAAGCCCTGATGTCTAGGGCTGGCCAATTTCCGTGGTGTAAATACTCCCACTGTGGCTGATTTTGAGCTACCAACATGATGTCGCTTAATGCCGTGTTGGGAAGAGAGGTGCGCAGTTAACTCTAGTGAGCCAGTACTGGGGCCAGTACCCTACTGAAGAATAACCATACCTGGGCCACAAAGTTCTCAATACATTTTAGAGGACCGAAAAAGCAAATAAGATGTTTTCTAGCACAAGCAAATTATACAAGTAATCAATAACTGAAATACAGCAGGGAAAATACTCAAATTTTTAGAATTTAAAACAACATTCTCTTTGTGTGTGTTTATCAAGAAGGATATCACAAAAGAAATAATAACATGAAGAAATACATCCCAACTCAATTTATGAAGCTGGTATTATTACCCTGATACCAAAATCAGAATAATATATGTTCATGAAGAAGATTGGCATGTGGTTTTACTTTCTTATAAGTCATACTTTCTTGTAAGAAAGTAAAACTACCAGTCTTCCTCACGAACATGTACGTAAAAATCCTCAACCAAATGATAGCATGTTGAAGCCTGCCTTATAGCAAAAGATATTTCAGCCTGATCAAGTGAATTTCATTCCATGAATTTAAGGATGGTTTAATGTTGAAAAATTAAGATAATTCACGATAGTTATAGAGTAAAAATGAAAACCAGATGGTCATTTTAAAAGATGCAGAAAACGTGTTTGACAAAATTCAACCTCCATCATGATAAAAACTCCTAGAAGTCTAGAGATAGAAGGGACCTTCTTTGACCCAATTGACAGTGTCTAGAAAAACCAACAGCCAGTATCACCCTTCATGGTAAAAGACTGATTCCCACCACCACCCCCAATTGCTAGTGTAATGGGGAAAGATAAAGAAGTAAGTACAAAAATCATTTACATTGGAAACCAAGGAATAAAACTCCCTTTATTCACAGAATACATGATTTTTAAAAAGAAATCTTAGTGCATCTACAAAAAAAAAAGCTACTAACATTAATGAGTAAATTTAAAAAGGTCACAGGATGCTGGGCCCATGTACAAAAAATTAATTGCATTTTTATTTTTGATGAATAAACAATTATAAATTAAACATTAAGGATACTATTTTCTGGACAATCCAAAAATGAAATAAAGTACATAAAAAAGATGTTTATGTTAAATGCCTGCTTATCCACCCATGTACCCTCAAATATGAAATTCCTTAGAATGGATTGAAGAACATATATGCATGATTTGTAGGCTGACAACAATAAAATACTCCTCATAGAAATTAAAAAAGACCTACAGAAGTGGAGAATTGATCCCATGTTCATATCACAGAAAGTTCAATATTGCTGAGATGTCCCTCTTTCCTAAATTGATCTATAGATTTATACAAACTCAATTAAAATCCTTGCAGGATTCATTTCCTAAAATTTATGTGGAAATTCGGAGGACTTCCAAAAACTTTAGAGAAAAGTGAAAGTTAGAGGAATCATACTATCTGATTTCAAGTTTACTATGTGCATCTACAGAGGTCAAGTGTGGTGCTGGCCTACAGACAGACGCAAACATCAAAGGGACAGAATGTGTGTGTGGTTGCACACAGATACTCACGTATTTGGTTAATTGATTTTCAGCAGATGGTGCTAGACTGTGTATATGTGTGTGTAAGAGGCCTCCATGTAAAAATTAAAAGTATAAAAGTTCTTAAGAAAGCTTTGGTGATAATTTTGTGTGACCTTGCGAGTAGACAAAGGTTTATTTCTTAGGACAAAGAAAGGACAAACAAAAGAATAAAAATACATAAATTTGACTTCATGAACATTTTTAAAAATTGCTTTTCAAAAGATGTCACAAAGAAAATAAAAAGGTGAGCCACGTACAGGAAGAAAGCATTTGCGAAACATATCTGATAAAGGTGTATCAACAATATATAAAGAAGTCTTACAACTCAATAGTAAGACAGAGAACCTGATAAGTGAAGGGCAAACAGTAGAACATACCCTTTATCAAAGGAGATATGCAAATGGACACCAAGCCCAGGAAAAATGCTAATATTAATATTTCCTTAGGGAAGGGAAAACTAAAATCACAATGAGATCCCTTTTCACACCCTTTAGAATGGTTGCAGTGGTAAACACAGCATCACGTGTTGGTAGGACGTGAAATAAACAGAACTCTCGTGTGTTTCTGGTGGAAATGTAAGATGATACAGGACTTCAGAAAAAAGTTTAGTAGCTTTTATTTAATAAAGTTAAATACACACTCAACATACACCCCAGCAATCCCACTTCTCAGTATTTGCTCAAGACCAGTGAAAACCCGTGTCCGTGCAAAGGCTTGTACACAAGTGTTCACAGAGGAAATTTTTATAATAGTCCCACCCGGAAGGAACCCCAGTGTGTCCACCTGTGGCAGGATAGACGAGCCGTGGAGTATCCATCTGGGGCAATGCTCTTCGGCAGTAAAAGGGACAGCCAGCGAAAGCATGTCCACGTGGGTGAGCTGTGTGCTGAGCGGAAAAACGAACCAGGCACAGATACTCCATACCGGATTATTACAGACCCCCAAAATTATAGTGGTTGCCTGGGGGTACCGTCAGGGAAGCAGCTTGATTGCAAAGAGACAAGGAAAGTATTTGTGGGGAAGGGGTTGTTTTGTGTCTAGACTGTGGAGGTTGTTAAAAAAAAATCTATGCACTTGTCAAAACTTGCTGAATTGCACACTTAAAATGGGTGACTTTAATTGTATGTAAATCATGCTTCAATAAAACTGATGAAAGAATATTACAAAAAAAAAAAAACAAAAAACAAACCCTGGGACAAAAGCCCTGGGAAGCTGGTCATCCGAGTCCCCTTTTGGGTCAGTAAGAGCAGGCAGCAGCCGGGAGTCCATCCCGTTGTCCCAGTTCACTGGCCCAGGACACACTTGTCAGACTCCGCCTTGGGCATGACAAGTGTCAGTTGCTCAGGGACCGATCGTGCTCCTGGGGCTGGTTCACAGACCAGGTGGTCTCCACCTGTTGGCTCTGGAATCTTGTCAAGGAGCACAGCTCTCTTCATCCTGGCGGATTCTCTGAATCAGGGGAACATCCGCGGTCCATCCCCAGGGCTGTTGTGGTCCATATCAGTGAAGGTTTCCACGTTCCGTGTTCTAGCCCTGCTCAGAGAGCAGCACGGGGCCAGGTTCCCGCTATTCCCTCTTGGCCGTGGTGCCCGTTGTTAACAATCACGTATATCTGTCTGCCTGCAGGACGTCCGCTGTCCACGTGTCCGGCCTCTTGCTGGAGGAGCGAACAGGATTACAGTGGGGCGAGCAGGCATGGGCACGGAGGCCTTGCCCTGCGGTCCTGCACTCACGGCACCTTCCCGTACCTGTTCCCTGCATCCCCCTGCTGGACCCACTCCAGTCATTTAAGGGATGCTCCTTGCAGCATCTATTCTCTGCAGCTACTGAGGGACACCGGTGCATCCTGACCTTGCTCAGCTGGCCGCTTTTCAGTATCAAGAGGCGAGCGGTGTCAAGATTTGCCCCCGAAAGGAAAGCTCCACGCTCTTGCTTCCTCCCCGTGGAGTGCAGTGCCAGAGGGTTCTGCCTGGCACCGGGCCAGTGTGGCGGCCTAGACTGCTTGCCTTGAGCTCCGAGGCCCCTTTTCCTAACCGACTGCGGCTCTTGAACGTCGGCGTCGCCTTCACCAAGAGCCGCCACACTTCAGAACGAGATGTGGGTTTAATGAGCAGCGAGGCCCGCGGGACGGGGATTGATTTTATGAAATCCAAAGATGCAAGGCAGTGACTCCGACGAACGTGGTATCGGCAGTCAGATGGCTTCTCCATCCCAGCCGTGCAGGAGGAAGCGGTGAGAAATAGCATTGCTCAGCAGAAATGTCTTTAACTGTTCCGTTCTAGAGTCAGCTCGGTGATTTCATGTGATGTCAGCCAATTAATACCTTCTCCAGTCTGTCCTATGTGTCAGGCACAGGAGGGGTGTGTGCATGTGTGTGTGTGTGTGTGTGTGTGTGCACAAGAGTGCTGTTTCCAGTAACCATGTGGAAAGCATCATCAGTTTAGTGGAGAGGCTGACTTCTTCCCCGCCCAGTAGAATATGAAGACGTTGTGGCATGTTTGGTTAAAGGACACGGTGGTGACGTCATTCAGGATGAGTGATTTACAGATGACATTGAAGAAAAGACAACCTGCTTGGTGCTCACTTAAGCTTTCCTCCTGATAGATGTGGGGGCTCCCTCTAAGGGGACCTGGGCGTCCCCAGGCCACGGCTTCTCCTGTGTGCGTTCTTCCTCCTCTGCTTGCTCTCGTCAGAGGCAGAGGCCCCGTCCCCCAGACCACGTGTGCGCTCGGCCTCCTTCTGCGGCAGGTGCAGAGTTTGGGCCTTCACCCTGGGCGGCACCCAAGGCGAGGGGCCATCACTGCAGAATCGTCCCCAGGAAAGGCGGTAAGCACTCACAGGCACGCCTGGCTCTCCTGCACGTCGCTTTGTCACACTCCACAGATGCCACGTGTTGGACAAACTGAGGGTCTGTGGCAGCTCTGTGTCCAGTGTCTGTGGGTGGCCTCTTTCCAACAGTGTTTGCTCCCTTCGTGCCTCTCTGTCACATTTTCGTAGTTCTCTCAATGTTTCCAACCTTTGACGATCGTTATATTTGTTATTCTGACCAGTGATTGTGACTCCCAGAGAGCTTGGAGGACGGTTAGCATTTTTTCGTTCAGGTACGTGCGTCGTATTCTTAGATGAACTGCTGTTGAGCACTTCTTAGCCTGCGGTGTTGTGTGAGCGTGACTTTTTTGTGCACTGGGAAACCCGGAAGTCGTTTGACTCTCCTCGTTGGGACGTTGGCTCCAGTGGGGCGGTGTGGAGCCACGCACAGCGTCTCCCGGGTGAGCCTGTGCGGCCTGCTGGGGTGTGAGTCCCGCGGGAGACGCTGCCGACGCGGACTGCTTTGCCCACGTGGGCGGTTACTGATGTCGATGTGTGAGTGTGTGAGGGTGCTCGAGAGTGCGTATGCTTGAGAGTCTGTGTGTGCTTGATAATGTGTGTGAGTGTGCATGTGCGAGTGTGCTTGAGAGTGAGAGTGAGTGTGCCTGAGAGTGAGCATGGGTGTACTTGAGCGAGTGTGCACGTGCTTGAGCGTGTGTGTGTGCGCCTGAGAGCGTGTGTGTGCTTGAGAGCGAGTGTGCCTGAGAATGAGTGTGCGTGTGCGAGCGTGCTTGAAAGTGAGAGTGAGTGTGCCTGAGAGTGAGCATGGGTGTGCTTGAGTGAGTGTGCACGTGCTTGAGCGTGTGTGTGAGTGCTTGAGAGCAAGTGTGTGCGCAAGCATGAGTGTGCTTGAGCGTGTGAGTGTGCTTGAGCGTGTGTGTGAGTGTGCCTGAGAGCAAGCGTGCCTGAGAGCGAGTGTGCCTGAGAATGAGTGTGTGCGTGTGTGAGTGTGCTTGAGCATGTGTGTGAGTGTGCCTGAGAGTGAGTGTGCCTGAGAGTGAGTGTGAGTGTGCTTGAATGAGTGTGCACGTGCTTGAGCGTGTGTGTGTGCTTGAGAGCGAGTGTGTGCAAGCAGGAGTGTGCTTGAGGGTGTGAGTGTGCTTGAGCATGTGAGTGTGCTTGAGTGGGTGTGCACGTGCTTGAGGGTGTGTGTGTGCTTGAGAGAGTGTGTGCAAGCAGGAGTGTGCTTGAGGGTGTGAGTGTGCTTGAGCATGTGACTGTGCCTGAGCGTGTGTGCACGTACTTGAGCGTGTGTGTGTGCTTGAGAGTGAGTGTGCCTGAGAGTGAACGTAAGTGTGCTTGAGTGAGTGTGCACAAGCAGGAGTGTGCTTGAGGGTGTGAGTGTGTTTGAGCATGTGAGTGTGCTTGAGTGGGTGTGAGTGTGCTTGAGTGGGTGTGAGTGTGCTTGAGTGAGTGTGCACATGCTTGAGCATGTGTGTGTGCTTGAGAGAGTGTGTGCAAGCAGGAGTGTGCTTGAGGGTGTGAGTGTGCTTGAGCACGTGAGTGTGCTTGAGTGTGTGTGTGAGTGTGCCTGAGAGTGGGTGTGCCTGAGAGTGAGCGTGAGTGTGCTTGAGTGAGTGTGCACGTGCTTGAGCGTGTGTGTGTGCTTGAGAGAGTGTGTGCAAGCAGGAGTGTGCTTAGGGTGTGAGTGTGCTTGAGCACGTGAGTGTGCGTGAGAGTGTGCCTGAGAGTGAGTGTGCCTGAGAGTGAGCGTGAGTGTGCTTGAGTGAGTGTGCACGTGCTTGAGAGTGAGTGTGTGCAAGCAGGAGTGTGCTTGAGCGTGTGAGTGTGCTTGAGTGTGTGTGTGAGCGTGCTTGAGAGCGAGTGTGCGCAAGCAGGAGTGTGCTTGAGGATGTGAGTGTGCTTGGGCATGTGAGTGTGCCTGAGCGTGTGTGCACGTGCTTGAGCGTGTGTGTGTGCTTGAGAGCGAGTGTGTGCGTGTGCGAGTGTGGCGGCAGTGGGAAGCAGGCAGGCGTGTCTGAGGGAGGCAGAGGCGCAGCGGGGCTGGGGTGTGGGTGTTGGGGGTGGGGGCACCGTGTCCCTGAGTCTTGGGGACAGTGGTGTGTGACCAGGAGCTTCCAAACCGCGGGCTGCTGAGGGGAGACGTTGTTCACGTTCGCTGCCGACGGACGGACGCGAGGCCTTTCCCGGAGTCTCTGGGTGACCGCGGGGCTGGTGCGTGGAGGCTTCAAAACAGGTGGAGGGAGGTCGAGAGGTGTCGGGGACGCTAGCTGGGACCTTCCCCGGAGGGTGGCCCGGGAGGCCACCAAACCTCAGCGAGAACATCATAAGAGGACTGAGGGGATTGTCACTCATCTCCAGTGATGAGCAAAAGTGGCTTCGCAGGTGACGGGCTCAGCGGCCGGACCCCCCGCGCCGTATCGGCCCCCTCCCCGCTGATTAACTCGTGTGCGTGTCAGACACCGTGGGCTCCATTTTAAACACTGGATCCAATACGATAAGAGTATGACTCTTGTTCAGGGTGTCATAATAAGTTAACCGAAGAAGAGGCAGAATGCAATCTACTATTATCCTGAGCTGCCCTCCCCAAAGCGATGTCACGTGCGTGTAGGGGACGTGTTTTGCACTGGGTAAGACCTGAGGTTTGCCAGCCACGGGCTGGGTGCCGTGTCCCAGGGAGGCACAGGGCGTCTCCGCAGAGCCGGGCCGGCCCCTCCCCCCCCGCAGGCCTGAGGCCCTGCGAGCTGCCCACCCGGGACGGACCCCGCGTCGGCACAGCGTGACGCACGTCAGCGAGCAGGTGGTCGGGGCCACGGCAGCCACGGCAGTCTGTTAGAGCTCGTGTCTCCCAGGAAGGGCAAGAGCAAATCGGCCAGTGTGTTATGGCCACAATCAGTGACCCATCTGGCAGGTTTATTCAGTCTGAGACTCCTCAATCTTCTCCGCAAAGACTGCTTTCTTCACCCACTGAGAACAGACCTGTCACTCTGCCGCAGGAGGTGGCCCGTTGCTGGCAAGCGCTGCCGGGGGCCAGCAGCCTTGGGTCTCCCCAGGGCACTTGGGCACCTGGACCCCTGTGTCAGCGCTGGGCTCCGGCAGCCCCCCATCCCTGGGGAGAAGGGGGTTCAGGACACTAATCCCCGTGTGCCTGGGCTCTCCTGGAGGACACGCCTGCGGGGGGGGGGGGGGGCGGGTGGCGACACCTGGGACCGTCAGGGATGATGTCTGATTGCATTAGGAGCAGACTCGCAGATCTCAGAGACATGGGCCCCGGGAAGGGGCCGTGGGTGTGGGGCCTGGGGGCCCAGGCCGGCACTGGTCACCAGCTGACCTAGTTAAGTGCTCTGAGTTCACGGAGTCCTGGTGCCCTGCCCCCTGCCCCCACGCTGGAGGTGGGGGGGGGGGGAAGTCCACCCTGAGTGCAGCCAGCTGTGCCTGGCTCCATTGGCCACCGCGCTTACACGCCCTCCAGTCTTCACCGTCACCTTCCCAGAGAGTCTGAACCCCGTGGCCGAGCAGGCAGGAGGGCAGCCCCAGGTTCTCAGTCTCATAGGCACTTTCCGACCCCTTCAAACCTCTTCCGCTTCTTGTCGAGCTGCCCTCCTCTCCCCAGTGCCTTTGCACACCATCTCCTGTGGTCCCGGGGCTGTCTCAGGCTGGCACCACCCTCCCCGGGGACTGTGGGCGCCTCTACGGGGCGAGACCTTGCTGTTCCCTGCCTCACCCCCGTCCCCTTTCTTTCTGACTCCTTCGTGCTTCAGAGTCAGCCCCTCCTAGGGGGATAGAGGAAGGGAATAGTTACCTTCTACAGGGAAACCCCCCAAACCACAGAGGGTGGGCTTGCTGCAGGGGACAGAGATTTAACTTCTTATGGAAAGACCAATAGGCTGGCCTAGGCGGAGCCCTCCATGGCCCAAGCGTCTTCCTTTTCCTGGTGTGAGGGGTTCCTCTTCCTTTCCTGTCTGTGTCTCCCACGAGGAGGTGCTCACGGCAAGCCCTGGTCCAAAGTGGAGGTACAGAAGAGGGGGAGTATTTCTGCACCCCATACCCTCACCACCCTCCAGGATGCGTGACAGTGTTTCCAAATGCTCCCCCAACCACAGGCAACAACCCGTATTTCCCCACAGAACTCTGCCTCTCGGTCTGAAATGCTTGCATTAGGTCACTTCACACATCCCCCAAGAACTACGGACGGGGTGTCTTTGCATTGGTTTGGGTTTGCTGGGAGCACAGCTTGGGCCTTGGGAGCAGGGAGTCTACTGGGGGAAGCAGGTGTGAGGGAGCAGGGAGAGCCATGCCGGACCGAGGAGCATCTCCAAGACACCTGCTGTGGGCAGGGGGCCCTTGATTCCTCTGGGACCCCCGGAGAAGCCCCCAGGGGCATCAGCCTGAAGGACAGGAGGCAGGGGAGCCTCACAAGTGGCCGAGGGAAGCCTCGGGGCCAACAAAGCGTCCCTGCATTTCCGGGCTGTGCCCGTGGCCAAGGTGTCAATCACCCAGGGAGAAGATGCTGAAGAACGGTGCCCCTGGGGGACAGTCCACCTGAGAAGACAGGTGCCCACGGGGACCCGCTCACTCAGATGCCCACTTGGATGTCACATCTGAGAAAGAGCGTGGAGTAGGGCACCCGTGGTATCTGCTACCTGAAGCGCCTGGCTTCTCACTGTTGAGGAACGATTCACTTTCGAACTACTACAGGGTGGTCATTGTTTTTCAGTCCTTCAGGGTTCAATACGTAAATACACGAGGCAGTCTCCGCAGGAGTTCAGTTCTTTCGAGGCTGAGCAGAAGTGTAGAGACCCCATGAAGTGTCTAAACGGCCACCCTCGGTTGACCCAGAAGCCCCTCCTGAAGATTCCTTTACATGTACTCAGGAACGAGGACCCTCCTCGGGGTGGACGAGGACATCGGAGTCGCCGCGCCATCTGAGAGCGTGCAGCCGTGCGGGGAGGGGGGGGCTGCAGGGGGGAGATGCCTGTCGATGGCGGCTCCGAACCCAGCGGGCATCCGCCTCAGCTGCCACGGCTTCCAAGCAGCAACCACACACCGCTTTTCAGCCCGTGCAATTCAGTTCTTTCCCTTCAGTTTCAATATAGTTTCACTCTGAATTTTCTCCCAGACCCCTCACCATTTAGAAAGTTCAGCCCCTCGGTTGGGCAGTACAGAGAACGGATGGTTTTACAGAACATGTGCCAAGTGCAAGACAAGGGTACAGAGAATTCCAGCAACAAGAAAACGATGGTCTCCACGTTTAGTGGGAATTGCAGGTGGGATCCTAAGGGACGAGCCCAGAAATGTCAAAGTCAGCGCCTGTCATGGGGGCCCTGCGGGGGCACGGAGGGGTTCTGCTGGTCTGGGTCTCCCGGTGCCTCTGGGGGGAGTGGCCCGGGCAGGCACCGAGTGGGAAGCAGACCATGTCCATGTGCCTTGTGCCTGGGCCTCGGAGCCTGTGAAACTGGAGGTGACTTCACAAACAGCCCGAGTGAGAGCCCTTCACCTGGTGGGACAGGTGTGCTGTTAGTTCCCTTCAATGGGCGAATGCAGGTGAAGCACTTTGTAGACAGTACTCCACAAAGGGGAGCCCATTCCACTGGCAAACGTTCACTGAGTACTTCTGGGGCGTCTGGCACGGTGTGGGGTCCGCAGTTACAGATGTGGCCGAGTCAGATCGCTGAGCCCTGTGAACGCACAGCCGAGAGACCTGGAGAACAGGTGTTGGGGGTGACTGGGGGTGGGACCCCGGGGGGGACATACCTGGCTGTGCTGATCAGGACCTCGCCCGGGTGTGAGGAATGGGAGGGATACATAGAGGAGGCTGGGACTCATCCGTGGGGCTGGGCACTGTTTCACACGCTCCCATGACTTAGAGATGCTGTGGCAAGGTGGGTTTGGACTAGAAGAGGATGGGTAGGTGTTGGTTGTGCAGATGTTTGCTAGAGAAATTGCTCATTCTTGAGGCTGGGCTGGGCACCAGTGCTCAGCTGGGAGGGTGAGGCTGCGTGGCGGTGCTGGGGTGCCCAGGACACTTCCCCCCTGGGAGCTGGCCGTCCCCGGGGTTCTTCCATTTCCCTGAGGAGGCTTGCCTCCTGCTCCGGGGTGTGAGGTCATAGCCCATTCCCCAGAAGCCCCGCCCAAGGTGCTCCAGGGGAGAAACGGTTCTAAGTTAGGACACCATTGCATTTCTCTCCCTTCCTGTGCCCGAGGGCATGGAACAGCAGCACCCCCCCCTCCAGTTGTGTAACAGGAATCCCTTCCTGGGGAGCACAGACTGGGAGGCCTTCCCTTCACCAGCCCAGCTGCTCCTTTCCCCAGATGTGTGGACTTCGTGAGTATGTCAGTCAGGGGTCTCCAAGGACGCAGAACCAGTGGGATCTGATACATACATGTATATGTATATTTCTCTCTCTCTCCAATACATAATATACGATATAATGACATATAATACATATAGCACATAGAATGTGTTAATGTATAACATATGATTAACATATAATGTAAAATATATATTTCAATGGCACCTGGGTGGCTCAGTTAAGTATCTGACTTCAGCTCAGGTCATGATCTCACAGTTCATGAGTTTGAGCCCCACATCGGGCTCTGTGCTGACAGCTCAGAGCCTGGTGCCTGCTTTGGATCCTGTGTCTTCCTCTCTCTCTGCCCACCCCCTGCTCGCACTCTGTCCCTCTCTCTCTCTCTCTCTCTCTCAAAAATAAATAAAAATTAAAATATATATGTATTTTTAAAATATTTATTTATTTGTACATATTTTAAGGAATTGGCTCACGTGGCTATAGAAGCTGGCAAGTCCAAAATCTGCGGGTTGGGGACCCAGCGAAGATCAAGTCCAGAGACGGTCTGCTGCAGAGGACCTTCTTGCTCCGGGAAGGTCAGTCCTTTGTTCTGTTCAGACCTCCATGTGATTGGATGAGACCCACCTACCTGATGGAGGACATTCTTCTCCTTTACTCAGAATCCACCGACTGAAATGTTAATCTCATTTGAAAACACCCTCAAAGACATACCCATGGAAATGTTTTCAAGTACCTGGGCACTGCCATCCAGGCGCATTGACATAGAAGATGAACCGTCACAGTACGGAAATTTAGCAGGAAGCCTAGAGCACCAACTCTGACCATCTGCGTCACCCACGTTCACGTTCTCCTGCCCACTCAGCTCCCAGCTGTGAGCACTGGGGGAGGGGCGGTCTCTGCAGGTCCCCAATGCCAATATGGGAAGGTATCCACTGGGTTGTTGCGGGAGGCGAAGGAAGGGAATTGAGGCCTTCGCCCTGCAGATCTGCTGAACTCATGCAAGAATCTAAATTTTTTTTTTTAACGTTTATTTATTTTTGAGACAGAGAGAGACAGAGCATGAACGGGGGAGGGGCAGAGAGAGAGGGAGACACAGAATCTGAATCTGAGCTGTCAGCACAGAGCCCGACGCGGGGCTCGAACTCACGGACCGCGAGATCGTGACCTGAGCCGAAGTCGGCCGCTTAACCGACTGAGCCACCCAGGCGCCCCAGAACTCATGCAAGAATCTAAAGCCCAGCACAGGTGCCCATGAAGGGAAGTGATTCTAGTGACTTCCCGTGGAGTCATAGCACCGGGACTGATGCCATGAGAACCAAGGTCCTCCTATCACCCTGGCTGCCTTTGGAGCCACCTGACTTGGGCTCTGTTGCACTGCTCCCAGGACATTGGTGCCATGCAAGGTCTTGGCAGAGTCCAGACGGGGATGGCCCAGGTAAACCGGGGATGCGGACCCAAAGCTGATTCGGCAGGTGACCTGTGTGGCATGCTGACGTGCGTGTGTCTCTCCACATCGCCCCGCTGGCTGCCTGGGGATCTGGGACTGGTCCTTCTGCCTTGCCTTTACCTTTTGCTGTAGGGGCTGAAACACAGACAAGGGTCTTTAGCTGAACTCGATTCAATTAAAAATTATTTATTGTGTTGCCATGAGGGCAGCATCCTCAGTAGTTGTGTTATTTACAGGTTCTTGTATAACTAATCAAAACGCAGACTGATTGTGAAGGAAGACTCATGACTGGCACCCCCTACTTTGCATATACCTGCCCCAAGGTGGTGATTGGTAGACACAGGGCATTGGCTAGTTTGAAGCACGACCCCACCACCTTGGACTTCCTCCTTCAGGGGCTTGTAAGGGTTTGTAGCAAACCCCATCGGAAGCTTCTTTATCACTTTCCTTGGCAATGGAAGGCCTTTGTCCCGTCAGGTCAGATACCAGATGCTCTATGCCCCCTGCCCCTCACAGCATCTTAAACACCACCTGGCTTCTTGAGCGTGCCGGCCGATGCCTCGTGTCGAGGATCCCTGGATGCACCACCAATCACACAGGAACTGCTTTACAAAGGAATGATGTGATTTTCTGCCAGAGGACTTCCTTTGTGAGCCAAGAATTTGTATTTTTCCACACGGTAATGGGCTTTAGTTCTTCACAAATAACCATCTGTATCCATCTTCGGAATAAAAAAGCAGGTGCCTCTTAAGAGCACGGGTCTTTGGGGTCAGAGAATTCTGAATATGAACCTAGTTTCCCCCTTGCCTAGGTTTCTGACCTGGAGTAGGTTATGTAAGACCTCCTCGGATGCAGGGGTTATGCTGTGGACACTCAGAGTACCGTGAGGGTCCGATGAGGTCACGTACATGCAGCAGCTCTGCTCGAGCTTGTGCAGTTAATGCTCTGGAAAGGCTGGGACTCAGCGAATTGTGTTATTCACTGCATCTGAAGAAGTGGACACAGTATCTCCTCTGACCCTAGAATCCCGGCGGAGTTCAAGCATCTGCGGGTGTTGATTTGCCATTGCTGTTTCAGGTGCGGGGGCGGGTGGTCCCGGGCCACAGCTGAGGCTGTAGGCACAGATAGGCTTCATGGTTTCCTTTGGGCCGAGAACAGTGTCCTTCAATTCAGAGCCACTGGACTTGTGCCTGACCAGGCACGGGCAGGACATTTATTTCTGTGGAACACCTTGGGGGATGACCCAGCAGGGTTGCTGTGGAAGTGCGTAACTATGAAACCCCCACACGAACAAAGCCAGGAATACCCCACCGGAAGCAGCCGTGTCGTCTTGGATCGGGATCAACCGTTTACAGGCAAAGTCTCTCGCGCCAGACTGGCCGCGGGCGACAGTCACAGATTCTGCTTTTGCTCAAGTCGTCCTATAGGCCGGACCAGGCCAAAGACAGGGCTTAGAACTTATTCAACAGATAAAATATTTAGCTGACTCTGATGAGTCCTGTGGTTTAACTTTTGCAGTTATTTGGATGAAAATACAGCCAAAGATGTCCTCCAGCAGTGAGGTCTTTCTCACGTCTTCCGTCGAAGGAAAGGCTGCGGTGTGGACCCTAAGTGCACGTGTCACAGGCTGTGGATTGTACTAGTGAGAGCAAAGCGCTTCTAAACTACACGCGGGACATTCCTGATTCTAGATCAGAAGCAAGGCTGCCCGCTGCTTCTCTTCCTCTTCTGCCCAACGTTCTAGAGCAGAACCTTCATCACCTTCCCAAGTGTGTTAAGGACAGAAGAGAATCTGCATCAGGAAAATGGCAGGAATCTGTATCCTCTACCACGAGGAAGAGTTAATCATCACACCAGGACTTTTTCTGTTATGAAATCGGTTTTATTAAAATAGAACGGTGTCAATTACTTTGGAACTTAATAAAAAAAAGAAAAGAAACCGTACCTGTTCACGGTTCTGTCCCTGACCCCGTCCCCGTTCCTGTCCCCACACCGTTCCCCTGGGCCCAGGTCCCTTCCGTCTTTTCTGGTCTCAGGTTCTGTCTCCGTTGCTGCTTTGCCTGGAAAAGCGCGTTAAAGCAGATGGCACCAATCGTGGTAATTAAATTATCTGTAGCCTCGTACTGATTGCACTTGGAGGCAGCAAGCAAGATTCATTATGAGGAGCTAAAAGCCCTTTTCCACTTTGATGTGAACCACTTTGTTGACATGAAAAATTTGATTGGGATTCAGATGTAGTTATTCACCGAGAATCTCCAATTTAAGAAAATGTTAAGTTAATTTGCAACTCCAATGTCAAAGATTCGCAAGGAAAAAGGATGCTTTAAAAAATTCTGAAATAGCATTATTATTGGAAATAAAGCTGTCCCTTTTTGCTTGGTATTGAGAAAAATTCCCCCATTACACAAAATTAGTGAAGGGAGTGTGGTGACTTCCCAGAATCCGGGATGGTGGGTCTGTTACAATCATGCAATGTTGATGAGACCATCTGGGCTGAATGAAAACCGAGGGGAGGAAGGAAGCGTCTGTGCAGTGAGGGAAAGGTCCGGGAGGTTCCCTTATCGCTGCGAAAAGGAAGGAGAATTGACAGACAGGAATGGAGCTGCGATAAATCTTTCGGGGTGACTGGTCGCCTCTGGTGCCCGGAGGGCTGTGACACAGAGGGTGGCCGGGCCCACGGCTCCGAGAAGGAACCCTTCTTGGGAGAGCGGATGGTGCTCTGGACGATGAAACAGGTGAATGTTTCCATTTGGGAAGTGCTTTGCTGAACAGGAAATAGATGATGCCCGAGACCAGCAAAGCACGCGAAGCGGTTCTGAGGCCGCCAAGCTCCTAGGCTTCCTCCGCCATCCCATCCTCTGAACCCAGACCCCGTGTCACTTCCCCAGGGCAGCTCTGGTAGCAGAGGGACTTGCCTAATATGAGGGGAGCAGGGTCGGCAAATAAGAGGCCCGCGGGAAGCAAGGAGAGACGTCAGTGTTTCCTGCTGTCCTCAGGGGGTGGGGGTGGGGGCTCAGGTGAGCAAAATCCAACCCCCCAGGGTGGGAGTCAGCGGGAGGCAGATGGGGATCTGGAGAGCTAGGAGGGTAGGACTGGTGTAGGGTTGCCAGATAGAACTCAGGGTGCCCACTTCTATTTTCAGATAAACAACGTCAGTATTTTGGGATATGTGTCCCCGAGACTAATACTAAAAAAAAATGGTTACTTATCTCAAGTTCAAAACTAACTAGGCACCCTACTTTTTTATTGACCATGTCTGTCAAGGATAGACTGGGGTGGGCATTTGGGTCAGGGAGGAAGGAGGAAGGGGCTCACAAGCCCATGAGGAACCTCCTGGAATTCACGAGATGGGCCTTCTAGTGGAGGCGATGCTGGGTTCTGAGGTGCTGGCCAGGACTCTGAGTAGTTGTTGGGAGGCCCCAGGCTTGAGTCTGTGCATGGAGAGGGCATCTGAGTGTGCACATCCAGGGTGGTGGTCTCGTCGCAGACGTGCTTCCAATGATGAGGTTGAAAAGTGCATTCCCCTTTTGGGATGAGCACTGGGTGTTGTATGGAAACCAATTTGACAATAAATTTCATATTAAAAAAAAAAAGAAAGAAAAGTGCATTCCACATCCCCTGGAAGCAAATGTGCAGAAAATGGGCTCCAGTAAACCCTCATGCACCTGGCAGGGAGAATCCATCATAACACAGCTTTCCCAAAAATGCTTCTTTACCGTGACACCTTATTTGAACAATAAAATAATAATAGCGAATATTTATCTAACATTCACTGTGTTAAAGGGGGACTACGCTAAGTGTTTTACGTATTTTCTATCATTTAATTGTCCCAGAAGTTCTTTTCTGTTTTTTTATTTTTTTAAAGAAAATTTTAATGTTTATTTATATTTGAGAGAGAGAGAAAGAGACAGAGAGCAAGTGGGGGAGGGGCAGAGAGAGAGGGAGACACAGAATCTGAAATAGGTTCCAGGCTCTGAGCTGTCAGCACAGAGCGTGACACGGGGCTCGAACTCATGAACTGTGAGATCAGGACCTGAGTGGAAGTCGGGCACCCAACCGGCTGAGCCACGCAGGCACCCCTAATTGTCCCAGAAGTTCTTATACATCTATCCAGTAACTACTCTGTGCTGAGAGTGAATTTCTAGCTCCTCCCAAGTGCTCCTCCCCATGAGGGTGGTGGTGGCCCACGTGAAGCACTCAGGGGGCAGAGCTCGGTGCCCAATGTGCTGGACGTGTCCAATCTTTGCAATAACCCTTTACAATTTGAATTTCATATCAATAACAATGGATCCCAATTATTGTCCCAAATATTTAATGGGACATATACAGAGTGGAACTTGTACTGAAAAGTTTGTTATTTATCTAAAATGGAAATTTAACTGGGTGCTGTTAGTAGCTCTTCAGAAAACTAAAGCACAGAGAAGTTAAGGAATCGCCCAGAGCCACACAGCCAGGAAGTAGATGAGGCAGGATTCAAGTCCAGGCCAGCTGTCTCCTGAGTCAATCCCTGACCCGCACTTGTGCCTCCCGACCACACTGTGCTCGTGAAAAGTAAAAGTCCTTGGAAGCCCTTGGGGCTTGGGTGAGGAGGAAAGATAGAGCTTGACCAGGGCTGCAATGATGAGGGTTACAGAGAATGCTCTGGAAGGCCACAGGATTGTGAGGGTTTCTTGGGGAAGAAGTGTTTATTTTGGGACTTGAACACTGGATAGGAGGGGAGACAGGCAAGGACATTCCAGACAGACTGGCTTGGGCAGAGTCCTGAGTGGTAAGGAGACCTCTCCAGGAATAGGGACAGCTACATAATTTGTGGGGTTCAGTGCAAAATACAAAGGCAGGGCCCCTGTTCAAAACTTATTAGGAATTTAGAGATGGTGACAGGAAAGCATGGAGTCAAGCACAGGGCTCTGTGTCCTGTCCAGGAGGGACGGCACCAGGGCTGGAGGGCAGGTTGTGTCCTGTCCAGGAGGGACAGCACCAGGGATGGAGGGCAGAGGACAGGAGGAGGTGGATAGGGAGGCGGGGTGGGGAGCTGAGCCGGGAGGCCCTATGGAGATGCCAGACTTTGGTCCAAGGGTAATTGGAGGTCATGGGGTCTCCAGGTGGGTGGGAATATATCAAGATTGGCATTTTAAGGGGTTTCCCTGGCCGCTGTGTGGAGCATGGACTGGGTTGGCTGCTGGTGACTAATGTGGCAGCTGTCACAGCTGTGTTCAGGAGAAGCACGTCAATGGCTTGTCGGGGTCGGGGAGTGGGGGTGGCAATGGAACGTGAGGAAGCAGGCGGTTCGGGAGCTACGTGGGAGAGGATGTGTTGCAGGGGGAGACAGGGAAGGGAGACACGCGGACTTCCAGGGTGGGGCCTGGGGTGCCGGAGGAATGATGGAAAGGGCTCTGGGGACATGTGAGGCCCGCAGCTCACCGCATCCGTCTCTAGAGGAAGTGGCTGCAGATGTGGGTCTGAGCTCAGACACGGGCTCGGGGCTGGATATGCACACGTGGCGGGTGCAGAGGTGGTGCCAGCCCCTGGTGGAGAGTGCAGGCGGGAAGGGGACCGGAGCCCCTCAACCATTGGCCGATGGGGATGGGCTGGCACACCCCTGTGCCTGGAGGGGCAGCCAGGGAGAGAGCACACCAGGGACTCCGGATGTGTGGACGATTTGTGTTGCCAAGGGCCGGAGCGAGAAGTAGGCAAAGAGCCGCGGAGTCCCAGAGCAACCAAGCTGTGCTTCTGGGACGAGCTCCGGATTCAGAAAGTGTCAGGGCTCCAGGGCAACGTGGCAAGGGACCAGCCACGTCTGACTCTGCCTCGCGCTTACCTTTGACATTTCGGAAGTCTGTGCGCCGCTCTTCCGATCTCCCCCTCCTGCTCCTGCTGGTTCGAGGTAAGACTGGAGTCCAGGCCAGGATTCTAACCAGAAGTCCTGAGCGCCATTGCTGGCATGGCGTGTTTGATGACCAGGGTGAGACCCTGCTCTGTCCCCTCCGAGATTGAGTCTCTATTCCACCGTTCCCCCCTGGATTGAGGACCAGGCTGAGAAAACCCTCCTTCCCCCCTGTGCCGCTCCCCCCGCCCCACCATGTCTGACTGTCAGCGAACATGTGTCAGGAGGAAGAAACAGGCCTTCATCGACATCGGCCATTGAGACTGGGGTTGTTACAAGACGACTTTGACTATCCTGAGTTATTTGTAAATAGTCCCGGGCATAGGAGAAAAGAGAGAAACGACGCCAGTGTTAGAAACTAAAGAGGAGATGTCAGGCTCCACAAAAGTACCTGATGGCCCGACCGTGTGAGGTGGGTGACTGTGCTCTTACCCAGCAGAAGGGTTGCCTGGGCCTGAAACGCTGGTCCTGGGGGCTAAGCCACCCCCGACTCTCAGTCTCTGGCAGATGTTGAGTCTCCAGGGATCTGTGCACCAGAAGGACAAACAGCCACAGCCACACGGGGACTCTGACGTTGCTGAACTACCAGGGAAGGAGCGGAGCCCAAGCCATGGAGGAAAGCATTCCTCTTAAACTCTGTGCTGGAAATGCTCAGGCTGGAGAGACGTGAGGGGTCAGAGCCGGATGAGACAGGGAGGAGAGAGAAAGGCAACACAGGAGCAGGGGGGCCCGGAGGTCAGGAGACACCGCAGCAGAACGTAATGTGCGGCAGCAGAAAGAAAAACAGCGTGTAAAGCTGAGAGGCAGAGAAATTCCCCGGCCGAGTGCTGAACTGGCACAAGGAGGGGAAGTTTAGGGGCTCTTTCAGAGTCCAGAGGGAAAGGAAAATTATATATTTAAACGATAGTCGACCACAACCAAAGGCTTATTTTAAAAAGAAAAGGTTAATTCAATAATAGAAGATTGATAGACGTACTTTGTTCTATCGGTAGGGTAAAATCCGTCATTTCAGGAGAAAAATCTTGAAATTAGATTACTGAAGCTACAAAGGGCATGGATATAATTGTTGTTCTGCTTATAAAAACAGGAGTATCACAAAAATAACATGAGCTGTGATTCGAGGCATACTTTCAAAAAGCGATGAAGAATATGTAAGTCTGGCAACAGTCCCCTGCGGTCAGTACTGGGACATCCGAGGAATTCACGCAGAAGGACGGCCACAGCCACCTGGCCTGCGTCTGCCATGCCGTCCCAGCAGGGGTCTCTCCATGGGGCAGGCGGGATTGCGGGAGCACTTGTGTAGGCCAGCACTGGCTTTCCGCACCATGGGAAGGGCGCTGTCGGAATGGGAAAGGGAGCCCCCCGCCATGCTCTTTGTGACGGTGGGAGAGTCGAACGCGGCTTCTCCCAGGCAGACTTTCCTCTTGTCTCTACCCCCATCCCTCGGGTATCTGCCTCCCTTGGTTTGGGGCAGTCTCTGTCTCCTCTGCCTGATGCCTTGCCCTCTATGTTTTCTCAGTTTGCCTGTTTATGTTTTATTGGTTGGACCCTGTGGGGAATAAAGAAGGAGCGCGGGACTCAGGCAGCAAATCCTCGCTGAACCTCTGCCATCTTGGTGCCCAACATGGTGCCAGTGGGATGCTTCCACAGGTGTAGCTTTTGCGGAGCGAGGACACATGCTCGGGGTGGTGCTTATGGTGTGGCTGTGATGCATGGTGTCTAGTGTCCCCAGGTGGGCGGCTGCTTTTCCCCGGCAGCCGGTTGCTGGGTGAGGCTGGCTGGGATTTGTGCTGGACCCGGGTGGGGGGAGGAGTCAGGTGCAACGGCTTGTACGGCAGCTGCTGATGACGCAGACCTCAGCGACCTTGAATGTGGCGAAGGTCAACCGAAGCCCTAGAGAACCGAACTCGGAGAAAAGGCAATTTTGTCGGGGAGAAGCCTCTGACAGAGGTCAGAAATCCCAGAAACATACTACGGGCTTCAAAAGGCCATGGGCTTCTATGAGAGGAGAGCACATGACAACTCGATTAAACTCCTGATGGATGATTTCTCCCGGCAGAGTTGAAGTTCACAGGTTGTGACCTCCAGACAACAAGTGCCAACTGGCTGGCATTCAGACAAGTCAAAAGCCTTTTCCTCCCATGTTTTCCGTGTCGTCTGTGTGCCTTCCTTCCTCTAGCTCATGCTGAGTGTCTGCGGCCAGCATGCTCTCGACTTCCGTCGTGCGTCAGGTTCTAGATCCAGAGGTACTGCAGGGAGCTGTCTCAGACCGTGGGATGGGATCTTCGTCTCCAGAACTCGTGGGGAAGAAGAATTCAGCGGGGGAGGGAGCGAGGGGGTTTCTCATGTCCCCCGGAAGTCAGCACCACAGCGCCTGCTGGCAGGAAGCAGACGGCTCTGTGCAAGACAGGACCCCCTGACCAGACCAAGGAGGAGAAGGAACAACTTTAGAGATCAACGTCCTCAGGCTTTAATAGACACAAGGAGAGAGATTTAGTTTTCAGAGTTTCATAATGAAAGGCAATGTACATGTTAAGAGAGTACCAACACCATTTTTACGTTATTAACGTATGTCTTGGGGAATTTGAGGTTGGCCCTTAGCCTCCTTATCTGATGGCCGAAGGACTATGAGCCCACAGTGCTGGGTGTCATTTGAGGCAAGAACTTAAGTTGGACATTCATGCTTGTTTTGAGGGGTGACGTGTGAGCTTGGAGCTCTTTATCTGGACCTTGTTCCGATATTTCAGAGGGTCCTGGAGGAAAGAGGGAATCATCACTCACCAGTCCTCGGTGGTTATGTGTGAGCCAGGGGACGGTCACCTCCCAGTTATGGACTGAATGTTTATGCTTCCTTCCCTAATCATACAAGAAGCCCTAACCCCAGCATGACGGAATTAGGAGGTGGGGCCTTTGGGAGGGGATTAGGGGCAGATGAGGTCATGAGGGTAGGGCCCCCATGATGGGATTAGTGCCTTTGGACGAAGGGAGAGACCAAAGCTTGCTCTCTTTGCCACGGGAGGACACAGTGAGCAGGTTCTACCTGTAAGGGAGGAAGAGGGCCCTCACCAAGAACAGAACCTGCTGGCACGTTGATCTCGATCTTCTCAGTCTCCAGAACTATGAGAACAAATGCCCGTTGCTCAAGCCCCCCTGTCTGTGGCATTTTGTTATGGTGACCCCCACTGACTAAGATACCTTCTCTCCAGAGACGGCCGCTCCGCAGAGGACCACAGACTAGGGAGTGAAGCCAACGGATCAGAAGGAAAGCCTAGGCCTCTGAGGTGGGCTCATTGGTGCCTCCTGTTCTAAGAACACAACTCTGACATGGTTTTCTGATGGGGAGATTGGGGGGCTTGCCTAGGACCTCCACCTCCCCTGATTATCTCAAGCATTCGCTGTGTCTGGGGGACGATGCTGTGAGTGTCTTCGAAGGTCCTGACGTGCGAACCTCCTCCGGTCCTTCTGTCACATCCCTGCCTCTTGACAGAAGCCCACACTGGCATCAACTGTTCTTTCTCACACAAAAGAGTAGATGCGTTGCTGTCGAAGGACAGGTTGCATCTGGGTCTGAACTTCCGGCTTGACCATGAAGGGTGCACCGTTCCCGCTTGACTTTGCAGGGTGCACCGTCCCTTCTAAGTGGTCCACAGACAGCTGCTGTGGTTGCTGGGGCTCTGACTCATTTCCCAGGGATGGATGGGACCCCGGCCACAGAGGTGGCCTTGAGGGGGTGCAGGGGGAGGGGCTGAGTGAAGCAGTGTCCATCAGGCTGAAGCTGAGGAGTCCCAGAGGAAGAGTAGACACTTCCTAACATCTAGAATAGATCCTCTAGTGTGCAAATGCAACCTGGGTTTGGAATCTACAAAATAAAGCATGTGTATGTGCTTTACTAGTTTATAGAAGGGCGAGGGGTGCTTGGAGGTGGTTAACTGAGAAGACACATTATACACTTTTGAATAAGAATGCCTCTGTGTTTGTTCAAGTTGCAAAATATGTATTCAGAATTGAAGTCTGAGAAAATGAAAAAAAATCACAAGGACTAAAATAAGTAAATAATAGAATTGCCTATGTCGGTACTACCCAGGTGTATATGTTGCTAACCTTGAGGTAAGACTTTTTAGCCTATATCTGTGGCTATACTTTTATTATATTTTTAATAGGAAGATTATGTGTGATACTATGTCTGCTTTTTAGATTGGACAGAAGATATACCAGGAAAACAGTAACTAAGAGAAAGCCACTATTTTATCAATATGGTAAATTAAATCGCATTTTTAATATCAGCAAAAAACATTCCAGAAATATATCTCAATAAGTATCAAGGAATAGGGGCGCCTGGGTGGCTCAGTCGGTTAAGCGTCTGACTTCTGCTCAAGTCACGATCTTGCAGTTCTCAAGTTCAAGCCCGGCTTCGGGCTCTGTGCTGGTCCTGGAGCTGCTTCAGATTCTGTGTCTCCCTCCCTTTCAGCTTTTCCCTTGCTTATATGTGCAAGCACGTGGTCTCCTCTCTCTCTCTCTCTCTCTCTGTCTCAACAATAAATAAACTTAAAAAAATAAATATCAAGGGATAGATCTAAAGGAGATGTGTAAGAAAAAGTGGAAATTTATTTAAAAAGTCATTAAAGAAGACCTAGGCAAACAGAGAGATTATAACAAGTGCATGGAGGGAGACACAATATCATAAAGATATAAATTCCCCCCAAAACTGGTTTCTAGATTCAGTGCATTGAGATTTTTCCTGTATCAAGTAGTATTCTCATATGATATGATTCGAGTGAATTCTTTAAAGAATTCTATTGTGTGGACATACCATAATTTACCTAAGCAATCTCTAATTGCTTGACATTTAGATATTTTCTGTTTTTCATTAATACAAAATGCACTGTTTTGAAGTTCCTTAAATATAATTTATCAAATGCATTTCTAATTATTTACTTGTTGTAAATTTTTGCAAATGGGATTGCTAACCCAAAGGACCCAGACATTTTTTTTAAGTTTATTTATTTTGAGAGAGAGAGAGAGAGCGCGCATGCGAGCCAGCGGGGGAGGGGCAGAGAGAGGAGGACAGGGACAGAATCCCAAGCAGCCTCCACGCTGTCAGCACAGAGCCCGACTCGGGGCTCAACTCGAACCCACAAACCGCGAGATCATGACCTGAGCCGCAATCAAGAGTTGGACGTTTAACCGACTAGCCACCTAGGCGCCCCAGGACACATTTTTTGATGTTTCCCCCCACAACTTGCCCACCAGTAATATTTTGTTCAATTGTTATTCCTCCTCCGACCTTCCCTATTTCCTCACCTCTTCCCTGATCGTGGGTGCCAGCATCCATTGCCCTTTGTTAAGGGGACAGGCAAAACGTGCCCCTTCAGTCATTGCTGGACCTCAGGCTGGAGTCAAGGAACGTCCAGCATCACGTCTGGTGCATATTTGGTGCACGGTGAGAATTTCTGGGTGAAGAAACGATAGGCTGCTTGAAACGATAGGCTGCTTGAGATGGAGACTGTCCACTGTGTACTGATGAAGGGACAGAAGGATCTTCAGGGACGAGCACTCAGCCCAGATGGTCCAGATGCCAGCTGTAGAGCATTATGAGATACCAGAATGCGCCATGCCCTCTCGAGGGAACGCGGCAGAGCGTGGGAGGATCAATAACACAGGATCCCTGTGACCTCGGCACGTTGCTTCTGCGCAATCCATGGGCTCGGTCGGTGGAAGAATGAAAACCCATGGCCTCCTGGGCCCATTGTGCCTGTCGAATTCTGTGTTTCATCTCCCTGTTTCGTCCGTCTCATCCCACAGTCCAAGAAAAATTGCGAAGCCACCGAATCGTGATTAATACAATATTTAAAGACTCACAAACCCTGTAACCACTGGACGAGTGCAAACGTGCAGACTGAGCCTTGGACCTGGCTTGTGAATGCTGAAAAGAATGCCCGGGCCCCGGACCCCTGCTGCTGCCTCTGGCCACCACTTGCTGGCTGTTAGGCCTGGATGACGGGTTCTGACAACTGATTCAACTTTATTTTTTTATTTATTTATTTATTTTTTTTAATATATGAAATTTACTGTCAAATTGGTTTCCATACAACACCCAGTGCTCATCCCAAAAGGTGCCCTCCTCAATACCCATCACCCACCCTGCCCTCCCTCCCACCCCCCATCAACCCTCAGTTTGTTCTCAGTTTTTAACAGTCTCTTATGCTTTGGCTCTCTCCCACGCGTCTTCCTCCCCCCGCCATCCCCCCCGCCTCCCCCCCCCCCCCCCCGCCACCAGGTGTTTTTGGTATGTTGTAAAGTGGGCCACTGGCGGCAGGGTTACAGCCACACTTTGCAAAGGACAGGAAGTAGCTGGGTCTCATTTTATGATCGTATCCATTACTGTATATTTTGTTTACAGAAGGCCAAACGTTCCAGATTTATGGCTTACATTTTCTCCAGCTTGCTTAGCATAAATTGCAGACCTATTTATGTGTGTATAAACCACCTGCATCTCAGTTTTAAAACATTTTTAAAGAGTTGGATCTTTTATTTTATTAAGTTCATTTATTTATTTTGAGAAAGAGAGAGCATGCAAGAGTGAGCAGAGCAGAGAGAGAGGGAGAGAGAGAATCCCAAACAGGCTCTGCCCTCAGTGCAGAGCCTGATGTGGGGCTCGAACTCACAAACTGTGACATCATAAGCTGAGCCGAAATAGTTGTACGCTTAATCAGCTGAGCCACCCAGGCACCTCGAAAAAGTTGGATCTTTTAAAAGGTGAAAGCTAGGGGTGCCTGGGTGGCTCAGTCGGTTGAGCATCCGACTTTGGCTCAGGTCATGTTCTCATAGTTCGTGGGTTCGAGCCCTGCGTCGGGCTCTGTGCTGACAGCTCGAAGCCTGGAGCCTGCTTTAGATTCTGTGTCTCCTTGTCTCTCTGCCCCTTCCCCGCTCATGCTCTGTCTCTCTCTGTCTCTCAAAAATGAATAAACGTTAAAAAAAAATTTTTTTTAAAGATGAAAGCTATCTCTCTTGACAGTTCATTGATTCTGAGTTCTCGATTTTGAGGATATCTCCTGGAGACCCTTAGCGGGGTGTATCAGTAAGTGCTGAAAACTGGGAAGCTCCTCCTGGGGTGTCAGACAGGAGGCAGTCTGCCTTCAAACCCCAGGGTGCGAGGGCCTGACTGAGTGAATGTTCTTTCTCAAACATATTTCTAATGACAGTGAAGGTTAATTCATAAAATTCAGGGCAGAGTATTAACGACATTCTACAAATGTGAAAAAGTTTGTTTGTTTATGTATGTATGTGTGTGTGTTTATTTTTGAGAAGGGGAGAGGAGCCGAGCAGGGACAGAGGATCTGAAGCAGGCTCCTCACTGACAGCACAGAGCCCAACGTGGGGCTCGAACCCATGAACTGCGAGATCATGACCTGAGCTGAAGTCAGACGCTTAACCAACCGAGCTACACCGGTGCCCGAAAAAAGTTTATTTTAAATTGTTACTTCAATTAAGTACACGAGTGCAGATTCTCAATTTAAACTCAGAAAGAAATATATTACACATCGTCTTAATACCAAGACCTTGTCTATAGTAACACAAACCCAAACTCCCCACGTCTCCCCGTATGGGATCTGCCATCCCCGAGGCAGCCTGTTGTGCACCGTGTGGCCCCATTTTTCTCACTGGGCAGAATTTATGATCCAGTCATTGCCGGACCCTAACAGAATCCGCATGGTAGGGGCCACACGGTCAGTCCAACAGCCATCGCGTGGCTTATGAACTCGGCTCTTATCAGCCGTGCGTAAAGGGGACAGAACATCTGGAGCCCCGGTGACACAGGCGTGGCCACGTCGGTGAGGCGTCACTCAGTGATGTGCTGCTGCTCTGACACGATGAGGGACAGGGACCGATCCGAAATGGGCTGTTGGGATTTTTGTTTTCAAAGGGGTGAAATGTAGCCTTTAGAGAAAACTTCAACAAACCAAAATGGGGTGGAAAGCCTCACGCTCAGAGTCCCAAGTGAACAGACCCTATAGATATGTCCTCTTTGAACCAAGAGAAACGTCTAGTCCAAAGCAGAGTTCTGTCTCTGCTTTTATCACTTAAAAAAGCATAATATATGAAAACGCTGAAAACTTGGAAAAGTGCCAGATAAAGGGTAATGGATTGCTGAGGACTCTGATAACATCATGGATCAATATGGTAATTACAGTTCAATGAAGAAGAAACTGGAAACTTCCCATCTCTGGGATATCCTGAGCACTCTTTTCTTGGTTCCGTTCCAGGTGTTACAGAAGCCCCTCCTTACCCTACGCGGTCCCAGGGGCCGCAGGCAGGGAGCACATACATGCCCACCAAGATTGGCCTGGACGGTCTGGATGGCGCTTCTGCCTGAACCGCACAGCAGAGAGCATCATTATTCAGGGAACGCGGTCCAGGAGCCACACGTTAAAGCACTGTGTCCATTTAATCATTTCCCAATCTGTTTCCCTTGTGAAATTCATTACTTTTCGTGGAAACAAATATCTGTCAAAATATCATATTAGGATGGCATTTGAAGATTCTTATATCTTTAGCCATAACGACTTCACATCCCTTTTCCCTTTGAAGGAGAGCTGATGAGCCTCTCTGAGGACGTCTTCTTGATCCTGGGGCTGTTTTCTTGTCATCAGGTGGTAAACACCCCTAATTGGTTCAGCACGCCCTACCGCTGGGCTCTAACCATGCTCAGACATCCAGGGGGCCATGCAGAGAAATCAGAACAATCTTAACTGCTTTTTTCAGGGCAAATAAAGTCTTTAGATGAGAGGCAAAATGTCCTATTACCACTCATAAAGAGTGCCAGGTCTTTAATATATGGTTGCACTAACATGTTCATTAGGAACGCCGCCTGTATGGAGGGGCTGAGTCCAAGAGCACAGGCATTTGCTTCTGCCATTTGGTATTTGTCTCACATTTTATTAGCTAGAAAACACAGATGAAATCCAGAGAGTACAATTTGAGGAATGGTCTCCACGCCCCTGAACTGCCTCTGCTCTACACAAGCCTTGGCATGAGGGTGGGGGCAGGTGGGATCCGTGCCCTGAGGCATATCCTGTCACATCATCCCTCTTCCTGTCCACCTCACTCCACCTCCCACCCGGCCTCTCCCTTTCTTCCCAGAATGCTCCCCGTGTGGAACAGAAGCGACAGGAGAATGGATGTCAGAAGACTCACAGCCCAGAGTCCTGCTTGGTTCCCTACAACACCTGCCCCCAAAGGGAGGCTTGACTGGTGGGTGATAATATCCAACCGTTCATGACGGTGAACAGAAGGAGCATCAACTCTCCACCTGGAGCCCAAATGTGATAAAACCTCTGTGTCCACAGGCTCGAAGCATGGTGGGTCGTTGGCATTTCCAGACGGCTTCCCTCTGCTGTGACGATTCATTTCCTGACCCCTCCAGACTTGCCTTCTCTTCTGCCCATGCACACCCCATCAGATCCACTCACACGGTTGGACCCCACATCCCCTTTCAAGAAAATGGCAGTGGCTTGTTTTTTGAGTCAGCTGCTCCTATGAAAGCAATTGTGGACATGCATTGACCAATCAATACTCAGACTAAAGCCACAGATCTGTAGTCAGACTCTTTTCTGTCCTCCTCATAAACACATTTCAGTTAAAAAGCACAATTTCAGGCCTGAGGTGAGGCAAACCATCCAGCTGAACTTAAATGGAAATAAAAAGAAACAAAGCAGGAGAATGCACCGGGTAATAAAAAGACATCTAAATCTATTCTGGGGTCTGGAGGCAGAGAGTGTAACTTATGACGTTTGTGAAGACAGGCACGTGTCACGGTCTAAAGTGCCACCATGCAGGCTCAGTGGCAGAGGAATGACTGAAAGCTGGGGTCTCCGTATCCTCAGGATGGAGGTGGCTTGCTATGGTCTTGCCAGAAGTAATTCCTGATCACGTAGGTAAGAACAGTGTAGGTGCACCTGGGTGGCTCAGTCGGTTGGGCGTCCGACTTTGGCTCAGGTCATGATCTCATGGTTTGTGGGTTCGAGCCCTGCATTGGGCTCTGTGCTGATGCCTCAGAGCCTGAAGCCTGTTTCAGATTCTGTGTCTCCTTCTCTCTCTGCCCCTCCCCCACTCGTGCTCTGTCTCCCTCTGTCTCAAAAATAAATAAACATTTAAAAAAAAAAAAAGAACAGTGCAGATGGTTGGTTTTCACAGGCATATCACCCCAGCTGCCTTTTGAGTTCCTTCTGTGGGTCTGGTGCTACTTTTTAGGGTCGGGGTATCTTAGGTTAGGGATGTCCATAGATGAAGGACTTAGAATCATTATGAACTCATTCGTTTATTTATAAGTCTTATTTGCACACTAATTTTGGACAAGGCATAATGCAAAGCACAGAGATGAAAGAACAAAATAGACCTTGTGAGGAATAAAGCCTGTGGGCAAAGGCGGCCAGTGGTCAAGTGATCACCGAAGCAGCTGTGCCTGGGGCTGGGTTCTTCATGCCAAGAGACTGAATCAAGGGGGGTGACCTCCTACAGAAGGGTGAGGATGTGCAGGGTCTTATGGCCAAGTAGACAATTGTGGTTTTCATCCTAAGAACAATGGGAAATCACATAAGTCCCTCAAAATGGGAAAGATCTGCGTCAGTGGGGGGCAACACGATCAGTTTGATTTTTTGCGATAGCTTTGTTGGGTTAGCAGGTGTAAGCGTGGATGTAGATACTCAGCCAGGAGAGGACAGCCATCCACAAGGCAGCCCTGATGGCAGCTTGGACAAGACCATGGTTGAAGATGTGGAGGAGGTTGAATCTTCAGGGCGCGGTGTAGGATAGGCTTCGGGCGGGTGGATAAAGCGTGGCCAGGAGTTTGGGATGGATTTTAGAGCTCTGGTCTATCCAACAATGTTGAGACGGCTCAGGTTGGAGGAGGTCATGAGTTCATCATTTGGGTATGTTGAACATCCGTGGCACATGCATGAAGAGATGGCCAGGAGCCTGTAAGATGTATATAGGGTTGGGGCACAGAAGGGAAGCCTGGGCTGAGATATAAATTTAAAATCAGACTGCAGGTGGCAATTAAAGCCAGGGGCACAGATGAGGTTTTCTAGAGAGAGGCTATAAATGCAGAGAAGGAGCTTTGAGAGTCTTTGACAGTTAGTGGCCTGATGGAGGAGGGAGGGAGATGGTGAGACAGCAGCCTCTAAGAGTATGTGGGAAGGTGGGCCTGATCGTCTGATCCCAGGAAGAAGAGTCTCTACATAAAAAGGTCTGCTCTGAAGCTCAGAGCCCAGAGCCCGCTTCGGATTCTGTGTCTCCCTCTCTCTCTGCCCCTCCCCACTCATGCTCTATCTGGGTCTCTCTCTCAAAAATAAAGAAACATTACAAAATTAAAAAAAAAAAAAGAAAGGTCTGCTCTGAATACAATGGACATTGAATAACATTCATGGGAGATGTCGCTGTTAACAGGTGATTGTTAACAATGACTGCTTTGATGGAGTGATGTGGGCACAACACTGGGGGCCAGTTAGGAATGAATGGAGATGGAACAAGAAAGATGAATCTATTGGTGTTTGATTGGTGTTTGGCTAAATTGAGACGAATAAGACCTAATTTCTATCATCACTTCCAATGCAGAAGAACATGGATGGAGAAAAGGTCCTATGGTTAACCCACTTGGGACAGGCGCTCACTCGCTCCTCAAGGAGCAGTTCCCTGCCTGTGGGCACGTGGTCTGGCCATCGGGCATGCATCACACTCCTATGTTCCTATCAACACCCATCGCTTCATTTTCTTCTCTCTTGACTCTAGACACGAAGGGCGAGGTGGAGGAAGGATGTTTTCCATGTGGTTTGAGAAGGACACTGCAGGTGCTTTGTGCGTGGTCACGTGGCTGCAGCTTTCCACAGCAGGGTGACACAGGGACATCCTGCTCTGGTAACAATTGAGCGTCACTGCGTCTCTTACTGTGCTTGATTGAATACAACTTTCCGCAGAAATTCTGCATCGTCAACTGACACATCACTAGAGGAATTCCAAAATGAATATACTCTGCTCTGAAGCAAAATGCCTGCCGATACTTGGCCCTGAGTCTCAGGCATAAGCTCTGGAACTTCTACAATTTATGAAGGCCGTTACTATTTCATTTGTTCCGAGTTCCAAGACTTGCGGCTTAATAACACGTCACATAGCTTGTGCCACTGCATAACAGGCCGTGACAGCTCTGGAACACATTTTGGAAGTTTACTTGGTGTGACAAGAATGAATATAAAATTATTTGCAATAGATATACCAATGTAAATAAAATTTTTATTTCCATCAGGAAAGCTCTCACCCATGCCACGGGCTGTCGCTCGGCAAGGGGGGCTGGTCCGGGCAGGATCGCCCAGTCCGCCCACAGCATCTGCCCCCCAGGTCAAGCCTGATGCAGAGAGCAAAGCGGCCGGGAGGGCCCCCACTGCTTCCCGGGCCCCACTCTCTCTACTCCCCAGTCATCAAACAAGTGGGCTTGGGTTTATCAAGTTTTCTCTCCAGTGCCTCTGCCGGTGATGTAGAAACCCTCTTCTGAATGTGGGGGGCACTGCCAGTCCCCAGTAGTGGCAGGGACACACACGCTGACTTTGTGGCTGTAGACCAGCATCCCGCTATGTGATTTGCTAGGCCACGTCTCCTCCTGGGTAATGAGGCATCACAGCGGCCCTGCTCGCGCATCTGAAGACGGTCCTCTCTCTTCACTTTGCAAAATCACCGATATGCTTGTCCTTCTCCCCTTTCTCCCTTAAACCAGTCACCAAGAGTCCATGTAGGTGTTCTCTCCCTGACTGTTGCTTTCTCGCTCTCTCTGTTTCCTTTCTTCTCCCTCTCTCCCCTCCCCAGATCTCTCCGTACATTTATGTTTTTCTTACCGTGCATGCTGAATGATGCAGGTGCACGTGGGTGGAGGTGGCCCCAAATAGCTCTCCGGGTGACAAGTGGATAGAAGACCTACAGGGAGGGATATAGCTTCTGATGCACAACTCTTCTGGTTGGCTATTGGTGCATAAAAAAACAACATAAAAAGCTTAATGGTGTGAAATGCAAACCTCTTATTAGGCTTATAATTCTGTGGTTCCAGAGTCTGGACGGAGCGCAGCCTGGGGCCTCAGAGGAGTGGCTTGAAGGGCTGGAGGGGGCTGGCTCTGCTCAGCTGGGCTCAGGCATCTGCGGCTTCAACCCTCCTCCGCGGGTCGCAGTATCCAAGCTGGTGTCTGGCCCCGGGGCTGGGATGGCTGGAGCGTTGCCGCCTCCCCATGGAGCCCGGGCTGAGATGGGCTTCCTCAGGGCACGGCAGCTCAGGGTGGGAGGCAGGTGAGTAACACGGTAGCTGGCCTCCCCCGGAAGGGAGCATTCCAAGTGACGGCAAGGGGCGCTGCCATTTCCTCGTGGCCTGGGCTTGTCCCTCCATTGCATTCTGTGGGTCACAGCAATGAGGGGCGCCACCGAAGACTCAAGGCGAGGGACTCGAGACCCACATGTCATGGAGAGAGTGTCAAAGAAAATACGTCTTCTTCCGCCACGGGAGCTCCTGCTGGGCAGCTGTGCAACTCGCTGGCTTGTGTAGAGCTCTCGAAACTGGTTTAGGGGAGACTGAACAGGAAGGAGAGAGAGAACGGTCTAGATTATCTGCCAGTTAGAACCCCAAGGGAAGCTGCTGAGGGGATAGAAATGAATTGCACCGCACCGATGTTGGAACATTATTAAACAGCAACTCAGACATGCACCCTCAAAACCGACACGTTGTTTCCAGGATTTCATTTTTTTGAAACGTGAGGATTGAGAGCACAGTCTTATCGTGGAGTAATAGCTCCACGTGATGAAACTGCCATGGGGGGCCTGCAGGAAAATCCCTGGCCACGCTCGCTCCCGCGAAAGGTGGCCCCTCCTGTGACTCCGCTTCCCTTGTGCAGGGCGGAGGGCCGAGCGGCCTGGTGTGTGTCCGGGTCCCAAGGCTGTCAGGGAGCTCGGGAGGAAGTGCTGGGCCGGATGCTTAGCCGAGGTCGTGGCCTCAGGCCTCGCGGCACCTCCCCTCCCCCTGCCCTCAGCAGCCACACCTCCTGGCTGGCAGCATCTCTGGGTTTTTTATTCTTGTGTAAACGCATTCTCATTGTATGTATCACTGACCTGGGTGTCAGGAAACGTACCAGTAATTCAGGTTTAAAGATTGTCTCATGGAGGGAGGACCTGACAATGGCCATTTAACACTTCCAGCGGCTGCTGTGTGTTGTGCTGAGTTCTGCTGAGTTCTGCTGTCGCTTGTGCGGTGATGCCCTGGGACTGAAATGTGAGGCTCGGGCGTTTCTGGGTGATTCTGAGAACCCAGCACCTGCTCTCCTCCTGGGCCCACGCGGATCACGGTGATGTTTCTGTATTTCTCTCCGCCCTCCACCGGGAGGCATGCGGAATACATCGGGGAGGACAGTCAACGGACACCGTATGCGGGTATAAAATGGTGCCTTTCAGAATGGGTCCATGGGGAACGCCGCCCGTGAACCTGCTCAGAGCCCATCGCCGACTGACTAACCTACAAAGAGAATTACGCGGCTGTCACAGAGGAAGCTGCACCAGGTGAAGCGAGCGTTCGAGCCGTCACATTGCATCTAAATCAAGGAGTAAGTGGAGATCATAATCCAGAGGTTTTTCAAGCACATTTCCCCAAATTTGCATCTGACTGTTCTTAATTACGGAGACTGTCACAATTCCATCCTTAATAAGATCAGAGAATTTTTCTCAAGGGAGAAATAATTCTTATTACAAACCGGAGTGCCAGCGATGCAAACATCATGATGTATAGGGAAACAGTCGTCACACGTGTTTAATCTTGAGTGGCAGATGAGCACCTACAGCTGAGGCAGCTGGCCGGGGAGCGGGGCCTCGGGGTGGTTAGAGACGCGCCAGCAGAGGCCAGGCAGCGGCACAGATGCGTGGGGCCGATCGACGGAGACCGTCCCCAGCTGTCTCCCCCACGCTCCGTTCCCCAGTTCTTGCTCCACACCCTTGAAATATCTTACTTCAAAGCGTAACATAATAACGATCACAGATATTTCAAAACCCCTCTTGCAAAGAGGGAGTCCTGTATTAAGAAGAAATACTTCAGTCCTTCATTTTACCACAGGTGAACAGTTTTACACCTTCTTGGGCAAGGGGATGGGCCTGACCTTCCGGGCCCCACATCTCCCTGGACCTGTAGGTTTGCTGGCCCCCGAGGCTCTGCCCTCCACACACTGCTGAGGGGTCTGCTGGGGGAGTCCTGGTGGTTTCCTGGGAGGGGGACAAGTAACCCCGGACACCCAGCTCGGTGGATTAGCATCATCTAGATGTAATAGAGAAGCATATGGGAGAGACCGTAGCCCTGTCTTCTTCCCTCTGGATTTAACAGGTCTGTCACCAACTCTAGCCTTTGGAAATCTAAAGTACCTTTCAAGTGTTTCCCTCCATCCACTTGGCCTGTCCAAAGATCTTTCTTATCCATCACTTGGGCCATTTTCTCTGAACTGGTTTCTCTTTCTTCACCTTCCTTGCCGAGCTTCACCTCTAGTCTTCCAGAATTATTTCCTAACAGCAATTCGTCTATCATCTATCTGACTATCTTTCTATCTATCCTCTATCTATCCATTCTAGCCATCCATCTGTCGATCTATATATCCATTTATCTATCCATCTATCATCCATCTATCTGTCCATCCATTGTTCTATCTGTAATTAAAGTAGCACCAAGTCATATCATATTTAATTTAGACCCATGAAACTATATACATTCAGCAAATATGTACATATACTCGTACAGAACAATTTAAAATGCCCAGGCAAGGAGTATATGGCTCGGACTGCACAATGTACAAACACATAAGCCTACTGTTCCCTTAGTAGGTTTTGGCTCCCATGTGGCTGGCTCTCATTGGGCAAGCATCTCGTCATGACATGAAACTGGTATTCATGATGTGACAGCCTCTAGGCTCAGCCCAGTGATTCCCTCCTCCTGGGGTTTACTTCCTCGTGTAATCTGCTCTTCTTGAGTTTGGGCTGGATCTAGTGACCCACTTATAATGCCTAGAGTATGGCAAAAGTGATGGGCTTTACCTCCCAGAATAGTTTATAAGGGGATAGTTTATAAGTTGGTCTAGTGTGATCTTGCTTGCTCACTGTTGTGAACAGGCCTGTGGAGAGACCCACATGGGCAGGAGACAAGGATGCCTCTGGCCAATAACCAGAGAGGCTGAGGCCCTCAGCTAGAAAGGATGAGGGATTCAGTCCTGACCACGATCGTGGGAGTGAGCATAAAGCACATCCCCGCCGACTAGCCTTCAGATGAGATCGCAGCCCCAGCCAACATCTTGAATACAACTGTATGAGAGACCTTGAGCCGGCCACACCATGCCCAGACCCCTGACTCCTGACTGGGATAGTAAGTATTGTTTTAAACCACTAAGTCTTGGGATAACTCGTTACATGAAAATAGATAACTAATACACAAAGAAACTGGACATTTTAGGGGTTGTCAGGACTAATAGCCCAGGAACAAATTCAGGTTGCACCACTTACTAGCTGCGTGGACTTGGAGAAGCCACTTTACCCCTCTGTCCCTCAGTTTTCTTATCCAGTACATGGGTATGGTGGTTCTCCACTTGACAGATTTGTTGTAAGGATTAAATGAAGTAATACTCTTAAATGAGGTAATACCCCTGGTAATACTCTGAGGCTAGGGCTGTGCCTGGTAGACAGAGATGCACTCAATAAATGCTTGCTTTTTATTGTCTGGTTCCATTTATGTGAAATGTCCAGAATAGGCAAATCTTCAGAAGCAAAAAGTAGATGAGTGGTCACCTGGGGTTGGGGTTGGGGATCATTGGGGTGAGTGCCCAAGGGCATGCAGTTTCCTGTTGGGGTGATGGACATGTTCTAAAGCTGACTTTGGTAATGGCCGTGTGACTGTGAATACACAAACGCCATGCATCGTGCACCTTAAATGGGTAAATCGTGTGGTATGGGAATTATATCTCAATTAAGATGTTAAATTAAGAAAGAAAAGCGTAACCGCCATGCTACATACCTTTTGCCTAATCCCAAGTGCATGGGTTGGAATCTTTCCATGGCTCCTGTGGAACTTTCTCCTGTGGTTTCCTAAACACAGTCACCCTGTGCTCTGACCAAGCTCGTGTATTCAAAGTGACCCAAATACTCATGTCTCCTGTCCACCCTGCCGTCTCCTCTCTCTGGAGAGCCTTTGCTCTCCTCGCCCTCCCCCAGATCCCCCACCCATCACCCATCACTCTGAGCTCTGCCCCAGTCACTCGCCTGAGTACTCTTATATCTTGCTGGTACAGCCGAGGCAGCTGGGCCTCATGGCCTCCCCATACCTCAGGGTTTAGTGCCTCAGCCACCACAGTCCTGTCCCTCAGGGAGACTGGATCTCCTGGCTTGATGAATCAGGTTTAAAGAGCAGTTTGCAAATATGGTGGAACAAGATGTTTTGAAGCAACCCAGGTGAGATTTTGACCTGGTCTCAGAGACCCTCTTTCGTTTTATCTGGTTTTATATTCCAGTGTCAGTGATGGCCATCTGCTGGTCTCAGCTTCCTGTTGTCAGTTTACTCTTGCTGTGTGACAACCTACTCCAAAACTTCATGGCTTAATACCATGACCGTTTACTATTTATTGTTGGTTTGGCTGGGGGTCGGCAGATCTAAGGTGGACGCGGCTGGTCCTGGTTGGATTTGCTCATCATCTGTGAATAGGCTCCCTCATGCATCCGTGGGTCAGCTGGGGGCTCTGCTCTCCCCTAGGCTGAGCTGGAGAAGCGTGACTACACATCAGCCATCATTACCTTGGGTCTAGGGGGCCAGGCCAGACATGTGCTGCTTGTGGGCGTGGCCCACACACCACAGTGGAAGCCCTCGAGGCCTCCGGAGATCTAGGCTCAGACTAGTGTCCTGTCCCTTCTGCCTCGATATCCAGGCAAAAGCAAGTCACATGTGCAGGCCAGGTTCAAGAGGTGGGGAAATTGAAGCTGCCTCATGAGTAAAAGTGATCTCAGCAGCACAGAGTGTGGATGCTGGTGGAGGTGAACACCACCCTTCCTTCCCTTCCCTTGCCCTCCCTTTCCTTGCCCTCCCTTCCCTTCCCTTGCCTTCCGTTGCCTTGCCTTCCCTTGCCTTCCCTTGCCTTCCCTTGCCTTCCCTTCCCTTCCCTTCCCTTCCCTTCCCTTCTTTTCCTTCCCTTCCCTTCCCTTCCCTTCCCTTCCCTTCTTTTCCTTCCCTTCCCTTCCCTTCCCTTCCCTTCCCTTCCCTTCTTTTCCTTCCCTTCCTTTGCCTTCCTTTCCTTTCCCTTCCCTTCCCTTCCCTTCCCTTCCCTTCCCTTCCCTTCCCTTCCCCTTCCATTGCCTTCCCTTCCCTTCCCCTTCCCTTCCCCTTCCCTTGCCTTCCCTTCCTTTCCCTTCCCTTCTCTTCCCTTCCCTGCTCCGCACTGAGAGCCAGATCATCAAGGTCCCTTGTAGGCTGGCATAGGTAACAGAAGCACTGGAAGAGAGTGGAGACGACCCTCATTCTGCCTGTGGGGGCATTTCTGGCAAAGACTGAATCTCCTTCGTGGCTCCAACCCCTACTGGGCATCCCTCTTGCCATTCTTCAGCTGTTGCCAGGATGCCCTCTCTCCATGGTCTGGTTCCCACCCAAAGGCCCTGGAGCCTGGACCCTGCCCTGGCCCCTGGGGTGTGAGTGGCTCCTAAGGGGCTATTTTCTGCTTTGCCCGGTCATCTTTTCATTATTCCATTACCAACACAGCAATTCTATCAGATTCTGTCTATTTAGAGGGCCTAGACTTTTCCTGGCCAGATCCCAACTTACACAGTGCTCTGCAGACACCCCACCCCATCCCTGATCTCTGTGGGACACTACCCGTCTTGGGTGAGGTAAGAGTTGTGCAGGCTGGGAGACATGAGGATATTTATTGAACAGAGCACAGAGCATTGATAAAGAAAAAGACACTCTGGTCTTTCCTTTGGTGGGAGCATGAATTTTTGAAGACCGTAAAATACATATGGAGGAAGTAATGCACTCTTCAGCCAAATATCCTATAACTTTAGACCTGTCAGGACACATCACCTGTCTGGTATGACCCCGAGTGCCCTTGGCCATGCTGAGGCTTGCTGTCTTCCAGGATGATGTGTGAACATGAGCAAACACCCTGCCCATCTCGCTGGGTGGGGGAGGGGAGTGGCTCGGCTTGGGGCGTAAAGGGCTTGGGAAATGTGACATAGAGTGTCCACGTCCAAAATTCAGCTGTATGAAATGGTGCCTCTCTCCACTTTGTTGCAATTGCATTTTCAATTCAAAGCGAAGCAAAGGAAAAAAAAAAAAAGACATCTACTTCTGGAAGAGGGCTTCTTTGCTTTGAAATACCCACTCAGAACGGAGGTATGGCATGTGGATGGTTAGCTTGGCCAGTGCGCGTTCCTAGCACTAATAAAATTTAATTTAAAATAGTAAACTCACTGCCTTCTTGTGACAGATATATGGGTATTACATAATTACGGAACAAATGGCTTTTCTGGGGAGGTCATGAGAGCCAGTGATTTAGTGCAACACTTCCACTCCTCATTAAAATCCGACAATCTACACAAATCATCCTGCAGTGCAGGCAGCCACCCCTTCCCTCGGATGCCGATTATCAGCTCCATCTGCTTGACTGATGCGGGGTTCCGTTGGACAGGCCTCCACGGTGACAGAGGCAATATCTCGAGCTACAGGCACGTACCGCCATCTCAGTCTTCATAAAGTCAGGTCTCGGGAAGCAAAAGGCTCCAGGCTTCAAAAGATGCATGAGGACTATTGACTCACCACCTGTGGTCTATGCAGCAATTTTCATTAAGAGTCAAGGAGTGTTCTAAGTCTTTTCAATATACTTTTCCTTTAGTTTCTGTTTTCCTATATCTGTGGTTTCCTCCATCCACCTCTCTGTCAAAAAAGACTACCCTGCTATCACCACCCTCCACGGGCTTTCCTTCTAAGTGCGAGGGCTCATGTTCAATGCCTCTTATGGTGTTGAGACCAAATAGCCCCTTTCCATCTCTTCTCTGTGATGATCAGAACAACTTAGTGGAAAATTCTCTTTGGAAAATAGCTCAAACTTCTTCCCGAGGGTCAAAGCCTTATCTATGACCACCTCTGTCACTTGTCCCTGTGGATCCCCCTGGCTCCTTTCTCTCTCTACCCAACTTTTATAGTTCTCAGAGGGGGAGTTGTTACCCTTGTCTACCATTCCCGGACATGGATTTCTGTCTTAATTTTTGTTAGAATGAGTCACCCCTTTTGTTTTTTCTGTCCCAGAGTTACCATGGCTGTTTTCGAGCGTTTATTTTTCACACAAGTTATAAATCTGTTAAATTCTTTGAAAAGGGTAATTATGAAAGTTGTGGGATAACCTACTGGGATGCAGACTGGCATTGTCTTAACTGTAGCTATTTTTGCTGTCTGATTTTGCAGTTTATTTATTTGTGTCGTGCAATTCTGTCAAAAGCATAGCGACCCCCGTCCTCTGGAGAGGCTTTCCGTAACATCCAGGGGAGAATTCCTCTCGGAAATAATTTAGATGCTGTCAGACAGGAGAAGAGCGGCTTTCACACATGTGCTGTGTTCCCGGCTACGTCGTGAGCTCCTCCAGGACGTGGACCAGAGCCACGTGTCTTTGCAGCGTCACCATCTCATGCCGTGTCACAAGAGAGCAGGTGTTTTCAATGCTGGGCTGGGCTGGGCTTGTACTGGCTCATTGGAGTGGATTCTACACATCTTTCCCCAACCCTGTGTCCACTGATGTTGTGTTGCTTGGTGGAGATAGAATGCGCCGGGAACATTTACACAACAAACGTTGACCAACACCACACACACATTATTATTTTTTCCCGGAGACTGTTTACCCTCATAGCATTGGTGTGTTTCTCACATATTTGCTGCGTGACTGAAGATAGATGGCCTTTATCTCAAGATGTGGAGGCGAGCTTTTCTGTCCAGGGCTATTTTAAACAATTCCTTCTCCCAGGTGGGAAGGAGGACACGGCATGTACCTGTGCAGGTAGAGAACCGCCGGTGGAGACAGCTGTAGCAAGAACCGGGTCATAGACCTGAGGACTCCATCTTGCCGGACACTTGGGTTGGAAGGGAATGGAGACTGCACGGTGCCTCTGTGCGTGCTGTTCTAAAGCAATTCCAAGGGCACCTGAGGGGTGCCCACCATGCGAAGCACGTACTGGTCTCACACATGGGGCTAGAATGGTCTTTGCTTTTCATGCTCTTGTGTTAACTGATAATGACTCACATCCACTCTTCTCCAAACAAGGGTTGGGTTGAGTGACTGAGTCTAAAGTAAGACATTAACTACTGCCCATACCAGGATCTTCAAGAAATTCTACCTTTCATGCTTCAAGGAAGTGTTGATTAAGGGTATATTAAGGTCACATCAGAGGAAATGTGGAGGCCATTCTGGGGGCCTCACAATGCTCATGGATTAGTCCTTTCTTTATGCGACTTAATCCTGTCATTAATTTCATGGTAAAATAAGGTGTATTCTTCCAGAACTGCCACCAGTCTGTGTGAGGTTTCTGAGAAAAGAGAAGGGGTTAATGAGCCTCCACAAATATTTACATCTCCCCTGGGAGATGAAACATTTCAGGTCAATGTGTTGAAAGTAAAATTATGCTTTGTTGATGTCTCATTTCAGAGACAGATTTATTTTCCGGGAGCTATTCGAAAACAATGACTCCTAGGAAAGACTTCTTTTTGGCTTGTGAAACTTTTAAATATTTTCCTGGTATTATTAGGACTAGAAATAAAAATGCAGTCCAGTGAGGGATTCCACACAGCCATCTTGGCACAAAGAAGTTAAAGAGGTAAGGGGAGAAATTGACAGCCTCGTCCATGGTATTAATACCCTACAAATATGCAAATATCTAAAATTCCAACAGTGGGAGCCAAAGGCAGGAAAAAAAAATGCTTCTCGGATCAACCTGAAGGAAAACGTTTGAGATGAGGTGGGTTTAATGAGTCTGAAACCCCAGGCTTACTTCCCACAGTCCTGTGGATCAACAACAAAATGATCAATATGTTTTATTCAATCTCATGTGGTGTCTGGGTTGTGGGATGGGCTAATTGATGAGCTGATCGGCTGTCTAGCTGTTTCCCTTAATTGTTTTATCAAGAAACTAACATGCTTTCTGGCTGCCGCCGCCACGTTCCTGCTGGAGGCATGATGATCTTTGACAGTGGATTCCAGTCAAATGTTTCAGGCCAAAGTCCCTCTCCCTCGGTCGCTGCAAAGCACCAGCTCTGTGATTGGGGATGTCACCTGCTTGGGCATTTCCGCATCCGGACCTTGCCGGGAATGGTAGGATGAATGATGTGACCTCCACACTTCTGGAGGGTCCGGCTGAGGGGTGGCCCTCGTGGCAAAGCAAGCCTCCAGCTTCCTTTTGGTTTCGTAGGACGTGGATGTGCTCTATGAGCACTCACAGCAGAACGTGAGGCCTTGAGAGGTAGCCTGGCAGGCCCCCCGTGGCCACAGAACCGCTCAGCTGACCCAGACTTACCTGAGGCCTGCAGAATGTGCTGAGCTCCAAAAGGAGAGGGGACCTCGTGTGCCAGCTCCCGAGGTCCCGTTGGGCTTGTGGCACCGGGTCCTCCTGCGGACCCCAGCCTCACAGATAGCTGAGACAGCACAGGGATTCCATGAAGACTGGGTCTCCCGGGCACAAATGAGTCAAAATTGGAAGCTGGGGAAGAGAGTTTACATACGCTTGTATATACTTCTGTTTAATAAACATTAAACAGTGCACGCCCTGCACTCAGCACGTCAGATAGTAACCCCTTTCATGCCTCATGACAGAGCCGCCCTATGACACAGGTTATCCTGCGACTGTGCTTTTTCCAGACGAGCAGAGCGGGCGTCCACGCGTGCGCTCCGCATCACCAGCCATGCCCTCCTCTGCGGGGCCCCCAGGCCACACGCGAGAGGCGGCCTCCCCAGAGGAAGAGGGAGTTTCCCGCTTGCACTCCTGGTCAGGGGTCCCCGTGACAGTGGGACACGTCCAGGCGAAGGGAGGTGGGCCGGGGCAGGAGGCGCACCAGGGTGCAACCCGTGAAGCCCCAGCCCCGCGTGGGCCCTGGAGCGCACCTTCCCGCCCTTCCAGTTGGGTTGGGGGCCGCCCTGGCGGAGATCCCCCAGGGGCTCATCGGCAGGTGCAGCGGCAGGAGGGCGGAGAGGCTCAGGTGCCTGGTGCTCAGGAGGGGTGGGGTCCGAGGACACACCGCGGTCACAGCACTCCCCGCATTAGGGGCCTGACCACCATCCTCGAGGGTCAGAGCCACATCCTCACCCCCAGCCCACACTGTGCCCGGGGGGTGGCGCAGAGGACTGAGAAGCTGGACAGGGGTTGTCGAGGGACCTGAGTTCTGCGAAGGAGAGATGGGCGAAGGGAGTAAACAAATGGGGCTCTAGAAAGACCTCTGGGTCCAGGCGCCCCAGGCTCCGAGTGCCTCCCCCGCAGACGTGTGGGTTCTCTGCCTGGGGAAGACTGTCAAGAATACAGAATAAAGGGCAGAAGAAGGACAAGGAGGTGACTGTGTCCAGCAGCATGTACGGGCCACGGCCACCCTCTGGGAACTGTCCCCCATAGAGTCCTGTCTCGGGGTTCTCTGCACGTTCTGTCTGGACTCTTTCACTCAGCTGGGGGTCCAGTGCCGGCAGGGGAGTCAGCAGCCCCTGGGCACGGTGACGATGTGAGAGCAGAGCTACAGAACGTGCCACAGGAGAAACCCTTCCCAAGAGCCCACCTGAAGGAGGGGAGCTGGTGGAAATGACCTGAGCAGTGGGCATCCACAGGGACGCCGGTCCCTACAGGGCACCGCTCACCATGTGCCAAAGCACCCCACCCACTCTGCCCCCACATTCTCTTCAAATGGCCAGGAGTCATAGGAGGGGAGCCCGGGGTCTCCCGGGAGCCCACAGGTGCCCTCCTAGGACGACCTCCAATTTCTTCACCTTTCTGTCCTCTTGTTTGGTTTCTCAAGGCAGCAGGAATAGGGGAATGAGAAACCTTTTTTAAAAAAGAACAAGCAGAGGGCACTCATAAACAGGATGAAAGAGGCACAGAAAGGGGGGATGTTTCCTTTGAAAGCAGATATGCAAGTACCATCACAGAGGCGAGACTCTTAAAAATAGACCAGATCAAACATGCATTTGCTTTCTGAAGAATCAGGGAATTTGGGGGATAAAGGCTGCCGCCTCCTCTCCCGAGTACCTCCCACTGCTCTGTGCCTTTGCCTGCACACTAGGGGCTCAGTTTACCGGCAGAAACTGTAGCTTAAAATCTGCCAAACAAATCAAGTATCATTTTCCTATGTAAATAAAATGATGGTGATGAATTATTCAGGAGCTGGGCCCGGTCATTTGCATGCATTCATCATGTACACAGATGTATAATACAGTATGCCTCTCTCAAGATGTTTTCTAATATTTATGAAAACAATTCATAAAATTAAATCCCATTAGTTCTAGATTAGCACTTGACATTCGTCAGACTAATGACTTGTTGCTAGAGGGGATACCCTAAGTTTCAATAACACTTAATGGCTTCTTCTTCTGATGACTGCTCAGGAGAATTATCCCCACTTTTCTTTACAGAGATGACTTTGTTCCTATAAAAGTGTGTTTTTATCTAGCGTGGAACTCAAAACTTTCCACTTCTGGTGGAAACGGATTCTTTGTTCAGTTTCATATTTAAAAACAATCATGTCAGATAAAGTTTCCTGGAAGACATCGATAGACGTAATCATGGCCGTTTATCAACTATTGGATTTTTCTGCTTCCCCAGATCACCGTCGGCTTTGAATGTACAATGTGATATTGTCGTCAGTGCTGATCTGATTACCTGGCTCAGTGGAGTAGAAGCCTATGCTCTGATGCATACATCAGGGTGTCATCGTGAGTTCCACTCCACCGGTGTCACATCACCTACTCGAGATGATTTCTAAGGACCTTTTCCCCTGGCGTCTTTTAATTCCTTATGCTCACCCTCGATCAGATAGATGGGCCCTATTGTTAAGAGGCTCAGATGTGTCTGATGTGATGCATCTTGAATACCGTAGATGAAGCAGAACTCAAAGTACAGACTGCAAATTTTAGGATGCCTTCAGGGCGAAAAATAGGTGGCCTTAAGGTCAACATATCTGGGACTTTGTTTTAATGGCAAACAAATGTATCAGGGTCAGACCGTGTTCCTGCCAGACTAGGTGATGCCAAAGGGATGGTCCCCATCCAAGCGTCTCTTCGTCTCCAAAGTATCCTGGCGTCTAAAAATGTCATCAGCAGAGATCAATGTCTTAAAGTTAAAAATTCTCTTGTTTCTGACATGTTTTTAAGCATAGACTTCAGAGATTTGTATGTTTCAGAATGGATACCCTTATGTGTGTGCCACGCTTGGTCTGTGGCAGGTGCCAGGGTTAAGGGGACAAGCTCAGTCGTCACAGCATGTGATGAGTGAGGCCCTGGAGGACATCCTGCAGAGTAGGACTGAGTCAAAGGGCCCCTGCCCACCAAGGGGGTGAGAGAGGAAGCAGAGACTACCGGGGACACAGGGCAGCCGATCGGGAGGAACAAAGAGCCCCAGCGTGGGGGCCATGGCAAGGCTGGGGGCATTTTATGTCAACGAGGTGGTCACCAATGTCCAGAGAGAATGAGGAGGAGTAACACAGGGCCACAGGCGCCACAGCAGACAGGGCTTCAGGGGAACAATGTGGGGCCGGCAGGGGGACGAGGGCCTCCAGGGGACAGCTGAAGTGAAACCCCATGCTTTATAGCAAGGCAGGGAAATAGGGGAGCTGAGCCGGCGCGGAAAAACAGGAAGAGAGGGAGGGTGGGGCTGAGCAGGTGTCACTAGTTGGGCTTTCGGGGCAGATGACTCTGAGACGGTCACTGTGCAGGGCGCTTGCTGGGAAGGCCCTCGGGAGACCCCATGGGCCCCAGCAGAGTTAACGTTCGGCACGAATGGCTTGGTCTTTACACCCCATCCTCAGTTACTCATCGGTAATCACTCAGCGTGGCCACGGCTAAGGACATGACCGGGTCAAGGGGGCCGAGGCAGGCCTTGGGCATTTGGAGACCTGCTGGGCTGCCCGCTGATCACACTGTCCCAGCCCCTGGGCAGCTCATCTCCAAGTCTGCCTCACTGAGAACCTTGCCTGTGGGCCCTCAGGGCTCCGTTGTTTGCAAGGGTCCTCTCCTGCCTTCCCGTGTGTCTTTATCCATTCTCAGGAAACCGTGAGGCCCCCCGACGGCAGGCACAGCAGTCCATCCGCCTGCAGAGCTGGCGTGTCGCGGGGTGTGTGATTCAGCACCCCTAGTGGCTGAGGGCGCCGTGGCAGCCAGGCTGGGGAAGCACCCGGGCCGCACACAGGGACACAGGAGAAGCCTTCACGCGTGTGCATTCCCAGGTCGCACACGCATGCATGTTGAGATCCATCGTGCTCCAAACTGAGCACGAACGCTGTTCCCACAGGGGCATCGTCCATTAACGGATTCTGGACAAGGCCACGAATGCAGGCCTCCAGGGATGTTGTTTTTACCCCAGAGGGAGAATTCTTTGAAAGGTCAGAAACAGCACTGTGCACGGTCAGGGCCGGAAGGGGATGGAAGCTGGCCTGGCCACCTCCGAGTAAAATCGTCTTTCTCGGCAAAACTGTTTCAGGGCATCAGGCCCGCCTCTCTGGGGGCCCAGGGGCTCATCAGTCCGCCCCAGGGGCCCCTCGTCCTGCTAATGAGATGCAGCGGGGTGCGTGGGCCGCGGGCTCTCCCTGCGCCACACGGCCCGTTCATCCCGTGTCCTTAGGATAAAGGCCCTGATGAAACATGTGCTGAATTTTAAGTGCTGCATGTCTCTTATAAAGTAGTGCACTTTTCATTATGTTTTCCACTTGTGTTTTGTGTTTCTGGAGGCCGGCCATTTTTAACCATCATGGGAGGTTGTTGCTTGGAGAACCCCCTCCCTCCAGACGTCTTTCCAACCTTCTTGTCTTAATCAGGTTCTGAAGAAGGGTGAACGAAATCCACCTAGTGGGGGAGAGATGAACTTTTGAGACAAGGAGATACATTATCCTGGGTGGGGGGTGCGGTTAGAGGCCACGATCTCTGTGCTTCCCCGTCCCTTCCTGGGCAAGTTTAATTCGGTTCTGTCTCAGGTTCAAGCGTCACACGTGCTCAGGAACTACCACAAGCTTCTCTGTCCACCGTCCCCGTGGCAGGGCCAGCCCTACTCCTTTCGGTGGCCCCCGAAGCTGCACTTCCCGGGACCCCCTTCCCCCAGTGGTCCTGGTGACAGCCCGCCAGGGAGGGCCATTCCCGCAGGGCCGGGAGGAGCTGCCCGTGTTTCCTCACCGTGGTAGCAGGTGCACGCACAGCTGGTGGAGGGCAGCGGCAGACGAGGTCCCCGAGAGGTTCCTGGGGGTGCTCTGCGGGGCGCCAGCTGGATCTGGCGACGGCTGGGCCTGGGGACTTGGGGACAAAGGTTCTCAGGTGAGCTCTGGTGGGTGCTTCCCCGACATATACTCCTCTGCCCTGCCCCCCCGCCCCCCCATGGCCGTGTGAGCCTGTCTGCGCCTGGAGAACATCACGTGATGTGACTCGACTTTCCTGATCAGACCTCGGCTGTGAGCGCTCATACAGGCTTCGAGAAGCATGGTTTACACGAGCCAGGACACTTCCCTGGTGGCCCAGTGACCGGAGGGAGAGGCAGGGGGCCCGGGGTCAGCCTGGACAGGGAGGCCAGGCAGTCTCCCTGAGGAGCATCTTCCGGCCCCCATGGCCTTCTGACTTGAGGCGGAATCAGGGTCACGGGTCGGCCCACCCTCCTCCCCCCCCGACAGCCCAGGTGTCCCCTGAGTTTTGCAGGGGAACGAGGCACAGCCAATCAGTAGTGGACACAGCCAGGGCTCATTTGGGTGGCCGGGAGTCACTTTTCCCTCAAGTCTGATCCAGGGAAGCATTAGTAATCTGCTACAGAGGTTTAAAACAGCAGGCGGTTTTGTTTTCTTATGTTTATAGCAGTGTTAAAAAAAAAAATCACACTTTTCCCCAAGATAGAGAAAATACAAAGGGGCGCTGCCCTCCATGCGCACCCCAGCTGCCGTCTGCCCACCCGGTGCCCCTCGCCCGCCTGCAGGGACGGCCTTATTACCGTGACACTTGCACAACTTTCTTATCCGCCTGGGCTGCTTGCCGTGTAGGTCATGGTTGGTCGTGGCTTTCTTTTTGGTAACAATGAACGCTTGAAAATGATGTCAAAACAAAAGGCTGTTTCTTGTTTCCTCCTCAGCATTGAAGCTAGTGCTGTGGGATGGTTTAACTGCTGCACAGAGACACCGGGGCGTTCGGCGTGGTCTGGGTGTCCTGTGACTTTTCCTAAACTGAGGCACGGAGAAGTTGTGAGTTGCTGGCTCTTGGTCCCGAGTTCAGCGGAGCTGAGGCAGAGGGTGAAGCTCCGCCTCTGAGCCCTGAGCGGGAGCCATTGCTGCTATATCGGCCAATCCGCACGGCCATTCCCAACTGTGTCCCCTCTCTCCCTCTGTCCCTCCTTCTTTACCTCTCCCTGTCTCCCCTCTTTCCTCCTCAGGTCTCCTGGATGGCGGGGGCGCCCCGGAGGCAGACGGCAGGGGTGCCTATGGCACCACACTCTCACCTGTGCAGGTAAGGTGCACCTGACTTCCAGGTCAGGACAGTCGCTTTGAGCTCCTGGTTCTGCCTGACCGATGGGTGGGTCAGTCATTTGGAGAAGGCGTCTTCGTTTTTTGAAGAGCGTGCTGTTTCCCACGAGTCTTGGGCAACCCAGAGCATTGTGCAAACCGTCCCCTCTCGAATCACATCCCTACACATCGCAGGTGTGGTCCTGGCCGTGGCCGGCAGGGCCCCACAGTGCTTTTGCTTCGGGACCGGGCTTGGGCAGGGCCGTGGGCATCTGTCCCCTGGTGGCCCTTTTCCAGGGCCTCCACGGACCCAGTTCTACTTTGAGTCCCGCCCCTCCCCCACCTGACACGTGAGTATCCTCAAGTCAGAAGCCTCCCAGCCCCCTCCTCTCATCGCTAGACAGCACTGCATGTACTTCCTTCAGGGAGACTTTGATCTCTCATGCTCCAAGCCCTCCCATGCATCGATCTTGGCCCAGCAGCATCCGTCATTGTCCCCAGGGAACCCAAGCTTAGATACAGCCATGAACAGGCAGCAGGGAGAGCAGGCGTCGGGGGTGGGTGTGGGAGGGAGGGAAGGGCAGCTGTGTTGCAGGCTCTGTTCTGCCCCCTTGGCTTGAATTCATGCCTGTTTCCAGAAACACGGTGGAGCACTATGTACCACGGAGGTCGGCAAGCCCCAGAGCAAAGAGTCTCCAAAGTATGAGATGGCTCGGGCTCCTGAGAAGCTGGCTTCTGACTCACCCAGGGGCAGTGGGCAGACGGGCTGGCTGGGCGGCGCTGGGCCATGCTTCGCTCAGGGACCAGGCTGTCGTGGCCCTGCCTCCCGCAACACACACCGTTTCCAAGGTTGCCATGGTAATCTTCTTTCCGGCCAGCCAGGAGAGGGAAAGGAGTGTGGTGGAGAGTCACCAAGGGGTTTGGGAACAGAGACCTTCCACTCAGGGTGCCATGCCCAGAGCACTGAGCTGCACAGGGATAGTGAGGAGTATTCTGTCATCGCAGGGGGCCTCGAGGCCATCAGGGGGCCCTTCAGGGCACGTGGCCAGCACAGAGCCCTCAGGGCTGAGGAGACTTTCCTGAGGGCAGACGGTGACTGAAGTGCTAATACCCTCAATCAGCAAGAAGTAGAAGTGAGATCTGAACTTGACTCTACTCTTCCCACAACTTGGAAGACCAGTGCCCCAGGGGACACTCAGCTGCTCTCTGTGGCTTGGCCTGGCCCTTGTGTCACAGGCGAAACAGAGGAAGCAGCATCGGCACAGGTGCGGGTGGGGCTGGGGGATGCTCAGGGCAAACTGCCAACCCCTTTCATTTATTTTCCTCCGGAGCCCCCAGGTCAAGGAGAGACAGGCAGGGTCATGCCCCGCAGTCCCCTTTCTTGGGTAAGTGAACGTGGTAGGACCGCACAGCACCCAGGGTGTCCTGTGCCGATGCAGGCAGAGAACCTGTCAGCGAGGGATCCAGGGATGCAGGAAGGAGGGAGGAGTGTCAGCTTTGAGCCAGACTGGGTGAGCCCGGGCCCATCTTGCCTCCTCCTCTCTGAAGCCTTGGGCGGGTGATTTTCCAAGCCACATTTCCTTATCTGTCTTATGGAGATAATGACGGGAGCCGTCCCTGAGATATTTGAGGACCAAGCCAGATTTCGCACAGAAGGGAGCTGGAAATGGTGGCATTCCTTATGCAATTATTCTCCACTGCAGCATCAGGAGCGTGTAAGGAGGCCCTAAGGATGAGCATAGGATGGGAGGGGGATGGGAAGGGGTGGGGAGTGGGTGGGATGGGAGAGGGATGGGGATGGGCAGAGAGCGGATGGGATGGGAGAGGATGGGGTGGAAAAGGGTGGGGAGGGGGCTAGGAGGGGGAGGGGCTGGGGGTGGAGAGGATGGGATGGATGGGGATGGGAGGAGGGTGGGAAGGGGTGGGGAGAGGGTGGGATGGGAGAGGGATGGGGATGGGCAGAGAGCGGATGGGATGGGAGAGGATGGGGTGGAAAAGCGTGGGGAGGGGGCTAGGAGGGGGAGGGACTGGGGGTGGAAAGGATGGGATGGATGGGGATGGGAGGAGGGTGGGAAGGGGTGGGGAGCAGGTGGGGAGCGGGTGGCAGGAGATGGCAGCTGTGCCTCCCCCCACCCGAAGCACACATACAACTGGGCGTGAGGCTCTGCCCCTCAACCGCAGTGTCAGTGTCTTCTGTTGTGTTTACTCTGGCTAATCACCGGCTCTGTCCGCAAGGTAACAGCGATCGGATCGGCGGGGATGCCCTCTAATGGTATAACAGACCCTATTCGTGGCCAGCATGGTAATGCTGAAAAGCACCAGGAGTTTGTGCCTTAGTCTTCCGGAAAAGACATTCAGGGTGCCCTAAGACACAGTTTCTTCTCAGGTAGCACTTGACTTGCCGTCAGGGTCAGACCAATTAGAAGATGTACCACCTGCACTTGGGTTTGTTCAGAAACAGCGGCTTGTCTACCCCGGAGCAGTTATAATTTGAACCCCACGTGGGTGTTTCTGTTTTACTTTCTAAGTAACCCAACCACCCGTGGCCACAAGGAAGCAGAAAGAGACAATAATTTCAAAGTGCCTGCACATAGAGAAGGGGCGCTGGGAAAATGTCGGAAACTCCCTACACCCGCTCCTTCTCTCTGGACCCCGGAATCCAGGCTGGAAGGAGATCTCCCTCCAGCAGGCAATGGAAGGGGCATTTTAAAAATATTAATTTTTTTATAAGTGAGTCTTAATTATTTTAGCATGGTTTTAGATTTACAGAGTAATTGAGCAGATAGGACACAGAGTTCCATGGACCCACCCCACTCCCACGCACTTTCCCCTGTTGTTAATATCGTGCACATTTGTTACGATTGATAACCATACCAGCACCCTATTATTCACCGGAGTCTGTAGTTTATATTAAGATTCACTATACCGGCTGCGCAGGCTCTGTGTTCGACGAATGTACAAAGTCGTGTATCCACCACAGAACAGCTTTATCCCCCGAATTCCCCTGTGTCAACGAGTCCTGTCTGAGAGCTGCACACACGGCGAGGGGCCAGCCGTGTGACTCACGCTGACCGAGCAGGGACAGGCTCCCAGAGAGAGCCAGTCACCTGCCTCCAGGGAAAGGAAGGGGCCGGCATTCCTGCGTCTCAGTGACCTGGACTGGATGCTTCCTCTCCAGAGTTAATTCTGACGTGTGTCCCTTCTTCCCCCACCTCTGTACAGCGTTCTCCGTGAAGCGTCCCTGTGGGCAGCCTGGGCTGTGTGTATGGCAGGATTGAAACCGCCCCACCATCAGGTCTTCTGAACTGACTCCTGGCCACTTCCGGTCATCCCTCTGTGGGCAGGATTCTGGGATGCCACCCACGCTTTGTGCCCTGGACCCTCAGAATCTCCTTGTTCTGTCCTCTGCCTCCCCTCCAAGTCCTCAGGCTCAGGGGCTGAAGCAGACCTAATGTCCACGGAACATCCACAGGTGCAGAAAAGTGCACTGGGGAAGCAGAGCATGCTGGGAGAATGCCCCAGGGGTCCAGCAGCCAGCGTGTGCTCTCCCCTGCCCCACAGTCTCTGCAGCCCAGGCATGCTGTTCCAGAAACTTCCTAACCTCCTGGGCAGCGGGGACAAGTGGAACCAAGCACTAATGGGTGACCAAGAGCGCACAAGACCTGTCAGCCTCCCTGTTTGAATGCCCTCCTGCCCTGTGGGTGTCATGTGGGCTCTCGTGAGCCCATGGCTGTGCCTTGCCCTCTTTGCCCTTTAGGACACGGGCTCATGGTCATTGTGACCATCGTCTTTCTAGAAACAGGCTGAGGCTGGTGAGCTAACTCTGGAGCAGCCAACACTGTGAATCAATCCCTGGTCTGCCCGCCTACCTCAGAACTTTCTATTCCTTTCCATGTGGGTGCAGCAGTTTCCAAGGGACCATTGTTGCAGTGGACTGAGATTTATTTCTAATAATTGTCCTCGTTTTATTCAACACGGACTCCTGGCTCCTTTCTCATCAGACACATGTGTCTGTGCATGGTACCCCACAGGTACCCCATGCAAATACAGATACGCTATCTTTGGACTTGCCTTCCCTCTTCCCTCACTCTGCTTGAGGTGGTGGTGTTTGACATCACTGGGCCAAGGGCCCCCCCGCCCCCCCCCCCCCCCACCGCATATGGTTGGCTCTCTGGAGAGCAGTGGAGGCAGGAAACCATTGAGTGCTGGGTTCTTAGTGGGAAGCATCGCCATGACCATCAACTTGGAACAGCTTGAGGAGCGATCTGATGTCCGTTAACAATCCGTGTTTGTGTGTGCAGAGGGGCTGAACTAGCTGGAGAAGGGAGCGCGTTATATGGAAGTTGGCAGAGATGTAAGAATAAGGCTTTAAGGCAATAACCCTGGAAGCCACGGTTTACCAGATGGCAAGGACTGATATTCAATTCACTACCCTTGAGGTATGGATTCATATCTGATGTCTACTGGACAGATGTCCCCAACCAGCAGGAAACCAGATGAGAAGTCAGAGTGTGCATACAGAGGAGAATGCACTCTCTCTCTCTCTCTCTTTCTCACACACACACACACACACACACGCTATAACATGGGTGAATCTTGTTAATGTTATACCCAGTGAAAGACTCCATACTATATGATCTCCTTGATGTGAGACGTCCAGTAAAAGCATATCTGTAGAGCCACAAGCAGGTCACTGGTTGCCTGGGGCTGGGGGCCGGAACGGGGATTAGCTATAAATGTGCATGAGGGCTCTTGCTGGGGTGATGGAGATGTTCTAAAACTGGATCGTGATGATGTTTGCACAACGTGGCAAAATTTGCTAAAAATTATTGAAGTGTATGCTTAACATGCTTGAATTTTATGGTGTGTTGTTTCTGCCTCAGTAAAGTTGTTTTTTAAAAAAGTCAGCGCACGCGTCAGATTCCACAGTCTGAACAGGGCGAGGCTGCCCGCCTCTAACACATGGAACAAAATTCTCTGGGATTTAGAGGACGTGTGGGCAAAGCTGTCTGTTGCCTGGTAGGCAGTCTGCTTGAGTCACACCTGCCTGGCCTCCTAAAGGAGGCGCTTTCTAGGAAAAGGGAGCCAGAGAAAGGTGGATCTACAGGAAATTCGCCCAAGCGAGCGCGAGCGCGGTTACTGGGACAGAGCCATGCTGAGAGGGCAAGGGGGGTGAAGGGAGGGGAGGAAAGAGGAGGAGGAGGAGAGAAGGAGGGGAGGGGAAGAGACGGCGGGAAGAGGAGAGCAGGGAGGGGAAGGGAGGGAAGGAGTGCTTCCTAAGGGAGTCGGGCGGAGAGGTTTTGCCTTTTTTTGGGGGAATCACATACATCATCCCAGCAACAAAAAAGGTCTGATTAAAGATCGAGCAAAGCAGACGAAATGTAAGGACGCCTTAAAAAGGCGTTTCCTTTGGGATGCGTTGGCAGAGCTGACTGTCAGGGCTGCTGATGCCTGGGGAGCCGGACGCAGCCAGGATGCTGTGAAGGAAATGGGCAGGTGGGAAGAGCCAGCCGGGAGTGAGCTTCTGAGGGCAGGGCTAGCGGTGGACCAGTGGCTGTGTCACTGCTTGGATTTAAGGCCAGGGAGTGTGTTCAAGCTACGCCCCTCCCTTGGAAACGCCGCTGTAGCTCTGATCACACACACACGTGCTTTAGCCACTCGCCAGCAGGAATTTCCAGCTGAATCCAGATAGCCCTACAGCGGCTAGCGGCTTTCTCCCATCCTGCGCCGGGACAAAGGGGTGGCCCCTGTGACTGAGCAGGGCCTCCCGGTCGGATCTGCATGGGTTTATTATTATTTATTTATTATTTGCATCACATTTATTATTGTTTTATTTATTTTGAGACAGAGAGAGTGCAAGCAGGGCAAGGGCAGAGAGAGGGGGACAGAGGATCCAAGCGGGCTCTGCGCTGTCCGCACAGAGCCCGACGCGGGGCTCAAACTCACAAACAGTGAGATCGTGACCTGAGCCGAAGTTGGGCACTCAACTGACTGAGCCACCCGGGCGCCCCAAGTCTGCATGAATTTAGATGCCGCAGGGAGCCTCTCTGCCTCTGTCCTCCCGAAAATGGGCTAATTCCCGCAACTGCCGGATGGAGCTGTGGGGACGCAGAGGCTCTCAGGCAGAGTGTCGGGCCCACAGACACATCCGCCCTGGACGTTGGCCTCGCCGGGAGCCCACACGCGGTGGACGCTGCTCTTGCCCAGACAGCAGCTCCTTCCCTGCTTCCGGATTTGGGGAGCTTTGCCGTGTCTTGACACTTGTACAAAGGGACGTGTTCTGCTTTTCCTCTTGAAAATTACCATTCCAGTGTGTTTGTTGACATCAGGGATGAGAATAAACATAAGGTAGAAACTGACATTATGTGCAAGCCGATCGAGACCTCTTCTTTCCTTTCATTTCACTTTCTTTTATTCTCTGTCCTCTGTCGGCGTAGTGAGCTCCGTCCATGTGGGTTTGGGCCTCACTCCGGCATCTGGAGCAGAAAGTGTGTTTCCAGTGACTTTGCAGGAAGCTGGGTGAGGGGCCGCACCCCAGCCAGAGATCTTCTTGGGCTATCGGCATCACCCTAGCGTGTGGGAAGAAAATCCTTCTTGAAGGTGCAATTATTTAAGCACAAGGTACAAATGCAGGGGTATTACTACCTGCTGCTTCGCGGGCGTCAATGCGATCGATCGATCGCTAACTGCTATCTCGTACCTGCTGAGCCAGCTCTGAAGAGAGGATCGCCGACCGACCGCTGGCTACAACAATAGCGTTTCACATGAAAGGCCTGTGAAGTTGTTTTTTTTTTTTTTTTCCAACTAAATAACCATTTGAAGCTATATATGAGGCTTTAAATAGACACTTGGAAACTTTATCCTCTGGGGTAGCCAATTTCACAATGGTGGGTTCTTTTTTTTTGTTTGTTTACCAATTGATCAGATTCTTTTTTTTCAAGACGATACTCACTTTCAAATGATATTCTCTTGACACGCAGTGGTTTCAGCCACATAATTCAGCTGCATTTATGTTGTAGCTGCTAGGAAAAGCCCAACACGCACACAAGGACTCTCCCAGGTAGTAAGATGTGAGGGAGGGTCTGTTTGAGGCCACCACTCTGCACTGAGAATTCTCGATGCCCATCGCACGTGCCAAGGACCCCGGTGCTCAGCTCGCACTAAGAGTGAGCGCCTGGGATGCCCCGGACCCGTTTGTGTTCCAGGGACCTGATTCCCTCCTTTATAGGGTGAAGAGGTTCAGAATGCCTCCCCGAATTATGACACTGGCATATTTTAAGCTGAAGACAATTGAAAAACAGCAGACACAGAACGAGCTCTCTGCCCACCCTGGCCTGAGAGCAGAGTGTGTGCCTTGTGAGGGTGCTGCCCCCCCATTACCAGGAGCCTCATCACCCCACCCCCCAGGTGGGGTCCTTGCAATCCCACCTCCAACTACCCTCATCTGCCAGCACTCTCCCCCACAAACCTCCTCCCAGTTTGCTACTCACCCCTAAAGCCCTAGAGCCTAAAGCCCTTTTCCTTTGTGTTGTCACTTCTCTGCAATTTCTTCTGTTAAGGCGCCAGACAAGCCCAGTTCGAAGCCCCCTTTGTCACGCATCCCTGGGTTCTGTAAGGTGGGTGCGGGATGTACACGTTAATACAGCACTATCTGGTTTCTCTGGTAAATCTTTTATTAGTCTAGCTTGTAGGCCTTGGCCAGTGAATCTAGAAAGGGAGAAGGAAAAAGGTTTTCTCCTCCCCTACAGGGGCCCATCGGCCAACTTGACCTGTGGGTTAGGAACAAGGTTATACAAAGAATTCACTTAGAGAAATCAGTCAGACAGAGAGAGACATATACTGTGCGATCTTATAGGTAAAATCTAAGAAAGCCAAACTCAGAGAAGCAGAGAGTAGACCGGTGGTTCCCAGGGACTTGGGGGAGGGGGGTGGAAGATGTTGGTCAAAGGCTGCGAACTTCCAGTTATAAGATTAACATGTTCTGGGCATCTACTGCGCAGCGTGGGGACTGTGGTTAATACGGTATTTCACACTTGAAAGTGGCTAAGAGAGATCTTAAATGTTCCCACCACAAGAAAGAAATGGTGGGGCGCCTGGGGGACTCAGTCGGTTAAACATCTGACTCTTGACCTCGGCTCAGGTCGTGATCTCACAGTTTGTGGGTTCAAGCCCCACGTCGGGCTCCATGCTGACAGTGCAGAGCCTGTTTGGGATCCTCTCTCTCCCTCTCTCTCTGCCCCTCCCTCTGCTTGTGCACTCTCTCTCTCAAAATAAATAGATACACATTAAAAAAAAAAGAAATGGTAATTACATGACACGATGGAGGTGTTACCTAACATTATAGTGGGGATCTGGTTACAATAGATGAGTGTGCCAAGTGCACGTACCTCAAATACACAGTGTTACATGTCGCTTACATCTCAGTACAGCTGGGAAAAAAGAACCCATTTCCTCATGAGAAGATGTGGCCGTCCTGTTGAGTTTGCTCACCACACACTGACCGATGTTGCTGACGTCTGTGTTCCTGCCATCAGGTGGTGTTTTCAGGGGTCTGGTGTGTGGCTGGTTCCATGTGTCATAGACCTGGAGAGGTGTGTGTGTAGGTACATGCATGTGTGTATGAGTTCGTGTGTGCCTGTCTGTGTGCATGTCTGTGTGCGTCGGTAAGTACAAAGCCATTTGGGGAAAAGTTCTTTGCAAATATAACACATGATTAACTCGTTAGCACTTAGGGGTTTTAAAGTATTTTTTTTTTTAATCTTTATTTATTTTTGAGAGAGAAAGACAGCGTGTGAGCAGGGGAGGAGCAGAGAAAGAGGGAGACACAGAATCCAAAGCAGGCTCCAGGCTCTGAGCTGTCAGCACAGAGCCCGACACGGGGTTCTAACTCACCAACGGTGAGATCATGACCAGAGCTGAGGTCGGACGCTCAACCGACTGAGCCACCCAGGGGCCCCAGCACTTAGGGGTTTTAAAATCAAGCTTTCTTTCTGAAGTTTTTTATAACAAGGAGGCAGGGCTGATGGGTCTGTTTCCCCGTTCCCTAGCATTTCCCCAGCCCCTGGTGTGAGGACAGGCGTGGGCCAAGGGAGGCAGACACGCTCAGAGCCGCATCCTGCTGTGTCCGTGTGTTGACCTGGCAGAGTGGAGGGAGGTCGGGGTGACGTCCTAATTACTGAAGCAAGGACAAGCGTGTGATGAAGGGGATGTGCCCAGGATGCCACCGGAGACCAGAGACAGTTACAGCGTGGCTCAGTCCTTCCAGCGAAGCGGCCTGGAGGGTCTCCGCTCACAAATGTGCTGGCGCACGTGTGCAACCTTCTTCCAGGAAGCTGCCCGAGAATGTGCCCTGAGCGTGGAGAGCCTTATCAGGGTACGGAGGAGGGCGCCTTAGACGGTCAGCCGTGTTCCGTCTTGAGAGGCTGTGTGCACGGACGGTCATGCTGGGACCTATAGTTGGCCTTGGGGCGTGGGGGCTGGGGGAGCGCGTGGCTGTGCGCGTCTCTGGGGTGTGTGTCTGTGTGTGGGCTGGCTCACGTGGGGGCAAGGTTACGGGTCCCTTCTCCTTCAGACTTCTGTCGTTCTGAAACGTGCGTCTGTCCCCGGACAAGTGATGGGCGGATCACAGCATTCCCAGCCCACGGGAGCAGCGCGGGCACTGGGCTGATTCCAACGCCCTCTTCTCGTCAGCGGTGAGACTTACAGCAAGAACCCTGAGTCCGGCACGGTTCATTAGCTGCTGCAGTTCTGGAGCTTTTTTCTTTTTAACGCTTTCAAGGTTTAACTCCTTTGAACTTTGGATTCTTGTTATATAGAAACAAAGAAATGTATAGATGCTTTGCTGTCAGGATCCGGGAAGGGACCTGGGGAGGAGACACCGGGTAGGTTCTTTCCCAGAGCAAGGGCGTGGGTTGCCCCACCGTCATACACTGGAGATCTGCCTCCAGAGGTAACATGGGGGGACCCACAGGATCACGATCGTCACCCGCAATCCAAGCAGCAGACCATCTTTGGGAAAGACGCAGCGGGAAAGCCAGCGGAAGGCGCTGGGAAGCCGCATGGGCCCAGGAGGGCTCCCTGGGTCTGGGCCCGTCCTTACTCTCCCGCAGCCCCTGTGGAAAGGCCGTCCAGGGAGGCTTCCCCAGCGAGGAGTGAATCTGGTCTCTACCTGGTGGCTCTCTTGGAAAGCTGGGTCCCAGGAGGTCCAGTCCTGCTGCTCCTGGGGCCGCTGAGGGGATCCTTCTCTTTGCCGGGGGCAGGTGCAGTGGGCTGGTGACCCGGGTGGTCTGTGCCTGATCGCTCAGAGCAGGTGCTTCAGACCTCCCACACCTAGCGCCTCTGCCTGCGGGCGCAGCTCGCCTGTTGGGGACGGCTCCGTGCGAAACAGAAGTGGTCGTGGCCTCGTGGAAAGTGACCAGGGCATTCTTCTATCCAAGCCGTCGCGGAGCTGGCCACAGGCCCCCCAGGAGAATGGCCACAGGCGTCTGCCGGGGAGTGCTGGCCAGGCCCCAGGAGGGTGCAGTGTATGTTTCATTTTTTACGTTGATCTGCCAGGTTGATCCAACTTCCTGACCAACTCGTCTTTCAGAATAATGAAAATATGTGAAGTGAAGTCTCTTCCACAGCACAGCAGTTGTAACCATAGCTCTTTAAGATAGTGGAGGTGATGTATTCCCAGGGAGGAGCTCAGAGAAAGGAGGTAAATTGGAACAAGAGGGCCGGACCCTGCTTCGTGGGCAGTTTGCAAACAGCTTACGATGTGCGTCCCTGGCGGGAGAGGTGAGGTGGGTGGTCATGGTGCACCTGTCTGGCTTCCCCTGAACGCGGCAAACCCTCCCGGAGAGCGAGGTGGGCCCCCCGGGAGCACAGCTGGGGTCTGTCGGGCTCCGGCGGCCGGTCCCTGCCCGGTCGTCCCAAGCACCTTCCCCACCGCGCTCCGCAGCCGTGCCGTGAGAAGCCCTCCTCTCAGCCCAGAATGGCTGTGGTGCCTGCCAAGTGGCCACTCGAAGGGCAGCTGTTACCTAGTCCCCGGTGCTGGCCTTTCCTCACCCCTGTCCGATGCTCTCGACCTGACCCTTCTCAGCCTCCAGCATGCGGAGGCCTGTCCGGATCCCTGGCCTGAGGCACACCGGGTGGACGCGTCCACGTTTCCGGTTATGTGGTCTCTGCGGCCCGTCACAAAGGACCCGCTGACAGACGCAGGGAGAGCAGATGTTCCCGTGTGGGTGGTGTCTTGGGGTGGCCATGTAGGGGTAACCGGCCTCCAGTGGATTCAGGCCGTGGCAGGTGCCCTCGGCCCCACACTCAGCCTGCACCCCCTGGGGGCTGCCCTCAGGAAGGCGCTCCTTGGTGCTCTCTTCCTGCCTCTGCGATGATCCCCAAAGACACCGACACAGAGCCTGCGACTGTCTTGGGTCTATCGACAAGGGATTCGAATGACCTACTTTAGAGCCCAAGCTGGACACTGACCTGGAGTGAGATGTGAGCTCCCCACTCGTGCTCCTGTGGGACTGGACAGAGTGGCCCCTGTGGGAATGTTTAATTGCCTTTCGTGATTGGGCCAATATCTGCTGAGCGCGTCCGGTCAGCCAGGGCGTTTGCAGACGTGGGGGGCACAGCAGTGGGGCAGCGTCAGTGCTGGTGGGGCTGGCGTGGCGGGGTTGACGTGGTGGGGCTGGCACGCCAGGCCCTGGGTGGCTGCAGGGTCAGGGTCATGGCCGCTCAAGCCAGGGGTGCAGAGCACCGGCCTTTTATGGCCCCATTTGAAAACAATCCCCAAGTCGTGCTTCTGCATTGAAGTCATTTCATTTGTGCTCTAAATCTGATTGTATTCAAATCGACATCCTTAGGGCTGTGTCCCTCTCCTGGAAGGAGAAATGGAGTGATTAAGAAATAAGATGGACATTTTTACCTTAAAAACGCCTCCACAAATACTTCCTGGCGACTCCACGCACAGGACTTCAGCTCGTAGGCTTGTGTGGGGGACATGCTCCTCTGTAAAAACAAAGTGAATTACAGCTAGCACTCCAATTTACCAAAACAGATAGACCGCTACGTTGACCTGCAGCGGATTGTTCGCAAATGAATACTACAGTGGAGAGAACTCATCTGTCTCCACCTTCCCTGAGACTCACCGATAAGCCATAAATCCATTAGGAGAGCCTTTCCTCTGTCATTTACAGCCGAGGATCCGCGGCGTTCGGGGATGGTGTTCCCGGAGACGTGATTCATGTGGGGTGTATCATCAGGAGACAGCCGTCTTCAAGTCCCATTTTAATTTCCTTATGATCTGGGTAATATTTATCGTACAAACAAATGGAAACCTGTGCATATTTATGGGAGGTCTCAGAGCTTTTCGTGGGAGCGGCTGCATAAATCCGTGCGCTCGGAAAGGTTGGAGACAAGCAAAGTCCGGCTGGGCAGGGATCTCAGACATCACTTTCAATTAAAATGGAGTCGAGCAGAGCTGGATTACAATCATTCCTCATGTTTACATCGACTCCCGAGGCAGGGAGGGGAGCTAAGCTCCCCGTTCTCTGTCTCGTCAGGCTCTTTGCTGAAAGAGCGGACACGTCCTTTTGGGGAATTTAAGGGAAGCGTGGCCTTCCCGCAGCCCTTTGTTTCCAGAGGGTGTGGACCGCAGGAGGTGGCCACCCCGGAAGGCTCGAGCAGGTTCTCTCCTGGGGGCTTAGGGCCCAGCTCCACCACGGGCGGCCACGTGGAGGCTCTTGGGCAAAGCAAGTGCGAGACGGCAGCGGAAGGAGTCCGGGTGGAAACTTCCCTCTGAAACACATGGGTCACCCGTCTGGAGCAGGGTGAGCACGAGGCCTGTGCTGCTCCCCCCCCCACCCCCACCCCAGAGGTCACCCCGGGTTCCCAGAAAGGCAGGGCTGGGAATGATGCCCTTCTGGGTCATCCCAGACAGAGCAGGTGGCCTGCCTGGTCGCACAGAAGCTTCATCTCAGGGCTGGGAGTGGAGCCTCCTTGCCTCCTAATCCTGCAAACTTGTCACATTCTCAGCGCGTTTCTCTAGAGATGTCTGATTGTTGAGATGACCCACGCGGGAACTGTACACGTGGGGGAAACAATGCACCGCCTCCGGTATGCCCACCACCTGCACTGAGCATCTCTGGGGACCAGCGTGTCCCCTCGGGCAGCTCCCGCCTCTCCACGGGGATTTAAGGAGAAACAGCTCAGTGCCCCCAGTTTCGCACCCCAGGGATACACCCCAGGCCCCACTTCCTGGGCTTGAGCCCGGTCCTGAGGACTGTGCTCAGGGAGCCCAGTGGAAAGTCTACTGACTGAGAAAGTCGGAAGCCTTTCCGAGCACAAGCCAGTGGAGCTGAGGTAAAAGCATAATAAATTACTCAACTCTGAAAGTGTTGCAATTAGGCTGGGGAGATTCACTTCGTGTCGGAAAATTGAACAAAAAAATATCAAATTTTGAATATAGAAAAGGGGAAAAAAAAAAAACCCCGTCACTGAATAAACGAAACAAAGTGGCACTCTTAATCAATAGCATGCCTAGTTCAAAACCCAGTTAGCTCTATAAGAATGAAGGGGGTGGGGGCGGGCAGTGGTGCTCACGCCACAGCCTTATTTAAACAGCGGCATTCATCTGGAGGAAACAAGCCACTGCATTCAGAGGTAATTAATTTAGTAATTAGGAATAGAAATCACCAGCTCTTAGCAATCAAGGGTGTCTGTGCCTTAAGAGAAAATTTTGTGTTCTTATAGAAATGTGTCCAGGAAAATTGGAAAGATACAAGGGCAATTTCCTTTATAGTTATAACTAGAAAATATCTCTAAACTCTTGCAATCACATATACCCTGCGTGTAACGCTCTTTCGGCATGACTGGCTTATCTTGACTTTCTCTGATAAGAGAAAGAGAAAAACTGATAGGAAAGAGAAAAACTGGTTACAAGGGAATTTGTGTTGATTTGTCTTTTTGAAACTACTGACTGTCATCTTTACTGCACTGAACCTAATGTGTCCCTGTGGGGAAGAAGAGACACTCGTAAGGAAAGGGCGGGCGAGGGTGATGGCCGGAAAGAGAGCGCCATCCATTCAGGGTGGAAGAGGCTGTCAGCCCGTTAGCTTGCCTGTCTCACCACACTTAGTACCTGCAAGAACACATTTGTCTGGGGCAGCCTCTGTCTCAGAGCGCGGGCTCCTGGGGGAAAGCCGGCGAGTAAGCCATTTTCGGGCTCTCGTGGCCTCGAAACATCCATCAGGGGAGACCGGGAGACAGGTCTTTACTCTCAGGTGATGGTGAGTCTCCAACATGCATAGAACAGCACTGAAAATGCAATCAGGGCAGAGGAAAGTGTGAGGAGGCTGGCATCAGCTTCCACCTGTTCTGCCCACCTGGACGAAAGACAGATTGGCTTCCCCGTCAAGCACGTGCAACGTGCACCAAGTTCTGGGGAGGAGGGATGGGTCGGCGCGGCCCCTCGGCACGCTGGTTGGGCTCCTCGAATATCATCTCGTTATCTGGCAGTAGGCTTTTAATGAAATAAAGTATACGTTGCTTCTCAAGTTGGATGAAAATATGGAGCCCCCATTGCTGTCTGCAAGGCATCACTTGATTAGCATGATAAAACACAGTACTGCCTTACATCTGTCAGCGCGCATATTCCTGGGGAAGTAATTACACGGTACCCAAGGATGTGGCTTAGTGCTTAATACAACTGCTTTCTAGGTCATGATGAAGACTGTGGCATCGATTTACTGCTCTCCCCCTTCGTGATGCCAAACAGCACTAAAAACGAAGTTTGAAAAGTGTTTTAAAAACATGAATTTTTAAAGAGAGAATAGTACTTTTTAGATTAAAATACCCTCGGCCTCTGTTTCGCTATATAGCACGAGACCTGGTAGCTGTCCTTAAAACCATTTGGAGAAAAATCAAAATTATCTTCCCACAATGTTTTGTTCCATCCCGTTTTTGGTGTTTAGGCCATCTAACCACCCTCAATTTTGCATGCTTCTGGGAGAGAAAGAAAATCAAAGTTGTGCCCGATTATCTGATGCCACCATTTTTTAGCCTCAAGTGATATTTATTAAAACATCCTCGGTAGGCAAAATTTGGGCTCCCACTCTGCTTTTGCTTCTGCCTAGCTCTGTGGATATTGACAAATTATACCCCTTTCCCTGCGTCAGTTTGCCAATGTATCAAGTTGGGATAATACGGCATCACCTTGTGAGATGGCCGTGGGAATTGAATGAATACGCTTGAAACACTTAGCACAGAAATGACACTTCAGAGAAGCACCAGGAATAATTGCCATCGTTATGTCCTTTTTCAGCATGTCCTTATTGAGCATCTGGTGTGCCGGGCGCTGTTCTAGGTGTTAGGGTTGCTGTATCCAAGGAAACAGCATGGTAGCTGCCCTAATAGACCTTATGTTCCTTGTAAAGATAGGGAAGAAAACAGGAAAAATAAACAAGATGTTTCTGAATGGGAGCAAAACTCTAAGGAGAAGGGAAGAGATGGTAACAAAGCACGGTGACGGACACTGGGTACCCACGGATGGATGGTCGAAGAAACCTCATAAAGAGGGGGCTTTAAACCAAGACACGAATGATGAGACGGGACAATGTGACTGAAGGGCATTTCGAACAGAAACTCGCAGACCCAGAGGAGCTGGGGTGGGAATGAGCTTGACTTCTTTTAGCAAAGGAGAGAAGGCTTATGATCTTAGGGCTGGAACATCACGCCTGCTGTGTGCAAGTCTGAGATGGGGTTTCAGAAGCAGGCAGAGGTCATGCTATCTGGACCCTGTAGGCATGGTAGGGAGCTGAATTCAATCCAAGTGGGATGGTGGAGGCATCGTGGTGTTTGAACGCATGATTTGTGCTCAGATTTTTAAGCTTGCTGTTGCTGCTGTGTGGGACGAGGGGACAGGAGAAGGGAAGTAGACAGGACAGGGAGGAAGGCGGTGGGTCTAGTGATGGAGGGGAGGATGGAGATTCAGGACTCACTGTAGGCTGACAGAACCCACATGAGCTGCTGATGGCTGAGATGTGGAGCTGCTGGCAAGGAGGGGACCAAGCACGACCCCTTGGCTTGGAGTTTCAGGCCTGGGTGGCCCGGTTGCCAGTGCTGAGATTGGGGAGCATCTCCTGCGATTGCTCTTTTTCACTGCCTCTGCCTCATCAGGATGTAGGCAGCATCAGCAGGGTGATGAGGGCCAAAACCTTCTTGTATTCAGTTCAGAAGAAATTAGAGGCACTGAGGACAAATAGCATTTTTGGAACTGTTCTGGGAAGGCGGGGGGTGATGGGGCACAGCTGCAGGAGAGCGGAGAGAAGTTTACCCCTTGTTTACAATTACAGAAGTAGGGCCGTGTTTATGTGCCAACTAGAAGGCCCAGGGGTGAGGGCCAGTGCTCAATGCTGGGGGGTTGGCGAGAATTGCTATGGCAGTGTCTTGTGTGGGGGCGGGTAGGACTTCCCGCACGACAGAAGGGCCTGTGCTTTGCAACTGGAGGGTAGGTAAGGTACGTGGGCACAAGTTCAGATGGATGGGCAGATGTGGTGGGAGGCAGTGAAAATTCAGTTCTGATTGTTTCTACCTTCTTGGTGCAATAGGAAGCAAGGTCAGCCGGATGTGCACATGGCAAGGGGGGGCAGGCATTGAGTATTTCAGGAGGCAGTATGAGTTTTGGAGAAGGGTATAGGATGCAGGCAAATAATATGCCATGAAAAAATATTGAGGATTTCTGGACAGCATCAGGGTGCTCTCGGTGGCAGTGAACTTGGATTCAGAGCCAGTTAGTGTGGGCGTGTGTTTTCTACAGTTACATTCAGTGAGGCAGGCAGTTGACATAGAGCAGGCAGAGAACTGAACTTACCTGGGTTGTAATTTAGCTAAACAGCACAGCAAAGATAGGGAGGGAGGAGGGATTTGGGCATACGCACTGCAGTGACTGTAAAACTTAACCAAGGATTTTAGTTTGAGTAAGGGGCAAAGTGTGGACATTTGGATGGGAGATAACAAAGCAGTGGTAAAATTAGAGGGCTGAAGGGGCACCTGGGTGGCTCAGTCGGTTAAGCGTCTGACTTCAGCTCAGGTCATGATCTCACAGCTTGTGAGTTGGAGCCTCGCAATGGGCTCTGTGCTGACAGCTCAGAGCCTGGAGCCTGCCTCGGATTCTGTGTGCCCCCCTCTCTCTGCTCCTCTCCCACTCATGCTCTGTCTCTCTGTCTCCTTCAAAAATAAATAAAAACATTAAAAAATTTAATAAGAAAATTAGTGGGCTGAAGATGGCAATGAGGTGGGGGGTCGTTGGAATTGGGAGAATGCAAGGAGGAGCTAAAGGTACTTGTCAGAGAGATGCTTGAACCTGAAATGCACCTCAGTGATTGGTGGTGACACATGCTGGGGTGCCAGTAAGAGTGAGTGATGAAGGCATACAGGGTGGAGGACAGAGTCACTGCAGGAGAGGAGGTCCATGCAGAGAAGAGACAGGAGGTTCAAATTCCAGTGGGAACAGTAGGAAAAATGTAAATCAGCCCATACTGGCATGGTTATCTCAGAACCCATGGACCCCTGCAATGTGCAAATGGCTGTTCCTTCATTGAAAAGTGATCAACAGGGCTCTGGTGTTTGCTCTTTAAACAGTGCACCCACACCCTTCCAGCCCCACTCTGTACATCTAACAGTCCTGGATAATTTCTCCAAATTTGACACATCCCTCTGGAACTTTCCTCTGCCCCTATGTGTAAATGCAGTCAGCCCAACCCAGTCCTCTTTTTGTGAGTGAGGCCACTGCCATGCTCTGAGCTCCTGGAGAGTCTAGGACATCTGATATCGGTTCCTGTTCACCTATAGCTGACTCTCTCAGCCCTGTTACTCCTGCTTGACCAATAACCCTCCAATGGCCTTTCATCCGCCATGACATGACCCAGCCCATCAGAGCTCAGCTCATTTCCTAACCACAGCACATCCCGGTATATCCTCAGATAACACCCTGGTGTGCATACCTCTGTCCATAATCCCGTGGCCCGTTTCATTCCCTGAAGTTGAAGTGAATCTCTGGTGGCTGATCTGGAACCACATGATGAGTTAGTGTCTGACCTGAGACTAGAACTTTATTCTCCCAAATGTGAACCCTAAACCTTGTATCGTCCTTGACAGGTAGAAACTCAAACATCCAGTTATTTAAATAATGATGATAAGTATGAATCCTGATGCCAAGCAGTGTCTTCCTGTGACTTTTTCATGAACAGTCAGGATATCTGTGAGCAGCATCATGACTCCCAGTATTTCACACTTAGAGAAAAAAGGACAAAGGTATAATTTTTGCTAATGGATTATTATATTCTACTTACATATCTTTTTCTAATTATTATATCCATAAAAAATTATTGCTCCAAATCATGACATGAGATTCCTTTCTGTGCAGGCCTGAGCAATTTGCCAAGCCATCTGGGCGAGTGATTTAATTAGTGCCACCACTCCAACGTTAATGAGGCCAGGGTGGATGGGAGCCCCTCCACAGTACTCGTCGAGTTGCCTCTGTGTTCCAGCTATATTTGCAGGATGAGGATTTCTGGTAGGAGCCCGAGGCTCTGTGCAGGCTGGTGTATCAGTCACACAGCTCAAGGGTTCAGTGCACTGTACGTGGGTGCACAGAGCAGTCATGAGAGGAGGAGAATGTGGGAGGACTGTGGTGGTGCCCCTTCAAAATGCAGGATTTTGACCTTAGGTCTGATATGCCCTCAGGAGGCAGCAGTGCCTAATGGGAAAGGCCCAGTTTTTGTGTTGGACAGACTTGGGCTCAAAGCTCAGCAGATGGGAAGTGGAAGGAGAATCATTATACTTTGTGTAAAAACATCATCAGGGAGTACAGGGATCTGCTTCTAAAAGATGTAGCTAAATGAAGTTTCAGGACCAGGGACAGCGACCCCATGATTGAGCCCTCCTCATGGCCGCATCCTTCATGCCTTAGTCTTAGCACGCTATTCTAAGGGGAACTGGGACTCGGTAAACATTTGTAGGATGGATGAATGAATGTGTGAATGAGTTAGATACACTGTGCAACATCCGTATCCAACAAATCATAACCGGAGGACAAGCAGTGCCTAAAATTTGCCTTTTATGATTAGGAACACCCAAAGGAACTGGGTTTATTTATTCTTTCATATGCTCACTCTCCCAAGAAATATGTATTGAGTGTCTACTATGTTAAAGCTCCATTCTATGTGCTGAAAATACAGAAGAAAACAAGAGACCACATCTCTGCTCTCATGTGGCCTCCGTGTTTAGTGAACGAGACAGACATAAATTGATGAAGCAATAAATATATGATAGGCACTGCAAAATGTTTAGAGGACAAATAAGGCAAGGGCAGGCAGATATAAAAGAAAGCATTATTTTAAGTAGGGTATTATCTGGCAGGGCACCAGCAGGGCAGAGAGGGCAGCCTTGGAGGGTTTAACTAAAGATGCTAGTGAAGGGATTATTAACAGAGCTGTGTGAAGGGTTAAGGGAGCCCAGCAGCAATGATGGAGCTCCTGAGACTGGAAACAGCATTGGCCATTTGCATCTTTAGACACAAGGAGGCAAGAGAAAAGAGCAGTGTTTCCAGAAACTGGAAAGAGCCATAGCCGTGGAAGCAAGTTGGCCCAATGGTGGCAACAGTCACACATCCATAGCCAGAGCCAATGAGAGGGAACAAGGGCCAGGGCTACAGAGACCTAACTTGGCTCTCCTCACTCTGAATCTCATGCTGATGCCTTGTTGGCTGAAACCAACCGGAAGCCAAGTGTTTTGACCTAAGTGATTGGAGGAAGAGAGTCCTTATTTCTCAAGTTGGGGCATACTGCAGGAGAGCTATGGGGACAAATCAAATATTCATTTCAAGCTATCTGTTGGTCACAGAGGTGGAAATGCTGAGGGCCATCAGGTCTATAGGTGTAGAGGTTAAGAGAGGGCAGAGCTGGCATTCTACAATTGGGAGTTCATACAGAAATGGCATGCAAAGCCATGGCACTATACACAATCACCCGGGGCATGAACACAGGCAGAGAAGGGAAGAGGTTCCAGGTGGATCCTGAGTGCCAGCTGGATGGGGAGGGTCCAGAGCACAAGAACAAAGGGCTGTGATGCGGGAGAAGGTCCCTGAGAGATCTGGAGCTGGGAGCCGAGGGCAGATGGGGAGGAAGGAAGATGTAATCAGGGCTGGAGATGTGGGTGGTAGACTGATGAATGAGGTAAGGGCTGAGGAATAAACATAGATTTGGCAACAAGGGAAGGCTCTCCTGGCCTTGACAAGAGTAGCCGGAATAGCATTTCATTAATGTCTAACGTATCTGTGTGAAAGAATAGCAGGGCCCAGAGTCTAACAGGTGAGTCCCCGAGAGCCCTGTGGATGGGACCCCTGCCCCACCCCGTTCATGGAAGACGGCGAACCGTGCCAAGACTCCTCAGAGCTCCCTGCTCCCTGTGGTGGGAACGCCAGCCCCTCTGTTTCCCTCCCGTGTGGCTGCACCTTCCGGGGCCACATCCAGCGTTCACTCTCCAGATGCCAATTGAATGAGGCAACACGTGCCATTTGCTGCTGTCCTAAGTGGAAGAAGCACCAAATCACCTTTGAAGTACTGAATTTGTGGATTTAATTTGAATGTATAGATTTACATGTTGATCATTTATGAGTGTCCATTTGCTCCTCATGGAAGTTTCTGGCACCTAACAGACAGGGAGTTTCAGAATTTTAAATGCGCCAGCAGGCAGGCACACGTGTCTAAGTCATGTTGTCTCCTTTACTAATAAATCTGTAAACGCCTGTGTCCTGGTCCTCATGTGGGTACAACCAGGTAGACAGGTGAGAGAGGGCTGCATTCCTGGCTGCAAGAGACCACGGGCTGTTGGTGACCAGGGGTCGGCTCTCTTGTAGATCTCTTCCAAATCCGACAGATGGTGGGATGGGCCATTTGCTTCCTGAAGTGCAATTCCTTCAAGGTCTTAAAATCAGGTGCTAAAATATATGGCAGCTTCTGTCTTCTGCCTAATGAATTTGAGTTCATAAAATTGCCTGGGTAAAAGCAAGCCGGCAAACGTTTAACCGTCAGCCATTTAGTGGCCGATGACTAGCCAGAGCCAGTGGGGTGTGGACACCATTTCGAGGGGCGGGGGGTCAGGGAGCGGGGAGAGGACAGACAGGGAGAGCTGGCGGTCCGGGCTGCTCCCTGGTCAGCTTCTCCTACAGGGCAGAGTCATCTCCAAAGCTTAGGGAGGAGGGGGAGGCGTGCCCACCCGGACGGGAGGCACTGGGGACCGGAGCTTGGGTGGGGCTCTTCAGAGGCTGGACGCCTGGTGAAGCGGTGGGCCGTGCACCCAGCAGCCTGATGATGTGTCCTGAAAACATCAGCAGATGCTAACCTGCAGAGCACGTGGAGGCTGCCTTGTGCTCCTGGGTTTGAAGAGCCTCGGGAGCAGCTGTCTGTGGTGCAGACCAGCCCTACTGTTTCTTGCTCTGGCCCGACAGAGACGTGGGCTTTGGTGGGTATTCTCGTTTGCACAGAATTCTAGAAGAATACAAGCGTGTTAATTATTGGAGACATGTAATGCCTCCAGTAATTTCTGGAAACTTCCCTGAGGCACCACACAGCCACATTTAGAGGCAAGTGTGACCTGACATTTCTGGTTCTTCCAAGACTGAATTCTTATTTCCAGCATGGTTTCTTGGCAGGGAAACCAGTAAAATAAACAAATGCCTAGACGAGGTTGGCAGCTTGGTGGGGTCAAGTGGGAGGTGTTGACCTTGAGGGTAGGACCCTCCAATGGCGTGGTTCTGCCAGCCGCCTTCGAGAAAGAGGACATTTGCCCTGCACATGGTGCCGACACCAGAGGCTCCAGGCAACCTCTGGCCAATGAGAGTAATCGCCGATAAAGGAAACTGTGTGTCTGCGTGTGCGCATTTCTGTGTGCGTGCAAAAGCACCAGCCGATGACTTTCAATTTTTCTGGGGTGGGGATCACAGACTTCTCAGAAATTGGATTAATGTTGTGGATCTGCTTCCAGAAAAGAATGCATGTACACGCAGAGGCACACGGTTTTGCACCTGGCGTCCACGGGGTCATTTCTCATCCACAGTAAAGCTTTCAGAGCTTATGTCAGTGGTGCCCTGAGAGCCAGGAAGAGACAGGAGCAGCTAAGGGGGCCCTGAGGGAGGGTCAAGGAGATGTTTGACGGGTACCCTGCCCGTCTCCTTCGATGCCGAGTGATTGCTCCACGAGTGGACGGGAAGATGTGACTTCACACGTGTGGTCTCCGGGGTGTTCACCCACACTCACCCTGGGGTCATCCTCATGGGGCTGGACGGCACCGGTGGTTTGGGCGGGTCCTGCACTGGTGCTGGCTCTGAATTCTGGCTTTTCCAGTGTCTCTTGCTGGCTTCTGGGCACGGGTTTATCCCAGGCAGGGGGCCTGGAGAGAGCCAAGGGACAGGCTGCAAGAGGCACTCTCCCCAACCACAGCCTGTTGGCATCAGGGTCTCCCCCAAGCCCTGACTGTCCCTGACCTGATGATTCTGGTCCCAGGCCATCTGGTCTCCCTGTGGTGAACACAGGGGCGCAGGAGAGGGCATCTTCTCTGTTGGTCTAGACATGTCTTGTCGAAGAGATGCCACTAAAGCCTATAGATTCAGCCTGCCTCATGCACAGTGGGTCCCAGATGGCCAGCCTGGTCTCCGATGGGCAGAGGGGAGGGCACCAGACACAGCCTGCTCTGAGTCCGTGTCCCTTCATTGCTGATGGAGTCTCTTTAGTTCTCTGCCCACAGGGTAGCCGCTCCAACCTTGTCAAGGTCTCGGAGTCTCACGTGGCTGTTCTGGATGTCCATATTGGTAGGCATGTCTAAGGATGGGCAGGACTGTCACGAGGGACGTGGAGAATTTCAGAGACGGGTGTCATTTCCACAGCCCTCTCCCATCGACGGCACTCGGAACAAGAGGAGAGAACCCCCCCTGGTGCAAGGCTGCCTCTCGGGGCATCTGCCCGGGCATCTCTCTAGCTGTGGAGGGCTGAGGGGCAGGGCCAGGGGGAGGCAGGTCGCAGTTCTCAGCTTGCCCCCGCCCCATGTCACCTGCTCCCACTCACCCCAGCTCCCTGTCCAGTGGCAAGCCTCCTCCCCACCCACTGTGGCCGATCTTCAGTTCTCAAACGTTCCTTCCTCGCCCCAGGGCCGCCCCCAGCCCCTGCCACCTCTCACCCCAACACTGAGCACTCCACTTCCTTGCAGAGGAAAGCTGGTCTGGTCCAGTTTAAGTCCTAGTGCCTCGCAGAACCTCAAAGTACAGAGGACGAATTCCCCAACCCGTGGGTTCCTGAGGAGCTGAGAAAGCCCTAGATCTTCTGCTCCAGGATGACAGAGCCCCTCCCCAGTTAGCTGGGCCCCCTCCCAAGGCCAGAGTGGGGCCTGGGCACTAATCGGAGAAGATGCTGGTGATCAGAAGAAGCTGGGAGAAATGGAAAAATGTTTGCCTCTGTGGGTCTGAGACCGGACCATCGAAGCGGGTTGGACCGACCCACGTGAGCTGCGGTGAAGGGGCTGGTCTGCGAGACTGCACACTTGTGGACACCGGGGTCGGATCCCGGCCCGCAGGTGTGGCTGGGCCCTCTCAGCTCCCACGTCGCCACCGGAATCAGAGATGGCCCGTCGGCGGGGACAGCTGGGGTGGACAGACAAAGGGACAGCCTGGACAAGTGACAGTGTCGCAGATTGTCAGGGAAGGATATGAAGGAAAACCATAAAGCTGTGTCTTCTAAAACGTGAGGCCTCCTGGGGACAGCAGACCCTCCTGTCACTAAGAAGGGCTAAGGAGAGGCACCTGGCGACGAAGACGTGTGGTCCTAGCAAATGAAGTGTCCAGAAAAGTCCAGCAGGTCTCATGTCCAGGGTTTCGGGGACCCGCTGTCCTTGGGCCTCGTCCAGCACTCACCTCACCCACAACCCACGTATCATTAGCCAGAAAGCTATCCTCAGAGGCTGTGGTTTCTAACCTGGAGTAGAGGTGGCCGGTGAACCAGGGCATGACCCAGGACAGAGAACGCTGGTCACCTGGGACCGGTCGGTGACTGGGGGCACAGTGGCAGTGACCCCGCCAGAGGTCGCCGGCACCTTTGGGCTTTAGAAGACTTCCCTTGCTGTGCCCCCCTGCACCGCCTGTCCCGGGACGGGCTCCGTGCAGGACTGGGCTCTGGGCCCGGTGGTCCACCTGTTGGCTCTGTGTTTCCCCTGGCACCGTCCCCCACCTGGGCTTGTCTGAGGCAGAAACTCCTGCAGTGATGGCCAGCACGGAGGCTGCAGTGTGCGGGGTTCAGGGCCGTGCACGTGTCCTACTCTGAGGACAGCTGTGTGCTGCCTGTCCTGGGTCCATGGGTGGCTGGCCCTCGACCCTGCACCTGTTCTAGCCACTCCCTCCTGGCCCCCCTGCACATGGGGCCTCCTCTTCTTCCATCTTCCTGGCTCTCCTTCAATGCCCCCTTCCTGTCACCTCATGGCCACTCATGTGCTGGAAAAGGACATTCTGTCTGAAAAGTCCCCAGAGCTGGGACCCCACGGGTGGAGGGCCGAGACTAATCGGGATGTGACTCTCCAGAGCGTCGAGGGATCCTTGGGTAGCCCGGCAGTCTCTTCACACCCATCTCATCAAGTCTGCAATGACAAAACTAGACTGTCTCACCCCCCGGGACCTGCGATAGAAACTTCCCCAAATCAACTTTCCCGGGCTCAGCGGGGACACAAAGTTGTTTGTGTTTCTTCCCCACCATCCTATCTGTTTGTATGTTTTCCCCTGACACCTACTCTAAACCGTATAACCAAGGACCAAATGTTGCAAATATAAAGAGATGAAGCCCCTCGCTGGGTCAGGTGCAGGAAGGCTGCCTGCAGTCTGCGAGCCCTGATCCATTTGGGACTCGACACAGTAATGAACAGGCATTTACTGTGGTCGGGACAGCTCTCTAGAGTGACAGATTCCAAACCCGGCAACGCAGAGCTCATGGTGGGATGCTTCCAATCTTCACGGTGAGGTCGGCCATGATCTGAGGACCCCAGGCTGACACCTCGAAATTAACACCTTCCTCACTTTTCCTTTTCTTAGGAAGTTGCTGGCAATTGTTTGGGAACTGAAACCAGCAGTCGTCAACCCGCTTAAACAGCCCTCATCAGGGAACCCGACAGCCTACTGTAGACACAGCCTCCTGGAGGCAGAGGGCAGCACAACAGATTCTCAGCATTCGTGGGGAATAGGCTGGAAACACCCCCAAGAACAGGGCCACCTGCAAATGCCACCATAGACGCTTCCAGCAAAGGGCGGGACCTCCCTCTGGCTGTGGTCCTTGCTTGTTGTCGGCTGCTCTGCCCCACCAAAGCCAGGGCCCCACACCAGCTCTGTGGGCACATCTGTTGTGACTGGGGACGAGTGCCACCAAGTTCCTGGGCAGAGCCTGCTTCTGCTAATGTCCTCTTCCCTTTCTGACCCTCCTTGTCAGCCTCTTGACCCTCAGTCGTCCCCCAGCCACTGTCCCCAGCAGCCCCAGGCGCTGCTTCCCTGAAACCCTCATCCTGCCCAAGATTGTTCTGATGTCCCTGCCCTTCCTCTCGGAGCGCATCCCAAGATTTCAGGAGCCATACGGTTTGGACAGAACACTGTAGCTGGAATAGCTGGGGAAACCAGCCTGAGAGGCGCGTACTTGAAAAAGAGAAGCAGGTGAGTCTGTCCTGTGCAGAAGTCTGACGTTTGTCTGATAGGAGATCCATGCTGTCTGGAATCCTCTAGCTCCCTTTGCCTGTTCCTGTGACGAACTCCCTTTCCCGCCCTGCTGGGAGATGACCCACCGTGATTGTTGACATCCATGATGCCTGCTGGGATTGGCCCCCACAATTCGCGCATATGAAATAATGGTAAATAATCTCCTTACATCATTGCTGCCTGCAGACACTGGTTAATCACTACTGTGGTGCCTTTGGGTTTCACAGCAGAGGTCAGCACAGGATGGCCAAACCACAGCTGTCTTTGTAAATAAAGTTTTATTTGCACACAGCACACAGCTGCTCACCATCTACGTGTTGTGTGTGTTGGCTTTCACACATGATGTGTACGTAAACAGCTGTACTGTCGCTGTAGAGCCCGATGTGGGGCTCGAACCCACGAACCTTGAGATCATGAGCTGAGCCAAAGTCAGACGCTTAACCAACTGACCCACCCAGGCGCCCCTGTAAGCCCCAAATTCTGACCCTTTGGATGACTCATCACTGAATATTCCCATACTGCATGTGTAAATACATCTTTTCTCCTGTTAACCTGCCTTTTGTCAGTTTAATTCGCAGGTCCCAGGTCAAGAATGTAAGAGGGTAGAGGAAAAGATTTTCCTCCTCAGCACAGTCTTCTGTCTTTCTTCCAGGCCCCGAACTTTGACCAACACTTGAAGGTGGGAACATGGGACAACCAGGCTCACAAGAATGTCCCCTGGTCAAGTGTCCCGGCCACTGTCCTATCATGCCACCCTACACCCAGCTCTTTATCGCCATGGTTAATCCTCCTGAGAAGAGAGAATCCCTTTCTGTGTGGCCCTCGAGACCCCTGAAGGTCTCATGGTCCGAGGTTCTCCCTGCCACAAGAACAGCCTGGTCTGATCGCCACACCAGCGACAGGGTCAAGGTGGCCGCTCAGCAGTGCTGTCCGCCCTGGGTTGCTTGGATGGTTCCAGGGTCTCTGCCAGCTGCCCAGCTGCAGTGGGTTGACTCAATTGTACTCCAGGCAACAAGAAAGCCTCAAGTCGTGCCCGAGTGCCGTAAAACAAGGTAAGAATGATGTTCACTGAGGTCCTCCCACGTCATGCGGCAGAAGCCGGGCCCACTTTGACTCAAATCTACAACATGCCCACTTCGATGCTTCATCAATGTGACAACCTCAGCCACCTGCAACCCCGGGGCCGGCGGGAAGGTGCAGAGAGCCTGCTGGTCCTCTGGAGCCCACACGGCGGGGTCTGCCTTCTCTGAACGGCGCTCAGTTGACATGCTGCTAAGGCGCCTCTGAGCCGCCTTCGTTTCTTCTGATACACGCGCCCTGTCATCCTGTGTTTGGTCCCTCCGGGGAAGGGCAAGTTTGATGCTCTGTTTCTTTTCCTTCTCTGGTACTTCTCACTCTATGTTAGGGAACTCTCCTAGGGTTTGAACAGAAGACAGTTTGAACCTGATGGGGCTCAGAGTCACGGGCCCCGATCTCCTTTCCAGGCCGCTGGGCGGGGCCCGAGTCCTGGCAGCCTCTGGCGTGTGGTCTGTGACCCACACCTCCCCTCCCAGGTTTAACCAGCTGCCCGAACACCTCAGAGCTCGGAGCGAAGCTTCTAGATCTTTGTGGGGTTGGAGAAAACCAAAGCTATAAACCGGAGAGCCCGGCAGGCTGTAAATCTCCCCAGCACAGGTGGACATTTACCTACTCAGGTCATGGCTGGGGGTGCCACCGGCCCCATCACTCGCCTGGAGAAAGACAGAGAAAGTCACGATGTGGAGCCCCCACAGGTCTGCAGCTTTGGCCCCCGGGGAGAGGGCCCCACTCGCCCTCGGTCGTCAGCAGCCTCCGTGCCCGCTGCTGCCCTTGAAGGATCGACGGTGTGACTTTGAAGACAGATCTAATTAACCAAGGTGATAGAACCTGATCTTTCAAAATTGTTGTTCTGGCCTTGATTGCTTGGGGGGGGGCGGGGAATATTTCCTCCTCATTTAAACATTAAAGAACAAATACATAACATCCGATGTCTTTCAAGTTTCACAACAAAAATGTTTCAACATATGGGACTTGCCAACCTTATACGTGTGAGAAGCACTGCATATGTTACACACCCACACAAGCACACAAACACACGATTCTCCCGCTTGTGAGCGATTCGCTTCTTTATGCATCCACTGTGCTAGATTGGGACCCTCTGGAGCTGTTTTAAATATGGGCTAACAAAGCCACCAGCCTGCACAGACTCACGGGGGCGTTTCTCACCGGCCGGCTGGGCAGGGTGGAGGTCAGGCCGCTGTCCGAACCACCCACACCTGTCACCTGACTTAGTCACATGGAATCTTTGACATCCTTCCAGTGGCCCCACGGCACTGCTGCATATACCTGCGGAGTTCAGGGGTACCTGGTTCCTCAAACACGCTGTTCCGTCTCCAAACAGGCAAGACAGACCCTTCCTCTGCAAGAAGTCAGAAGATGGGAGCCAGATCATACCCCCACCCCCAGCACACCTGCTCCGCAGCCCGGGCAGGGGGCGGGGGGCACAGGTCCTCTGGCTGCCGGGGGCCCCGAGGTAGGGAAGGCCAGGCCGCGGGGTCAGGGCTGGCCAGAAGCAGGTCAGAAGGATGCCACTCAACAGCGTCAGGGGTGGGGCCTGGAGGCAGCCCAAGCTCCTTATGGCGGATGGACCTCAAGGCGAACTCTGACCCCGACCTCGTCTAGTTCCTTCGGCTGCCCTGCTGCCATTCCCCCTGTGCTGTGTCCCCCACCCCGTGACATGGCCCCGCCCGTGCTGTGTCCCCTGGGCTGTGTCCCCTTTGCTATGTCCGCTTTGCTGTGTCCCCTCGTCCCTGCCCGGATCCAGCCTCCGTGCCTCTGCCGGCTTCTCAGCCTCTCCCTGCAGGGCCACGTGCCCTGCACTGGATGACCCTGGTCTGTGGTGGCCGGTGGCCTTTCTCCCCAGGCCTGTCCCTCCCAAAACCTTCCCAGCAGCTGACCTTCTGCTTCTTTGCCATCACAAGCGGAAGGCGGGGTTTTGTGTTCAGCTTGGTCTCTTGCCAGTCCTACATTTGCACACAATCTCCATCTCTTACCGGCTAGCGTTCATGAACTTGAACACCAGACATGGCTTTGGGGAACACTGACTGCAGCCGAGGTCCACGGGTCCCTCCCGAATCCTGCTCTGGGTTTCTCGGGCCCTGATGGGCCCATGGGATGCTCAGAAGAGCGGCTTCCTCTTGGTCTCCGGCGTCGCTGTGCTTAGACCAGCAAATGCAGGTAGAATTCCATTTATCAAGACTGATGGGACATGCGCGTCGCATCCGGAACTCTCATTACACAGGAGCCTACAGCATTAGCGACGAGTAAATGACACACTTTGCTCTGCCATTTGCTTACATAAAGCAAATGTGCTGGTACATTCTATTTGCCAAACAACAAATCACAGGCCGTAGTGCGCAAGGCAGACACTTTGCTGGTTCCAAAGTCGGAGAGGCTGAGAGGGTGCGAGTGGAGGCTGCTAGGCCCACACGTGCGGCTTCGGCGCCTGTGATGACAGGGCCCCCGGCGGCTCTGTCGGAGCCACCCTGTGGGCACGGAGGGGAGCACATCTTGTGAGGCTGCTGGCTAGAGTCTGCCCTGGAGGCCCAGCTACTGCCCGGCTCTGGTCTCAGCAGCAGAAACTCGGAGAGGTCTGACAAAGGTCAGCCTGGGGGGGGTGGAGCCTTGAAGGCCGAGTCAGAGCCGGGCTCCCACAGGGCCAGTGAGGACGAGGGGGAAGGGGTTGGGTGTGGGAGTAGAACCCAGAGCATAAATTAGACATACGGGAGTCCACGTTCTTTTATGTCGTCCTGAGATATGTAAGTGTTAGAACGAATAAACAGACAAATCTTCCTCAGGCAAGACTTCCAAATACCACGTGCACGTGTTCCTGCCTCCAGGAGGTGGAGCTGAGCTCTCGCCCCAAGTCGCTGGAGATCAGTAGCTCCTGGAAGACGCCCTCTTCGTGAAGAGGCCAAGGTTCACATCCTGTGCGCTCATCGTGTGCGTATCGCGCCCCCCGATATGTGTGGCGAGATGGGCATTTCACCTCCGCGGTGTCCTTTCCTCAAACGGATGACCTCACATCCGTCATCGGAAGGACATCAGACAAACCCAAACCGAGGGCAGAGTAGAAATGCGGGATGAACACCATTCAGGACTGTTGAAGTCATCAAAACAGGTCGAGACTGAGGATGTGTCACAGACTGAAGAAGACTGAGGGCAGTGGTGACAATGTCCTGTGGGGTCCTCAGCTGGATCCAGGGACAAGGAAAGGACACTGGCGGAAAAATCGCCAGTGCAAATAAAGCTCCACTGTGTTAATTGTGTCGTGCCCATGTTAATTTCTTAGTTGAAAAGTGTGTCACTCGACGTAGGATGTCAGCATAAAGGGAGACGGAGGGAGAGTGCAGGGGCCTCTGTACTGCCTTGGAAAACGTAGAATTATTCCATGAGGAAGACCTTTATTTTATAAACCAGATTAAGTGTGTGAATGGACCACGGATGAATTGGGTGCATTTGCACAAATCAGGGGAGGAGGCCGGCTGTCCTGGGTTCCGGCATCGAGGTGGGATTTGCAAGGCATAACTGGTTAATATTCACTAATCAGTACTTACCGCCCCCATCACCGATATCTGTCTACATACAATAGCAACGGTAACTCGCTGGTTGAACGTAGGCGGCATTTGTGACGTTTGACACGGATGATGCATCAGGTGCGTGTCAGGTCGGTGCTCAGGTCACAGTGACACAGAGGCGGCCCTAAGGGTTTCTGCCAGCCGGCTCGTCCCCCGCAGGCTGCCGGTGCACGTCTGCATGTCTGGGATGCCTTTTTCTCTGTTCTGAATGGAAATAGGACCTCCTGCTCCTGTGTTTCAACTTCCTGCTTCGTAATAAAAAGGGCTTTTTAAAGAGGAAATGTGTAAAGAGTACATCTTAGTGGCACACAAACCACATTCGCCTCGAATGAGGAAAACATCCAGCACCTCCAATAGCGTGTTCCTGCCGCCTCCCAGTGTGACAGAAAGTCTGCGCTCGGTGCTGGGTCCGGCCTTGGCTTCCTCGCCCTGGGTGCCGTGCGCACAGCCGTCCTGCGGGTCGCGCTTTCTCGGCATGCGGGACCGGCCTGGGCTCGGCCAGCTGCCGGGGAGACTTGTCCTGACTTCTCAGCAAGAAGCAGTTCGTGATAATCCCTCAGTTGTCTTAAATCCTGGACAAACGGGTGTTACTCTGGGCAGGAATGTGGCCTCTTGGAAAGGTTGATGGCCACGGAGGTACATTTATAGAAAACAGCTGTAATTTAGAAAGACGCTAGCCATCTTAAAAGTTACGCACACTTCGAGCCCGGAGAATGAACGGGAAGCTGGGCTGAGACCACACTTTATGTGTGTGTTTGGAATTCAGGAAGTGAGGCCGGAACACGGGTGGCTCCCTGTCACCGATTGTGGCCCAGCTCCCACCACGTGGGCCGTGCGCTACGTCACAGCCTTGTGCCTTCTAACAGCACCCATTACGTCCATTCTGGATGTCAGGAATCCACAATGTGACTCACTGGGCTAAAGTCTGTGTCCACAGGTTCCTTCTGGAGGGCTCCCCCTGCCAAGAGGCCCCACTTCCTGGCACCTTCCAGCTTCTGGAGGCACCTCCGGTCCCAGACTCGCAGCCCTTCCCTCCGTTTTCAGAGCCAACAATGGGGGCTCGGTCCTCCCATGCTGCCTTCTCTCTGGCTCTCTCCCTTCTGCCCCTTTCTTCCCCAGGAAGGACCCCCACCTGGATAATCTGGGATGATCTTCCCATCCCTAGCCGACTACTTACCAACCTTACTTCCCCCAGCCAGGTTAAGGTAACAGTCACACGTTCTGGGAATCAGGACATGACATCTTTGGTGACCTTGCTCTGCTGACCACACTGGCCTTGCTGGGAAAGGGCATGGCCCTCACAGGTGAGTGTGGGGTGCGCCTGGCTGAGCTGTCTCACCCTGTGGGAGTTTGGGTTTCTCATTTCACAGAAGCACAGAGAACTCCCCACATGCCCGGCACGGTTCCAAGTGCCTTGGTCTCCACTGCCCATGAAGAGTACTTTCCCACTCCGATGTCACAGCTGGGGAGGTTGAGCCTGGGAGAGCTGACTTAGCTCGCTCCTGCGGCTGGGCCAGGACTCACACCAGGTGGTCAGGGCCCACGCCCTGCAGCCTCTTCTTAGTCCCCATAAACCTGCCGGAAACACAGGCGGAGACGTGAAACGTGGGGTCTACATGGCAAGAAGCAGGTCCTACCAGTGCTTCAGCCCTACGCCCCTGTAAACCTCAGATATCTGATCGGGAAAGCCAGTGTGGCCCAGCCAAGAGGAACCCGTTGGGCTCAGGGGGTGCTGGTGGAGCCAGAAGGGCGAGCTTACCACCTCCGTCCCTGTCGCTGAGACCTGGGCCCCACCCAGGGCTGGCAGGGAGCAGCGAATCACCTGCCCTCCCCATCCCTTAGAATGCCTGTGCACAGAGGGGTCCGTCCATGGCTGCAGGGCCCAGCGTGGCCTCTGCAGGTGCCTCTGGCCCCTCCTGCCCCCCAGAGCGGCTCGGGGCCGGGAGGCAGCAGCCGGGCAGGGGACAGCAGTTTGTACAGTAGCTCCCTGCCCTTATCCACGAAGGATATGTTCCAAGACCCTTGGTGGATGCCTGAAGCTGTGGATGGTTCCAGACCCTACATGCACGGCGTTTTCCCCATACATACTCCCCTGTGATAAAGCCCCGTTTACAAATTACACACAGTAGGAGAATAACAACAGTAACTAATAACAAAACAGGAAAATCGTAACAACGTGCTGTAATAAGCGTTACCTGCCTGGGGTTTCTCCCTCAAACATTTTGTTGCATCCACCCTTCTGGTGCTGCCGGGAGATGGGAAGACGCCCACACGATGAGGTGAAGGGAGGTGAGTGGCGTGGGCGTCGTGATGGAGTGCGAGGTTGCTGCTGACCTGCCCATGCGCCAGAAGGGGGGCCCTCTGCTTCTGGCCCGCCGTTGACCGCGGGCACCTGACACTGTGGAAAGAGACGCCTTGGGCAGGGATGGGGCGGCTGAACTTGATCTGGGGGGCGGGGAGCAGGGGCCCGGCTCCTAGACAAGGCAACCGAGGAGGCGACGAGCTGGGACTCGGGGGCGTGCCCACTGCCCGCTGCGGGGGTGTGATGCTGTCCGCCAGGCAGGAGCCCGGGAGACAAGGCCCTGCACTTCCTGCAGGGCCTCTGGGTACGACGCAGAGGGTCAAGTCCATAGACACGGTTGTGGGAGTCTTACGCTGGGGCACAGGGGATCTTGTCTCTGTGCCCAGATCTCCAAGGGGCAAAATGGAGGCGCCTCTGGGAGCTGGGAGCAGGGTGGAGGGATTCCTGGGGGGCGAGAAGGGACTCATCTGGGAAGGGTGTTCAGGGGCCTGGGCCCTTGTGCTGGGAGCGGAAAGGCCCCTCGGGCCGTGAGCCAGGGTCACCCGACGCTTGGCTTCTGCTCCCGCAGACTCACCAGTGCCTGGTGCCGTGTCGAGCTGACCTCACACGGGCTTGGGTGGGTGTGGAGGGGGCTGTGCTCCAGCCAAGGCCAGCAGGGTGGTGCTGAGGGGGCCCTTAGTGTAGGTGGGGGCACGGGAGCCCCACCCACCAGGTGGGGTCTTCTCTGACCCCACCCTGCAGGAGCTGGCCCCCACCCACGAGTGCTCGTGGGGTGTGTCCCACGGATCCTCCCAGGTCAGCTATGGGGACAACTCGGCATCACTGGAAGGCCACATAGCTGAGGATAAGAAGTCACCCCATTGCTACAGTCAAGGGCTTTGGGGGTGGCCTTGTCCTACTGAGAGGAGGATCCGCTCATGTCTGGCCCGAATCTTCTACCCTGGAGGGCGGGGCCCCTGGAGCCTGCAGTCTCCTCAGTGCCCCAAGGGGAAGGGCCTCTCACTGATTCCAGAGACTTTGTTGGAGAAGCTCACAGCACCCCGTAGTTATGACTTCGGCCGGGCAGGCAGTGATGTCGGGAGGATGCACCAACAGAGAAGTGTTCTGTCCTCGTAGATGCTGCGGAGACCCACGGACTGATTTACAGCCTCGTCGCCTGCTGATGTAGGGCCTGGCTCTGTCTCCAGTGCCATTACCACCCTCTTTACAGCGGCTCAACCTCGACCCTGGCTTCATATATCAAGGTCTGGAGGCTTCTCCCTGCTCCCGACAACGCTGGCTGAGCTCGGCTCCCAGCTGTGTGTCACCGGGGCTCCAGGCCTGTGTGCAGACATGGGTGCTGCGTTCCGGGACCCGCCTGGAGGTGACCATACCATTTATTGTTCAAAGTGCTTCGGGTGGAAGGGAAACCCTCTGACCGCCATCTCAGGAACACACGTGCCCGGCATTGCCGTCACGCACGTCCGAGTAATCCAGTCCACAGTGGACGCAGGAGCTCAGAAATGGGTCGGCTGTCCCTCTGCTGGGAGCTGGTGGTGACAACGGGCACCACGGACTCAGTCGGCCCTGCATGCACTCCTGTCCTGGAAGTTTGGATGCCCACCCGTCCTCAGAGAGGAGGTGTGAGCCAGTGAGGATGCCTGAGTCCTCTGGGGGTCAGCCTCGGCTCTGTCCTGCTTCCAGAGCTCCCAGATGCGAATATCTACCCGACTTTATCCCAGCACCCAGCTCATGGGGCGGACTCTGCAAGAAACCCTAGAGGTATGTTCCTGCCGTTCCCAGAGGCACCAACTCCAGACACAGAACTGCAAACTTTGTGGGAAACACAGGGCAAAACAAGCCAAACCCCACAAAACAGTGTGAGGTTCTAAGCAAATGTTTATATGCGTGAACACACGTATGACCGTGTGTGTGCGCATGTGTGTGTGCATGCACACAAATTCTTCCTTGTCTGCTTCTTCTTTATCGACACTGGAAGAGGCCCCTGCACCTGTCTCGTCCCGCTCTCACGGGGTCACCCGCCGCCTCGGCCCCCATGTGGTGCCGTCTGAGGGGTTTCACCCGTTTTCTTGAGAAACCATAACTTCCACTGTGCCTCCCCACTGGACTTCGAATAAATTCTGCTCACGAAGGTCTGATGAACCATGTATCATTTATGACCTAGGGTGTGATTTTCACAGGAATTCTGAAGTCAGCCTGGAGAGGGGATTCTTGGGCAAAGGTCTCAGACATGTTCCAGGTCTTTCTTTGGGGGGATACTATTCTTTCTGTGTGTGGGCTCCCCCCTGGTCCCTCTCCAGTGCCCTGGAGATGAGACAGCTCCTTCCAGCAGGTGTGGAAAGCCCAAGGGCCAATGACACCTGCTACGCAGCCTTTCCTGACAGAACCTCATTAAAAAATGATTCCGGACTTAATAGATGAGACGTAGGGAGAGAAAAGGGAAAATGGATTTCTTTCATTAAGGTGTAGCACCAGTTCCATTTTAAAGCCTCTGTGTGGGGTTGTGGCATCGAAGAATCAGGAAGAAAAGCCTAGAATTCATGACCCTTCTAAATGAATTGCACAAAGCAAATCTAGTTCCAATTACACTAATTATTGTTTAAAGATATGTAACTTCAGGTAAAATAGAACGATCTTGCATTTGGGAAGGTCTTGTCAGGTCTCAATTACACTCACCCAGGGTTGGTAACTGCGCACCCTTCCCCGGGGGCGTCCGTGAACGTGAGAGTTTATGCAGATTAGTCTCCTTAAATGTTCAGATGTGATTGGCAATAAATATGTCCAGGCAAGATCTGAGCACGCAGCTCCCCTTGCGTGGATTCACATCCAGTGTGCAGGTGGAATGTGGCAGGTGTACCTGTTGTAAATAGACTTACCTTTGCCCACACAGAATTCATGTATTTGCTCATCCATTCATTCATTCACTCATTCATTCAGCTGCAGGTGTCATGTTCTTACTGTGATGCTGATGAAACCAAAGTCTCTCTCTTTGTGGACAAAGTCCCTCCCCTGTGTGAGTCTTTCCCAAGGTCCCTGGAAGAGCTCTAACGATAGATGTGTCCACACGGTTGTGTATTTTCCCAAACTCTGAAAAATCAGACACTTTAGTTTGTAGCTACCTCCCGGGCTCACTGGCTCACCGTTTAATCAGGGGCAGAGCAGTGGGCCTAAGCTGGGGACAGGTTTCTTGGGCTGTGCTGACATGCCCCAGGGCCTCAGGTTTTGTGAGGTCAGACCCCACTGCTCGAACTCCCTCTGCACTGCCTGCCGTGTGTCAGGGGCCCTCCACAGGTCTTCGGCCCCTTAATGGGGAGCCTTGCTGGGCCCCACAGCCACTTGTGGCTCATTCTGACCTCCCACCTGACCCACTGCCCGCTTCCCACTGTCCTCGCTCTGTGCGTATCCTGTGGCTGCATAACAAATGACTACACCTGGGAGGTTGTCAGCAACACACATTCTTCAGCTCTGGAGGCTGGAAGTTCCAGGTTGGGATCAGTTGATGGGATGCAGTCAAAGTGTTGTTGGACCGTGCTCCTTCCAGATGTCTGGGCTGTGCTCCCTCCAGATGCCTGGGCTGTGTTTCCTCCAGATGTTGGGGCATATTCCCTCCAGATGTCTGGGCCATGCTCCCTCCGGATGTCTGGGCCATGCTCCCTCCGGATGCCTGGCCTGCGCTCCCTCTGGATGTTGGGTCGTGCTCCCTCTAGATGCCTCGGGAGTCTTCCTCTCTTCCTGCAGCTCCTGGTGGATACTGGCATTCCTTGGCTTGTGGTCACATTGCCTGGATCTCCACCTCCACGGTCACCTGGCCTCTCCCCTTCTGTGTGACAAACCTCCCCTTGACTCCCCAGTGTGCAGACATGAGACTGTGCTTGGGGTCCACCCACGCGATCCAGCGTAATCTCCCCATCTCGAGATCGTGAACTTAAGCACATCTATGGTCACATAAGGTAACATTTATAGGTGCCAGGATCAGAACCTGGTAACTCTGGGGACCATTATTCAGCCCGCTGCACTGTCCCACCTGGCCTCAGGGGACCACATGTCTTCTGTCCCCTCCTCAACGCCCTGGCCCAGTCACGTCTGCACAGTTTCTTACTAATTTCTTCCCGATTTGATAAGAAATACTGAGACTGGCAAATAAAAATACTCATAATGCCGTTATCACAATGTCTTAGATATTGGCAAGACCGGTTAATGGAGAATATCAGTTAAAGAAGGAGTTTTGTATTCATGATAAAAAAAAGCTTAAAATGCCCTGAAATCTTAAGAAATAAGTTTCACGGAGTTTTTTTTCTTTCTAAATGTAATAGCAACCTTAAACATTTCCATGACATTGCTCTCAAGAATCTCTGAAACAGAAGGACCATTTCTAAATAACAGAATTACAAATAATGGGAAAACATACTGGAAGAAAATGTTAATCACCTTTCTATTCTATTTATAGGAAAATGGTATTATAAAATGCCATCTGTATCCGTCAGCCCAGGGGGCCATAATGGAACACCAGAGACCGGGGGGCTTAAACCACAGACATTTCTTGCAGCCTTGTGAGCTGGAAGTCCAAGACCAAGGTGCTGGCAGATTTGGCACAGGCGAGGACCCTCTTTCTGGCTTGCAGACAGCTGCCTACTTTCTTGTCCTCACATGGCCTTTCCTGAGTTCAAGTTCTCTGTTGTCGCTCCTTAAAAGGACACTGATCCTATTGGACCAGGGCTTCACCCTTATGACCGCGTCTATCCTTCGTTCGTTCGTTCGTTCGTTTGTTCGTTCGTTCGTTCGTTCCTTCCTTCCTTCCTTCAAGGCCCCTGTCCAGACACAGCCACTCTGGGGGGCAGGGCTTCAACATATGAATTTTGTGGGACACCACCATTCAGTCCCTGACACCATCATACAAAGAAGCAATGCAAGATAATGAACCCACAACAGACAGCAAAAAATATCCTACGTAAGTATCAGGGAGCTAGTTAGTGCCGATATTGTTTTCTGAATGTTTGATATTTATACTTGTCAGCTCTGGAATTTGTGATTTGTTGTGATTTCTTTTCTCATCCTAGAGAAACATTTGCTTGGGGGACCCCTGCTCTTTGTTTCTTTGCCCTCCCCCTGGTGGGGGACACAGCAGACAACGGGAGGTGGCAGTGCTCTGGGTAAACGCCGCTTGTGGTTATTTTTAGCCGCAGAGCCGTGGAGGGGTGGTGGGTGAGTCCCAGGGCCTCAGTCAGCACCCCGCGCTCGCTGCCTTTGCTAACGGTGACACGGTGCCCCGCACCCCGGCTTCTCATTCCCGTCTCAGATTTCTTGACTTCTATTTGTGTCTGCACCATTGCTTGGTTAAGTGAGCTTGCTCACAAATGTAATGATGGAATTTGTATCTGTGCGTTGTAAATATTATAACCTTAGAATCAGTCCCATAAAATGTAAGAAGCATGTTTGTAGAGGGGCTTGTGTATTACCATTAGAGTTTCATCTGGGGAAATAGGTTTAAGCATTATCATCATGAAAAAAAAATGATTTCATTTCTCCTTATTTACAGTGCACACTTCATTGGTTTTTTAAAAAAAAAGAAGTAAAAAGAATCCATGCTCAAAATGTGGACTGAATTCAGATCTGTTTACCTCTAGAAACTGATCTTGGACAAAAGAAAAAACAAGTCTGCTGAATTGTCAGAAGATGTCAGTGGAGAAGCCCATCGTTGTTTGAATGAATGCTAAGTAAATAGGGAACAGGGTGTTCTCGTGTTTATTTACAGCACAATGGATTGCGTCACGTTATTTAAAAATGTATGCGTGGCTTTAGCTGAGCTGCTTGATGAAGTTTGGAACAGGGAGACTGTTTTTCCCCTGGGATTGGCGTCCTGGCCTCTGCAGGGCAGCAGGGCTGCTGAGACGCCGCGACCTTGATGCCCGCTGGCTCCACCACTGCCTCTGGGCCTCGTCCTGGCAAAGCAAGAAGGGCTCCTGCCAAGGTGGCCAACGGTTTCTCGGACCCCGGGCCCTGCCACTGCCACACACGGAGGACGTGTTGTTTCCAAAAGATTGTTTAAAGGAAAGCACGCAGCTAGTGAGCCAGTTTAGGCTCGCTGCCTCTACCCGTTTCCCGAAGAGCCGGTAAGACTACGGTGATGCACAGCGTGGTAATGATTCCGCGTTTACGGAGCTAAGTCTTCCAGAAATTTGGCCATGACAGCAACCGCTCCGTGCGGCCCTCAGCTACTGCCGGGCAAGGCCGAGCAACCCGCTCAAAGATGAGGCGTGGACGTGCGGGCGTCTGTTGTCCTTTGAAAAACGCCAGGCTGTGGTCGAGCCTCTGTGCTCAGCCTGCTTTCCGCCCCGTGCTAACCACCATTACGCTCCCGCAGGCGAAGCGCGTGTAGCCAGATGGTCAGAGTCCCGGCATCACGTTTCATGTCCCCCTGCATAATTCCTCTGGCAAAGGAGACACACGCCCCTTCCATTTTATTGTACCTAAACGCATTTTCTTAACAGCTTATTTTCTTGAACATCTTAATAATTCTTGCAATGGTGAGAACACACTCTGTGATGGAAGCAGAAATTGCAGCTGAGGGAACGCGGGCGATGACATCCTTCTTTTTTCCTAATTTGCTTGATATCACAGAGTCCAAACCCTACCAGGAAGAGAGCAAACGCTCTGCAGCTGGAACCCATCACCATGTCTCTAAAGCATCAGTGGATAATTGGCTCATCGGGCCTTTGGGAGCCACATGGCGACGGCAAGGCAGCCGTAGGCACGGTGAGTCCCCAGCCTCTGGTCGGGAGCCTCTTTACAACGTGCTTGCCGCGTGAGGCCCGGCGTGCTCTGCCCTCACCAGGTATGAAGGGTATGGACCAAGTAGGCCTTATTTAAGAGCGACGCCCCTTTGGGTGGTAAGAGCGAGGCCCTGGGACGGCTCGCGCGGTGGCCTGTCTGGACCCCCGGTGATGAGCATGGGTCCGGGCTGTGTTCCGCTCAGACATGCACACGTCTGCATGGGAGTCAGTCTGATGTCATCTCTGCTCCAATCCCGTTCAGCACATCTGTGCAAACTCTCCATCCTGCGAGCACCCAGGTTCGAGGACCTCCCGCTGGGGGCCCTGTAGGCTTGGTACAGAGGGGTAGTGTGACACCGGCCTGCCTCCTCTCCCCAGAGTTCTCTGGAGCCCCACCCCCACAGCGTGCTCCCCCAGCACGCCGGGCCCCTGGCAGTGTAGACCGCGGGAAGGCCTGCTTCTGCCTGGACACAGTGAGAATTTAGAGCTCTTCCAGCCATGCCACTTGCCCCAGGCCTTCCAGAACAATCACTGCCCTGGGCCTGCACCGTCCCATTCTTCTGTGGGCCTGGGTCCTCCTGCTCCTGAGTCAGGTGCCTGGTCTCTCAACAGGCAGGCTCACACTGGCTGAGGAACCTTCACAGCAGGACCTGCAAACAGATCAAGAAAACACTGCGGTGATTGGTTGTTTCAGTTTTCAGGAAAAAAAAAGGTATCCGACCACTCTCCAGGGGCGAGATCAGAGCCTCCTCTCAGACTTCAGTGGTTTTTGTAATTGCATCTGAGGAAGGGGGCTGGGCATTGTGAGTTCTTCCAGGGCTGAGGGCTTCTGGAAACCATCACCTGACCCTGCGCTTAACACAAGTGTGGATTTGCACATTTCGGGACTCGCCGTGCTTCCTCAGAGGAACCCCTGGCGTTGTGGCCACCATGGGGAGGCTTCCTTCCTACACCTGGAGAGTCAGGTTTGTCAGTGACACCAAGACCTGAGGCTGGGACCTGCCCCCAATGTGCATCTCAGAACGTCAGCGCTGGTCCGGGTCTCAGGGCCGGGCGGGGGGGGCTCCAGAGCCCAGGGTGGGATCTGGCACCTTGTCCCCGGTGGCTCTGACCGCCACCATCCCAGAGGCCTGAGTGACGTTCACTGTGGCCCGCACCTCCCCCAGTGTCTCCATAAGTAAGAAGCAGCTGGCACCCTGGCCTCCTCACATCGGGATGACACCAGCCACGGGTTTTCTCCTCGTGAGCTCTGTACATCACCAGGCACATCACCTTGTACATCACCAGTCCTCAAATAACACACACTCTCTTCCCGTGATCCCAACTGATTCCAGCTTTTCCACCTCTCTTGTTGAGAAGACTGTTACACCTTTTTAAAAAATCAGCACGGGGGCACCTGGGGGGCTCAGTGGTTAGGCGTCCGACTTCTGCTCAGGTCATGATCTCACAGTTCCTGGGTTCGAGCCCCATGTCGGGCTCTGTACTGACAGCATGGAACCTGTTTCAAATCCTCTTTCTCTCTCTGCCCTTCCCCCTTTCACACACACACACACTCTCTCTCAAAATAAATACATAGACATTTAAAAAATAAAAATAAATAAAAAATCGGCACGATCAGGTGTGTTTCCACATGATCCACGATAAAGCACAGAGAGTATGGTTGAGGGAAAATGCACTTCCTTGCCTAAGCAGGGCCCCGGTCCGTGCGAGGGGACAACCCCCGGGACAGCAGCCTCATCCACTCAGCTGGGAGGCAGGACAGAGCATTTGTGGCTGGGTGTGTCCGCTCCCAGTGGCCTGCTGGAACAGAGTCCACAAGCGGGGGGCCTGAGGCCCCCGACGTTCACATTCTCATAGTCTGGAGGCCAGAAATCCAAAATTGAGGTGGCTGCAGGGCTTTGCCCCCTCGAAGGGGAGACTCTTCCCTGCCTCTTCCACCTCCTGTGATTGCCTGAAGCCTGGGCATCACCTGGCTTCCAGCTGCTCCCCCCACCCCCGCCGTCTCCACCTCTGTGGTCCCCTGGTCTTTCCCACCACGTGTCCTCTCCTGTTCCTACAAGGACGACAGTCAGATTGGATTTAGGGCCCACTCGAGTCCAGTACGACCGTACCTTAACTAACTGCGTCTGCAAAGACTGTTTGCAGATGAGGTCCCATTTCGGGGGGCTGCTCATTCCTGAACACGGGGTGACCCGAACGAACAGGCCGTGAGGGTAGAGCTGCAACCGACTTTGAGCACCACTCTCCTACAACAGCCTGAACACACTACTTTGTACCAGCTTTACTGTATTTATGGCCATCTAGCAAGTTCTAATTGCCTTCTGGATGAATATCGCTCTTGGGATATTCTGTTGCCACCGTAACTCACTGGTCACAAGACCTCTAACCCCCTGGGAACCACGTCCAAGTACACGTGTCCTGCAGTGTGACCCACGGTGTAGGAATTGTGGATTCGGCCACGTTTCCATCCGACTGGAATTCCTGCCTTTTCTAGCGAGACCCTGAAGGCTCGCTGCGGCTTGTGCCTGCCGGATGACCGTTCTGCGAGCCTGTCACGTTAAGGCTGTGTATCTACACCAGCTGGCCCTGGCCAGGGAGCAGAATCTGTGCCCAGGATTGAGGGGTGGGCTCAGCTATAGTAGGACGGATTTGGCTTTGAATTGTATCTTTTTCCTGAACATTTTCCCTAAGTGATAACATCTAGTGTTCATATCTGTTAATACAGAGCTAATGCTTGTGGGATCAGGACGCTCTGGAGACCAGAAACTGACAGAAATGTTTGAGCCTCGATGGGTCCGTGTGGCCACTCTCACCATGTGGTCGGAGGGAGGTCTTTAAGACGTGAGCCCTCAGCAAGAACGGGAGAGGGCCTTCTGGGTCCCCAGGCCTCGAGTGGCCATGGGAAAGGTGACTGGGCCGGTGTTCTCAAGCCCCACCTGCACCAGGCTCAGAGCAAGCTTCATTGGGACCAGTCCCCAGTGGCTCAAAGGCAGTATTTTCCCAAGACACTGTCTGCACAGACACTTCACAGAAGTGAAGATAGACCCAGACTCAAGGTCAACCAGACAAAAGTCAGGTCGGAGTCCCAAGAGAGACTGGAGGTGATGCCGGGGCTGGTGAAGAGTCTGTAGGGGCTCAGGAGGCTGGTGGGGGGGGCAAGGGGGACCCCCGCTGACAGGCAGGCAGGCGTCCTCATGTGGCCCCAGTGGGTCTCATTCTGGAGCCTGCATTCACCACTGGGAAGTGTGATCCTGGGAAGGCTTGGACTTGGGCAGGTGTCGGATGTGTCTTCAGGACACAACCTACGGAGTTCCCACACCCCGGGGCTCGGGTGCAGCACGGGGCAGGGGCCTTGGTTCCCTCCTGGGAAAAACGTCTTCAGGGTTGCATCAGACGGCTCCCTCCCTGGCAATATTCTGGCTGGAAAACCTTTGGTGATGAAGCAGTCGGGGAAGAGGCTGACCTTGTGAAGTCATGGAATCGGCTGCAACACGGGGACTCTGGGAGCAGCTGCTAATCCCGGTAAGGAAGCGAGGGTCCCGGCCAAGGCCAGGCTGGCCGTCACCCCCAGGCCGGCACAGGCTCTGTCAGAGGCTCTGTCTGTGCAGCAGCCCTCAGCAGGGCCCCCCAACAGGACAGTTAGCGACAGTCCTGGGCCTCCGGGCCAAAGGTCTGCAGGGGAATCCGGAAGTGTGGACCAGCCAGCAACACCAGGAGCTCCTCCTTCGTCCCGGGGACGGGGACACACAGCCAGGGCACAGACACACTAAGTGAGCCGCTAGGACTACAGCAAGAGACTCAGCGGGTGGGAAAATGCAGACTCCCGGGCCCGCCCAGCCATTGCACCCCTACCTCTTGGAGGGCCTCCGAGTCTGTGTTTTCAAGGAGCCCGGAGACCCCTGGAGCCCCAGCCTTCAGAGCCGGGCGGGGCTGGTAGTGCTGGGCAGCGTTTGTCCTTGGGGACCGAGGTCTCCTTTCCACAGGCTCTGGAAGCATCTGGGGACATCCAGCCTCGGAGAGAGACCTGGTTGTCAGAAACTGAGAAGCCACTCTGACACGTGGACCGGCTGGGGCGCTGCACGTGCTTGGAAAGGAGTAGGGGGTCAGTTCCCTATAAAGTCCCTCACATCACCGCACCTGAACTTTATTTATTTTTATTTTTTTAATATGAAATTTACTGTCAAGTTGGTTTCCATACAGCACCCAGGGCTCGTCCCAACAAGTGCCCTCCTCAGTGCCCATCACCCACCCTTCCCTCCCTCCCACCCCCCATCAACCCTCAGTTTATTCTCAATTTTTTAGAGTCTCTTATGGTTTGGCTCCCTCCCTCTCTAACTTTTTTCCCCCTTCCCCTCCCCCATGGTCTTCTGTTAAGTTTCTCAGGATCCACACAAGAGTGAAAACATATAGTATCTTTCTCTGTGTGACTTATTTCACTTAGCATAATACCTTCCAGTTCCATCCACGTTGCTACAAAAGGCCATATTTCATTCTTTCTCATTGCCAAGTAGTATTCCATTGTGTCTATAAACCCCAATTTCTTTATCCATTCATCAGTTGATGAACTTTAAAGAATGTAAACCCACCGCACTTACGGGGCCACGGGGCTGGCCACCCTTTTCACATGCGCATGAACCCGCAAGATGACTTAGCTGTGAGGACGGACGGGTCAGCAAGGAGCGGGGGTGGGAGTTCAGCCGAAATTTCCATTTACTGGGCTGAGACATAAGGAATCATTTAGATTCAACTACTTTCGACCTAAGAATGGCAGTTCGGGGGCCTGGAGTCACTTCACCCCCATGGCCTGGTGAATGCCCCACCCCGAGACACTTCTGGTGTCTTCCTGGAATGGCTCGTGGGAGGCCAGAGCAGGCGTGTCCCAGGCCTGGCGCATCAGGAGAGGGAAGGTCCCCGGGAGCCTCAGATTTCCAGTCGGTGAAACGGGGGCAGTGAGGGTTAGGACCTGGTGTACACAGAGGCCAGTTCTGGCCCACAGTCGGGCGCCTGGTCACCATCAGGGTGACCTTCCTCCATGGCAGCAGACTTTGGGGTCACCCGTATCCAGACATGGGGGGGACAGGTCCACTGCCTCGCCTGCCGGGGGCCCTCGAGACACAGTCCTCGGGGTTCCTCGGGGCACACTCCTTGGGCCAGGCCCCGGGGGTCAGTGGCCCCCGCCCTCAGCTCAGAGCAGCAAACCGCATTATCTGCCAACCTCAGAGCAAACTTCACTCATGATCTCTAGGAAACAAAGAGCAAGTTGGCAATGCAATACTTTCAGTGGATTCTTTTCGGATGGCAGACAAATTGTCTAATACTCAGTAATACCGTGACCCAGAACCTTCTCTCCTCTGTAAAATGACCATATGGGTCTTGTGTTTTACGCAAGAGAGGGCTGGCCCGTTCCCCACGATATAGCTGATTTGTAGAAAGATATTAAAAACATCCTTTCTTAATTCTACATTTGAGTGTGATGGCATTTTCAGGCTTGAGAGTAATATTGTTGCTACGTGCCCTCAGACCCACACGCATTCCTTAGGTCACGAGGGAGAAGGTCCTGCAGGGCACATGTGACACGTTGAGTATTTTTAGCTTTTACTTATGAGGAAGAGGACAGCAACAGGGGGCTGAACCGATTACGTGCCTGTGATGAAGAAACGTTTGACCCAGTGAAGGTTAAGCCGGAAAGACAAGGCCGTCACTATGATTCTCCATCTTGGAACAGAGGCCACGGGAAGCTTTGTTCCCTCAGTCATTCATTCACTCATCCCCAAAGCACGTGGTCAAGAGTTAACTGAGGAAGCAAGACGCACAACCGCTTCTAGAATTCCGTCCTCAGGCACGTCGAGAGCTGCCTTCACCAGCCGGCCCGGAGAACGTGCCAGAAGATGGCGTGGCCGTGTTCACTCCCGCACCTGAGCGTGCCTCCTCCGCGAGTCCAGGCTCCACCCCGCTCGTGCTCTCCGATAAACCCGCTCTGCTCTGCTCTCAGCCAGAGGGACCTCCTGAGGACTCAAATCTGTGGCTGCCCTCAGGAACCGAAGTGGTCTTGGCTGAACCCAGCTGGGGGTCAGGGGGCACCCACAGGGCAGGGCGGGTTGGGTGGAGAACGGGAAAAGTAGGGCCCACAGCTCACAAATATTTGGTGTTATGTGTCTCGTTTTATTCCACACTTTGAGAAGGAAGTCTCTCCTACCATCTGTCGAGCTCACAGGAAGTATATCCCGATGATCTTTCTAGAATGGATTCTGAAGCGTCCACTTCTACTCACACCCATAGTTTTGAAATTCAGCACCTCCGCGCCAGGGGCCCCAGAACCGGGACCGAGGGCCTCATGACGGCTGCTGGTGGGCCCACGGGGCTTTCCCAGGCCTTAAGTTACAGGACAAGCTTCTGAGAGCAGGTGTCTTCAAGCCCAGTCCACTCACTTTGAACGCAGCAGTGTCTGGCCTTGGCGACACCCCCATTTTCTCTCCGCGTGCCGCACAATTGTGAGCTGATTGCAGAACGCATGCTGTTAGTGCCACATTCCAGCCATCAACAGAGAAAGACTCACCTATCAGCTCTGCCTGCGCCTGGAAATAGGGAGACAGCGAGAGAGACAGCGAGGTATAGGGCGGGGGGGTGGGGGAGGTGGCGAGTCGGCACCAGGCCGAGGCTGAATACAGCTCCAGACCTCGGACAAATCAAAACGGTCTTTTTGGCTGGAGACTCTGGGTTTCAAGTATTCAAAGTGGATTTTCCCAGCAGGAATAGAAGACGTGAATAGCCTGATGCATTTATGCTCCACGGGGGACTCGAGGCTTAGTCTTACTTGGAATCGGGACATCCTTTGGCATCAAAATCCTGCAGCACTGACGGGATAGCGGGCCAGCCAGGGCACGCTCTGAGTGGGTGACCGGTCTTCTTACAGCCCCCACACGCTCCCCCACCTTGGGTCAGAGATGCAGATCAGACTGGGAACCTCCACGCCCAGGGAGGTGGGTGTCCCCTGTAAACCCGCCCTCCTACGGGTCCCGCACGGCTCTAGCTGACTTTACAGAAAGAAGGTATGTTCGGCGCAAACTGGACCTTGTATTTTACAGTGTTCCGTGCAGGATGCTGGGCGTCTACAGGATGTCCTCAGCTTTGGGGGCTTGGGTGGGGTGAGAGGTGGTCTGCAGACCTTTCCAGGTCCTGACCGCCCACCCTCATCTGCCGCAGAGGATGGCGTGTCACATAGGGCACCCTGGGGGCTCATTCACTCACAGCTCCGGTGGCCAGAAGTCTGAAATCGAAGTGTCCACAGATTAGCTGCTTCCGAAGGCTCAGAGGGAGAACCTGTCCAGCCTCTCTTTGAGCTTCGAGTGGTTTTTGATAATCCTTGGTGTCCCTTGGTTTTTAGACACATCACCCAAACTCTGCCCCGGTCATCACGTGGCCTAGTCACTGAGTGTCTGTGTCCAGATTTCCTCCTCTTTATGGGACGTCAGTCGTTCTCCTGATTCGGGGCCACCAAATCCAATATGTCCACATCTTACGCTGATTGCATCTACAAAGACCCTATTTCCAGAAGAGGCCACATTCACAGGGACTGGGGATTAAGGGGGCAGGCATGTCCCCTTTTGGGGGACACAGTTCAACCCAGCACAACCTCAGGAAGCCCCCGAAATATGGGTCAGGCTAGTGGCCTGTTAAATGTCCAGAGTTATGGACCGTGATTCTGTCCTTGGAGCCTGGATGATTCTTGTTCAGCCTCGGATGGTTCTCACATGCCCTGGGAAGGCTGTGAGGCCCCAGAAAAGCCGTGAACACCTGCTGTCTGGTACAGGTATGAGGCGCCGTCACCTGATGCGCCGTCCGTCCCAGAAATGCACACGGGCAAGGGTCACATTCACGGAAGATTTAAAATTGGCCGGGCTCTCTTTGCAAGTGTCCTCACCACGTCTCCTCTGGTTCTGCTTTGTCCTGAGTCTAGAAGCACAGGCAGGAAGAGCAGGTATCTGCTCGAGGAGACCGGATTCCGCAGCATTCTCCAGAGAAACAGAACAAACAGTATATACTCGGTAGGGGATTTTGTAAAGGCATTGGTTCGTGTGATTGTAGACAGTCTGAAATCTGTAGGGCAGGCTGGAAACTGAGGCAGGATTTCGTCTTCAGGAAGCCTCAGTTTTTGCTGTTAAGGCTTTCAACTGACCGCGTCAAGCCCACCTGGGTATCAAAAATAATCAGCCTTACTTCGAGTTTCTCGGCACCAACTGGTAGATGACGCCCCTACAGACCGCCTCCACGGCAACGGCCCATAACTGGGCCCGCAGCCTGGCCAAGCTGACGCATAAAACTGACCATCACAGGGTTGGGTAGAAGTTACTAGGTTGGCCGCACGGCACCCGCGAAGCGAGAAACGCAGCCGCGAGAGATTGTCTGGTGTCTGGAGGCTGCAGCTCCGACCACCTGGCCCGTCGGAGGCCACCCGCCCCCAGCGTAGCGGCGTTCAGGACCCGTCATCTTCGGTGAAGATGGCGCACGGGGACTGTCCCTGGTCACGGCCATGGGGAATCTGGCCCAAGTATAGCCAGAGCTCGGGCCCGTTAGGACCTACGGCTCCCCTCCAGGAGTCTGTACGGCACTATGACCAGGGGCATCCCAAGGAGGGGGTAGACGGCGGGCCTGGTGTTGGAGACCCAGCTCTTCAGCCCAAAGTCCCGGCTCTTTGGTTTGCTAAGCCCTGTGACCTTCCGTGCGACCTTGCCGGGGGCGCTCTCTCCAGCAGATTTTCTTAGCTGAAGGATTGGAACGTCAGAACCATCCCTAACGAGGCTCTCGCGTATGAAGAGGCGTGTGGCAGGGGCCTTGCCCTAAGGACCCTGTGAAGGAGACAGAGGTGAACTAACATTGACCTCCAGCCTCAGTGCCACTGGGGGCCGAGCCCAGCCGAGGGGCGTCGTCCCCACGGGAGTCGGGGACGACGAGAAGGTGGGCGCCTCCGTGTGGGTCTGCAGGGAGAGCGGCTCTGGGGCTGGACAAGGAGAGAGCCGGCGGTACGTATGATGACCACGTGAGGGGCTGGCTGGGGGACATGGGGCAGGACTCTGCAGGGCTGGGCAGGGGTGAGGTCAGAGATCGGAGGGCAGGCAGCTGGGTCTCCGACACGGAGTGAGTCTGAAACGGAGCCCTTGGGAATAACAATGCTTCTCCCACAGAAATGATGCTCTCAGGTGTGCCCGCGGGAGTAAAGGCTCTGGGTGGGGCGTTTGGGGTCAGCAAGACCCCTCCTTCACTGGTCAAGTTTTGGGACCCAGTGTCTGTCGTTTCCTGGGTGGGAGGCAGGGCTGTACCCCTGGCAACGAGCCACACGACCTGCTGCCCAGGAAGGCGAGCTGAGCTCAGCCACAGGCAAGCAGCAGGCCGCCCCGGGCCCGGCTCCTTGTGGCCACTCCATTTGGGTCCTTTCTTGACCAAAGATCGGTGTCTCCACACTCTTATCTCAGGTCCAGAGTTGGGGGCCCAGAACTTCACGGAAAGCCGGTGGCAGCATAAAACCAAAGCCAGTTCTGAGAAAAAAACCCCAAGGCTGCTTTGAAATCACACACCCTCCTGCACGGTTCCCAAAGCAGCGACAGTCACTGCTCCCAGCGCTGGAGGGGCCCCCCGCAGGCATGTGCAGAGGGACCCGTGGAGGGGGTCCCTGGCCCGCGCTCGGCTCGTGCACCCTGCCCCAGTGTGCCCCTCTGTCCACACCTTTCTCTCTCCCAGGAGAGCTGGTGAGGTCCTGACTCTGCGGGTGGCAAAAGGTCTCTGGAAAGAAAACAGATGCTTGACTTTGTGGCTGCTGCTTCAGGTTGGAAGCCTCACATTCCAAAAAGTGCAGCGTCAGGGACACCTGGGGGCTCAGTCTGTTGAGCGTCCGACTTCAGCTCGGGTCATGATCTTGCGGTTCGTGGGTTCGAGCCCCGCGTCGGGCTCTGTGATGACAGCTCAGAGCCTGGAGACTGCTTCGGATTCTGTGTCTCCCTCTCTCTCTCTGCCTCTCCCCTGCTCACTCTCTGTCTCTGTCTCTCTCTTTCTAAAATAAATTTAAAAAAATAAAATAAAATACAATACAATAAAATAAAATAAAATAAAATAAAATAAAATAAAATAAAAAAATGCAGCTTTAAATCTGCCCCTAAATGATTGTTCTGGATGTAGAAGGCGTGGTCTGGGGTGCAGGGTGGGGTGCAGACGGGGGACAAAAGCCAGGTCCTCTGGTCCTTGTTCCTGAGTACAGGCAGGAATGAGAGAAGGCTACCCCTCTCCCACTCAGGAGTCGTGAATGCAGACCCCCGGTCTCACGTCAGCCTAGCCTTGGGAGGGGGCAGAAGGGGCTGAGGGTGTCCTGTCTCTGCCGCTAAAGAAAAGCCCATGTGAACCTGCACCTCTGCACGATGTTGTAGCTGCTTCTTTCATGGAGTGGCCAGATGGAGAGATGAGACCACACACAGCTGTGACCTGGGGCACAGGACGGCAGCACAGGGGACCTGAGCATGTCCTGCCCACAAGAGACCTTCCTCAGAGACCCCTGGTTGCTCCGAGCCTCGCTCACCTTCCCCATTCCGGCCCAAACCAAACCCCCCTCTGCGGTCTGAACACCTGCCCTCGCCTTCCTGGGCCCACGTTCCCTGGTTGCTGTTCTCCTACCTGTTTCCCGCATTGCCCCCAGTTCTCCCTGGAACTTGTTCATGGGGCCATGTGGCCTCATGGCTTCCTGTTGCCCTGGAGATGGACAGGTGTCTCCTGCAGAACCCCCTCTGTCTGCCTTGTCATCAGTGGACAGCCCCCACCCCCACCACAGTCACTTCCTGTCCAGTGCACCCCTCTCTCTCCCAGCTCAGGCCTGCCCACGTCCTCTTCCCACTGCCTGGAGCTGCTTCCCCCTTCCTTGCCCTCTAAGCAATTCCCTAACGTCCCTCGGGGCTGGCACAATGCCACCATTCTCTCCTGCTTGTTTCTCTTGGGTGTCCTTGACCCAGCGACTGGCCAAGTCCTGTGAAGAACGTGACCTCCACTCCCGGCTTCCTCTTGCTCTCCTCTTAGTGAGCCTGCGGTTAGATGGCCTCTCGTGTCACCGGCTGGCTCGCGCAGGGTTCCCATCCTCCCCTCGTGTCCCCCTGTGGCAGGGACAGGGGTCCTCACTGTCCCAGTGCCCGGGCTGCATGCTGCTCTCTGCACTACAAGCCGGGGACAGACACGTCTGCTGAAGAACACTGATCTAAGCAGAGCGGTGACTAACGATGAAGCATCACCAGTCACAGCCTAAGGACAAGGAGGCTGGCAGAATCTGTTAGAATATGTGCTAATTTATTGACCTTGCTAAATAAATGGCTTGCTGGAAAATGTCGAGCACACATCGGTGAGCACAAAGTCTGGAGTCTATTCTTATTTAGGTGTTTGGACACAGAAGGCCTGGATCATCCGACATCATTGTCCCCTCTGGGAGGCCCGAGAGGGAAGCAGGTGGATGGGACCAGGTGACCTTGGGACGTCCTTTCTCCTCCTGGGTTCCCATGTAACAGGGTTTGTCCGGATGCCCTTACTGCTGGAGACATGGACACGGCTTGCTTGCCCTGCTGCACCCCCTTTTCTCCGCCCCGCTCTGTGCCTTGAGAGCACGGCCTCCGGGGGCCGCATTAACCAGTCTCTCGCCTCCAGTGCCCGCTGGGCAGCCTGCGGGAGCCAGAAGCTTGCTCCTCTGTGCCTGCCTCGTTGGGTGCCTGAGCGAGCTGCGGCCAATTTCCTCCGCCCGTGGCCTCTTCCTGCCGGGCGGCCCCTCCTGCGCCTGGAGGTCACAAGGATCTGCTAACTGTGCCCTCCTGGGCCCTGTGCCTCAAATGCTCGCAGGTTCTAGCAGGGCGTGAAGTGATGCCCCCTCACCCAGCAGGATTCCCGTCTGCCTGGGGAATGCGGTTCCTGTCCTCCAGCGTCCCTCAGCAGGCGTGTGGGCAAGGAGTGAGCACGGTCACTCCGCAGAGCCCCCTGGACAGTCCCTGCCAGGCCAGCATCAGAGTGACCGCACAGCCAGAGCCGGGAGGGAGAGGCCGCGGTCCGTGGGTCCATCAGGGGAAGGGGTGTGTCTGTGCTCACCCCTCCTTCGCAAGTCTCCCTGTCCTGAGCTTCATGCAGCGCCCAAGGAATGCATGGGGAGTCAATCTCATTCTGGAAAAGCCAAGTTACAAATGTTATAAGACTTTTCCCACCAAATGTCAAAGCCTCCTGCCAGTCTCAGAAGAAAGAATCATTTCTTATTAATTATCAGGCGTCCGAAGGGAAGGGCCAAGGAGGAAAAAGCCTGGAGTTCTTCTGAAAGCAAAAAAAAAGGCTGAATTGAAAATAGAGGTGCTCTTTCTGCCTACCTTAATCTCAGTTTCCAGAACGAGAAACGCCAGGTTGGATTTCATCTAGATCTCTCCGGCCACGTGCCGGGCAGCTCCTCCATTCACTTGGGAGAAAAAAAAAAAAAAAAAAAAGAGGGGGCTTTTGATTCACTCTTCGTGTCTCAGTTGTGGATTCCACTCTGCGAGATAATGCGGTGATCGTCCCGAAACTTCATCTTGAGTACCCAGCAAATTTTATCCTAATGCTGTGGAGGTTCCTGGCTCCAGAAATCCTGTCCTCCCTCCATGCTACTCCTTCCCACGGTGCTGGGGCCTGGCGGCACTGGTGGGGAACAGAGGTTTGCAAGACGAGCCGTGTTTACTTGGGAAAGGCCGTTGCACTGATTTCACTTGTACGTGTGCAAAAGGCAGGCGCTGCAGTTCTGCCGGAAAGACTCCGTTTTATGTCCCTTGATATAACTCTGAGCATCAGGCACTGGTGTTGGGTCCAAGGTACAAGGAACCAGCTGTCTCCTCCGGAGACGGTGGGGGGCCACCAGCCTGTCCTGGTGACGTTTGGGTCTGAGGGCCCATCTGCTTGTGCCTATCTTTCTCTTTTCTCTCTTAGGAGGTCTCAAGTCATGCTTCATTGACAGGGTCCAAAGGGTCACCTTGGGTCACCTTCCATTTAGTTGGGGAATGTGAGTATGTTGACTATATTTTTAGCCTTTACTTTGGCTTCCCGAGGTTGAAAGCACCTGCTCTCAGATGACACAGACCCCTCCACACTTCCTGGTCTCGGGCAGGAAGCCGTCTCGTCCCAGCGATGGGCCAGTTTGGGACTTGTCCACACTGCCCCGGCCTCCACACTCTGTCCCTAGGAAGCCACCCAAGAAACAGGTGAATAGGAAACCAGGGACGTTTTCCAGATAACTGGGCACCCCAGCTCCACCCCAAGCCCGGGAGGGGCCCGGCCGTGTGTTTCTGGTCACGTATTTGGTAAAGTTTGCAGAAGATACTGTTCTGTGTCATTCCACTGGGCCCCGCTCCCCTGGGGGCTGGAAGGCCGTGGAGGGGACTCAGCTAGGGAAGCCTGGGTTGGAGACATACCGGGACTCTGCATGCTACCCCGTATCTATGTGGTTCAAAGCCTCTTCCAGGGAGCAAGTTACTACTTGAAGTTTCCAGGAGCTGGCGAGGGGCAGGGCCAGAGTCACTCATCATGCTGAGGGTCTGAACACTGCCCCAGACAGCCCTTCTCTGCCAGCCAGCCCTCACCGGCCTTAGATTCATTAGCCGGAGGCCAGTAGGTCATCGTCACTGCCCCATCACCTCCCCCTGCCCACCTGCCCACACTGTCCCCTTACTTCCTGCCCTTGCTCCCGATGGATGCCCGTCTCTGCACCTGCTATCCTTGCAGCCCATCGTTGAGGTGCAGTGACTTTTCCCATCACACAGATGTGCACAGAGACGGCAGGTGGCTCTTAATGCACAGCAGTGACCGGGACAAACCACAGGGTACCGTCCTGCAGGGTCTTCAGACGCTACGCGAGAGAACGCCAAGTAACCAGAAATCTGAGCGCTCTCTTCTAAACAAACTCAGTAGATGTTTGTCCAGATGTGACAACAATCCAAAACATGACATTACCGACATTGGCATGAGAAGAAAGAAAGCTTCGTGAGCACCAATAATAACAACAAAGTCTCCCTGAGCTGTGCTAGAGGACCATCATGTCCCTAGAAACTGAGAAGGTGCCACCAAAAAAGCAGGTTATGGTGGGGGGGGGGAGGGGCGGTTAATTAATACACGAGTTACGCTTTTTTCTGGATTTTACGATGCCGGTGGCATCCTGGCGTTTGCAAACTTCAAATCTGTTGTAATTTCTTCTCCTTCGCGTTTACTTTAGCGCCCTGTTTGGTATTGTTTCTTCAGACAGACCTCGCAGCTCCCGGCACCAGCACCCTCGCGTCCGCGGCCGGTTTCCGAGCCGCGCCTGAACCTCCGGGGCTTCCCCTTCCCGCAGCCCTCACCCCTCCCGCCGGGCCTGTGCGGCTCTGGTGGAAGTGAGCGGGGATTCTGTGCCCCTCAAGCCCCCTCTGGCCCCGATCCCGTCCCGCAGCCTCTCTCGCCGCGTCTTGGGCCCTGTCGGGTGTTTCTCTGAGGCTGGTTTGGGGAACACCAGGGGAGTGGCCCCGGCCCTAGGGGGTCCTCGGGGTCGGGAGGGGCCGGACACTCTGCAAAGGGGTGGGCTTGGCAGGCTCGGGTCACCGGCTGATGGCCTGCGGCCCCTCAGTGCTGGCACCTGTGAGCCTGCTGGTCCCCAGGGCAGGCGTGGGTGAAGGGTCACCCTGGTACCTTCCTGCCCCGGGGTCCCCTCTTGCATCGCACCCCGCGTCTTTATGATGCGCTCCCCCTGTGACCCCCCTCCCTTTTCTGCAGCCTCCCCCTGCTGTCACAGGAGCCACCAGACCTCGGGAGCCCTGCCTTTGGACTCAGACCCAGCCCGCAGGCTCTAGGCTCCGGCCTCCGACTCTGCCTGGCCTCCCTCGTCCTGGGAACCGCAGCCCCTCCGTCCCTTAGCCAAGGGGCAGGAGCAGGACATGATATTTGGATGATATTTTACCACTTAACGTGGGAAATGGTCAGATCCCTTGACCTATCGAATCTCTCTTCTCACATCGTAAAAATAGAAATAAATACACCACCTCATAGAATTGTTATGGGGACACATGAGGTAAGAGTGCAAAGTGCTTGGCCCGAGGCCTGATGTGTGTGGGGGGCTCACACACACACGTGCACACACACACACACATACACACACAGGCACACACACCCCTTCGCATCACACACACACGTACTCACAAACATCTCAATTACAGTAAAACCTTGGTTTGTGAGCATAATTCATACGGAAACACGCTTGTCACCCAAAGCACTCGCACGTCAAAGTGAATTTCAAGACCCGTTGGCTCAGGTGTGATCATGTGACATTCGGTGCCACGACTGTAAGACATCGCTCGCTTATCAAGTTACAATTTAGCAGAAACGTTTGCTCGTCTCACGGAATGATCGCGGGACACGTTCCTTGCAGCGCAAGGTTTTGCCGTGTCCCGACACATCGCACACACCACACGTGTCAGATGTGCACGTAGGAGACACACACACGCCACAATCCACGTGTGCACACGCATACACACGGGCTTGTGCCACACCCACGCCTACGCATGCCACGCGTGCACACACCTGTAGATGCACACGCACCACGTGCATGTACGTATCAATGTCACACTCATACCACATGCACACACTGCACCTTACTGTATCCACGCACATGCACACATATCGCACAACCCCTACAACACACACACGTGTCCCACGTGGACGTATCGACGCACACATCACACACGTCTCACAGTGTATATTTGAGCACAGACCTACTGAACACGTGTGATGTGACACATGTATATGTACGCCTGCACACGCTGAACACGCGTATATTTGCACACACGCATAACGTACGTCACACACACATCAGCCACCCCAGCGTCGATCCCTGCGCTGCTGGTCCCGTGGCCTGCACGGCGTCACCCACCCGTCTGCACAGGGGCCCCCACCACCTGTCCTCTCCCGCCTCCTTCCTGTGCCCACCCCATCCCCTGGACCCTCAACCCCTCCCTCGACCGGCACCACCTCCCTGTTCTCGCATCGTAAAGAATCCCGTACCTTGTGTCTTTCCATTTAGCTCCCACTGAACACTCCGGGTCGGCATACGCACCTCACAGAACTCACGTTCTCTGGCTCGCTCACCGCAGACCGACCTTGGACGGGAGGGGACTTTTTCCTCCACCGAGGGGCCTCCCTGGGTCCCCAGGATTCACCCAGAGCTGAACTCCCAGGTCTTGGCCCCAGCATTCTTGTCTCGGGTGCGTCTGACCCCACGAAGCGCGCTTGCTTCAGGACGTGCCCCCTGACCGGGCCCTTCTGGTCCCTCCGACTCCGCCTGTGACCCACCTTCCTTCTCTGGGTCTCGGGGTCCCTTGACCTTCCCGTTCCTTCCTCGCTCGGGCTCCCATGAAGAAGCTGACCCGTGAGCCCTTCTGTCATCCTTACAAAGTTCCTTAAAGTCACCCTCTGTCTGCACTGCGTTCCTGCATATGTGAGGCCAGATGCTGCAGAATAAGAGACCAGGCCTCCGAAGGAGGTGTGGACCCGAGTGGCCCTGCCCACGGCAGGGGTCAGCGTGGCATCTGCAGGTGTGGTTTCAGTCCCCAGAGCCCTCACAGCCAAACACCGAAAGGCAGGGGGACGGGGAGGTTGCGTGTGGAGAGGGGTCGCAGGCCCTGACAGTGGCGACTCTCCCCTCCTCTCCTGTGTGCAGGGGTGAGGCTGGCGCAGAGACCGCAGGCTGACGTGGGGGAGGGGGTGGAAACCGGCAGCAACCCTGTGAGGTTCGTGCATAGAGTGCTCTCCTCTCCGGCGGAGGGGCCCCGGGGCAGTGTGACTCAGGGTCACGCTCGGCTCCTTATTTACGTTGCACGGCCCAGACTCAAGGATGCTTCCCATTTCGAGTTCACCCCCTCATTGCTCACCCGTCCAGACTCACCGTGTCATTTCACCTCCGCGCATGCCATCCTGGGCGCAGGGGGAACACGGCCCCTTGAAATTCTGTCCGTTGTGCCGTGTTCTCCCACATCCTCGGAGCCGCTTGGATTCTGTGATGACACGGCAAAGCCGTCCGGGAGACCACACAGCCCGCGTCTCCCCCCCGCCCCCCCACCTCCCCCCCGCACTGTCCACAGGTGGGCGGAGCTCTTCTGTGTCCTCGGCTCTGGCGAGAGGCGGAGGGCAGGCGCGTGCTCTGTGGCGGGCTGGTGGCTCCCGTGCGCGGGCCTGAGGCCCCGGCGCCACCCCCGTCAGTCCGGCCCAACTGCGACCTCCTGCCCCCCAGGAAAGGGCAAGCTTGATTCTGCGGGGAGCTGGGCCTGCAGGAGCAGTCTTCTTCCCTGGCATTCAGCGTGGAGCCTCCGGGCACGCCCGGGGCGCTTCGCTCAAGAGTTTGTTGTTACAAGAAAACAATCTGAAGGAACAGGAAGGCCTCCGCACGCGACCCCCCACCGCCCTCAGCCCCACGGTGCGCCCAGACCCTGTGCCAACGGTGACGGCCCGCAAACCTCGGATCCATTCACTTCATCTTTCCTTTTGTGCGTTACGGCAAAATGCGGGAACGTGGAATTGACTGTTTTTAACCATTTTAAAATGCACAGTTTGGCAGCATTAAGTGCAGGCTCGACGTCGCGGAACCTTCGGCACCCCCAGGTCTAGAGATCAATCAGTGTTTCAAGTCTTAAGTGAAAATGTCAGCATCTCGCTGAAGCACAGAAATGCTGTGCACAACCCCTTGCTGCCCCCCTCCCTCTACTTCTCCCCTCCAGCTGCCCGCCCCGCCCACGCCCAAGGCCCTGCTCCTCCGGCACCTCCCGCCTCTCTGTCTCCTGTGCTAAAGCTTTCGTTCTAGACGCCCCTCCTCCGTCTGGGCCATGCCCAGAAAGTCACATCCAAGTCTTTGTTCTTACTTCTGCTGTCTTGCTAGTCAGTCAGTGATTCAGAAACCCTGAGCCCAATGTCGTGTTGGCACAGAAGGTGTGACGTGTGTCCCAGGTTCTCCAGAAAGAGCCGACGGTGTGAGTTCCAGCCTGAGCCTGAGGGCAGGAGAAGAGCTATCCCGGAAGGGTTCCTCTTATTCTGTCTTTGTTCTACTCAAGCCTCAATTGCTTGGACGAGGCCCGCCCACACTGGGGAGGGCAATCTGCTTCACTTCGTCTTTTTGGCCTGCCGAGTCAAATGCTAACCTCATCCAGAAACAGCCTCACGGACCCAGCCAGAACAGTTTGGCCGTGAGGAACCCCGTGGCCCAGTCAAGTTGACACATCAAATAACCATCACATGTGACCGTCACTCATCTGTGAGGCTCTTAATCTGCTGGGCAGAAACTAATGTGCCCACGCGCGTGCTCACCATCACGGGCGCCTTCCGAGTGCAAGATACTCTGTGTGGCGGCTCCCCAAAATGATACTGCGCCCGTGTCGTGAGGGAGTGATGTCACTCACTGAGGGTCCATGGTCACCATAGTGATGGGGCTCACGGCAGGTTTCCTGGACCCCCAGGTGCCCGTCCTTCCCTGTGTGTGACACTGATTTGTGTGTAGACAGCTATACATTTCCCAAGCTCTGTGTTTTCTGCATTTCCCATAATAAACAAATCTTACTTTCTTGAAAGAAAATTGCTTAGGTTTTTTAAAAATTATTATTTTAGAGACAGAGAGCGAGCTGGGGGGAGGGAGAGGGGAGAGAAAGAGAATCCCCATCAGGCTCCGTGCTCAGCCCAGAGCCCAACGTGGGGCTCGATCTCATGGACCATGACGTCATAACCTGGGCCAAAACCAAGAGGAGGACGCTCAGCAGACTGAGCCACCAACGTGCCCCTTGAGCTTTTAAAACAAGACAAAACCAAGCCAAAGGACAATACACAAGAGCCCTTAAAATATTGGCTGCAATTCTGGGTAGTGACTGCTACTGAAAAATAGACTAGATCCAACAGTGGCCCAGCAGATAGGTACTTTACCTCCCCCCAGAAGGGGGCAGTCAGGGAGGGCTTCCTGCAGGAGAAGCGGTTGAAAAGCAGATGAGCACCAAGGCATTGGGTCCAGGGCCCCACTCTGAGCCCACGTGGTCCACACTCCATCGCATGGTAAACACTGGGGCTCCGTGCCCCGTGCTCTGCTCAGGTGCCGCTGGGGGACCCTGTCTCCCAGCACCCCGGCCCTGGATCCTCTGCCTTCACTTTCAGGAAATCCACTCCCGAGCTGGCCTTGACCCCACTCTTGGTTTTGGGGGCTCTGAGATTTCTAACGTCCCCTCGGAAGTACCAGGTGGCCAGACGATCTGCAAGCATAAGCAACATTCCAGCAAAGTAGAATTCTCCAGCCCCTCGAAGGTCACAGGTGCCCTCCATTACATCAGGACCTCCACACGGCGGAACCCTGTGCGTCTGGGAGGTGACAGGCTGCTCTCCACGTGGACAAGCAGAATGGTCCCCCACGTACGCCGCTGGAAAAGGCAAGGTCACTACAACTTATGCAACATAGTCTCGTGTATTTAAGACGGAGCAGTGTCATGCACACACACACACATGACCTTGTATACGCGTGGGCTCTCTCTAGGGAACTCCATCAAGTCAGGCGGCCGTCGTGCCCCTGGGAAAGGGATCCGGGACGATTTTGATCTCTCTGGAGTGTCTGAGTTCTTCACCATCATACACACTATTTAAAAATCATAATAAGCTCAGTACGGTTCTTGATCAACTGCAGGCTGGAGATGCGCGTGTCAGTCTCCACTTGGATCTCCTGGGTCTTGTGGAGCCCTCGCCATCCTCCCAGACGACTCCCCAGATGCCAGGGGTGATTCAGTGAGAAGATCTCTCCTCAATACCTTCAACACACAGATCACTCCGTCAACTTTCCAGAAAAGGACTCTGCACGCCCTGCCCTCCAGGGAGCCCTAGGTCACCTGAGCCTGATCAGAGGTCACCAGAGCCTGATTCTGCCCTCTGTGGAGAGCAGTGCCGGGCCCACGGTGAAGCCTGGGCGTTCTCCCACCTGCCCACACGGACCACCGGTGACACGCCCACTGGCCGGCAGGTCAGAGATTTGTGGACTTTGACAGGAGCCACGTCAGCCAGGGCGGCCTCCGGTCCAGGCTTCACTCTGGCAGTTGTGGGTTCAGGGAAACAGAAACCCTTTAAGCAGATGCGAAGGGGATTTGTGCAGATCCAAGCTCCTGGAGGAAGATAGCTGCCCCCTCTGACTCTTCTGTACGCATTTCGGGAGGAGACAGAGGCCTCCAGGGATGCTCCGAGGGGGCAGCGGCCTGTGGGGACAGCACGGTCTGGCCCGCCGACGCTGCCCTGTCCTGGGCCACAGGACAGAAGGGAGGGCCTGTCCGGTGCTGTGCCCCGGCCGGCTCACACAGCGGTGCCACTCTGGGCACCGTGCTCAGGGACAGCGCGGAACCCATGAAGTCACCACCAAGGGGGGTTGACCCGAGACACCAGCACACCCCGAGCGGCAGCCTCCCCCACGCCCAGCCTGCTCGGTGGTGAATGTCACCTGGGCCTCACGCACCCGGACAGGCTCTCCCTAACGATGCCCGGGTGCTCTGGACCGCCTGCCTCCGTGCTGCGCTCACCGTGCTCAGAATGTAACAGGACCCATGTGGATAGCCTGACACCTTCCCCTCCGGTCAGGGCCGCAGGAGGGCACTGGGGACCCCTCACCGTGTCCCTGTCCCCAGTTCTCCCACGCTCCTCACACATGCAGACGGCCCCTCCCAGGTGATCGCAAGCAGCTGCCCTGGCTGAGCCCCCTGCCGTCCGTCCCCGCTCGGCGAGGCGGCTTCTCTCTGCCTGTCGGGGTTTCTGCGGCTCCAGTCCTGCCGGAGCGCTGGCTCCAGCCTGGGCGTGTGCCCGCAGCCCTCGGCCGGATCAGCCCGGAGCTCAGTGCTACCCGCTATCCGCGAGTGACTGGTGCCATCCCACCCTGATGACTCCCACGTCCCCTGGGGTATTCTAGGCTTAAACTGGGCTCGGTTAAACACTCTGCTCCCCTTTGCTGGCAAACCAATTTGTGCCCCCCTTTAAGGCGTTTGGGGTCCAAAACATGAACTTGCTCCATGTCTGCTGCACCTGCTCTCACTGGGGTCGTGGCTCTTGTTGGAGGTGGGGGCCGGCCTGGGGGCGGTCTACGGCATCCGGCTGGGGCGCAGCCAGCCAGGACCCTCCCTGTGGCCGTTCTGCCCCTGGTGACCCCTCATCCCTGTGGGTTTCGGACAGCATTCTGCACTGGGGACGGTAGAAATGGAAAGAAAGGCCCTCAGCTTCGGTCGGGGGCCAGAATAGTCATGCTGGGGCCCTGAGGTGGCTGCGTTGAGTGCCTGACTCGCTCCTGCCCTGTCCGCACGAGTCTGAGCATGGGGAGACAACTGGGGTGCCAGGGGCAACGCAAAGGGCAAGGAGGGCTTGACTCAAGGGCATGGCCCCGGGGGCGCAGACAAGCACGGCCACACGTGGGAGCACTTAGACCCAGGAGGCTCTGCAATAGAAAGTACGAGAAGGCAAGTACCCGGGATTTGGGCCACTGAGAACCGTATCACTTTTGCTCTTGGGGGCATCAGGGAGGTGGAAGGAAGGCGGTCTTTCCTTGCCCTGCAGGTGTTCAGAGCCTTAGGAGAAGGGGGACACTCAGACTCAGAATTCCCAGCAAGCCAGTCTCCTCTGTGTCTCTGAGAGTGATTTCAGGTGTTTCAAAAGCCGAGAGCTGACATTTCCCTGCAGCGTTTTGGTGGTTCCAGCGCTGTGCCCGCGCCTTCCACCGGCGGTGGTCACATGTGCATGTTCCGAGCTCAAATCCCTACTCCAGCTCCCGAATCCTCGGCAAATGGACCACACTGTGCCTCAGTTTCTTCATCTGCAAAAAGGGGGAGAAGAACGACAGGTACTTTGTAGGAGTCCTGGGAGCTCCTGACGAGCGGGTGCCTGTGCTAACAGCCTATGAGTACCCCGCAAGCCAGGGCCCTTGTAACCCCGGCCTGACCAGCCCGAGGGTGAGCAGTGCCGGCTGCTCCCGTGAGCCTGTGGGCAGAGCCTGATCCCACTGGGGAAGCTTGGGCAGAGCTGGGGGGTCACCTGCAGCGTCCCCACATCACAGAGGAGGCTGGCTGGGATTTCATCCACATCCAGCAATGGCTGAGACAAATCCACAAGACCATCCAAACTCGGGCTGCCCATTGCTTGAAAGGCAAGTGGCCTTTCGGGAAGATTCATGCCCCAGGTCTTCCCTCCTCCTCCTCCTTCACTTTCTTTAATATTTAATCTGAAGAGGGTTTGCCTCCAAGGATCTGCGGAGGGCTCGGTGGAGCTCTGAGGGCGGCTTCCCCGGAGGGGGCTGTGGGGCCACGGCCCCTGAACACCAGCCCCGTGAGCACCGTGGCTCCGTGTCCGAGCAACATCTAGGCTGCTGGCTTACCCTGAATTTTTCTGCAACCCAGCTATCTTTGACACTAAATGTATTATCTAAATTGCAAAATGTGTATCAATAGCTGACATGGAAAGCCGTTATCATTTAGCAAAGATGACCAAGGCTCTATACAATTCACTTACGCATTCAAGTACGTGTAGACACACGTGAAGAAGTGAATTGTGTTAATATTCCTGAGTGAATGAACACATAGATGTATACACACGGCACACACATATTCTTGAATGAAGACTGAATGTATATGCAATGCATCATTATACATTTATACACACAGTGCCTCTTCCATGCTCTGGGCTGGGGACGTGAGCGGGGGAGGTGGTGTTGGGTCTTTCCTGCACGGAGCGTCCAGCTGACAATAAACAGGCAAGCACACGATTAATGATAGGAAAAGGCAATCTGAGATCCCAGCAGGTTGGGGGCGATGAAACGGGAGAGGAGGATGGGTCTCCTAGGACACAGGATTGGGGTGTGGCCTGCGTGGCTCCCGAGTGTAGACTGAGTGTCCTTCAAAATGGCGGACGGTTGGCAAAACGCTGGAGAGCTTCCAGCGTCCTGGCTTCATTTTCCTTCAGTTATACCTGCAGAATCTGGCTGTTTTGTGCTCTGTTTGCCAACAGAGCCACGTATTTGATGTAGCCGGAGAGCAGAGAGTTAGAATGCAGTGGGCAAACGGCCCCGGCTTCTCCAAACTGGGCTGTTGGTGGTGGCGACAGGCTTGTGGATGAGAAACAGAGGCCTGTGACCTGGTTTCCTCGTCTGAAGTTTCTGGGCTTTGGAATAAGGCAACTACGGAGGATGGAAGTATTGGCAATTTTCCTAGATGCGACACTGAAGACCACAGAAAACAGGTTAATTCTTCACACGTTAACAGAATTTTCAGTTGAGTTTTTAAAACAGTTTATTCCTTTATTTTGAGAGGTGGGGGGAGGGGCAGAGAGAGAGAATCCCAAGCTTGCTCCGGACTGTCAGCGCAGAGCCCGACGTGGGGCTCAAACTCATGAACCGTGAGAGGGTGACCTGAGCCAAAACCAAGAGTTGGACGTTTAACTGACTGAGCCACCCAGGCGCCCCTTTCCAGTTGATTCTTAATTGAGAAAAACAAACCAAAAAAAACCCCAAACCCCATCAATATGTCCTGAATAGGATTTCATAACATTTCACCCTCAGACTGCAGCCTCCTGCAGAGGGTGAATCCACTGAGACCCAGGCTGGAGAGCTGTCCCTCCAGAGATCAGGGCAGGAGCTGGGGAGCCGGCCCTGGTCACTCCCTGCCGGTGGCTCCCCGTCGGCTCTGAGAGCAGCCCTCGGGTGTGGGAGCTGCAAGCTGATGAGACCTTCCTTCACCAGATTGTTTTAAACTGGGACGAGAAGCTGTTGTATTCGTCAGCACCTCACAAACCCGCAGGCAGACAGGCAGCATCCAAATGGCACCTGCTCATTTCCGCGTGAGACAGACGCGTGAACAGACTTGGAGAGAGGACACCTGGGCACGTGCACACGTTGCCCCTGGCACGTGCAGCCACAGGCAGCCGGCTGGAGGACATATTCAGACCGTGTGTGCCACACAAGGCCATGGGGCTCAGGAGTATACACAGCGACCCTTTGCACGTAGACAAGATGGGCTCGTGCTGAGCAGACATGATTGGACACACAGTACTGACATGTAAGGTTTTAGGGAAGGACCAGAAAGCAGGTCTGCAAGGACCCTGGCTCCCAGTGGTGGGGACCTCTGAACACAAAAGGAAGCTGTTCACATGTTGCTCTGTTCCTGCGCAGAATTGCTTAACTGGTTTAAAGAACTCTGTCTCTACTTGTAAATGTTTTCAAATATTTATATTTAAAATGTTCCAGAATTCAAAATACGTCCATGTGGTAAAGCCGAAGTCCTATTTCTAAAGGAGAGTGTTGGTGACTGGAAGACTGAGGTCGGAAACTCCCACCTTCCAGACCCTCCCTGCCCACCCCCCCCCACACACTTTCTGCTGCCTTTTCCTATCTCCTCAGGGGTCTCTGTAAAGGATGGGATTTAGCAGTACAAACTTTCCCCGCATTAACCATCAAAACCACCAGAATGAATGCACACATGAAGGAATTAATGCACACAGGAACGAATGAATGCACGCATGAATGAATGCATGCATGCATGAATGCATGAATACATACATGAACAAATGAACGCACACATGAATGAAAGAATGCATGCATGAACGAATGAATGCATGCATGAATGAATGAATACACCCATGAATGAATGAAGGCACTCACGAATGAATGAATGCACCCATGAACGAATGAATGCATTATGAACAAATGAATGCATTATGAACGAATGAATGCACACACGAACGAATGAATGCATGCATGAACAAATGAATGCACCCATGAATGAATGAATGCCCGCATGAACCCTAAGTGAGCCCCCCCACTGTGCTGGATCCACAACAAGGCTCCTCGCACCAAGAAGCAACGCCCCCAGACGCTGTCGGCAGAGGTCTGCGAGGGGCCCCGGGGCTGGGGGAGGGGAGACCCCCGTTAGCTGCACGATGCGCGGCCTGGCTGCCTGGTGCGGGCAGGACGGGGGTCTGGACGCAAGCACCGGATCGGATGGCCCTTCTGTTTGCCCCAGTGGATCCCAACCCCATTTCTGTTGGGTGCGGGGGCCTGACCCGGGGGACACAGGTCCCACCCGGTAACATGAGAGAGAGGAGCATTAGTATTTTTCAGGGAAAAACTGGCATCCAACAAACTAAAAAAAAGAGAGGATGAATATACTTTAAGCATGAACTACACCAAAAGGGACGCACAGCTCTTGCTCCCGCCAAGCCTCACGTGAGTGCCCAGGACCCCTGTGAGGGGGGAGTGAGTGAGGGCAGGACTCCACGAGGGGCATGAACCGGAGCCTCCATCGGGCCGTGTTTGCAGCAGCACGAGGCCCCCGGGCCTCCACGCGCCGCCGGGCAGGCCCAGACACGGGTGTGCGGGCCACCGGGGGCCACCGCGGCTGCGGGGGACACAGACTCCCCCTGTGGGGTGTCCCAACCGCCCCCTGCCTCTGTCCGGGTGACGCATGGCAGCGGAGGGCCCCACTACCCACCCACCGCAGGTGCTGTGCTCAGAAGAGGCATTAGAACTGCAGAGTCTTAAATACTCAAGTTGACGACTCCTTTGCTCTTGAAAAAGCAGAATCTAATTACCTTCTTGTCAGTTCTGGTAGCAGTTGAGGAAGAGGAAGGAGGAGAGGAAGCGTATGAAACTGCAGCCACAGGTGCATTTGCTGAAAACTCCGTTTTTGGGCCCTTCCTGGTGGTCATATTTCTTGTTTCTCCAGAGCGTTTTGCTGACTTCATTTATAATAAATAACCCCTAAGTACATCCTGTATTTGCTCACAAGACAGAGTCAGAAATCATAAGGAAAGACCACAAAGAAAAATTTTTGTCTCAGGAAAGGAAAGTGTATATATATATATATATACACTTTTTTTTTTTTTTTTTTCCCAGAAGCACGAGTTGGTTCTCTCATTACCAGTTCTGGGCTTCATTTCAACTTCCCTGAGGTGTTTTCCTGGAAAGACCCCCTTCGGCCTGCCGCCTCTCGACACACAGGTGCACACACACCAATGCTCACCACCCCATCTGGAGTTGTTTTATACCCAGAAAGGTCTTTTCTTGTAGGATTATTGGAGCGCACCACTTGAGGAAACTGCCTAACAACGACATCATTGCTTCTCCAGTGTCAAGGTCTTCCGTGGACGCAGCCAAAGCTCATTCAGAGAAGCTCGGTTTTACCCCTTGGGTGTCCGCTCAGCTGGCGGGTGACCCAGGCGTCCCGGGGTACACGTGCTCCAGCGGGGTCCGTGTGTCCATACCCTCCCAGGGATTGTTTACATATTCATGGGTCCAGAGATACGAACCAAGACAAAGAAATTACAGACCACGATTGATTTCCATTCCTGGTGGGTGGCTGCGAGGCCCGCTGCTCTGCGTTGAGCGGTCTCCCGACATTTGAGGCCGGGTGGGGAAGCGCGCCGGGTGGCTCAGTGGCTCGTGCTGTGGCTGGTGTGGGGGCGCGGGCGTGTGGCCACTTTATTCCTTCCTGATGTGGCTCGTTGGGTGAAAAGTTAGAGAGAATATCGTGTCTTCAGAAAACATAAAGGCTGAGGGATGTTTCCCGTTCTTTCAGAAAGGAGTGCTCCCATTTGGCCATCAGTGCTCGCCCTTGTCTTTGGATGAGGGGTGGTCCCATGTGGGAGCCGCAGGCTGCTACGTCACCCCACGGGGTAGAGGGAGAGCCCCATTCTGTTAGAGGTCAGATGTAACCCTCTCAGCACCAGGACCGGGCCAGTGCTCGTGTTGGGGACGTGCAGTAGCAGAAGCAGCTAATGTTTCTCGAAGCATACAGTATGGCGCCTGGTCTCAGGACTTCCCTTTTAATTTACGTAATTCTCACAAAGCTGCACAAGGTCTGGGCCGTCGTCATCACCACGCTACAGGAACGAGGACACCGCGGCACGTGGAGAGCAATGACGTGCTCGGTGGCCGAGAGCCGGTTGAACGCAGGCAGCCTGTCCCCAGAGCCCGCCTTGTCCAGCCTTTGCTACACGAGGGAAGGATCTGGGGCTCCGGTTCTGCCTCCACGAAGGGGGCCCGCGCAGCCAATGAGAAGGGTCCCCAGCTCACAGTCCATAAGACTCAGGGACAGGTGGTGCATTTAGACATCCTCCTGACACTGAGGAAAAGCACTTGACACTCAACCCTGGAAACCTCTCGACGTCCGGGCTGCATAGGAAGCCGTGGGTGTGGAGAGGTCTCAGCGTCTGCATGTTGCTCTGTACCCACCCTCCACGAAGGCCGTGGGGTGACTCCCCGGCTGTGCTCTCTCCCGGGCCCCCTGCCATGACCCCGGCTGCTCCTGTCATTTCTGGGTCATGGCCATCCTTGTCTGTCATCAGGCCCCTTCCTTCCTGTGGCTGGAAGGCCCACCTGGGGATCGTCCAGTGGTCCCTGTAAGGTCTTGGGTCTGTGGCTGTCGTCCCCCCACCTCCAGTCCCTACTCTGTAGCGCCCTCGAGCCTGGAAGGACAGGAGCTGGAAGGACAGACCTGGAAGGACCTGGAAGGACAGGAGCTGCCACAGGGCCCCCAGGCTTTGCATGACCTTTCTCCAGCCACTCTCAACCCTAAATATCAGATGGCAAAAATAACATAAACGAACTGGTCCCTAGTGGGCCAGGTGTGTCCTCGGCTGAGAAGGCTCCGTCTTCTCTCCCTGTGCAGGTCTTTATTTACTCAGATGCCCATAGGACTTCGTCCACTCAACTATCCCATGACTTGGATGTTCCTACATTTAGGCCAAATAATGGATCCTTGAGGTGCTTCTCAGATTTCCACAAAGATAAGAATTTGCTGAGGGATCTGTTGAGTGTGGAGATGTCCAGCCCCACCCAGGCCAAAGGACCACAGGCCTGGTGAGCTGACTGTGCCCCTCGGGGGGACACTATCTAGAAGACGTGGGTGCCTGCCCTCTGCCCGTCCATGTTCCTTGCTGTGGGAATAAGACTTAGAACTTACCGAAACGTGACTCTGGCTGTCATTCTGAGATGATTAGTGCCCCTCCCCCGGATTCATCTAGAACCACAGGAAGTGGCCTTACTTGGAGATCGGGTCTATGCAGGCATCATTCGTGAGGGTGAGGTCATGCTGGACAAGGGTGGGCCTTGACTGCACTACGACTGGTGTCCCCACGTGAAGAAGTGACACACACAGACACATGCAAGGGGACAAGGCCATGTGCCAACCGACAGGCCAGACACGGCAGTGACCAGTCTCTAAGCCTGGGAGCGCCGAGGCCGGCCGGCACCCCCAGAAGCTGGGAGACAGGCAGGGACGGATTTCAGAGCCTCCAGAAGGAACCAGCCCTGCCCACCGGATGGCTGACTGTGGCCTCCAGAGCCGCGAGGCATACGATCCGTGGGTTTAGGCCGCCCAGTTTGTGGAAGTTTGCTCTGGAGGCTCCAGGGAACCAAGACAGAGGTTTGCTGAAATTGTGCGTTCAGGGAGACATGAGGGAGGCACCCACCAGCCGGGGCCTGGCAGGCTCCCTGACCTGGTTTTTAACAAACTAGTTTCCACGAGGACAGTCCAGGGCCACCAGCTGTGCCCGCTCCGCCCACCGCCGTCCAGAAACCGTGTGGACTCCAGAAGGAGAGGGACCTTGTATGGGTGAGGAAATCCCCACCTTCGTGTCATCCAGCTGAACAGGAATCCTTACAACAGGTTGAAAATAGGGACGTGATAGCCATCAGGGGAAACCCACATTCGAGTATACATTTGAAAACAGGGAACGGCGGGAAACAAACCCCGCATTGGAAAAGATGGACGGATCCACGGGAAAATGGAGGGCGTCTGCGTTCGCTCAGAGTCTGCGCCTTTTCCACTGTGGGGCCTGGAGTCCCAACGGGGCAGATCTCTCCCCTCGTCCAGGCAGCCCTGCCGGCTCCACCTCCCCAGACACCTGCAACCTCCCTCATCGCTTGGAAATAAAACAAACACGCCCCAAACGGCCTCTTCTGGGTCACTTTGGAGAGTGGGAGAGTTGTCAGTAGCAAGCTGGACAAGGCTTGTCGGAAGACCAGGCCAGGGCCGGCTCTAAAGGACGTGAATGCGGGGGCGGAGCACAGACCCGGGGGGCGGAGCACAGGCCCGGGGGCGGAGCACAGACCTGGTGGGTTGAGCACAGACCTGGGAGCGGAGCACAGACCCGAGGGGCGGAGCACAGAACCGGGGGGCGGAGCACAGGCCCGGGGGTAGAGCACAGGCCCGGGGGTAGAGCACAGACCCAGGGGATGGAGCACCCTGGGGATAGAACATAGGACCGCCTGGGGGCGGAGCACAGACCCGGTGGGTTGAGCACAGACCTGGGAGCGGAGCACAGACCCGAGGGGCGGAGCACAGAACCGGGGGGTGGAGCACAGGCCCGGGGGTAGAGCACAGACCCAGGGGATGGAGCACCCTGGGGATAGAACATAGGACCGCCTGGGGGCGGAGCACAGACCCGGGGGGCGGAGCACAGACCTGGGGGTGGAGCACAGGCCTGGGGGCGGAGCACAGACCCAGGGGGTGGAGCACAGGCCTGGGGGCGGAGCACAGACCCGGGGGCGGAGCACAGGCCCGGGGGCGGAGCACAGGCCCGGGGGGTGGAGCACAGGCCTGGGGGCGGAGCACAGACCCAGGGGGTGGAGCACAGGCCTGGGAGCGGAGCACAGACCCAGGGGGTGGAGCACAGGCCTGGGGGCGGAGCACAGACCCGGTGGGTGGAGCACAGGCCTGGGGGCGGAGCACAGACCCTGGGGGCCGAGCACAGGCCTGGGGTAGAACATAGGCTCGCCTAGGGGCAGAGCACAGACCCCCCCGGGGGGCGGAGCAAAGGCCCGGGGCGCGGAGCACAGACCCAGGGGATGGAGCACAGACCGGGGGTGGGGGGTGGGGGGGGCGGGGGTGGGGTGGAGCACAGACCCGAGGGGCGGAGCACAGGCCCGGAGTTGGGCAGAACAGGGACCATGGATCTTGGCCACCTCACCCAGGGAGACATGCTCTGCACGGGGTACCTGTCGCTCCTGTCACAGATGCAGCACGGGGGTCTTCCTCTTCTACATCTTGGTGTCTGGAAGGTTTCAGATCTGTTTATTGTAAATATTAACAACCACAGTAGGGTTTTGCCTTGTGTGGTGATGGCCATTTTGCTGCTTTTTAGGCTGATTAATGTGCTAACTTTCAGCTCTTATACCTGAAGCGTTCTCACATGATTCTCCAGCCTGCTCCGAGGGTCTTTACAGGTGGAGGCGCTTCTCCCACGGGAACGGGGAGTGAACATAAATGGCAAATCAGGTTTGCACGTTTTAATTCACCTTTTGTGTCCCCAAACTTACCAGCTGTGACCTGATCCAGTAGCAAGGAAGATTGGGGGCCCTGGGAGCCCTCGGGGCTCTCTCACCCTCCAGAATAGTGCAGGGGCACCTGCTGTCCCCAGGCAAGCCTTCTCTAAGTTATCCCGTGTTTGGCAATGGCTCTGAGGTTCACCCCAGAGTGGTGGGATTCAGGTCCCTGCCAGTCCCGGGGTTGTGCAAACAAGCCCATCACGGCCTCCTGGGGGACCAGGCCTCACACCCCTTCGCTGACAAGCAGGCCTGCAAAGCCCCTGCTGGTGCAGGGTGTTCAGGCCAGAGACCCCAGCGGACCCATTTGGAAAAAGTGTCAGAGGGAACCTGCAGCCCCGCCCACTTTAGCTCAAGTGAGGGAAACCTTCGCCAATCTTCCTTCAAAGGGAGTAAAACCCCTCCGGTTTTCACTTGGGAAAAAAGATTCAGGTTGACTCGTCTTTCTCACTTGTGACAAGAACACATTTCAGCGGGGTCCCCGGGCTGCTTGTCTCCCTCTGACTGTTGTCACGTCCGGTCCCAGTAATCGGCCCTGGGAAGGGAGTCTGCTCGGCACAAACCATGCACCCTCTGCCTTTATCACCTCCAGCCGTGGCTCCTAAAGTCACTCTGCTGTGTCTTCCCTTATGCGGCCACCGACGCTCAGATTCCGACGGTGGGGAGCAGAAACTGCGCTCTGAGCGGGTCCTGAGTGTCTGCAGGTGTGCGGAGCTCACGGTCCCAGGCCCTTGCTCGCTCAGTGTGGCCCGTGTGGTGGCCCGTTGCCCGTGGGCCTCTCCGGATAGGGCTGAGTTCTGTGGCCCTGAGCCCCCCCCCCCCAGGTGTTCAGAAGGTTCTCTGCAGGCGGGTGGTCCTGGACGTGCCCCGGCCTCCCCAGCTCTGTGTTCACCCAGGAGGGCGGGCCGGATGGCTTCCTCGAGGATGGGTCTCCCCTGACACCCAGCGAATGCTCCCCACCGCTTCTGACCAAGTTCCCACATCTCTGTGTTGGGGGTTCTCCCTTTCAGTGACCTGAGCTTCTCCTGTGAGGGTTTATGTTTGGAATTCCTAATGTGGTAGACTTTATTTCCCACATCTGCTTGCAGCAAAGTCTCCCATCAAATACGCTCCTCTGTGTTGTGGCTTTGCCCTGCCCCCACCTAGGAGTGGGGTCAGCTGCCCGCCCCCAGTGCCCGGAATCTGGGGGGGCCTGGCCACCTGCTTGCAAGCAATGGGACGTGGAGTCAGTTACCGTGCAGGAAACACGGCATCTGGAATGACCGAGCTGCACAAGAGGTTCTGATCTAATGATGAGACTCCACACGGGGAGGGAGAGACAGACACAGGCAGAGACGTACCAAAGGACACCACTGGAGCCCCAGTTCAGATCCCTTGGGGCAGAGAAAAACACCCAGCCAAGCCCAGCCCATCCGTGTCCTTGACTCACAAAACCGTGTGAAAATGCGGCGGTTGTTCCAAATCCCAAAGTTTTAAGATGGTTTCTTACGCAGCAATAAATAATTTAAAAATATATACGTACCCACAACAACCACAGATATTTGAAGCTTGAAAATAATTATTAGCATTTCCTCTGCCTCATCCATTTATACCAGGAGAATATTTTTCACATTCTAGATAATAAGTTTCTCAGAAAGGGAGAGACAAACGTTCAGTTTCGCTCAGTCAAGGATGAGATAAAGGAGGCATCATTGCTTGTGTCAGACCATCATTTCTTGAGCCGGGAAATCTGTTGGTTTTGTCAAGTCGGGTTCTGTGGGCCCTTCCACGACCGCGGAGAAGCCCCAGAGACCCATCTCCCACCCCCCTGCCACCTGCACGGACCCCGACCTTCTCGAACCGCCCTCCACCTCCGCTCACCTGGCCCGCTGGGGTTCCGTGACTGGTTCTTCCACGTAAAACGTTTGCAAACCAGTGATCTCGTCACCTGTGTCTCACGGTTAAAGCCCTGCTGCGTTTCACATGCGAAAACAGACTCACAGCACTTTGAAAACGTGTCCACCAGGACTGAGCGAGTTCTGAGCCTGGAGTCCTGGCCACAGCCCCTGTCCTTGGACCGCTGTGACCACTGACAGGTGTGTGCGTGGCCGGTGCGTCCAGCGTCACGGGGCCTTCCACCCTCCTGTGTCGCGGGAGACTGTGCTAACACGAGCCTGGCCCGCAAGGTAGAGGTGGCCTTGGCTAAATGCCCAGATGGTCATCTCTTGGCTCCTGGAACCCAGGCTTCCTGCAGCGGAGACTTTCTGAGTGTGAACCAAATCCGTTCTCCTTCTAAGTGGCAGGTACGAGCGACAGACGGACACGTTTAGGAAATTGAGAGGCTAAACATCGTATGTGGGAAAATGCTGTGTGGACGTAAGATTTTTATTGATAAGCCCTTTAAATAGCCTGCCTGTGCGTCAGTCATGCTGGGAAAGCTGCCTCCAAATGGACTGTCAAACCTACCTGAGTCGTGACTCACAATGTATTCTCGAAAGCCTCTACCACTGGACCTGAACCAAAATCCCTTGGCTGTTTTTTCTGGGGGTGGTTGGGGGGGGGGTGCCGGGGAGAGCTCGCTGCTCGGTGCCTTTCAGATCCCACAACCCAGACCTTGTCACAGTGCCAGCAGCAAGACGCCCCAGTCAAAGGAAAGAAGGCTTCCCGAGAGGAAAACTGACCGTGAACGCAGACTGGGAAGTGGAGAGACACAATCGCAGGAAAGTGGGTGAGAATGCTTAATAGGTTCTGTCTCTTGGGGACTGAGCTCTCCATTATTCTCCAAGTTCTGGGGACACTCAGAAAGGTGGCTTATCTGGTCTATAGGCTAAGAGAAGATACAGAATCGCACGCCCCTCACAAACACACCGATCGCTGCACAAACACTGGCTTTCTCTTACTGCAGACGATTCCGTGCCATGGAGCCCACACTGACATCCGAATGAGGCACCATCAATACAAAAATTAAAAGTGCTTGCTAGAAATTGCTTAAGTTACAAAATTTAGTCCAAGTTCTCAGGAAAATAAACTGGGCTACATCCAAAAATTAAAAATGATCAATAGTCAATTTCAAGGGCATATTTAATCAATTCCACCCGCGTTCTGATTGGACACGCAGTATTATCCAGCATAGCCCAACTCTCGCGTGGACTGTTCCAATATGCTTTAGTGACCACGTTTGTTGTAATTACGTCTGCTTATACATTAATTAACTGTCTTTTATATTTATCTTTGCGTTTAGAAAGTCACATCTCAATGTTGCCACTCGGTAGAAAATAATTCCCCTTTCCTTTTCTTTTTTAAGCCTGATTTCTTTTTCCAAGAAATCAAATGAAATAATTTGGGTCATCAGTCTCAATTTACTTTAAGAAAGTTTAAACAGCAAGAAATGAAAAGTCATAGATATTGTTTTCACATTAATTTGCATGTAAATGATACTATCCGGTTATCGCTTATTGTTTAGGGAAGGGGAATCTTATGAAAATCAAAGGGAAGTTTAAATCAAAGCCAGCCAAGACAAAGCTACTAATAATGTTTTCTGAAATCTTGTATCGTTTACATTCAAAGTGTTATTTATTCCTCACTGAAGCTTGATGAGACCTTCTGGTCTTGGCAGTTTGTCTGCCGATGTGACTGATCCTGCCCGGACCCCCGTGTCCTCACTCCGGGGACTGGTGCCACTCGGGCACTTGGGTGACTTCGTGCACGCTCACGAGCTGCGTGTTGCCCCTGGGGCTGCACACTCCACCCTGCAGCCAGCTCCCAGGGCAGGAGGTTCACGTGGGAGCCCAAGCTGCGGCCCCCGCGGAGGTGGCCCCTGGCCCGAGGCTGCCCTCTCTGCTTCCGGTCCTGCCAATCAGACATGTTCAAGTCCCCAATGCCAACAGCATGTCACAACATTGCCATCACGGTGGCAGTGGCTACTGTTCATGGGGCACACACTGTCTCCCTGCCGGGCTCTGCATGGTCACTGGGTTTATACCCAGCATCTCTGTGCCCTCAGAACAGCTCTGGGGAAGGCGGGGGTCCTGCGGTCCCCGTGCAGGAAGGGTGGGGGGCGTGTGTGCAAGATACAAGGCTGGCGTGAGTCAGAGCAAGGGTCTGGCCGGAGCCTGTCATTTCCAGGAGCATTTCCTGTTAACAGAAGCCCCGTGTTGCAGGCGAGATGCTGGGGTGGGCGTGGCCATGAGCTGTGAGGCTCAGCGCTTATGGGGAGAAGGCGTGACCCCAAGTTTCTTTTTCTTCGGACAGTTAATGGGCTGGGAGTCAGCTGCTGTTTGCTGTTGGGACTCTGCTCTGGAGGAGCCTGTAGAACCTGTGGGAGACGTCACCCGAGTGCAGGCGATCCTGAAGACCCCGCCTCTTCTCAGCCATCACTTGCTGTGAGCCGGGCCCCGTGTGGGCACGGGGGCGCCAGGTGACCGGGCTGGCTTTCCTGCTCTCATCACGCCTGATCAGACGTGCATCACCCCGGGGTACTTTGCGCAGCAGCGGCTCTGTGGGCTGTGTTCCTGCGGCTCTGTGCTGCCGGCGAGAAGAGGGCTTCATCCCGGAACACGCCTGCCTGCTTTGTGCGGCCCTGTGTCCCCCCTCCACCTGCCACAGTCCCGGCCCGGGTCACCCTCGGGGCCCCCCGGCGGCCCAAAGTCAGGGTGTGGTTTTCACGAGGCGCTTTTCTGTGCAGATCGTTTCCCTGGGGGATGAACTTGTGGCAGGAGAACGGTTTCAACTGAGATGCTTTCTTAAAAAATTGTGCCGTTACGAGAGGGGAACACAAAATTCGCTTTGCCGCTAGCCGGCACCGAGTCAGGCGCCGGCATTTGGGAACAACGGGCGCGTGAGCTCCAGTGTGGGGAGTCGGGAAGACGGATGCGCTTAATTTCGATGTGCTGGCAGCGAGCACAGAAACATACAAAGCCATCTCCGCAGCTCAGATGTGCGTCGCTCACACTGCGGCAGGGAGACAAGTTGTGCACGGCGGCTCTGGGAGAGCTGGCTGCCTTTGTTGGCTCTGCTGGGAGAGAGCCGTGGCCACAGAGGGAACCCACAGTCCCCGGGTCTGTTCCAGAAGAGTTCGGTGGTTAGGGGCACCGGGAAAGTTCTAGCGAGGGCTCAGACCATATGTGCCGGTTGTGCCCCAGATGACGCACCTCTTTTAATGCGAGGAACCGGCCGGTGGTGCCATCTGGGGCCGAGGGGGGGACCCGTCCATGTGGCTGAACGGGGGGTGAGGGAGGAGGGAGGACCCACGGGTGCCGGGGTGCCGCAGAAGCTCAAGTAGCTTGTGCTTTTGCGTAAAGCCTCCGCCGCATTCACTGTGTCTGCGCAGTGTAAGAGGACCTCAGCCCCCTTTCCAGATGACAAAATGCTGTGCGGTCTCGACTTGGCCCTGGTTTTTACGTGGACGCCGTGAGATACCCTGTTAACAGGTGAGGAGCCTGGGGGTCAGAGGAGTCAGCACGTTCCCCGGCCACCCAGTGAGGAGTCGGCAGAGTGGGAACCTGACAGAGGAGGGCTGCAGGTGTTGGGGCGGGGTTGACCCGGAGCAGTGACACCCCAGCAGAGACCTCGAAAGTGTCATCCCGATGGTCAAGGGCACCTGGGCTGAGAAGCTCACCGGTCCATGACTCTCAAAGCCATCCACAGACACTGTACATCCCTCTGTCTCTTTGGACACCGTGTGTGTGTGTGTGTGTGTGTGTGTGTGTGGGTGAGGGTGTGTGTGTGTGACTGTATGTCTGGTTGTGTGTGAATATGTGAAGGTCCACTGTGTGCGCGTGTGTGTGAGTGTTGGTGAGCGTGTGGGTACATTTCTGGTTGTGTGTGTGCAGGGCTGGCGTGCGTGTAAGTGAACGTGTGAGCGTGTATGTGAGTGTGTGTGAGTGTGCATCTGGCATGTGTGCTCAGGGCTGGGATGTTCATATGTGGTTGAAGGTAGGTGGGTCTGAGTTTGTGCATGTCTGCTGTGGATTGTGTGAGTGAGGACACGCGTGTGCATGGGTGTGTGCGTGTGCACTGGGATTTGGGTTGTGCGTGTCTGTCCCCCTGTGTCTGTTAGGGCATCCCCACTCGTGCTTGCCGTCTCCGCTCACAGAAGGCACTCAGGGGTCTTTCATTATTTAAAATAGAGTATCTTTTGCGGAAAGAGTCTAGAATACTTCCTAATGTCCCCCTATTTGTGTTTAAAAACAATGGAGATTGTTGGTTGCTAAGGAAACAACTTTTTGAAAATGATCAATGAAAGCTGATGGCCGAAGATCGTATTCTTTGTCTGGTTGGAAAATTACCCCCTCACACGGGAGGAAGCACACATGCGTCGGAACAGACGTGGCCCTACCCTCTTGCCCGAACGTACAACGAGGTCTCTTGCTGCTTTCTCAGACCAGAGTGAAAACACGAGCGGGAGCACCCTTAAAGGCGGGGACAGACCTGCCGTTTCCGGTCGCACAGAATACAGTCTCATTGACCAGGCCGGCAGGATGGTGAGAGGTAGCTATGTGGTTCTAAAGCTTACGCGGAAATATGAAGAATTAAGGACAGTGAAGCAAATAAAGGTAATTTTTTGAAAACCCTGAGGCGTTTGTGTCACCAAATGCTGAGACATAGCACAGAGTGATACTTATTAAGGCAGCTTGGTGCAGGGTGAGGACAGAGACGCTTCTGGAGAGCCCGGAGGCAGACCGACCTGGACGCACGCCTCACCTGGTTTATGGCAAAGGTGAAGCTTCAGTGCCCTTTCAGGAAGTAACGATGCGACAGTAATGGGACATCTCCAACCGGGAAGATGGGTCTGGGCTCCTGCCCGTACAAGAGAGGGGGGAACCAAGAAACAGACTTTTATTTTTTTTATTTTTTTAATTTTTTTTAACGTTTATTTATTTTTGAGACAGAGAGAGACAGAGCATGAATGGGGGAGAGGCAGAGAGAGAGGGAGACACAGAATCTGAAACAGGCTCTGGGCTCTGAGCTGTCAGCACAGAGCCTGATGCGGGGCTTGAACCCACGGACCACGAGATCATGACCTGGGCTGAAGTTGGATGCTCAACCCACTGAGCCACCCAGGCGCCGCAAGAAACAGACTTTTAAGTACTTCACCCTAGAGAACACGTTGACGGTTTACCAGAGGGAGGTGGGGTGGGGGATGGGGGACGTGTGGGATGGGGATTACTCTCCACAAAAATTAATAAATCCCAAACGGGTCAGGAATTTATTTAAATGTGAAAGAGTAAACAAGAAGTCTTGTGGGAGGGTAACATCGGGAAAATGTGCAAGTCCCTACGGCAGGCTAGCCTTTCTCGAACAAGGAATGAGAGGCACGCGCCACACAGGAAAAACTTGGTAGGTTAGATTACATCTGAATAAAAGTTTGGCGCCATGAGAAGGCTCTGTTAAGAGAGTGGAAAGGCAAGCCGCAGATAGGTGTGGGTGTTCCCCACATCGAACAGGAGAAAAGGATCACGCTGAGAGTACGTTGACTCCTTCCTGTCGATAAGGAAAAGATAAGGAAGCCCAGTTTTTCAAACGGGTGAGAAGCGCGACCAGGTACTTTACAAAAGTGATGATCCAAACGGACACTGACTCTGAGAAAGTGCCCATGTCAGTGGTCCCCCGGAGATGCGCACGGAAACCGCGTGGGGTGTGCCGGCGTGCACGAGAGGCTCAGTGACTCCGGGTCGGGCGGCACCGCGCAGCAGCGGACGAGCAGGAGCTGGGCTCTCGTCAGGGAGCGGTCGCAGAGCGAATCAGCACAGCCACTTGGCAAAACTGACTTGGACTGTCTGCGAAAGCTGACCGGGGGCCCCCGTGTCATTCGGCGACTGTCTTCTTCGGCCTTCAGCCAACAGAAATCTGTGCGCGCGCTCACCCCGAGACGTGGCCGGGGCTGCGCACAGCTGCCCTCCTCAACATACCTGCAGCTGGAAACGACCCACGTGTCCACTGGCAGCAGGGGGGCCGGGTAAGCTGTGTCACACGCAGGCGACGGGGATCATCCCGCAAGAAGGAGCGGATCCCAACTGCCCGCCACCACCTGGCTGGGGCCTACACACATCAAGTTGAGGGAAGATGCCAGGCACAAAAAGTGGGCTCTGGGTGGTGGCCACACTTTCTCTGGCGCTCGTCCACCGATAGCCTGGGGTCTATGCGCCTCCCCTTGAATCTCCGTGGGCTAGAGACTATTTCCACCGAAGGCACTCGTGACTTCCACGGCTGGACCGCCAAAGACAAGCAGTGTCCTCCCTGCTCATGGGAGCGTCGGGACTCAGTCGTCCACTGCTGCGTAACAAAGCACCCCACGCTCAGTGGCATGTGAAACAACGGTGGACGGACATACCCGTGGCCCAGAGGGACAGGATGGCGAGGAGTCTGGTTTTCCCGGGAAGACTCGGGGGCTGCTGTGACTTGAGTGACCGAAGCTGACGTGGCTGGGGCTTCGGGTCCAGTTACCGTGTGGTTGGTTTGCCCGAGTGCCTGCAAAGCCGGGCTCGGCGAGGTCTGTCATCCAGAGTGTCCGCGCACGGCCCCCAGGCCTGTCTACCTCAGGGGGGTGGCCAGGCTTCTCACACGCCGCAGCAGCTAGCCGGAACGATCTATGGTCCATTGATGTGAAGTCTGACCGACCGCATGCCACATTAACCGTGATGACCTAGACGGCGGTTACCCCTGAGGGGGCGACAGTGACCAGATGGAGTAGGACAGGGGCTTCTGGGTTCTGGTAATGTTTTATTCTGTGCTCTGAATGCTACAGGTTTAATCTCCATTTGGAAATGCTCCATGCTATATACTTAGGCCTCTTGTGCTCGTGCACATTCACATTATACTTCCATAAACGTCCCCTAAAATAAACAAGCAGCATTTACTGAATGCTCAGCATGCACTAGACCCTGTGCAGAGGCTTTTCCTACATTACCCCCTAGGCTCCTTGCCATGCTTCTGTTGTCAGGAACTGCCATCACAGAGAGGCGAAGGGACTGGCCCCAGCCCTCGGTGGCACTGGGTGTTGACAAGGGTTTCGACTGATCCCAAGCCCTGGCTCTTAACCAGGATTTATATTGCTCTTAAAATGAGTGCTCTAAGCCATCGAGTAGGCAATCAACAGAAATCTAATAAACAAAATGGTGAATGCGCATCATTAAAGGTCCAACCTCACCAGAAATCAAAGAAATACAAATTCAAACTATGAAGATTTATTTTTCTTTCTCATCAGATTGGCAATAATCACAAGCACGAGATGGGCTATTTTCGGAAAGTTTATGGGGAAATTCTTATGCCTTGCTAGTGGGGATGTAAATTGTTGCAAATGTCTTACAGATATTTGACAAATATGTATTAAATATTTAAATGTACATAGCCTTTAACCTAGCAATTCTGATTCTAGTGATCTCTCCCAAGAATAATGGGACAATTATGCAGGATCCAGGCAGCGAGGTCATTCATCATCAAGCGTTAACGGCAGACAGACGGAAGAAAGCGGAAGAGGCGGGTGGGCGGGCGAGAGGGAAGAGAGCAGGTGAAGATCCCCCAAGCGTGGGTCACTGAACGTGCGCGGAGCATTTATTACATACGTGGAGGGTAGTAGTGACCTCTGTGCCACGTTGCTCACGCAGGAACCTCTCGTGCGTGCCCGTGTGTGCACGTGTAAACACAGCAAACTTCGCGATAGCGTCAACGGCACAACCCACTGTGTCAATGCATGTAAGTGTGTGTGTACAGAACGGTGAGTGGGTTATTCCAGAGCGTAGACCGAGTTTTGGGGGTGGCTCGCAGCGCTGTGTGTCTTGATATCGTGAGTGTTTTTGTGGGGGCCACGTGTTTGTGCATGTGCGTATATATCCTCTTTTCAAGCACTTATGACGATGGAGCCCTAGGAGAGGTGCACACAAAGCGATGCTGAATGCAAAAATAAGGCTCGTGATTATATGCTCCCCATGATTACAACCACGTGGGATCCACACGCAGGGGAGAAACAAAAGACATGGCGACTGCAGTGCAAAGACAGGATGATTTTCTCATCTGTTTTGTAGTTTGCAGGTATTTTGTAGCTCACCTGAGGTCTGAATACAGAAATGTAAAATTACCCTATTACCTCGGAACCGAAGCCACGCGGTAGAGCTCAGGTACGGGCACTGGCCAGTTTCCCCGGTGGGCGTTCACACCGGCTCCACACATGGGGTCGGGGCTGTCCCCACCCCCGTGGCTGGGAGCAGAGCAGACCCGGGTTCTCAGTGACCCCACCAGGTGCTGTCCGCGGTGGGACCTCAGCCGTCTTCCCAGCACAGTGAGCTCGTGGGCACAAGCACTGGGGTCCACCGCTAAGGGGCCCCCACCCCCAGCCCCTGGGATGGCCTCCGTCCTGCTCCCGTGCACCCCCAGCCACCCTGCCCTCTCCGGCCCACCTCCTGCCCCACAGACCTTGCTCTGTCCCTGCCGCCCCTCACCCCCGCTCATCTGGGCACCATGCATTCACACCGCTTCCAAAGGGAAGTCTGGTTTCTCTTTCTCTTTCCCTCCCCAACCCCAATAAACACACACCTGTGCCGCACACACAAAACACACACCTGTGTATGTGCTCACACCTCCATGTACACCTGTGCTCACATGCACACACACATGCTCACATACAATTGCATGCACACATGTCTCCACGGACAGCACACACAGAATCGTTGGCTCAACCTTGGCACAAGCACACACACACCAGTGCACACACACACACACACACACACCAGCATGCACACACAAACCAGCACGCATATACATACCAGCATGTGCACACACACACCAGTATGCACACACAAACACACACACCATCATGCGTGAACACACACACACAGACCAGCACACACACATGCCAATATGCACACACACACCCGTATGTGTGCACACACACATTGACATGCGTACATACACTAGCATGCACACACACAAGCATGAGCACACACACATCAGCACACACACACCCACACACACCCACAGTGAGCCTAGTCTCTCCACCCTGAGAGCCCACACCGCTTGACGGTGCTTGTCACATCTCTCAGGTATTGTGAGTAAGGAAATCAGTGGATGTCCGTCCTCCTGCCTGGCCGGGTACTCGGGCCCACCTCTGCGTTACAAGTAGCTGCACGTCCGAACCCGGCGAGTGCCAGGTGCTGTGAGGTACTCAGAACACTTGCCAGGTGAGCAGATGACTGGCTGCCTGAGCAGTCGGGGTGACGGGTGGGCGGTCAGGGTGACGGGTGGGCAGTCGGGGTGACGGGTGGGCAGTTGAGGTGACAAGTGGGCAGTCGGGGAGATGGGCGAGCAGTCAAGGTGATGGGTGAGAACTCAGGGTGATAGGTGGGCAGCTGGGGTGATGGGTGGGCAGTCAGAGTGATGGGTGAGCAGTTGAGGTGACAAGTGGGGAGTCGGGGAGATGGGCGAGCAGTCAAGGTGATGGGTGGGCAGTCAGGGTGACAGGTGGGAAGTCAGGGTGATGGGTGGGCAGTCAGGGTGATGGGTGGGCAGTTGGAGTCATGGGTGAGCAGTCAGGGTGATGGCTGAGAAGTCAGGGTGATAGGTGGGCAGCTGGGGTGATGGGTGGGCAGTCAGGGTGACGGGTGGGCAGTTGGAGTGATGGGTGAGCAGTCAGGGTGATGGCTGGGAAGTTGGGGTGATAGGTGGGCAGCTGGGGTGACGGGTGGGCAGTCGGGATGATGACTGAGCAGTTGGGGTGATAGGTGGGCAGCTGGGATGATGGGTGGGAAGTCGGGGTGATGACTGAGCAGTTGGGGTGATGGGGAGGCAGTGGGGGTGACGGGTGGGCAGTCGGGGTGATGACTGAGCAGTTGGGGTGACGGGCGGGCAGTGAGGGTGACGGGTGGCCCTGGCATCAGGGCTTCAAATCATACCTTTCTGGGAGGCCAGGTGAGGTGTTGGAGGACAGGCCGACCCCTGCCCACCCAGGGGCAAGGAGAAAGTCGCCCGCAGCCTGTTTGGATCTTGTCTGTGGCATCAGCCTCCACACGGGCACAGACGCGCAAGCACGCACACACACACTTGCACACACATGTGCCCCATCACAGGCACCGTGCAGGTGTGATGATGCCACCGCACTGTCTCTATTTCCTGTTCTACTCCCCCTGCTTCCCGCCTCACCCCACCTCCAGGGTCGCACCAGAAAGGCTCCACGGGGCCCGTTGTACAGCCACCATGTCTGACACCCCCCATGGCCCCTCAGTTTTCAGACTATGTCCCGGAGCCTCCAGTGTAAGGCCCTTTCACTAAGAGAAATGTCCCAGAACCAAGTCTGGGCCACATCCACTCCCAACTTGGGACGTGCCTGAGGGGACGAATCCCGGGGTAGGATGAGGGGTCTGGGGAGAGGGAGCCCCTGGCCCTGCTCGGCCACAGGAAGGGCCCGATGTCACAGGGTGCTGGTGCAGCGTGGCCCCTGCAGACCCCCACGTGGAGCTGAGCGCTGACACCGAAGCGAAGCATCGCTCCCTGCCGTGAGGCCCGTGGCAACCGTGGCCTGGATGAAGAGAGGCCTTTCCAGAGGCTCCGTCTGCTGACAAGCCTCGCTGTCATGGGTGAGATGTCTGGCTTTAGATGTTTCGGCAAAAACCCGGCCGGAGAAAGCTTTAGCTGCAGCATCTGGGCTTGCGGTGAGGGAGACTGATCTGTAGCTTTTCTCTGATTACATAAGGCAATTAGAAACCCAGTCATATTTCTCTGATGCGTAGGTCAGCTGTGCAAATCAGGCATTAATTTGCGTTTTCTAATATGCTCCTGCCACACAGGTATTAAAACAGAATCTTTGGGTGTGACCATAAATTTGGACCAGATTCTAATTGTCCCCCTGTGTACTCGGGGTTTCTTTTTGTTTCAGTAATTGCTTCCTAATTATCTTCCAGTTGCTAAATAACACTTTACTTAGTTTATCAAACAGAATTTTCTAAAGCAGCTCCTGAAGGCATTGTCAACATTTGACTCTGATTACCATCATCCAGAAGAAATGAGCCATCAGCCTCTTTCACTTCTGTAGAACGTGCCAGAGTCGGCACGGGTTCCTCACAGCGACTGTGCGGGGGCGGGAGGGCCCCTTGGTGGCCAGGAGCCTGTGCCCCCACGCTCCCTGGCGATGGCCGTTCCGCAAGCACTCAGGGACTTCACTTCAAGCTCTGATGTATGAAGAATGTGGGAGCCTCTACTCTACCTTCACAAGAAAAAGTGGAACAAAGGGAAATCAGTGATTTTCCTTTCTTTTTTTTTTAAGTTTTTAAAATTTATTTTGAAAGAAAGAGAGAGAAGGAGAGAGCAACAATGGGGGCAGAGAGAGAGAGGGAGACAGATAATCCCAAGCAGGCTCCACGCTGTCAGCACAGAGCCTGATGTGGGGCTTGAACCCACAAACTTTCAGATCATGACCTGAGCCAAAACCAAGACTTGGACACATAACTGAATGAGCCACCCAGGCGCCCTGGAAATCAGAGGTTTTTCTGAAGCTGTCAGAGAACTGAGGTCACAGGACACCTCCCTCTGACACATGGAAGGACAGGTGACCACAGACACTCACAGCCAGGATCTACACCCAGGAACACAAATCAATAGAGCCTCAACTGATAGGAGATTTCCAGGTAATGTTGGTGAGTTTTGGAGCCTCGTTAGTGGGAGAGAGAGTCCTGTGGCTACCGTCTTGGGGGGATATGCTTTCAGGGTGATTCCTCTGGGATCCCCACTGTGTTCTCATAGAACGGAACCCCCACCATGGCTGGGACAGGGAAGGGAGAAAGTGACCACCCAGGAACAATCCCCGATGTCCTCCAGGAAGAAGGGCCACACCCAGGGGAACCTTCACTAGAGCCCCACTCCCACTCCCACAGGGGTGAGCCCCTCGGGCCTTCTTGTGCCACTTGGGCGGGGGAAGCAACCAAACACAAAAACAATCACAAACCAAGCCTACTTGTGAAGACCAAGTCCAGGATCGCAGGCCCAGTAAAAGACTTAAATTTACTCCTAAGATTCCAGATGTCTCCTCTTCCCCTTTCCCTCCCACCGCGTCAGGCGGGCTCCAGCACAATAATGGTGGGTTATTAGAATTCAGAGCCGAAAGGCACACACGCTATTTAAGTAGGAGCTCCTGGGGAAACCCGAACACGAGAGACACTTGAAACATGACAAACATAGTAGATATTAATCTAACTACGCCAATACATCCCCCAAATATAAAGAATAAACATCCACAATTCTGCACAGACACAAGTAAATGCTTGAGTCCGTTAACGAATGGGGAGAAAAGAAGAGCATGCCACGTAGAATAATTCCAGGAAACTTATGTGGGCCCTCCCTCCCCTGCTAAGTGGGAGGTGCTCAGAGTGACTCCTCACGTGTGCAGAATGGAACAGAAGGCTGGGTGTAGCCTGCAGGGGACGTCCCGGCCAACGACCAAGGTGAAAATCAGCACTGATACATCACGTTGATGGTAGGCACCCTTGCACGGCATGATGGACGATACTTTACCCTGCGATCTTTCTCCCCCCAACTCCGGGCCCAGGCTGACCATAAAACTACAGGGAGAAATTACTACGGGAAGACATCCTGTGGATGCCTGACCAGTGGGTTTCAAAATATCAAGATCGTCAGAAACAAGCAAGGTCAGACTAACGGTCATAGCCAACAGGAGCCAAGGAGACATGATAACTAAATATAATGTGTTGTCCTGGATGGGGTTTTGGAAAAGGAAAAAAAAAGGCACGAGGTAAACAAACTAGGGAAATCTGAGTGAACCAGGCACTTTCGTTAATAATCATGTTTCAAAAGTATTGTATTAATTGTAACAACTGTACCCCATACTCATTTAAGATGGCAACAGTAGAGGAAACTAAGTGTGAGGTGTGTACGAACTCTCAGTACTATCTGCTTAGTTTTCCTGTAAATCTGAAGCTCTTCTAAAAAAATTACATCCACTTAAAAATGAATATTAAAGGGGGGCCTGGGTGGCTCAGTCAGTTAAGCATCCAACTTCGCTCAGGGCATGATCTCACGGTTCATGAGTTCGAACCCATGTCGGGCTCTGTGTTGACAGCTCGGAGCCTGGAGCCTGCTTCGGATTCTGTGTCTCCCTCTCTCTCTGTCCCTCCCCTGCTTGTGCTCTGTCCCTCTCTCTCTCTCTCAAAAATAAATAACGATTTTTTAAAAATTAAAAAAAGAATATTAAATAACTGTTACCAACAATATTTTTAGAACATTTATAGTATCCTGTACATTGAGCTGAGCATCTAATATCTTTCTTTAACCCCCCAAAAGAGAGGTGTCAGCGTCCTCCCCGTCAAACAGAGGAAACAGGTTTAAAGAGAGGATGCCCCTTAGGTCACAGAGTCAGCTGCTGGTGGACAGGTGTGAGCCCTGCCCCTCTGACCCCAGACTCAGAGCTCCCGAGCGCTGTGCCACATGGCAGACGCTGTTCAAACTTACACGACCCTTCTAGGAAACCGACACAGCTTGGCCTCTGAGGACCACTCTTCTTTTCCTGTTTCTCCCTTCTGTTCCGAGCCCCGGTCTCCGGTGGAAGGGTTAACACACCCAACCCCCCGACACACGTGTATGCACACACATGTACGCCTGCACACGCACACCCCTAACCTGCACGCTTTCTTTTGTATGCGCCTCAGAGCCAACGTGACGTCTTGCTGGTCACGGCACCCTCTCCTCCCATTTGACACTTCCTGTGTTCACATGTTTCACTCACTGTCTGGACTGAGCTCACCCTAGCTCTCAGCCTCTGGGAATAACACACAGGGCACGGTTGTCACCATTTAGAAAGAAGGTGGTCCCTAAGTTTAGATTCTTGGCTCTGAAATAACACTCATGTGAGTCTGATCGGCTTTGACCAGTCCCAGGAAAGGACGATTTAATGTGTCCAAAGGCAGACAGTCGTGCCCCACACCCACGTGCACACGTGCACACACACTTTTACCCATTCTGCTCACTCAGAGAGTCTGGGTGGAGGACACACAATAGGACTTTATTTTAATTTTTATTTCTTTTTTTTTTTATTAAATTTTTTTTAACGTTTATTTATTTCTGAGACAGAGAGAGACAGAGCATGAACAGGGGAGGGGCAGAGAGAGAGGGAGACACAGAGTCTGACACAGGTTCCAGGCTCTGATCTGTCAGCACAGAGCCCGACGCGGGGCTCGAACTCACGGAGCGTGAGATCGTGACCTGAGCTGAAGTCGGATGCTTAACCGACCAAGCCACCCAGGCGCCCCTGTTTTAATTTTTAAAAAATATTTATTTATTTTATTTTTTATTTTTTATTATTTTGAGAGAGAGAGAGAGAGAGAGAAAGAGAGAGAGAGAGTAGGGGAGGGGCAGAGAGAGAGGGAGACACAGAATCTGAAACAGGTTCCAGGCTCTGATCCGTCAGCACAGAGCCCGACGCGGGGCTCGAACTCACGGACCACGAGATCATGACCTGAGCCGAAGTTGGACGCTCGACCAACTGAGCCAACCAGGCGCCCCACCTTAATTTTTTAATTTGAAAAGATGCCCTCAGGCCATCCTTAATTAACATCACTTGGATAAAGAGCCCTTTTGTTTTATTTGACAGTTGATATTCTGACCACTTCTCTTCCGATGGGGACGAGGAACAGGGTAAGTGAGTGCCAAGCAACTCTGTTAAGGACGAACGTGACCCGGCCCACAGGGGCTCCTAACGTTGCAGGTGGAGGCATCGATTGATGCAGGTGCCCCGGGGCCCATTACTAGCTGTTTCCAGACGGCTGTGGAGACTTCCAGAAGGACCGCTCCGCTCGCCGGGCTCTGCTCTAAATGACAGCCCTTCTCCACTGGGAGGGCGGGCTGATCTGTAGCCACGGAGGAAGCAACTTGGGTTCAGAACAAGCTGAGACAGAAGGTCGTCAATTCCGTGAGAAACGTGGAATGAAATTAGCTGATAAGAAAACAAAAAGAGCCACTGACCCTTCAATAAGGAGTAACTGCAAACCTGCCTTTCCCCCCAGAAGTGCTCTGGGAAGCATTTTCCGTCGACAGACAGACGGCAGTCTTGCAGGCTCCGGGGGTGGCGGGCAGGGCTTCGTTTCTCCCGTAGCAGGAGGGCAGCCAGAGATGGCTGAGACTGTGTTCCGGTGAAACTTTATTGAAAAACAGGCAGTGGGCCAGGTCTGCCCCTCAGGCAGCAGTTTTCCACCCTCTGGTGTGGACTATGTTTCGGTTTCCCTGCAGAGGGGGGGCCAGGAGTCTGGAGGATCCACCACCAACCTCCCCCCTCACTGCAGGATTGGGGTCTCACCAACCTGTGCTCTCTGTCAGTCCACCCTTGCCAGAGGACGTCCTCGGGGCTCCCAGGGGACTGCCGATCCCATCCAAGACCCTGCCCCTAGACCTCTCCCCCCACGTGTGTGACCGACCAACTTTCCGAGTTCCTCCCTCTGAGAAAGTCCCCAGTTTGAAGGACCAATGCCACTCTTTTGAATGGTAGCACCCCAGGGGTGTGAGTATGGGCTGCTGGGGAAGCCACATGGTCTCCTGGGTGGCAGGGTGGCCCCCAAAAGACATGTCCACGGCCTAGCCCTGGAACCTGTGAATATGAGCCTACTTGGAAAAAGGGTCTTTGCAGATGAAATTACTTAAGGGTCTCGAGATGAAAGATGAAATCATCCTGGAAAAGGGGAGGCTTGAATCCAGGGACAGCCGTCCTTACAAGAGACCGAAGACAAGGTGCAGACACGGAGAAGCCACGTGGAGACAGAGGCAGACGTGGAGGGACACAGCCACAAGCCAAGGAAACACCCGGAGCCGCCAGAAGCTGGAAGAGGCAGGAGGGACCCTGTCCTGCAGCCTCCAGGGAGAGCACAGCCCCTGCCAGCACCGGGATTTCAGACATCCCGCTCCAGGGTCGCGAGAGTAAACTTCAGTTTGTGGGAGTGGCTTTGGCAGTGGCCCCGGGACAGGAGTGCTCAGGTACCAGGCAGTGGCCGCCGTCTGATGCTCCTTTCACCACCTTCTCTGAGCTCTGCTGCGGGATCGCACCTCAACCCAGAAAGGAGACCCGGTCCCCGAGGCGCCCCTGCCGCCAACGGCCGCCAGGAGCCATGGACCGCGCCCGTCAGGTGGCAACATTTCCGGTAAAGCGGAGTCAGCCCCTGAGCCTGGGACGAGGCGCGCTGTCATACCTCCTTCCCTTTCTGTGCGTTCGCCAATGACGTGCGTAAATAAATTTGCGCCTGCCTGTTAATTTCTTTAAAAGGTGTATTTGAGCCTATCTGGACAGGAGTTTGGAGGAACAACTCCTGTTATACACTTGAAAATAATCTTCTGATCCTGAAATGTGGTCAGAACAAGAAAAGTGACTCTGTTTGACGAAGGGTCCTGTCGGAGGGAAGCCTGGCTGTCAGTGTCGGCCCGTCGCTAAATGGCAGGAAACTATTTCTGAGATGAGGGCTGGTGGCAAATCAGCTGACATCCGTAAATACTGCTGAAATTACTTTTTTCAATTGTGTGTTTCCAAACAAGCGCGAGGAAACTCCATTTCCCTGCAGGCCAGCGGTGGCCGGACAAGGGTACCGGCCCTTTCTCTCCTGGCCTCCTGCCGGGTGCCGTGTTGGCCACTCCCTCAGCCTGGAGACTCTTCTGGAACCCTGACTGCCAACGACTTGCATTCCTAGCCAGCCCCGTGTTGGGAGCACGGGCCATTTCTGGATTCCTCAGCCCAGAGACCAGCAAGATCCTATCTTAATTTATTCACAATAATTGTGGTTTGCTTTGGAGAATTTCGACACTTTGGGGGCTCTATTCATTCAGATATCTGCACGGTATTTCCATGCGTGGCCCTGGTGCTTGGTCTTTGGTTGTAGTTGAGTCTTTATCATATCACTATCTTGTTGCTTCCCCAAGGCTCTGAGGCCCCCAGGCAGGGACTGGCCGTTCCTTTAATAATTTCCATATCTAGAAGGCAGTACACATTCATTTGACTCAACAGATGTTTACTGAATGTCTTAGACTTTGTTTAGTCTTTCAACAAATGTTAATTATTACCTATCACGTGTCACGCAGTGTTCAAGGCTCTAGGGTTGTCACTGTGTGTAAAGCAGCCCATCTACTATTTCTTGAACATTCCAGGAGCATCCCTACCCCAGGGCCTTTGCACTTACCTCCCTGGAGGCTGCAGGGTTCTCACTTCCTTCCTGTCTGCACAACAGTCAATTTCAGTGAGCCCCTCTGCCCCCCCCACAGTGTCCCCTTTTTTAGAACTCCTAGTGCCCCCATCCTGGTCGATTTTCCTCAAGACCATCTATCCTGAGGAAGCACCAAAGGGCTAATACACGGTAAAAATTGGAAAGTTCCCTGAGCAAGGCAAGACTGAGTGTGGGTCCAGGGCTCACCTGCCAGGCGGACGGTAAATTCTTCTTGGTGACCAGGCGGTGAGCAGGGCTCGGCCATCAGCATGGTCTGGACTAGGTTGTGCAGCCGGGGGCTCGGGCTCACACAGTGAGTGGATTTGCGTCTGTCAAACATAGCTGGTGTTTCTGCACTATACTTTCTGTCCCGGCCCTCGTCCGGGGGTTTGATGCCAGGGAGGAGGTCAGAGGAGGTGGTGGTGGGGGGGGGGGTCGTCTGATCTAAACTCTTTCTGACGCTGTCTGCATGAGCTTCCCAGGGCCGCTGCAACAAAGTCCCATTTGCCATACGGTAGCACTCACAGGGAGTGGGACATTGGGAAAGCAGTGACCTGCTCATTGCACTGTCCTCCCCCTCCTCACCCCCAGATCTGGGAAGGACTTCCCTGTCCTGCGCCTCACGCTTGTGTCCTTCCCGCTCTAGGATTCCCCGTAAAATCCCATGATGTGCCTTTCCATGCCCGGATCTTTATATGTGCGGTCACCCCAGGTCTGTGTGACTTCACCCCCAGAATTTCCTAAAAACCCTCCTCTTTCAACACAGCTTGGCTTCCGAAAACCAAAGTGATGGATACATGTCGCCATGCCTTGTCCAAACCCACAATGTGCGCGACAGCAAGAGTGAACCCCGTCACCGAGGGACACGGGGGGGGTGACGTCATGTGTCAGCCCAGGCTCCTGGATTGTAAGAAAGGTGCCACCAGGTGGGGACGCGGATAACGGTGGGGGGTGTGCGTGAGTGGGGGCGGGTGCACTCAGTTTTGCTGTGAACCTCAAATTACTCTGAAAAATAAAGTTTATTAATTAAAAAGGAAAGTGCTTGTTCTCTGTACCTTGTCATAGTCTCGATTTAAAAAAATGCTCCTAACTCTTGGACATCAGCGCCTCGTTCTAGATGGTGGCCATTTCCCCCTGAATCAAAGAGTGCATCTGCCACGGGTAATCTGGAAATGTCAGACGGTTTGTGACCTAAAGATACCTTAATTTAACACTTAAAAAATGTGACCTCCCCAGTCACCCCCAGCGAGCCCCCCCACAGACCACAGGCCCCTGCTGGCTGGGCTTTGGCTGCCCGCGTGTGCACGGCACCGGTGGGGAGTTCTCCGGTCGGGTCGGGGACGTGCCTTGGCAGTTCAGGACATCTGTCCAGTCCCTCGTGTCTCGTCTTCTCCAGTAAGGGTTCGAGCTCAGGACGTGCTGTTTCACCACGGTCCCTGCAAACCAGGGGACACAATTGCAGCTCCCTGCTGAGTTGCCTCCAAGGAGGCTCATTAGAAACTCTGCGGCAGAAATGTGGTCAGGTCCAGACTGGTTTTCTGATGACTTAAAATCTACTCGGAGGGGAGAGGGACTTTGCAAGTGCTGTATGAACAGAGGTCCAACCAGCCTCTCGTCCTTCGTCTGCAAAACGTCTGAATGAACAAGGCACACCTGGTCCAGAAAGTCTCAGGTGCCGGGCGTGCTCATGTCCACACTGCCTGCCCTGGGTGAGGCGAGGGGACAGCAAGACACGAGAACTTCCAGGAGACACAGGACCCCCATGCTCCTCCGGCTAGCTGGGAAGGCTGCCCCCCATGCTTCTTCCCCCTTCCCCCCCGAGTCCCCCGGGAGGGGACGTTAGTGGCCGTTAGCCCGTGTCACAGAGATGCTCCCCGGAGGATTCGGATCTAGCATCCAGTCCCTTCCTCCGACTCCAACCCTGTGTTCCCTCCCATCCTGATACTCAGGACCCGCTTTACAGAGACCACCCTGCATGGCGCGGGAATTTGTCCCGACAGACAGAAGTAGCCTAGAGAAGGGGGTTCTAACTCCGACACTGACTTCAAGGGCACCAACGGACGCCCGGAGGGGCCACGCAGGACGGACGGTCTGCAGGGCGCCTGCCGTGCTCTGATCTTCAGGTTATCCTAAGAGAGCTTTGTAGCTGCCTCTCCCAGTGCATCAGACAAATTAGCAAACCCTGGATTCCTTCTCAGGCAGGGAAACAATGCCAGTATTTTCTGTGACAAACTAACATGTATTTTGTAACACTTTCAAGGCCTACCATTTAAATTGGAAAAGACAGTCTAAAACTCCTTTTATACATCGCCTACATTTCCAAAATAATTTCATATGTTGCGTTAACTTCCAAAATAACTCAGCTGCTGAGTTCTTGTATCTGTGTCATACTTCTAACAAGAAAATGAGTAGGTTCTTTTTTGATAATCAAAGCTCCATTGTTTGCTTTTTTAACTAAAATGCCGATCTTCTTACAGAAATAAGTCAAGGCAGGAACCTTGCCAGAAAAGCCAAGACCAGAGGTTTCGAGACCCGCCAGGCTCTTAGGAACGCTCGAGAGTGGGAGCCGCAGGGTGGCCGGGATTAACAGCCTGCACCCCGACACGGCTGCTGGGGCGCCTCCGCTCTCCTGGTGATTTACGGGCTCTCCCCGGCTCGGGTGTTTGTCTGTTTTCAGTCTTCAAGCCCACAGCACTTCTTTTCATAAATTAGATCAAAGCATCTTTCAGAACGTACCGAAAACTGGCGCAGAGCTGACAGGCCTCTTTGGAATTGCTTGACTTACTTTCCTCAGATTCAAAGCTGTGAATCAATCCAAGACTTCTGTGCGCAAGTGTCCCCTGGGAGAGCCTCTCATGGATCACTCTCCCCATTTCGACTTGCAATTTATGGATTTCGCAGCGGATGATTATTTTAGAGCAGATTGTCATTTGCAGAGATATTTAGACTTAGAGCATAGCTCTTTCAGGCTCAGACTTGATTTAGTCGGCTTTTCAGGATACATATTGAGTTTTCCTCAAAATATTTCCGTGTTTTTAATTTTTTAAAGAAAATTTACAAGTCAAAAAAGACACACAGTATACCAATAATGTGAAACATTAGCACTAAAACGCGCTCCTCCGTTCGAAGGCTGATGAGAATCGTATCTCACTGATGATGAGCCTCTGTGTATCTCTGGCATCCAAGGCACTTAGTACTTATTTCCGATCTGCACAACAATCTTGACAGTTATTAGGCGCATTTTCGCACACAAGCCTGGGCTTCGCTGAAGACGGGAGGAAAGAGGACGGGCACACAGGGCTCAGCGGGGCTCAGCGTGCACCGTCTCAGCACAGCAACCCTGACAGTTGGGGCGCGTGCCTGAGGCATGTGAAGCCGGGCACATCCGTCGCTTTCTTTGGGAAAATGTCTATTCAGGGCCTTGGCCCATTCCCAACCGGATTGTGTGCATTTTTCGCTATCGAGTTGCATGTGTTCCTTGCACAGCTTGGACGTTAACCCCGTGTCAAACACTGGGTTCGGAACAGCGTCCGCCATGGTGCAGGATGATGCTTCATTTCACTGCTGGTTTCCTTTGCTGCCCTGGAGCTCTTTCAGTTTTCTGTGGTCCCACCTCTTTGTTTCTGCTCTTGTTGCCTGTGTTTTTGGCGTCACTTATATGTGGAGTTTGAGGATGTCCAATTTAGAGAAACAGAGACCTGGCTGGGGTTGCCAGGGGCTGGGGGTGCTGGGAAAATTGGGAGATGTTGGTCAACGGGTACAGACTTCCAGTTTAAGATGACTAAGTTCTGAAGTCCTGATGTACACCGTGGTGACCATCGTTAGTAATAATGTATCATACACTTGAAATTTGCTAAGACAGTGGATCTCTATATAATTCTCCAATTGTATATACGTCACCTATATAAAACTGAAAAACAACAAAATTGGGTCACAGAGGAGCGACGCGTCAGTGATAGGCAGGTGGATTAGTTTCCCGGGGCTGCCGTACCAAGACATCCCGGACGGGGGGCCTAGGCTACGGAAAATCACCGTCTCCAGTCTTGGAAGCTGGAAGGTACTGGCCGGGTTGGCTCGTGCTGAGGCCTCTCTCCTCGGCCTGTAGACAGCTGCCTTCTCCCTGTGTCTTGAGGCAGTCTTGCTTCTCTGTGTGTCTGTGTCCAAATCTCCTCTTCTTACAAGGACACCTGTCGTAATGAATTAGGGCCACCCTAGCCATCTCAGTTTATCTTAATTACTGCTTTACGGACCGTATCTCCAAATGCAGTCACATTCCGAGGTTCTGGTGATGATGGCTGCAGCATGTGGTTTGAGGGGTGCACCATTCAGCCTGTCCTGTAACAGCAGGAGAGCAGGTTGACATGTTTTTTTTTTTTTCAAGTTTATTTACCTTGAGAGAGAGAGAGAGGGAGAGAGACAATCCCAGACAGGTTCCAAGCTGTCAGCGCAGAGCCCGATGCGGGGCTCGAACTCACGGACCCTGAGATCATGACCTGAGCTGAAATCCAGAGTCAGACGCTTAACCGATCCGAACCACCCAGGCGCCCTACTGGTTAACATCGCTTTCCACGAGGGAACGCACTCTCGTCGTTAAACGCTGACCACCTCGCGGCACAGACAGCTCCAGTGATGCTTGCACTGGTCCGCTGCAGCATCCTGGGACGTTAGAGCCGGGGGGACCTATGTGATCCGAGCCCGAGCACCTTACTCCAGACACTGAGCCCCGAGGGAGGCCAGCTGGCCAGCCCCCATCACAGAGCGAGCAGAGAGGCCGTGTCTTCATCTCCGATGCCCTGTTTCCATGGAAAAGCCTGCAGATTCACAGGGAGGAGCCACTTGGTCACGAGCACACAGTTATGCCGACTGTTTGCAGCATCACAACCCGCCACCTGCTAGCGGCTGCGTCCTGCCCTCTCCGTCCGAGGCAACGGCAGCCGCCCCAGGACAATAGGGTCGTGTTCCCGGTCTCACCTCCGGGAGAGACAGAAGTGGCCCTGCCTCCTATTCCCAGGACAGGGTCCCCATTCTCAGAGGGCCTGCAGGGTCCCAGAGCAGTGAGCACATGTCGTCAGCCCATGCTGGAAGCCACTCTCAGACACGCTGCTCGTTCCCGAGGGATGTCCGGTGCGGGGAAGGTGTGGCTGTCGAATCCCCTCAATGCCATCCCGAAGCTGCCTGCAGGTGTGACCCAGGCCTTCCGGAAGCATCTGTCTCTGAATTAGACATCTGTCTCAGGGCACTGGACCTTGTTCTAGTCGCTTCTATTATATTAATTTATCTTCTGACACAGAAATCCTATGAGGAAGAGGTCGCTACCACAGGTGTGTGTCGAGGCTTGAACAGGCCACGGGTTTCCAAGCCAGGCTGTCAGACTACGGTCTCACACGTTCGCCCCTGCCTCCCCTGAATTCTTCAGTGCGACCTCTATCCTGCTCATATTATGGCTTTTGAATTTGTGGTCCTTCGGCAAAAATCAAAATCAATTATTATTTATGCAAGGGAATATTTTTATTCCAATAACTTGGGATGAAACCCCAGACTTCAATCAAATGTGCCACACGTGTTTAAAATCAGCGGGTAAGCTGGAGGATGTTTCACATTCATTTATCCATTCCTTAGTTTTCAACAATGAATTGATCAAAACGGATCATGCTATAATGAAGCTAACAGTATATTTGAAACAGATATGCTATTTTAAAATTTGAACCAAAGTAGCTCTCTAAGACCCTACCATTGTTTTCTGGCTGATCAAACAGTTTTGCTAGTTGTAGCTTGATTTAGGAGGCTGTCTTTACTCAGAGATTTACTGATTGTTTTAACATTTCCAGGAGCATTTCGAATATCAGATATTATCTTTCTGGGGCCGTGTTTCAATCAACTCCAAAAGAGATACAGTACTTTCCTTTTGGCAATGACAGCTATACAGTAGTAACTCTCCTGCTGGAAACAATTACAAACCTGTGCGTGTGCGTGTGTGCACGTGTGCCCACACCTTATTGCTACAAAGAGATGAAGAGCTGTCAGTGGAGCAGGACCCTCAGACTAATGGCTCTTGGGAGGCGGTGAACACAGGAGAAATCCTTCCACCTCCAAGGACAGAAGGGGGGGAGGTGGAGGGATCAGGAGAGGCGGTGTCCAAGCAGAAAGACAACGTTGCACCAGGCTGAGGACACATACTCGGGGTTCAGGAAAAGCAAAGTGGCTGAAAATTAAGTGGCTGACAACCAGGGAACAGAGACTCAGAGAAGGCAGCTAGAAAACCTCCGAACAGCTTCCTTGCAAATTCTCTGCTTTTTTCTTTTTCAGTATCTTCATTCATTTTGAGAGAGAGACGGCGGGGGAGAGGGCCAGAGGGAGGGGCAGAGAGAGAAGGAGATAGAGACAGGATCCCAAGCTGGCTCCGTACCATCAGCGTAGAATCTGATGGGGGGCTCAAACTCATAACCATGAGATCATGACCTGAGCTGAGATCAAGAGTTGGATGCTTAACCTACTGAGCCACCCAGGCGCCCCTGTCTGCTAACTTATAGGCTGTATGTATGCGGGGCAAGATCTCTAGAAGTGAGAGAAAACAGTGGCTGAGAGGTGAAAACACTGAAAGGATTGTCAGCAGCTGTGGAAAGTGAAAGAGGCAGGAGTTCAGCCCTGACAGGGTCAAGGGCACCCACAAAACCACAGACATCAGGTAGGAACTCCAAAGGGCCACATCTGCAGAGTCAGGATCCCACCCTCTGGGCTGTGGAGGAACTGATAGGTGGGCTACAACCAATCCTAAAACTAAGCAGGGGCAGGACCAGCGTGATCTGAGGATGCCCCACCGGCCTGCCAGAAACAAACTCATCCTCTTCGGAGGAAAGAATCATCATCTAGAGCCCCTAAAATTCCCTGTTATGTGCAAAATCGGAGAAGTCTGATACCCAATAAAAAAAGGTGATAAGTCCTGCTAAAAATCAGTACTAAACAACTAGAAACCAGAGAAACAATAGACATTTGAAAGGGACCCACAGAGATTCAGATTTTGAAGTTCCCAGGAACCAACTGGAAAGCAGCTCTGATCGATGTAATTAAGAACCTAGAGAAAAGGATGAAAGGTTTCATCAGACACAGAATCCACCAGAAAACCGCACAGAAGTTCCAGAGCCCAAGTAACCATAAACAACATTAACATTTTAGCAAATGAGCTTGGTAGGAGAGCAGACACGTATAACCAGGGCATAAGTCGCGTGTACAAACAGGAAGAAGAATGGAAAATGCACAGAAACGTGTAAGACTCGTGTGGGGCACAGCTCAGGGCTCGGGTCCGTGTCTATGAGTCCCCAGAGGAAAGCAGAGGGAGGGTAAGACTGAAGCAATAGCACACGCTGGCCGTGTGGCTAGTGAGCTCAGACTACCAGATGGGACGGACTCCAGACCCGGCGGCTGAAGCTGCACAAGTCCCTCTTGTCACAGTTCTGGAGGCTGGAGGTTCAGGGTCAAGGTTCCAGCAGGGCTGGTGTCTGCTGAGACCTCACCCGTTGGCTTGCAGATGTCACCTTCTCTCCGTTCCCACGGAGGCGGTTTTCCCTCCGCCTGCATGTGGGGAGAGAGGTCCCTGGTGTCTCCTCCTCTCATTAAGGCAAAACCACAGACCAACAAGTAAGAGCTCAAAAGGGCCACACCCATATAATCAGGATCTCATCCTCCGGGCAGTGGAAGGACTGGGCTGATCGTGACCCCAGTTAACCATATTCACCTCCTGACAGGCCATATCCCAAAGGCAGTCACAGTGTGGGTTAGGGCTTCAACATATCGATTTGGGGAGAACACAACTCAGTCCATAACAGAGGGACATAAAATCTGGTTGAAGATACCACGACACTTTCCAAATCCAAAGCAGGATAAATACAAAGAAAGCCCCACGTAGGCAAATCATTCTTAAATTGCTAGAAGGCAGAGATAAGAAAATCTTAAAGGGAGCCAGAGGGTGGGGGGAAACATCACTACCTTCAGAGGGCCAACAGTGAGACTGAAAGTTGACTTGTCAATGGAACTGAGATCCAAGAGATTATGGAATAATACGTTTTGGAGGCTTTTTATCGAGATGAAATTTCAAACCAGAAATGGTGTAAGAATAATAAATTATGCCCATCTACATTTTACCCCAACTCACCGATTATTTCCACGTCTCCCTTTATCATTTGTGCGTCTTGTCTCTCCCAGTGATTACAGAGAACTCCGATCGTATATACGCCCATTTGTTCTAATTGAGAAGTAAGTTGCAGGCCTGGTGTCCCTTTATCTCTGAACGCTTTAGTGTGCATTTCCTTAGGACAAAGGCATTCTGTTACACACACCACAGTGAATTGTCCAAATGAGGAAATTCTGCATTGATCCACCATTACTATCTCATCAGAATCCTTTTTCAAAGTTCTGAAGTCGTTCCTATTATGTCCTTCCAACTTATCTTACTTCCTGCAGCCCAAGACCCGAGCCCGATGCGTCTGGAGGCGGGGACTCTGGTGTCTCCTAATCTGGGGCAGCTAGCCCTCCATTTTACATTCGCGCTTTGATGTCTGTAAAGAGTGTGGGCAAGTCGTCTCATGAAACGTCCCTCCATGTGGGTTTGTCTGATGTTTCCTCTTCCTTAGATCCAGACCCTGCATTTCTGGACAGAAACAGCCTGGAAGTGATTTGTGTGCTCATAAGCGAATCTCAGCAGAGTCGAGGGTGTTGGTGCCTCCTGCTGTAACTCGCAGGCAAACAGGGTGACCTCTGTTTAGATTCCAAGTTCCCCTCCACCCGTGGCCAAGAGATGTGAACCCACACATAAAACTTACTTAGAAAACAAGCTGACTAGAGTCCCGTATTTGCTTGCTCTTTTCTTCCCTCCCTTCGTAATCAGGCTACAGGCTCAAATTATGCCGTTAAAAGGCCTTTGATTTAGTTTGTTTTTTTCCTTTTCAGTGTGCTTGTGTTATCCAATTAAAATAAAAATTGTGTGCATTAGTCCCTGCATTCTATTTTAGGGATTTTGAGTGTGTAAAACCTTAGCATGGCTCCCAAATTCCAAACTATACAGAAAGGAATACTCACCGAAGCCCATCCCCCATCCCCACCATTCACCCCATGGCTACACACCCCAGTAGGCAGCTCAGCTCCCCAGTTTCTGGTTCATTCTCCCTGTGCTTATTTTTGCAAACCTAAACCAGTAGATATTCTTCCTTCCTCTTTGTACACACCTTATATTTTCACTGAACAACACATCCTGTTATTATCCATCAATAGAACTGCTCCTTAATCTTTGTTTATACCTGCACACTACTCCCTTGCGTGACCACGTCATCCAGCCACCTCCTGTGTCTTGCCATTTGTGACAGGCTCGGAGCGACTTTTCCTTATAGGGCCTGGCCATCCGTGTCTGTGGCTCGCAGGCGACAGGGCTGCTGGGACTCTTGCTTGGCTCCTCCTTTGTAGTTCAAATCAGCCACAGCTCACACGTAAGCTAACAGGCATGGCTGTGTGCCAGCAACCCTGTGTTTGGAGAGGCTGGAAGCTGGCAGGTGGCACCTAGTTTGCCAAATCCAATATTGTCATTATTCTGCAATCGCAAACAAGGCTGCATGAACAGCTTTGTTCCTCTATGCTGTTGTGTCTTTGAAGGAGGACTTGAGGGTAAACTGATCGAAGTGGGGTTGCCGGTCAAAGGTAAGTGCACGTGTGGCCTCCACGCTGCCCTTTTTCCCTCCCGGGGGCAGCCCGCTCTCCGCGGCCTCGCCGTCAGCACGCGGACGCAGACTTGCTCGTTTCCGAAAACCTGATGGGTGAGAAGTGGTCTTGGAGAGGTTTTATTTGGCCTCCTCCTGATGGAGATTGTATTAGGCTGTCTTCAACAGGTTTAAGTATCAACGTGTCATTGCTTCATGAAAAGAATGTTTTCCATTTTTTGAAACTGAAATTCGAGTTAGTTAACATACAGTGTCGTCCTGGCTTCAGTAGAACCCAGTGAATTGTCACTCACATACAGCACCCGGGGCTCATCCCGAGGGCCCTCCTCAATGCCCATCCCCCATTCAGCCCATCCCCCCACCCATTTCTCTCCATCAACCCTCAGTTTGTTCCCTGGGTTTGAGAACCTCTTATGGTTTGCCTCCCTCCCTTCCCCTATGTTCATCTGTTGAGTTTCTCAAATTCCACATATGAGTGAAATTATATGATAGTGGTCTTTCTCTGACTTATTTCACCTAACATTATGCTCTCTAGATCCACCCGCATCATTGCAAATGGCAAATTTCTTTCTTCTTGATCACCAAGTAATACTCCATTGTGTATTCCATGTACGTATCACACGTTGTCTTTATCCATTCATCCATCGATGGACATCTGGGCTCTTTCCGCACTTTGGCCATTGTCAATAGTGCTGTTACTTGCTTTTCATGCCCAGGGAAATTCTGTGGCCCTGGGAATATCTTATCTTTGAGGCTTTAGTATCATCCCCTATAAAGTTATCAGAACCTCATATTTTTTGTGGGTAGTTCCTTGGTAAGTTTCTAACTTCTATAAAAACTTTTCTGTTTAAACTTTCTATTTCTGTAGAGCTAATTTCAGAGAATTCTTTTTTCATAAGATATTATCCTTTCCATCCAGATTTTCAAATTTATTTGTAGAGAATCCTGCAAATAGTCTCCTGTGATAGTTCTTAATTTTTATTTTGGCAATTGGTTATTACACACGTGTTATTTTCATGTGTATATTTAAATCCCTTTTCCTAATCAAGGCAGCTAGATGTTTGTCTGCTTTGATATGAAAACAATGAATTTTGATTTATTATTAGGGCTATTATTTTTCTATTCTCTACTACATTAATTTCTGCTTTTATTTTCTTTGTTGTTTGCTTTTTTGTGTTTTCTTGTGGCTCACTCTTTGTCCTTTTCCTAACGTTTCCCTTTATTAGTGTTTATAGTGATGTAGGTATTTAAGGCTACAGGGTTTCCTCTGATTACTGCTTTCAATGAACACTATAACATGATCTGTTTTTAGAAATTCTGTAATTTCAATTTGCTTTTCCCCTTTTAACTAAAAGTTGTCTAATTGAAGGTTTTGTTTGGTTTTGTTTTTAATTTCCAGGCTGAATTAACTTTTTGCTATTTATTTTAGGTATTAGCTTTTAGTTTTACTGCACTGTAATCAGAAACAATTATTTGCCATTGTCTACCTTATGGGATGTATTGATATTTTCTCTGTGAGCTAATAAATGATCAATTCAGGGTAAGTGCTGCATGTGCCAAGGAGTGAATTTCAAACAGTTAGTAAAATCTGTCTTATTGATTATGTTATGTCTTCCAGCTCCTTACTTATTTCTCTTCACTTCTATATTTTGTTATATATTTATGGAGATTTTTACTGTGCCGTTTTCAGCAGAGTGATTCATAACTGCCATCTATTTGTTGTGAATTGTTTTAGCATGAAAGCGTGCACTTCTTTGTAATGTTTCTCACTCAGGATGAGAACATATGCTTTCTTTTTTTAATGTTTATTTATTTATTTTGAGAGACACAATGAGAGAGATAGAGAGCAGAGGAGGGGCAGAGAGAGTGGAAGAAAGACAATCCCAGACAGGCATTCTGCTGTCTGTGCAGAGCCCGATGTGGGGCTTGATCTCATGAACGCTGAGATCATGACCTGAATAGAAATCAAGAGTCAGATGCATAGCCGACTGAGCCACCCAGGCGCCCCTGTTTTTTAGCTTGTCCATGTCACTTTGTTATAGATGTGTCTTGGGCGTGTGGCATAAAGTTAAATCTTGGTTTCTGGAGCAAATTGGGAATGATTTTCTCTTAATAGTTCAGTTAAACTCACTCATGTTATTTATACAGCTGCGTGTTGGGTCTTACCACAGTTATATCATTTCACGTTACGATTGCTAGAGTTATTCATGTGTATTTGCTATTTCCTTTCCTCCCATGATGGGTCTTCTCCACTCTTATTTATTTTGCTTTATCCTGTCTCTGGTATTTACTCTGACACGTGTTTGTCCTAAGTTTTTTTCTAGTGTGCCTTGCACCATTTTCAAATCCCCTCATCTTTCGTGTTGTTTCTTAGCATTTTGCAGCCTGTTGTTTTAAAATCAAATTTAGTGGTGTCGTTGACAATCCCCTGTGCCCCCCACCACAGTCAAGATGTTCTTCTCTTTTCCCTGTTTGTTTTATGTCTCTTTTTAGATTTGTTATTTCCATCTTGCTGAATATGTAATACTTGTATATCACTCCTCCACTCCCACCCCCACCTGCATTATGCTGATCTTAAATATTCAATTACATATTTCAAAAGGTCATCATCAGTCTTTTTGCCCAAGTTTCTCCAGTTGTGTTTTGGATGGATGAAGTTCATCCTCCCGCAGGTCCCTTAGGAAGGCTTCACAAAAGCTGTGCTTTGCTGTGGTCAGAGTAGCTGTTCTCGAGCCTGGCCATGGGACCAGTTCTGCCTGGAGAGTAAATCCTTGGTTCACGTATCCATTACTCAAATATAGTGAAAATCTTGTGCTGTTTTTGCCTTGAGATGTCTGATGCCAGACTAATTTTTCTTGCTCTTGTAGGTTATTTTATATTTTTTGCTCTGAGGGTTTGTTCATGTTTAGCTCTTAAAGCCCTACTGGTCTTACTGGGGTAAGATCCGAGGGTTGATCATTCTCAGTAAATATTCTCCAGTCCCTGTAGGCCATTTAAAAGTGTAGTCTTATGTCTTTTATTTCTGGAAAATATCCATCAACTATGGATTTAAATATCAGTTATGATCTTTTGTTTAGCTGTTTCTTTTTTGGAAACTCCGATTATACGTGTGTTGGATTTTGGTTTCCCTCATCCATCTCCCATTTCAACCACTTTACCCTAATCCTTTCTATCTCTCTCTTTCTTTTATTTTCCTCTCCAAGTTATCCTGACTTGTCTCTGTGACGTTTAATAGATTTCCATCTACATCTATCCTTCTTAGGGCAAGTTTGTAGGTTTGCCTTCATTTCTGATATGACAGGATCTTTTCTTTTATTTCTTTCTGAGCTCAATAACTGCCATTGGATTTCTTCCCCCTTTTGTGTATTTTTAAGTTTCGTTCCTGAATCTGTGATATCCTCAGATGTATGCATGAGGACATTTAATTTACTCTGGAGCTTGTGTTAGTTTTGTTCTTCATTCATTGTTTTTGGTGGGTGGATTCATCAGCTTAAGTGCTATGACTTATTTTTTTGTTTATTATTTATGTGGGTGAATATACAGATGCTTCATACAGATGAAGACTGCATATGTCTGTTCACATTGTGATGGTCCAGAGGCTAAGTTTTATATCCTGAGATCAACTTCTGTCATGGTGGCCACGGTTGCTTCTGTAACTGTTTTGGGGGTGAGGGGTGGAAGGTCTGTGTAGCCTTCAATGTTTTGGGATCTATTTTTATCTCACAGGATTCTAAATTTTGTTTCTTGCTTTTCCCTTTTCCCTTCCACCACCCAGTCTCCAAGTGTGCCATCCCCTCAACTTTCAGCCTCTTGTCCCCCAGAGACAATGCTTTCTGAGTCCCACTCGATTTGAGGATCTTTCCTTAGTGTACTGATCAAATAGGATGCCTCTCAGATTATTCACATTTAAGGCTGACTCTGTTTCAGGGACGTTTTAGTCCTTTTGATTTCCTCTTTCCTTCCTGCTCATTCCCTAAACCCCATTAGATTTCCACAGAGATATTTCCACCAAAGATGGGTCAGTAATTCTCCAATAGCAGGAGACTGAAGTTTGGGGTGTCCTTTGCCTGTCTGTTATGTGGGGGATGCTTTGTTTCTTTTTGTTTTTCCGCACACTAGTTTTGGCTCTGTATGGAGAGATCCAGATTCCCATGATCACTTCGGCTTCCTGGAGAGTCTAGGGTGGCATCTACTGAGTGCCGGGAGAGAAATACCTCCAACCGGGACGTTGATGCCCACTAACTTGTTGTTCAAAAGTGAGGGTGAAGAACTGGGGGCAACACTAATCTATGTGAAGAGGTGAGTGATAAACACACTTTGCAACGTTTGCACGATGGGATACTGGGTGTAACACTGATGGGAAACTACTGTTTCAACCATGACTGGCCCTAAGAGCAGTGGCTGTGTGCCAGGAGCCAGACATGGAAGAGGGAATGCTTTGTGGTCCTGTTCATGAGAGATTCTAGAACAGATAAAACTGGCATTGTGTTGGAGAGCCTGGGGCTAGATGAATGGTGGCCAGGAAACCCAAATCAAAGGGGCATGAGCGGCTTTCTGAGTGGAGGAAATGCTGCATATCTGGATGGTGGTGGTGGACGGATGGGTACTTTCATCAAAAGTTACTCAACTATTACTCGATACGAGTGTTTTTTTATTACATACAAATTATACCCCACAGTTGATCTTTTTAAAAGCCAAAAAAGGTATTTTCATAAAGGAAAAACCTGGGAGAATTTATTTCCATGAGAAATGCATTACAAAGTTCCCCACAAAGTAAAGGGAATTTTCAAGACTCTGGGAAGTTGCCCCAGACGGGAGCCTGCGTGTGTGGGAAGGGATGGAGAACCGTCCTCTGGGGCCATGGTCCCCTCTGGCCGCCACAGAGATGGTCTCTTGCAGGACACGTCCTCCTCAGAGAGGCCATGGGAAGAGATGCCTTGGGGGCGGCCCTTCCCTCTAGAGCCACCGTGGGTCAAGCTGGGGCATTCGACCCCATCGTCACTACCGCGACTACCCCAAGCAAGGTGTTCGTCGTAATAGAGTAGGCTGGTGGTTATACAGCACTTTGCAAGTTTACCCATTTTCAACTTGTTATGGAACATTTTAGTTGTCAGTTTAAGAGAACAGTGATAAGTGGAGGAAATATCCCTGAATATGTGTGCGATGAAGGATGTGTTGGTGTGCAGCATTGAATCACTCCAGCAGCCCAACTCTTAAGTGTGACAGAGCTCAAGGAATATTGCAACTATACATCCTCTTGAAATGTCTACTTGACAACTGAATTTTGAAAACCAGGAGATGAATAAAAATAAAGCTCTCAGGAATGGAAAATGTGTGGTGTGAGGGCTTGTGGTGAGCACAGACCCGTTTATACACAACGCTGATGGGAACGCCCTCCCAGAACAGCCTGTCATACAAACCTTGGCGGTAACAGTCGGGGTAACACCACGAGCTCCCACAAAGCTGGATGGAGGTGAGGAGTGAGTGGGTAACACTCTACACCTTTGAGATCTGTTTCTCCGGAAAATGAGCCCATCGTTACTGAGCAACACGAAAGCTTTATCTAAACAAAGGACTGAGATCTCCATCTTTTCCATCGTTGTTTTCATTCTTTAACTCTCAGAGGGACCCTGTATGGAATAAAACATAAAGCGAAAAGAGATATTTATCTAAAGCCCAGCAATTTCCTGAGCTTTCGTTTCATTCTGGTAAAACCAATCCTGATGCTTTATTAAACACTAAGGTGGATTGTGATTCTATTATAGGAAATCTCATTCTCCCTCACCCGTCGTTTCTATGGGTAAAAAAAAAACTCTACATTGATGTCAGTATAATACTAATAAAGGTTATTATTAGGAGGGAAGATTTGGGGATTTTTTTTTTACCCTTTAAAAGTGTTTTTTGCATTTTTACAACAGTAATGAGACTAACAGCAGAGTGTTGTTTAGGGCACCTTGCACTCCAGAGGATGTTCCTGCCACCCTCTGTGGTTAAGCTCCATGACCCTCAGAACAACCCTACCGACTGTACCCTGCTTCGTGGATTAGGAGATCAAGGGACGGACAGGTGTGTCATCTGAGGTCATCGGCAGAGCCTGTGGGTGGGCCTGGGCATCCTGGCTCTGGGACCCGAGCTCCTGCCCACCGCGCCCACCCACCGGGCTTTACCCTCTCAACAGCCGTGAGAGGCTCTGCTCCAGCTGGCGCTGGTCAGGAGGCAGCAACGGCACCAGCTACTAACCAGAGATAATTTACTTATGAGGTCGCTCGTTGGGTGCCCGGCCAGTAGAAGACACTGAAGTGTCCCGGAGGCTGTCGCTGCTGAAGCAGCCACTGTAGGAGAATCAAGGGAGCGGCTGGGTCACTACAACTTTGAGGGAGAAAGTGGCCCCTCAGAACTGGCCGTAGAATGGGTGCTGGCCTCCAGGGCCTGGGCTGTGACCCGAGCAGGGCCGTGGGCCGCGGGGCCAGGCTGACTGCTGGTTCGGGGAAGCTGCTGGCTGGACCGGCCACCAGGAAGGAGGGCCCCGTGGGGCGAGGACAGGACAACACACTGCCATGGTTCGTGGTTGGCAGCTCCTGCTCTTGACCAGGAGTGGGAAGCAAACAGGGAAACAGGAGGGAGCGGGCCCCTTCCCCATCCCTCAGTCCAGCAGCCTCTCTTGGGTGTCTCCCCCTCGCGAGCCCGCCTCGGGGCCCGCCTGGAGACAGAAGTGGGGTTCCCAGAGCGCAGGCCACGGGGTCACGGAACAATGGGGAGTGGGGAGAGTGGTGTGACCACGGGCACAGCACGGCCCTGGCTCCCTGGGCGCTTCCCCATGATGTCAATGGGCCTGAGCTTCCGGCTCACGGCCCTTCGTGGGAACAGAGGTACTCCCACTGTCCCCGTGCTGCGCAGAACCCTGCTGTCAGCCTGTGTGCTCATGTCAGGGACGCGGGCAGGTATACTGTCCATCCTAGGCTCGTGCCCACACCCCCCAGTAGTGACAGGCACACAACACGCCAGGACCTCGGATAGGTGACCTGGAGTCCTTGCACGCTGTTTGCAGGGAGGGGCTCCGAGGGCTGTGCGGTCCCCAGTGTTGGCCGGGTCTGTGGAGGCCCAGGCCGGCAGACGCTGTGATGGCCACCAGGGAGGCTGTCGGCCGACTGTCCCTCGAGGCTCAGGCTGGCGATCAGGGCTCTCGGCGATACTGCTCTCCCCATGGAAACCCTGCGGCAGGGACCTTCACAAGACAATGACATCACCTGCAGGAGGGCTGGGAGGGGGAGGTGAGCTCTGCACCCGTCACCCCCACCTCCTGTGCTGCCCCTCCTTCACGGGAATTGAACTCGTTTCCAGGCTCAGCCAAGCCGGTCCCCTAAACCCCGACCCCACTTTGGTTCACGCCTCCTCAATGTTTGCTCTGCCCTGTCCCGCCCCCAACGACTGAAACCACATCGCTCCAGCAAACCAACACACCTCCTCCAAGAAGTCTCCCCGGATCGACCTGCTTCACTTGCAGTGTGTTGTTTCTCTCCCCCAGAACGTGGCTGCGGTCTGCCACGTTCACGTGCACTTGCTTCTGTGACACTTAGCCGGCCTCATCCAGCTTTCATTCACTTTTGTCCTTGAGCGTTATCTGACTGCAGTGGTAACTCTATGAGCTTTAGGGACACTCCCATGGTATTTATTTCCCACCAACGATGGGGGTGCTGTCTGGGGACACCCCCTGGATTAAAGTCAAATTGAAGTGACATTCCTCACCCGCAGACACAGTGACAGAACTCAAAATCAGTGGGGCATGAAGATTCTCAGAGAGGAGCCCGGGTGTCCGGGACGAATCGCCAGGTGCCCCCCAGACCTTAGCTTTTGTGACTTAGACACAGGGACGCTGCTCCTGGTCCCTCCCTTGCAAAGGACTGCTTGGGTTTGCACATGTCCTGCCGGCTGGTTTGCACACATCCTGACGACTGGCTGGTTTGCACACGTCCCGCCGGCTGGTTTGCACACATCCTGACGGCTGGCTGGTTTGCACACATCCCGCCGGCTGGTTTGCACACATCCTGACGACTGGCTGGTTTGCACACGTCCCGCCGGCTGGTTTGCACACATCCTGACGACTGGCTGGTTTGCACACGTCCCGCCGGCTGGTTTGCACACATCCTGACGACTGGCTGGTTTGCACACGTCCCGCCGGCTGGTTTGCACACATCCTGACGACTGGCTGGTTTGCACACGTCCCGCCGGCTGGTTTGCACACATCCTGACGACTGGCTGGTTTGCACACGTCCCGCCGGCTGGTTTGCACAAATCCTGAAAACTGGCTGGTTTGCACACGTCCCGCCGGCTGGTTTGCACACATCCTGACGGCTGGCTGGTTTGCACACGTCCCGCCGGCTGGTTTGCACACATCCTGACGACTGGCTGGTTTGCACACGTCCCGCCGGCTGGTTTGCACACATCCTGACGGCTGGCTGGTTTGCACACGTCCCGCCGGCTGGTTTGTACACATCCTGACGACTGGCTGGTTTGCACACGTCCCGCCGGCTGGTTTGCACACATCCTGACGACTGGCTGGTTTGCACACGTCCCGCCGGCTGGTTTGCACACATCCTGAAAACTGGCTGGTTTGCACACGTCCCGCCGGCTGGTTTGCACACATCCTGACGACTGGCTGGTTTGCACACGTCCCGCCGGCTGGTTTGCACACATCCTGACGACTGGCTGGTTTGCACACGTCCCGCCGGCTGGTTTGCACACATCCTGACGACTGGCTGGTTTGCACACGTCCCGCCGGCTGGTTTGCACACATCCTGACGGCTGGCTGGTTTGCACACGTCCCGCCGGCTGGTTTGCACACATCCTGACGGCTGGCTGGTTTGCACACGTCCCGCCGGCTGGTTTGCACACATCCTGACGACTGGCTGGTTTGCACACGTCCCGCCGGCTGGTTTGCACACATCCTGACGACTGGCTGGTTTGCACACGTCCCACCGGCTGGTTTGCACACATCCTGACGACTGGCTGGTTTGCACACGTCCCGCTGGCTGGTTTGCACAAATCCTGAAAACTGGCTGGTTTGCACACGTCCCGCCGGCTGGTTTGCACACATCCTGACGGCTGGCTGGTTTGCACACGTCCCGCCGGCTGGTTTGCACACATCCTGACGACTGGCTGGTTTGCACACGTCCCGCCGGCTGGTTTGCACACATCCTGACGACTGGCTGGTTTGCACATGTCCCACTGGCTGGCATGGCCAGAAAGAAGGGCTGTTTGATGTGCACTGTTCCCTCTGACAAACGCTCGTCTTCTGATTCTTCAGTAGGGCAGATCCTGACACGTGCCGTCTACAGAGTGCGCTCGGAGAGTTTTCTCACTGACACTGACCAGCATCCCCAAGTTCCCAATGCTGGTGGCTCTCCGAGTGCGATCCCCCCTTGGTCCTGAAAACAGGACAAGACCCCCGAGCGAAACAGCCGGACTTGCCGGGGTGAGATGTGGGCTGCTCACCTTGTGGACGCAGGATGGGCACGCCAGCCGCGGGTGTGCAGGCGGGAACAGGATCCGCTACACTAGGACCACCGGCGAGGGGTCCCTCTGTCGGACCATGCCTCCAAATGAAGCACACGGTTTTATTTTTTGGACCTGGTGACTGCTACCCAGGACCGACTACAAACTACGACCTCAACCAGAATGGAACTCAAACGTCCCAATTCCGTTTCTAGTTGCCATTGTTTTAAGGCCCCAAACCTCAGGCGTTGTGGCCCGAGAAACCACATGTACACACACATGCTGCTCCCAGTCTGTAGATTGCAACTGGGAGCCACGCAAAGTTGATACTCAGCCAGTGGTAACCGGGTCCAGCGGGGTGCGCGGGATGGATACCCTCTCCTCCAGCGTTCACACGGCCAGGTCATGGGGGCGGACGGTGGTCTTGTTGGGGACGACCGAGCAGGCCAGGTGGTGAGACATGGGGCAGTCACACGTGTGCGGGCATGTGGGTGAAGGTACAGCCGACCGGGCGCCTGGTGATCAAGGCCCCAGGGGGTCCAACTGTTCTGCCTCCCACAGTAACACCCAGAAAACTGACGGTGATCAGGCCGAGGCGGGCCGGGAGGCCTTGCCCGTTTTCACCTTCATCTTCTCTGAGCCTATTCCTGAACCTTCTCCTGAGGCTGCCAGCTGCCTGCCCCCTCCAGCCCTGGGTCCTGCTTCCACGGCAGCCTGGGCCTGTCCTGTAGGGCTCTGCATGGACGCCTTGTGTCTCCAACAAGCAAGAATGATACAGGTGCAGATCTCTGTCCCTGAACTAAAATTTCCACCTGCAGAAGAGTCTGGAAGGCTAATGGAAATGGATGGCCCCACACGGGACCCTCAGCTGGAAGGCCTGTGTGGGGGCGACATTCCCAGAAAGCAGCCCGTGGACAGTCCAGGGGCGTGGCCGGGAGCGAGGGGTGAAACGGTCGCCGTCCTGGGGTTGAGGTGTCGTTCTGGTCCTGGCTGTGCTTCTGGCGGTTCCCAAGCCAGTCAGCTCCCCGAGCTGCCGTGTCTGCAGGAGCTGAGGTGGGCTTCGTGTGTGCTACCGACCATTCACACACATTCTGAGCCCCACCTGGGAGAGGCGTCACCTTCCCACAGACTGACCCGCGCCGGCCGACGGCCCGTGTGTCCCGGCAGCGAGAGCCAGTGTCTCAGCGTGCTTCCCTCCGTGTCCTCTCGTCCCCTGCCACAGCAGCCGGCGATGGTCCCAGGCCCTCGAGCGGGGACGGCGTCGACCCTCCTCGGACACGCAGCATAAACTCTTGCAAACCCCTGGCGCACGCGGGATGCTCGTTACCGCAGCACCGACAGGACCGTCCTGACTGATGCACGTGTCCTTCCTTAATGGGGCCGAGACTCCGGGGATCCATGATCTGAAGTTTCTGGGGCTGGGGTCCAGGCTGTAATCACAGAGACTTGCACCTTCTCATCTGTTAAGAGAAGCAAGCGAAAGGAAGTATCTAATTCATGGAGACAAGATTCAGAAGAAACAAAAGTGATGCCCAGTTTTTAAAGGTTCGGAGGAAATGCAATGTGCCTGTATCCTTTTCCCCACTTTGGTTGGAAGTTAGACAGCAGACGGGACGTTTTACAGATTCCTACTGACAGACGAGAGGCGCTTATCACAGGTATAGTTTTCTGCCAAGCGGGATGGGAACACTCTTATTTACATGGGGCAAGGCCGCCAGAGGAGTCTGGGGCTGGGGACACTGCTGTCAGTCATCACAACGAAAGAGACGACCTGAGGGGGGACGTTCCTCCTGGGGTCTCAGGGAACCACCTGAGGAGCACGGGGCCTGGGGAGCGAGAATGATTGGCAGGGTTGGTACAGGTGGAGCAGGTGAGCAGAGGGCTCAAGACACAGACTTGGGGGCACCAGGAGGCGGGGACTGAGGACGTGAAGCCCCGGGAGTCCACCTGGGGATAATGCTGTCTGGTGCAGGTTGTCACGTCCGGGAGAGTGACAGGCGAGGACGGACCCCAACCCGGGAGAAAGCCCATCATAGGAGAAGGACTGAGTCCCAGGGATTCGGGGTTCTGACCCAGTTTCTGGAACTGGGCCTCTTGCCGGTGGCTCATCCAGCAGAACGAGGCGAGGGGCCGGCGAGGGGACCCCGGGTTAGAGGGCAGGCCATCAGCTGGGGTCTCCTAAGGGGGTAGGCAGAGTGGAACCCGTGGAAGGCTGGCCAGCAGGAGCCGCTGGGGTCCCTGCTCAGCCCGGTTTTCCTCACGCGCAACAGGGCGGGAATCACCGGGTGCCATAGCTCAGAAGGTCTGACAGAAATTGCTCAGTACTTGTTACTCATGATTGGTCAGTGATTCTCGTGCTCTAATTCCGACCCTTGTCCTCCAAATGGGGGCAGGGCGGTGGCAGGAAGCACGTACAAGTCATCAGGACAGACACTGGTTCGCGTCCAGCATTTCGAGAAGAGGCTCTCTGATCTCACGTGGACTCCGTGGGAGCACGTTGCTTGGGTTCAGTCACCTCCACGTGACACACACAGTCTGCACTCCGAGCCCAGCACGTGGTATCCAATCAAATCCAAGAAGCGATGTCTCTTGGCCATCAGAAGTGCTCGGTTCAAATACAGGTTGCACCTCACTAGCTGCGTGACCTGGGAGCCGCCTAACACCCCTCGTCTCACCGCCCACGTTGTTAGAAGGGGATCTGATACTCGGGTCCACCGTGGGGAGGGCTCGAGTAGGGCAGGACAGCGGATTCAGGACAATGACAGGCTCGTGGCCAGGGTTCAGCATAAGCTGATTTTTTAAAAAAAATTTTTAAGTTTATTGATTTATTTTGAGAGAGAGAGAAGACAGAATGCATAAGCGGGGGAGGGGCACAGAGAAGGGGACGGGGAATTTTCGCACTGATGGCACACAGTCTGACGTGGGGCTTGAACCTGCGAACCGTGAGATCATAACCTGAGCCAAGATTAAGAGTCAGATACTTGGCTTGAACCCAGGAACTATGAGATCATGATCTGAGCCAAGATTAAGAGTCAGATGCTTGGCTTGAACCCAGGAACTATGAGATCATGATCTGAGCCAAGATTAAGAGTCAGATGCTTGGCTTGAACCCAGGAACTATGAGATCATGATCTGAGCCAAGATTAAGAGTCAGATGCTTGGCTTGAACCCACGAACCGTGAGATCGTGACCTGAGCCAAGATTAAGAGTCAGATGCTTGGCTTGAAACCACGAACTGTGAGATCATGACCTGAGCCAAGATTAAGAGTCGGATGCTTGGGGCTCAAACCCACGAACCGTGAGATCGTGACCTGAGCCAAGATTAAGAGTTGGATGCTCAGGGCGCCTGGGTGGCTCAGTTGGTTGAGTGTGAGACTTCGGCTCAGATCATGATCTCGCGGTTCATGGGTTCGAGCCCCGCATCAGGCTCTGTGCCGACAGCCCAGAGCCTGGAGCCTGCTTCCGATTCTGTGTCCCCCTCTCTCTGCCCCGCTCGTGCTCTGTCTGTCTCTGACTCTCAACAAATAAATAAATGTTAATAAAAAATTTTTTTAAAGAGTCAGATGCTTAACCAGCCGACCCCCCCGGGGGCCAGCACAGGCTAATTCTTACTCTTGGATTCCCTTCTCTCTGTAAAGTAAAAACCTTTGTATAACATAAAGAGCTGCCCCAGTGTTCTGCTGTTTGAATTGAAAAAGGGACAATAGGTAGCAGAGAACCACGTAATTGCCACCATTTATGAAGCTCTTAAACGTGCAAGATTCACTTCCTTTCCTTCTGAGTGTGATGCCCGGCACCCTGGCTCCCACGCCTCACTTTGTCACGGATAAAAATGTCGGCTTGAGGGCTCCCACCTGCTGGAGTGTTAGACATTGGAGTCAATAATTTGTGCTGAGACCAAGCCCAGAGCAGGCGTCCAGTGGGTTATTATTGCTGTTCCTTCCACGACCCTGAGCCCCGAACGCTGTCTTACAGGAAGAAGATGCTTCGCGTTTCCAAAGCAGTGATGAGATTGCGGGGTCCACACCACTGGCTCTTGGCCGGGCTCGAGCTGAAGGACCACGGCTGCCCAGCACTCAATCCGGACGGGGCTTCGGACGACTCCGTCCAGCATCGGGACCCAACGTGGTAACGAGTACCTGCCAATTCCTCCATCCTTGCGGGATTTGACGCTCCAGAAAGACGAGGGGTCCAGATGCTGTCTTAAAATTAGCCGGCTGATGACCCTCTGTCCGTGTGTGCGTGAGATGTTGGCTTGAACCAAACCACGAGCAGCCGCTGTGAGGCTGCTGTCAGGAACGCTGGGCCAGCAGGAGCCCGCGGCCGCCCACGCGGTCCCTGTGTCCGCCGTGGCCGGGGGACGCGGGGTGCGAGACCCCGCACTCCGGGTCAGGCGCCGGGGGGGGGTGCGTGGGCCATGGGTGACGGTCTCCGCCCCCAGGTCAGCTTCGGGCTCCACGCCTCCCACGCAGTGGCTGGCCGCCCCTGAGGCCGTGCAGAGATGAGCCCACTGGAGCCGCGTGCAGGGCATCGGGACAGATGGACACCAGCTGCTTGGACAGAGGGCTCGAGAACTCCTCTGGACGGGAGCATGAATCTGCGCCTGAGGCAAGTGACCGTGACGCAGGGTTAGGCTGTGTCGGTGCGAACGCCACGCGAGCAGGTGTGGGCTGCCGTCACAGCCAGGCAGCCAGGCCCGCAGCCAGGGGAGGACATGTGGCAGAACGTGATTTATTTCCCCCGGTTCGGGTCCCCTGCCCTTCCCCATAGGTTCTGTTTGCACGGCCCAGAGGGAGGATTTAGGGAGCAACTCAGAATGTCCCGTTCTTCTCTTGCCGCAGGGCGGGCAGAGGTGACCTTGCCAAAGTGAGCAGAGGGAGGGCCGGCTCCCAGGCCTGGTGCTCGTTCCCGGCACAGCACAGCCACCACCAGACAGGACAGAGTGTGACACCCAGGCCCAGAGAACGAGAGGGAACGTTTGCATCTCAACATCAAGGGTTCACCTTCTGAAGTGTATTTCTTTGCACTCACTGAACATATTTAAAAAAAATTGTTTTAATGTTTATTTAAATTTGAGAGAGAGAGAGAGAGGGAGAGAGAGCAGGAGTTGGGGAGGGACAGAGAGAGAGAGAGAGGGAGACAGAATCCGAAGCAGGCTCCAGGCTCTGAGCTGTCAGCACGGAGCCCGATGCAGGCCTAGAACTCACGAGCTGTGAGATCATGACCTGAGCCGAAGTCGGACGCCTCACCGACTGAGGCCCCCAGGTGCCACTCACTGAACACATTTTAAAGGGAACATAAATACAGTTTTCCACCGTTTAATGGAAGACATCTGTAGATTCTTTTCAAGGGGATCACGGGGGACGTCACTTTGCACTACAGCGTCTTCCTTAGAAGCGGTTAACCTAGGCTCATGTCTCTACCCCGCCCATCCCTGATGCAGCCCACACTGCCATCTGCTCCTGCCTTGAGGGACACAGGTCTCTGCTGGCTTTTCCCAATGACGCTTCTCAAAGCAGGGACACGGGAGATCCTTGTGACCAGGAGCTGCGGCCTCACTGGCACTGTGTCCACACACAGAACCTCCGAGTCTGTGTCTGCCGCCCTGGGCTGGCCTCCCCTCACCCACCGGTCTGTCTGGAAAACATCCACCTCCCTCCCTTTGATCCAGCTCATTGCCCTGGGGTCCCCTCAACCCCTCCCGGGGGTCATGGCTCCAGGTGGGTGACTGCAGGCGGCTGGCCAGGCACTGTGCGCGGGTCGGTTAGGGTGATCAGTTCACTTCAGTGACATCTTTGCCCAGGGGGTCCCTGCACCTGCAGCCCGCCCCTGTCCCACCCTGTGCCTTTGGGAAGTGCTGCAGGGACATCCTAGCAGCCGGCCAGCCCGTCAGTCATGGTGCATTCTTCTCCAAGCCAACTCACCTCCACTCGGTGCCTTGATTCCGGGTGGTGCATGGTGAGGGTCACATTGGGAAAAAACGCAGGTTGTTCTCTGGGAGCTTTCTGCTCAAGGAGGACTGTCCATCAAGGGGGACTGTCCCATCTGCTGAGTTCTCTGCAGTAGTGGCCACATCGTTAAGGGCGGGGTGGCCCCAGCCTCGTCATGGAGAGAGAGCATGACCCACTGAGGGGCTGGGGTGCCTGGTGCGAAATATTGCTTTACCTTAAGTAATGAATTGGGCTTCATTTGTAATCATGAAAATCAGAAGCCACGGAAATATCCAGCAGGTGACAGTTAAGACTATGGTCCAGCCACAGACGGTACAGGAAGTGTCCAAACAGGAGGAGCTCGCGGAGGCTGGGAGGTGGCAGGAGGGCTCCCGTTAAGTGAACACAGCACCCTGTGCACACTGTGGTCACATGAGAGTGAGTCTGCATTAAAAAATGCTAATGAAGAATAAACTACCACAAGAAGTTAATCCTGATGATGCACAGAACAGCGGGTTAATTAACGCGGTCGTTTTGATGACATACAGAGTAGTGGTTGTTAAAACACAAAAACTCCACAAACAATTCGGTTAAAAAATGGGCAGAGCACCTGAATAGACACTTCTGCAAAGAAGACATCCAGACGGCCAACCGACACACAAAAAAATGTTCAACATCACTCACCATCAGGGAAAGACCAGTCAAAACCGCGATGAGATACCACCTCACACCGGTCAGAGTGGCTAAAATCAACAACTCGGGAAACAACGAATGTCGGTAAGGATGCGGAGAAAAAGGGACCCTCGTGCGTGTTGGTGGGAATGCAAACGGGTGCAGCCGCTGTGGGAGACGGTGTGGAGGCGCCTCAAAAGGTTAAGAATAGGACTACCGTCCGATCCAGTAATTCCACTACTGGGTATTTATCCAAAGGTAATTAAAACACTAACTCAAAAAGATACATGCACCCTGACGTTTACGGCATTATCTACAGTAGCCGAGGTATGGAAACAGCCATGTGTCCTTGGACTGATGAATGAAGAAAGAAGATGAGGCACATATATGTGAGGGAACATCTTCAGCCATGGAAAGGTTGAGATCTTGTCGTTTGCAACAACATGGATGGACCCAAGGAGTATGACACTAAGTGAAACAAGGCACTGGGAGAAAGACAAATACCTTGTGATCTCACTCGTGTGTAATCTTAACACACAAAACCGACACAGAGAACAGATCGGTCGTTGCCAGAGGCAGAAGGTGGGGGGGAGGGCAGACAGGTGAAGGGTCTCAAAGGTGCAAACCTGCAGTTATACCCTAAAGCACACATAGGGATGTGCAGCGCGGTATGGTCACCAGAGCTGATAACGCTGTGCCGCAGAGTTGGGAGTGGCTAAGAGAGCACACCTTAAAGGTTCTCATCACACGAAAAAATTGTGGCCGTCTGTGGTGACGAACGCTAACTGGACTCACCGTGGCTGTCACCTCCCGGTTCACCAAACACCTAGTCATGTGCTGCCCCTGGAAGTAACACAGCGCTGCAAAGAGAAACAGAGGAGGTAAGTATTGCGCAGCCATATGGTGACACAAGTGTGACGTCACAAGCGGGAACCTACTGCAAGAGAGTCCTCCTAACAGACGGCACGCCACACCAAATGCTTTCTCAATGTCCTCTTATTTTTAGGTAGAGAATGCTTTTATTTATTTATTTTTTGACAGGGTGAGAGGGACACACACACACAGAGAGAGAGAGAGAGAGAGAGAGAGAGAGAGAGAGAGAGAGAATCTTACACAGGCTCCACGCTCAGTGCAGAGTCTGACGTGGGGCTTGATCTTACGACCCTCGGGTCTTGACCTGAGCTGAAAGCAAGAGTTGGACGCTCAACCGACCGAGCCACCCAGGCGCCCAGTAGACAAGGCTTTAGTAGAACAGTCCAACATGAAGCTTAATTCATATACTCTAGCCATAGCTATAACATACAATAACTATATACAGTTAACATGATAGCATATAATAAACTATAACATACATAACTAATAAACGCACTTAAAATCATTTATGAGCAGAGCTAGACTTTTTAAGACGATCAGCACTCTGGTACATCTGGGAGGTCACTGTCATCCAGAATATTCTATTTCCTTGTCTAATCCTACCTGGTTTCCCCTGAGCGGTGTTTGCACACTTAGACGCATTCTGGATCTTTTCCCTCAAGTACGGCGTATTTGTTCGCCCGCCTAAAGCTCTTGTGTATATTTAATTTCCGTAAATAATCCACTGCCGAAGGAAGAAGCTGAACATTTTCCCTTCTGACCAGTTCCCGCGAAGGCGTCGTAATAGGTGTCTGGGCAGACGGCCCTGGTGGCAGCGGTGGTGACGGTGGTGACGGCCGCGGCAGCTGGGGCTCCCTGCCCCCTCCCTCTATCCCCACACCAGCCTCCCTCCCTTATCGGTTTCTGTCCCCTCCTGCCTCCTTTGAATCTAAACTGGTGGCGGTGCAACCCTGCAGCTGCAGAGGGGAAACCCCGGAGCCCTGTTTCATCCTTCTCGCTCCCTTCGCTTCCCCGTCCGATCAACGACCTCTTCTGACTAACGTTGCTTCCCGAGTCGACCCAAGCCTCATCGTCTCCCTGGCTCTGGGCTCCGTGGTGTTTATGGCCATGGCCTCGATCAGTCTCCCCGCCGCCAGCCTCTCCCGGCTCCAGTCAGTTTTCTGTGCTTCCCTCGGTGTGTCCAGAAGAAGTATTGTTTCACCCCCCCAGTCTGCACTCTGGCAGTTTTTCTCCCGCCACAGCATAAAGACCAGTCTTCTCCGGGAGACACGCAGGCCTTTGCACCTGACTCCAGCTTGCTTTCTGGTTTCATCTCTTGCCAGAACACGTGGGGGCCTCGGCTTGGCAGACACAGTAACCAGACTCTGCCCCAGGGGCACGCGCCTCTGCCCTTCAAACCAGGGCACACGGACACTCTTGTCCAAGGCTCTCCCCGCCCAGAAACCCCTGCTCCTGCCCCGGGTCTGGAAAATGTTGATTCATCCATCAGGACTCAGCTCAGCCTGCACTTCTTCCAAGAAGCCTTCCCTGAAATCCCTGGAGGAGTTCGGGCGGCTGGCCCAGGGCTGTGTTACTTTCTGCTTTCCCTCCGGGCTCTGGAAAACCCAGAGCCAGTCCTCACCTCGCTCAGCCTTTCTCCCCTCTCTGACTGAACTTGGCATGCAGTAGCCATTCCATAATGTTTTCCTAAATGAAATGTGGACAAAATGCTCTCCATTTGAAGTTTCTGTTTGTTTGTTTTTTGTTTTTCTTTTAAGCTTGTTTATTTATTTTGAGAGAGAGAGTCACAGAGAGGGGGAGAGAGAGAGAGAGAGAGAAGGAGAGAGGGGCAGAAAGAGGGAGAGAGAGAATCCCAAGCAGGCTCCACACCATCACCGCAGAGCCCAACATGGGGCTCGAACCCAGGAACCAAAAGATAGTGACCTGAGCCGAAACCAAGAGTCGGACACCTAACGGACTGAGCTATCACGCACATCTAACTCGGGAACACTAACGTGAGAGGAGGTATTCACACAGTCTTCCCTGGGAAGACATGACTTCTAACTCGGGACTGAACTAAAACCAAATTAGAACCAGTATCCATGTGGGACTTGGTCTTTGTCCAAGAATATAAGCCATGACGTGGATGAAAATGAACTCACATCTCGTAGAATAAAAAGCTCATCTCCTTTCAAAAGGGAGGCATGTGTGAGCAGGTAAGTGGTGCCAGTGTAATGCTAATCACAGAATTTTTAATGAGTATTGACATGTTATCGATGAAGGATAGCACACTGCTTCGGTTTCCCACTCCACACCGTTGCGCCATTTCTGAGAATAGTATCTTAATCGGAGAAACAAACTGTGATAAAGAAAGGAACATACGTGGGCTTTCCATTCCCTAGTTATTTATACGATCAGTCGTTCAGGAAAGAGTAACCTTTATTCAGCATGCACTATGAGTTATTGCTCTGAGGCTGGAGGTGAGGAGAAAGATAAAGACAGAAGACACACGTCTCTTTTTCAAAGGTTACGTGGAATGTGCCACGGAGTGTCAGTGCAGTGGGGGGTAACTGTCCAAATATTTGAGTCTTGCCTGGTCTAGCTGAGAGTGGTTTCTGTTTGAGTGTTTGATACAGTCCAGAAGCCACCTGGAATTTAAATCCTGGTTTTCACTTTTCCTAAAAAGTAAAATCCAGTGGGCATGCTTTACTATTTTTGAAGGCTCTGGGTCTTATACCTGGAGTCACCCGAAATGAGTTATCATCATAGTAATCTTTCAGGAGACGTTCATTTGTAGAACTTCACGGTGAGCCGAGTACCTCTGCTGCCAGGGACCCAGAGATGAGGAGGCGGGGGAGAGTATGACACATGACACAAACCTGCAGGAAGCTCGGGGCTCCAGGAAGACAGTTTCCAATGATGTGAGACCACGTGGGAGCACGAGCTGGGATTTTCTCACTTTTCAAACTCATGCTGAATCCCGGGAAGTCACCTTGACTGGACTCAGGTGCTTGGACGCCTCCTACCTGGTTCCAAAGGGGTGCCCATCGATACCCCCTCACCCTATCTGGGGCCCATACTCTGGCCCCCATTCTCGACATTTCTGGCCTAAAAAATAAGATACACCTCTTCCATCAAGACGATTTCACCAGTTTCCTGATGGGTCTTGACCTGGCACACTGTCACTAGAATTCTCATTGAAAAATGAAAATCTCATCCTTTGTTCTTCTACTTAACCCCCTGAGAAGACCCTCCGCCGTCTCTGAGATGAATCTGAGCCCCTGAACATGACACGGGATGCTTCAGGCCAGCAGGATTACCTTCTGCCACCTTCCTTGAACTCCTCCCTGTTCTATACCCCATGGCATTGAGCTCCTGGCACTCCTGAGCAAGCCGTGCTCTCCTGAAGTCCCCACTGTTGTCCCTGCTAGTCCTTCTCCCTTCCCTTGGGAGCCTGGGGACACGTACCGCTTCAACCAAATATGTCACTGGCCAGCCAGGTCCCAACCCCTGCTCAGAGGTCTGCCTCCATACCCAAGTGTACTGCCTCCCAAACATCCAGCCTCTGTCTCTTGTCCCTTCTCCATCCCAGGGTGGGATCTGCTTCCTGACAGTATGGCTTCTGTGATACTCAGCATTTCCTGTTTGCCCTTCCAGCCCTCCACTACCTGGAAAAGGAGTCTTCATGTGACGTTCTCCCTACCGCGGTACCTTCTCCTGACTGGAACCTGGCTGATTTACAAATGGTCACCGGGAGTGGCCATGGGAAACACACACTCAAAATGGTATCTGGGGGTTCTTCTGGTCATGTCCTTAGATTTGAATGCGTGGCTGAGTTCCTTGCAAATGGGAAATAGGACAGTAGCACCAAAGCATGCACCAGCATCATTATTAATTAAGTTATCAGCTGCAGTTGATGGGTGTGAAGTGGTTATGGAAAAAGCACATTTGAAAGACTCTAGTGGCATTAAGGATGTCTACAAGGGCTGGGGAGTAGATAATTGCTCCTGAGGGCCAGGAAGTGCTTCTGGAAAGAAGGTGACAAACTTGACTTTTAAACTCTCAGGTCAAGTCATGGCCAGAGTAAAGCAGAACTCTGGTAGCTGTATAGGAAGCTTCTAATCCACCTGGTTGCAGGGCTGACCTCTCTCAGAATCAGAGGCCGTATGAGCTGTGTAAGCTGCAGAATTACAGTGTAGGTTGAATTCACAGCCTCAGCAAATCATGCGTGTAAATTGGGGTATTGATGGAGCAGGAGGGGACCCTGAGACCTGGAATGGGGGTGCATGGGCAGGTACAAACGCAGCTGAGAACCTTGAATCCATAAACAGCCCCAAGACTCCTTTGCCGGTAAAAGCATCCCAACTACCCTGCCACATGTCTAAGGATACCACCAACCTTTGATTAAATACCCTGACGTAACCTAATCTGGGACAGTTGCCATGGAAGCACATGCCTGGTTCACTGAGTCCCCGACCAGCTCCGGCTGCCCCTAGATGAGCAAGCAGGGCAGATCTGGGCACGTGCCTGGGGGAACACACGGTCTGACTCAGGAAGAGGCCGCTCATCCTCTAAAAGGAAGATAAATGTTTGTTAATTTATATTGCAGAACCCCCAGATATGTGTATAGCGGTGGATTCTAAGATCCACCCAAAGGAGACAGACTCCAACACGAGGGGGCAGGTGGATTCACGCGAGAGTGCTCCCCAGAGAGGCTGCGCGGGATGAGGTGGCTTGTGTGGTTGAAGGTGGCGTTCCCAGCTTATTAACAGAAACTCCAATCAACTACACTGCATACAGTGAAGTTGGGGTGTTAGAACTCTCCTGGTGTTTTATGAATGTCTACATGGATCACAACTTTGGAGGGTACTCACGTGGGAAGGGGTTTATTCACGACTATTCTGCACAACCACACACCTGGACAAAGCCCGCGGAAAGAGTGTTGTCCTAGAGCATTGAGAAATGCCTTTGTGAGGGAAGCAGCATGGCCCTGGTTGTCCTTGTAGGCTGGCAACAACAGTGGGGGTTCTGCCACAGAGCCCCGCTCCCCCCGTCTTGTTGGGGTGGGGTGGGGTCCTCAGCAGCAGAGGCCAAGTGGCTTCGCTGCCAGAAACGAGGTGCTTGTATTTGCCGTAATGGGCGTCAGGAGCAAGGTGGTGTTCCGAATGGTTTAACCCAGGGGGCGTTTGGGCCGGGTCTAACGGCTCACAGAGTCCCTGGGAATGAAGTAGAGAAGAAGGTCACCAAAATGTCACCTGATTTATAGCCACATGGCAGGAAGAACCCCAGGCTGGTGGCCAGAAACCAAGTTGAGGTGGTATGTGGAGAAGTACTTCCAGATTCTAGAACTAAACCAGCTCACAGGTGCAGCAACCTTGAGGAACTGGGGGGCGCAGGGTACCTGAGGAAGGACCCCACAATGCTGCCACCACTGTCTTCCTCACAGCTGTTCTGAATGGGCCTGTGATCTTTAACTAAGGTGGCTGTGTTCTGGGGGAAAAACGCCCAGTCGCTTCAAGAGTTTCTAGATGACGTCTAAGAATCTATACCGCTCCTAGAGATCCTCTTTCCCCCGCAAAAAAAACCTTTGTGATCTTACCATTCACAAAGTGGTTAATGGCGGTCAGGTGGTAGGCGGTGTTTTGGCCCAAGTTTGAATCCTTATGGTCCCAATGGATTATATACCACCCTGAGATCATTTTCCCAAGTTCTAGAATTTATAAGTAGAAAGGACATAATTCACAGTGGAAGGATCCCCATACCAGCCCCTGACCCACAAAGAGAGGGCTATTCGTGACAGCAGTGGACACGTAGAAGACCCTGAGAAACCCCCCATCTACCAGAAAATGAAACAGAAGCAACACAACATCCTTGCAGGAGTTAGAGATTGGATCATCACCGAAGACTTGAAAGATACAGAGTGGAGACCGCATTCTGCACTCCTGTAACAACCTGTTCTGACCTGTGCAGAAGCAGGCGGAGCTCAGGGAATAACCCCGCATTGTTATAGATCCAGTCGACCGGTAACTTGAATTGTAGCCGCTGTTCTACGTAGTTCTCTTTACTGGAGTAAAGCAACACAGCCCAGAACACGGTTGGTAGGTGTTATTTTTCCTCCACGCCGTTTGCAATTGCTCCCTCCTGGAAGGTTTGCATTACCTGGCAGGGACAGCCACACCCCCGTGAGCCCTGGCTCAGAGCTACCTCTTTTCTCCTGTTCTCTGCAAGGTCGTCCTTGGCAATCCAATTACTGGACTTTCCAAAGCAGCTGGCACTGGCTCTCTGGGTGGTAAAATCACGCAACGGGACCTGGTGAACAGGAAGAGGTAGATACTTTCGATGCCTCAGGAAGACGAGAGGTGAGAGAAAATCCCAGGGAGGTGTAGAGGTCCACCGCATGCTGATGTTTGGAGGAGATATGCGCACAAACAGAAGACAGGAACACCATCACATGCCACGCGCTCTTGCCCGTTTCCTGAACAGCCTGTGAGACTGCGTGTTTGAGTGGGAGCTACGGCGATTTCGAAGGAGTCCAGGCTCTAGTGTGGACAGACCTGCTGGAGACAGAGACACACGGACCGTCTGCAGCACGCAGGGCTGCGATCTAGCGCCCCTGGCCCACACAGCTTGGAGTTTCCTAGAAGGCAGTGCTTGTAAGTTGTAGCAAGTGTAAAAATCACCTGGAAGGCTTGTTTGAACACAGGCTGCTGGGTCCCACCCCTGAGCTTCCGATTCAGTGATCTGCGGTGGGGCTGAGAAGTTACGTTTCTCACAGGCTCCCAGAGGCTCCTGCTGCCAGTGCCGGATCAGCGTACCGAGAAGCCTGCTGTGATGTTTTAGGGTAAAGATATTCCTTCTTTTGAAGATAACTGTTTTCCTTTGGATAAATGCTCTGGGATTTGTCAGGCTGCCTTAACAAGGTACCGCAAAGCGGGGAGGGGGGAGTTAAAACCAGAGATGTTTATTGTCTCACGGTTCTGGAGGCCAGAAGCCTGAAATCAAGGGGGAGGCAGGGCCGTCCTCCCTCTGAGACCTACAAGAGAATCTTTCCTTGCCTCTTCCCATCTACTCTTGACTGTACTCTTCCTCTAAGTTGACACAAATAACTCATGGGAGTTTCTTATGGTCATTGACTGGGAAAGGAGAGCTAGCTCATCCCTGGGTTACAGATGGTCCTGCCTGCAATGCTGACCCCAACCAGAAGAGGACCACCAGGGGCCGACACACAGAAGTCACAGTCTGCGGGACCTCCCAGTGTGCGGACATTTGAGCTCACTGAGTATTGACTCAGAGATGTCCAGAAGGATGACTCAGCACTCATCATGGGTGCTTGCTAAGGATTTTCCTGGATGGCCCTGGATTTAGAAAGAATATAACTGGAATATTGATGACAAGGAGTTTTGGGGAAGAGGCAGGGAGATGCTATTCTTGGAAAGGACACAGAGTATAAAGATATTTGTGTCCCAGTGTATGCTCACAAAAGTGTATCCACTGCAGAGTTGGTTATCAGTAGATAAGCAGGTGATGTTACTCATTCTGTAGATCTTAGAGACTGAAATGTTACTATATAGTGATCATGGTGATGGTGGGGGGTGGCTAGGGCTGGGCCCAACAACACGGATGTGCCCTGCTCAGGATGGCCTGGCCATGCTGCCAGTGAGTGCCTAACAAGCCAATAGCCCCACGGGCACCAGCTCTTGGGGCAGTTGCACATTGACTATAGCCAACCACCGCTGTTCTTGAAAGGTAGAAATCGTCCTCACCGATAGACACATCTTCCAGATCTGGGTTTGCACTCCCTGACTGCGGTGCTTTCTCTGGCACCCCATGTGTGCTGTACTCACTGCCACAGTTTCTGCACAAGTTCGCTTGTGACAACGGACTCACGTCCCTGACATTCAGAGGGTTTACCACGCATGGCATCACCCAGGTCTATTAGAAAGATTTAATGAGCAACAAAAAACTCAAAGCACTATTTCCTAGACAATATCCTGAATGGATGGAGTTTTATATTATACACTTGTACATATAACAGTGCATATATAGATCGTGCTTGTGTATATAATGGCGGGTGGACCCATTTCTCCTGGAGCCAACACACATTGGTGGAGGAATCAAGCAGTGGAAGTAGAAATTGCTCCTTTTGATGTTACACCTATCAAAATACCTATAGATTTTTTTTTATCTTCTTGTCCCTGTAAATTTGAGTCATGCTGGTTTGGAAGTCTTGAATCCCCTTGATGAGAAAGCTGCCATCAGGGAATGTAGCAGTGGTTCCAGTGAGTTGGAAGGTGAGCCTGCCACCTGACCATTTGGGATTTTCTATGACATCAGCATGACATAACATCAGCAAAAGGGGGGATACTCCTCAAGTTGAGCTGGTCAATATCCACAGAGGGGAGACTGGGTTGGCAGGTGCACCATGAGTGCGGGAGGCCTTACTCCTGGAACCAGGGACCTTTCTGGGGCATCTATTAGTACTCAGTTCTGCCCAACAGCAGAAGTTAATGGCAAACTATAACAAGAGAAGAAGATGATGAAGCAGTAGTGAGGGCTGCTGAACGTCCACACTCTTCAGGAAAGAAGGTTTTTGTCACCCGTGGAGTAGAGCACACACACCCCCAGTAGTTGAGGGGGGTTGAAGAGTCGTGGAATGGGCAGTGGAAGAAGGAAGAAATAATGACAAACCGTGTCATCGATTACAGAAAGGAAGCCCGTCAACTAGACATCACATCTCCTTTGCTTCTTTTGTAATCAAGTATCCCTCCACTGCTGTCTTAGAAGAGCCTTTGTGACAATATTGGGTCTGCCTGGAAAATCCAGGCTACTCTCCCCATCTCAAGATTCTTAACTCAGTCACATCTGCAAAGTCCCTGTGCCAGTAAAGAAACATGCACAGGTTTCCGGGGTTGGCATATGGACCTCTTCAGGACTGTTATCTGCTGACCACATGTACTCTGAGATGTGGTTGGCATGATATGAAGAAAAATGGAAGTGGCTTCTAAAATTTAAGAAAGGCAAGGAAGCAGAAATGTTGCTGAGTCTTCCAGAAGACTTTCCCACACCTTGATTTCAGACTCCTTACCCCAAGACCTGTAAGGGAAAAAGGTGTGGTTTTCAGTCACTAAGTTTGTGGTTATTTGTTTCAACATCCACAGAAAAGTCACATAGACAGATAATGCGAATGTCTTCTAGGTGATTCCTGGGACTCCACGTCCCCTCATTTTGGGACCAGAATAAGAGCATCTTTGTGTGAAGTTTGGTCGTATTTAGTGAGAAGAAGCTCCCCATTGCTGACATTGTATGGAGGTCCCAATACGCATAAGCGTAAACTTACTGGATGGTCAAGGGGTGGACTGTGCCGATTACCAGTTTATGGTCTCCCAGTTTCAAATGCACTTCTTTTTTTTAAAGTTTTTTCTTTTTTTAATTTTGAGAGGGAGAGAGAGAGAGAGAATTTTAAGGAGGCTCCACCCTCAGTGTAAGAGCTTGAATCAGGGCTCGATACCATGACCCTGGGATCATGACCTGAGCCGAAACCAAGAATTGGATGCTCAACTGCCTGAGCCACCCAGGCACCCCCCCCCCAAATGCACTTCTAAACTATGCTTTGGAAGCTGCAGTTGGAGTTCTGCAAATCATCTTTCTGTGTGCCAGTTGCTCCCCACCAGCCATCTGGGATCTGCAAGGTGGGAGGGAGACAAGATGTGAGCCTTCCCACTTTGCTTCCTGTTGTTGTCAGGCCAGCTGGGCGCTGACCCTCCTCCCTGGTGTCTAGTTTCGGTAGCCACCGCAGGCTCTAGCTTGCTTGTATTATTCCTTCTCTCCCAGAATTCACCACGTGAAGATGCCAGCCCCAGCTGACAGCACCTCCTCTTTGGTTATCAGAGTCTCAGAAACTTGAGCCCCTGGGGTATCAGCACCAGCTGAATGACACCTGTTCTCTGAGAACCATCTCCATGGACTTCCCCAAAGTTCTAAGTTTGATTACCCTGATATCCTCCCTTCATCGTCCCAGCTCTTGCTGCCTCTTTAATTTACCTTCTGTGCCACCTCAGTTTCCTTTTTGATTTCCTAGTTCTCCAAAATCTAGTTTAACATTATTTAATTTATTTCTACTAAATAACGGTGTGGCTCTTGTTTTTTGACTGGACCCTGACTGAGACACTCAGTTTTCTGCAGAGTGTCGATGATAACCCTCAAGGACACTGACACAGAGCCCCTGGGGATGCTGAGTTGGCACACAGTTCTCTACAGCATGACCCATGGCCATGACAGCTGATGGCTGTTAACAGTTCACGTTCATACTAGAGCTTCTGGTGAATACCAAGTGTTGTTATCACTGCTTCCAGAGGTCGTGAGCAATGTGTTCATGATCACTGGCCACTGCTGGAAGATGCCAAGGCAACTGCCCATGCAATAAACCCCAGTTACAGTGATGGTCATCCATGATAGACACACAGCTGATGATTTTATTAAAGTGACTAGGAGACGCCAGGTTGCATGAGGGAAGATGTGAAAATTGTCTTTTGCTCAGTCACAACCAAGAGCAGATTTAGACAGGGACAACAACTTGGTTTTTGTTTCTGTGCTCAGCTGCAGTTTTCGAAACACACCGATATCTAACATAGACCACGGCCACCGTGCCCTCCTATGGTGATTACACGGCTTCGGCATTCAACAACCACAAGAATAATCAGACATTTAGTGCTATCTTCAAAAGCAAAGTAAGTTATTATATGAAATGTATTCAGAATTCAACTCTCACTTTTTAATAAAATGAAATCATTTCTATTGCATCATAGGCTGCTGATACTTTCAAATATCCTTATACCGACTCGATGCACCGATGGCTGATCACTTCCTGGGAAGAGTTGAGTGTCTTTGAAAGATCATCCCTAGGAATAAGAACACACAGATCCAGTGACACAAATTGTCCACTGGGGACAAAGCCTTCACAGTTTGCTTAATATTCTTACAAACTGTAGAAGAGAGAAAAGTTATCTGAGTTTTTAAGAGATGAACTTGAGAAATTCCCATGTTATATTAAAGAAAAATGATCCCTTTACCTTCTTCAATTGAAGGGGTAGAGAGAAGAATTCTTCAAGTCTGTATTTAGTCTCAAATCATAACTGGATTATTTGTGCTAATTTAAACACAGCCTAAATGTAACACTCCACAGGTGCATCTCTTTAGAAATCATCATTTCTACCTCTGCGAGCATAACATGAGACCGGGCATACCTTAAACGTGTGTTCTATTCTCTTCTTCACTTTGATGTTACCTGGGAATAATGTTTGCTCTGCCCTGGAGAGAAACGGCCCAATAGATCTGGAGGAGGAGCCCAGGGGATAGGCTTCCTGCTGGGCTACGGGGCTCATCGATGGTCGTTTTATGTCCTTTGAAAACAGGGCATCAAAGTTTAACATGTGGCTGATGTCCCTCGATAAACACAGATCTACTGTGGGTAAGCTTCTCTCTCCAGATGGATGGTGTTTTGCCTTTATCTAAACAGTCTCTATTTATAAATCTCTTTTATTCATTTTACTAAGCCATACAGTGTGACGTCCAGGCAGGAACGCCAAAGTAAAACCTGAGGTGGAAAAGCAGACACCAATGCCCACGGGGACACGCTGTGTTAATCACATTTTATCGAGAATGTCTGAGAGAGACGTAACATTGTACAGAATTACCAACACCATTAGTAGCATATTAACTAGAAGGTGAAGGAAGGTGTACTACTAAGGTAAGAAAAACCCAGGGTGGTCCTAGACTGAATTCTGATTTGCACTCTTGGGTTTACCAAGTTCCAAGAGCCGACATTCCTTCTGTACATTAAACAGCCCCCTTGCTCCCAGTGGCGTCAACCAGCCGTATTCTTTCATCCACATGCACACACCTTCCCTCAACCCCCTCACGACACCTAAGCGTGTCTCCTGTGCTGGGTAGAAGGGAGGAGAGATTTGTAGGTAACGGTAGTTATTTTCTTGTTCGCTTTTATAGCTTCCTTAATGAGCACGTTTTCTCGGTAATGTTGCCTTGATGTTTTCCTCCCCTGTACTGGAAGCTGCTGTCTTGGATATGAAAACTCGGAAGCTGATAAATCTCATTTCACATCGAGAGCAATCTAAATTTCTAGCAGAGCGGACATCAATATAATGTTCATTGCCACAGGCAAAACTCTTTCCTAAGGCATTTAAAGATTCTTCTTTTCTCCCCGTCAAAAAAGGAAATCTTGACACATGTCAACTTATGCTCAGCTGAGATGTCTGACTTCACAATTATTCAAGAAACCTAAATGTCGTATTACTCCAGCAGACTTAGTGCCTTAGCACCTGCCCCCTCCCGCTTAGCCTTGTGCCCTGGGGTCCGGGTGAGCAAACCCCCCCTGGTCTGACAGAGAAGCGTGGCTCTCTGGTCGAGCAGAGGCGAGTAGAGGACACCGCAGCGTGGGGAAGGGTCCCGGCTTGCACCACGGCTAACGCTGCCTGTCTTCCGGCCTGGGTGCTTGCTCAGAGGGTTACGCTGACGCCAGGATTCCACAGAGAAGCTATTTTCAGCTGTCGTGGTCATGAAGAGTCCTTCGGCGCTCAGTCCTCTCCTCTCCCCGTGACTGCGATCTTTCGCCAACAGCCCGACCGCAGCGCTCACGGAGTCTGCCTGTCCTGCTACCACGCAGGGCGCCGCCTCCCGGGCCCGCGCTCAACTCACGGAGTCTCAGCCGTGCTGACGGTCCTGTGGTCCCCGTGCCATTGGAAGGATGTGCCCTTCTCCAGTGCGTGGTCATTGTCCTGGCTCCATCGGGAGAGCGGTGACTACCCTGGGTCGCTGGGCCGTCCACGTACAGCAAGTGAGCACCAGAGGACAGTCCTGGGCGCCGGTGGCTGGACTGAGCCAGTGTGGTAGCCATGACCCCGGGGCGCAGAGCAGGGGCCCGGGCGGGTAGGCAGGTCTCCACGCCACCTCATCCCGGTGGAAACGCTCCACTCATTTCCCCACGTTCCCTCAGCTCAGCCTCAAACCCTGAATTCTTTATGCTCTGTGTTGTCCGTGCCTCCTCCACAATTGCCCTACTGTTTACTTATCTCGGTGAAGGTGCGTTGACCTCTGTATGACCTGTATAGATTTTGTTCTACAAATTATATTGAATCACTCTTCTGTATTTCACCAATGCCGCTACGTGCTTTGGATAAATGTGTCTGTTTTCTGCTCCTGACCACTCCCTTCCAAGTATCGCTAGGATATTGACACGATTTATTCCTTATAGCTTCCATTTCTTCCTCTGAGCATATAAAAATGACCCAGTTTTTATTGTAAAATATAGTAGGAGGGATAAACAGTCTTCAAATTCTGCTTATTCCACTCGGAGACAATCATTTGCGACGAACTTCTCTACTCACAAATTGGTATTTTTCCGTGTTTTCTTATAATAAAATAGAAAGCAATTTCACAGCCCCAACAGGTTATAAGCAGCAATATTTTGGCACAATGAGGGAAGTCGTTCAAAGAATCACGTAGTTTTAGCCAAACCGCACAGGTGGCGATCCATAGCGACCGCACCCAGCGCATTTGCAGAAACATTTCCAAGGGCATTAGCCCACAGTCCGAGAGCTTTTTCAGGCTGGCGTGAAGGTCCGTGCTGTGTGCGATCGTGAGTCCGCATCTACTGTCCTGGGAAGCCCTTTCCTTCCTGTCGTCTCCGAGAAATAGTATCACAACCATGTAATTTTGTCCCATCAAGCCACATACTGAAAGGAGGCACTGAGAAAAATAATCAGTCACGTGATCTGGCGCTAACGTGGTTCTCAAAGACACAGGAAGTAAGGGCTGGGGGGAGACCCCTTGGGTCTTACCTACGTGGGCCTTGATCTCAGAGGAGGCCAGAGAGGGAGAAGGGGCCTGGCCAAGGTCGAGGGTCATTAGGGGAAGCACAGGGAGGGAGGCCGGAAGTCTGAGACCACCTTCTCACACTGTACTCCCTGTCCCGGAGTGGACCCAGAGACCCCGGCCTGTGAGGCCATCCTCTGGGAGGACGGCCATCGGGAAACTGAGCGCTATCACCTTCTAGATTTCCAAGTCACTGGGGACCCAGGGAAGGAGACAGGGGCTGGGGGACCTGGGCCAGCAGCCATAGCATTGGTGCGGTGTCTGCACACAGGACTCCCTGACCAGGGGAGGCGAGCACCGGCCACGGGCACCGCTCAGCTCCCTGCTCCAACTGTGCTCGTGGAGACTGCCTCAGTCTCCCCGGCCCTCGTGGGTACGGCCAGAGGCAGTGCCAGTGAATACCGCTGGGCTTCTGGGAGACAATTAAAATGGGCTGCACAGCAGAGTTTGGGGGCCTGGGCTCAGCAGTCAGACATCAGACGGAGGTCTGGGTAAGCGATTCAGGCTCTCAGAGCTTCCTTTCTTGTTTGTCGGGTGCTCGGCAAGGGGTCTGGCTAATTAGCTCTCAAACAACATCAATTAGCATGATTATGCTTACGTGGGAGGCTTTTCTGGTGCATTTAGGGTGTTTGGGCATTTTGGTTTGAAGAAATTGTAATGTGTGAGGAGGGTGGGGAAGGAGAGGGAGACTGCAGGAAGCAGAGCCACTCTGCTCCTCCCCTGAGGGCCGTGCTCCTGGACATCCTCCCCAGGGCCTCCCCCGGGGTGCTGCATAAGCGTCCTGCTTCCGGCCCCTTGTGATGGTTTTAGGGAGAAAGGCCAGGTGAGCGGCCCTGGGTTTGTGTCTGAGTAACCACCCCCCACCCCCGGCTGCCTTGTTGCAGGGTGACCCTGACCTGTGGGCTCCCCGGGAGCCCTGTCCGCCCGTTAGATGCGATGAATGAGGGAGCAAAAAGTGAGCGAAGGTGTGAATTCTAAAGCCAAGTGCTGACACCTCAGGGTCCCTTGGGACGGGGCGGGGGCTCCTGCTGTTTCCTTATCGCTGCACCAGGCGAGCCAGCAAAGCAGGAGGGTTTTAAAACCAACCAACCAACCACTCCCCAAATCAGTCTGTAACCGAACGCGGTCCGTCTGCCAGGTCGGCAGCAAAGCCCTCCACGGAGGCAGGGAGGCCACAGGAAGGGAAGGGCTTGTTCGAGAGGCAGCCGGGCGAGCGGGAGGGAGGGTGACCCGTGTCCCCGAAGGGGGAGGGAACAAGTGCTCTGTAATCACGGGGGCTGCGGTCACATACACGTTGGTGAAAGGGCGGGGAAGCGGGACTGTTTGTGAGGAAAGAGGGGGCACACACACGGCACGCATGTACGGAACACACATCCCGCGTTCACTTTGGTGTGGAGTCCACCCCAGGACGAGGCCAAATCCCGCCCCTGACGTCGGGAGGAGGGGCTGCGGGTGTGCTCCCAGGGCTGGTGTAAGCCGGGTGGGGTCTTGGGCTCCTGACTTTGGGAGAGGAACGCGGGGCCCCGCTCGTCCCCAGGCTGGAACCAGAACCGCAGACCTGGAGTCCAGGCCTCGGCAGACACAGCAGGTGGCTTTGTTGGTGGGGTCTGAAAAGACACAACAGCTGCCTAGGGGGAAGCAGTTCTCTAGAAAACAAGCTTTACATTTTCTGCCGGTTCAAACCACATAAACCCGATGGGGCTCAGTTTCAAGCACAAGCTGGGCCAGTGCCAGAGGGGGGCTGGGGGGTGTCTGGCTCAACGGGGTCTTAAAGTCTGGTTTTAACGAACACGCACACTTCAAAATATCCAGTTCTAAGAAAAGGAAAGAAAAGTTGGTATCCGGTTCTTCAGCGGGCTCCACGCTAGGAAATCGTGCCCCTAGAACCGAGCGAAGGGGCTGTAAGCAGCAACAGAGCACGTGAGGTGGGAGCCCTCCTCCCGGCGGGTCGGCGAAGACCGGAGGCCAGGCTTCCGCACGGACCCCAGACTCACCCAGCGGCGAGCGCAGGTGCACACGCAGACCCGGCTCCGAGACCTCGCTCTCTCCACCGGCCACACGTCCTCGTCCCGTGCGTGAGTGCGTCCGTGGGTGAACACACGGCTAGGATCCGAGTCCCGAGTCTGCCTTGAGCGACACGGGAGCAGCTGTCCAAACTCAGAGCCTCGATTTGTGAAATGGGAAACCGTCAAGCACCCTTAGAGACGCTCACATTCGGTGGGCAGCACGTGGCAGGTGTCTCTGGAGCACCCGATGTTGGGCGGGGCTGGGAGACTTGCTTCTTCTCCATCGAAAGCCCTCTCTCTGCCACTGCTGACTCTCCAAGCCGGAAGTCAAAGGCACACGCGTTATCGCCAGACTCCCGCCGGCCTCTCCCCTGTCGGGGAGCACACGTTCGTGTCTCTCCTCCTGTGCACTCGCGAGACTCGGGATGGCGGCCACCACGCGCTCCCCTCACATGTCCCCCTTGCACACTGGTCCCCAGGCCTGCGCAGTGGCCTAGATTGGCCTCGGTTTCCAGGCGTGCTGGCCTGGCTGCGGGGTGAGTGGGAGATGACGCCAAAGCCACCAACTCAGGTTCCCGGGAGGGACCGAGGGGTCTGTGTGTGCATCGCACACAGATGATTGAGACGTGCCGCTCCTCGCCGCGTACAGATTCGGGTCCGCCCAGTGCCGGCTGGTCTGAGAAACGGTAGCCACAGAACACAGGCCGAGGCTGAACTGCGGTGTAGCCGTGTGGGCTCCTTGGCTTTGAGTCACAAGGGTTAGTGCCTTTACTTACTCTTTTAAAAGAGAGAGAGAGGGTGGGGGAAGGGAGAGAGAGAGAGAGAGAGAGAGAGAGAGAGAGAGAGAATCCCAAGCAGGCTCCACACTCAGCTTGGAGCCCAACACAGGGCTCGATCCCACAACCCTGGGATCATGCCCTGAACCGAAATCAAGAGTTGGACTCTCAACCGACTGAGGCACCCAGGTGCCCCCTCCTAAAGTACATTTTTACGTTTTTAGTTTGCTTTTATCTTACAGAAGAAGGCAAGATGTTGAAAGCAGCCTTGACTTGGTATTTGAATTGGAAACCGTACCCTCCCATGCATCAGCGGCTGTAAGGTGTCCACTCTGTGCACCCTCTCGCCCTGTCCTCCTCCAGGGAGGGCCCTCTGCCTCTCGTCCATCATCGTCCGTGAGGCTCTGCGGGCCAGTGTTGACCAAGTGTCCCCAGGTGTGCAAAGGTTCTGGACGCCGTGGGCCAGGCAGGAGCCCTGTGGGACGGTCGGGTGTGTGTCTGCAGTTTCAGGAGATAATTGCAAACCGTTTTCAAAGCGGATGTTTTGCGGGAGAGGCTGGGGAGCCCCACTCGTGTGACTCCCGGTGCGCTCAGGCGTTTCTGCAGCGGGCTGGGGACAAGCCCTGTGCCCTGCGGTCCGGTCAGCGTCCCCTGACCCTGGCGAGGGCAGCGGGGCCTCCCTGACCTGCTCCCACGCGCTTTTCGTCTCCCGCTAAGCATCGGCTGTGCCCACTCTTCTGGGAGGTTTGTGTTTTCCTTATTGATTTGTGGGAGTTCCTGACTTACTCTTGACATAAAGCCTTTGCCAACGTTGTGAGTAATTTCTCCCAGGTTGTAACTTGTCTTTGCGTTTTCTTATTTCAGAAACTTAAAAATCAATTCCACGTGTGCTGTAAATTGTGTGGAGCTCATTTTACCCGATCGTGATTCCTGGAGGAAGGGCAGGGTGGCCACGTGTGTACTTGTTCTCACAGCCCCGAGGGGCCTGGGAACACCCGGCTGTCACCTCCCCACCGGCTCTCCGCAGAGGGCAGGGAGGGCAGTGTCAGAGGCAGGGACTCACAGGGGGCTCTACGGAGGGCGGTGTCAGGTGCAGGGACCATGCTGGGCTCCTTGAGTGGGGGGGGGGGGTCTGTATGGAAGTTGTTGCTGTAACTTGTTATGCATTCCTGCCCCGAGCCGCCCACACACAGTCATGGGGGCTTAGTTGGCTTGTGCTCCGTATCTGCCCTCGGGATCAGAACTGGCCCTGTTGTTCCTGAATACAAGAGGGATTAATGTGCCTCAGTTGCTCCTGGAGGGGACAGGCTGGCCCCCTGGGATGGATCATGGAGGGAAGAGGAGTTTGCAGACGCCCAGGCTGCTGAGATTGTAAGAGAAGCCGAGAAAAACCAGCGCTTAGGCTGACTTAACGACCGACCAGAGATCACACCCGGGCGGTGGATGGCGGAAATAGCTAGTGGGAAGTCCCACGTGAGGGGAAGACTGTGCCCTGGACCCTCAGTCGGGACCCCAGCCGGGCTGTTCACCGCGGGGCTTCCGCAGCCGGGAGGCTGGATGTTGTGAGCACCCGACTTGATGTGTGAACCCTCTTTTATTAAATTAATAAAATTTTCTTCCACAAAACTGGAAGTGAGGCTATCGTGAATTACTATTATTCAGAGCAGGAGGACAGGGAGGGCAGGGTCAGGTGCAGGGATGCTCCGTGGGCTCTGCAGAGGGCAGGGAGGGCAGAGTCAGGCCCATGGTCTGGAACCCCTCCAGGAGGTCATCTCCGTCCTCCCCGGAGCCTGCAGTCCTCAGCAGTGCAGGGCCTCTACTCAGAGACCTTGGGTGCCCACCTCGGGGGCCACCGACTGTCTTCACGTAGCACATGGCACAGAACTCTGGACCAGAGGGCTCAGGTCAGCACCACGACCTGTCGTCACCTGAAGTTACACTGCAGACCAGCCCTGCAGAAGCTTCCTGGGACCCTGGGTCCCTCTGCTCTCACAGTAAGACTGAGGGACATGTCCACAGCCCCTCACGGCTCCTCAGCACTGCCTCCGGCCATGAGGTGGAGGGAGGAACCCCGTGGGGTGCAGCCTCCTTCCTTGTGGTCCGGGGGCCTGCATCAGGGAGCCTCCAGGCCGGCTGGGCGGCTCCCTGGGAGGGTGCCCCTGAGCGTGTGTGCATGTTCGTGCGTGTGTGTGTGTGCATACATGTGTGTGTTCGTGCATACGTGTGTGTGCGTGTGTGCGCACGTGAGTGCGTAGGTATGTGGGTACAGGTACATGAGTGTGTGCACACGTGGGTGTGTGGGTACGTGCATGTGGGTGCTGTGTGTGCCTATGGTCCTGTGCAGACATCTTTATGTGGAAGTGTGTGTGTGCATGCATGGGTGTCCATGTGTGCGCGTGCATGTGCTTTCATGAGTATGCGTGTGTGTGTGCATGCACTTATGTGGGTATGTGCTCACGTGAGAGACGTGCACGTGCATACATCTGCATACGTGCCTGTCACCCCAAGGGGCGAGGGGCTCCTGAGGCCGTGATCACCCAGTTCCAAGCGTGAGGAGAACAGAACTCGAGTGTCCATGGAGCACGCTGACGTCAGAGACAAGCCCCGAGGCTGGTGACGCCGCAGCCCTGGATGAGCCTCACTCAGGATGTTTCCACCTGCTGTTCACTTTCGGTGACACGGACTCTTCTGGGCAGCAAGGCAGGGGCGTGTGCTGGCAGCGCGCTGAGGCCACGGCTGAGTGTGGACTCGGGGATCACTGGCCCTGAGGAGCACTTGCCTTCTGGAGCACCTGCTCTTGGGACCCCCGTCCCTGGGGAGCACTGACCCTCAGGAGCACCCGCCCTGGGGAGCACTCGCCTTCTGGAGCGCCTGCTCTTGGGACCCCCGTCCCTGGGGACCACTGGCCCTCGGGAGCACAGACCCATGGGTCCTGCCGGGGGCTGAGAAACGTGCCCCTGGCTGGTGCAGAGGCACTGAAAGCAGTTCTGCCCCCGTGCTCCAGGCTGCCCTCTGCAGAGCGCAAGCCCTGGGCTGGTTCCTCCTGCAGCCAGTGCCCCGGGGCAGCGAGGTCCCTTCCCTGCCCTGTGAGGGGATGTGGAGGGAGGGGCTCGGCCCGGAAGCACGTGCCTGGTGGTTGGTAGATTCTGAGATTTCATAATGAAAATATAAGCTAGCCCTTAACTTAGCATCTGTCTAAATAACAGACTAAAAATCATACTAAAGAAGATGTATCTAAATGATTCCTAAGCCATTATAACTCAAGTAATAACCATACATTATGTGCTGAGGGGAAATAACACAGTCCCACACCCCGTGGCCACTGCAGCGTTTCATCTTTCCATATTATTTGCTTCTTGCACTGATAATTCACTGTGTACCACGATGGGCACCAGCCCGGCCGCTGCCTCTGTGCCTGCTCCCTCCCGAAGCGCAGTGGGTGTGAGAGCCGGGGCCGGGGACCCCTGGGGTGCCCCCAGTCGTCCTCGGCCTGCATCGCCTTATGAAGCCAAAAAAATATCCTGCTGAAACAAAATGATCCAGGGCCCCCCCGTACATCCTTGTTTCTCACCGAATTCCTCTTGTCCTTAGCAGTGAGAGAAGGTGGAAAACATCAGACCACGCTCCATCACAGTGTGGCCAAACCCGGTGGCGGGGACAGGGAACCAGGCCAAGCCGGTGGCGGGGACAGGGAACCAGGCCAAACCCAGGTGGTGGGGGGCAGGGAACCAGGCCAAACCCGGGTGGCAGGGGACAGGGAACCAGGGCACAGACAGCACAGTGGAGCTGCCCTCGGGGTGCTCCCAGGCTTCCATGGCCACTGTGGCTTCCTGTTCTGACAGTGGGGTCTGCTTGGCTCACTCTAAGCAGAAAATGTCCCGCAAAAAGTGGGTCCCTCTCACCCTCAGTCTGCATGGAAGGTCCCGACCACAGTGCCAGGCCCTGGTGTGCCTCACACACGCATGGCTGAGCCGTGGTTCAGGGTCTGTGCTCTCATCTCCCCGCTCGTGCTCCCCTGCTCCCCTGGCAGGTGCCCTGCCCTGCCACGTGCCTTGTGGCCCCGCCAGGCCCTTGGGAGTCATCCTGTAGCGTCTTCAACCAGTTGTTTACCTCCTCACTGTGAAGTACAAGCTCAGTGAGGGTGAAGTTCATCACGTTAGCTCTATTCGTACTGGGTGCTAGAACTGGGCCAGGCACACAGTAGGCAGCTCAGTGAAGGCCATCACATTAGCTCCACTTGAGTCGATCCTAGAACTGGGCCAGGCACACAGTAGGCAGCTCGATGAAGGCCATCACATTGGCTCCACTTGAGTCGATCCTAGAACTGGGCCAGGCACACAGTAGGCAGCTCAGTGAAGGACACCACATTAGCTCCACTTGAGTTGATCCTAGACCTGGGCCGGGCACACAGTAGGCAGCTCGGTGAAGGACATCACATTAGCTCCACTTGAGTCGATCCTAGACCTGGGCCGGGCACACAGTAGGCAGCTCGGTGAAGGACATCACATTAGCTCCACTTGAGTCGATCCTAGACCTGGGCCAGGCACACAGTAGGCAGCTCGGTGAAGGCCATCACATTAGCTCCACTTGAGTCGATCCTAGAACTGGGCCAGGCACACAGTAGGCAGCTCGGTGAAGGCCATCACATTGGCTCTACTTGTACTGGGTCCTGGAACTCAGCAGCACACACAGTAGGCAGCTCAATAAAACATTATTGAGTGAACGAGTGAGGGACAGACGAATAACTGAATAGACATTCCTGCCCATATTCCACAGGGTGGGGGCATGAAGGGACACCCATGGTCCCAGTGGTGAATTGAAGATGGTGGACAAGCCAGTTAGAGTAGAGGCTGCAGTGCACGGGGCTCTCAGCGGCCCTGGACCTTCTGCGGGGTTCTCTGCTTCACTGAGCTGTGCTTAGGGAGATGCCACTCAGGTCAACTGCAGAATAAAGCACGAGGACCTCCCGGGGACGGCTTCCACCGCACGCTCTGTTTCCTGGTTGAAGTAGGGCGTTCGGGCTCCCAGAGATGGCTTCATGATGCGGCGTTGGAGTCCTGTCATCGGGCCTGGGCCGGGGGGAGGGGGGGTGGGGGGATGCCGGTGCTCAGTGTCTTCGGTAGGACTGCCCACTCCCAGGATGCCCAGACTCAGCGAGGGTTGGAAGGCAGGGGGTACTACCCAGGCCTGGAGATGCCACAGGTGGGGTGGTGGCTCTGGAGGTCCTGCTCCGCCCGCCCTGTGCGACCCCAGCTGGCTGTCCCCTCCGTGGGCTGACGCGAATGCTCCTTCACCTCAGCCCCCTGACAGATCCCCGCCCGCCTGGAGCGGCGACGGGCGTCAGGGGTGCACGTCCTGGTGCCAGCTCTGCCACTAAGGACGAGAATCGGGGGGCGCACGGCCGCCGTGACAAGCTGTCAGTGCTAACCCCTTGGTTTTGACGGACGTGCCACGGTCGCCTCCGCGGCCGTCACTAGGAGAAGCTGTGCGACGGGTGTGTCGGCACCACCTGCATTATTTTCACAGCTTTGTATAAATTCGCAACTACTCCCAAATAAAAACTCGGTTAAAACTAAAGGAGTGTGAGAGCACATCCAGTGGGGGGCGGCGGACCGTGACGGTGGTTCGAACGCTGCTGCTTTTTCCAGATCGGGCACGTCGACGCTTCCACGCTGGCCGCGAGTCTGGCGGCGACGGCGTGCTCAGTCCCACACCACGCTGCTCAGTGTCCCGGCGGGGCCAGCGTGCCCTTGCTCGGAACCTGAGGTGTGAGTCCTGGGCAGGAAGGAGCTGTGTCTGCTGGCCGGGCAGCAAGTGCGCTCCGGGTCCCCAGGGCCCCGTGCATCTTATTAAAGTGGAGGAGGTTCAGGGGCCTCCCCGAAAATGGCCTTCGATTAACACGCTCGCCGAAGGGGCTGAGGAAAGACACAGTCCGCCACAGGCTGCGGACGGATGTCAGCGCGGATCCCGCCAACTCCACCCAGCCCCGCAGCGGCTTCGGCTGAGCCTCCAGAATGTTTGCAGGAACCACAAGAACAACTCTACACGATAAAAAGGATCGGTGCTCTGTCGAAACTTGGTTTCTCCTTATGACTATTCCGGCGCAGGAATATTACTTCTCCTATCTGCCACTGATTAAATAAAGCTTTTTTCTTTCTTTCTTTCTTTTTTTTTTTTTTCCTTAAGCATTTCAGAGTTTTCTTTTAAAGCTGTTCTCTGGCTAAAGGATGGCTATGTTTACGCAACGTGACGTTTTTGTGGGTCAGTTCTTAAACTGGACAGATGTCTGGTAGTATTGAGAACCAAGTAAATATTTGCATGCCCTGGTTTCTGTACAAATAGCATGAGCTAAATGAAAAACTGTCTCTTGCAGATCCCAGAAAAAGACTCAAACCAGTCATTCTCTCTGCCTTCCCTTTATCTGCCTTTCCCTCTGACATCAGTCAGTCTGAGCCGTTTCTGGAAAAAGTACGAAGCGGAATGGGGCAAGGATATTTTTCTTGGCTGACGGGAGCTGACGGCTGTGTGTCTTTCCTTCCCCCTAGATGTTGAGGGCCAGGAGCCCAGGTTTTGGATCACAGACTCCCTGCAGATGCTGGAAAGGAGTCTTTTCGGCTTTGGGCATCCAGGCAACCCCTCGGGGTAGGCGGCCCCTGGGCGGGGAGGCAGAATTGTTGCCGTGGCAGAGAAAATGTATTCGGTTTTTGCTCATAAGCCACAATCATGGGGACTGGAACAAGCTGTCTTCTTCATGTCAGGGCAGAGGAGGAAAGGAAAGGAGCCCCATTAGTAATGAGGGGCTCACAGGGCAGGGCAAGGGGCTGGAAAAATCACCTTTGGTGGGAATCTTCATCACTTTGGGTCTAGATGTGGTCTGTGAGATGCTGACAGCTACAAGGGCGGGGCAATGGATGGAATCCAGGAACCGACAGGACCCTGGTGGCTGCAGGAATCACGACCTCTGTGCTTTCTGCTTCTCTGTGTCCTGAGATTCGTTTCTCAGCTCAAGGGAGGTCTCTGCTCCTCCTTCCCATCATGCCTGGGGCTCCTGATGGAGCTGCTGTCCTCAGCCTGTGTCTCTCTCTGCAGCTGTTGTGATGGACTCAGGCTGTGGATCAGCGAGCCCAGGACTCTGCGAGCCACGTCTTCAATGCCACGCCGGGGTCATGAGTCAGGCGATGGGAATGTTTGTTTCCCTTTGGCCACGTGCCAACAAATCATGCTCACCTTCCCCAGGTCTCAGGTGGCCACTGGCCCCTGCAAGGAGACACTTGGGGGAGAGGGGGGGCCCTGCCTCCTGTGCACAATTCCAGCCCAAAGAGCTGATCTGCCCCCCATTTTTGTCATTCTTCATTATATGAATATAATCTTTGTATTCATTCCTCTGAGTGTGAATGTTCATGCGTTTCTCTGCAGATACATCCGTGCCTCTCAGGTTCGGCCCAGACTCTGTTGGAGGTGTCATGTGACAGCAGAACACGACGGTCCACTGTTCCCAGCCTCAGATGTACATCCCCTTTCACGCACAGACCGAGAAACCAGTTTTCCACACGGGCCTCACGCATGGTCGGTCTTCCTTTTTACATAAGATGTGGCTAAGCAGTGCAAAAAATTACCTTGCATTTTCTGGAAAGAGAATTTTTTTAAATTTATTTTTTAAATTTTTTTTTTTTCAACGTTTTTTATTTATTTTTGGGACAGAGAGAGACAGAGCATGAACGGGGGAGGGGCAGAGAGAGAGGGAGACACAGAATCGGAAACAGGCTCCAGGCTCCGAGCCATCAGCCCAGAGCCTGACGCGGGGCTCGAACTCACGGGCCGCGAGATCGTGACCTGGCTGAAGTCGGACGCTTAACCGACTGCGCCACCCAGGCGCCCCTTAAATTTATTTTTTAGTGTTTATTTATTTTTGAGAGTGAGAGAGAGTGTGGGGGGTGGGGCGGAGAGAGAGAGGGAGACACAGAATCCAAAACAGGCTCCAGGCTCTGAGCTGTCAGCACAGAACCCGACATGGGGCTCGAACTCATAATCCGTGAGATCATGACCTGAGCTGAAGTCGGATGCTCAACCGACTGAGCCACCCAGGCGTCCCGAGATCAGTTTTTAAAAGTAAGTCAAAGATGAAGATCAGAGAATCCCCAGCATGGCAGGACTGAAAATATGGCTGTGTCGTGTCCTAGAGCAAACAAAGGTCTTTGCAAGACTGAGTCACTCCCAGACGGAGTGCAAGGCCCTCTTTCGGCCCATGGGCTCTGCCCGTTTGCGTGTCTCATCCCTTGTGGGGAAGGCGCTGGGTCCTCGGTGGCCGTGAGAAACCTGAAGATAATTAGCTGAAGTCTGTCGGAGTAGCAGCAGGATCAGGCAGTGGAGAAACGTGTGGAAGGAAGGTGACTGATACTGTGTTTTCAGTATCTTAACACCAAGAACGAATTTGCTAGAAAAAGTGATTGGATTATGTAGAAAGAAACAAGTGCAGCTGGTCATAAGCCTTTCTTCGCAGTAAATACGAGCCAAAGTGTCCACGGATTCTCAAAATGTACACCTATACCTTGACAGGAGTTGTACATCACCGATTTAAGGGAAAAAAGGGACAAATCCCCAGCCCCGAACACCCCTAAGGACTGAGTGAGTGTTCCCAAGAGTCCCCGTTACCGTGATGGAGCTCGAGGCGCCTCTTGGTGTCGCACACCAAGGTTTGGAGGCCACGGACGGAGCACGGGGAATTAAAAACGCCTGGTGGTGAAACTCATAACTTGCGTTTGATGAAAAGATGCAACTTTTCAGAAAACCTAGCTCACTGCCGGGAGAGGCCCGGTGCCTCGGCTGGGCCGTGCGCACCCCGGCCCGAATGGAAACCCCGAGCGGGGTCCGTGCCGGGAGAGGTACGTGTGTTCCGAGAACAAGACGTGGGCAAAGCAGCCCGGGACCTGGGGCTCCACACCAGGGAGGGCGCCCGCTCCTCCTGTCCCATGGGGAGCGGTCCAAGCGGACTGTCACCAGCCTCAGGCTCGCGGGGCTCAGACCACAGGTCACCGGACAAGGATTCAATGTGCTCGCCAAGCACGGTGCAGAGTGAGAATCTACCCCTGCCTCCGTGAGCGCAGTCTAGGGATGATTTTACCGAAATGCTCTGAAACTACAAGCCCCCCTGGCCCCTCCCCGCACGGTGGCTCTGTTCACAGACACCTCCCGTCTCCAGTGTTGCTCTCTTCACTCGGCTGCCCTGCCGAGCAGTCCAGCGAGGGGACAGCAGCGGGGGCTGCACTCTGACCACCGGTGGCAGGGGACACATCTCAGGCACAGGCAGCAGTGTGAGAGCATCCAGGGATGTGAACCTGGGATCCACTCAGCACGCAACGAGACGTGTCTGCCCAAGTTGGTGGCCAGGAGGGGGGAAGGGCCATTTGGAGACAGTGACCGAGACAACACGTGGAGGCCCGCACGTGGCCATCGGGAGCCACGGGAGGCTTTAGAGAAGCACGCTGCTTCGGGTCCGATGAGCGTTAGCACACTCAATCTGCTTTCCCGGGACAGTGGCACGTCCCTGCCACCCGCCCCGAGAGGGCTCAGGGCCGGGCCTCCCGGTGCCTCGGCCTCTCGTCACAGCGGCCTCTCTCGGGCATTCCTGCTGTGTCCCGACCGTCACCGCCTCCCGCTGGTCGCCGTGCAGGGAGCTCTGTACCCAGAGCCTTGGGTCTGCCCATTACATATACTGCACTTGAAAAGATCTTGTACTCAGAAGCAGTTTTTATTTTCAGTCTTAGCACATGAACCAATGATAAAAGGCCTTCAGGCCTCCGCTCCACCAGCACGAATGTGATCCTATGTTTTCATTTTCGCGTGTGGTGACAGATGTCTGTGGTATGAGTTGAGTTACAAAAATGAAGCTGTGTTCTACTAATTGCGATTGCGTGTAAGGGAAACTCAAATCTTAGCACTCTTTGGAGGCTGCATGCGGCATGGGGCTTTGGGTTAAGACATGAGATCTCTTTTTGCTTTCTCTGTCATGCGCAGGAGCACAGTGAGATTCTCCCGGTCTCCAGGAAGCCTCGTGTACGCCCCCTCCAGCTCTGGGGACTGGACATGGCCAGGAGGCCCACCAGGGTCAGAGCTGGGGACAGAAGAGCCTCACACTGTCCTCGGACCGACAGACGGGGCCACGGGGGCAGTGAGCCAGCGTGCAGAGGCCAGCCTGGGGGCCTCGCTGCCGTGGATCTGAGGCTCACGGGCCGGAGGTCAGCCCACCCTCCCTGCAGGCTGAGAAAGACCCAGAGGCATCTCAAGACCCAGCCAGACTCCCTTGCGGCCAGCAGCGGTGGTCCCTGACAGCACAGCAGCAGGAGAGGCCCCGTGTGAAGCTCTCGCTGGGCCACCTTTCTCACGAGCTCTCCTGGCGACGCCTGAGCCCCGCGGGGTCCGGCTGTGCCCTCCTGGAGGCATCTTCCCCAGTGTGTATCTGAACCAAGGGCTGAACGGCCGGCAGGGAGGACGCACTGGAAAGTACCCCTGTTTCTCCCGGGGTACTGACAGGCTGGGGAGGGCGCTCCCAGCCAACAGAGGGGGTTTGGTCCATTGAGGGCTCAGGTCACCGAAGGGCACCAGGCCAGGGGGGGTCGGCAGGGGAGGGTGGCTGTGTCCCACCGGCTCAGAGGGGTCTCCCTGGCCACAAGCTAGCAGAGCCTCTCCAGACCCTGGGGACACACAGCCTCTTCATCAACACTCTCCATGATCCACACGACCTTCCTGCTCACCCTCTATGCTCTGGGTGTCCCCTCAGCCCGGCCAGCGCCCGGTCTTGCCCACCTCTGCCTGCGGGACGAGGGTGGGGCCCGAGTGAGCAGGACTGGGGGTCTCCACGTTGGCCCCCGACACCCACGCCCGCCGGCATTGTCCAGGCACCCCCTCCCCAGTGCACACACAGGCATCGCTGTCTAATCTAGTCCCTGACCAGGCTCCATAAACCACTGCATTTTCGTTGCTGTAAGTCATAAATCCCAGGGTTCTACCCCTGGGGCCAATAGGGTTTCTGCGTTTAGAGTAAGAGGTAAACACATTTGAACAGAGATGTTTCTTTGCCATAAGGGTTTTAAAACCATTTTTAGAGCGATAGTCATCATGACTGAGGTTCCACAAAGGGTTTCCAAATCCCAAGCAGCTTTAGTTCCCACGAAGGCAGGTCGGCCCGGGAGCCCGCAGGGCACGGAGGTTTTGTTCCAAGGGGAGGGTAAGGGCCTCGGGCCACGACTTAAGCCGGGGTTCTCAGCTCAGGCTGCGTAAACCGCCTAGCGGCCTTCCAAAATGCCCACACCCACCTCTCCTTCCAGGCCAATTAAATCCATCGCTGGGGTGAGGTCAGGGCATCCGGTGGTTGAGAAAGTTCCTCAGCCACTTCCACCGTAAGGCCAGGGTTTAGAACTGTAGCTTTAGGAGTGGTCTTTCCCACGGGCCTGGAGGAGACGGGGGAGGTGAGGTCGGAGGCCAGGTCTGGAGGTCTCGGATTGTACTCAGAGTTCAGGCTGCAGGAAATGGTGGACCACGGCCGGGTGGGTGTGGAGGCTGGCCGGACACCGGAGGCCCTTCAGGAAAGTCCCAGGAGCACCAAGGCACAGTAGAGTCTGGCTTAGAAATAGCCGAGGCGCATTTCCAGGCCAAAGGGCTGAGTTAGGGACCCTCAGGCATATTCCCTATGTCTCTGGGGGGGGGGGGGGGCTCAGTAATTCTCACCTGCCAAATATTGGGGGTGGGGGGTGGAGGGCTGCCATGGAGAGCAGGAGCGGGGGCAGGGGGCAGTCCTGGCAGTGCTGAGACCTGCCCGTTCGGCCAGAGAGCTGCCAACAGGAAAGCTCCCGGAACAGGGGAGAGACGGGAGCACGTTCTGGATGGAAGCCGAGGGCGGAGTGGACAGCAACCAGCCCCGCTTTGGTGATCCGGAGAAACACACGCGCCCCCACCTTACCCCTATGGCTGGGAGCGGCCCCCACCAAGATCTGACACCTGGGAGCCACCCCTGCAGAGACCCTGTGCCCGGGAGCGACCCCCTACCATGGCTCTGTGCCTGGGACACAGAAGACACAGCTCTGAAGAAGCAGAATCAACCTGAGGAGCACCCTTCCATATGCTGGGAGAGTCACCAACGCCTTTCTTAGGGAAGATTATTTTAGTTCTGGTCCCTTCCTGCCATTGGCTACGATGGGGGCCCATGAGCAAGCTGAGCACCGTCCCAAGAACAAAGAAGGGTCTTACTGAGAGGCCTGAGAAAATTAAAACTTAAAAGCTTAAGTTACGGGAAACTGAAACCTAACCAAGCTTAACCAGCTTGTTCCGCTTCTGTACAATTGCTTGGCGCGCCCATGTATTCCTGATCAACCATTGTTACTTGGCACATCCGTGTACTCCTGATCAATCATTGTTGCCTGGCACATCCGTGTATTCCTGATCAATCATTGTGATACCCGTACCCCCGGTTGTGGTCTGACCTAAAGGCAGGAACCAATCGAATACTGTTAAGTGTCCAACTTTAAACACCAATCAATCGCAGCTCTGTAACTGTGGAAAATTCCTGATTTCCCCATGACTTGTTTGTACCTGTCTATAAAAGGGGTGTAAAAACCTCTCTCAGGACCTCTCGGCATCACTGGCAACGAGGGCGCAGAGGTCCAGGTTCGAACCTGCAATAAATGACCCTTGCTGCTTAGCTTTGACTCTGGACTCTGGTGGTTCGTTTTTGGGGGTCTCTTAGACTCTGGGCATTTCATTACACACTCTCACTCCCCCTCATCGACGGTGTTCCTCAAATGTGTTCCAGGGACCTGACCACCCACATCGGCATTCGTGTGCAGGCCAGGTGAAAATGCAGATTCTCAGGACTGGAGTCCCTTGGGATCGGGTGTGTAAATCGGCCTCTCAACGGGGTTTGCAGGCAGGCAACTTGCACACGGGTGCGGTGACCCGAGAACTGCAGCGCCCCGGACTCGCGAGGAGGGTCTCCAACCCCCGGCATCGGGCCGTGCCCGCGACTGCGCCATCTGAATGTCGGGGCCGAACCAGGCGTCCACCAGCGTTTTCAAAACTCCCCAGGTGATGTTGACGTGCAGCCGAGGTCGAGAATCCGCCCTCGGCTTCAGGGCCTCCCAGACGTCCCGTGCTCGCAGAGCACCTGCCGGTCCCGATAAAACGCAGATCCCGGCTCAGTGGATCCTGGGCAGGGGGCACGAGTGCTCCCTCCACCAAGCTCCAGGGCGGCTGCTGCTGTGCTCCTTCGGGGCTCTGCAGACCACCGTGCAAGCAGCAGGTGGCCCTTGCTTCAGACAACAAGCGCTTCGGAGAGTCCCTCGCTAGGAGCTGATTAGACCCACAGACGGGGACAGTCTTTGTAAATGATCAAGGACAATCAGGGTGAGGTCCTCACGTCTGGGTTCCAGGGTCTGAGCCGGGGCCCATGAGAGGCCATCAGGACCGGCGTGCACAAGGACGTGCCCCCTGTGCGCCCCGCTTTGTGCTGATGACCGACTCCGTGGGCTTGTTGGTGGGCGAAGCAGGAAGCCTCCGTACCCCGCTGCTGTTTCTTCGCTCCTTCTCAATGTTCCCTTGCTAGCTTTTCAGGCTCTGAGAAATCTGATTCCCACTGGGAAAAAGATATTCTGATTTTAGGAAAATAGTGGCCAGTTTTCAGATTCTGTGATCGAGGAGTCTTGAATTTTCTTCTGTGCTCAGAGACCCTGCAAACGGGGCTGGTGTTTTTGTATGCTCGGCAGGATTCGTTCCCGAAAGCAAGTGGCTGTGGGCTTTGAAGTGAGTAGATGCACGGATCGGGGGGGGGGGGCACTGAGACTATCTGTGAGCTGGGGAACAGATGAACCCATGGCGTTATGAACAGAGAAGTGCTTCAGGAAATGGCTTTACAGACTTCCTTTTGCATGTACTTCCAAACAAAGAGGAGGTGGCCACTGTAATGGATTCCGTCTTTTCTGGAAATATGCTTCATTTCTATGGGACCCTCAAGTATCTGTGTGCCAAACAGAATTAATTTAGTTAAGAATTCTGCTACCACGTCCTGATACTATCAGGTAAAACTACATTGTTTTGCAAGTCGGGTTGCAAGGCGAGCGTGCCGGTCTCTCCTCCTCTTTCCAAGCTTGCACGGGTCCTTCTGAACAATCTGCCATGGTTGATGACTTCCGTTTGGATTTATCAGTCCAGGCTCCTCCGTCCTCCCGGCTACTCCTCTCTGAGGGATAGCCCGAGCTGTTTGCAGGGGAATCCTGCAGCGAAGGCTGGACGACGGATGGTCTCACAGCCGATTTTATAGCCGGCACAGGAATGTCTTCAAGGGTGACACTAAGTTTCCGGTCCTTGGGTGTCGTAAAGGGAAGCCTCTTCCCCCACTTGTGCTGGGGTGGGTCCCATGCTGCCACTTGAACTTAGCTTCTTACCAGATTGTGGAACTTACGGTAAAGCAGCAGATCTGCGGGCTGGCCTCGTCTGAAGGCGGCTCGGCCGGGAGGGAACTCATTTTCTTTCCATTGTGCCTCTTTGGTTTCCCTTAAATGCTTTCTTTCAGCAGGAAGCACATGGAGGCCACCTTGAGGACCACCTCTGTGTGATGTGCATAATTGCGGATCAAGCGGGGGGCCCTCCATTCGCCTCTGGGATGAGTCTGGCTTTCTGGCACCGGGAGTTGGAGGCAACTCAGGCAGAGGTGTGTCATTTACGGTCGTGGGTCCTCTCTCAGCCTGCAGAAACTCCTGAGAGTGCAGCCTCCTCGCTGGTTCCTGGACGATCTCCGCACGGACGCCGAGATGGATTTGCGGGGATGCCCGGGGGCAGCGGCTCGTCCAAGAGCCAACCAGGCCTGGCCGTGGCCTTTGGGAAAGACTTTTCCCAGGAACACTGGCCGATGAGCTGCAAACCCTTGATATAAATTCTGTAGCTCCTCTCAGGCTGAGACGGCTCTCGGGGATCAATTCCTCCCTAAGGCAATGCAAGCTTTGCATAACACGGGGAGATAGAAATGATTTTTAAAAAGGGCATTTTCCAAATTCTGCAGTTTCTCTAGATTGGCAAAAATGACGAAAGCGAAGAATGAAATTATGATATGAGGAGGACAACAGCCTTCTGATCACGGAGGCAGGGCGGTGGGCGGAATCACTTTCCACTGTGAAGTCACAGACCTGTGACGTCTGTGACACTTACTGGCATTTCTTGTATTAAAAATGACCTTGATCAAAGCCCCTGACCTGGAGGGACGTACAAGTCAGCGGCCACAGTTCTGAGATCCGTCTCGGCCTCCGCCACCCCATTTCCATTTTCTTGAGGTTACATCGTTTGGGGACCTGCTCTCTGCTAGGATTTCTAGCACTTTTCCTGGCTTTACCTGCATCGGAAACAGAAAGCAGATACCATTTTTGCAACCATTTTCTACGGGGATTTTTAAGTCCTGAACATACCTTGAGCCCAAACAAGCCAGTCTGTAGTAGGATTTGGGAGATCGTGAATGTAAGAGCCAGCTCTTTACACATGAACTCCTGAGGGACGACGAGTCGGAAAGCATGAACTTTGCTGAGTTTCAGTTTAGTGCTCAAATGGCTGGTTTTCTGCACCAACGCCAGCCATTCTGTCATAAATCAACTTCGTATCACAGTTGGTTAAGACAATCTCTTAAGCAACTATGTTGGGGGGGGATTTGTCTGCTGGAGAAGGCTTTGAAACAATAGTTTGCAAAGCACAGTGACGTGACGAAAACACGTGAGTCTCCAGTCCGTGATGGGCTGTATGACTTTATCGTCCTCTAGTCGCCGACTTGTCGAGATGACAGAGCCCGCAGGGTCTTGGACGGGGTGCCTGTCCCCTGCAGAACTCATGTCTGATGGGGCAGGAAGACCCTCGGCCCACGGCCACACGGCACATGACCCTCCTTCACAGGGAGAGCACCAGGGGGACCAGAGACAAGCTGTACTGTCACAAGGAACGTGGCCGGGACGGCTGAGCCCCCGAGGAGGGCCCAGCATCCGGGATGAGGGCTCCTGTTCCATTAGGAGGCTGCCCCAGCTTCCACGCAGGGGACATGACACGTTAGCTTCTGGGCCCACGGATCTCCCACTTGCAGCTCAATAGCTCTGCCCCCCTCACCCTGGCTTTTCACACCCTTTAAAGCCAGGCTTTCCCTGAGCTGCTGACTCCTCCCCGACGACCTCAAGTGCTCCAGCCGGAAGCCCGCACTTCCCATCCTCTGAAACTGGTAAACTGGGGATACAATATCCTGGGGCAGGACCGGCTCTCCCTCTGTCCGGGCTCCAAACCCTGAGCACATTCCCAGCCGCTGGACCACGGGCTCCCCGACCCAAGTCAGTCCTCTCCATTGTGACCATGCAGGGCTGCGCCCCCTGGGCTCCCGCTCTGGGGGACCCCTCTGTTCCACGGAAGGTAACCCCAGCCGTTCTGTCCCCGGTGGCCTCTCTTGCACACGGCTCACCTGCACAGGCCAGAGCCGGGCAGAGCCTGCTTCCCTGCAGGTGTCTCATGGGGACGGGGCTGCAGGGGGGTCAGGGCAGGACAGAGGAAGGGGGGACTGTGGGGGGCCCCCTCCCCAGTCTAATTCCAGCAGTGCCTCTTCCTGGCCGGTGAGGCTTCTGCAGCCTGGCTTGGTGCTTCTCCTGGAACCCGCTTTCCTCCCTCCGCTGCCTGATGCTGAGCCTGCCGCTGTCACCCCTGCTGTATCTGCCCCCCTCACCCCTGCTGCGCCTGCCCCCCTCACCCCTGCTGCACCTGTCCCTCTCACCCTTGCTGCTGTGCCTGGCCCCCTTATCCCTGCTGCTGTGCCTGCCGCCCTCACCCCTGCTGTGCCTTCTGTCCTCACCCCTGCTGCTGCACCTGCCCCCCTCACCCCTGCTGTGCCTGTCCCCCTCACCCCTGCTGCACCTGTCCCCCTCACCCCTGCTGCTGTGCCTGCCGCCCTCACCCCTGCTGTGCCTTCTGTCCTCACCCCTGCTGCTGCACCTGCCCCCCTCACCCCTGCTGCACCTGTCCCCCTCACCCCTGCTGCACCTGTCCCCCTCACCCCTGCTGCTGCGCCTTCCCCCCTCACCCCTGCTGTGTCTGCCTCCCCTCACCCCTGCTGCACCTGTCTCCCTCACCCCTGCTGCGCCTGAGCTGACTTGGATGCTCATATTCATCATGGGCTCCAGGCATTCAGGACCGATTCCACAGGGGTTAGCCTGACAGTGACCTTATCCCCACACCCCACAGCCTGGCTCTGCTCCCTGCCCCAGGCTCAGTTCTCAGCTGTGACTCCTGCCAGGGCCATGGCAGGCTGCCTGGATCCCCCGCTGGCCGGCCCCCTTCCCGGGATCTAGGAGTCAGGACGCCAGACCCCCGGCTGGTCCACGATGCACAAAGAGTGAGGGAGACGTACATTTCTGTTGTCTGAATCCCCAGTACCTAGGACTGCTTGTTCCTGCCTCGGAGGTTGGCCTCCTCTGACCGAGACCCTCTCCAGAATCAGCCGTCAGGGGGTTTGGGCTCACGAGTCACAGCCTTCCCTCTGAGAGGCCACTGGGCACCCAGGACAGACAGCCCTTCAGTCACGGACCGAAGGACCTGGACAGGACAGAGCAGGGCCCCTGACATCCGGGAGCTCCCAGTCTGACTGCGAAGCTCCCGCAGGGGAAGTACTGACTCCTGTCGAGCCCGGGAAACCATCACCGGGAAGCGTGTGACTGACGGCTGTGGAAAGGCCATGGATGTGCCGTGTTCCGGGGATCCGTGGAGCGGAGCAGCAAAACCTGGATGACAAGCGTCGCTCGTCACCCGCTGTTCTGGGCAAACGCCGTCCCGTGGACCCAGGAGGCAGCAGAGCAAGCGGGAGCCCCCCGCGCTGGGTTTCAGGCCCCACATTCCAGTGGCTGCACCATCTACCGCCTGAGGATTTGGCCACGTTGTCAAGCCTTCTGGCAGGTGCTGTCTTCGGTCCGCGGGACGGTGGAGAATAGGCTCATCCTTGACCCTCACGCAGGGTGACGCAGGGCTTGTGTTTCTCGGGAGATTCTACGTCTGTGCACCTGCCCTGCCTCCGCGGGAGGCTGGGGGTCAGGTGTGGGGATGTCAGGGACCCGGCTCGGCCCCTCCTCCTCCTGCACTCAGGGCTGGGCTCGTGGGCGTTCCCACCCGCTGGGGTGGCACCAACAGCATGACTCTCCTCTCTGTGGTTTTGGCCGCGTGATCCACACAAAGCTGGCAGCGTAGAGCAGCAGGTGGGCTCTGAACAGAAGTGAGTCCCTCCCTGCGGGTGGAGAGGTTCCCAGGGACGTGCCGGGCCGCCGGCCAGGGCCCCGCAGGCACCCCGAGGCCGCTACCCAGCCGGGGCAAGGCCGGGGAAAGTGTGCCGGGTGCATTTTAAACAGGGTCTGATCTTTCCTGGTTTCGTTTTCAGGACGAAGGTGCCGTGGGGTCTGCTTGTGAAACCCAGGACTGCGTCCTTCCCGTCACACCCTTCTGGGTCTGTGTCTATACTCTGTCCTGACTCTCTCCATCTGCATGAGGTTGAAGGGGTTCCCCACTGCTGAGCACCGGTTGAATACTTCAGGAAACCTGTTTTCCTTGGAAGTCTGACCCTAAGGAAAGCAGCCAGCTGCCTAGTATTTGTACTCGAACTTTTTGCTGTTTTCCTTCTATGCCAAGTTTTCATTTTGCTAATCGGATGCATGAGGAGAACGGTATTGGGGTGAGTTATGTTGCATTTCCCTTCTTCTCTTGGCTCCAATCAGATTTACTGACGTATTCTTTGCACACAGTGAGTCCATGGTCTGGGGTGCCGTTGCGTGAGGGTTTACAAGTAAGTGCATGCAGCCACGGCCCCCGCCCCCCATCCTCCCGTTTCCCGGCTTGTCTCCTCGTCCACGACCCTGGGAACTACTGATTCCGGTCCTCATGCTTCCCCCTTCGCGGAATGTCCTATCAACGGAATCACATGTAATATTTGGAGTCTGGCTTCTCTCACTTCGCAAAATGTGCTTGAGGTTTGCTCACGTCTCCGATTCTATCCCTAGTTCGTTCCTTTTCACTGGTCGGTGGTGGAGCGTCAGGACATCCCCGCCTGCTTATCCATCACATCCGGGTCGTCTCCCGCCTCCACGGTTACAGATGAAACCACTGTAAGTGCTCCTGCGCAGGTTTTGCGTGAACACATATTTTGTTTCTCTTATGTGAACCCTCTACAGGCAGGATTTCTGGGTCACACGGTAGGGGTTTGGTTAAGTCTATAAGAAACTGCCGTCCACTTCTTTTTACCGTAATATTTATCCAAACTTTCGTAGTGGACACACATTTCTCCATAATCAATAAGCTAACTGATCCCCTAAGAATCGATTGTGGGAAGGCTTCTGCAAACTTGACGGACATCCAGGTTCTTCTACCTCTGAGCTATTTTTTGGTTATTCTTTCTGTTGTCATCCCTGAGAACCCCCTTCTGTCCCAGCTAAGCCTCCCGTTCGGTCCCTGCCGGTGACAACCAAGCTCAGTGCTCCCCGCCTGCCCCTGGCAGTCCAGGATTCCAGGAAGTCACGGCAGTGCTTCCCCTCTACGTGCTGCTTTTCCTGCACCCATGAGCTCTGCCTTGCTGCGTCTTCCTCCTCACTCACCCCAGATATTTTCTAACGTCTCCTGTGGCTTCTCCCTTGACCTGCTGGTTATTTATGAGTGTGTGACTTAATTCCCACCCCTTTGTAAACTTACCAAATTTCTTCCTGCAGTTGATTTCCAATTTTAGTCTGTCGTAGTTGGAAAACATATTTGTATGATTTAATCCCTCATCAATTTTGGGGGGCTTCTTTTATGTCCTGACATACACCTTGTCTTGGAGACTCTTCCATGCACACTTGAGTTTTAATAAATTTCACTGGATAAAGCTTCCTCCATTTGCTGTATGTTCTTATTCAAGTACACCTTTAGCCTCTCTCTCTCTCTCTCTCTCTCTCTCTCCTTCTGGAATTCCTATGATATGGATATTGTTCTGTTTGATTGCATCACTTAGTTCTCTAATTCTGCCCTAGTGATCCTGGATTTTTTTTATCTCTCTTTTTCTCAGCTTCCTCTTTTTCCATAATTTTATCTTCTAATTCACCTATTCTCTCCTCTGCCTCTTCAATACGCGCTGTGGCCGCCTCCATTTCATTTTGCACCTCATTTGTAGCATTTTTTAATTCATCATGACTACTTTTTAGTCCCTTGATCTGTGTAGCAATAGATTCTCTGCTGTCTTCTCTGCTTTTTTCAAACCCAGCGATTAATTTTATGACTGTTATTCTAAGTTCCTGTTCAGTTATGTTGCTTAAATCTGTTTTGATCAATTCTTTAATGTCACTTCTTCCTGGAATTTCTTTTGAAGAGAATTCTTCCGTTTCATCATTTTGGCTAGTCTTGTGTCCCTCGTGAGTTTTAAAAGCTTGCTATGTGCTCTGCACCTGTGAGCACTGCTATATTAAACGGGGGTCATACACTGCCCAGGGCCTGGCCCTTCAGGAGGTGATTTTTGGAGAGTGTTACTCGCTCTCTGTTGTTGTGACTTTGGTTATTTTATTTCCCTGCTCGTAGTGATGTTTTGGGCCCTCCACCAGCTGTGCTTTGATTTGTTCCTTGAACCAGCCTTTAGAGGGATTCCCAGACTTTAAATATATATTTTTTATTTTTTTGTTTCTTTAGAGAGAGAGAACAAGAGCATGAGTTGGGGAGAGAGGTAGAGGGAGGAAAGAATCTTAATCAGGGTCCACACTCAGCATGGAGCCCGACTCGGGGCTCAGTCCCATGACCTTGGATCATGACCTGAGCTGAAGTCAAGAGTCAGATGCTCAACCAACTGAGCCACCCAGGTGCCCCCCCGCCCCTGCCGTCCCGAGACTTTAAATGGTTATTTTAGAAATAATCTCTCAAGTTGTGATAGTCTTACTGGGGAAAGGTTTTGCTATTCCTCCAAACCCAGTTTTTGTCATTCTTTGCCATAAGATCTTCCATGGCTCCCCGTTGACTATGGACATTTTAGCTTTGCTTTGGACTCTGCGGCTTCTATTCGGCTTTGTTTCCAAATTTCTGATGCTCTAGAAGCATGAACTTGCCCCATTACACTGTTTCTGTGGGTTTCATTGCGCTGCACGCTTTGGGGTCAGTTGTGTCTTCTGGCGGTGGACAAGGAAAGCCCGAGTTTGCCTGAGGCTGTGCAGTTGCCGTGTGTGTTCTGCTATCTTATTCCCTCATCCTACATAATTTATTCCCCAAACTCTTGTCCAAGCAACCTGGCAGAGTTGCAAGGACATAGGCGTGGCTGACAACTGAGCAGCTGGGTCCCGGTCCCAGCTCTTCCTCTGAATATTTGAGCTGCGTGTACATGTCTAGTCCGCGTCGCCTGCTCACAGAATGTAAGCTCCACGCCACCAGGGATTTGTGCGCTTTGCTGAGCTGTTATATCCCGACACATAATGAGTCCCCCTTGAGCAGTGGCCATGAGCGTGTAGGTACGGATATCATGAGTCATCGTGACCATGTTTCAGCTTTTCAAATACCTGAGACTTGCTGGGCAGCTGTCACTGTGCTCTTCTCCTATTGCACAGGCGTCCGGGACGCCACTGGCACCACTGTCTGGGAACTGGCAGCAGCAGGGCTCCGACCTGGGTCCCCTGACTCTTAGCCCAGGACTCCCCTCGTGGGTTAGCAGCCTCTCAGAGACAGACTGTTTGCTTACTCATCTTCGGGGGGTTCTGATGGCCTCACGATGGGAGCCTGTCACGTGGGTGTGTAGAGTGAGGTCTGAGAGCATGTGACAGGGATGCAGACCTTCCCGTGCTTGGCGTTTCCTCCCAGTTCCACATCGTGTCTTTCCACTCACCTTTCTCCCTCCCTGCTGCAAATGAGCCTGTACAGAGGGCTTCTCGGCATTCTGGGGGGCACAGTAATTGGACACTGAAGGAAATGACCACGGGTGTTGTCAGACATTATGACACAGCCACCGGGGGCTGTGGGACAAGCAGTTTCCCTGCACTCCTGCCTCTGCTCTTTCTCTCTCTCCCAACGAGGGCACCGTGAGACTCTCTGAACTGCCTCATTTTACTCCAGGTTCCCAGGTAGCCTTGAAAAAAACAGAGTTGGAGTGAATCGTGCTGAAGTTCTCTGTGTTTCTAATCAGAAACCTACCGCAGGGTTCATTTTGTTGCCGTTGTTGATGTCAGATTGCCCACTTCACGTCCCCTCTTTCCATCCTTTATGATGCCTCCCCACCCATGGCTTTGTTTTCTTTCGTTGTGCCCTCTTCCTGACTACACCGCACATAGATTTTCTCAAAAATTAAGGTGTGTGCCTATTTTCGTTTGTGGGATGCGTGCATTCATCTTATTTAATATTTTCGTAACAGCCTTCACCTCCTTGACCAGAAGGGTCGGCGAAAGCATCTGCCTCATCTGATTTACTCTCAAGCTCCTCGTTCCCAGGACGGCGTCCGGCACATAGTTGGATGCAAAGCACCGTAGTCAAATGGATGAATGAGCTAATTACCAGTTGCATGAACGTGGCAGCTGGATGTTGCCAGGAGTGACAAGGGACGTCAAGTTTCATGTTGAGAATGGTTGGGGAATGCCTACAACGTGGACAGATGAGTTGGTGGTGAGGACCCTAAAATACCAGGAACTCCTCAAAAAAAAGTACTTCAGAAATGCCAGACATCAAGAACTATTCCAGGAAAAGCTGTCTTGGTGACCCGGGGGGTAGAGATTGTACTATGGTTAGGGAGACAGGATCTGTAAGTCACCCTGATATATGGATGGTGGTTCATCATTGAACTTTCGTGAATGTTCCCTCCCTCTTGAGCTGGGCTGGAGGCCTGTGGGGCCATGGGATTAAGGAGAGTGAACCTTCCTAAAGTTGCCAAAGAATTTGCCTTCAGGATCTAACACTTTGCTCCCAGGATACTTGACCCAGAGGAAAGTCCTGGCACAATGAGACCAAGGCTCCTCGCCTTTGGTCTGTCCAATGGGTAGCTCTAGTGAAAGAACCATGCACCCAACCGTCAGTCTCCACGCTGGACTGGAGTTCATGTGGAAGGAAGTGTGGGCTCCGTGAATGGGGTCTGCATGGGTGGTGAGCCCCCTATGGGAAGACCAGGCCAACGAGCAGGGCCCACACTGGTCTGCTGGTCACTGTGTTGTCGGGGCCCCACGCCCCTCAGAGACCCCCGGCTCAGGGATGTTCCCGCACGTTCCTACCTGGGATGCCTTGAACCAGGCACCCTGGGAGCTGGCCTTGGCCTCCTTGGATGTGATGTGTGAATGACACCTGAGGCTTCTCTGCCAGCCCCATGGCTACTTCCAGACTCGAGAACAGTAAGCAAATCCATCAGAAATGTCCTCAATGCTCTCCCCCCATCAGGCATGTGAACCCAGAGGCACAACTGACATGATTTATGGTCCAGATCAAATATGGACCTGAAAGCTTTCCATGTAGAAAGGACTTTTTTGATCAATTACAATGCACCTGCAGCACCATAAAAATACTGTCTGTCTCAACCGTTGAGATGTTTCATCAAAATGGCACAATTTATTTGATTTTTCTCTCATGTGGAAGCTATATCTCTGCCTTCCTGATTTTCTGCCGTATTCAACATCATTTTTTCCTGTGTCACTGTTGAGATGGCAGCTCCTTTGGCTGGGGCTCAGGGGGGATGCTGCGTGGACTGGAGCTTCGGGTTTCATGTCCCACAGGAATGAACTCTCCCCAGACAGTTGCTTTTAGCCGGACACCACACTTACTTTGTTAAACCTAAGTGTCCGGTGGGTGGTGGACACGGCTGTGTCCCTCACCTCACCCCTTGCTCTGTCTGATCCCTCCAGGTCCCCTCCTTAGCCCGGGACCCGGCAGACTTGAGGCTCTCAACAAATGGCTCACGAATGGAGAAAATCAGCGACCCAGTGTGTGAATCCATGTGGGGTCACTTAGGGTCCCTTACAGAACGATGACCTGAATCTAGCGGGGAGTTTCCTGAAGGGTGAGGGGAAATGGAGCCCTTGGGAGCCATGAAGCTGAGCAAGTGGCCTGGCGGAAAGCCCTGGTGGGGTGGCTACCAAACCTTCATGAGGAGCGACAGAGACCCCTCATCGTGCTGCTGAATTAAGGAGAAGACTCAACCTGGGAGATCATAGTGAAGAAAGAGTGCTCGAGATTCTGGCCCAGACCGGTACAGAATTTTCCACCTGCCTGTCTCCTCCCCAGCACACACTCAAGAGAGTCACCAGCATCCTTAAGGACACCCTCATCACGTGTCTGAAACGCACGAAGGAAATAGCAAGTCAACCCAGAGTTTCGCCCCCTCCCTGCTGCCCCCCAGGCCAGTGCCAGGGCAGATGCATCGTTGTCCTCGAAGTCATGCAGGTCATTGGCTCGTGGTAAATACGGAAGAGAACACGTGTCTTCCACGGAATCCTCTGGGCCCAGCTGCACAATGAAACTATAGCCAAGCTTCATGTTATTTTAATGTAAGGAAAACAAAACTAGTTCAGATGTACTGTGAACACTTCACATATGCCCACCTCTGTGCCGTGGGCATAACTTACACCAGCTTGGTGAGGTTGCATTTTACAGAAAGGCAACTGAGCTCGAAGAAACCTGGTGTTGTGTTGGCAGCGGGAGGCCCAGACCCGGGTGGCATGGGGCCCGCCCTTGAGTCTGCACTGTGGCCAACGGGACGCCCTCCCTCGCTCTGAGCTCAGGGACTCCATCGGTGGGCGGAGGTGTTCCCGCACCGAGATGCAGAGGTGCAGGCTGAGGAGGGGGCGAGCACCAGACCCTGTGGGTGACAGCACAGTGCACTCGGCTGAGTTAGAACATTGTGGAACCACTGCCAAATGGTTGGCTCTACAGTTCTGAGTGCTGCTCACTTCTGGACGACCTCTAGTGAGCCAGGCTTGTTTATAGGACGGGATAGCTGGTTGCCTGCCTCCGAATCTGACAGGGAAAGAATTCACTGCGCTAACCGTCCCTGAGACGGCTCCTTGGCGGGGAGGGGGCTCAGACACAGCGACATAAGTTGACTTTGCTTTTAAAACAGTTTTAGTTGCACAGACAAATGTGAGGACATCACTGCGGCCCCCCACACGCCAGATAGGGCACCGTTTCCCTGTAACTGACATCTTCTGTTACTACATTTGTTACCACTGATGAAAACATGTCGAAAACGTCTTATTAACTAAAACCCACTTTATTCAGACTCCCCGAGTCTCGGCCTAAAGTCCTATTTCTATACGAAGATGCCATCCGCAATCCCACATTTCTGCTTAGTTACTGTGCATGACCTTGACAATTTCGACGAGTACTGATCAGGTGTTTTCCGTGTGCCCCTATATCAGGGTCTGCCTGGGAGTTCTCACATGATCAGACTGGGGTTATGAGTTTGGGGGTGGAGACCATGGAGACAAAGTGCCGTTTCGTCACAGCGTGGTGAAGGGCACACGCTGTCCGCGTGATCCACAACTGTTTGAGCTGCCTCTCACCCGGCTGGGCTGGCGTTTGTCGGGCTTCTCGCTGCAAAGTCACCTCTCCTTCCGTTCCATGCTGCGCTCTTTGTGTGGGAGTCACGTCGGGCCGCCTGCCGTTCCGGAGTGGGGGCCGTGTAGAGGGGAAGGTAACGTGATGACGGGGCCCAGGCACGTTTGCAGGTGCTGGCCTTGAAGGCTGGGGTTCCTGGCAGTCACCGGGAGCCGGGGGAGGCCGTCCCCAGAGCCTGTGCAGAGGGAGTGGCCTGACAGCACCCTGGTCTCAGCCCAGGTGGTACTGGTCTCAGACTCGTGGGCTCCAGCACCTCTGTTGCTCTAAGCCACCAAGTCTGTGGCGATTTGCTAACACGGCCCCCAGACACACTCATTACGTTGGTATGAACACATGAATAGTTGATTCTATGGGACGGATTCTAAGCCACCAAGTCTGTGGCGATTTGCTAACACGGCCCCCAGACACACTCATTACGTTGGTATGAACACATGAATAGTTGATTCTATGGGACGGATTCTAATTTCAAACTACTCAGTTTTACTGCTTCCATTATTCAAGGTTTGGACAAAGGGATCTCCTTCATTTGGTGCCTGGTCCCTTTGGCCAACCCCATTGTCCACTGGGGCTGCTTCTGCAAGACTGCTGTCCGCTGCCCACCTCACACAACAGACACTTATTTCCCACAGTGTGGGAGGCTGGGCATCCAGGCCCCAGGCGCCACGTCCCTGGTGTCTGATGACGAGCCCCCTTCCTGGTTCATAGACGGCCATCTTGCTGTGTCTTCACATGGTGGAAAGCACTCCGGGGTCCCTTTTATAAGGTGCTGATCCCATCACGAGGGATCTACCCTCATGACCTCATTACTTCCCCACCCCCCCTCCTAATACTATTGTATTAGGAGTATTTCAACATGTGAACTTGGGGGGCACAAACACTCGGTCCATAACACAAGTCACTGCGAATTTTTTCCGAACATCTCCTTACTTTTGTCACTACGAGATGCTTCAGGCTGATCTTGTGTGTGTCCTGTTCCATGGACTCATCCACTCCTCCAAGGAAACTCGATTCCTTGTAATAGATGATGGTATTAGAAAGAGAGACACAAACCATAAGAGACTCTCGAATACAGAGAACAAACTGAGGGTTGCTGGAGGGGAGGTGGGTGGGGGATGGGCTAAATGGGTAAAGGGCATTAAAGAGGGCACTTGTTGGGACAAGCACCGGGTGTTCTATGGAAGTGATGAATCACCAAGTTCTACTCCTGAAGTCATTGTTACGCTGCACATTGACTTGGATTTCAATACAGTAAAAAAATCTAAAAAAATTTTTTAAAGATCAAAAATATAAAATAGTAATTTTTACATTAAAAAAAGAAACAAAGACTTGGGTATGGGGTGTGCTCGCTGCTCCTGGAACATCATCTCTTTTGGGCCTCCAGCTGACAGAGAGAGGAAACATATGTGTGTATCCTCACCTACGTCTACACGTCTACAAATACTGCAGACGTCCGCATCCACGTGAGATGGAACACGTGTTCCTATGATGTCTGAAACTCTAGTCCGTTGTTCCCTCACCAATCATTCTAGCCACCTCCCCTTCTCATGTGGGGGTTCCCTCCTCACAAAGACAAGCCAGTCACTGAGTGCCCCGATTGTTCAGTCCCACCGTGCGCAGGTAACATTGCTTAAATAGCCGGTGAGTGTTGTGGGACACAGACTCATCAGGCGCAGCCCAGCGCTCACGTGAAGTCCGCTCCTGTGTCTGTGGTCTCACGGATTCCACTCACTTCCCATGTCGCTTACATCCATGCCTCCCTTCCCACCTTCAGTGAGGTCGTTTCCTGCATGTGTAACACAGGTAGACCCTCTTGTCACATCCACACACCTTCTTCGGGTCCCTAAATCATGATTTTAATTTGCACACATTGAGGATTACTCTTTGTTCTGTAAAGCTCTGCATCTATTAGAGAATATAGAACATTCCACTGCCCTCAAAATCCCGTGTTTCATTCAGTCTGCTCCCCTTCCCAAAACCCTAGCAACCACTGACCTTTTTTTTTTTTTTTCTGTCTCTATAGTTTTGTCTTTTCCAGAATGTCATATAATTGGGATCATATAGTGGGTAGCCTTTTCTTACTGACCTCTTTCACCCCGCAAAATGCATTTACAGTTCCTCTTTGCCTTTTTGTGCTTGAGAGCACATGTATTTCTATCTGTGAATGATATTCCATTGTCTGGATGTATGTAGTTGGCTTATCCACTCACCTATTGAAGGGCACCTTGATTGGTTTCTGTTTTGGACAATCTTGAATTAAGGTGCTGTCACACCCACATTCCCAATTTGTTTGTTTGTTTTTTTTTTTAGACATAAACTTTCAAATAAGTTGGGCAAATACCTAAAAGCTTGATCTTAAATTTTAGGGTAAGACTATGTTTGACATTATAAGAAACTGCTAAAGATATTCTAATGTGTTTAGTGGTATCTCATGGTTGTTTTAATTTGTAATTCAATAATATCAAAGGATGTGGGAGCGTCTTTTCACAGGCTTGTTTTCCGTCTGCGTATCTGCTTTGGTGAGGTGTCTGTGTAGATATTTTGCTCCTAATTGGGTCGTTTTCTCATTGTTGAGTTTTTAGAGCTCTTTGTATATTTTGGACACTCATCCTTTATTAGATATATGTTGCAAATACTTTCTCCCGTCTGTGGCTTGTCTTTTCATGATCTTAATAGTATCTTTCAAAGAGCAGAGTTTTTAAATTTTAATAAAGTCTAACTTATCCATTGTTTACTTTCATGAGTCAAATGCTTTTGGTGTTGTCTAAAACCCTACAGCTAAACCGAAGGTCATATAGATTTTCTTCCATGTCTTCTTCCATATTTTATAGTATTGCCCTTTATATTTATGTCTATCGTACATTTTGAGTTAATTTTTGTAAAGTCATAAGGTCTACGTCTTGATGCTTTCTGATGTTCAGCTGTTTCAGCCCTGTTTGTTGAGAAGCCTGCCCTTTCTCTGTTGAATGGCCTTCTCTTTTTTGTCAAAGATCAGTTGTCTGTGTTTGTGCGGTCTTGTTTCTGGGCTTTCTGTTCCGTTCCATCGATCTATATCTCTGTTTTTGCACCGTGCTGTCTTGATTTTTCTCTTGTCCGACAGGTCCCCACTTTCTTCTCCAGCATTGTGTTGACCAGGGTTGATCTTTTAACTTCTCATACTGACTTTAGAACCGGTTTGTCAATATCCACAACACAACAGGCTGGTGTTCTGAATGAGATTGTGCTTTATCTGTAGGTCACATTGGGAAGAGCTGACATCGTGGCCGTATTGAGCCCTCTCACCCATAAAGAAGGGATATACCTCCATTTATTTCATCTTCTTCCATTTTTTTAATCAGTTTTGTAGTTGCCTGCATGCAGATCTTGTACACATTTTGTTAGCACGATCAACTTTTAGAGGGGTCTGCGACAGTGCACCTGTGCAGGACTCTGGACAGTGGTAGCCCCCCCCCCCTCCCCGCCCCATCCTGGCAGAGAGGCGAACCCTCTGGACAACCGCCCTCACCTGCAGGGCGTGCCCTTCTGCCCTCAGCCCCCGAATCAAACCGCTTATGTGGCCCCTCTCACATGAGAATGTGCTTGCTTTGGTTTGTTTGTCCATCTGAATGGCAGCCCTGAGCTTTGTGAGAAGAGCGACTTTGTCAAGCCCATTTCCATGCCCCCCCAGGGGCCGCCTGGGACCTGATACAGAGCGTGAGTTCACTCCACCCTCTGCAAATCTCAAGAACCTCTAGAAACCACAACTCTCTATCTCAGGCCACCACAGGGCATGTGCGCAACTCAGAGCTTCGAGGAAACTCACATGCACCCACGGCCCGTCTGCAACTGCCTTTGGAGAAAGACGCCTCTCCTTTTATTGCATCTTGCAAATCTCTTGCCAATGTTTCTCTTAGGACAGTTCTAGTCCAGGACCATGTGCAGAAGGGCCCTTGGGAAATCCCTGCAGTTTCTGGCTTTGTCTTGCTTCGCAGATACGACCCTTCAGAATGAAAGGCCGCAAGGTCACTTTGACAAGAGGGTCCTGCCATCTTCCACATCAGGGCCGATCCGTAAAGCCATGGCGTCTGCAGATGGTCTCTGCCCAAATGCGCCCGTATCACTTGCAAGGAGAGGCAGGGCCGCTGAGGCCATGTGGGTTTGGAAGTGGAGCTTCTGGGCTGAAACGAGCCCCCTGGGGCTGCTTTCCTCCGGCATCTTCTTTGTCCCACCTTCCCCACAAACGGAAATTCTGGATTGTGACATTTTACATTACGTGATAAGTGCTGTGTTTAATGGCAAAGTTTTCTCTCCGAAAATTATTACTAAAAGCTATGCGTGTCACAGGCAGATTCTATGTAAAATTTGCTAAACTGTCAAACCATTGGATTTTCAGCAAAAGCAATGATTTTTGACTCGTACTCCCTTCAGAGAGCACTATCATTTTCATAAAGAAAGAAAAAAAATCTCACGTTGCTTACATTTTATTGTCTTTTAGTTTTAAATAGACACGTTTCTTTCAAGTATCAGAAATCGAGTGAGTGTTAGTGCCGTAATCTGGAAAGCAGGATAAAGTTGACCAAGTTCTCGGAAAACATGATTTCCTCTGTAACACCGTTGTCAGTAGGTTAACTCTGACTTTGGAAGCATTTAATATTGCAAAAGCCCTATGCTGTTTTCCACGTAGCTCTCCTCCAAGGAAGTCTACACTCGAGACAGAATGTGGACTCCAGGGAGACCTGTGGAAAGATGTACCTACTTTGTGTAGTGCACCTGGGGGGACGTGTATCTCCCCTTCAGGTGCACAGTGCGGAACAGGGTCGGGTCGGTGCGAGCTTCCAGGCAGCGCTCTGATCGGACATCGTATCGCTTTCCGTTTAGAGCTAGCGGGGTTGGTAACATCATCTCCCCTCGGCTGTAACGGGAGGCGTTTCCTTCAGTGGGTGTGGAGGAATGTTTCCACCCCGGGAGCCTCTCCTTCCCACACTGTAGGACACGTGATGTGATACCTGGGGTCCAAATCATCAGAACGTTAGTGACGTCAGAGTTCGAAAATTCTCGTTGGGTTTGGAAGGCTGAGCTACTGAGACGTGTCCCGTTGCACCGGGATCCCTGACACGAGAGAATGGCCAGTCTGACGGGCATGAGGTCGGCATGGGGCGTGGACGCACCCGGTATGCGTGGCTCCCGGGTGGACAGCAGGTTGCTGAAGACACCGCACAGGGGACGGGAGGAGGAACAAGCTAAGAACAGGGCAGGCGTGTCCCGGTGCATTTCAGGCATGCCCCGCCGTGTCACCGGGTTTCTACTTCACATGACAGAGACCGACGAGCCCTGGGAGGTGTCAGGATTCGTGACAGCAAGGTTCTGCACGCATTTCCCGCAGCTTCTGAGGCTCACACGCACTCCCAGCCGGGCCGCCTTCCCCGAGCGAGCGGTGGCCGCCAGAACCTCTCAGACTGGATTCGGGAAAGCTGGGCGGGCCGGCACTGGGGTCTCCAAGGAGCGCGTGTGCTGTGAGCCCGAGAGTCCCCTCCGGCGCCCCGTTCCCCGTACCTGCTGCTGCCCTGGGGGAGGCCGAGGGCCCCGCCAGCTTCTGCTTTTCTGGAAGGTTCTCTGGGGTTTTAGCCCCACTTCAAGCTGCTTTACTTGTTCCTTTCAGACGGCATTTATGTTGGGATTTACCTTCTTGGTTCCCAGGCCTCTCCCTCCTTAGGTATCTGCTAATCAAGCCGGGCACATAAACACACACCTCACGGGAACCACTTACAGACATGAAGGGGAGAGAAGCCACGGAGGTGGATATCTTGTGTGCAGGGAACACAGTGGTTCCCTGCGACAGGGAGGTGTGGGGGCCCCTCTGGAGCAGGTGATGCCTGCACAGGGCTTGTTAGAACAAGACAAAAGCACATTAATCCACAAAGAAGCCGCTAGGTAACGAGGTTTCAGGGGGAGGTGAGGCCTCCTCTCACCCCATGCCGCAAACGTGTGGCACACGTGGCCACCAGGCTCACTGGACCCGGGAGCGTGGCGCGTGTCCCTGAGTTTGGCCACACACACAGTAGCCACGCTTTCAGGTATACGGTGGCCAGGTGGCTGATCGTACCTGCTGACGTTCAGGACATTTCCGGTACTTTCCTTTGGCCACTGTCTCTAATCCCTGAAGAACCAACACCATTCAGCGAATGTGATTCCAAGTCCCATCCTGTCCAACCACCTCCACACAGAGTATCTCTTGGTTCGGTCGTCGCCTGAGCCTGTGACTTACCGGCCAGTCCCCCCAGGATCCCCCCGGAATGTCGATGACTTAATACAGATACACCTTTGGTCATGTTTCATGCCTCATGTGCTGCAGGGAGCGCCTTTCTTCCCCTTGTCGCTCGGGACTGAGCCTTCCTCTTTGAGATGGTGCCGGTCACTTCAGCCGTGGAAGAGGCCCACGGAAGGCCCACGTCCCCTTTCCTATGCCTCTTTCTGGATGCGATCGCCAGCCTGAGCGTGTCTCGTGTCCCACTTCACCACGAGGCACAGAGGCTCCTGCACAGTGTCTGGGAGTCTGAACGCCTCCGCCCCTCACGGCCTGAGCGGTCTTCGCAAGGAAAGGTGATTCTTCAGCTACTCCTGGCCGACGAAAGTTTCTCCTTTACCTGTGAGTGACTTTTCCCGCCGAGTGTGGGTTCTGGTGGGGTGGTTTGCGGATAGGAGAGGTGCTTGGAGGGCATTTCCAGCCACCCAGGTCGGCTAGTTCCTGCCTTAAAATTCCTGGGACTGGCGGTCAGTGATGTGGCCAAATCTCCTTCCATTGCATCATAACGGCATAGAGTTGTTTCCAAATATGAGACTCCCCCCAAAGAGGCAAGGTCCCAGAAGGAAACAGAAGACACACTGAGTGGAATTTTGAAGAGAATGTGATGAATAAACTATTTGGAGAAGTGAGAATACGGTTAACGGAACCAGCAAGAGATTGGAGGCCGGCAGGAATGGGCAATTGTAGGAACCTGTTACCCTTTCTAGACTGGAAGGGAACTGAGGAGAATGGCTGATTTCTGAGGCCACGGAAGAGGGAGGCTGCTCACGGGTGCACAGCATGGTTGTAGCAGCGGGGCTGAAGCAAGCACGTGGGGGGCATGGCGGATTTCCCTCTTCCTGTCGTCCTGTGTCACCTCAGTGTTGGCCAAACTCCCATGGAGGGGGGGAGGGGGGAGACAAATGGACGGGGAGGGAGGGAGGGGGAAGGAGCAGGGGAAGGGGGAGGAACGAGGGAGGGAGGGAGAAGGGGGAATAGGAGGTGGGGCGGATTCTGTGAGTGGCTGACGGGGGTTTTGCTGGCCCAGTCCTCCATCAGGCATGTGGACATTCCATTCTCTTTCATAAAAAGTGCTCCATGAACCCCTGACGCAGGGGGGTTTCCTGTCCCACCTCGGATCGCCGCCTCTGTCTCTGACGTTCTCCCTGGGACACTGCCTGGCAGGGCCCAGGTGCACTGAGGCCCCTTCTGTGCCTTTCTGGTGCCTGGAAGCACACCTGGCAGGGACACAGAGCCCCCGAAGTGTCCCCCTGCCCCCCGGCTGGCCACGCACACCCAGCCACGCAGTCACTGCTGGGAATGGGACAGGAGCAGGGACCCCGGGACGCCACACACTCATTCCTCCCGGTCGTGTTAATAATAGCAGGTCTCTGCTGTGCAGGCCGCGGGCTCTGGAAGATTCTGCGGCTCGCTGGGGCAGAGCTCGCAGTTCATAAGGAAATTGTGTGGCCCTTGGATAAAAGCACTGGTGTGCTTCCAGATGGCAAAGGTTTGTGTGCTAGATGGGTACGTGTGACGCGGCCCCTCTGCGCGTGTGGGCTTCTTCTATAAATGCAGAGGTTGGATCTCTGGCCCCCAGGGCTCCCTCCGGAGGCCAAGGAGCCTGCAGCCTCTGCAGCTGCCCCCAAATCCTTAGAAGTCACTGCCCCGACGTCACAGCAGGCCCCGATGTGGCCGTGCCCTGAGACCGGCGGGCGGCTCGGCCTGTCGCGGGACAGGCTCCATGCGACCTCCGCACCGGACCCGCTCTCACTTTGTACAGGCAGTTTCAACAAGTGTGGCTAGAGCCAGGCTTGCCCGTGGCGGGTGGGGACCTCCCGGGCCGCCCTGGAAACAGGGCGTCCACAGACCGGCCCACCCTCGGAACACCGGCCGAGCGCCACATGACACGCCATCGCCTTCCCTTTGTCAGGCAAAGTGGGGAGCTGGCGGGCAGTGCAGACAGCAGCCTGGACCCTGGCCCCCGGCAAGTGCACTGTGGTCGGCACGTGCAGGCACTAGGCCCTGTGCCAGGTGCCGTGTGTGCTCGGGTGAGGAAGCTGTGCTCCTGGGCCGTAATAAGAAACATACATTTGCAGGGGCGCCTGGGTGTCTCCGTTGGTTAATGTCCGACTTCGGCTCAGGTCACGATTTCACGGTTGTGAGATTGAGCCCTGCGTCGCGCTCAGCACAGAGCCTGCTTGAGACTGTCTGTCTCTCCCTCTCTCTCTGCCCCTTTCCTACTCATGTTCTCTCTCTCTCTTTCTCTCCGAAAGAAAGAAAGAAAGAAAGAAAGAAAGAAAGAAAGAAACAAAAAGGAAAGAGATGCATTTGGTCTTTGTCCTGGGTTCCTGGCACACAGCTTCATAAAACCTTTGGAAATTCTCGAGCGTAAGGGTATCTTTGTGTGCTAGGGAGGTGACTGGTGTCTGGGGCCTCCCGATCGCTTCAGGGTGGGGCTGGTGGCCAGAGGGACCAACCAGGTGATTAGGAGGTTTGCACATTTAGCTCCACCCCCAACCTACAGGGGAGGGAAGCTGGGCTGGAGACTGAGTTAGTCACCAGTGGCCAGTGGCTCATCAATCATGGCTGTCAGTCAGCCTCCCTAAAAGCCCTGAACAATGGGGCGCAGGGAGTTCCCGGGCTGGCGAACACATGGGCACTCTGGGAAGGAGGTGTGCTCCTCCTCGTACCCTGCCCTGTGTGTCCCTTCCACGTGACCGTTCCCGAGCTGTATCCTTTCTAGTAAACTGGTAACAGCACCTGATGCATTACTGATTCAGTGAGACGTTCTAGAAAACTCTCCAACCTGCCGAGGGAGAGTGGGAACCCTCAACTTTGTAGCCAAGTAGGATAGTTGTGTGGGTGCCCCGGGGACCCTGTACTCATGATGGGGGTCTGAAGTGGGGGCAGCCCTGAGGACCGAACTCTCAAAGCTGTGGGGTCTGACTTTGATACTTTGATACTTGGTGTCAGAATTGAGTTGTAGGACACCCAGTCCGTGTCCATAGAGTTGGGGACCCGGTCGTGGGTGTGGAAAACCCCACGCATTTGGTGTCAGTGTTGTGACGCAAACAGTCCGTGGCTCCCCGTCCCTGCCCCATGGCAGAGGGAGGGCTTGGGGGGAGACACATGGGAGGCGGGGGCCTTCCCCAGGTCAGACCCGCGGCCTCAGCTCCGCAGGAAGGGCTGGGAGAGAAACGCTCGTCCCAGAGCTGACTCTGCAGGAGGACACGTGGGTCCATGCACCGAGGTGACCCCGGCACACAGCTTTGCTCCACGGCGCCCATTCTAACTCAACCATGGCATTTCCTCAACCATGAGATGTGCTGATTCACTTCTGCAGTTTAATAGACATCATGGAAGTCTTGAACAAGCATGTCTGTCCACTGTCCCGTCACCCGGCGATGGGTTGGATTTGGTGGCAGTAAGATGGGGCCATCAGACAGCCGGGGTGGTTCTGAGTTAGTAGGCTGGGCGGTTTCTGCATGAGGAGAAAATGCTGAACGGGTTCCTGGACCTCGAGCAGGTGCCGGTCGTGATCTGCTCTGAGGACTCTCCCGGTGGAGGGCTGAGGGCCGTGGAGAGGACGGCCAGGCAGGCCAGCACTGGGGAGAGTAATGAATTCCTGGGACGACAGAAGCATCCCCGTGTGTGACGTGCTTCACTTGCACGCACCTTCCCCTCTCGGGTTCCCCAGGCCTGCGGGAGAGACAGAAAGGTTGCAGGAAACACACCCCCAGGTTGGAGACAAACCCTGAGGCTCTGAGAGGCTACCTGACTTGCCTGTTGTCACGCGCCTGGCAGATGCCGGGGTGCAGGTCTGCACCCCCCAAGCCCAACCTTGTGCTGCTCTAGACGGGAACAGAGCACAGGGATCGTCCCTACAGAGGGAGTGGGAAGGCATGATCCCACGGGGCCGCGGGCCTTGGGAACCTGTGCAAGGCGCTTCACATCCCACCTAACGCCACAAGAACACAATCAGTTCATTTCTCCGCGGAGGCCGGACAAGGACACATGCACAGTTGATACCTGTTTTGAAATACAGACTTTAGGGGCACCTGGGTGGCTCAGTCAGTTGAACGTCTGACTCTGGATTGGGCTCAGGTCATGATCTCACAGTTCGTGGGATTGAGCCCCACATCAGGCTCTGCACTGACAGTGTGGAGCCTGCTTGGGCTTCTCTCTTTCTCTCTCTCTGTGCCCCTCCCTCCCTCCCTCTCTCTCTTTCTCTCTCTCTCGAAAGAAATAAACCAACATGAAAAAATCTTTAAAGGGAAACCTGGGTGGCTCAGTCGGTTGAGTGTCTGTCTCTTGATTCGGCTCAGGCTGTGATCCCAGGGTCATGAGATCGAGCCCCTGTACTGAGCATGGAAACTGCTGGTGATTCTCTCTCTCTCCCTCTGCCCCTCTGCCCTGTTCATTCTCTCTCTAAAATAAAAAAATAAAAAATAAAATACAGACTTTAAGTATATGAGTTGTTGGATTCTATACAGTTAATCTGTAACTAAGGTTTTCCAGGCATAAAAATAATGCTTCCACTGTCACTACAATTTAATTTTACTTACGGCACGTTCGTAATTCCCAGGCATCTTTATAGCATTACTTTCACAAGTTTGCATTCATTTTTTTACAGCTCTGTGTGTGAAACTGCTTTGAAGATGAAAAGCACCATGTAAGATCTAAGTATTATTATTTTCTTTAGAAAAGAAAACTTTAATGTGCTCACTGATATCTGGAAGCCAGGAGATCTCCCCCCACCCCGTGAAGGAGGGCCCTGCACGGATGTGGTGGCTCCGTCTAACCTGACCTGGAGGGAGAGCAGGTGGGACGTCGAACGCTCACACGGTTCTCCGTCTGAGGTCTAGGTGTCTGCCGGGGCCTCTGTGGGCTCCCACCCCTGCCCCTGACCTTTTCAATGCAAGGCACACAGACTGTGAGCAGTCAACGCTCCTGCTCCAGACCATGAGCAGTCGACACTCCTGCTCCAACACACACACTTTCCTAAATGCAAACGTACTAGAAGGCGCTTCCACTGAGCTTAGAGACTAGCGAGGAAACAGAGCCTAAATCCCAGTGCCGGGTCACCTGGGATGAGGGTCTGGAGAGAGTAACACCAGACCCGATGACAAAACCTTGACAACACGAATAGCTGTCTACACTCGTCGGTTGTGTCTGAACGAACCTGGAGTCACTTAAACAAGAAGACACAGCACAGGAGGCTCCGAGCAGAACAGAGTCTGTTCATGCATGGACGTTGTGGCAGCTGCTGTCTCCCTCAGTGTGACTTTGCGACGTCAGTTACTTTAGGGTCAGAGATACACCCCCCAGCACAGGCCTCGGCACACAGTTGGTCTGATAAGGCACCGTGCTGTCTGGCTGGGAGTTGTTCCAATTCAGCCATAATCTTTTCTAAAAGCAGAGTCACAGTGAGTCATTTCTGAAACCTAGTGGAAGACACAGGGGGTTGAATAACTTTCTGGTAACTAATATGAGTATCAGTGTAGCAACACCTGGATTGGATTTGGTGACTGGTCCGGGACGGGCCATTAGACAAGCCCAAGGTGGCACCCAGGTTAGTAGGCTTGGGCATGATGAGGGCAGAAATGCAGGCAGGGCCACTGGGAGGAGAAAGGCCGTGGAGTCAAGGTCGACGTTGACACGTGTGTGTCACATGTGTGCTGTCCTTGGGAGGCAGAGAGAGCACATGTGAGTTCTGGGGCCGGAACTCCCATTGGGCCCGTGGGGTTTAGATGAGGTTTGGATACCCTGAGAGGGGAGTGAAGGATATTCCCAGCTATCTTTGGGAGTGTGTTCAGGGTGCCAGATCAGAGAGAGGGGCCAGAACAAAGGCTGGCTGGGGGGGTGGGGGGCACAGAGGCACCGGGGGAGCCTGGGGTCTGGAAAAGACTGTGTGAGAGAAGGCTTCCGTGCAGACCACAGCTGGCTCACCGCCTTGGGCCCTGCGTGACTCAGGGCAGGAGGACATGCCTTCCCCAGGGACTGACGGCCTCTCTGCACAGACCTCGTCTGTGATCTAAGCAGGATTGCCACACGAGCCCTGACCCCGGGAGCTGACCCACCCCTCCTGCCCCTGCTCTGATTGCGGTCACCTCCTTTGTGCTGTGGCTGCACCGGCAGCCTGCACACTGTCACCAGACCAGTGCCTCCCGGCTCTCCCCAGAAGCGAGCAGAGCCCACGTGACTGGTTCTGAGCACTGGAGCGTGAATGCACAGGATGGTGGCCTAGTGTGTGCTCGCGTGGTCCCGCACGGGCAGACTTTGTACGCCCTCTCTCTGTCCTCACCTGCTGGTGGGCACAGAGGCTGCAGAGGGGACCATGCAGCTCAGGGTCTCGAGGGCACACGTAGGACCGTGGCTGGAGCAGGTACAAAGCCTTGTGGCATTTGTCACCAGAGTGTGGGGATGCTCGTTACAGAGCTGAGCCTCTCTGACCGATGCACAGACAGTGCCCACTGGAGCCGAACTGCAGAACCAAACTGCAGGCCCTGAACGCAAGCGCTCCCAATGCTGGAGAAGCCCGCTCTCTTCTTAGGCTCTTCCTCCGGGAGCCTGGCATGCACGGAGACAGACGCTGAGGGTGTACATCATGAGTATCGACAGGGGAGTGTGTCTGGCAAGTCAGCGGTGGTGACCAGGCGGAGGTGGGTGGGAGACGGCCGAGCGCCAGATGCCAGTGGAAGCGGTAAGGACACACGTCCCTCGGCCCTACTGCAACAGGCAAGGGAGGCTTCGGTAAGACCGAGCTCAGCTTCCAGTACCGGAAACAGAGCTGGGGACCGACAGCCGGGACCAGAGTGGGATCAGCGGGCGGGGGACAACAAAGAGGAGCATCGGGGCGGGGAGGGTCTTGCTGGACCAACCTAACGGGACTCTTGTTGGGGGCAGGCCGAGGGCATCGAGGCTGGGGGTGAGGAACCCCGTCAGGTGGCAAAGGCGAGCACAAGTCCAGAGTGGGGATTCTCGCTAAGCTGACTCAGCAGGACTCTCACTAAGACTGAACTGTAGGGACCAAGGACCAGGCCCAGTTGAAAAGAGGGCTCCCAGGAGGTTGTCTAACGTTCGGTCAAGGACAGAGTCTTCACCACAAAGCGGCCAAGAAGAGGCGCTCTCCATGGGGCAGCATTCTCTCTGGAAACTTCCGCAGAGGGTTTGCGGTCAGACGCCCAAACTTCGAATGGGAGAGCCTGCAGCCCGCTGACTAATCTCACCAGCAAAACGTAAGACTGTTTGCATGCGGGAAGCGGAGGCTGTGGGGATGCGGCATCTAATGGTGGTGCCTCATTTGTGATGTGATAGGAAAGTAATTTTCTCTGCATACATAGCCTCAGTATATTGATATTAACTATAAAAACAAATCCTTTCCATAGGCCAAATGAGCAGATGGGTTGTGAGCATTTTAAGAATAGAAAGAGGTCATGTAGCATGTGACGGTTCAGATAAACACTGAGCCTGTCAGGCCGCGGAAGGCAGCCCCTGGCACTTCTCTGCCTCCTTCCCTCCTTCTGCCAGAGGCCTGGGAGCTGAGTCCCCCCTCACCTCCCCTCTGCTTCCCCGGGGCAGTGGTCTCAGACCTGCGTGTGCATCTGTGTCACTGGTGGGTGAGCTCGCTGTGCCCCCCAGGATGCCCGGCCTCCCCGGTTTCTGTTCCATTGCTCTGGGGTGGGCCCTAGAATTTGTTTTTCTAAACATACATGGTACACACACACATACACACACATGCACGCACACATGCACATATACATACATATGTGTACATGCGTACATGGGCACACACATATACACAAGACACATATATAGGCATATACATGCATGCATTCACATATGCACACATAAACACACATGTACACACAGACGCATGTACACACAGACACATGTACACACATGTAGACACAGACATACACATACATACATGTACACACATATACACAGATGTACACACATGTACACAAAGACACACATGCACACACATACACACATGCACACACATATACACCCATGTAGACACACACAGACACACATATACACACACAGACACACATATACACAGATGTACACACAGACACACGTACACACATATACACATACATATGTACATGCACACACATACACAGACTGAATTTTACATTTGCTTTCAGGGGTTTGGGAATTTCCTGAACACCAGGATAACAACTCTTAATATTCTAAAAACAAGCAAAAAGGGGCAGAGTGAACAGGTTTCTGAGATAACAAAGCACAAATATTTGGAAGGGAGTTTACCGTGTCCGTGGTAGATAAGAAGAGAAGACCAGTGGTCCGACATGGAAGAGAAGTCGTGGGTTTGTGGCTGGTGTCCCTCTGCGGCGTGGGCTGCGAGGAGTCGGGCTGGGCGCACGGTGGGGCAGAGCAGGTGCTCGGGGAGGCGGGCGGCCCGAGGCGGGTGTCAGCGCTGAGCCTGCAGACGGGAGCAGAGCGGGCTTCGTGCAGCTGCCGTGTTCCCTCCTGCTCCTTCCCCACAGCGAGTGTGGGGCTCGTCCGAAGCCCCACTGCCCCCTCCGCGGGCTGGATGGCCGTCCCTTCCTTGTCCAAGCCCCTGCCTTCTCCCTGGAGGGCAGAGCGAGGAGGCCATGCCCTCCACTCGGCCTGTCTGCGGCCTCGGGCCCTTCTGTGTTGTCGCCTCCTCCAGCCTTGGTAACGGCCACCCCGGGAAAGTAACAGAGACGCTACGGCCCCGCGTGCAGCAACCTTCCTATCTCGTCCACCTGCCAGGAGCAGCCTTGCTCTTTCTGCGCACAAGTAAGATAAACAACGGCTTTACCCTTCAATAGACCTGAGATAAAATCCCACCTCTGCAAATCTCCAACCATTGACTGTGGACAAGTTACTCGTCCTGAGACCGTCTTCCTGTGTGTCAGGCGGGGACGAGGCCGCTCTCTCTTAGAGTTCCTGGGCCTGTTTGCTAAAATGCGAGGCCAGTCACCCAGCTTGGTGCCTGGCATACTGCCGGTGCTCAATGCATGCTCTTTTCCTTCCCCTGCTGCTATGCTTTCCACGTTGGGAATAAAGGTAAACAGCCCCGTCCTCAGCCACAGCATATGGAAGCCAGGAGACTCATCGTAAAGCTGTCAGAGAAGATGCGGACTGTAGCTCAAATTAAAATATCTGTGTTCGTTGCATCTTTGTGCCAAAGGCACACTCAGTTGACATATGTCTGCAGCACAACATTTGCAAGTAGAATGACACTTTAAAAAACTTTGCAATAAATATTTTGTTTTTTGGTTACTGCACAGGATATATGTATTCCCGCTCTCTCCTGTCTGTGCCGCATGACTTATCATTAGGACGGTTCACACTAAGTGCTCATCACGCTCCAAAAGCCTTCCACGTCTGATGGATGTTCCTCCACTCATTTCAGGCAGGTGAAAGGATGCCATGGGCCTCAGAGAAGCTCTGGGGCCAGGAGGGGGACACTGAGGCAAGAGAGGCTAACGGCCATAAATGTTCATCCAGGAGCTACTTTGTGTTCTGCACCATGTAGAACTGGGGACGGGATGGAGGTGAAGGAGACCATCCCTGGCTTCCGGAAGCTCGCAGCTGACATCGAAGGACACCCCCGGGTCATTAGTGAAGAGCGGCCGGAGTGTGCTTATCCAGATTGGAGCTGGCTTGGCACTCTGTTTCCCAGGACCACAACTGCCTGCGGGTTCCAAAGCCCCGCGGCTGCACTTCACGTGGACGCGGGCTGTTCCGGCCCCTCGGAGACCGCCTTCGATGGCGGGAGTGGGAGGGAGGGTTTGAGCACAGAAGCAGGCTGCTGGCAGTGGCACAGAACAGATGCATGTAAGGACTCGACCCTCCATGGCGGTGGCCGCGGGTGGGCAGGCGACACAAGGCCGCTGCTGCATCTGGTTTGGACCCCAAGTCGTTTTAGATCCTGAGGCCGGCAGTTTGGAGGGAAAGGTGGGTTGGAACGGGGCCAGCAGGAACGAACGAGAACCCGTTGGGGAGAGCTGGACCCCCTCCAGCCTGCATGACACGGGACCCGGAGGGAAGCTCGGGTTTATGCCCGGAGCTGCACAGATGTGCCCTGGACTCAGAGAAGCTGAAGAAGGACACGAGACGTGCGGACCTGGGAGCTTCCTGCATGCCCGCGGCCGCGGTGCCCGGCCCCCACGGCAGCCCTCGGGGTACTGGGGCGGCCGCCTCACTCTGCCTGCGAGGCCTTGTGCAAATTTCTCCCAGGACCGTCCTCACCAACCACCAGGGAAGGACATTCAGCTGTCACAGAACAGAGCTGGCACAGGAGACACGTGAACAGGGCTTCAAATACACAGCGGAGTTTAAATTGATAGAAGGGTTTGGAAAATGACTCGAAGACTGGACCAAAAAAACTTTAAACATTTTATCTCGCTTTACCAGTTAATTGTGCTATCGTAAATCCAGGTGAAGGAAATAATTCTTTAAAATTTTTTTTTAATGTTTATTTATTTCTGAGAGAGAGAGAGAGAGCCCCCCGCGCCAGCTCCACAAGGTGGACACAAGACAGTGAGTACGGAGATAAACACCCACGTCCCGGAGCCGTCCCGGAACGTGCCGGAGCCAGGCCGACTCTGCTCAGAGCGAGGGGAACCCAGACAGAAGTCCCGCTGAGCGGGGAAATACCGAGGATGTGGTGGGGTCTGGTGGTCAAAGCACCTGCTTCTGGGGGAGCCGGAGAAAGGGCTTGGGGATGTGCCGGGCAAAAGTGCCAGGCTTGAGGGCCACCTGTCCTCAGGGAGAAGGTGAGGCTTCGGGGAGAGGACATATGTGGTGACGAGCCCTGAGGTGACGAGGTGTGCCGTGGAGGGGAGAATAAGCCAATGATAGAAATTATTTTAGAAACCGGGAGATCCACCAAAGCCTAGCTCTGGACCTTCCAAAAAAAGAGTACTATGGATGAGAAGCCACATACCTCGTTACACACGGAGAAGCGGACGTGCCTGCGCTAAAACGTGGCCCGCCCCTGCCTCCTCCGATCCTCGCCAGGAGGGTCAGGAACTCAGGAGAAAGGAGTGGAAAGCGGCCACGCGAGTGAATTCCCTCCAAATCAAAACACACACGGCACGTAAAACCCTAAGAGAGGAGTCACCTGAAGGAGTTATTTTCACACGAGCACAGGATGAGGAGAAAGCACAGACCAAGTCAGAATTTCAAAGCTCGGAGGAGAAATGGGCAAAACCTGGAGATCCATGAAATGACAGTTGAGTCAACATGAGGGTGACATTAAAGCAAAGCCAAGAGCCATCTGGCTAAAGGTGGAGACGACATCACAAAGGGCCCAGAAGGGGATGCATTTGATTTAAAAGGTAATTAGTTGTGGAGCCTGGGTGGCTCAGTTGGTCAGGCGACCGACTTCAGCTCAGGTCATGACCTTGCAGTTTGTGGGTTCGAGCCCCGCGTCGGGCTCTGTGCTGACAGCTCGGAGCCTGGAGCCTGCTTTGGATTCTGTGTCTCCCCCTCACTCTACCCCTCCCCTGCTCACGCTCCGTGTCTCTCTGTCTCTCAATAATAAATAAACGTTAAAACAAAAAAGGTAATTGGTAAGGGGTTGGGGCACCTGAGTGGCTCAGTCGACTGAACGTCTGACTGCCAATTTCGATTCAGGTCACGATAGGATGGTTTGTGAGTTCGAGCCCCACATTGGGCTCTGCACTGACGGTGTGGAGCCTGCTTGGGATTCTCTCTCTCCCTCCCTTTCTGCCCCTCCCCTGCTCGTGCTCTCTCTCTGTCTCTCAAAATAAATAAATAAACATTTTATTTTTAGAAGTTAATAAATAAGGGGTAACGAGTGAAGTCTTGAAAATAGACAAGAGTAAGAATGAAAATAACCAGGAAAGAGAGAAAACACCACAGAAGTACAAGCTGAGCCGCAAGATAACACAGCCCGTGTCCAAGTGCGGCTCCTTGAGGCGACAAAGTCGATGCAACAGAATGGGTGTTCGAGCTCTCGTCCAGGGAGAGCAGGCTTCCCGTGGCCGGCGCCTTCCCGCGATCCCGGGAGCACTGACGGGGGGCCAGCTCCAGGACGAGCCTCAGGAAACCCCTTCCACTCCAAGGACCAAACAAACCGAAGCAGAAACGGTCGGCTTCCAGAGCCTCTGGGCAAGAGGACTGAGGAGCTGAAGAGTGAAAGCCATCCGGATAACGTGGGAGGCCGAAGCTGGACCTCACTTTCAGGAAAGACTGGAGGCCAGGCCGAGCGCGCTAAGGCTGGTCCCCCAGCCAGTGCTCGGGGGGTCGGGGGGGAGGGCTCAGGAGACGCCGTGCACCCTGGGCATCAGGGAGAGGCTCCGGCGGCCGAGCAGTGAGTGGGGGACGTCCACCGAGGGACGGACGGCGAGCACCGAGTATGTGTGTCCACACACCGGAGACCAGAAGCAAAATGGGGACAGGGTTGAATCGTGGCGTGTGAACACTCATGTTCCGGGAAAATGGAAAGGATACAAATAAGAAGAGGCAAGGGAGAAACAAAAGGGGATCGTAGGGGAGATTCACTGATTGTCATAAAGGACTTCACTTCTATTTATTTTTTTAAACTTTTTAAAACATCAATTTATTTTTGAGAAAGCGAGAGAGACAGCGTGCCAGTGGGGGAGGGGCAGAGAGCGAGGGAGACACAGGATCCAAAGCAGCTCCAGGCTCTGAGCCGTCAGCACAGAGCCCGACGCGGGGCTCGAACTCATGAACCGAGACATCGTGACCTGAGCCGAAGTCGGATGCTTCACTGAGGTGAGTCGGATGAGTCACCCAGGTGCCCCAAGAACGTCACTTTTAAAAGTGACCTGCCAGATAATGGACGTCTGTGTGAGGCAGAGTGGGGACCAGGGACATTACAAAGGATATTAGGGCTGGGGCGCCTGGGTGGACCAGTTGGTTGAGCATCCCACCCTTGATTTTGGCTCAGGTCACGATCCCAGGGTCTGGGATCAAGCCCCATGTCGCTCAGCACTCAGCACAGAGCCTGCTTGCGATCATCTCTCTGTCTCTGTCTCTGTCTCTCTCTCAAAAATAAAATAAAATTAAAATTAAAAAATGACAGGGTAAAGGTTATCACAGAATAAACCTACAGACTGAGCCAAATATCAAAAGAGGTATATTTTAGATAAAAAAGCAAACTGGCCACATATAGAAAGAAACCTGGTCAATACAGCATCAAGCTCTATTCATGTTTCAGAGATACAATCGAATGTGCCAGTCATTTCAACAAATGTCCTGGGGATTATTTCACCAACTGAACGGCTTTCAAACTGGCTGGAAGAAAAACACCCGGCTGTGTGTGGGACCTACCCAGCATCCGAAGCGATTCAGAAAGGCTGAACTGACCCGCACGACAGAAACGACAGGACACTGGGAGAGAAGTGTGCAGGCAGGTGAAAGCGGGAGGAAGCAGGGGCCAGAATTTGTCAAGGAGAACTGAGCCCCCGATTACACATCGCACGGAACACTCTGTAACGTGACGGCCACCGTTGCAGGTGGAGGTGCTGTAAATGCGTCCACGTCCGAGAGGGGAGCCGCCGCCCTCAGCCAGGACTGGAGGGGACGTGAGGACAGATAGAAACAGCTCCAGGGGGGAGGGGACGAGAAGACAGATAGAAACAGCTCGGCAGGAGCGTAGCATCCTTCATCTCCGGGGCCGTGTGGGTAGAAACCACCAAAACCACCGTAACGCGCAAGGCAGAGCGCGTGGACATACACCAAAATTTACACCTTAGTAACGGGACGCATCCTCTCCTTTCTTGGAACATTGGTCAACATCAAGCAGTTGTCGGGTCACAGAGCAGGTGCCCAGCGATGCCCTAAGTGAGAAGAGGGGCAGGAGCGTTCCCTGGTCACAGCGCAAGGCAGCCAGGAACTAACGATGCAGCTTGTCACCCGGATCCTTCCCTCTGTATGTTTTGAACTCTCCGTGAAACAATTCTCGGAGGAAGAGAAATACGATCCGAGATTGCAGAACTTCTGAAAGACAAAGATAATGCAAGCACAGCGTATCAGAATTTCTGGAATACAGTGTAAACAGGGATCAGAAGAAAATTCAGTCTTCAACGTGAATAATAAAAAAGAGCAAAAAGAAAGGACCTTCCCACCTTAAGATACTGGAAATAGAATGATAGAGTTTACCAAAAGAAGGAAATAATAAAGATAAAAGCACAAATCAATAAAGTAAGAAAAGAAATGTGGAATTTATAAATACAAATGGTAGTTCTTTGAGGAAAGTAACAGATAAACCTGCCAGATAACCTAATTTTAAAAACAGAAAGTGAAAATACACAAAGGAGGAGAGACAGAGCTGAGAGCCTGGCCCCCTTGCTGGGGGCGTCCGTTCCTGACCCTTCTCGAGCCCGCAAACCCCGGAGCCCCAGCCCACCCTCCCCAGCGCTCTCCCCGACGCCCCCCTGCAGAGACAAAATGAAATGCTTCTGGTCACCGGAGACAGGCTGCTGCTTTGCTCTTCGGAGACCAAAGTGTCAGGACTCGACCATCCAGATGTGAGCTGCTGTCCCTTCTCCCCCACCACCCTTGCACCTGTGAGCTGTGGCCGCAGGTGCGTGGCTCGCGTCTTTACACTTCCAGGCCGTTGCCCCGGATGCGACGTGTGCCGGGCGTGCTGCGTTCGAGATGATTCACGCACGTACACGAGATCGTGGCACGCGGACGAGAACGCATCTGAGCAGGTGCGCGTGGCCGCGACTCCCCACATTCTAGAGTAAACAGCAACATACCATTTCTGGACTTCGGTGAGAGGCTGGGTGAGGAGGCCACAGGACGCTCTGCTTCTCCACTCCTCCCTTGCTGAAGCTGACGGTATTTCTGAGACCTTCCCCTTCATCAGAGGTATGGAAACAGCACGTGCCCCAGGATGGTCATATACGTGGAAAGACCATTACCTTTTAACGTTTCACTAAATTTTACGTAATCTTAGCAATGGGCACAGCAATTCGAGCTCGTTGCCTGATAACCCACCAAAAAAGTCATCTTCCTAGGAGAAGGCAATTAACCCACTTTGCTTGAACCTCATCTATGGAGTTTGAGGCGTGTTGCATTCTGCCTGTATTTCTGGCCGCACAAGAGGGAACGGGGCTGCACGCAGAACAGCCAGACGACCAGGGGTCAGGGAATGGGGTCTGATCCCAGGTCGACTAGCAATCGGCCTGAGGGGCCAGCCGCTGGTCTCAGCTCTCTGGGCCTCGGCTCTCCGATTACAAGTCTAGCTAGATTTTCTCTGTGTTTCCAGCTCTAACATTCCGTGCTTCTTCAAATCTCACAGCCAGGAAGGATTAGAGTAAAAGCTGCTGACCGACTTAAAGAAAAAAATCCTGCTCTGTGGTTCCCAGCTCCGAGCAGGCAGGCTGGCCGGGAGCCCAGCTTCAGGCTGGGGAGGTGGTGACACTCAGGAGCCCAGGACCTCCGGGCGCATCAGAAGCCTGCAGAGAGAGTCAGAGACAGCGGGTGACAGATCATCGCTGTTTGCCCAGGACGTAGCTGGCCTTGGCGTTGAGAGTCCCGAGTGCCGGGAGACTTCCCCGCACACCAGGAAGGTCGTCCCTGGGGCTCACTGCGGGGCACACGTGGGTGTGGCCAGGTTCAGTTCCGAAACACGAACGTGTACAAAGCCTGCTGTCTACTGAGCCCCCCGAGGTGCAAGCACGCGTGGTTACGGCCCTTGGGGGCTTTTGATCTTAGACTCCCAGACCCCTTCAGAAGCTCCTTAGCTGAAGGGGTGACAGGCCACGGGGGGCTACAGACCCTCACTCACCCTGATTATGATGGGGGCAACATTTTCCCTCAATTAAAACAGTTGGAAAACCCCCGGGGGAGGCAAGTTCTGTCTGACCTGCCATAAAATGCATCCCACGTGTTCGTTTCTGCCACCACCGCTCAGGGACGATTTCCCCTCTCTCTGCGGGACTGGCCAAGACAGCCCTGGAGCCCCAGCCTCTGTTTATTCCTCACTTCCTGGCATCCCTCTTGTGGCTGCAGGAGTCACCATCCCAGAAGAGCTGGGGACACAGAGAGGAGCCGGAGGGAGAGGACGAACCGCAGTGAGGTCTCCACAAAACTCCAGCCAACTGTCTCTGAGCCACGCCCTGGTGAGGGGACAAGCCAGCACTGGACGGGGCCGTCCCGGAGGGAGGTGTCCTCCTCGGCGAGGCAGCTGTCCCAGCCCAGGCGGCCCTAAGACACGGCTGACAGCTGAGAGTCGTCTTCCGGACGCACTGTCGGCAGCTACGGGAGTAAATCTGATTCCTGCAGGGGCCCTGGGGGCACATCACGGCACCCACTAGAATTACTTCCTGAGGCATGAATCCGATCCTGTTTTGGGTTCAACACAGCTCAAACTTTATGCCGCAGCCTACAAGGCTCCCACGCCAGTCCCCGCCTGCCGCTCTGGCCTCGCCCCATCCTGCGCCACGCTTCCTCTCCGGGCTCTGGCCGCAGTGCCCACGTTTGGGAAAACGCCGAACCCATCCTTGTCTGCTGTTCCCTCACGTGTGTGCACAAATGTCCCATCTGCTTGTCTCAAAGTCCCCCCCCCCAGTGCGTTCCCCAACCGTCCTACCTGGGGGATGCACTCCACCCCTGCCCCGCCGTGCTCAGTGCACTCATCACGGGCTGACGCTTGTGTTTGTCACAGGTGCACGTGGGGCTCTGCTTGGGGACTGTCTCCTCACACAGGGATGTGGCCCCAGATTGCGGGGGGGCTCCTCTGTCTGCTTCTGCATTGTGCTCGCAGAGCTTTCCCCCGCACTGAGGGGGCTCCCCGGAAGCCCGGGTTGAATGAGTGCTTCTGCTTGGTCACTCGTCCAATGTGAAAACGTCCTTGCAGAGCCTGTGGAATCCATCACAGTTCCCTTGCCAGGAGCATCTGTTGCCAAGGGTGGGCCCGGTGGGAACCACCCGGTGACAGTACCTGGACCCTATTCCAGGGGACCCTGTCTGTCCCCAAGGCCTGGACCCATTCGGCCGAGCCACGTTTCTGCAGCAATAAGGGTCTGTAAATACCGCTATGAACTGAGGAGAGCCTAACTACCGCCAGGGCAACCACGGCACCACCACGTGCCCACCGTGCCTTCCGAAGCTTACAAACCCTGGAGAAGCAGAACGCCACGCTTGGCGGGGGGTGAGCACACCATCCACAAGCGCTGAAACCAGGGGTCACAGCAGCAGGTGCACAGGGCTGTGGGAGCCACCGCGCGTCCAGCCTCGGGCTCGGGGTGCTACGCTCAGTGTGAATTATGCTCCAGTTTATCGACGGCTACAACCTCATCTCACATGCCCAATGGTGGGATCTGCTCCTCGTGCGAGGGGGAGGTCGGCAAATGCCCCCACCACGCTGAGCGGCTGGGGTTAGACCTCGCTCTTGGGTCTGTGCCCTTCCTTGCGCTTCAGGCCTGTCCCTGCCAGGCAGCGCCCCTCTCCCAGCAGGTGTGTCCAAGGTCGCCCGCCGTGGCGGGCACCGGGACACCTCTGTGCTCCAGGGGAGCTGAGCTCCGCTCCCGAAGGACTGGTCTTCCCACGGGGGCCCCCGGTGTCCTCTTGCTGGCACGTCAGGCCTTCCAGATTTGCCTGCAGAAGCTTCCCGCCCCATCTTCCGTGCTTCCTCGTGCCCATCTTTCCGCTCCGAGCTGTGGCTGAAGGGCTGGACGCCGTCCTCCGCGATCCTGCCTGCCTCCGGTCCGCCGTGCGCGGCTCTGCTCGCTTTCCAACTGCACATCATGAGTTTTAGTCTCTACGCGACTTTTTCTTAGCTTCCTCTTCATGATTTCTTCTTCCATTTCTGTACCAGCACCGACCTCTAAACCCTTACCGAGAAACACATCATAAATATTCTAACGTACGTTTTTTTCCCCCTTGCAGTAAATGCATTTCAGAGAAAGACGTTGCCTGATTTTTCACAGTGATCCTTCCCAACCTTAGGAATTGTAGTGTCATTGGCTTGCTGTGGCGATTTAAACCAACTTTTCCTCCACGGTGCACCCACATATAGGATGAGGTGTGCCACATGCATGGGTCTATAGTGGCTGCGACTCCCTGCACCCCCCCCCCCCCCCCCCCCCCACGAAACATGTGAGTAGTGCTGAGTTCCAGGAAGGGTCTCTGCAGCCGGTACTGTAGACATTCAAACTCCTTCTGCCCCCCTGCCTCTTGCTGAAATCCCTGGAGACTTCCTGTGGACGGAAGGCACTCTTTCACACATCTGTCCTCACACCAGACCCCCGGGCATGTTGACGCCGTTGGTCATTCACATGAGCCCAGCATTGGGAAGGCGTCCTTTAAAGACCATCCGTGAGCCACCGTCTTGCTCAGGAGTTCCACGTTCTTCCTCCGGGCTTTGAATCACTTCCAAGGTAGTTCTTCCCCTTTGGCTGCTGGTGCATAGGGAGCCTGCCTCAGCAGCCGTTGTGTCCATAACCACCAACCACGTGGTAGGCATTGTGCTCAAGGTTGAAGACCCTCAGTTGAATCAGATATGCTCTCCTGGCCTTATAAGGAAGAGACATCTCTTCTAGTCTGTTCTCTCCACCCATATTTGAAAAGAAACCCTTGGCCTAAGGGTGACGGATAAAGAACACCATAGCCGCCAAGAACGTATGCCCTCCAAAGTGCTCTGTCATCTTAGCGTGCCCCTGTGCCCGCTTACATGGCACAGTAATTACCAGGCCATACAGCTGACTGTTTCTGTTTCTGAAAAAGTATCTCCTCCTCCCACCTCGTTGTGACTCAACTCCATCCACTCACGACCCCTCTGATGGATGCTCACTAATGATACTGTCACAGTGGAAATCAGATGAATAGACGTGCGGAAATGGCTTTTCATCATATTTACTCTTTTTTTTTTAAACAATGAAAGTAAGTACTTTTCTCAATAGAGTAAAATCTGAAAAATGAGACCATCTGAAAGTGTAAATCCAAGCCCCATGAGTGTTCTCTTGTCTCCTCTTTTGTGCTCATGGTTTCCACCGACGCAAGCTGCTGCACCAGGATTTCGAGACATTAATTCCAACCCAACTCACTTCCCATTGAGAGGATATGGATTTTGGCTGCATGGGATTCTACTGAGCTTCTTTTTAATGTGACAATATTCTTGACAGTAACTTGTTTCATCCAGATATTTGAGGATGGAAACCTACATCAGATGCTTTGGTAAGACATTACGTTATAAGAAGGCGCCCAAAAATGGTAGACATTCTCAACCCAACACCACTTCCTTTCAATACAGATACCGGTCAAGAGCTGTACAAAGTGGGCCGGCCAGGAACGAGGGACGGTAAGCCTAGTTTCCAGGGGGGAAACAGCCTCATTTCACACCCACCCCTGGGTGGTCTGTGGGAAAGGCAGTTTGGGAGGGTGCCTGGTAGACATGCCTGGTATGGAAGGTCAGCCCCCTGTTGCAGAAGAGGCAGGTCCCGCCAGGTCCAGGGCTGGGTGAAGAAGGAGAGCACAGCACAGATGTGAGTGAGAAGCCTGGCTCCAGGCAGCCTTCGCTGTGTTGTTGGGGTTGATCCTGCTTGAGTCCCTCACTTGGGTTATCTCCTGCTCATCATCCAGCTTTGTGGGATATTTGAACGAAGCATTTTCCTGCTCCTGACCCTTTTCAGTGAAAGGGGCTTTAATAAACTCCTTCTAACACCACGAGTGCATTTCTGAGAAATGCCAGCACTGATGTATGCGACCATGTAAACGCCAATCGCTTTATTTATGTGGAAACACAAGAGCCAGAAGGTGAGTCCCTCTCCACCCCTCACCTTGATGATGAGCGAAGAAGTATTTCGTTCGTTCCTCTAACTGTGCGTGATTTTTGTTTCTACATGGTGGCACATTTTTATTATTAACTTTTCCTTACTTTACACTTGTGGGGGAGGGGTTGGTATGAACTATGGCTGCAATTGTCCTCAATACCAGCAATTAACAGACAACCATGAAGGCCAACACCATGTGTCGCTGTCCAGTAGAAGGGGCTTGCACAGCCCCTGAACTCCGCCTCACCAGGCTTCTGTTATTCCAGTCGTGGCGTGAGACCTGCACATCTGGCTTCTCCTTTCCCATTCCTCAGCCTGGAAGGCCTTCCAGGCCCCGGGGTACGGCTGCGTGGAGCTGGGGAGAAGGATGTAACCAAACAAAACAAAGGCGAGAAGCTGAGCTGTGCCAAGTGCATACTCCATGTTCTGAGGCGCCCGGAAGATGGTCCTCTTGGGAGAGAAAGGGAGACGCTGTCCGAAAATCAGCTTTGGGTTGGTGCCAGAACGTGTTACAGACTTGCCCCCTGTGAGGCCCACCAAGCCCCATGGGCAGACCACAGCACGTCCGCTTCGCAAAGGGAGAGACTGAGGTTCAGAGACGATTGGAGAAGTCATCGGATTGGCAGGTGTCAGAGCTGAGATGTGGTGTTAGAGCCGACCCGAAAATCCACACCCTTTCCCCTCCACCCACTGTGATGGGAGAGGAGGTGGAAACAACACACTTAAAAATAACCAGGAACCCAAGATGAGCAACCAGGAGGATTAGGGGACACAGCTTCTCCAAAGGAACTCTGTTCTCTCCCAGCAGAGTCACATCTGCAGCGAGTAAGAAAGACTGGAGGAGACATGCTCACCACAGGAGACATTAGAAGACTCAGAATGGTAAATGCTGGATTATTGGGAAAGGAAGGCTGTCATTGCCAAACACAACCAGCTGTGCAAGGCCCGTGTCCATTCTGGGTAGAACTCTACAGCAGCATTTTCAAAAGTACGAGTGGTGGGGCGCCTGGGTGGCGCAGTCGGTTAAGCATCCGACTTCAGCCAGGTCACGATCTCGTGGTCCGTGAGTTCGAGCCCCGCGTCGGGCTCTGGGCTGATGGCTCGGAGCCTGGAGCCTGTTTCCGATTCTGTGTCTCCCTCTCTCTCTGCCCCTCCCCCGTTCATGCTCTGTCTGTCTCTCTCTGTCCCAAAAATAAATAAAAAACGTTGAAAAAAAAATTAAAAAAAAAACACAAAAGTACGAGTGGTAACACCATATAAAAAGGGATAAAATGCGTTCACTAAGTATAAGTCAAACCAGATAGAACTTTTTTCTTTGGGGAAACAGCCACTGAATCACCGGATCCCCAACAGGGACGTGAGAATCCACTTCCCACACACTGGCCAGGCATCAGTCCCCCAGAGTGACCAGAAGTTTTCCCCCTGAAGATCAGATGGCAGGAGGGGGGACAAGAGAGTTTAGCTAGGAGAGAGACAACTGAAGAAGCTTGAAGAAAGACCTGATTGCAAAGTTGAAAACGTTGCCATCGATTCACTCCTCAGAGCCCATTGGCCAATGGGTGGAAATTACAGGGAAACAAATTTCCACCTTACTTACGAAATAGTTTTCTAGCAAACAGCAGTTGTTTCTTGCCAACAAGGAGGTTCCCTCCATCACTGGAGATCAATCAGAGGATTAAAGACCATTGTTTTTCAAGGATACTTGTCAGGGAACCAGATATTTGATGGGATATTGACTTAACCTTGAAAAGTCCTTCCAAAATGAGATCTCAGACAAACAGAAGCATCTGAAGAACTACCAGATGTGGGGGAACCACGGGGATTATCTTGAGTTTTGAGGAGGAGAAAATCCAAGACCCTTCCCACTGGAAAGAGGGACCCTAGGGGGGTGAGAACTCAATTAGGTAAATGGCCCCGGGGGGCTCAGCAAACAGATTCTGGACCCACACTGCTGTCCACACATTTGCTGGGTAGCACCCAACAGATGTCTGAATCCAGGCCTGCTTTTGTCTCTGTGCAGTGAGGATGTTGGGAATGAGGCTCTCTTCCTCATGGGTGTAAAGGATGACAGAGTGTCTGACCATCAATGAGCTCTTACAGACACAAAGGGCATTGGGGGGTGAGGAGACGGCAGGAGTTTGGATGAAAGAGGACTGAAGATGTAGCGGTGCCTTCAGCTGCCAGGATTGCAGAGAACCCACAGGAAATGCAAATGGCACCTGGAAGGTGTGTAGATACCTGCTGTTGCTTATGGGAGAGTAGGGCCTGGGACCCGAAGCTGAGGACCTGTCTTTAGATGCATTGAACTTCTCCTGGAAGCAACTGGCGCTCACAGCCTGGAGACTGCCCAGCCAGAAACTCAAGGCTGAACTCAGAATAGCTGTCCAAAGCCAGCAGAGCCCAGGCCAGAACCCCTGGAAAGCCACAATGACGACCTCTAACAAGAGGTTGGTCTCCTAGCCAGCTAGGGTTAGGACCCACCTTCCTTCTGAACAAGGGTGGAAGTTCTTCCCTGGATTTTCCCACCTACCCCAGGCCATGCAGTCAGACCTGGCTATCCACTCAGCTCTGCCCAGCTGCTCCCAGAACCTGCAGGACCGGCCACGCCCTGGCCTCGGGCTTGCATCATGCCGGTAACCTTCCCCTATCTGCTCCCTGGGCCGTTCAGGCCATCATGGGTGCTAGCTGGAGATGACCTTGGACATCACTGGGGAAGTCAAGGCCTTGTCATTGCATATCTATGGAATGAGATTCCTGCAACAGTGGCAGTTGAGTTAGGTCACTGTGTCTTCGGCCTGAAAAGCTCTCCCCCTCCTTCTTCCCCCCCATCTGTCTCCTTTGGACATTAGGAATGAGTGGCAATGCCTCTGTTCTTGACTCTCCATCATTCCGGATTCTGAATATTTGCAGAACTGCTAAATCCTATGATGTCCTGAATCTTGGGCCTTACTTGTTTACATTGACAAGCTACAACTACTCACTTGTTCATTCCCCAATTTATCTCTCCACTCCTCATTTTTTTTCTAATAGCATTTAATAATTTCCGTGCTTAATATTTCACTCACTGGTCCTTACTCTTTCCTTACATTCATGCGGAAGCTTCCCAAGGGCAGGATCTCCGTTGATTGGTCAAGGGCTGAGAGCAGGAAATGGGACGCGGTAAACCTGGTAGGTGCTCAATAAATCAACAGATGAATAATGGATACTGAAAAGCCGAGCGTGTAGAAGTGGGTATGGTATACTACCAGTTGCATAAGAGGGTGATACTGTAATATTTTCTTTCTGCACAATGGCTCTGGAAACATCCTGGAGAGTCGTCAGCAATGGCTGTAGGGGGGGCCCTGAATGGGAGACCTGGTCTTCAGAGACAGGGTGGGAGGGAGACTTCTGTACATAGCCTTCTGAGTTTTTGTTTTTTGACGATATGAGCCTATTACCTAACCATCAAATTAAGTCTATTTTCAAAAGGAAAACATAAAGCTTGTTTTGGGAAAGACACATGGTTACTGATTAATGAACTACCAGTTGCTTGAACGCAGATCACTCTGCAATGATACTGATGTTGACCATTATCCTAATGGCCCTGCTTCTACCAACAAATAGCCTATTAAACTTTTTGAGGACAGGGAGCCAGCCCAGAATCTATTTCCCACAGGGCCAAGCATCAAGCCCAGGCTTCTGAAACATTTGTGCTGGTAGCGATTATGAAGGCACAAAACCAATTTGTATGAAGAAGTATATGGCCTCTTACTAGAATGGCACTCTTGGGTTCCGAGCCACAGAACGGTGCTTTGGGCGGCAGGCCAGCTGCTCCGGGACAAGCCCACGCGTGGAGAGCCGTGGCACTCTGGCTTGCCCTCCGGGGGCCGCACACCCGCTCTCAGGCTGGATGCAACCAGCTGCAGGGTCCACAGAATCTATTGTAACAGAATTCTGATGCAGGCACTCAAGGCGCTCTCGGTTATATAGCCTCCAAATAAAACCAAACCTGGATCAGAATTTATTTTATGTCAGAATTTTATCATAGTTATAAACCCTATCGGGGCTGCAAAGCACTGTGACCTTAAATCTATCCACATGGCAAGACGGAACATCAGGAAGGGGATGAGTCACATTTGCTAGTTTTATTTGATCACTGGTACACTGAGAAGTGAAACAGCCCCCATTTCCTAAATGCACCGGATACACATTTAATTTTGTCATCGTGTGGGCCCACCAGGACAGCGGTGCTTTCTCCAGAGCATTTCAAATCGCCATTCAATGGCCTGAACTTTTCTTGGTTCGGACACTGTTTCTGAACCCGAATCAAAAGTAAGAGGCTATTGATAAGCGGTCTATACCTATGGTTCTCATGCCGTCTGGACACAGGGCTTTTAAAACACTGGTGACTGGTTCCCCAAACCTTTCTGATGAGCACCGGGCATGGGGGTTTAAAAACAATTTCCCAAGTGATTCTGCTGTAGAGGCAGTCTACCACAACCACGGACCCATGCCTTCCTTCTCCCAGGAAGTGGGCACGCAGGCTACCTGGGGACCTGGTCACAGTGCACTTTCTGGGCTCAGATTCTGCATTTCTCACCAGCTCTGGGTGACGGCACCTCCAACTCCAACCAGATGCACTTGTAGCAAGACAGGCCTCTGCACTGAGGCAGGACCTCGTCACGCTTCCTGAGGTGCCAGCGGCCACACGGGACCTGCCCCGAGTCCTCCCCTCTCCCTGCGGCCACCGCATCCCTTCAGAGACACCAAGGCCAGAAGATGAGGCTCTGCCATGCCTCCAGGTCCCCACGTGAGTGTGTAGTTCACGACTTTGGGATCTTACTATAACCAGAACTCTCCAGCTGGGAAAGCTGAATGGTAGGGGTTGAAAAAAAAATTGCGCTAATAATGGCAATGACCTCGAATCCTGCTGGACAAATGGATTCCCCCGACCCGGGGCTTCCCGGCTAGCACCTGCCTTTTCACTGAGACTCTCACACCCTGCACGAAGGACTCACTTTGGATAACAGGCAGCTGGAGATCAGCTTGAGTACCTGATAAGAAAATTACATCTTAGAACACTTCGGCCAACACAGAATTACAGGATATTTAACAACTCAGCAGTGCTGATAGAAGCAGTAGCCGTGGAGTCAGTTAAACTCTTGTTGCAAGGGCAAGGCTGGCTGGGCACCACGGTCTAGGGTGAAGCGACGTGCTTTCCGGTCTTATCTCACTTTGCAATCTTGGCAAACTGCACCAAGCATTTGAAACACCAGAGAGCACTTATCAAATAATCTTGAGAACTCATCAGCAAAATGGAGGGACAGTAAGATCACACACCAGCTGTGTTCTCTATGGCTGCATGAGTGAGAAGGCCCCGGCGTTTCCACCGAAGACAGCCAAGAATGGTGGCTGAAGGGGTGGGGAGGGGACGTAAGCACACAAGCCAGGAGCTGCAGCCCCGCACTGGTCCCCCCTGCACCCCGGTCACCACCTGCAGCCACAGCTCCGTGTAGAGTTGGCCTCCAGGCCGCTGTAAACTTGCAGCCTTTCGGCACAGCTTACAGGTCACAGACAGGCTTCCTCCTGCAGGAAACCCCCTCTGACTAGCAGATAACCCCCCTGTGAGTCTCTAAGGAAGACAGAGTTGTCGAAAATTAGGGTCTTAAAAGAAGTGTCGAGTATTACAAGAACCCATTATTTTCTCATAGAAAACGTTAGCCTCTTATTTCAATGTTGTCAAGTGACGAACAGCAGTAAAATAAACGAAAATAATGATATGAAAAGGATCCTCTCACACCCACATCACCAACATGACCATCTCTTTACCCCTCTGTCTTCTCGGCGAGAGGCCCTGGTGGGCGGAGGGGATTTCTGCTCTGTGTCTGTGCCCACCCACCTGGGGGAGGGGAGGTATGGTCTGGGACTGGCCGAACCGGGGTGGAGAGGTCTCCCTTCTTCCTGGAGAAGAGAGGGCTTTCCCAAGGGCGATGGCACACAAGAGTCATGAAAGGTGATGAAGCTTTTTCTAGGTGTGGAGAAGGATGAACCCACTTCCAAAACAATCACCAATCCAGAGCTGTCATCACGAGGAAGAATCTAGAACGGCGTCAGCACAGAGTAGATCCTCAGTCAGTGTTTAGGAAAAAATAAATGAGTAAATTTGATCTGGAAAATAACTGGAAGTGTGAATCATGAGCTTTTGATCAAAGAAGTCTACTCAAAGGGAGGGGAAATTCCTAAAAGTCAAAGTATTTGATTCATCAACATATTGATACGAGTCTTATTTATGAAGCTAAGAGTTAAAAATAAACACTTGACAACATACTACGGAAAACACGTCCCGTGAAACAGGTGTGGTCTTTATTAATGTTGTTTACTGAACGTTTCTTGTTTTCTGTTGCTGGGACTGTAAGTTGTCAAAAAAAAAAAAAAACAGGTAGGTAATTTGGCAACTAGAATTAAAGAACTTAAATATATGTTCAAAAGCATTTCACCCTTAGGAATGGATCCTATGTATGTAATCAGACGAGGACTTAAGACGATCTGTGTAAGGATGCTGACCACAGATTCTGATCGGGCTGCTGTTGGCAGAAGCCGACACATGGGACGGGTTAGAGGAGCAGTGAGTTTCACGGTAAGATGAGGGGCTCTGGAAGCAGGCAGCCCTCTGAACTCAAGGAATAGAAGCCCTGTGCTTCTCGTTCCCCGTCTGCACTGGGGGGTTAACGGCAATGCCTGCTTTGCAGTATTGTTATCGGATGGAATGCGGCCATGCGTGGAAAGTGCTTAGCGAGTACGTGCCTTAAGGGGGCCGTATGATAGGCTGCTCCTCATCCACAGGGGACAGCAGGTGGTGAGATCACGCTTATTCTAGAAGACAAGGTACCTGGCTAGGAGAACCCACCAGGATACAGGCCAGGGGAACCAGCTTCTCCACTTACTCCAAGGCTTACACTTCGCAAGTGGTACCTCAGACAATCTTCACAAGCGTTCCTTCATATAGGACTCCGTTTCCAGGCGAAGACTCTGAAATCAAGAGGGATCAAACAGCACGCCTGCGTTCACACCCAAGGTGACGATCGGAGCTGGGATTTGAATCCAGTTAGACTGCATTCATCCAGCAAATATTTATTGAAAAACTGCTTTTGCCAAAGGATGTTGTAAACCCTCGAGAAGCACAAATGCACCAATCCCCCAGAGTGCTAATCTGTATCGGGAGAAGACAGACAATGAACAACAAATACGTTAAATATGCAAATTATAAAGTATGTTAGAAGGTGACAGATGCTGGGTGGGGAGAAAACAGAGCAAGACAGAGGGGTCGACTGGGAGCATGGAGGTAGACCTCACTGAGAAACCGACACCTGAAAGACCCCTGATGGTGACAATGAACTGAGCCAAGCCGAGGCCACAGGGTGGGTTATCCCAGGCAGAGGGATGCCCAGAGCAAAGGCTGAAGCAGGAGAGAGCCTCATATGGTTGAGAGAGCGGGTCAGCGTGGCCAGAGATGTGAGAGATGAGGACAGCCGCGTGGGTGGCGGTGGAGAAGAAAGAGATCTCTGAAGGACCTTGGAGACGTTCGTGGGCTTTGACTTTCACTTTGAGTAAAGCAAGGAGCTGTTATAGGGTCTAAGGCATCTTGGTGATGTGATCTGGCTTTTGTTAAAAATCCTTCTGGCTCCTGGGCGGAGAACGTATTACCGAGGGGCAAGGGATAGCAACAGGCACAGTAAGAAGTGACAGCGTTCTGATACGTTTTGAAGTTAGAGCAAGGCCGATTGCTGATGCATTAGATGTGGGGGTGGGAGAAAGCCAAGAGTCGACAACGACTGCCAAGTTTTGGCCAGAGCGAGTGGAAGGGTAGGTGCGGCTGTAGAGGGGATGCGATCAGCCAGACGCCTGTGTGCAAATGTCAAGCCGACAGCTGGATGTGTGACTTGGAAGTCGGGGACACTCTGGCCTCGGGAGGTCGGGGACAAGAGGAGAAGCCAGCAAAGGACACTGGGAGGAAGGAGCAAGGGGGAAATCCAAGCGGGAAGACAGGCAGCGTTAGCCGTGGTGCAAGCCGGGACGCTTCCCCACGCTGCGGTGTCCTCTACTCGCCTCTGCTCGACCAGAGAGCCACGCTTCTCTGTCAGACCGGGGGGGTTTGCTCACCCGGACCCCAGGGCACAAGGCAAAGTGGCAGGGGGGCAGGTGGTAAGTCACTAAGTCTGCTGGAGTAATACGACATTTAGGTTTCTTGAATAATTGTGAAGTCAGACATCTCAGTTGAGTATAATTTGACATGTATCAAAACTTCCTTTTTTACTGAGAGGAAAAAAAAAAAGCAACTTCAAATCCCTTAGAAAAAAGTTTTGCCTGTGGCAAAGAACATCATATAAATGTTCACTCTGCCAGAAATTTAGATAGTTTTAGATGTGAAATGCAATTTATCAGCTTTAGCGTTTTTGTATCCAAGACAACAGCTTCCAGGACAGGAGAGGAAAACATCAAGGCAGCATTACCAAGAAAATGTGCTCATTAAGTAAAGCTATAAAAGTGAATGAGTAAATAACTCTGATTAGCTACAAGTCTCCCTTCCCTTATCCCCAGCATAGGAAATGCACTTAGGTATTGTAAAGAATCAAAAAAAAAAATCAGTTCGTCAATGTCCATCAAATCACTTGCTTGAACTGTTACTGAGATTGCATTGAGTCCATAGATCAGGTTGGAAAAACCGACATCTTGGCAATATCGAATCTCCATGAACATGGAATCTTTCTCCTTTTATTTGGTTCTTCTTTGATTTTGTTAATCGGTTTTATACTTTTCCTCATACAGATTTTGCACACGTTTTGTTAGAGTTATACCTACGTATTTCGTTTTTTAAAGTAATAACGTAAACGCTGTGGTTTTAATTTCGCAAGTCACTTATTCATTGATGACATCTAGGAAAGCAATCGACTCTTGTAGATTAACCTTGTATCCTAAAAAACTTGCTATAAGTACTTATTAGTCCCACGAGGCGTTGTTGTTGTTGTTGTCGTCGTTGTTGTTGTTGTTAACGTTAATGTTTTTGGATTCTCTATGTGAATGATCAGGTCATCTGCAGGTAAAGACAATTTTATGTCTTCATTCACAATCTATATACTTTTTACTTCCTTTTCTTGCCTTACTGTATTAGCAAAGACTTGAAGTATAATGTTGAAAATCAGTGGCGAGAGGGGATTGCTCCTGACCTTAGTGGGAAAGCTTTGAGTTCCTCACCTTTAAGTATGATGTTAGCTGTAGAGTGTTTTGGGTATTTTTTGTCAAGTTTAGGAAATTCCCCTCTACTCCTAGGTTACCGAGAATTTTAATCATGCAGGGGTGTTGGATTTTATCAAATGCTTTGCCTGCATCTATTGATAGGATCGGGAGATTTTTCTTCTTTTGTCTGTTGGCGCGATGGATTACATCCAGATGATTTTCTCAGTGTTGCTCCAGACTGTCATACTTGTGATAAATCACACTTGGTCATGGTATATAATTCTTTTTATACACCGTTGGATTTGATTTGCTAATATTTGTTGAGGTTGCATCTATGTTTTGAGAGATACTGGTCTGTCGTTTTCTTGTAATGTCTTTGATTTTAGTGTGAGAACAGAATGAGTTAGGTAGTATTCCCTCTGTTCCTATCCTTTGAAACATACTGTAAAGAATTGGTGTACTTTCTTCCTTAAATGTTTGGTAGAATTTACTAGTGAACCCATCTGGGCCTGAAGCTTTCTGTTTGGGAAGGTAGTTAATTATTAATTCAATTTGTTTGATAGATATAGGCCTATTTAGATATTCTATTTCTGCTTATATGGATTTTGACAGATTGTGTCTTTGAAGAAATTGCTTCATTTAAAAGAGCTTACCAAATATGTGGGCACAGAATTTAGTATAATGTCCTTGTATTATCCTTTCAATTTTCATGGGCTCTGTAGTGATGTCCTCTCTTTTATTTTTGATATTAGTAATTTGGGTTTTCTTTCTCCTTTTTTCTTTGTCTGGCTAGTGGCTTACTGATTGTATTGATCTCTTCAATAAACCATGTCTGGTTTGGATGCTTTCTCTGCGTCTTCAAATTGTGTTCTGTTTTCTGGTGTGCCTTGTAATTTTTCTTGATAGCAGAACATGATGTTCTGGGTACAAGGAGCCGCTGCAAATAGGCAGTTAGTGATGCAGCGGGGAGACCAGCAGGAAGAGGTGCTCCAGAGCACTATGATGAGGTCTTGGCCTCTGACGGAGAATTTCCCAGTGTTTCTAAGCTTTGTCTTCTGGGACAGGTTGGCTAGAGTGGGTTGGTGATTTCCCTTCCGCGGGTCAGTGAGGCTCTGGTAGCTAGTTTCCGAGGGGAGCAGGTCTTGTTGAGAACAGAGTGCTCTCATATTTCAGAATTGTTCCTTCTCTCCTCCGGATGCTGGAAGCCTGAGCGGGTTTTCTCTGATATTTATTGTCAGGGTCTGGTGGATCTCCTGGAGGCAAACCTCACAATATGCAGGACTCTCCTACGACTGCCCCTTCCCCAGACTTTTTACCTTATGGAGGAGAAAGTGCAGTTTGCCTCCAGCAACTCATCAATTACAGATAATTACAGATAATAAGAAAGGGTCTATAGACAGTCCCCAGGGCCATGGGAGTGGAAAACCCGGACCAGAGAGCAGCCAGGTGATGGAAAAGCCTGAGACCCCTGCCGGGCAGCTGGGTGGCTGTCCTCCTCATCGGGCGTCCCACATAGTCGGGGAGCCAGCTGGTCTCTGCAGAGGGGACCTCGGAACACTTCAGTATGCACGCTAAATACGCTAAATACAGGCTGGGTCTCTGCCACGGGTCAGAAGCGAAGTTTCATGGAGCTGTCCTGACGCTCCCCAGACATTCCTCCCTAATTTTTGTAGCTCCCATCAACAGCAACTAAAGGAAAAAAATACTGCCTTATAAATAAATCAGCCGGAAGAATTGCAAACGCTGTTTTGTATTCAAAGAGCCTTCTGCAACTTTTCAGAAATAGACCTTTCCCTCTAATAAGAGCAATGACTATTTTACAGAAGGTTAGCAACTCCAGGCCCATAAATCCAGAGACCGCTGAACACGCCACAGCAAGTCCCCCTCTCAGCCAAGGCTTCCGTTCCTCCATTAGGCCGCTAACTAGGTCCCAGAGCCGCCCATCGGCCCCCGCGCCCGCCTGCTCGCCAGCTGGATCGGGAAGCTGGGAGCCTGGAATGATCGATAGCAGCCCCGCCAAGGGGCTCATCTTCTTTCCTGGGGCGCGTTCTGGGGATGATATCTGGTGAGCCTGTCTAGGCCCACAATAAATAAGCACTTAGTAATTTTCTTTGGAAAGATGGATGTAGTAGGTGCCCTCAGAGTTATTGGGGGGGTTTACAGTGAATGGAGCTTTGTGAATCAGTCACGCCAGGAGACAGGAACAAAGGACGGTGATTGCAGCTAATCCCTAATTCAATTAGAGAAATGCAATTACCCTAATAGTGATTGAATACTGTTTGATGTAACGCACACACATGCACACATGCACACACACACACATGCTCTCATGCACACACGCATATGCACACGCACACACATGCGCTGTCATGCACACACGCACACGTGCACACATGCACATATACACATGCTCTCACGCACACGTGCACACATGAACACAAGCACACATGCGTGAACACACATGAATGCACACATGCACGCACGCTCGCACGCACACAAGCTCACATGCACAGATGCACACACGCAAACATGCACACACGCACACACTCACTCACACACGCTCTCAGGACACCGGAGGACTCACGGAGCCCGCTGTCCCACCTTCCCGAGGATCCGTGGTAGATGTGAGGCAGGAAGATTGGTACGTGGACGCTAGTGTGGCGCAGGCAGGGGCGTCTGGCAGCGGAATCCGGCTCCATCGGAATCCCCGCAGCGCGAGCCAAGGCGTGGGCAGGTGCGCTTGGCCCCCCTGAGCTTGGCCGTGCAGAGTGTTTGCTGCCGGAAGTGCCCGACGACCTGACGGGTTCAGCTCAGACCTTGCTCCTGGGTGGGGCTCCCGACCCTACTGGCAGCGCAGCAAGCACCCTGAAGCCGACAGGACTAGCACAGAAGGGACCCGCGGGGCGCGTGCTCCTCCCCGCTGGCCTGCCTCGCCGCGGCCCCGCCCCTGCCCCGCCGCTGCCCCGCCGCTGCCCCGCCCTCCGCCGCGGCCCCGCCCCCCTCCACCCTGCCCCTGCTGCCCCCCACCGCGTGTGGCCCCGCCCCCGTCCCCGCTCCCCGCCCCACCGCGGCCCCCTCTCCCACGGCTTCTAATCAGAGTGCTCCCACTGCTGGCCACCGTGTCATTCAGGACCCAGGCTGTCATGGGTCCTGTGGCCCCAACATTCCCTCAAATGTAATCGGTTGCCACCTTCTGCCGCTTCTGAATCCAGGCACCGCTTCATCCCGGCCCCCTCCCCGGCACAGAACGTGGCCTCGTCCGGTAGGCCACGGAGGCTGCCCTCAGCTAGGTCTCCGCCAGGCGCTCCCGCCGGAGCCGCATGATCACAGAAGGTCTCCGTCTGGTCTCGTCCTCCCTTTAGTGGATTGTCCTTACTCAGCACGCGACACAGCCGAGCTCCTTCACGGGGGCTACAGGCTGTGGTCCCCACAGTAGGTGACGTCTTGGTGATGGAGCATCCCGTGTGGTCGTGTACTGATGACACCGAGAGGCCTCATTTCCCTTAATCTGCACGACCCTCCGCCGAGACAGGTGCTGATGACATCACTGTCCATGGAGAGCCTGGGGGTTAGGGAAATCAACACCACCCCTGCTCGGTCTGACTCTACCGCCGTTCTCCGAGCCAGTCGGCCCACCTGACCTGCTTCCTGGTCCAGCCTTGCCATGACCCACCTCATGCCCACATCGCAGCTGTCCCCACATCTGGCCATGTTCCCTCTGACCTCTGGAGCTTTGGTCTTGAACTCTGCCCACAATGTCCCTTTGTTTGCTTGGAGAATTTGTATCTACCCCTTTGCTCCCAGCGTGGCATCACCTCCTCCAGGAAGCCTTCCTGGATCCCCTGACATGCTTTAGTAGCACTCCCTGGCACTGGCTATCCTAGAATAGGTCACTGCACAGCAGGGGTCTTGTCTGTCTTCCATAAATGCACAGAAGTCCCCAGGAGGCGAGGACTGTCTTATTTTGTGTACTGCTGTCTTTGCAGACGAGATGAACGGCAATGACAACAACTGGGTCCTCGGTTCTGTTTGTCATGAAAAATCCGATGCACATCTGATCGGGGCTGGAGGAGGAGGGCGTGCCCTCGAGAGAGGGAAAATCGAGACACGATGCCACATTCCACAAGCATTTCATTAAAATGTGTAGGGCGCCTGGGTGGCTCAGTCGGTTAAGCATCAGACTTCAGCTCAGGTCACGATCTCTCACGGTCCGCGAGTTCGAGCCCTGCATCAGGCTCTGGGCTGATGGCTCAGAGCCTGGAGCCTGCTTCCGATTCTGTGTCTCCCTCTCTCTCTGCCCCTCCCCCGTTCATGCTGCGTTTCTGTCTCAAAAATAAATAAACATTAAAAAAAAAATTAAAAAAAAATAAAATAAAATGTGGAGATGCGCCAGCCATTAGGGTCTCCGGTGAGTGTCCTCGGTGGCGAGATTGGGAAGGCCTGGTCGTCTGCACCCCTGCATATGCTCCCTTTTCCCCATGGCGGGGGCACCAAGGGGAGGGACGGGCAGATGCCGTCCTTCGCACATGAAACCTTTGGGTGCCACAGGAATCGAACAAAGGCACGTGGCATGCTGCCCGGAATGCGTCCGAGGCTGTTCCTGGGACACCTCCCTGCGGTTCCGCTAACGACCGACGGACATGTGGGGCTGGGGGCGGATGGAGGTGCCAGCTTCCGGGAGGCGTTCGGAGAGCTCGCTAATCTTAACTCACCCATGAGGCTCACATGTGGTTTGGGGCAGTTCCGTCTGACGCTAAGCTTCCGCTAAGGTCTAACCTTCAGCTGAGGCCACCTCCTCCTCTCCAGAATGAGCTCCCCCGCCCCCAGACCCTCTTCTCTGCAGGAGTTTACATGGAACACTGCGCCCCCAACTGGTCGGAGCGCGGGGCCGCTGCCTCCTGCAGCCATTGGTAGGGAGACGCGTGAAAGCCCTTACTGATCATAAAGTTGGGAGCGTTTCAAACCTTCCCGCCGACCTGGACGATCTTGGCGATGGCCTTTGGCTTTTCCGTGCGCCTTATACCTCTTCTCCACGCTCCCCAGCAGATGGATGTCCGTCAGCGTTGGTCTGTCCTGTTTTCTGCACAGAGGTGGGAAAGAAGGGGAGTCAGGCCCGGGTCCCCGTTTCTGCCCCATTTCTGCCCCGCAACCACTTGGTTCCAGGTGAACAAATGGGAACAGAAATGGTGTATGTTTCTGCCCTGCTGACCTCAGACCGTTTATCTATTTTGCCCTTTCTTTCGGCTGTGATCGGCTACAAAAACCCAGGCGAGAAGTCGAGAGCAACCCCCAGGCCTTATTGGTCAGCGACACCAGGGGTGGGGGAGGGCCATCGGTAAGAGGTATCCACTTTCTGAGCACTTTTCCTTATTTCAGCTAGAAAGAGTTACAGTTGGCCCACCCATGTCATGGTGAAAATGAAGTACACGTGTGTATCTGGAAGCAGATGGGGTCAGCGGTGACGCACAGGAAATATTTAGGAGATGAGAGCAGTATACTTGACAGGCATGTGACATTCAGAGTCTGTCCAAGGGACACGACTAACAAAAATAAACAGTTACACACACCCAGGGGAGAAATAAATGCCATGGAAATGCCCCTAAAGCCGAGGTCGGTGCAGGTGCAGGTAGCTGGGGCCATCTGGGTGAGCAGAGGGCGCGATGGGACGCGTCCCCCAGTGGAGCTGATCTGCAGCCCCAGAGCTGAGCTCGAACACAGCTGCCAGGGGAGCACGGCCATCTGCCGTGAAAGGGAGGCACAGGTTCCGGGGTAGAAAGCTGACTGCTTCTTCTCCTTTGCCAACCCTTCCTGACTCTCCCCTACCTCTGCCCATCGGTCCTCCACCCAGAGATGGTCCTCCCTGTGCTCCCCAATCGACTCCTTCTGTGATGCTCACCATTGTTCCTGCAGAGCTGGGGTCTATTCCGTCCCCTCCACACCCTTCCCTAGACCCCAGCTCTGCCCGCATCTCCCTGAGACGAGCGCCCTGTGCGCTCTCAAGCACACCGTCCCCTCTCAGTGCAGCCGGGAAGAACAAACATCACACGATTCTGAGCAGTCTCGGAAGGCGTCTTCTGCTGCTGGACCCCGGCTTCCCTGGAAGGTCAGGAACCTGGGTAGAGGGTGATCGTGCTGGGGAGGAGGGGAGCCAGCCCCCATGGCGCCCCAGGCTCTGTTCCTGACAAGGGGACCCACCCTCACTTCCTTTTTTACGTTGTTTCTTTTTCTTTTCTTCTCTTTTCCTCTCTTTTCTTTCTTGAATACAATTAACACACCGCGTTATGTTAATTTCAGGTGTAGGATATAGTGAGCCAACAATTCTACACAGTGCTCGGTGCTCATCATGGTAAGTGTGCTGATCATTCCCAGCGCTCCCTCGGCTCATTCTCCATGGGTAAGAGTCTGCTGGTTTTGTTCTGGTTTTTCCGTGTTCATCCACACGAGGGAACTGGGTCGGTCGGGTTCCCCAGAAGCCGAAACAGGGACTCCTGGGCAAGGGCTGAGGGCAGAGTCTTGGGAGAAAAGCTCCAGCGACTTCAGGCAGAGAGAAGGGGAGACGTGAACTGGAGCGGGGCTTCGGGCCACGTCCAGCCTCCGCCTGAGCCCACAGGGAACTCGGGAGCAGGGACGTCACCACTGCAGCGTCTGCTCCTCCTTGAGGCTCTGGGCCACCCTGGTTGGGCTGGGGGCACAAGACTCAGGACCCTCCAGGCAAGGCAACCCTGGGCAGGCAGGGCAAACCTGGGACCCGGATAGGCCAACAGCAGTGTCTGTGCACGAGTGGAGAGGGTACAAGAACCCGGTGAGCCTGCCCCCATTCTCCAGACCCGGCAGACGGGGCCGCCGTGGTCAGGCTGAGCTGGGAAGCTGGGAATGTCACCAGCAGTCACCAGCCCCCAAGAAGGAGCCGCTCCACAAACATGTTTCATGTTCTGGGGGTGCAAAGATGGCCCACCGTCTCCAGGAGAGGGACGTCTTTGGGTGGAGGGCTGTCACCACTTCCTTCCTAATCTTGTTAAACAATGGTTTTCAGCAGGCCGTGCAGATTTGTGGCAAAAAATGAGTTGGATGTCGCTGATTGACAGTAGGGGCCTTGGAAGTTCTGGAACCAGAAGAGCCTGGATGATCTGGCCCTTGGTGGTGAGCACGTTCGACACATGAAGGAGGCCACCCAAATGGTCTTGAGAACCTCCTCGGTGAGTGGAGGGGGCCCTGCCCAACAAGCTGGGTGGGCAAGCAGGTGGGGGGCCGCGGGAGAAAGACGGTGAGGGGCCGTGCTGGGGCGGGGGCACCAAAGCCTTTCCAGGAACCAGCAACAAAGTCTAACTGTAAGGACTGATGTTCTGAGTTTCTTCTTGCAGATTCGCAGCCAGGAGTGGGGGAGCTAGAGGCGAGAGGGAAAGAAGGACCAGCTTGATGACCGGCCACCAGGTCCTCTCCGGCTGGCACACGCTCCGGGGAAGCTCGGGAAGCAGCAGCCATGCAGGTGAAGGAGACACTATGTTCACACGCACTTTGGGAGCAGAGGGGCTGCGTGAGTACAGAGTTAGCATGACCTCAAAGCACAGTTTATTTCACAAATGCAGCCAGAGGCCCCGGGATGCTGGAAATGCCAACGCGTAAGCTTGTCTTTGTGATGTGGTGATGTTTGCAGAGCGCATCCCTGCCTCCCCCACGCTGGCCAGGCCCAGAAGGATGCCAGAATAAATCGGCAGGAAATTATATATTCTCTCCAACGCCGGTGTTCCCACGCTGGAGTTGAGAGAAAACCAGTTTACCTCAGTTTCCAGTCTGTAGCACACGTGTGTCTCTCAAGGTCTCCCAGAGGGGCAGTGGTGGTGGGGACGCTTGTGAAGCCACCACGGAGAGAAGACACGGCCTTGCTGCCCCTCGGATGCTCCCAACATCAGACATCTGGCCGCATCTAGCACCCGGCCCCTCTCAGAGCACCTGGCAGGCTGGCTGGCTCCATATTCCTGCCCCATAAACCAAACTTCTGGGGCCCCTGGTTCCTTCTTCATCCACCACCACTCATTTACTTGAAGCGGTGTTTCCTTCACAAGTTGAAGCTCAAAGGCACTGAGATGAGTGCCCTGGAAAGGGACCCGGCATCCTTGGCGGAAGCAGAAGACACCAGTCCAGGAACGCAGGGACCCAGCTCAAGGACGTCACCAGTAAAGCTTATCTGGAAGAACGTTCAGACTTGGAGTTAGTGATGGAATTACCCGGTAGAGTTTAACGAAACGCCCATCGAACTGGGAGGGCAGGATCTCTTTTCACTGGACCGAAATGTCTTCTGCATAATGTTATGTTCCCCGCAAAATCTCACCCTCATCTGCAAGGTTGAAGTCAACTGGTACCTGAGAACATGACTCCAGTTTTCTGTGTCAGTGTGGACTGCCTCTCATCTGCCTTCAGCCAAGGTTGCTGGGCTGCTCAGATATTTCTTATTTTTACTGTTGCCATGTGGGGACTCCCGAAGGGCCCCGAGTCCCATCTTGTTCTTCCGGAAGGCGTTCTTCTGAACCGTCAAAGTTATGCCCGTGCCCGTCTCTCCCGAATATCCCCTTTGTACATCACTCACTTCGTTCCCAACGTGATGTCTCTACAACCAAGCGGCAGTCATTAAGTGACGGGCTACAACCACACAAGTACCAAAGAGGGGTTTTATGTCCCCACCTGGCCCTTCTCCAGCATCCGTCATCAGTGAAACTTGGACGTGCTGCCCGCCATAGGCTCTGCTGGCCTTTATTTTCTAAGATGGAGAAGTTCAAATGATAGGAAAACAGAATCGATGGAAGTCTGTGTCTGCAAAGCCCCATCCGGGCACGTTGCTCATGATGGAAACTGGCTTAGTCTTATTTAAATCATATTTTAAAAATCATTTTTAAAGTTTTTAAAAATTTAATTTACTTTTTATTTTTTTATTGAGAGAGAGAGAGTATGGGCAGGGTAGAGGGGCAGAGGGAGAGAGAGAGAGAATATTAAGCAGCCTCCATGCTCATGCAGGGTCCAACCTGAAGACCACTGAGATCCTGACCTGAGCCAAAATCAAGAGTCTGGTGCTCACCTGACTGACTCACCCAGGCGCCCCTCAAAAAATCCCTTTTGATTTAACTAATTTCAGAAATAAGACTGTTACCACGTAGATCATGATTCTAAATATTTTGGTCCTTTAGCATGTACACAAAATGTTCTCTGACGGTTTGGAAGGCGCAGGAACCCTCAAAGTACCAAATGTTTTCTCTGAGCACTTTGTTTTCTTACTGTCTCTTTTCCTACCAGAGGGAAATGGCAGTTGGCCCAAAACACTTAGAATGAGCTGGAATTTTCCTTTAAAATTTTTGTTCTGAATTATTTCAGACTTTTAAGGAAATATACCTCAATCACCTGAGTCCTGAAGAACAACATAATTAACAGCAACGTGCCTATCACCTTGTTTATGGAACAGAAATTCCGGGGCAGCCCCGGGCTATCCGTCCTTGATCACGTCTTTCCTGCCCTCCAGCCTCCCTGTTCGTTATTCTGCCCGTGGCCTTACTAGACACATTTCCATAAATAAAAGATTATTGATAATGTTATGGTTTTAAATTATAACATTGAGTAAAAATGTTGCTAGTTCTCTATAGTGGCTGAGAGGCTATTTGAGCTTTTAACAACCATGTGGACCACCTGTCGGCTACACCCTTCCCACGGATGTGCTTCTGGCTGCTTCCTCCTGGGGGCGTCGTCCTTCCGTGCACCTGCGCATCGTCCAGCTATTACAATGTGTTAAGATTCCTGCTGTGTGGCTGGACAGGCCGAGTGCTTGGTTCTTCTTCAGCAGTATCTTAGTTATTCTTTCTTCTTTGCTTTCCTATATAGATTGCAGATTCAGTTTATGAAGTGCCATGAAAAACACTGTTGAGAGTTTGATTGAAATTGTATCAAAAATTAGATTAATTTGGGGCAATGTCTCAGTTTGCCACATTGGGCTGTATCATCCATGAACTTGTGATCTCTTCTACTTATTTATGTCTTCTTTAAAGTCTTTAAGAAAAGTATAATGATTTTCTTTCGGATGATGATTCACGTCCTTGGCTAACTGATTGGAGGCATTTTATATGTTTAGTGCTATTGTAAATAGTATTGGTATTAGTCAGGGCAGGCTGTGTTATATTGTAGTAACAAACAGCCCCCGAATCTCTTGGTGGTTGGAAAAACAAAAAGTTCAATCCTCATTCAAACGACATGTGCACAATGGGGACTCTTTTTCTTTCCAAATACAAACACCCCTTTACAGTTAGTTCTTCAGAGACCTCACACCAGTCTTGACACCGGCCTTCCATTGCAGGCTGTTCACTTGCTTATTCTGGATCAAAAGAACAGAGACTTAATGCCTTTATGTATTTGCTAAGGTAATTACCCCCAAGGCCCGAAGAAGCCAACTGTTTCAATGGACATCTGTCCTTTTTAAAAGGAGCTAATTTGCTGAAACCAGCCCTCGCTGGAGTTCTGGAAATATGCTTGAGCAGGGGGCCTCCCCATGCTTTTTGTTTCTCTGTGGTCTGCGTGGACATAAGGGTCCAGGTGTGCAAAAGGAAACCAAGGCAGAGGGTAGAGAGGGTTTTGACTGAGCTCCCGACAAGCCCTTCTGCTGATGGTTTTTGCTGGACCCAGAGTCCTGGGGAAGGCTTGCCCAGAAATGCCTGTGAATGTCCTCTAGAGAGGGACCAACTCCTGCCCGTTTCCTTTTAGTGAACGTCTGGAAGCCTGTGACAACTCCGGTCACAGCGGACAGAGCGAGGGCCAGCCTCCTGAGATGCTGAATGCACTTTCCCCAGGGACAAAGCACCAGAGACTGAGGACATTTACTTCTGCCCCCTAAGCAAGTAGCTTGTGGCTGCACTGGAAGGACAAGAGCCCACACGTTAAACACAAGGTGACGTATGGTCCAACCTGCCGAAGGAAATGAAAACAGATGTCAGTGTCGAGCATGGACGTGAATGTGAGTAGCAGCATTGTGCGTAAGAGCCAGGCCTGGACACGGTCCAAATGCCCGTCGACTGGTGATAGGTAGCCAAAGTTATCCGTACCACGGATCCCTACTCAGCAATCGGAAGGAAGAAAGTTCTGGTACATGTCACAAACATGGATGAATTTCAAAAACACGCTACAGGAGAGAAGCCAGAGGCAAAAACTACACACGGTATGGTTCTGTGTCTCGGGAAGATACAGAAAAGACAAATTTATAGATGCAGGAGCAGAGCAGGGTTTGCTCAAGGTGGGAGCGGTGGGTGTGGACACACTGCAAGGAGCTGGTGGGGAGGGAGCCGTTCTGAGCCTGGAGCGTGGCAGTGGGGGCACCGGTCCGCACTTGAGCGAGATGAGCCCACATGGTCCTTCCACACTGGGCACATTTTACTGTAGGCAAACTCTACTGAAATACAGCTGGTAAACACACATGTACATACATACAGCCCGTCATTCTCACACGTGTGCATTTGTCCAGAAATAAAAGGATAAAAAGAAAAGTTTACACGTAGACCCATTTGTGAACGTTCACGGCAGCTTTATTCCCAAGAACCGGAAATGGGAACAACCCAAATGCCACTGACCAGGAAATAAATGGACAAATTGCAAGACAGCCACAGGGTGGACGGCTTCTCCGACGCACAAGAGACACCGGCCACAGTGTGATGAAATCTCAAGCATGTGCTAGGGGAAAGGCTACTGGGTGTGTGACATCACCTCTAAGACGTTCTGGATGAGATCCAGACCCCGGGAGAGAATTGGTGGGGGGTGGGGGGAGCTGTGGCAGGGTCTGGACAGAGCGGGTAGGGGGTGTTAGGGGTGATGGAGACCTTCTGTGTCTTGTCTGTGCTGGTGGCAGCTCACAACTGTGTCACTTTGTCCACACTTATCTGTGCATTTTAAAAGGTGAGTTTTAATGTCTATAGCGTGTCCCGAATAAAGTTGACTTTAAAAACAGATTATCTAGTCGTGTTATTTTTTTAATTTATTTTTTTACGTTTATTTATTTTTGAGAGAGAGAGAGAGACAGAGCATGAGCAGGGGAGGAGCAGAGACAGAGAGGGAGACACAGAATCTGAAGCAGGCTCCGGGTTCCGAGCTGTCAGCACAGAGCCCGATGTGGGGATGGAACCCACGAACTGCGAGATCATGACCTGAGTTGAAGTTGGACACTTAACTGACTGAGCCACCCAAGCACCCTCTTTCTTTTTCTTTTCAAGTTGGTTTATTTATTTTGAAAGAGAAAAAATGAGAGAGAATGGGGGGGTGGCAGAGAGAGAGAGGGAGAGAGAATGTGAAGTAGGCTCAGCACGGCCAGCACAGAGCCCAATATGGGGCTCGAACCCACTGACCATGCGATCATGACCTGAGCTGGTTGGATGCTTAACCAGCTGAGCCACTCAGGAGACCCTAAAAACTGACTGTCCAGTTATGTTTAGGCACATCAAAGGCCCCACGAACCTGGTGACTCTGACCTGAGAGACAGCGAGTTCCACCGGCAGGGGGGGTGGTGGGGAGTGTGCACAAGCTCCCAGGGACGCGTGCAGCCCGGCGCTTTGGGGCCAGCGGCCTGGGTCCCGGGTCTGCTCCGCGTCCTGGCCCCTCCTAGTCGTCTGTGACCTGGAAGTCATCTGCTCTTGAGCTGCAGTCTGTCACCTGCACCCAGGAGCCTGACAGGCCCCGCACTGGTCACGGTCCATCACAGGAGGGGTGGGCAGGGAAGTGCCTTCAGCAGGAGCACTTCTTCCTGAGTCCCTGCCTCTATGAATGGTGCTGGCTCCTGCATGCAAGAGGTCTGGCAAGGCCTGGACCAGAGGAGACACGGGGAGACAGGCTCCCACCGGATGGGCAGCGGACAGGGCTGGGCCCCTGGGCCCCCGGGACACACACGCTGCTTCCTTGCCCGCCCCTCTGTTCCACGTCAGGCTGTGGCTCCTGGAGCACCTCACCAGCCCGCCCCCTTCACAGCCCTTTCCAGATTGTTCCAAGGAAGCTCAGACCCCATTTGAGTGGTGGCCACCTAAAGAGAAGCCACATCAAATCGCGATCCAGTCAAATAGTTAAGCAGTACCGAGTGTGTGGGGCCCGGGAGACAAAGGGGGCAGATCTTATGGACCTCAGTCTGCAGCCGGGACACGTGCAAATGGCAAAAAGTGGCAGAATAAAAAAGTCACCCCATAGAATTAATTTACTGAGCCATATGTATGCAGCTGCTCTGAGAGAGATATTGAGTCACGGCCTCCACTTGAATACTTTCCTCCCAGATGCTGTTGGACACAGAACCAGTGGATTATAGAGGCAACTTAGCCATAAAATTAGCTCTTTATATGACAGAGTGTCCAGTCTGCAGCCACCTCGCCCCTGGGCCTGTGAGTTTGGAAGACCGGGGTCCTGCATTTTTATCTTTTTCTAAAATGAGACAGGAGGCGCGTTGCTGGTTTGCGTATGGGAAGATGTGCTTTCCATTTTGGACACGCAGGAACAGATGGACATAATTCTCATGTACGCAGTGTCACGAGTTCACTTTCAATTTGAGGAGAGGGGACCCTGCCTTCTGGACTGTCTGTGCGTAGCACGCTGGGCAGAGGCAGCCAGTGACACAAGCCCACCCGTATTTGTCAGGCTTTGGGGACTCAAACATCTGCGCAGATAGAATCTTGACAAAGCGTTTATCCAAAGATAAACTGACAGTACTACATTTATATATTTATTTCTGGATAAAATAAAACTGACCAAACAAAGCCAACGACTTAGCCACATGGTGGTAGCTTTCATCAGGGAGATAAACCATGTTTGGGGTGTTCGTGGGTAACCTCGCAGTAAGCTGTCTCAAACAAGAAGCCAAAAGAATAATTACTTTTCATCCCTAACAAAATACATATCCAACCCTTAATGGTCCAGTTCTGTTTAACAAACATTTATTTCACAATCCCTCACTCAATTGAAGGGATTCAGAATCTTAAGTTATTGACACAGACATTCACACTGGTTAATTCTACCCAGCATCCCTGGAATCAATAATTTCCATCCTCCTTAAAGTTATCCAGAGGAGGAATACCACAGAATATTGTCTTACTTCTTTTTGTGCTTGTGAATTTCATTTATTTTACATATATTTACTGGAGACCTATCATGTGCCAGATACTCTTCTAGGCAAGGGATAGAGCATAGAACAAGACGTACAAATCCCTGTCCCCGTGGAGATTGGGTTCCAGTGGACGGTAGGGGGCAGAAGTCTAATACATAAACCTGTGTGTTAAGTGGTAAGAACCAGGGAGACAAATATGGCGGAAGGATGGCCACGGATGCTGAGGAGCGGGAAAGGTCTGTCCCTGGACAGGAGGATGGAAGAAACCGAAAGTACGTAAGATTCCCAGCCATGGATGACTGTCCAGTTAACAAGCGTCAGTGTTCAATCTCGTTGAGAAAGAAAGAGACTGAGCTCACGCCCTCACCCTCCCTGACCTCTGCCCTCACATTTCTGACCTCTCTCTGCTCAGGGTTGGACATGGCACATTCCTGTGGTTCTTCCCCACAGAGGTTTTAATGCTCTTAGTATGGAGGTGGGTACTCATGAAATATGTACAGTCTTTTGTTGAACATCTAACACTTTTACTGTTGTTTCATTGCCAAATCATCATTGCGTTTTCTATAAACATTCATTAGGATTTACTTTGCATAGCAAATAGTTCATTCCCTTCAAGTGTACAATTCAGTGGCTTTTCAAAGTATATCCAGAGTCTTATAACCATCAACATCAACACTACCTCAGTAAGAAACCCAGGGTCCATCATCAATCACTCCCCAGCCTTGGACAGCAATTAACCAATGTTTTGTCGCAATTCCGAGTGTTTTCCGGAAGTAAAATCATACCATATGCGGTCTTCTGTGAGACCGCATCTTCCTTCAGTCTTCCTTCAGTTATTATGTTTTTCGAGCTTCCTCCCTGTCGTCGCACACATCAGACCTTTGTTCCTTTTTCCGTGCTGAATAATATTCCACTGCCTGGATGTACTGTGTTTGCTCAGTTCATGGGTATTTGGATTTTTTCCACCTTTTGGCTATTATACACAGTACTGGCATATGCATTTATACAGTTGACCCTTGAACAGCGTGGGTTTGAACTGCATTGGTCGCTTACACATGGATTTCTTCTAATACAGTACTGTCACTATATTTTCTCTTCCTTATGACTTTCTTAATATTTTCTTTTTTTTTAGCTGGCTTTTCTGTAAGAATACAGTAAAGAATACGTGTCACAGTGGAGCCTGGGGTGGCTCAGTTGGTTGAACGTCTGATTCTTGACTTCAGCTCAGATCACGGTCTCATATTTTCAAGAGTTTGAGCCCCACCTCGGGCTCTGTGCTGACATGGCAGAGGCTGCTTGAGATTCTCCCTTTTTCTCTGCCTCTCCCCCCTCACACTCTCTCTTTCTCTCGCAAAATAAACTTAAAAAAATATATGTCACATACAAAGTATTTGTTAACGAACAGTTTATGTTATTGGTGAGGCTTCTGGTAAACAGTAGGCTTGTTGGTAGTTAAGTTTTCTGGGAGTCAAAAGTTATACATGGATTTTTTACTATGTGGGAGTCAGTGCCCCTAATTTCTGTACTGTTGAAGGGTCAGCTGTAACAAGTTTTTGTGTGGACATGTTTCGTTTGTCTTGGAGAGGTTGTCGGGTCATATGTAACTCTATGTTTAACATTTTAAGGGGATGGCACACTGTTTTCCACCGAAAAGGCAACCACTTATATTCCTGCGGACGATGCATGTGGGTTCCAGTTTCCCCACACCCACACCCATGCTAAGTATTATTTGACTTTCGATTACACTCTCCTAGCGGGTATGTAGGGGAATCGAGTGGTTTTGATTTGTGTTTCCATAACAATTAATGATGTTGGGCATTTTATATGTGCTTTTAGACCATTTGTCTGTCTTTTTTGGAGAGAAGTTTATTCAGGTTCTGTGACCAATTTTTAATCAGGTTATTTATCTTTTGATGATAGAGTTGTAAGAGTTCTTTATGGATTGTGGATACAAATCTTATCAGAGATATGATTTGCTAATTTTCTCCCTTTTCATAAGCTGTCTTTATACTCCCTTGATGGTATAATTTTCAGCACAAAAATCTTTCATTTTGATAGAGTCCAATTATATTTTACCTTTAATTTCTACTGGTTTGATGGCATATTTAAGAAGGCTCTCCCTGGTCCTTTGCATTTCCATAGAAATTAGTTTTTCAATTGCTACAAAAACAAAACAAAACAAAGCAAAGCAAAACAAAAAACCCAGCTAGAACTTTGATAGAAATGTTGCTAAATCTGTAGTTTAATTTAGCGAGTGTTGCCATCTTAACAATATTAGATCTTCTGATCCATGAACATGGGGCATCTCTTCATTTATTTAGATCTTTACTTTATTTCAAGCACCATTTTCTCAGAGTATGTCATACACTCTTATTTTATTAAATTAATGCCTATTAATATTTTATTCTTTTTCATGCTATTGTAAATGGAATTGTTTTATTAAAGTAATTTTTAATTGCTTGTTGCTAGTGACTAGAAATACAAATAGGTTTGTATATTGCTTTTGTATCCTGCAAGGTTGCTAAATTTGTTCTTTGGTTTTAATAGGTTTTATTAGCAGACCCTTGGAAATTTTAATATAACTTATATGAAAATAGAGTTAGTTTTATGACTTCATTTCTAACATGGATGACTTTTGTTTCATTTTCTTGCATGATTGTCCTGGATAGAATTTGCCATGGAATAGAGTAGAATAGAATAGAATAGAATAGAGCAGAGCAAGAGAGGAGAGGCAAGAACAGACTTCCTTGCCTTGTTCCAGACCTTAAGAGAAAAGCATGCTGTCTTTCATCATGAAATATTACATTAGCTGTGGATTTATAATAGATGTCCTTTATCAGTTGACGAATCTCATTTTATTCTCATTTTATTGTGTTTTTTTAAATGTTTTTACTCATTTTTGAGACAGAGAGACAGAGCAAGAGTGGGGGAGGGACAGAGAGAGAGGGAGACACAGAATCGGAAGCAGGCTTCAGGCACAGAGCCCAACTCAGGACTCAAACCCACAAAATGTGAGACCATGACCTGAGCCTAAGTCGGTGGCTCAATCGACTGAGCCACCCAGGCACCTCTTATTGTGATCTGTTTTTTATCATAAGAGGGCATGGAATTTTGTCAAATGTTTTTCGTGCAATAGTAACATGATCATGTGGGCTTTGTCCTTTATTCTTTTGATACAGGATATCATAGTCATTGATTTTCAGATGTTAAACAAATCTTGAACTCCAGGGACACATCCCACTTAGAGCATCTAATTCCTTTTATGTGTTGCTAGATTTACTTTGCTATTATTTTATTATACATTTTTTGTATTATTCTTCATAAGACATTCAGTATTTTTTATTTATCAAGTAAATAAATGTCAAATGTCTGGTTTTGTAATCAAGGTCATGACAGCCTTATTGAATGACTTGAGAAGGGTCCCTTCTTTCCTGTTTTCTGGAAGAGTTCATGAAGATTGATAACTCTTTAATTACTTAATAAAATTCATCAGCGAGGTATCTACATTGAGGATTTTTCTTTGTGTAAAGGTCTCAGTTGCTAATTCAATAACTACTGTTACGAGTCTGTTCAGATTTTCTCTTTCTTCTTTAGTCCATCTCAGTTTGTTTCTTCTTTTTTAAGTTGCTTCTTATTTTTAAATAAAGCATATCAATCTCCTTGATCGCTTTAGGAAGCTCATTTTATATTGGGCTTACTTTTTTACTTTATTTTTAAGTAATCTCTACTGTATCGTTATAGAAACGCATTTCATTGGAGTTATCTAACTTACTGACATACAATTTTTCATGGTCTTTCCTTGTAATCTTGGTTAGTATAGTGAGGTCAGTAATGGAGTTCTTTTCTTTTGTGCCTGTCTTCTTGGCTGCACACCATCAAAATAGAGCTTTACTCACATTAGGGGTGGGGTAGATGTGAGTGTGGCTCAAATGTCCTAAACTCACTGCTCACACTGAGACTTAGCAGATTTCTTCAAAGAGATGTTTCTCTATTTGCTATATGCTCTTGGGAAATTTCCAGAAACTTCAGCTGTTTTTCTGTTGCTCTTTTGGATTGGTTTCACTTTTTATTTTTAACATTTAGTAGTTAAGTGGCTGTTGCACGGAGCAGGAAAACCACTGCCTGCCTTCGTGCCATTCTGGAAGTCATGCTTCAGGCATCATTACATTTTGAGTTTATCCACTTTGACCCATACAGCTCATTCATTTCAATACTGGATCATATTGGAAATACATTAAAAAAATATTTTTACTGTGCTGAGAAACACTGAAATTGTGTCCCTTTTTCCCCAGACAATAGTGTTAAAAATACTCTTAGATGAGTGTCTGGAGTATGTCTGAATTTCTCTTAAAAGCAGACAAAGATGAAACCTCAGGAAGTGGGGGGTTTGCATCTTTAACTTTATTAGATGCCGCCTGTTGGTTACACCGCTTTAACCTACAACTACATTTACTGCTTTACAGTTTCATTAACACTTGATATAGTGCGACTTTAGTTTGTCGGGGAGGCCACTTATTTTCTTTTTGATTGTAATTTTATTTTTCTCTGAGTGCTAGTGAAATTCTAAATCATTTCATATTTTTGGGTCTTTGGATTTCTTTTCATGTTAATCTTTTCGTACATACTATTTGCTCATTCTTCTACTGCATTGGTTTTCTTTAAAGAAAAAAAACTTTTAGAAGTTACTGCTCTGGGGGCGCCTGGGTGGCTCAGTTGGTTAAGCGTCTGACTCTTGATTTCGGCTCAGGTCATGATCTCATGGTTTGTGAGTTGGAGCCCTGCATCGGGCTCCACGCTGACAATACAGAGCCTGCTTGGGATTCCCTCTCTCCCTCTCTCCCTGCTCCTCCCCCGGTCACTCTCATGCTCTCTAAAATAAATAAATCAACTTCTGAAAAAGAGAAGTTACTAATTCTGGATTGTGTTATTCTATGGTTATATTTCTCTTCTCAGTCTGTGACATGCCTCTTTACTTGATTCTCTCTTCTTCCAGATTTTAAAAAATGTTCGTGGACTTAAATTAATCCTTCCCAAAATGTCTGTTCTTTGCATCTTATTTTGAAAAATTCTTCCCTATTTTCAAATCACCATGGAATTCTACATCTTCCAGCACTTAGTCTTTACCTGGAATTTATTTTACCAATTACCTCTGATCATTAACTGAACAGTGCCTTCTATTCTCACTAGTTTTTAAGCCTTCTTGGCCAGACATGAAAGAATCTGTATTTGGACCTCAGAGATGTCCATGTGGTCTGTTTGTCTATTCCTCTACCAATATCACATGATTTTAATTATAATAGTCTTGGTAGCTCTTAGACTAATGTTCTAACCCTTCCTTCATTATTTGAAGTTGCTTTGGCATTTTTTCCCCTTTTTACCTGCATATAAATTTTTAGCATTAGTTTGTCTAGATCTGTATCTCTGTCTATTTAAGCTGGCTTTTATGTTATTTAAAAGGAGCTTTAATTTTTTTCCACAAGATCTTTTTTGTTAGACTTATTATTAGTTATGTTATTTTCTGTGTTGTTATGTGGAAAGATCATCTTTAAAACTTTTCTTTCTAATTGATGTTGCTGTGGCTAGGAGAACTTTTGATCTTTGTGTTTTATCTTGTATCTAGCAACCTCAGTGAACTCTCCTATTCATTTGAAACCTCCATCGACAGAATCTCTTAAATCTGTCTTACTGAGAAGTGTATTTTATCCTTTATCAAAAGGATAAAAGGCCTTGAAACGTATTTTTCTTATTTCAATTTCCTCTTTGAAGCTCTAGTATAATGCTGAATAGCATTGAGTGATGACAACTATTCTTGTCTTATTCCTGACTAAAAAAAAAAAGAGAATATTTTACATCTTAAATATAATATTTAGCATTTAGTAGATGCCATGTATCATGCATAATGTCATAGGTGGGAAGTAGATGCTAAGATAGCATTTGAGGTGATCATAACCTGTAAAGGGGAGAGGGAAATGGTCCAGCAGAAGGAGAAGCTGAACTGTGATCAGGCCGAACAAAGCTGGGTCAGTCTGGTGGGTGACTCTAGGGTAGATGTTGTTTTCTGTCAGGCCCAAGTGGCCCAACTGTCCTCCCAGCTCAGTTACCAGATGAGATTTGCCCCAGATGATGTAACCTCAGCAAGAGTCACCTCTGCCATCGAGGCTAAATGCGAAGGGACAGACGGCAGGAGGCTCAGTGCTGGCTGTCCTCATGCAGTGGGGCAGGAGCTCTTTCCTTGCAGGAGAGGGACAAGGACACCTCTTAAGGAGGGCACCTCTCCTTCCACCATCATCAGGATGTGTCCTCTTGAATGCTTTTCCTGCAGCTATTGAAAACCATCCCCCTGATTTAGTCTGCCGTTGTCAGAAATTACCTTTCAAAGAATCCATTTATACCTCATCTCTAAATGTGTTGGATAAATTCTACTTGGACAGGATGTCCTTTTTTTGCCATGTGCATGATTGGATTTGGTTTGTCATATTTATATATATCTTATAGAAATTCTGACTCTGTTCTCACAAGTGAGACTGGACTGAATGTTCTCTTTCTTCTCTTGTCTTTGTCTAATTTGATATCTTGGTTCTACCAGCATAAAAAAGAAAATAACTGGGTCAGTATGTTCCCCTGTTTTATTTATTTTGTAGACTATGAGCAGTCTACATAAGATAAGGATTATTTGGTTTCTGCAGTTTGGATGGAACTTTTCAATAATGCCACATGGACCTGACAAAGTTTTCTCTGGTGGTAAAGCGATAGGGAAGAACACAAGTGATCTTCGTTGTGTATTTGACTTACGATTTCATTTTGTCAGTGGTTGTAGTTCTAAGTATTGCAGCCACCCATCCCCATTCATTCCCTATGCTCTTAACTATTATGTTTGTTTTATATAATCTATCACTGGCCTAAAATTTTACCAATTTTTTGTTCATTTATTTTCTGTCTTCTCCAACTAGAATGTAAGATTTTTTTTAAGTTTGTTTTTTGAGAGACAGAGAGAAGGGAGGTGCAGAGAGAGAGAGAGAGAGAGAGAGGGAGGGATAGAGGATCTGAAGCAGGCTCTCTGCTGTCAGCCCATGTGGGGCTTGAACTCACAAACTGAGAGATCATGACCTGAGCTGAAGTCAGATGCTTAAGAGACTGAGCCACTCAAGCACCTCCAGAATGTAAGTTAATTAGGGCTTTGCCCTTTTGTTACTATATCTCTAAATAATAGAAAAATCCTGCTACATCACAGGCACGCAATAAAAATTTAAATGATTGCATGACCTCATATACGTAGAGTATTTAGCTTCTTCTAAGAAAACTGGAATCAGTTAATATTCTCCTTTACTGCATTGCTACATCAATAGGAAACATAAGGTCATCTCTATAGAAAACAAAATATATTTCAGGTATTAAATATTCTCTTTAAAAAGTAAACTAAAATTTTTATAAGCAAAGCTACTACCAAGGAATATACTTTTGCAAACACAGGTGTAGATATGTTTGTCTTGGATCCATAAATATTCTTGAAGTGTGACACTGCTCCAATTCACAAGCTAGACAGATAGATAGACAAACAGATGGACTCAAACTTTTGGCATCTGGCCAAATTTCACTGGGTACAGAATTCTAGGTTGACAGGTTTTCCTTAACCCCCTTCCTTTACACTCCTTTAAAGATATTGTCCTACTGCCTTCCAGCCTACACTTTTCCAACAGGAAGGCTTCTATCATTGCCATCTTTGTTCTTTTGTGCACACCATGTCTTTTCCCTCCGTTTCTAGAATTTTCTCTATATGATTGATTGATTTTGATAAATTTGATCATGCTGTATTTGGATGTAGTTCTCGTCACATTTATTGTGCTTGGGGTTTGTTCAGCTTCTTGGATCTATGGGTTTTAGTTTGTAAAGTTTGAGACCATTGTATCTTTAAATATTATTTCTGTCCCCCCTCCCTCTACTCCCTTTCTGGGTATCCAATTACATGTATATTAAACTGCTGGAAGTTGTCCCATGACTACTAATGGTTTTTTCAGTTTTTTTCCCCCTCTGTGTGCTTTATTTTGGATCAGGCTGATACTATGTTTTCAAGTTAACCGATCTTTACTTCTGCAATGTCTAATCTGCCATTAATTCCATCCAATATATTTTGAACCTCAGACATTGTAGTTTTCATCTCCAGAAGTTTGATTTGGATCTTTTTATATTTATAATGTTTCCACTTAACATGTTCAATCTTTCCTCTAATTTTCCAAATATGTATAACACAGTTATACTAGTTATTTTAATATTTTTATCTATTCAATATTCTGTATCAGTTGTGAGTTGTTTTTTCTTGATCAATTTTTTGTCTATTATGAGTTGGTTGTATTTTCCTGTTTCTTTGTATGCCTCATAATTTTTGATTGGATGTTAGCTGTTGTAAAACTGACTGTGCTGGGTGTTGATATTAAATTTTTGTAATGTTTATTTATTGTTGAGAGAGAGAGACAGAGCATGAGCAGGGGAGGGGCAGAGAGAGACATACACACACACACAGAATCGGAAGCAGGCTTCAGGCTCTGAGCTGTCAGCATAGAGCCTGACACAGGACTCAAACTCACAAGCCGTGAGATCATAACCCGAGCCGAAGTTGGACGCTTAACCGACTGAGCCCCCCAGGCACCCTGGGTGTTGATATTTTTGAGCTTTGTTCTGGGATGCAGTTAGTTCATTGGAAGTAGTGTTTCTCTTGCAGGTCCTGCTTTTCAGCTTTCTTGGTTCGCGTCAGCCACCTGTTGTCAAGGCTGATTATTCCCCATTCCTGAGGCACGATTCTTCTGAGTATTGTACCTGCTGCCCCAGGAATTACAAACTTTTCCCACTCTGCTTGGTTGGTACAGGAAATGAAAATAAAAATTAGGCATATGTAATGTTCCAGAAGCCAAGAGAATAAAGTGTTTCAAGGGAGAAGAGGCCAACCAGGAAGACTATTGTGATATTACTGAGCAAGATGGAGAGTGTTCACTGTATTTGGTAGCCTCTGGTGACCCCAGCACACGTCATGTCAAGGATAAGGCATGGATCTGGACTACGATCAGTTGGGAGAGAATGTGGGAAAAGGAAGTAGACCTAGCAGCCATCTGTGACCCTTTCCAAAGTCTTGCTGTGATGGGGGTCAGAGAGATCGATCAATGTCCCCCTTTGTTGTGGGTGAGAATGAGGACCAATGTAGGATAAATAAAAGTAGATGGAGAAGATGACAGGTAATTGGGTCTCAAAGAACAATATGGAGCTTCCTAGGCAGAAAGGGCAGGAGAAGAGGGTGTTTCAGGGGGACAGGAGTATGGGGGTGTCTGTAGGGCAGGGGTAAAGCAGGACTGGGTGACTGGCCCATCTGCAGTACTGTGCACATGTCTGACAGCACAAGCTCTACCAGAGACCCCTCCATTTTTTCCTGCCATTTTCTCTAAGTAAAGACCCCATTGGACTCCTTGGGCCTCCCTTCTGAGCCTCTGTGCCCTACACATCTGCCCATCTCACACTTCTAAATGGTCCCCAACAGAGGACTGCCTGGTGTCCCGGAGCACATGGCCACCCCAGCTTCCCTGGCTCTGCTCCTGCCCAATGTGGAGTGCCCCCAGCTGGGAGGGTGTGGCAGAGTTCAGGCCCCTTGGAGTGACCTTGAGAGGAAGTCTTTGCACTTGCTGCTGTGCCTTTGCTCCCCTCCAGAGTCACTCCCCTCTCTTGCTCACCCCTGAGCTCTCAGGGCTGCCCCTCTCCCACTGCTGGGGTTTCCATGGGGACGTCTTTCCTGACCATCTTCCAGATCTGCTCCCTTCTCCTCTGGACTCTGCTGCTGCCATGCCTCTTTGACCACAAAACAGGAGGGCAGCCTTCTAATTTTACTTACCGTGGGATCCCGGCTTCTAGCCTAGCCCTTGGCTGACAATGGGCTCTCAGAACACCTGCCTACAATGCTTGCATGATTTGGAAGCAGAAACCAGCTCTCACTTTGCCTTTTTAGAGGTTCAGCACCAAATTATGGGGGCTGTGGGATCAAGGAGGGTGCCTGGGTGCTCATCCCATGCACAGGGAGGCAGAACAGAGGCTGTGCCCATGGTAGCGATACTGTGCAAGGATCCACAGGCACTCTTCACTTATTCTCAGGGGAAGCCACTCCTTTCCGCCCTGCCTGAGGACAGTGGGGGACCGACCAATTACAGAGGGGATGTCACCCATGCCTTTCAGGATGTGCATGCCATGATTTTGCTAGGGAAGGCAAACCACTGCCCGCTCCCATCTCATTCCATGCCTATTACTTCTGGGGCCTATAATTGCTCATTTCAAGCTGCCGGTCTGACACTAGACAAATACATCTCGGAGAATCCTAGAGAAGCCAGAGTGAGTAAAACTGATGGGGCACGTAGGCCATTGGAGTATTTCTCCAGAGGAGCATTTGTCTCAGGCAACACAGAGCCCTCATCCTGCAGACCAGTTGTGTTTAGGGAGCACTGTGCAACCCCTCCCATTAACGTCCCTCCAGGCTGCCCTGGAGGCACTTCCCAATGAGTCTGCTCAGGGAGCCAGCCCTAGTTTCTGGGTTTCCTTACTGGTCCCAGAAACCCGGATCTGCCTTCTCACCTGCACATCAGCGTTCACCACACCAAGGTGTCTAGATTAAAAGCAAAGACAGCGATCACCTGACTGGTTTGATCTCTCTCTCATGAAATGATGGATTGGCTGGAAGCATTCTTAGCTGAATTATCTCATTTTGGAGAGGGTCTTTCCAGCTGTCGTGGTGCCGCGGACCGGCAGACTGGTGCACGAGATGGGTTTATAATCCTGTTCCAGCCTTCATCCCTGTGACAAATGGGCTGTGTTAGCAGTCCACTGGGGAAAAAGGGTGATCATATTTCGTCATTTATAGGATACCTGGAGAAAATATGATTCACAGTGGTATGGAATCAAGGAGGATAAAAAAATCAATTTATTATTTCAGCTGTTCCTGAACATCACTTTTTAGCTGTCTTCAGGCCTGTGATATTCTGAGCAGCAGAAGATTGCTCAATAAAAAATCTTACGACATGCTTTTGCAAAGCGAGGGCTCTCCTCTCCCTCCCCCAGCAAATGATTAGGCTGAACAGCATCGGTGAGGTGGTGAGTGATGGTGTAAGAAGCATGCCTCTAAATCAGATCTGCCTTCCTGGACACATGCCAGCCTTGCATGTTTATAACCAATGTGTCCCACCCTCCGTAGCCGGCCTGATGCAGGCGGGGATATCTGATCCATCAGGACACTTGAGGTATAGGGACATCCAGCTTGGTCTGGCCACAAGGTCGGCCTTCAGAGGCTTCCTAACCAGACCATGACTGGGAGCTGAGATACGCACCTGCCTTGCCAGCAAGTTCGGATCCATCAGTTCTGGGGATTTGCAGAATTGTCCTGCCTCCGAGGACAGAGAGTTCCAAGCCCTGAGTCCAGGACCAGAGAGTCACCTGGGCCTCCTGTAGTGCAGACACCCGAGCCTTAGATGAGGACGGATTCCAGCCACTCCCCCCAGTCTGGAATTCATGCCGGTGTCACTTTGAATTCATGCCCCAGCTTGTATCCCTAAGGATCTGCTTGCTCTCTGGCACAGACTTCCTTTGTGTCTTACAGTCAAGCGAGCACTTTGCAACTGTAGCTACTTCCCTCTACCTGCAAATGAGTTACAGCCTCTACCCCGGAGCCGCTGAGGACGGCAGGCGCTTGGATCCAGGTCAGAGAACACCTGAAAAGGACGTTTATAGGAGGCAGTTGAGGGCACCCTACGCAAGAGTCTTCTGTGGGCACAGAGCCAAGGCCGAGGTGTCCCAGAACTGCCACTTGCTCCCTCGGCCACGTCACTCTCTCTTCCCTGCCCTGCTAACTCCATGTTCCTTGGACACCTGCGCCACCCACACACTGCCCGTTCTCCCTCCTCGTTTCCTTCCCTGCCTCTCCAGCTCTCCAGACTCATTTCCAACGTGAGAACACTGATAAGCGTCCTGGTAAAAGCGACTTGTACAATCTAGGAGTTATCAGTGCTGCTCCCGGGGCTTTTCAGAGGCAACAGTTATGTAATCAGAGGACGGGCTCAGAAGAACCTTCCCGGGGCCGGGCTGGGGTGGGGCTGCAGCGGGAGCAAGCTGGGGGGATGCAGGGGCCTGAGCATGGGACGGGGACATATTTAGGCCACGCGGGAGTGCCCGCAGCTCTGGCTTCTGTACGTTTTGTCCATCTATCCTTCCAGCCTTTCTTGCTTCTGCTCAGAAGCACTCAGGTTGCTATGGAAATGAGAGGATCTTATGGGCTCACTTAAGGTTACCCCCAAAGGGGGATCGATCTCCATCCAGGGCTGAAGGCGGAGCCCAGCATTTGTGGTAGGAAACGCAAGGACACCACCTCCACTCTTCTGCTTCACCTTGTGCGGCAGGGACACTGGCCACCGCGTGGCCCCGAGCTCAGACACCGCATCACACTTCCCCTAACTCGTAGGCAGCCTTTCAAATTGAGGCCCACCCACACGGTCGCGGCTGTAGAGAAGCGTCCACTCTGACTTGCCTCTCAAGGTCCTCCGCCCTCCTGGTGCCCGGCATGGAGGGGCTGCCCCAGTTTGCCAGGTGGTCTCACTTCCCTGGCCTCGTTTCCCCACCCGTGGGCACCTCTGATCCCCCGCCGGGGATGAAGCATCAGACTCACCACCATGGCCTCAAACTCCGCCTGCCCTGTGGGCCCTGCTCTTCAGGCCCTCTAGTCCCCCGGCCTTGGCTCTCTTGGGTGGCCCGGCCCCCAGCCCCTTGCGTCCCTGCTCTGACGCCCCAGGCTGGCTGAGCCACCCCACGAGAAAGTCTTATTCAGGGAAGCTTCCGAAGGCTGGTGTGGAGCTGACTCAGCTTCTAAGACACCGAAGAACCGAAGCCAGGACTGCCTGATGCACCTGCCAGCCCTCCAGGGTGTGATGAGTCGGTCAGAGTTCTGTCTCTCAAACGGGCTCTTGCGGGGGCAGAGACCCACATCCTTCTCTGGACACCCCCACGGGTACTTGAGTGTCCCTGCTTCCCCAGGGCTTGGGGCTCTTACCGACCCAGCATCTGTGTCTTCAGGTCCCTTCCTGCAGTGTCCTGTGCATCCTGGGTATATTGGACTCTCAGGTTCCCGGGCCTGTGGAACACTGGCTGGCGGTCAGACACTGCGCGGGGCCCCTTGCTTGCTCCGGGCAGAGAGTGCTGCCCCCTCCCTGGTAACCCCCCTTCCCCCGCCCCAGCTCCCTCACCAGCAAGGACCTGCCGCCTTCAAGATCCAGGCCACACCCCCACCTGCACTGACGCTTCTCCCCCAGGAGATGCCGTCCTGTTATCCTTCCCAAGGGTTTCCTTTCCTGGGACCTTTACAGTGACACTGAATAGCCACACACAGCCCACTTCTGTGGCCTAGGACCCCCAAGGGAGGGGAGCGGGGAGTTCTCGGGACATAGGCCCGCCTCACCCACGTGGGTGGGAGGGGCCTGAGCTCCGGAAGGGGGACCCCACACCTCCTAGGGCTGCCTGGGACTCTTCCCAGAAAGATGCAGACCCATTACCGGCAGCCTTTCCTGCTGATGTGCACAGCAAACCGCAGTACTATATAGCGATGGCCGTGTGTGTGTGCGCGTGTTTGCACGCCACATATAGGGATGGCCGTGTGTGCGTGCGCGTGTTTGCATGCCTGCACACGCACATGCATGTGTGGAGAGAAGGAGGAGCGTGTGCCCCAGAATACGGAGGCTTTGGGGAAGGCCTTTTCATACTCTGTAGTCCTTTTCCTGTATTTCTCCAACGCCTGAGGTCTACATAAGATGCACGGACTAGATTTGAAGTCAGGAGGAAACCCCCAGGATGGCCCAGACACGAGAGGAGCGGAGCCGGAGGGGCCTGTGTGGAGCAGAGACGCTCCCTGCTGCCCTCCCCTCTGCGCATGCGCTGTTAGTGCAGTCCCATCCGTTCACAAGGCACGTGTCACGGAAACGACGCTGGCTCGCTGTCGATGCTGAGCCCGTCTGTGCCCCTGGGACGTTTCAGGCGCCGAAGGCACACAGGCGGTGCCTGGGTCCCTAGAAGGCTGCTAACGTGGGAAAGGGGGTTGCACGCCCCGCCTGATCCAAGGACAAGGGTTCTGGACGCTTCCCCGACGGCCTGAGGGGTGTGTCTGAGCAAGATAAGGGGAGCGTGTCCAGCGCCCCGGGAGCCTGCTGCGTAACTGGCCTGGCAGAGCAGACACGCGGAGAGAGGCCCTCGTGGACGCTCGCCACACAGCCCTGCTGACGCTGCCCCTTCTCAGCCGCCCTGCTGAGAAATTCTGCAAATTTCTGCTTCTCCTTCCTCCCTTGAAGGCCAGAGAGTACAGCCAGTGTTCAGGCTACCTGGGGGCAGTTTTGTGAAATCATTAGCTGCATCTGAAGCCAAACAAGTGATACTGAAACCAGCCGCTAGCCCCCGCGTTCACGCAGAGAGCCAACCGATGGAGTGCTGAGCGGACAAGCGTGGACAGGCTGGTGGACGCAGGGGTCAGCAGTCAAGGTCAGGAGCCAAGGAGTGGCCGGATTCCACAGCCGACGCTGGGATCTTCGAATCAGCCGCCCTGGCCCAGCGGAGAAGTGGGAACTCGGCGCCCTGGTCAGGACCGTGCTCTTGGGGCCCTGGTACTGCTCCGTGTGTCAGCAGCCTCCTTGTTCCAGAACTCCCCCCCTCACCGTCTGGGCTCCGGACCAGCCAAACCCAGAGCAAGCTGTTTACCAGGCAGACTAGCTGGTAAGCAGCCTCCCCCTGGCTCACTTAGTGATTTGGAGAGACATTTGCGTGAGGTTGTGCACTTGGTGGAGACTCAAGCCGCCACCTCGCCAGCACATGTGATTATGTGCATGATTATCTGCACGATCTCCAGAGCTGATGCTGGGCCCCAAGGGGAGCTGGGCACAGCTCAGAGGGGCCCGCTGGCCCATCGGCGGTGGCTCCGGAGCCACCCCTGTTCTCAGAGTGGCTCCCTGCTCCCCTCCCCCCTCTCCACTTCTCCCTCTCCCCCCCCCCCCCCCCACCTCCCAGAACAGAATATACCAAAAAGAATCCTGGCCCGTCAAACGCTGGGGAATGCCTTTTAAAATGGCAAGCTGTTTATCCAAAGACCCGATTCCCAGATTCTCTCAGCTTTAATTAAAAACATTTGTAAACAAGCTGATGATTGTCACACACGTCCCATCCATGAAACAGTAAGAACAAGAACACCCCGCTCAACATATAATTGGGAAATGGTTTTCTTTTGAACTTTCCAGATGGGATTGGGATATGCGGTTTAATAGGAGATTATGGGCTGCATTACCCATTGAATACATAAATATTTGCCTTCTGTATTCAGAAGGCGCTGTGGGGAGTCATTTTTCAATGCTGTGTCCTACAGCATCTCGTCAGGATCCAGTGCCAACAGATATATAAGCCAATTGATTCTGGACACATTTAAAAAACAAATACCAGCTGACCACCTGTTTCCTGGTGACAGCTTTATGCCATTTCACTGGTTTATAAACAGGCCAGCAAAGCGTCTCCAAGATTCTGCACAGCACAGAGTAAGGCCAGCTCATTATCCTTCTGGTCCAGCCTGGTCCCCAGACAAGCTGCTCACCCAGAGCTGTCAACATTAAGCAGTAGTGAGCTTGAAAAGCTTCGCCAATTTGGGAGAAACTTCCAGAATCATTTCCTTTTGGTGAACAGAAAGAAATTTGCAAGAGAGGAAATCAAACTCAAAAGCTTTTTAAGGAGAAAAAAACAACCCAATACTCTGTGAGCCATCCGTGGTGGAACTCACGGAGACGTCAAAGTTCACACCTTCAGAAACAGCACTTGATTCAGGTGGTGCAGCTTGTGACGTTTCACAAAGCAGATCTTTCTATTCAAGGTTTACCCAGAGGGTAAAGATTGCTGTCGTCTCGATACAGATGGATACGTGGAACACCGACGGCAGTTGCCACTAAGTCAATTACAGCTGCAGAAAGACGGAGGGTGAGTTCTGGGGCCGATCAGAGGGGCCCAGAAGGGCTCGTCCAACTTGGCCAGAAAAGGTCCGCCCTTGCATAAAGGAATGCTTCTCTTGATATAAACAGAAAAGAACTGAAATCCTAGGATTGTCTAGTACTTGACGGGGAGACCTCAGCAGAGCCATAAAAACTTAAATTACAGATATGTTGGGGTGCCCGGTGGCTCAGTCGGTTGAGCGTCCGACTTCGGCTCAGGTCATGATCTCACAGTTCGTGGGTTCGAGCCCCGTGTGGGGCTCCGTGCTGGCAGCTCGGAGCCTGGAGCCTCCCTCAGACTCTGTGTCTCCCTCTCTCTCTGCCCCTCCCACACTCGCACTCTATCTCTCTAAAAAATAAATAAACATTAAAAAAATAAATAAAATAGAATTGCAGATACGTTAGATACTTCTCTTCTGCGTGCACCTGCTGCGAGTAGAAATGAACACATCCCTGGAGGGCCAGATCCCGTGTGGGACCCATCAAAGCGTGAGTTAGAATTGGGACATGTTCTTATCGTATGTTTAGATGAAATGCTGTACGACTGTATGCTTTTTACATGTACTCGTACATGTCTGTTAGCCCACGCATCTATACACAACTATGTGTACGCACAGCTGTCTATCTATTAATGGACATTAATGTGTGTTTCGGTGCACGGACAGGGAGGGCATCATGGGAAATATCACACATGTACGTGGCTCTTCTGGAAGTACAGCTGGAGAGACCACAGCACCAACCAGTGTGTGTCCTTCACCTTACAGGGACCCACTTCCAATCCTTTGAGGGCGAGCAACCTGGGCAGGGCATCCCGGGGAGCACTGTGTCCGCAGGCAGGGAGAGGCGGGGCTCCCTCGAGACGCCACCCCTCGGCGACCTAGCGGACTGGTGGCCCTGGATGGAGGGACCAACAGACGGCCTGTGTGATCCCTTCCTCTGCTCTTAAATCCTTTCTTTCTGAGGAAACCGATGGCATCTGGGGTGGAGGGTGCAGGAGGAATTTGGAGTGTATTTTGTGCTTAAAACAAGATGCCTGAGAAATTTTATATTTAGTATTTTCACCGGCCAAGAAAAAGGCAAATAACACCTCCCCCGCCCACCCCCCAAGCTCCGTGACGCTGTTCCACAGTAGCATAGCTGATGGTTTAAAAAATGATGTTCGTTCAGATGACCCGAGCCAACAGTTTTATTATTTCGTCAATTCTATTCCTGGATTTAATGGCCTTGTAAATAGGGGGCGTTCAAGTTCAGCTGCTCACCAAATTATTCTACGCTATAAAGGGGATTCTTTCCCTTTACCTATGACTGTCTACAAAAGGCTCAAAAGGGAGAGTGGCCCAAATTTTACACCATTCCGGGAAGCGTTTCTTCATTCCAATTCCGGTTGGCTTGGGAAAGTACATCTTATTCTTTGTAAATGCCGATTAACACCCTCTCACTTAAAACTTCGGCCTTGCTCTCACTCGGAAGTTAACCTGATATTTCACACCAGCTTGACCAGTCTTGTCAAAACCCCCTGGCCGATTCATCTCTGTGGGACAGGTTTCCAAGAGCCGGCATTTGCTGCTGCGTCTGTGACGTGTGGTGAGTGGCACTGTCGCCTAAGGCCATCTGAAGATCTCACGGCATTTCCGTGTCACCCCACATCCGTGAGCCGTCACAAGGGGCCTCTGCTCTGCGCTGTTTCCGCCTAAAGACTCGGCTGACGAAGGTCCTACCTTCCTGTTTCCCAGTTGTTCACGCGGGTGAAGGAAAACATGGCAAATTGGCCCCTGGCTCTTACCACTTCTGCTCAGGGGTGACGGGTGTCACTTCTGCTCACACCTCATTGGTTAAAGCTCGAGGTCATGCTTTGTGTCTTCAAGGCCAGGAGGCTGGAGGGTGGAGAACTGGAGGTATTTGCTGAAGGGCAGGTACCGTTGGAGATGGAAACAGACATGTGGATGTGTCTAACCCAGGTACCCCCCCACCCCCGAAGATGGAACCTGAACAGTGAGTCTACCCCGTTCTGGAAGCAAGGCCTTCTGGAACTTTCTCTGTCACTGCTGGAAATGGACTGGGTGGGAGGAAGGCCAGAGCAGGTCACAGCCCCCCACCCCAGACATCCTTCTCCCCTGGGAGTCAACGGCAATGCCCTGCTCACAGCTGCCCGTTTCCCCCACAGCCCTGCTGTGGGTGCTCTGGGAGGGGCCCAGGACGGCAGGCTGCGTCTCCGACCCCAGGGTTCCTGGCGGGGCCCCTGGTCTCAGCCAACGTGGACGCTGTGTATGGGTCCACACGGGCCGTGTTGGCACCCACCTGCCGCTAGTGCCCCTGGGTGGATTCTTCTTCCTGAGTCTCAGAGTGACATGGCACACACATCACCCATCCGTTGCCCTAAGGCTCGGCCTTCTATTTCTGGAGGAGGAGCACCGTGTGCTTCATCGACACTTTCTGCTTGTTTGATTTTAGAAGCACATTCCCCAACGTTTGTCCTGATGGGGCCTACCTGGGTCACTGAAGAAAGACTGTTTCAGAGACCCCTTCCCCTGAACTCAAGGAAAAGAATGGTCTGGACAGTCGCAGAACCAGGCCTGGCGCCCCGGGCCGGGAAGCCAGGGTGGCCGTGGCCCAGACGCTGCCTGCACCTCCTCCCACCCCAGTCTCGGGCAGGGAGGGTGGGGGAGGGGGGCTCAGCAACAGGTGTTTGCAGGAGTCTCGTCCAGGGTCCTCTCGGCCTGCGTCCTGCCCCTCCAGCAGGGCGGCCAGCCTCAACACCTGGGTCGGGGGCAATGACAGGGAAGGACACGGTGGACAGGCCCGTTCCCTTGTCTTCAGTTTGCTCGAGGCTGTGGGCGTCCGCATGACGAGGGAGCCAGCAGACGGTGGAACGCGGAGGGTGAGCGGAGTAATTACAGCTGATGACTGCCCCGTGCCCGCCGCCACGGCTGAAGCCCCCTGTCCGCAGGACGGCGAGTCACCTGTGCGGGTGTCCCCGGCGCTGTCACAACAAAGTGCCACATGCTGGGGGGCTTGGGCACAGACATCCGCTTCTCAGGGCTGGAGGGCACAAGCCTGAACCCACAGTGTCAACAGAACTGCTTCCTTCTGGAGGCTCTGACAGCGACCCTGTTCCGTGTCTGTCCCCAGCTGCCGGCGGCTCCAGAAGTCCCTGGTGTCCCCTGGGCTGTGGACACATCCCTGTGGTCACTGCCTCTGTCTTCACCTGGCCTCGCCACCCCACCTCCCTATCTCGGTTTCCCTCTCCTTTCTCTTATGGGGACGTCTGTCTACGGGGTAGGGGGCCGTCCCACACCCGAGCTGATCTCATCTCTAGACCCTCAGTTTCCTCTGCAAAGACCCTATTTCCACATAAAGCCACGCTCGGGGGCTTGGGGGTCATGAGGCAGACGCGTCTTCTGGGGGCACCGTTCAGCCCAGCCCGGCACCCGTGCCCTCTGGTACTAAACGTAGCTGGGACGTGTGACAGTGGACCCTGCTTGTGGCCTGGAGCCCACGCGGACAGCAGGTGGGACTGAACTCGCAGAACCTAGACCCTCGTTAGAGACAGGAGTTTACCCCCCAAGGCTGGAGGGAGCCCCGGCCCGCCGAGGGGCCGCCGTGGGTGCAGGTCAGGCTGCGGGAAGGGAGGGTGCTGCTCTGAGAGCCCAGGGCGGCGCGGGCAGTGTGGAGGGCCGGCCTCCGGAGGGTGCCCTGTGTGGATGCTGCCTGCTGCAGAAACACTTTCCTAAAGTCGATCCCTCAGCACCCCGCCCAGCTGTAGAACCCCGTCAGCATTGTTCCCATGGAGGAATGAATCCGGTCAATAACTTACACCCCTAGGATTTGAGTATTCCCCTCAACATCCCGTTCGGTAAATTTTTCAATGAGAACAAAACCCCCCAAATGAGACAGTTTCCCTATTCTAATCACAAACGCACGTTCCTCTGGGCCCCCTGGTACAACAATGCGGAACACGTTATCATCCCGAAAAATCAGACGGCGAAGTCCCGGTTCTAAAGCTCAGAATTAAGCACCTAGAAAGGAAAATAACCTAGGATATTAGAAGTCGAGGGTCGTTTCCAGTGAGGAATCTTCCACAGCCCTGGCCAAGCGGCGTTGCGAGTCGGGGACATTGGCGGCCTCGGCCCCACGTGGCCAGACCCACGTCAGCCTTGCCTCCGCCCGTGAGACTCCAGAAGCAGGTGCTCAGAAACTGCAGAGAGGTTAAGGTGCCCGTGGAAAGTATGTGTGTAATGAGGTGCCGGAGAAGAAACAGGATAAACACCGATGGAGAACCTACTGGGTGTCAGTCATCATAACAGATGCCCTTCTAGAGTTTCAATCCCTAAAATCGCTTGCCCGCAGCACGTGGTGATTGGTCTGTTTCTCTCCTGAGCTCTGTTGGTTCTTGCCGCGTGCATTTCGGAGCTCTGTCGTGAGGCGCACACCTTCCTAAGTGTTAAGTCTTCCTGATGTATTCGTCTTTTTATCATAAGATGTTATGTGGCCTTCGGTTGTTTTTGTTCTAAGATCTAGTTTGCGTGATGCTAATAATGCCTCGCCTGCTCTCCCAGGCTTAGTGTCTGCTTTATATATAATTTATGACTGATACATATATAATTTATATGTATCAATTATATATACACACATACATATATTTACTTTTTATTATGGTAAAATATATACAATAAAAATTTTTCCATTTTAACCGTGTTCAAGCATACAACTCTGCACTGTCAATTACACTTTAAATCTCTTACAGTTCACCGCTATTTCCAAAATTTTTCATCACCCCCAACAAAAGCTCGGTACCCAGGAAGCAATAACTCACCTCGCCCTGGCCGCCGGTAACGTCTAATCTACTCTCTGACCTTAGGTATGTGTATTCACGTAAGTGAAATACTGTGTATCTACCCAAAAGAATTGAAAACGGAATCGGACAGATACTCGTACATCAGGTTCATAGAGTTCACGGCAGCTTTCTTCACAACAGCCAAAAGGTGGAAATAGCCCCGGTGTGCCCAACAGGGGCACGGTTAAACAAAGTGTGGTCTCTCCGCACAGCGCAATGTGATTCAGTTACAGGAAGGAAGCCTTCATTTGCTTTTATCCTAATGTTGCCTTTGCTTTTAAAATGTGCTTTTTGCCCAGAGCATCTGGTTGGGTCTTGCTTTTATTTTTTTAATTTTTTTTAAATGTTTATTTATTTCTGAGAAAGAGAGACACAGAGCATGAGTGGGGGAGGGGCAGAGAGAGGCGGAGACACAGAATCGGAAGCAGGCTCCAGGCTCCGAGCTGTCGGCACAGAGCCCGACGCGGGGCTTGAACTCACAGACGGCGAGATCATGACCTGAGCCGAAGCCGGACTCTCAACCGACTGAGCCACCCAGATGCCCCGGGTCTTGCTTTTAAAGCTCAGCCTGCCAATCTGCCTTTGGTGAAGTGTTTATTTACACTTTGATGCCATGACTGAGACGTTAGATTGAGGTGCACCGGCTTGCCCCATGTTTGCTCATTTTCTCATCTATTTTCGTTCCTCTACTTTCTTTTTCCTGCCTGCTTTTGGATTCATGGAGTCTATTTTAGTATTTCATTTCGATTTCTCTGGTGATCTGGTGGTGAGATCACTAGGGGGCCCTACCATTCGGTGGCTGCAGTTCAGACTACAGGAAGTCTTGAATTGTCACGGTAGTTAAAATGTCCTGCTTCGCAGCCTGCAGAAACCTGGGGACAGGGTAGGCCCGCCTCCCTGCTGCTCTCCTTCCTGTTCTTTCAGGTGCATGACCCCCCCCCCCCCCGACCCCGCAGGCACCTGTTCCTGTTTTGTTTGCACTGAGTCACGTTGAGCAGAATCCCGGTATCTGGGCTCTCTCTCTGTCATGGATGGTTTTCTTTCATTCTCCTTCATCCTAAGGACTTTTCTGGCAGTCTGCTTCTGACACATGCTCTTGATTTTGACTTACCTAAAATGTCTTCATGTTACCGGTGCGTTTGAAGGGTCATTTCACTCGGTGTGGAATTCTGGTTTGGCTCATCTTTCAGCACGCAACTGTCCATCTCGCCTTCGTTATTTCTGGCGGGAAGTCCACTCCCGTTTGTATAATTGTTCCCCTTACGTCCGACATGCTGTGTATCTTTGGATGCTTTTATGATTTTCCCCTTATCTTTGGACGTGCCTGGGGACAGTTATTGATTGAATGATTGTACTGACCCTACTTAGCATTTCTTGACCCTCATGGATGTATACATCAATGGTTTTCATTAACTTTTGGGAACATTTTGGCTACTATTTCTTCAAATATTTTTCTGCTCCATTCTCTTTCTTCTTTTTTTTAAAAAAACTTCAGTAATATATGTGTTAGTAGGCTTGATATTCTCATACGTGCCTTTGAGATTGATATCCCATACGTATATACACGTATATGTATATATATTTATTATATGGATGTATAATATTTATTTATTTATTTAGAGAGAGAGAGAGAGAGAGAAAGCATGAGTTGGGGAGGAGCAGAGACACGGGGAGAGAGAGAGAATCCCAAGCAAGCTCCACACTGTCAGTGCAGAGCCTGGTGCAGGGCTAGAACCCACACACTGTGAGATCGTGACCTGAGCTACAGTAGGACGCTTAGCTGACTGAGCCACACAGGCACCCCAAGGTTCTGTTTTAGATTTGCAATCCCTTTCTTCAGACTGGGTTATTTTTGCCAATCTAACTTTAAGTTCAGTCTTTTTCCTCTCCAATTTTATGCCTTCCTAGTAAGTTTTTCACTTAATTTCTGTACTTCTTCGGCTCTTGATTTTTCACTTTTAAAAATAGTGTCTATACCTCCTGGGGTTCTCTGTTTATACATTGTGTATATATTTTCCTTCAAGTCTTTGAACATGCCAGCGTTTTCAAAATTATTGTTTCCTAATTGCAACATGGGGGCATATCCATGTCAATTTCTTTCTTTTTTTTTTTTTTAAGTTTATTTATTTTGAGAGGGAGAGAGGCAGCGTGTGAGCACAAGCAGAAAAGGGGCAGAGACAGAGGTAAAGAGAGAATCCCAAGCTGGCCCTGCACTGTCAGCCCAGAGCCTGATGTGGGGCTCAAATTCAGAACTATGAGATCATAACCTGAGCCCAAATCAAGAGTCAGACAGTTAAGAGACCGAGCTACCCAGGCATCCCTCCATGCCAATCTCTACAGGCTCTTTTCTTTCTTGAGATCGAGTCACATTTTTGTGTGGCTATTATTGTGGTTAGATGCTGGGCATCAGTTATGTTGTAGAGACTCGGACCTTTCTGATGTTCCCTGAAGGGTGATTTTGTTTTAGTCGACAATTAACTCACTTGGAATCAACCTACAATCTCTGTTTCCTCTGTGGTGGGAAGCAGCATAAATCTCAACTCAGTTATCCCGATTCTTAATCCTTCTTTTCTGCCAGTCCCTTCCCTCCACGTGTGTGTTTAGTTTGCTGGTGAGCCAGGGGTTTCCTAGATCTTATCCACAGGTTGGGGGGTGTGTTTCACATTTTCTAGTGACTCCTTCCCTGACTGTATCTCCACACGGATTTTATGGCTGCTGTGTGAGCTCACATTCTTTCACAGTCACTGTCTCACTGGCATAAGTGTTCCTTCTGCCCACACCCCCGACCCCCGGCTGCCACTAACTATAGCCTTTCCTCAGCCCACAACCTGCTTGTGCCTCACAGCCCTCACCCACTGTGGTTCAGTGCTCCAGTCATAGACTCCCCTCCCGGTGCTGCTTTGTTGGGGTCTTTCTCCATTGCTGCAAAGAGTAAGATTCCTTAAAAGGTATTTTTAATCCAAATGTTGTGATTATTATCTGCGAGCTAGCTAGTTTGGCTAATCTAATATTTCATTAACCTCTGGTAGATTTTTGCTAAAGACCTGATCAAGTAAGCAGATTCTGGATTCTTTAGAAAGAAGGTTTAAAACACTATATTTTGGGTTTAGGAAAAAGCTGGAAGCTCAGCGTAGTGGCGATGATAGACTTAATCACTTACCTTCACTTGTCGGCTTAAAAAATCATTCTGTGACTGAATTATGAGCTAATAAAATCAGAGCATAATTATTCTACCCACAAAATGTTGTTAAGGTTTTTGTATGGTTCCCTGGGGTTTCAATCAAACTGTGTCAGAAACCATTCTATCCATTATTTTGGTGCTTGGACTCCTTGATAGATAGATGTTACCTTGTGAGCTAGTCAATTGCTCTTTGGGGTCCGGATTCTGCCTTCATGAATCACAGGGTGACCCCAAACCATGTGTGCCTGGGAGCTCCTTCCCAGAACAGCAGAGGGTTCTGAGCAATGAGCACCCTCTGTTTATGGGACGCCTGGGGGACCCACCGCACCCCAGGGCAGGAGGGGCTGACATCCGACGTTAGCCCGGTGAGAATATGAGTTGTGTATCCAGCTGAGGGGGTGGGACTTTGTCCTGCTGGCTGGGACACCTCCACCAGTTGGTGACAAGGAGCAGTTGGTGGATGGAGACATTCGTATTTTTGCTAACTTACTTTCCATGTTGGTCCTTCCAAAGATGGAAAAGACGCTGCCGTATCTGGTGAGCAGAGTGATGTGAAAGGACCATCCAGTGATAAAGGAGCAAACATGGAGACAGGCTCTGGGAAGTGGCTAGGGCATGTGGGATCCAGAGCTTGGCTGGAGTGTGGACCCCTGCGTGGGACGAGGGCGTGGCTCCATTTCCAGGGAGGCGGGAGGTGGAAGGAGGACGCAGAGCAAGATGCTAACAGGTGGGAAGTGGGTTCCTGCTTCGTGTGTGATCGGAAGCACCTGCTCTTCCCCGTGGGTCATGGGGCAGGTGGAGGAGATCCCTCCCCCGTGTTGTTGCTCAGAGGTTAGGACAGGACCTCGAGAAAGGGCCAGAGTGAGTCCCCGTTTGGGATCCGGGGGCATAGGGCTGCAGTGTGGTGCCCTCCCGGGTGGTTCGGGTGAAAGGTCAACGGACCTAAAAGGAAGAGCGAGTCAACCAGACCCTCCTGGAACCAGGCTTCTCTTATATTCATGGAGGAATAGCATCTGCCCTGTTCGGGCCGGGATGGCCAAGGTGGACGGTGGCGGTGGGCACCTGTCCCTGACCGCTGGAGGGGGGACTCAGACCCTGCTTGGTTTGGACGAGGCTCCTCATGGCCCCTCGGACCTGGCCCGGGCTCTCAGGCCAGGAGAACCGAGCTGGGATGGTGGATGCCCCATGACTCTGCTGACCCTCGTCTCATGCCCGGCTGGGATTCCCTGTCCCCCCCACCGTGGGCACCCAGTGGGCACCCCCTCCAAGCAAGGCTACACAAGGCGCTGGGGACTTTTTCTCAGATGGATCTGTCATCATGACTCACTTGTAGGCCATCCCAGGCTCGTTCTCTGCTGTGTGTGACAGGCCAGACTCTGTCCGGCTGTCCGTGTGGGAGCCAGTCACCAGCCTCGCTGCGTCAGTCCCCCTCTCCCCTCAGATGAGAGCCTCCCGGGCTGCCAAATCCAATTCCTTCTGACCGTTCAACTGTCGGGACCAGAATCTCAACATCTCTGTTCAAACCCGGCGAGCTTAATCTTTCTCTCCCTCGTTGCTTAAACATCCCCTTTCTCAAAGGCAGGCTTCATTTGCTCCCCTTTCTCAAAACAATGTTCCAAGTCATTTCCCAAATTGTTTAAAGAAACCTGTCATTATCATAGGGACACAAATAAACATCGTCTCTCTTTTTTCCTCTTCTGGAGGGAAGAAGTCTTAGAAGAGGCACGATTTGTTTTCAAGGAGACCAAGGAAGACATTGTGGAAAAGGGGCAGGGTTTGGGGCCAGGCAGGAAGTGGGGTGATGCCCGGGGGAGGGGGGTGCCGGGCCGGTTCCAGAGGAGATGTCCCCTGTGCGACGCAGACCGGCCTGCAGGTGGGGACTGCAGGTGCCCAGGGGTCTGTGAATGGACACATGCTGGCCAAGGGTGGGCTGGGGTTTCCGAATGACGGCCATCGCCTCTCTCAGTGCTCGGAATTCACCCTTGGTCTGGGCGTGGTTGGGTGGGGTCTTTCCTTTGAAGCGTGGCCGGGACAGGACTCCCTCTTTCCGCTTTAGTCCCCTCTCCATGCCTTCTCACTGCCCGTTGGAGCAGGGCAAGTCCAGCCGTGGGCCCTGGGTCTTGGCTCCGGGTGTGGGTCTTGCTCTCCCTCCTCATGGTGGCACCTCACCCTCTGTTCCAAGGCTCTGGATCCTGCCAGCCTCTGGGTCTCCAGACCCCTCTGCCTTTCCCCTTGTCAGACACAGTCCCCCTGGGTCCAAGACTTGTGTTTTCACTTCCCGCAGGCGCACCTAGGAGCTCAGACTCATATTGCACCAGTGCCCCTGCCTGGCGGGACCCCTGCTCTGTAGTTCAGAGCCACGGTCACACGCGAGGGCAGGCTGCCCTGGGCCCCGCTGTGGAAGGTGAGACGCAGGGCAGAACTGGGCGTCTGCTAAGGTGCAGCCCACCCCTCCTGGGCACAGTGCATGCCTCCGACTGTCCTGTAACTCGGTGACTAACACCCTCCGGCCCCAGACCCCTTGCCCCGTGGGAGAAGCCGTGTGTTATGTGACTTTGTACCTCTTTAAATTGTAGCACAGGGGCGCCCGGGTGGTGCAGTCGGTTGAACGTCCGACTTCGGCTCAGGTCGTGATCTCACGGTTTGTGGGTTCGAGCCCATGTCGGGGTCTGTGCTGACAGCTGGGAGCCTGGAGCCTGCTTCGGATTCTGTGTCTCCCCTCTCTCTGCCCCCCCTCCACCTGCTCATGCTCTGTCTCTCAATAATAAATAAACGTGAAAAAATGCTTTTAAAGAAATAAAATACAATAAAATAATAAAATAAAATAAAATAAATTGTAGCACATCATTCATAGGTCAGTGATAATCAGAATGTTTTCCTAACTAAGCTTTGACAAGTGTCTGGGCCAGTTCAGATGCCCAGGAAATCAAGCGCTCTGGCCCCTAGTGACATAATCATCTATGCCTCGTTTTAAAAAACAGAGCTGTGGCTGCTTTTAAATTGTACGTGAGCATCAATTCTGACTGAGTAAGAAAAACGCTAACAGCTGTGACGGCCCTGTTGGAAGGCAGCTTCATGAACTGGGGACTGACAGGTCCTTTCCACCTTTCCCTGCCTCTCTCGGCCTCGTGATCCCCAAATCTGAGGGCTAAGCCAGGGAGACACTTGGGTGGGGGAGGGGGGAGTTCCATGTCTAGTGGGAGCATCTCCTGAGTTTTTCTTTCCCCCTCACGCCCTGTTGACTTGGTAGGAGGTTACAGCCCCCAGAAAACAGGGGCATCGCACCCGGAGATAACGCCCCCACGGAGACAGGACAATGTGCGGTGCCGTGCTGGACGGCCTCACAACTGGCTTCCGTCGGGCTGGGTAGTCAGAGAGCGGGAGGCAGAGTGGAGGGACGTGGATTTTGCCCGGGAAGGCACGCCGGCCGGCGAGTAACTGCAGAAATGAGGGTTGCGTAGAAGCTGTGCCCGCCTCTTGCCACCCAGGGGCAACCTGCAGACCAGGTTTAATCCGTGAGCAGATGGGCGAGAACAAAGGTGGGTGGCATCCTTCTTCCTCTCTGTCCGCCAGACTGCACCCGTGGGCCCCGAGGGACCGCGTCTGACACAGGCAGGAAACAGAAGCAGCAAGGGGTGTACGAGCACTGGTCCCCCAGGCAGGACTCCACAAAGTGACCACACCGGGGCCCTCCAGGGTTTCTGATGCTGGCTCAGGGTACAGTCTGCGGGACGTGGTCACGTTTAAGGCTCGCGGGGGACGCGACCTGTTGTGGCCCCTTCCTTGACTCCAGCTGCCGAGCTTCTACACCATTGATCCCCGGAGCCCTGTGCGCCATCAAAAGGAACCCTTAATCCTGTTGTCCCTGTGCCTTCTGGGGCACACCTGTCTCCTCTACTTTGTGCAGAGCGGCACAAAACTCATGTATCCTAACTCGTTGTAACATGGTGTCCTCCCCTATAAACCATGCTTCCCTCCCTTGGAATTACGGAGGCTAGAAGGGCTTTGATGGCGTTGATCGAGGCTTTGAAGCCTCTGGTTTCTGGCTGCCTACAGTGAGTCCTCTGCTTGAATCTTCACGTCCTTCCCGGGGCTGCTGCCCCAGAGGCTCAGAGCCGGCTGGAGGTGCGTGTGTGGGCGGATGTGGGGGAGGGGGGCCCTGACACCCCTCCCCAGCACTGCCCTTCTCGGCACAATGTGGCCCCAAGCGCCCCTGCACACAGAGCGTGCCCGCGGGATCCGCAGGGCACTGCACTGGGGGGAGAGGGCTCTGGCCTGGACAGTCCTGGGGTGAACCCCACGCCCGGCGAGAAGCTTTCCTCGGTGTTCAGACTATAAAGCCGTGTCCTCGCTGGCTCTGCGCGAGAAAGAAAAGAGAAATACAAGCGGTCTTGTCTTCCCTTATTGGACACAAGATAGACACCAGCAGGGAGTGAATTCTGGAGAAGCATTTGGTGGAAATCCAGATTCCGCCTGTTAAGCTATTTGAGTCCAGCAGATTTACAGTGGTGACTTCTTTCTTTCTCATGAAGGCCTCCAGAAGCTCTCGGAGGGGGCAGCCCGGCCACACCACAGCCGTTGGCGTCCTGGCTTTGCACAAAAATGTAATCAGGTCTCACAGTCAAGTTTGAAGGAAGTAACATTGAACGGAACATCTTTTTAGTCTCAGTAGCCCAGCTGCTGGTCACGTCCCTCAGGTGTCCTATGGTGACGTGATGCTGTGGGTACCGGCGGAGGCAGGGCTTGTCTCTGCCCCCGCCCCGGGGGGCAGGAAGTGTCGGGAGACACATCACAAAGCCCCTCTTTCTTGCCACAGAAGGTTGTGACTTTCAGATTATGTCCCTGGAGAAGGGGGCTAAGAGAGCTCCCCGGTGCGACCGTCGCCGTTCATAAGTGGTTCTACATCTTGTCACATCAGCTGGGCCCCCGTTTTGAGGACCAGGATCAAGACCAGAGACCTACATTCTGACGAAGCCCCTGGATTCTCTGCACTTGGGCAATCCACCATTCGTTCCAGATGCTTCTTGCCTAGCAAATTTGTGCTAAAGGATCTTTTTGTTAATATCCCTTTCCTCCTGCCGGACCCGTTCTCTGCCAGCCTAGCAGAAAATTCCATGTGTCCTGGCCATCTATCCTGAAGAAATAAGAACCCGTTCTGAGAAAGATTGTTTTCTTTGCATTAATCAATATGTTATTTAGTTATGAAGTTAAATTGCCTGTGCGCTGACCTTGAGGTGCTCAGATATGGATGGTTTATATATGCTGGAAGTGAAACACGTAACAGACTCACAAAGTAACACGTCTAAATCAGAAGTTTTGTGATAAATGAATAGACCAAAAATAATTCGATATTTATGGCTATTTAAGGGCCTGTTTTGTGCTGCCAGCCACGAGGAGGGAAATCAGGTTCGTGCTCCAGAGAAAGAGCGCTGAGCCCCTGCCAAGGCCTTGAAGGCGTCACGTTCTAGTCTCACCGAATCAGGTGGGTGCTCCTGTGGGGGAGCAGTGAACAAACCACCTTTCCCGGGGCCCCAGCCCCAGAGGGCATCTGCCGCGAATTCACGGGGCGCTTGGAGTCAGGGCAAGGGGGCGATGGCGACCCCACCCGGCCGGAACTCACGCCGTGATCCAGAAGTGTTCTTCCCACGCGCTGTGCGGCCGGTTAACTGCGCCCTGCAAAGTGCCCTGTCCCAGCTGATGTCACAGAAGTGTGGGTGCTGGAGGAGGGAGTCACAGCTCACGAAGAACGGTGTTGTCCATGGCCTCATCTGGTCCTCCAGCAGCAGGAAGAGCAGACGTGACACGTGCAGAGGGTAAACTGAGGCTGAGAGGTGCTCAGAGGTTTGCTCAAGGTCACAGGGTGGTGCGGCTAGACCCTGCAGCATCCTCACGGGTCCCGGATCACGCAGACTCGGCCCGAGGGTTTGTATCAAATCCTGGGACCAACGGCCTTGCTTCAATACATGGAGAGAATTTGAGCTACATTGTGATTCTGGGAGGGACCACTTCGTTCATTTTTGAATGTGAGGCTTTCACACAGGGCTTAGTGCAAATTTCACGCAATGCCCATTTTGTGCGTTGCTCAGAACCATGTGAAAAGCCCTTTTTGCTTGCATCGTTTGTGCTGCCTGCCAGAGCACCCAGACGGTCATCGGAGCGACTTTGCCCGCAGAGAGGTGCAGAGAGCATGGTCCCCGCCCCCCTTCCGCGACGGGAAAGGCTCCCTGGCTGATAAACACACGAGACGATGCTCATCACCGGGGAAACGCAGTAGCAGGTGTGGAAGGAGTTGGGTCCACAGGACTTCCCATCTAATGCTGGTGGGGTATTAATTAGTATAATTATTTTGGAAAACGGTTTGGTGCTATCTCCTAGAGTCAAACATTCATATGCTCTCCTCCACAGACATTTCCCTCCCAGACAAACACCCCTGGGGAAGTCCCGCCTGAGAACACCTGGACACACGCATTAGCATGCTCTGCGCAGCGCCACTGACAACAGCGACATCCTGGGCACGAGCCAGAGGCCCGCCGGTAGTAAAACGATGAGTAAGCTGTGGTATCGACAGACAGTGAGCCGTTTTCTAACAGTTGAGGGGAAGACACGTGATGATGCTTAATCTTAGCAAGACAATAGTAAGTGAACACTTAAGTCCCACAAAGTTACATGCAGGAAGATACCATTTTTATAAAGTTAAAAATAATGAACACAAAACATAATTTTAGGAAAAATATATGCAGTGGAAAACAAAGGATCGATGAGTTTGGGGTTGATGTTTACTTCCGGGGGAAGGAGGCAAGGAGGGAATGAAGCCCCTGCTGGTCAGAAGTAGACTTTTTTTTTTTTTTTTGGTCAAGATATTATTTTTTGTTTTGAATAGTGGATTTACAGGTGCTTGTAATACTATAAAAGTGAATAAAAATATAACTGAAGGAAAGGGCTACATGTTCTGGTAAAAGCTAACTCTCACAGAGCCCCACCTACTACGTACAAAGGAAGTTGTTTAAGAAATAATTTATTTAATATCACAACTTTCTTATATGGTAAAAACTCTAAATTCCAAAGGAGAAACACGACACTCTCTCTGAACCCAGGCTTCTCAGAACACAGAACCTAAGACACAATGTATGTGCTCATCCATAGCTGAGGGGTGTCATCCCAGGGTGGCAAGAGGGGGGTAAACAGGAAAACAACAAAAAGCAACCAGCAGGGGGTTCACCGCCACACTGGCCTTGACAGGGGTGAGTTTTGCTTGCGGGTCCAGCTTACCTGGTCCAACCACAGAGAAAGCAGAATGGATGTGGGGAGGACCTATGGTGCATTCAGTGCAGGCGGGGGAGATTAACTAACCTTCCTGAGGTCACAGGGCTAGGACTTGAACCCCGGCACTCTGGCTCAAGAGCCCACGGCCTTCCCCACTACACCATTTTGCCTCTGGGGTGAGATAAGATCTTCGTTTCCTCGGCAGTCAGTGACTCCATCGAGGGAGAGCTGATGGGGTGGCCGGCGAGGGGTAAGGACCTCTCTGAGGAAGAAGAGCGACCCTTTCCCTGATTCCTTGGCCTGAAGCTCCGGTAAAGTTCTCCTTGGCCAGTGTGATTTTTTCTTTGCTTTGTCTTCCCGGCACCCGACACGTACCCTTTTAAAAATCACAACACGGTGCTACAGTGATCTGTTGTTCTGTTTTCTCCAGTAGACTAGACTCCCTGGCTCCATTTTACATGCATGGTGATGTGTCCGTGGGTGAAGAGGAAAAGAACGTGTGCGTTTCTGGGCGAGATCAGGGACCCCACGTGTGGCACCAGTGGTGGCCGACGGCGATGGTTCTGGAGGCAAGCACGGCTCCACCAGGGAGGCTCGGCGTCCGGCTGCCCCGAGACGGACGCGCCAGGCCCCTTCTAGCTCACACTGGACAAGCACAGGCACTCACGGGCGCATCTGGGCGGAACTCTGCAGACCAGCTCAGCTCCTCCGTTCGGCACGACCGACCATGCCGGACACCCTGTGAATAAACAAACCTCCCGATGCACGTCACTGGGTTGGCAAAGAAGTGAAGAGGAGCCTCGGAGGCAGACGCTGAGGGAAGCAGGAAATCAGAGAAACAAGTCACCTTTGAGGCCACGGCTGCTGGACAACATGGGCCAGCCCCGGTGACCTTGAGCATAGGAGACGACGGACAGAAGGCAACCCACAGGACGAATCTGATGGGAGCCTCCTTCAGAAAGCCAGGAACTAAGGGGCGTCTGGGTGGCTCAGACTTCAGCTCAGGTCATGATCTCGCTGTCCGTGAGTTCGAGCCCCGCGTCGGGCTCTGTGCTGACACGTCAGAGCTGGAGTCCACTTCGGATTCTGTGTCTCCCTCTCTCTCTCTGCCCTTCCGCCGCTCGTGCTCTCTCTCTCTCTTTCCCTCAAAAAATAAATAAACATTTAAAAAATTTTTAAAAAAAGAAAGCCAGGAACTAAAATGGCTATGATTTCTGTGGAAGAATTAACTAGAAAAAAAAAAAAATAAGTCACTCTTCCAGAAAAGAATATAAAAAACCCACACAGCACCTACACTACCTGCATATATGTTACTGGCCTTGAACGCATGCTATTTAGAGATGGTCCAAAAACATCTTCAGTTAAAGATCTACTTAAAAGTGGTTTCAGTTTAGTGGTGATTCCAAGTGTCTGTCGGTAAACAGATGTAAACTGCCTGGGGCAACACGCCTTCGATCCAGGCCACTAAGGATTCTCGTGGTAGGGCTCTATCAAACACGAGCTTACGGTAACCAGATAAAAAGTATAAATTGCACAAACATCGCGAGTAGGAGCTCTCAAATGAAAAAGATCAGGGAAGTACATTTGCAAAGCTTGCAGATGATGGAATTATCGAAAACCAGGTGAAATCTGATGTGTTTTATTTGTTTAAAATAGTAAACATAAAGACAGGAGGCACTGAATACTTGAGCAAGAAATTGTAAAAAATTACAAATGGCGAGGCAAGTTGGAGAACTAGCTCAACAGAACATCAGGCGATTTTTAAAAATATGAATATTTAAAACTCGGCAAATGAATCAAACGATAAAAAGGAAATGAGTAAAGAGAACATTTAGTGACCTGGAAAAGGGATCCAAGAGGTTACACGGAACGGACACGGAAGACAAAGGACCAGAAAGTGTGGAGAGAAGAGACGAGCGGGAAGTTCAGAAACAAGGGTGCTCAGAGCTCCAGAAGGCGGTGATTGACGGAATGAGGAAGGCTATCTGGGAGACAGCAGCTTATATTATCTACGACTAAAGAGGTACCAACTAACATCTTCTCCAAAGTATTATGAAGTCATGGGAACCAAGTATTTTCAAAGTAGGGTAACTGAAAAATTATATATATACATATATATATATAATATGTTATATATATATACATTATATGCATGTAATATATATGTAATGTGCATGTATATTATATATGTATGTATATAATGTATGTATGTGATATGTATGTATGTATGTAATATATATGTAATACATATTGTAATATATATATAGGCACACAATACACATATATAATGTAATGTATATATCTCCCCATCAAGTCACAGCTGAGTGAAGCCACAGCAAATTAATTAAAGAGCAAATCTTAAAAGCAGTCAGAGAAACACCACAAAGGGAAAAAAGTAAGGTTGATGGCCGTTTTCAGAATTGCAAGAATGGAATCCACAAGAAAGTGGGGAATGTCTTCAAAGTGTTGAGGGGGAAAAAACAAATATTGTAGACACAGAAAATTCATTGTTTGGAAAAACCATATTGAAATAACAACTATTTTCAGAGGGATAAAACCAGGAAATTCTGCCCCCTTGAGCCGTGCCGTAGGGAATCCCAAAACACGTCCTTCAAGGGGAGGAAGGACCAAATGACCTCCGAAGGATGGTCTGGAAAGCAGCAGGGAATGCTGTGCGACAAGACTGGCATCATCAGATCTAAATAAAAATGGACGGTGTGAACTTAACAGAAAAGCTCGATTTCTGGCAGCCTCACAGACCTGGACCGCTGGAGAGCAGCAGCATACAAATGGGGCAGTGGTCAGAGTGCAAGTGTTTTAAGGACTCCGCGTTGTTCGGGCAGAAGATAAAACCATTGACTGACTTGCGTCTTTGCTCAGTGTGTGGGGGGAGATCTCCAGGACAGCCACGGACTCCAGGACAGAGGAGTATTGGTGAGTTGGGGGACGGTGGGGGGGCCTGGGAGCCGGGAGTTGCCCTGGGGCCCCCAGACCAGACTGGGAATCTGCGTCTTTTAAGCTGCTGGATGAGCAGCTCCAGTACCAGTGAATGGAGAGCAAGGAGAACGGCCTTCCAGAAGGGTCCGCCGGTCAGGGCCGCGGGTGGGACCCGGGGGCGTCAGTGGGTCCCCTGGAGGAATCCTAAGCTCTGTGAGCAGGAAGCACACACCTCTCCAAACCAGACATCCTTTGGGCATCTCTGAAAGCGTTGTTTTTCTCACCTTAAGCGTAAGGTTGGATTCTCTTTTCTAGCAGAGCAATGGTGGTGACAGGTGATTTTGTAACACATCCCCATCCCTAAGCTGTAAGATGACGTGCTCTGAAATCGGAGACCCTGCTCCCGCCCCTAAATACACCCACTGCAGACCCCTCCATTTCACCCCTGTGTCCGTTATTAATGCCACAGGGACTGGAGTATCTTTTATATTCTAAGGCTTTGTAAACTCCAAGGACAGAGTCCTTCTGCCCTCCTTCCTCCTACAGCATTGTCAGCAGAGAGGAAGAGGAACCTGAATCAATGATATCCTCTCGCAGACCATTCTTACCAACCTTGGAAAGGGTTTTTTGTTGTTGTTTGTTTGGTTTTTATTTCCGCTTTGGGAATCGTCTTCTTCAGGGTTTTGGACCCTGAGGCGGTGCGTCGAGCCCTCAGGATGACATTGTGGGCAAAGTAAACCTCATTTGTAGTCACCCAGGAGCTAATCATCTTTAATTATTTTCAAACATAATTTTCTCCCAAGAAATATTATTTATTTCTTCGTATACCAAGCTGCCAATACAAGTGACTTGGAAACTGGGGGACGCAAGGAGTCTTAGCTTGGGGAGAAAGAAAAACAGAGTAAATGGGAAGATGGAGTGATTTGTGTGTGTGAGTCAGGGCACTGCACCGGGACCGCAAACAAAATGTGGATGAATTTCTGAGACATGTTTCCTCTGGTCAGAAACGGTGCTTTTCTCTTTGGCCGGCAAGATACTGTCTATAAGAATTTATGTGTCTGAGGACAGACCCTTGTCCATAAGGTAAGGATCATACTGGTGATACCTCGTGATGTCGTTACTGGGATTAAATAGCTCATGTGAACGGAAAAGGTGTGGAAATTCCAATTCTAAGTAACTGGTGATATTTAAAAATCAATTGGTTTTGAAAATTTTCAACATGATCATTTTCAACATCCAAACTCAAGCCTATGAAGTCTCTTGCGGTCCCTCCAAAGGACCAAGTCACCCCCTGATTCTGAGCAGCAGTGTTTTTGCCGTACGAACAAAATCCGTCCGGGAGACACCTGCTCCCGGGGCCACAGTGGTCAGACCATCTGCTGCGGTCTTCACGTTCGTGTTCCCTCAAAATCCCTGTGCTGAAACCCTGTCCCCAAAGTGGGGGTGTCCGGAGGGGGGCCCTTGGGGTGATTAAGTCGTGAGTGTGGAGCCTGCTGTTAGGGTTGGTGACTTTAGAAGAGAGGCCCCAGAGAGCTCGCTGTCTTGCCCTCCATGTGAGGTCCCAGTAAGAAGGGGCGGGCCATGAATCAGGAAGCCCCACCCCCCGCCCTGCTGGTGCCTTCATCTTGGACTTCCAGCCCCCAGGACTGTGAACCATGTACGGGCACTGTTTATAAGCCCGACTCTGTGGTGTTTTGCGGTAACAGGCGGAACAGACTGGGCCAGTACCCGAGTTGAACTTCCTGAGCCTCGTCACTGGTCACTGTACGGACCTGGTTCTAGTTGTCCGTCTGCCGCCCTGGCTTCTGGAAGCTGCCTCCGTCAGGCTGCACTGGCCCCGGGCTGCCAGCACCTGCCCACCTCCAAGTGCTTGGACCACCGTGCCGTCGGCTCACCGGGTGTCATCACGGGGCACCGGCTGCCTGTCAACGGCTGTCCCCAAGCTGCTCCACTCCTACATCTCAGGTTCGCTGGGGTCCAGGACAGGATGGATCTAGAGTCTCGGAGCCCACACAGTGGCCCCGTTAAGTGAGCGGCCACTGCTAAGTGGAGACATGGGGTCAGCGGCTGCCCTCAGCTAATTAGCAGGAGAGTATTTTTTTTTTTTTTATTAAAACTTTTTTAATGTTTATTTATTTTTGAGAGAGAGAGACAGAGTACGAGTGAAAGAGGGGCAGAGAGAGAGACACACACAGAATCCGAAGCAGGGTCCAGGCTCCGAGCTGTCAGCACAGAGCCTGACGCGGGGCTCGAACCCACGAGCTATAAGATCGCGACCTGAGCTGAAGTCGGACGCCCAACCGACTGAGCCCCCCCAGGAGTCTCCAGTGGGAGATTATTTCAATCCACTTTATTCTATAAGCAAATGATACAATTCAGTTTTCTTTTACAAAAATAATTTTATATCTTCAAACCATGTAATCACTTAAATTCTATTAATTGATTCTACAGGCAATTTTATTTTATACATGTGGTAATTACTTTATACAGACAAGTCAGGAAATATTCTAAAATTATATAAATTTAGAAATTACTTACATGGTACAAGTGAGGCTTTTTAGAGTTCATATTTTACAAATGTTAAGGCACATGGCCTATGACATGCTTTTCTTATTTTAAGGTTATTTTCTGCCCAAGATTTAACAAATGAGTATTTAAAAGGGGACTCGTTCAGCCGTGGTTTAAGATAATGCAGGTGATGGAGGGTGTTCGACAACAGGTGGGCTTTCTTCGCTTGGACGCAATGGAAGCTTCCTTTGGATAACGGAAGAAAAACTGGGATGTGTAGAACGGACTCTGGGGCTCACCGCACTGGTGATGGGTTGACCTCAGGCCTGACCGATGCCAGGAGCAGGAGCTGGAACCAGGTCCAGGTGGCAGGACCTGCTCTGGCCAAATCCTATCCCTGCCATCATGGGGGCCGTGGGTGGGAGCCTGCTTGGCCTGACCCCGGTCACCCTGGCTCTCCACAGACTGTGGTCCCTGGTCAACAGTCTCACCAAGACCTCAGAGAGTGTGAAGCTTGCTCCCCTGGGGGAAGGAGAGTCTGGACAGCAGGGGTTCTGGAACATTCCCTTGAGGGAATCAGGAAGAGCACCCGATTCTGAGCGGCCAGACCCAGGCACGCGGACCGTTTGGACAGACAATCGGTAACAGGTTAGGATATAGGAAATGAATCATTTTTCCGCAACTGCAAATATAATTAGGTATCACGCAAAAATATTTACGCTACAAAACGCGTGGTTGGCACCATGACGAGAATCGTTCGGGGGTGGCGGAATTTTCTTAGTTGTTCAGTCATTTCCTTTGTGTGGATTCTCACATTTATCCCTAAACTGTCACTTTGTGAGATTAGAAGGCAAACTGGAAAATACTCAACATGATGTTTAGGAGTTGGGAGATAAAGTTTGTGAAAACGGACCCGAAACGATTCTCTGATCACAACCCTTCTTGCACCTGACTCTCCTGCTTGTTCACGTGCCAGGCATTTTCTTGGCATGTCCCCCCTGCATAAGGTTGAGGCAACGTTTAAATATATTTATATCGGGGTGCCTGGGTGGCTCAGTCGGTTAATTTTGTGGGAACAAGGGAGGTTTCTTCCTTTTGCTTATCTTTGTGTGTGGGATGTTCCTTCTTGGTTATATTTTAAACAAAGCAGATATACAAAGTGTGCTGGGGCAGAAATAGACCCACGCGTGGAGTTTTTGCAGAGTCATTTTGACCCTGGTCAATGTTCAAGTATAGCTCTCCTGGGAGCCCAGGAGCAGGGCCCACAAACATTAAAGTTGAGAATTTCCTTTATATTATCATGTATCACATCTTGGAATATTATGCAGCATTTAAAAGGTATGACCAGAATTGGGGTGCCTAGGTGGCTCAGTTGGTTCAGCATCTGACTCTTGATTTGGACTCAGGTCATGATCCCAGAGTCATGGGATCAAGCCCCACGTCTGGCCCCACACTGAGCACGGAGCCTGCTTAGGATTCTTTCTCTCTCTCCCTCTGCCCCTTTCCCCGCTCATGCATTCTCTCTCTCTGTCTGTCTTTCTCTCTCTCTTAAAAAGAAAGGAATGGGGCACCTGGGTGGCTCAGTCGGTTAAGCGTCCAACTTCAGTTCAGGTCATGATCTCCTGGTCCGTGAGTTCGAGCCCTGCGTCGGGCTCTGTGCTGACAGCTCAGAGCCTGGAGCCTGCTTTGGATTCTGTGTCTCCCTCTCTCTCTGACCCTCCCCCATTCATGCTCTGTCTCTCTCTGTCTCAAAAATAAATAAACATTAAAAAAAATATTTATATCTATTTCTATGTCCATTTATCTCCCTACCCGCCAACTGTCAACCCCCCTGACCTCTGGCTTGACTACCTGTTGGTGCCAGACACACACCTGAAGTGTCGAGTCAGTTCCCATCCGAGATGTGACGGGCAGGTCCCAGGGCACAGAAGAATGCAGACACCCCCGAGTCGGCCGAAAGGAGGGACTCCTCTCCTGCACGTGGGCTGGAGCAGGTGGGGAGGGCCTGGGACATAAAGAACGAGGCAGGTTGGCTGCACGAAAGGGAGACGGGAAAGCACTAGGTGGGCACAGCGGGAACTGTGGCTTTGATATGTGTAGAGGACAGACGGAGCCCGTCCGGCTGGAGTGCTGCTCGTATTTTGACTTCCAACGGCACCCAATCATTGATCTGGACAGTCCCGACTGCCCCTGTCCCAACGGGCAGGCCCCAAGCAGCATGGAGACTCGCCCAGCTGAGTGTCTGAAAAGAGCTTTGGTTTCAGAGATTTGGGCCTAGAAGGAAAAGAACCAGGAGTTGGCGGCGGCGGGGGAGTCAAATCGAACACTGACGTGTCTGGTCTCCGTAGGTACTGAGCCCCGGAGGCACAGAAACGTGGTGACGTGAAGGCCATCTCGTTCCTCGACCTCGCCACCAGAAGGAGACACGGGGCCCGTGCTGCCTTGGGTCTGTGCACGGCCCCTGGAAGACGTTAACTCAACACCTTTGCCGAGCAAAGTGCTGAAGCAAATCGGTGCTGGCTCAGTGCCAACTGGCAGACCGTTCCTCTTATTTTCCTCCCGAAGCAATCCGCTGAACATGCACCCTCTTGCATTTTGGGTCTGCTGCCATTATTTGTACCTGATCACTTAAAACGAACAAACATGTGGGTGTTTGCAGCTTTCGGGGGGGAGACGCCCCCCACCCAGGGTGCAGACTTGAGCTCCAGGTTCCCTGCAGCCCCGTCTTAACTGCCATTGTGGGACCATGCACTCCCTTCGGAGCCGGCAGGGCCGGCGCGGCTGTGGGCTGTGTCCCCGACCTGATGGGCGTCCGAGCATGTTCGCGGTACAGAGGAGGTGCTCGTTGTGGGACAGCGCTCTCCTGTCCTTTCCCGGCCGAGAGCCGAATGCCAACACAGCCGCAGCAAATGGCCCAAAAGCCCGCTCCGCCTCCAGATAGTCCTGCCCCGTGCTTGCTGCTCAACAAAAAGGCCCCAAGTGGTTGCTTTGTAGTTTCTCAAACCCCAGCAGCTTCTTATTTATGGTGCGAGAGCTAATACACCCCCACTGTCTCCTTTGCAGGGTGTCCCTGGGAGCCGAGAGCAGGGGCTCGGAAGGAATGTCACGTTGTCGCTTACAGCAACACTTGGCACACGCAGCCTGTCCTGGGCGTGGGCGACGAGGCCACATTCCCCCCGGGGGAAAGGGCAGCCACCCTCAGCGTGGGCCGGTGTCTGAGCCCTCTGTCCAGCCAGGGCACCGTCTGCTGAGACCCCAAAGTGCCACCAGTGGCCCAGCGGCTTCAGGTGGGATGTTTGAGGATGAAGGGGCGTCTGTCCCTTTGGTGAGTGCAGTAAGCTATGGGGTAGAGGCCCTGGGTGGGGACCCGGGACACGTGGGAGAGGTCAGGTGTGTCTGTCCCCATTCTGGAGCCGGTCCTGAGCCAGGGGCAGCTCACCTGTGTGGGGCCTGGGACACACGTCCTGAGGTGGTCCCCCAAGCAAAGGCAGCTCCCTGTCCAGCCAGGACTCCTGTTTACGCGCCGTTGGACCGGCTCACTCAGGCCCACGTTCCCGACCCCGACAGGCCTGGAGGGTGTGGCTGGTCCTTGGGGAAGGAGCCCCCGAGAGCCAGGCTGGCCCCAGGGGGACGCCGGGTTTATTTGGGTTACTGGAGAGAGCACTTGGGGGTCTCAGGCCTAGCACAAAGCACTTACTGCCCTTCACGCTGTTCGCGACCTTGATTTTGATGATTCCGTGCCCGTGGCTGTGGTGTCACGAAAACCACTGACATGCTGCACAGTAGCCACTGTCCTCCCACGTTAGGCTTCGGCTCCCTGTGCCTCGTCCACGGCTGGAGTCACGCTTCCCCACGCTGCACGTCCCCTGTTCTCCCGGGTCAGGGAAGCTCCTGTGCATCCGTGGTGACAGTGATTCTGGGGCCCCCGGGGCATTGCGCCCCAGTCCTTGTCCCGGTCCAGGAGCCACGGCCGCACTGTCCTGACCGGGACCGGCTGCACCACTCTGTTTCCCTTCAGCCTTCTCCCGCCGGGCCTTCGTGCCCTCCTTTCTGTGTCTTTCCTCTGCCCGTCGCTGTTCGAAGGCACACGTCGAGTCCAGGACCGTCCTAGCTTGGCTGTCACATGACCCTGACATCAGCCCCCAGGAGACGTCTGGGACATTCCTGACGTGGCCCTGGAGATGTGACTACAGCAGACATGTGGTGCGTCTGTGTGTGAGCTCTGGGTGTCTGCGCCATGTATAAAGTGAGAAGAGTTTCCTTGTTCCCCAAGAGCATATCCCGTGGCCCCGTCGCCCCTGTTGAGAAGGCGCAGCGGGACCAAGGGCGGCTCCAGAAACGGGCTGCGCTGATGTGGGCAGGACGGGGCTGGGGGGAGGGGGCCCCGGGAGGACATCGGGGCCTGCATGGGGCAGCCTGAGGGGCACACTTTTTCCCGAGCTGTCCCATCAGCCAGAGCCTCCCCTCAGGCCATTCCTGGGCCGGAGACACTTGCTTTAGGAGGACCCAACACAAAGGGCTCTAGTGGGAGCAGCCGGTCACCTGTCCCCTGCATTAGCTCACCTCCCCGAGGAAACCCAGCCGTGCCATAAACCCACTAGAGCCGGTACCCACCTCCCCACGTCCCTGGAAGAGAAGGAAAGTCTCCACGCGAGCACAGGGCCAGTCCGGGGGGGGGGGCACTCAGACCCAGGGAGGGCGTTTGTTCTGGGCTCACCGAGGGTGAAGTTGGACGGACGTTCTTAGGAGCAGAAGGGAAGTGGGTGTCATGTAAATCAGCACATGCGTTTCACACAGTGGCCCGGCTGGGAAGGACCACCGGGGACGCCACAGCATGGGTCCCGAAGGAGCCCATAGGGCAGGGCGAGCAAAGTTCATGGTTGCCCTCCCCGTCCGAGACAGGGCAGGATAAGGCAGATGTCTCAGGCAGATCACAGGAAGTGCCGGGGACCCCAGAGGAGAGCGGAATATATCCCTACGAGGGGGGAGGGTCCTCGGAGGTGGGATCCTGAGAGGAGCCTCCAAGGGAAGCTGTGGTTTCTATTCTGCACCCCCAGTGGTTCCCAGCCCTGGAGCTGGAGAGAATTCCAGAATGAGAATGTTCTCTGGAGGGTGGTTGCCAGTAACCGGGGACCCCGAGACACCCCCCAGAGGGTCAGCCTGGCGAATGGACCCACAAAGGGGCACCGGATGGAGAAAGTGCCTACCATGGTTCTTCCCCACGGGGCTGTCCCCGCCCCCTGAGGAGGGTCTTGCCGGACGACAGGCTCCAGACGCAGGACGGTCCCTCGCCTGTGCCCAGCATCACACCCATCACCTTCTCTGGGCCCCGGCCGTGCAGCAGCCCTAACTGGCTGCCCTGGGACTCAGGATGGTGTATGTGGAGACTGTCATATCCAATAAGTCACTCTAAAAGCTCATCGGCTGACACTACTCCCCCAAATATAGTTTTTTAAACTTGGCACCAAATGCTGTGAATCTCACCCCTTGCACTCCGCCCCCACCCACAGCCTATCATTTAGGAAGCATTTCAGGGAAAGGACAGATTCAGACACCGTTAGCTTGCATTAGTGTGATGTTAGCACATGAGGCTTAATGGCACATAATGGAATCCATCCCGCCCACAGCAGGGAAAGAGCAGGGCAGGTGCAGCCATCCGTCCCCATCCCCCAACGTGTGCCCGCCCCGGAGTGCGGGAGGGGGGCGGGGCGGGGCTGTCCTGCAAGGCTGGGGTTGCACCTGCGGGCCCCCCGTCAGGGTCAGGAGGGCGGCCTCGTCGCCTGGAGGTAAGGAGCCACCGTCAAGGGAGTCCGGATGGGACGTGAGACCAGGAGCAGCTTGTCCAGGACGGGGCTGTGATGCCCCTGAGGCAGGACTGGCCCCAGCTCCACGGGACGGGGAATTTCTCTAACGCTCAGCAGCTCAGAACATCCTACAGAGCCGAACGCCGTTCACGGCATGTGGGGCCGTCGACCGCTTTACGGACGCGCTGGGCAGAGGCTGGCCCTGTTGGAGCAGCCTTGGTTGGGTGGACAGAAAAATCAGGCACTCCGAATGCTTTCCTCCTGGAGGGACCTGCTCCGGCCCACCCCCCGGCGTCACCCGCACCACGCACGGCCCGCGGGTTTTGCGGGCCGGCGGGATGAGAGCCAGTGTGCAGGACTGTCCTCGGCCTGGCGTGCACAGCCCTTGGGGAGTTTCCACACAGGCTAATTTACGGGAAGCTGTTTGGATTTCCTTCCCAAACTTTACAGCTACTGCGCCCTCTTACCTGTCATCTGCCTTGTTGCCAGGGGCCCCACGGGACGCTGGATTGCCCGAGCCGCTCATCTGTCGCTGCCACACCCGCCCAGTGCCCAAACACCGGGGCCAGGGCCTGGGCTGCGGCTTTACGACAGGGTCACCCCGCGTGCTGGCTCCAGGAGGCTCCACTGTGACGCCCCGTGTGCCACCGTGAAGATCCCCAGCCCCGGTTCTCTCTCTCAAGTGCCCTGGTTTGAACAACAAAGCATAAGAGCCTCCACGGATGACACAGTTTTGCAGGTGGGTCTTTCTGGTAAGAGCCCAACAGCCCAAGGCTCCAAGGGAGGGGCTGTCCAGCCCGTCTCACCTCAGGACCCGGTTCCCGGAAGAAGCACACGAGCAGAGAGAACCCACTCTCCGCACTGGGGACTCCCGGGGGGCCGCCATCCGGGTCAGGCCACGGCACAGCCCAGGTGGCGAAGCTACTGAGAACCATTGTAAGTGAGGTTTTTTCTCGTTTCCTTGCCCAGGGCTCATGACCAGCGGGATGTAAAGCTGTGTGGAGACAGGGGTGACGGGATCCGCCTCAACTTTGACTTTCCGGACCGTATTGCTGCTGGCAGCTGAGGAGGACAGCTGCCGGGTGGGGGGAAGGGAGGGCGAGGCCAGTGCTCAGCGCATCCCGGGGTGGGGGGAGGCTGTGGGGTCTGCACGTGGAGCCCATGTGCCCACGGGTATCACCCAGTGACTGTGCAGGGGCGCATGCGGGCGGGAGGCCCCTCAAGCCGGCAGGTTCCGGATGGCCCCGTGCTGGCGGCAGAACTGGGAACGTCGGGAATTGTGGGAGTGAATCCCAGAAACCTGGAGCCCGAACTGGGAACTCGGCCCCTACAGACCCCCAGATGCCATCAGAGAACCAGCCTCTGGCTCCGGCACGGCCTCGCGTGGGCACGCAAGTCCCCTGCCGTGTGGCTGCCTGAAGAGACCTAAGTTCCAGGAAAATAGGTCCGAATCCACCTGATTGAAAAAGAAATGAGTGCTTTGGCCCTTGCCATCGGCTCAAACCATAAAATCACACGTGCGTTTTGAGGACAGGCCTCCTGAGCTGACCTCAGGACAGCTAGGAGCTGCGTGGACCTGGGGAGGCCATCCCACGGACGAGGCGAGACTCGGCGGGCCCTTGATTTTCCGGAGACCAGAAAGGCCGTTAGAAATCCGTGCGGCCGGCGCTGAGGAGAAACCACCCCTCGGCTGTCGTAAGAAGGAAGCTGACGGAAGAGACTTCTGACCCGACTGCGCGGGCTTCTGACGTGGGGCCAGGGAGCGCCAGACCAGGAGCCCGGCCGCTCGATTTCTGGGCCCTTCTGTGGGCGGCTGGGGGGCCTGCAGCCGACACAGCCCAGGCCGTGCCGCCCGGCCTCCAGGGGCCGAGCCCACAGAGCCAGCGCTCTCCCCCAGCTTGGGCAGAGCGCCTGACTGGCACCGAATTTGCCCTCACAGGAATGTGCGTGTGGAAAAACCATTGCACAGCTGTGTTTGCAGGGGTGTCACATTTCCTTTTTATGCGTGAGAGACAGCTGGGAGGACTCTGACACGTGGGCACACGCTCCACGCTGACCCCACAATAGACACAGCTCACACACCCCCTTGGATTAGACCACGGATCCCGGATTACCAGCCGGGATTCCCATGAGGGGTCACGCTCTGCCTGAGCATCCCTGGCTGCTTGTAATTTGCTCCAATTTTACGTACTGTCCAAAGTGACAGCGATGGGGGCGCCTGGGTGGCTCAGTCGGTTGAGAGTTCGACTTTGGCTCAGGTCATGATCTCGCGGTTTGTGGCTTTGAGCCCCGAGTCAGGGGCTGTGCTGACAGCTCAGAGCGTGGAGCCTTCTTCAGATTCTCTATCCCCCTCTCTCTGCCCCTGCCCTGCTCACACTCTGTCTCTGTCTGTCTAAAAAATGAATAAAAATTAAAAAAAAATAAAGTGACAGTGATGAAAAAGTATGAAAACAGAACTTTTTATTTATTTATTAATTTTTAATGTATATTCATTTTTTTGAGAAACAGAGCACAAGCCAGGAAGGGATAGAGAGAGAGGGAGACACACAAACCCAAGCGGACTCCAGGCTCTGAGCTGTCAGCACAGAGCCCGATGCGGGGCTTGAACTCAGGAGCTGTGAGATCATGACCTGAGCCGAACTCAGACACTTAACCGACTGAGCCACCCAGGCGCCCCAACAGAACTTTTTAAATAAAGGTACCCAGAGCCTTGGTATAAACAGGAGTACAACTCAACCTGAGACAGAAGCTGTGATTCAGGTGTAGACGTGTGAGTGGTCAGAGACGCTGCCCTCCTTCCAAGAAAGCAACAACCCTCTTTCGTTTCCGTTATAAGCCGCCCAGAATGCCGCCTTGGTTTCCATTCCCTCCCTGGATTCCCAGCCCTGCAACATCTCCGTTTCCCGAGGCTGTGGTTTACTCGCCACCCGCTCACCCACCCACCCACCCCCCTGCCAGCCAGGCGTCGGGACGGGGCAGCCCAGGTGGAGCCGGGGCACGAGGGAGGGAGGACGGCGAGGGGTCTTGTCTCTCCTCGTTCTCGGTTCCGTTCCACTCACTGGAGGGGCACAATCCACCCTCGGCCCTTTCTGGACGTGTCCCGGGTTGGCTCCTGTCCAGGAAGGGTGCTCAGCTCATGACTGTCAACATCGCGTGGGCACAGGTGGCTTTCTCTGCTCCTTCGCATTTTCAGTGCCTTCCTCACCTACGCTTCTCTTATTGATTTACAAAGTTCTAACACTGGAGTATTGACTTTCAGATTTAAAAGCTGCTCAGTGGAAACAGGTATTTGTGTAGTCAAATTTTCGTTGTTCGTGTCTCCTCTAAGTAGTAAGGATGCTCCCTGCCTGTTCCGTTCTGCTTGGGCTCTGCTCGTTGACGGCAAATTGAATCAGGAGCTGGTGTGGCTAAAAAGGCAGGGTGAGGCGCGGGGGCAGAGGCCACCTGTGCGGCACACCCGTGTCACGGCCACTGGACGAGGACAGTTGATTCTGTGCTCATTCATCTCCACCAGGAGCTTCCACAATCGAAAAGCAATCAGCGCCCTGACCCCTCGGCAGCAGCTTGGGCTTTAGAAGATGGCGTTCTCTCCCTTGCGTTTCTTCTTTGCCCATCAGACACTCCCACGCGTCACCGGGGAATCTCTGCTGATTCTCAGGGACATCTGCGGCCAGGCTGGGGGCACCGTGTGGCTTCTGAGGTTGGGGGGACATGGCAGTGATACACACGGGGACTCCAGGATGGCCTGCGAACACGGTCCGCCGGGACCCCGCCTGGCAGGCCGCTGGCTTTTTGCCCACGGCCACGCAGGAAGAGAGCTGGTGGTTACGGAGAACAGTCTTGACTTAATGTTGCCTCACTTGTGTCTCAGGGCAGCCTTCTGGAGGCAGGTGTCCCTGTCCCCCTTTACAGAGGCACAGACACGAGAAGTGACCTCCCAAGGACACAGAGCTGGGGTGACCCCAACCCAGACTATTCCCCTTCAAGGAACAACCTTGCGGCCTGAAGTCACAGGGGGTGCCTGCACTGTTTCTGGGACAAGTCCAACAGCTGGAGCAGTGCTGACTCAGTAAGCTTCTCCGTGCCTGCCAGGCAGGTGATGGGGCTGGAAGGAGGCCAGGGTGTGGACAAGCGGGGGTGACGGGGCTGGAAGGAGGCCAGGGTGTGGACAAGTGGGGGTGACCGGGCTGGAAGGAGGCCAGGGTATGGACAAGAGGGGGTGACCGGGCTGGAAGGAGGCCAGGGTGTGGACAAGCGGGAGTGACCGGGCTGGAAGGAGGCCAGGGCGTGGACAGGCGGGGGTGACGGGGCTGGAAGGAGGCCAGGGTGTGGACAAGAGGGAGTGACCGGGCTGGAAGGAGGCCAGGGTGTGGACAAGAGGGGGTGACAGGGCTGGAAGGAGGCCAAGGCGTGGACAAGTGGGGGTGACGGGGCTGGAAGGAGGCCAGGGTGTGGACAAGAGGGGGTGATGGGGCTGGAAGGAGGCCAGGGTGTGGACAAGAGGGAGTGACCGGGCTGGAAGGAGGCCAGGGCGTGGACAAGCGGGGGTGACAGGGCTGGAAGGAGGCCAGGGTGTGGACAAGAGGGGGTGACCGGGCTGGAAGGAGGCCAGGGTGTGGACAAGCGGGGGTGACGGGGCTGGAAGGAGGCCAGGGTGCAGACAAGAGGAAGAGGCCCTCCAGATGGGGGCAGGGAGGGGAACAGATGGGCATGAGATGCTTCCCCCAAAGGACGGAGTGCCCCCTGGCCCCCGTGCAGCTGGGGAGGGAAGACGGTGAGGGAGGTTTGAGGGCCATCCTGGAGTCCTTGTGTGTATCACGGTCTGGCCTCAGGTACTAGAGAGTTCCAGAGTCCCACCTGACATCGGGAAACGCGAAGCTGCGTGAAATGACCTCATCTCTGTTGAGGGAATGAGGCCGTTTCAGGCAGACCCCTCTGCCAATCCAGAAGGGCAGTAACACAGGGGGCACTGAGGTGCCTGGTCCCCAGCCTTTCCCTTCCATCCACAGAGCTCTGTCTCGGGAATCCTGCAGCAGAATGTGACCCCCCCCCCCTTTCTCATCACATAACCCTGACGGGGTTTGGGCAGCGACACGCCTGCTTGGAGATCAAATCAGGATCCGTTCGTGTTAGTCTTGTGGTCTGCTTCGTCTACACCAGAGCTGGGTCTGAGACAGCACGTGACCCGGGCAGCAGGTGAGAAGCAGAAGTCGGCCGAATGCTTCTTTGAAGTATACAGGATTAAATTTGAAGTAGCTTAAGCCTGACACGAAGTTGCAAAAACCATAGCGAGCTCCTGAATACCCCTCCCAGCTCACCGCAAGGGTGCATCTTACACAATCACAGGGCATTTGTCAAAACCAGGCAGTTGGCATTGGTTTAATACAGTTGACTTAAATACAGTTCCTAATTGGATTTATCTGCTTTTACCTAGACTCTCCCTTTTTTAAACGTTTGGCACTTACGGGAGACTGGGTGGCTCAGTCGGTTGAGCATCCGACCCTTGATTTTGGCTTGGGTCACGATCCCAGTGTTGTGGGACCGAGACCCACGTTGGGCTCTGCCCTGAGTATGGAGCCTGCTTGGGATTCTCTCTCGCTCTCCCTTTGCCTCGCCCCCACTTCTAAAATAAGAGAACTTGAAAAATGTTCGGCATAGAGTCCTATGCAAACCGACCACATGCACGGATTCAAGTCGCCATCCATACAGTGAGGATACAGAGCTGTCCCGCCACGACACAGAAGCCCCCTTGAGCAGTCACATCCTCCCACATGCTGACCCCAGGCCACCACCCTGTATTCTCCATCTGGGCAGCTGGGTGACTTCTGGGAAGTACAGAAATGGAATCGTACAATGTGTAACCACTTGAGACTGACGTTTGTCACTCAACCCAAAGCCCTAGGGTCCGTCCGGGTTGCCCGCACTCCTAGCTCATCCCTCTCTGTATTGCTGAGTAACGTTCCGTCATCCGGATCTGCCACAGTCTCTCTATCCAGTCGCCGTCTCAAGAGCGTTTGGATTGTTTCAAACTCAGGGTGGCTACGAACATTAGGAGCCTCTGTGAGCAGCAATCTGTACCCACACAAGCTTTCATCTTCCTGGGGGAAGACGCAGGGCTGCGACTGCTGGGCCCCCACAGGAAACCACCACTTTGCAGAACGGAGGCGCCATTTTGCATTCCCACCAGCGACACACGGAGGCTCCGGTCTTCCACGTCCATGTCGGCACAGCTGTCCTCGGGGTTGGCTATTTTGTCCGTCCCAGCTGGCGGTAGAGACAGTTCATCCTAGAGGTAAGTCACCCACTGCTCATGACTGGTGACGCGAAACATCTTTCCACGTGCGTATCCAACATCCAGTCCCTAAAGAAGGGGCGTCTGTGAGTCTTTGGCTAAGTGTCTGCTCAAGTCTTTTGCCAATTTTTTTGATGGGATTGCTTGATTTCTTACTATGGCACTCTGAGAATCCTTTCTATATTCTAGAGACAGTCTTGTCAAATATGTGACTTCAAAGTATTTTCTCCCAGTCTGTGGCTTCTGTTTCCATTCTCTTAATAATCTCTCACGGAAAGGGGCACCTGGGTGGCTCAGTCGGTTAAACGTCCAACTTCGGCTCAGTTCATGATCTCACAGTTTGTGAGTTCGAGCCCCGCGTCGGGCTCCGTGCCGACAGCTCGGAGCCTGGAGCCTGCTTCGGATTCTGTGTCTCCCCCTCTCTCTGCCCCTCCCCTGCTCATGCTCTGTGTCTCTCTGTCTCTCAATAATAAATAAATGTTAAAAAAAATTTTTTTTTAAATCAGAGTTGAATAATCTCTCATGGAAGCAAACATTTTTGATGAAGTTTCACGTGTCTGTTTTTGTGTGGATTATGCCTTGGGTATCATGCCTAATACATCTTTGCCCAGCACCGGGTCAAGAAGAATTTCTCTTATATTTTCTTCTAAAAGTATTATAGCTTTCCGTTCTCCGTTGAGACCCATGATCCATTTTGAGTTTTTTTTGTATAAAGTATGAGGTACGCTTTTCAGAAAGCTCTGCCTCCCTGAGTTATTCAAGAATTACCACTGGATGGGCTGTTCCCACTTCCCTTTCTTTCCCGGTTGTGGACGTTACCACAAAGATGTGACGGCAGGAGATGTCTGGGATCATGCGGCAAAATGCTTCGGGGTGAACAATACCATGGCAAGAACGGGGGAAAAGTCACCAAACCCAGGCTGGGACCTGGGACCTCGAGGTTTCGTGTTGAGTAAATGTCCTTATAACTTAAGACATCGTTTGGGTTTTCTTCCACTTATAGATGCCCCGACCCGGTCAGAGAGGTGCCTGGTATACGTGCATTACTCATCACCTTTCAGTCCACAAGTTCACACAACAAGCCTGAGAGAAAACGCCGGTCCTCACAGAAGCCAGCTGTGTGTGCCTGCCTGATGGGGAGTGGATGGAGAAAGGGCGTCTGAGGCCCCAGCCATCAACTGTGAACATGACAGCACCCGATGTCTCAAAGTAAGAACGGCAGATGAACCGAGGGCTGGAGGTATGGCACTGGAGGGGCACAGAGGGGCACACAGGGTCCCCTGTCAACGACAAAGCAGAAGGCTGGGGCGGTCGCCTGGGCAGGGCTCCTGGGTGCAGCTGACTTTGACTCTGCCCAGCTGGGCTCTGTAATAAAGTTTCAATTCTGAACCCCTCCCAGCCCTTCTTGGGACCGGGATGGTGGCCAATCCCGGGTCACTTTGCTGTCCCACCAGGTACCGACCCCGTGAGACAAGGCACTTTCCAGAGAGGCTGCTGCCTCAACGGATTGCCAGGATCCAATGTGAGCGCAATCTTTGAAAAGCAGGCTGCTTCTCCAGAGACGCAGATCTGAGTTCACGGCGTGGTTAATTGTGGTGAACAGAAAGTGGTGGGCATGCGCCAGTATTTATGCAAATAACGAGGCTGCTGGGGGGGGGGGGGGTGGGGGTTGTGCCCTGGGGACGTTAGCTCAGCGTGGCCACCTTCCAAAGAGGACATGCCCGTTTTCACGGGCAATTTAGATGTCTTTGCATTTTGGATGGAGATGCATTTTGCACATTAATGCTAATGGTGTCAAAGTTCTTAATCAGACTCCAGGGTCCTGATTTTAGACCCGCAGGGGCATCCTTGTGACAGAACAGGTGGGGGGTGTCTACAGCCATCATCGCGGTGGGGGGTTGATAGGTCGGCTGCTCACCTTTCTGGCACCAGGAGCGCTTCGCGTGGGCATCCGTCTCTGGGAATCTTACGTGCTGACGATGCGATCGAAGAAACGCCTTACGTACATCCCCGGGGTCTGCGAACCCTGCTGGCTGCTGCGGGCCCAGGTCTGGTTCCCCCGAAGCAGCACAGGAGACAAGATGCGGGTTCAACTGATGGATGGCACGCATCCCTCTTGAGACACGGGGGTGGGAGAGGGCGGGGAGGGCAGGACGGGAGCTAAGTGAGCACGGTCCCTGTGACAGGCCAGCTTCATCCCAGTGAACCCGGGGCAGCCGGGGCAGGTGCACCTGCCGGTGTGGCACCAGAGGGCCGCTGGAGCCCGGGCCCTGCCCCGCCCCCTCCCCCTGCTCCTCGAGCGCACACAGTCCCCGTGTGGCTTCTCCAGGATCCTTGCCGGTTACAGTTCAGGGAGGCTTATTCAGAGCAGCACCTAAATCTGCGCTTGAACTACGGCCGTCATGGCCCCTTCCCATCTCCTTCCTCCACCACGTGGATCCCTCTTTTCCTGGCCAGCACTCTTCTTGGTGGCTTGCTTGGTGAGGTCACTGGCTGTCATCCCCGAGGGGTCTGAGTCCTGGGTTGCCGGGACTTTGTCAGGCCGTGAGTGCCGTACTTCCCGTGTGGAGTTTAAAGGGGGCTGAGGGGGCTCACCTGAGTGCCCGTGTTTCCCCCGTTCCCACTGCAGGCTCTGGGGAACCACAAGGACGGCGGGGGGCAGGCTCCCCCTTGTCAATGCTGGTTGACACCTGCTGACCCGCCGTGCCAGGACGGTCTCCTCATCTTAGTGGACTTGCCCCAGGCAGAGGCAGGAAGGGAAACCAGCCTGCACTTTTGAGAAATGATCGCAGAGAAGAAAGACAAACGATTACGAGCCATTTTTTTAACGAAAGAATGGAAAGGGGGTTTGAGGGGCCGGACTGTTCGCTGTCCTGGGAGAGCGCTGGACCCTCCCCAGTCACCACACCAGCACCCCAGAAGCCGTTGTCCCCTCGGCACCCTGGGAGCCTCTTTCAGATCGAGAGAGATGGAGAAAACTTTCCCCCGCGTCTCCCTAGCATCTGGCCAGCCAGCAGGGACTCCACTCAGACGTGCCTGGGGTTTACTGCCCTGCCTGGACGCCTCTGCCGTGTGTTCCTGAGGATGCCTCAGAGGGCAGCGGTCGGGACGTGCAGAGACAGAGATGGGGGCAGGGAGCAGGTGCAGGGAAGGTCAGAGTCGGAGGTACAGGGGCAGCACGTGTTCAGGCCCTAGGTCAGCACTGGGAGGACCCTGGCCCCTGCACGGTGACCCAGCTCCCCCGGCCCGGGAAAGCCGCACCCACGGACCACAGCACATCCCCTGATAGAGCCAGGATGGGGTCTCCCACACAGGGTGCCAGGAAGCCGCCACCCCTCGCTGGGGTGGGCAGGTGAATCGGCAAATCTAGACCGCGAGAAGCTACGGAGGCTTGTTAATCTCAGAACAGTCTGAGATTAAGGAAGCAGAGGTAGGGAGCACGGCCAGGGAGGACCGCAGTGGGGTCCACTGGTCGGGCAGCTTCAGGAGAGGAAGAACCCGGTGGAGGGGGAGGAGGGGCGTGGCGGAGGGGTGAGGAAGGGTGCTGTGGCAGGGGCGGGGGGCTGCGGTTGTATGCCGGTGTGCGTGATGGGGGAGGCACCCCTAGGACCCCCTGTGGCCCTCCCCACAGCCAGGTGAATGGAATCAGGGACCGTGAAGCTGAGGAACCCCTCCCAGAAGCAGCTCAGTCCAGTCTCCTGTGCGACTCCGCCGCTCCCTTCCGGATGCTTCTGCGCAGGAGGGAGGGTGGGTTCGTGGCGGGAGGGGAGCCTCCAGGGGATTCTCACCAGTGCCCCTGCCCCACCTGCCATGTGGCTAGTAGCCAAGGGAGGAAGGGGTGCAAGGGCGCCCCGCTCTGGCTGCTGAGAAGCTCACACTGACCCCCCGAGTGGAGGAAGCGTCTCTTCTCCGCTGAGAAAAGGCACGTGGCATTTAGAAGGACCGACGCCTCAGTGCTTCTCATTTTCAGAAGCTGGCACTGTAAGACTTACCAGAAGCTTCCGGTCCCCACTGCACTGTGCTGCCCTGAGAACTGGGTGGGGGGGGGAGTCGGGCCAGGGGGCCATGGGGGCGCCCAGTGTCTGCAGGCGGTCGCTGTGGCTCCTGGACCATCCCCGCCCGTTAGCCTGGTCACCGTGTCCGTTTGGTGCACCTGCCTTGAGCAGTGTTACAAAGCTGGTCGTCAGGAGCCTACAGCGCCCTTCCCCAGGACCTGGGCAGGCCTGGGGTCACACTTCTGCAGAAAGATGGTGACACAGAAGGGACCCGGGTCCCGGGGGAGTGAGCCCAGCCTCCGCTGGGGCACAGAAGCGGCTCGTCCAGCACAGCCCGGGTGTTCTGTCAGCGCAGGTGAAGGGGTGGGCGGGTTGCTCGCCCCTCTGCCGGCCTGGCTGCCACCCCTAGGAGGCCACAGTCCGTTCCAGGTTATGGGGACCCGTAAGGAGTAGCAGGAAACCCACGTTGCCCCTGCTTTCATAGTCGCCATGGCAACGAGAACAGATGTGTTCATCTCCCTTCGCCATCCTGCTGGAGCACTTGAGTGGGTGAAGCCGAACTCCTTTTTGATGACTTACCTTTAATACGACGCTAATTATAGTCACAGAAAGGGATCACAGGGCGGGAGGAAGAAAGCCAGCACCTGCTGAGAGCCCGCGGCGAGCCCTGCCCGCCGCTGGCACGGCTGACCCCTGATGGCTGGGTGTGCCCCCCCTGCGCCTGGAGGGGGGTGGGGGCTGCCTGAGCCCAGAGCAGGCCAGGGCACCCACATGGAGGTGGCGGGTGGGTCCCTGCGTCCTGTAAGGCCTGTTCCAGTCCGTGTCCTGCCATCGGACTGTGGCGGTCTCAGCCACAGGCGCCTGTAGTGTAGGGAAGGCCACCGTGTCCTTCATTAGGCGTCTCCTCGGGACTTAGATTGAGAGAGAGAGAGAGAAAGCAAGTGGGTTGGTGGTGACAGGGAGGAGCAGAGGAGGAGGGAGGGGAGGAAGAATGGGAGCAGTTTCTTGCTTCAAGTTTCCACTTTCGGCCTTTACGAGCGTCCTGGAGGTGCAGCTTATAAATGAGAGCTAGAGAGATTCTGCGAGAACAACCACTAAGTAAGGAAAACAGTAGAAACTCACACCGGAACACGTGACTAGGAAAATGGAGCAAACATCCTATTTTATAAAAACAAGTGTGGGGGTTGTGTCCTGCTCCCCGCGGGTCATGGGCAGACTCCCTCTGGAGGCAAGGGGTTGGCAAGCAAGATAGGGCTCCACCCGCCCCTCCTCCAGCTTCGTCTGAATCCCAGCAGAGCTGAGGGACTGTAACCCTAAAATATACGCCCAACTCATTAGTCATCGGTTAAAATCACACAAATGGCCAAAGGTGGGCTAGAACTTCAGTTTTGTGCTTATTTAATTTTTTTCCTGTTAATCACCAAGATCAGTCACAGATTAGTTCCAACTTATTATGAAACCCAAATAAATCTGTGTTTTTCCCACTTGCTTTAAGGCCCACCTCAGCGTGATCACACATCTGAAAGAAATCAATTTGACCCCAAAAGCCTCAAAGGATAGAATGAATATTCATGAGAGGCTTTCCTCTGGGGCATGAAGAGAAGTTGAATTGCTCATCACATAGCAAATCTTCCCCCACTTCTCTGTGTCATTAATCTCCGCACCGTCCCGAGCAATCTGGGCAGGTGCCCCCCACACCCTCTCACTGGATACGTCCCTCTCAATAATATGTCCCCAGACCGCTACCCTCCTTGTCGCCCCAGCCCTCGTGGCCACCTCCACAGACACGTGGCTCAAGAGTGCGGTCCGTCATAGTCCGGGCGGCTCTGCACTGACTTCTGGGGTTCCCTGGGGACCTGAGGAGTTAGGGGCCCCACAGCACGCTTTCCCCGGGCCGTCACTGGAAGGGGAACAGTGTGGGCGAGACAGGCTTCCAGGACGTCCCCTTGACAGATGGACACCCTGTGCCTGGTGCCTCTGTCACCTGGGCCAGGGTCAGAAGGCCACACAGTGAGCGCTGTCACCATGTCCTGGACACCAGGTCTGACCTCGTGCAGGCACGGCAGGCTTGTCCACATGGAGCCACCACTCTCCTGGCTGAGCAGGAGGCTGGGGGCAGAAAGCATGAGGCAGATTGAGAGGAACCACCTGCCAGAGAAGGAGGAGAAATGGGAGAATAGGGGAAGACGGACATCCAGAAAAGCAGCTTCCAGAAGAGGAGTGTGGGAATGCTACCTGCAGGAAGCCGCTGCTTGGGCTGGGGGTGTCCACTGTCACTGTGGAAGGGCCGAGACGGAAGGAAGGAAGGAAGGAAGGAAGGAAGGAAGGGGTGGAAGGAGGGAGGGAAGGAGGTAGAGAAGGGAAGGGGGAGGGAGGGAGGAAGAAGGAAGGAAGGAAGGGAGGAAGGAAGGGAGGAAGGAAGGAAGGAAGGAAGGGAGGGGTGGAAGGAGGGAGGGAAGGAGGTAGAGAAGGGAAGGGGGAGGGAGGGAGGAAGAAGGAAGGAAGGAAGGGAGGAAGGAAGGGAGGAAGGAAGGAAGGAAGGAAGGGAGGGGTGGAAGGAGGGAGGGAAGGAGGTAGAGAAGGGAAGGGGGAGGGAGGGAGGAAGAAGGAAGGAAGGAAGGGAGGAAGGAAGGGAGGGGTGGAAGGAGGGAGGGAAGGAGGTAGAGAAGGGAAGGGGGAGGGAGGGAGGAAGAAGGAAAGAAGGAAGGGAGGAAGGAAGGGAGGAAGGAAGGAAGGAAGGAAGGAAGGAAGGAAGGGAGGGGTGGAAGGAGGGAGAGAAGGAGGTAGAGAAGGGAAGGGGGAGGGAGGGAGGAAGAAGGAAGGAAGGAAGGGAGGAAGGAAGGGAGGAAGGAAGGGAGGGGTGGAAGGAGGGAGGGAAGGAGGTAGAGAAGGGAAGGGAGAGGGAGGGAGGAAGAAGGAAGGAAGGATGGGAGGAAGGAAGGGAGGAAGGAAGGAAGGAAGGAAGGGAGGAAGGAAGGAAGGGAGGAAGGAACGGAGGGAGGGGTGGAAGGAGGGAGAGAAGGAGGTAGAGAAGGGAAGGGGGAGGGAGGGAGGAAGAAGGAAGGAAGGGAGGAAGGAAGGGAGGAAGGAAGGAAGGAAGGAAGGAAGGAAGGAAGGGAGGGGTGGAAGGAGGGAGAGAAGGAGGTAGAGAAGGGAAGGGGGAGGGAGGGAGGAAGAAGGAAGGAAGGGAGGAAGGAAGGAAGGAAGGAAGGAAGGAAGGAAGGAAGGGAGGGGTGGAAGGAGGGAGAGAAGGAGGTAGAGAAGGGAAGGGGGAGGGAGGGAGGAAGAAGGAAGGAAGGAAGGGAGGAAGGAAGGAAGGAAGGAAGGGGTGGAAGGAGGGAGGGAAGGAGGTAGAGAAGGGAAGGGGGAGGGAGGGAGGAAGAAGGAAGGAAGGGAGGAAGGAAGGGAGGAAGGAAGGAAGGAAGGAAGGAAGGAAGGGAGGGGTGGAAGGAGGGAGAGAAGGAGGTAGAGAAGGGAAGGGGGAGGGAGGGAGGAAGAAGGAAGGAAGGAAGGGAGGAAGGAAGGAAGGAAGGAAGGGAGGGGTGGAAGGAGGGAGGGAAGGAGGTAGAGAAGGGAAGGGGGAGGGAGGGAGGAAGAAGGAAGGAAGGAAGGGAGGAAGGAAGGGAGGAAGGAAGGAAGGAAGGAAGGAAGGGAGGGGTGGAAGGAGGGAGAGAAGGAGGTAGAGAAGGGAAGGGGGAGGGAGGGAGGAAGAAGGAAGGAAGGAAGGGAGGAAGGAAGGGAGGAAGGAAGGAAGGGAGGAAGGAAGGGAGGAAGGAACGGAGGGAGGGAGGGAGGAAGGAGAAGAGAAGACAGTCTCCCCGAAGGAAGAGTCCGGAGGGTTTAATTTTAGGCGAGGGGATACCCTCACCATACACCAGGGATCTGTGTGTGTACGCATAAGTTACTCCTTATCTACATCCCAAAATTGTTTTGAGGGGAAATACGAGAAGGGCCCCATACAGAGAAAGGCTGTAAACACGAGTGAACAAAAAGAAAAGCAGTGAGGAAAAACACATTAAACACCTATGATGATATTTTGTCCCGGATCCTCAAAGTGTTCAGGGGCTTTGATCCAGCAACCCAGCTCTCGGACAATGTTTAATCGGGGGTATTTGAAGTTAATCCAAATGCTCCACGGTGAGAAAATGGGTAAGTGCCTGGTTCCACACAGACCGAGCGGAAGGCCACAGTCACCGCGAATATGCGTTAGAGTTCCTAGTAATGGGAAACGTGTTTGTTGCAGTGGGCGAGAAAAGGTTTTTAAAAAACCAGGCGTGCAGCATGATTTCAAATATCTGGAAAACACAGCCAGCGGGAAGGAGGAACCACGTGAGGCTCCCCTGCGGTTGGTGGCCTTGGTGGCCTGGCTGCAGGGCGGGGGGGAGGGGCTCCTGGGAAGGAGGGGGCGGGGCTGCCTTGGGGAAGGGCACCTGTTTCGGGTTCCCCCCTGGAAGGATGACGCTTGCCCAGAAGGGGGGCGGCTCTGGAGTCTGACGGGTGGGGGGGAGCAGAGGGCCCCGCGGGAGGGCCTGCACACGTGCTGCCTGGACACGGATGGTCCCCAGAAGGAGCCCCGTGAGGCCACCTCAGCGCTGGGCCCCGTGCCAGCTTTTGCCATCCCTGAGCCTGGGGCAGGGGGGACCCCCACGATATGCTCACATGCCCAGGTCCCTTTTGTAGAATTCGTAAAAGTTCTGCGGCCCTCCCCTCCACGCGCGATGGTGGGGGGTCAGATGCGTATTTTTCGGGTGCAACTAAGGAGGAGTTAAACTGGAAGTCATGAGCTTAACGAGGGATATTTGTGGGTTTACAGCTAGCATCTGTCCTGGTGCAGGGATGGCTTTTGGGAGCGTGCCTTCCCGGGTGACGACCGCACAGGCACGGGGACACCGAGGTGCTGGCATTCTGGACCACATGAACGTGGCTCGTGGCACCCAGCACTGGCAGCATCTGGGTAGCGGAGGAGGAAGCAGGGGTGGAAATGTAGAGACCGAAGCTGGCCGGGGACGGGGGTGTGGGTGGCGGGAATCCCCAACTGTCATCTGGGGAGAACTCCAGGAGGAGAATCTGCTTCCAGGGACCTGGAGAAAAAGGAAGTGCTCTCTGGTCAGGTTATACTCAGTGACTGGGTATGTACAAGAAGATTGTGTATATAAATGTGCCGTAGATATAGATTCTCTGTGGATAGACAGACCGACAGGCAGGCTTTATTGACTCTGTACGTATTCTGTTTCATATAATTCAGTAAAATAATTATGTGTACAGTAGGTCTACACAAACCTATGCATGTATAGAGAAGCATATATAATTAGTTTGGACTAAAATAACATGAAATCTAATTTATCAAACTTCCTATTCTATAGGCACAAATTAGCAGGACTACAGGGGCGCCTGGGTGGCTCTGTTGGTTAAACATCTGACTTCAGCTCAGGTCATGATCTCATGGTTCGTGAGTTCGAGCCCCTCATCGAGTTCTGGGCTCACGATGTGGAGCCTACTTGGGATTCTCTCTCTCTCTCTCTCTCTCTCTCTCTCTCTCTCTGTCTCTCTCCCCCTCCTACATCTCTGTCTCTGGTCTGGCGCTAACTGTCTAGGGTTAGTGTGGACACCACACTGTCCTCAGCAAGACTGTCCTCACTTCAGGGACCAGCTGCAAGTTCCGGGGTCCCCAGTCCCCCTGCACTTCCAACCAAACTGGCTACAAATCTGAGTGTTTCCTTACCTTTTCTGTTTCAGTAATTCACTAGAATGACTCAGAACTCAAGAAGGTGCCGTGCTTTTGATTCAGTCTTGTTATAAAGGACACCAATCAGGACAAGCCTCACAAAAAGAGGTCTAGTGGGGACGCTGGGTGGCTACGTCGGTTAAACGTCCGACTTCAGCTCAGGTCGTGGTCTCACGGTCTGTGAGTTTAAGCCCCACGTCGGGCTCTATGCTGACAGCTCCGAGCCTGGAGCCTGCTTCGGATTCTCTCTCCCTGCCCCTCACCCACTCACGCTCTGCCTCTGTCTCTCAAAAGTGAATAAATGTTAAAAAAAAAAAATTAAAAATAGAGAGGTCTGGCAAGGTCCCAAACATGGAGCTCACCCCCTGGAATCAGGACAGACCAGCTTCCTGCCTGTGATGAGTTCACCAACAAAGATACTCACCTGACCCAGGTAGCCAGAGTTTTTACTGGGGTTTCATCACACGGGCATGTGTGGTTGAATCCTTGGTCATACACCTGAACCCCGTCTCCGGCGCCCCTCCTTTCCCACGCATCCGGGGGTAGCTGGTAGCCCCCTGCCCTGTAATCACAGTTGGTCTTTCCAGCATGGCCGCGAGTCACCTGACTAGCACAAGCTCAGATGTAGTCCCAGGGCCTACCATGAATAACGAAGATGTCCACGCTTACCTCTCAGGAAACCCGAAGCGTTTGAAGCTTCCTCCCCACGCTCAGAGATAAAGAGCAGACACGTTATTTATTATGGACAGTTATTCCAAATGCAGTGGACATTGATTTCTTGTTCACTGTCATTTCTAGCGAATCACGAATTATTATACCCTTGATTCTCTCTAAAACTACGAAATAAGTTTTGCACGGCACCTGCATTTTCCACGTATTAACAGTGCTAATCCCGGTCGCTGGGAGAGCACAGACCCCATAAGGCAGTAGGAGGAGAGAAAACTACACCTCTTCATGCAGATGAACATAAAGAAATTGACACATTTGAGTAAAACACAAATGCAGTGTATCCGATACAGAAAATCCTGTTTCCGAACATGTATTTTTCAGCCTAAAGATAGTAACTTCCCCCAAATTGTCTAAGTCAGCACGTGGGGACGTAGCATCACAACCACGGGGGAGTGAGATTGTGTTCTCGTGGATCAGCGGCGGGATGGCGAGTCCCGCGGCCGCTGTCGCTGTCTGCGCTCAACGTGACCACGTGACAAGAAATGCAAAGGAGGGAAGAATTTGTACGGGAAGTGTACAATTTGCCCCCAGAATTACTGCAGGGTAGAATCTGACTTTTGTTGGGACGGACAGTTGGCCCGAAGAAATCCTATAACACGGAGGCTCCTCCGGCAAGGTGGGAAATTTCAAACCCATGGGCGCCTCCGTGGCTCTGCTGGTTGAGCGTCCGACTCTTGATTTCGGTTCAGGACATGATCCCAGGGTCGCGGGATCTGGCTCCACATCAGGCTCTGCACTGAGTGTGGAGCCTGCTTGGGATTCTCTCCCTCTCCCTCTGCCGTTCCGTAGCTCACACACACGTGCTCACTCTCTCCTCTGCCGCCCCCACTCTCTCTCTCTCTCTCTCTCTCTCTCTCAAAATAAATAAATAAACAAATAAATTGCAAACTTTATGACCCTTGACGATTATGATTTATGTGTAGAATGCCTGAAATGCTCCAGAACCTCCTTGATTTTTGTCCTAGGCTTCTCCTAGACCATCTCCAGGATGGAGCACTGGGTTTTCAGCTTCCGGGACACAGCCCCCTCCATTTACAACTTCTGCTTGTGAGAGAAAATAAATAAGTTCTTTTCCTGAAGCTCCAGTTGACGTGAGTTCTAGTTTAGAGGAAGTTTGTCCTGATGGACAAACATCATTCAAAAGAGGAAAACGGGAGCCCCTTGCCTTTATGACCAGCGGTAGGAATTAAAGAAAACGACTTTGCTGTTACTGGTGTTTCCCTCTTATGTTTCTTTGGATGTAATTGAGGAAAGCGACAAAAACAACAACAAAAACAAACCACACAAACACAACAAAATCAGAGTGTCTGTCGGATTTACTTTTGTCCCTGAGTGTGACAGGATCCGAAGGCAGGGGGCTGTTTGTCAAGGCTGTTGACAACTGAGGCAGGAAGTAGCTTGTCAGTCTGGGCACCTGCATAAATACACTGGATGGTACCATCCTTTCAGAGGACAGTAGCTCTTTTCAAAAAGACTGTGATTTAAATAAAGTTCAAGTTGGCCCCAAGGCAAAAATCTGGCTTGGAAACACCCTGGGAGGCTGCCCAGCTCAGGCCAGGGGAAGCTGTCAGGTGAACTTGGGAACAATGGTGGACCCTGGGTTCTGGAGAGAAGGGCTCTGCAGATGGGAGCCGAAGAAGGGAAAGGCTGAGTCCCTGTGTCCAGAAGCAAGGCCATCTGGCGGGACGCACCCAGGCAGGCTGCCCCTCGTCACGCGGCCGGCGGAACCTTCTGGCGTCGTGTCAGGCAGCTAGCTGCACCTGCGGCTCGTGATGTCCGCTTCTGCCGTCACAGAATCCGTGTGCTTTTGTGCTCTGTGTCTTCTGCTTCGTTCTTAAACTTGAAAGGACGTACGTGTCTTTGAAATTGTGAAAACTTTCTTTTCAAAGAGTCACTTTGACCGGAGGAAGATCTCAGAGTTCAACACACAGAGAAGACGCCTCCTGCATCCGGCCCCGCGTCTGGCTCTGCTGCTTTTGGTGGAAAAACTCCTCCAACCATCGTGTTTCCTCCCATTCCTGATGATACGTAAGCACAGTCAGTAATCTGGAAAGTGTCTCACGTATGACCGTGGAATTTATCAAATTCATAAGAGATCGTCTGGAATTACTGCCTTTCAAAAAATTTCTGTCAAGACACGGAAGTAGGGTATGCGATTTTTCTCATCAGAAATCCTTTGCTTCTGGGGCATCTGGGTGGCTCAGTCGGTTAAGCGGCCGACTTTGGCTCAGGTCATGATCTCACGGTCCGTGAGTTCAAGCCCCGCATCGGGCTCTGTGCTGACAGCTCAGAGCCTGGAGCCTGTTTCAGATTCTGTGTCTCCCTCTCTCTGACCCTCCCCCGTTCATGCTCTGTCTCTCTCTGTCTCAAAAATAAATAAACGTTAAAAAAAATTAAAAAAAAAAAAGAAATCCTTTGCTTCTTAGGGAATCCGTTCTTCCTCGTGCACGTGGCTCTGGGGGACAAAAGGAAGAGTCGGCTCTGAGAAGCTGTGATTCGTGGCTTGGCTCCATCGGTGGATTTTGAGCTGTGAGATCAAAAGCCCTCCCGTCACTGTGTTGACTGCGGCTGCGAATCTTGCACAGAGGAGAGGCTCGTCCTGCTTCAGAAACTTCAGGGCTGCCTCTCACGTGTTCCTGCAGGCAGAAATCAGGTGGAAAGTTCTTTCTATGTCTCTTTATTTTTTTTTTTTATTTTTTTTTTTTTTAATTTTTTTTTCAACGTTTTTTATTTATTTTTGGGACAGAGAGAGACAGCATGAACGGGGGAGGGGCAGAGAGAGAGGGAGACACAGAATCGGAAACAGGCTCCAGGCTCCGAGCCATCAGCCCAGAGCCCGACGCGGGGCTCGAACTCACGGACCGCGAGATCGTGACCTGGCTGAAGTCGGACACTTAACCGACTGCGCCACCCAGGCGCCCCTTTCTATGTCTCTTTAAAAAGGAATCTGAGGCCTCTTCTGGCAAGATGGAGGGGCCATATTCTTTCCCCTTATGTACCCTCTCAACGCAGCTAAACACCCAGGCGTTATTTACATGCAGACCCAACAGATCTCTGCCAGGAAAGACAGGAAGCTGGACTGGCCAGGCACCCGGGGACCTAGGAGACAACTAGCGGGTTGTCTCTGGGTTTCTCTTTGCCTCTCACACCCCACCTGGGAACTGAAGAAGCCGGCAGCCCACCCAGGACCCGAAGCCAGGTGGGGAGCCTAGACTCCCGCCCTCGCCTGGCTGCAGCGAGGCTCCTGGGCTCCCTCACCCAGGAGTGTCCCAGAAGGCCAAGTTGGGAGCCACACTTGCACCTCACGAGGCTGTCCCCAAGCCTGTCCCTCCCCATGTGGTCAGCAGAGGCACCACTCTGGGTGCTAACAAGATGTCCTTCATAGCCCCTCCTCGCTGGGGTGAGGTGGGGGGGGACTTTGACCACCCTCCAGAGGTAACAAAGCCGCCCCCACCAGGTGCCATCAGTGGAGGTCACCTGAGGAGCAGTAACAGGGATTCCTACCACTCCTGGCTACAGAGGGACCCAGTAGGAGCCAGAACCTCCGCCCTCCCCCAGGCTGCGGTAAGGTCCCCGCCTTGTGCATCGATGGTGCTCAGTGGGAAAATGGACTTCTGTCCCCGCCTATTAGTGATGTCAGCGGAAACCAGCTGAAACAGAAGAAGACTGAAATAGTTTCTAGAATCTCAAAACGTAATACCTCAAGGGCCAGGTTCCAACAGAGGATCCCTCATTATACCAAGAACGTCTCAAACTGAATTAAAACAAAATCAATAGATGCGATTATGAACACTCCTCAAGCAAATGGGAAAATAGAAAGTTTTAGCAAAGAAACGGATGATTTTCAGAAGAAACAAAGGGAAGGTTTAGGACTGAAACATACCATGACAAAATGACGCCCTCGGCAGCAGAACGCAGGGGGGCGGAGGGAAGAATCGGATTGTACCTAGAAGGTTCTGTGCCACGTGAATGCGGCACAGTGCATCATCTAAAGTGAACAATGGAGAGAAAATAGACTAGAAACAGTGCGCGGAGGCTCAGGGACCCACAGGACAATAACGAAGCTTAAACATCCGTGTCAACAGCTTCCTGAGGTGACAATGTGGGGTGAGCTGGAAAGGTGCTCAAAGAAAACAGGGCTGAGATGTCCCAAATTGGTCAAAAGACAAAAGTATAGATTTAAAAAGCGATCTCAAATGGGATAAACTCCAAGAAATCCACACCGAGATGCATCATTGTCAGACCCTGCAAAACGAGAGACAAAGACAGTTATTTTAAAGGCAGGAAGGTGAGCGGACGTTTTACGAGTGGGGGTAACGACTGGGATGCACGGGCTTTTCCTTGGGGGTCACAGGGGTCACAGGAGGTGGGTCTTCAGTTTTCCCATCCCGACGGGAAACAGCAGCCAACCCAGAATCTGCTATTGGCAAAAATCTCCCTGGGACGTGAAGGGAATGAGGTCTTGTCCGTCCCAGGTGATGGGACACGGAGCGAAGGTGCCACCCCTACAGAATGTCTGAAGAGAGCAGTAAGAGAAGAGTGTGGGGAAAGGAGCTGGAACAGACGGGGAAAAGTACCAGCACAGAGAGTAGACTGTTTGCTGGTTTCTTTATTTAAAAAAAAAAAAAAAAAGAACTAAATATGTAGCTCCCAGGTGACCCAGCAATTTTACTCGAGGACGTTTATCGCAGAGAAATGAGGACTTCGGTTCACACCAAGATCTGCACCCGCACATTCGTGGGGGTTTTGCCCATCACGGGCCCAAACTGGAAGCAGCCCGATGTGCCCGGGTGGGCAAATGAGAGGACGGCCGTGGTCCTCCCCCCTCCCGCCTGTACCACGGGGCACCGATGGCAGTGAGCAGGAGTGAGCTGCTGTGACACACAGTGAGCTGTATGAGTCTCCAGAAAATCGTGCTGAGTGGAAAAAAAAAAAAAGCCAATCCTCAAAGGGCACACGCTGTCCCCTTCAAATTCTGGACGGGGGGTTTGCAGGGGCTCGGGGGGAATGGGCACGCGGGGGAGCCGGTGGTTAGGAGGGTGTCGCGTGAGCTGTGTGATGCCGGGACCGCTCTCTGTCTCAGCTCTGTCGATACTGATGTCAGTTATCACTGTCGGGAGAAACAGGCCCTCTGTGCGTGGGATCTACAACTGTCTCAAAACACAAAGTTCACCCGAGAACAGGGGGGTCTGTGGGAGCCTGGGATTCCGCCCAGCTCCTCCCCTGTGCGTTTCTGAGACTTTGGTCCTCGGCCGTGCGCTGGCGAGGGAAGTGTTCTCAGCGGCAACCTCGCCCGTCGGACCCACACTGAACTCCAGGAGCGTTCTGGCTCTTCGGCAAAAACAGACTCTCCTGGAAAACCAAATTCTGGAAGCTCCACGTGTATTGCAAATGGCGGTTTTCGAAAAGCAGCGTTTTCGGGACTTCCTGCTGCAAGACGCAAGGCAGCAAGGACGCCAACGATGTCAGGCGTCGTGCTGTCTGCCCCCCCCCCCCCACTGGAGCCCAGTCCGGGGCGGGGGAGGGGGGCCCATCCACGCCTCCTGCCGTGCATGGCTGACGTCACTTTCTGGTGCTACGGGCCCAGCTGAGATTTGTGTCGATTATTTGACAAGAATCGGAAGCCAAATTGTGCGCGAGCGAACGACAGCTGCAGGCTCTTTCCTGAGACACCGGGTCCCCTGTCTCTGTTTAGGGTGGCAGGGTCCGATGCAGCGAAGCACAGGGACACGCACGCGAGCTGTTCTGGGCGCCAGGCGGTACATCAGGTTTTCGCCAGGGTCTCCGAGGCCCAGGCCGCACGACGTCAGCAAAGAGCCGCTGAATTCCGGGACTCCTTCAACTTCTATTCCCAAATTTCCAAAGGGGAATTCTCTGTGGAGCATTCATGGCAGGCCTGCCCGAGTACGACGCGCTTGAGAAGAGAAGGACAGCAAGGTGCCGTCGTCCCCGGAGAGCAGGAGCTCCGTGTCGGGCTTGAGGCACGTTCGCGCACAGAGGCCCAGGTGTCCCCATTCACGGCGTCCCTCAGGCGCTGCCCTGCGTCCCCAGCATGCGTGCTGGCCCGCGCTCGGCTCTCCAGGACACGGGCAGCAGCCTCGGTTTAAACGGCCCGGCTACCAAAAGACCAGAGGCGGAGAGCCTCCTCCCTGGGTGAGCGAGGAGGCCCTTGGCTTCCTCGGCTGCGAGAAGAGGGGGGAAGGAGCCATCGCCCCGGGCTCCAGGCGCCCAGGCGCTGAGACCACGCGTTCCTGGATGTGCGGGGAGCACCCCCTGCTCCTCAGGCGGGACCCCGTCTCGGCTGTCGGAGCAGACCAGGTGGCCGCGTGTGGATGACGGGCTCTCGAGGACGCCCCGGGCCAACGTCGGGCTCGGCTGTAGGAGATGCGCTTCCTGAGCGCCTGGACTGTAAAAAGCAGGAGAAAGCAGCTCAGCGTGTTCAGCAAGGCCACGTGTTCCGCCAAACAGCGGCAAAGGGTCGTGTTCTCGCGGGGAGAACACGGGGGGGGGGCCCAGGACTGTACCCCGCCCCCTCCGTGTCTCCGGGATGCTTTCACCGGGAGCCCCTGGGGAGCCCTGCCCGTCTGCACCGGGAGCTGTGCCGTCAGGGACCCGCCACAGAGCTGCAGGACAGCTTGCTCTCAGGCAGGGGTTCGGGGGGAGTCGGCCTCGGGCCCAGACGGAGCCAGCGAGGAGGCACAGGCTGGGCTGAAGGAAGGTGGCTGCAGGGGAGCGGAGGCCCCAAGGGCTTGACTTCAGCCACCGAGCCCCTCCTTCCCCCACCCCCACTGACCCCAGGCACTGGGAGTGCCTCTCCTCCCCCTCCCCTTTTTGAGCTCTCTGCTCCCACACATGGCACTGCCCGAAGCAGTCCATTTATGTGCCCACACTGCTTCCTCTGCCTGGAGCTCCTGCCTACTTCCTGTGCACCGGAAAACTCCTATGTGTACCTCAAGACCCAGCGCAAACATGGTCTTACTTTAAAAGTTTTTCCAGATTTCCTCGGTGCCTGCCTGTGTCTCCACCAAGTCCAGGGCACTGGGCTCACACCCTCGCTGCCACAAAGAGCATTCGTAAACACAAATATCCGTGAGCAACCTGACCTTCGCTGGATTCAGAGGGCCTCCAGGGGAGGGCCTCCAGGGGAGGGTCTCCAGGGGAGGGCCTCCAGCAGCTGGGGTCTGGCCCCCACAAGGAAGGTCTTGGGGTGTTCTACAAGGGAAGGAGGAAGGAAGGGAGTGTGGCTGGAGTCCACTTTCGCATCCCTGGGGCCAAACACAGAGTGGCTGTAGGCAGCTCAGACGATGGCCCCAGGCCTGGGGACACGACCGACGCTTTGGCAGCTGGAGGCATCCCGTGGAGAATGCAAACCACTTCCTGCCTCTCAGAGCCATCATGTGGGTCACAGCCGGGCAAAGTCCCCACCTGTGGCTGGTCCCCTCCCTCTACTGAGGGCCCCGGGGTGGCTGAGATGGGAGGGAATGGGGAGCACAGATGGCAGTCTGTGCTGAATGGGTCCAGAAGCAGGGGTGGAGCCCTGGGGGTCAGCGTCTGACCTTCTGGAGAGAAAGCTGGATGAGTACCCCCACCCCTCGCTCCCCCAGGCCCCAGACTTCCTGCGGAGCCTGCTGGGCCGGCTTTAGCTACGACAAGGGTGCCCTTTCAGAGGCCAGCGCCCAGAACCTCTGTCCCAGAAGAAGGGGCCTCCAGACCCGTGGACCCACCTCCCTTGTAAGTCTGGGCGAAGCTTCGGGCATCCCTTGACCCGACTTGGGTGTTGTGCGTAGGAGTCAACGGGCAGCTTCGGTTTTGTTCCCAGAACAGGCCAGAGCGGTCTCATTTTGTTCTCCTGGAGTCACAAGCCACCCTCTGGCGCCCCACACTTCAGGGGTTGCAAAACTCCTCCCATCCGTGACCTAAGTTAATCTTCCTGTTAATTCTACCCACCGCACAGGCAGAGAGGGGGCGGAGGGGGGGGGGGCTCTCGGCCGCTACCCCAGCCTTACAATCGGCAGCCCGGATCTGGATCTGGGCAGCGCTGGTCGCTGGTCGTGGCTGGGACTACTCTCCTCGCAGAGCGTGGGGCTCTCCCTCCTCCCGACGTGCCCAGGCGCTGGCGGGGGGGGGGGGGGGGGCTCTCTGGAAGGCACAGCGTGAACCCCAGAGCATCAGGGGTGGGAGCCCCTTGGTGGGACAGGACCCCGTCTCTCCATCCCTCCAGAACTGTCCCTTGTGAGATTCCGGGAGCTGTGACTGCCCAGTGGCTGAAAACACTTAATTTCACAGGAGAAAAATGAAAAACCCAAAATTGTGTTTCAATCATACACATAAAATAAACGGAATAACAATGAACCAAGAAAGGGGAAAAACAGCCCAGAAAATTAAGATCTATAAATGTGTAATGATGTATGATGAGTTGCTCCTTTAGTCAATAGGGAGCAGAACGGAAATATTTGGTTTGGGCGGCTGATGAAGGCCGCAGTTCTGGAGGAGCGGATTTTAGGGTGAATTTGGGGTTTCGAAAACTCCAGTGCGCTAGCTGGCTCAGCTGTGGAACCCCGTCCTGCTCTTTATGAGAGGCTCGCGTTGGCTTCCTCTGTCGTATTATTTTTGGAACGTGATATACACTCGTGAGAAAGGACAAAGACGAGGCCTCCAGGGGTAAAGCACGGTTACCTCCACTCGCGTTTTCTTCTAGTCTTATGCACATATATTTACATAATTGAGATTATACCGTGTGTGCAAGTTTATCTCCTGATTTTTTCACTTAATATTCTGCAGTAAAAAGTTTTACGAGGCGTTGACAATTTTCAAGAATTATTTTAGTGGTTATGTAATTATCTGTTGCGGGATCTAGCACACTTTAATTATTCCCCTATTGTGGGACATATGATTTTTGCATTTTTTCACTGTTGTGGATAATATTGCGATGAGCACCTTTGTGAGGAACTCTTTCATGGTCACTAAAACTGCTTCTTGAGAACAGATATTAAGGCCAGGCGTCACCAAGTCAAATTATGTAGGTCAAGGACTCAGTGCCGATGAATCCCGAGGTAACAGAAGCAAAGCGCCTGCACTCTTCCCTGAGGGGCGATCACTATCTCATTATTTGTAAACTTTTCTCATTTAGTAAGTAACAAATATCTCACTACTGGGCTGAATTGTGTCTCCCTAATTCTCCAGCACATTTAAATCATTTTTATGTTTTTTTATCAATAACCCCCTTATAAATAATTGACGCACTTCCTTCCAACACTTTTCAGTTAAGGAAAATGAAACACTTCTAATTTATTAATTGCTCGTTAGTTTTTAATTTTTTTAACGTTTTTATTCATTTTTGAGAGACAGAGCATGAGTGGGGAAGGGGCAGAGAGAGGGAGACACAGAATCGGAGGCAGGCTCCAGGCTCCGAGCCGTCAGCCCAGAGCCCGATGCGGGACTTGAACTCACAAACCGTGAGATCGTGACCTGAGCCGAGGTCGGATGCTCCACCGACTGAGCCACCCAGATGCCCCTAATGGCTCATTAGTTTTTGACTCTCAGAAAACTGACCGTTTGTGTGGCATTTTTGTAGAAGATTCTCCTCCCTAAGTCCTGCCCCTGGGATTGCAAATCATTTCATATGCTTTTCAAGTAATGTTTCAAATATTCATCTCATCAATAATCCTCTTGTGTGTGTTTTTTTTATTGTTTACATACTTCACAACCCAACACACATCTGACAAAACCTTTCTACCCATCCAGATCTCAAATAACCTCCTAACGTTCCTTCTCTTCCCTCCTCTGGGCTTCGCTTCAACATTTAGCCCGGTGTGGCTTTTATGTGGCACAACCACGTGGTGTAAGAACCCAACCCCTCTCCCCCAACCGCCCCCTCGGCTTTTTTTTTTTTTACAAAATAAGAACTCCCTTGACAGAGCATGTTGAGGAACACATCCCTTCCTGACGGGTGGGTGGTTCCCACTGCGTCTGAAGCCCCGGGAGCCGGTCTTACCTGTCCCACCGACCTCCCAATTCTTCCCAAAAGCATCGCACCCCTCCGGGGACTACAGGGTTAGGACATCTTAAGGTCTAAATAGGCCCGGCCCGTTCTCGCCTTCTGATTGTATTCTGACTCACGTTCTCTAGTAGCCAGCTCTAAGTAACTGTCCGCAGGTGGGAACGAGAAAATGAGTGTTGCCCTCCCCTCGCCTGGAGTGCACTCTCACAGCGACCTGACCGCACGGGATGCGGAGTGCTGGGGGACAGGGGGATGCCCAAGGCCTCCTTGTCCAGCTCTTAACGCACTCCCCACTATCAGGGGCCGCCTGCCAGGCCCCCTCTGCCCTCTGGCCCTCTGCAGGCACCGCACCCGTGGAAGCTCTTCCGGGGAACCCGGGGTCCGCTCTCCTCCCCTGGGGGTCCCCCACCCTCTGCACGTGAGCCTTGAGTGCCACCGGGAGCATTGATAACGCCTCCCCAAGGATATCAGAGGCTCGGGAACCAGGTTTAAGAAGCACAGTTCACAGGACACGGTCCCTCCAGGCATGTGATCTCGGCCGCTGGGCGGTGCCCTCGCTTCTTGGACCTTAGTTTGCGGGTCCTCCGAGGGCGCCTCCCGAGGCCCGGAGTCATACTTAGAGCACCTCTCTTCACGCGGACCGTGCCTGGCGTGAGTCTGGACAGGGGGAGGGGGAGGCCCTGATGCAGGAAACAGTAAGACTGAGCAGCTCCACACGCAGAAGGAGCGGCTACGGAACCCTGAAGTGTGGATTTCCACCGGGAAACCCGGACACCCCTTGTAGGAAATCCCGCCTTCCAGTCGCGTGCACTAACACGGTGACGTCAATGCTCAGGACCAACCGTGGTTGATTTAAAAAAATGGGAAAGAGACTGTGTACTCCACATGCGTCCTTAAGTCGGTTCGCAAGAGGGGACTTCGGGGGTGTTGACCAGTGCTGATTCCATGAAGAAAATGTTTGTCGAGAGCTTTGAGTGCAAACATTCTGAGAGGCAAACGCAGGAGTCAGGGCGATTCTCTGCGCTCCCGTGTCGGCAAACTCAGAGCACGACACGCGCACCGTTACTCCAGCAGGCGGACTGTTGACGCCGGATGGGCCCGTAATCTCCAGGTCTTGGTGTGGGACGCGTGCTCGACGGATGCTGGGTGAAGGAGCAGAAGGCAGGGCGTTGTTCTAGAATTCAGATCTCCACTGTGTACGGACGAGCCTCGCGCGTACATCCGCCGGGTCCCCAGAAGCGGGGGTGTGGGGGTTGCTATTCCACAGACGTTCGTGATGGAGGAGCCAACCTCCGCTCTCCGCGAGAGCCCCCCCGGGACCCTCCGGGACCGCTCGGCAAGCCTCTGCCCCCAGCCTGGAGCACCTCTGGCAGCAGATGGGCTCCGCTCGGGCGTCCTCACCAGGAAGAGGCGCCCTGGGGTTGTGGGGAATCTCTCCCCCGCTGACACCCAGCCGGTGGCTGTGTGGGGGTCCCCAGCATTGAGAACCCCACCTCTGAGTCTCTATAGAGCCTCTGGGCCAAGCGTGAGGCCCCCCCACGCCGAAGTGCTGACAGGTGGCCGCCCTGTGGGTCCCGCCCCTTCTGCCCAAGCCACAGTGGCTGAGGCTGTGCTGGCAGCAGCTGGGGACAGTGCCTTCTCTCCAGGTTTCGACCGGACAGGGTGGGGTGTGGTCAGCCACGGAGCTCCCCGGGAAGCTCCCAGACCCGGAACAGCAGGTGCAGGGTCGAGCGGCGGCCGACTCGCGGACAGTCTCTGGGCCATCTCCTGCCCCTTCCTGCCACATTCACCGCTGCAAGAACAGTGGGGTCCAAGACGGAAGGAGAGACCCTCCGTAAGACCAAGCCCAGCGTTGCATGCGCTTCGACCTGGGAGTTAACAGCACAGCTTTGTAAAGAACTGACCCTGACCCATCCGTGAATTCAGACGGCACTTAGACTCACTGGGCATAGCAGGTGTTCATCTAACACCCGTCCCCGCAGCCGGATGGGCGCACGGCACGGCACACTCTCCCGGCGGAAGTTTCCACGGAAACTCAGCATCCTCGGGGACCACTTCCACCCGAGTGCGCCCACCTGCCACGGCGGGACCCAGGTGCGTGTGGGGACACAGACAAGCTGCCGTCTCAATTCCTACCCCATCTTTTCCTCTTTCTGCCAGGTGGACCCAAGTCCCCCACGACCAGTTCATGATCGAAACAGCAACAAAAATGCTCACTTAAACAGGAATCACTTAAAACAGTAATATTCTGACATGAGAAAGTATCCTTCAGTCCCACAGCCTGAGCGACGGCCTGCAGAGAGCGCCCTGGTGAGACAGGTGCGCCCCGTACCCTCACCTGCGGGGCAGCGAGTCAGACAGGAGAAGCCCGCAGAGGCCCAGGAAGGGACCCTTCCATCTGCCATGGTGCACAGAATCCCCGCGAAGCCCAACGGAATCGAGGATGAAACTAAAGTCCCTAAAACTGAAGCTAAAACCAAAACTTAGAAAAGCAAACAGATTAAATAGTTGTGTGAAGTGTCAGGATATAAAATTAAAATAACGAATAGCCTTCACACAATGAGCTGAATAGAAAAGATAATGGATAAGAGAACACCGTTTACGCTGGCAATAAAAAGAAAAAAATACATAAAAAATAAACTTAACAGAACTGTGAACTTATGGGAGAAAAACTGAAATGTCTCCTGAACATCACACAATGACTGAATAGAAAAGATAATGGATAAGAGAACACCGTTTACGGCGGCAATAAAAAGAAAAAAATACATAAAAAATAAAACTTAACAGAACTGTGAACTTATGGGAGAGAAAACTGAAATGTCTCCTGAACAGTAGAATTAGACTTACCTACATAGAGAGTCACCCTCGTTCCGGGTAAGACAATTCAAAATTATAAAGATGCCGTTTCCTCTGGCAAACGTATAAATTTCTGAGATACCAATAAAAATGCTAATTAGTTTTTTTTCTGAAGCCAAACAGGTAAATTCTCAACTTCATATGGAAACGAATGCAAGATATCTTTAAAAAAAATATCAAAAGCAGGGCAATGAAGGGAGACTTATTAGATCTGAAAAGTATGATAAAGCCTCTGTGATTAAAACAGTGTAATACTGGAACATGAATCAACACACCAATAGGAGAAAATAGAAATCCATAAAGAGACCCAATTACCTGAGGAAATTGAGCATGTGTTCACGGCAACACCTCTCAAATCCTGGGGGAAACAGAGGTGTTTTCAGAGGTGCGAGAGACCCGAGAGCCCTGGGGGCCTGGACGGGTCCTCCCAGCACTCACCGCAGCCCCGGACGGGCCCCACGGTAAAAGTGGGTAATTGGAGAGTGAGGAGAAGGCAGGGTGAACTGCTTTTTAACCTGAGGTGGGAGAAGCTTTCTACGGGGAACTCAACATTTGGAAGCAATAAAATGCAATGGCCTCCTTTTTAGTCGTGTGGTAAAATCACCACAAATGAATCCAAGATACATCGCAAACTGCGAGAAAATATCTACAACTTTGCTCACCATGAAGGACAACGCAGTAAAACCTGCACAAGGTTCGGAACGTAGGAGCAGAGCAGACGCCCCGCACGGGGACCGCGACACCCGAGGACTCCAGTGGCGGGGAGCTTCTCTCCGCCGACACCGGGGAGGACCCGCTTTACTTCTAAGTGAGAAAAACGAAGTGCAACAGGGTGTTCATAGTGTGCAATCACTCACTCTTTCGGAAAGAACCACAGGGAGCATCAAGTGTGGAAATAAGGTGGAGGGGTAGGAACAATGAGACTTCTCTGCTTAATCGGGTGTACGGCTTTAATTTTCAACGACATAAATACCTTACACATGCAAAAAAGTTAACTGAGAAAGGATGACCGGGGGGGGGGGGGCATTAGGCACCTGGTGTGGCTCTGTGGGTTGAGCTTCCGGCTCTTGATTTGGGCTCAGGTCATGATCTCGAGGTTCATGGGATCAAGCCCGGAGTTGGGCTCCATGCTGACAGCACAGAGCCTGCTTGGGATTCTCTCTCTCCCTCTCTGTCTGCCCTCTCCCTGCACATGCTCACTTGCTTGCCCTTGCACTCTCCTCTCAAAATAATTAAGTAAACTGAGAAAGAAGAAAAAAGAAAAGGAGGAACGAGAAGGAAGGAAGGAAGGAAGGAAAGAAGAAGGAAGGAAGGAAGAAGGAGGGAGGGAGGGAAGGAAGAAAAGGAGGAAGGAAAGGAGGAAGAAGGGAGGGAGGGAAGAAAGAAAGGAAGGAAGGAAGGAAGGAAGGAAGGAAGGAAGGAGGAGGGAGGGAGGGAGGGAAGGAAGGAAGAAGGAGGAGGAGGGAGGGAAGGAAGGAAGGAAGGAAGGAAGAAGGAGGGAGGGAGGGAAGGAAGGAAGGAAGAAAGAAAAGGAGGAAGGAAAGGAGGAAGGAGGGAGGGAGGGATGGAAGGAAGGAAGGAAGGAAGGAAGGATGGAAGGAAGGAAGGAAGGAAAGGAGGAAGGAAAGGAGGAAGGAGAGAGGGAAGGAAGGAAGGAAGGAAGGAAGGAAGGAAGGAGGGAGAGGGAGGGAAGGAGGAGGGAGGGAGAGAGGGAGAGAGGGAGGGAAGGAAGGAAGGAAGGAAGGGAGGAAGGAAAGGAGGGAGGGAGGGAGGGAAGGAAGGAAGGAAGGAAGAAGAAAGGAGGAAGGAAAGGAGGAAGGAGGGAGGGAGAGGGAAGGAAGGAGGAGGGAGGGAGGAGGAAGGGAAGGAGGAGGGAGGGAGAGAGGGAGAGAGGGAGAGGGAAGGAAGGAAGGAAGGAAGGAAGGAAGGAAGGAAGAAAGGAGGAAGGAAAGGAGGAGGGAAGGAGGGAGGGAGGGAGGGAAGGAAGGAAGGAAGGAAGGCAGGCAGGCAGAAGGAGGGAGGAGGGAGGAGGGAAGGAAGGGGGGGAAAGGCAAGCCATGACTGAAACGGAAGTCCATGGTCCAAGTGTGTATCATCAGATTCACAACAGAAGTCACACCAGAAAGTGACAAACAGCTGTTACATAGCAAACTCTGTTCGTCCTTAGTGCCATCCAGTCTGGAGCAGTGACAGCAGAGTCTGAATTCCAGCTGACAGGTTATCGTTGACGCAATGCGATGCCAGCTCCGAGATGTGCCGCGTGGTGCATGTGGCACTTGTGGTGGCCCTGGGTGTGGGGCTGCTCGTGGGGGAGACGGGGGGGCCAAGCGCAGGTGGCGGAGCCATCAGATGAGCCCGCGATGCTGCCCTGGAAGTGAAGGCACCAGTGTGAACCACGGTTTTTAAAGATACGTGTTTAGGGGCGGCCTGGGTGGCGCAGTCGGTTGGGCGTCCGACTTCAGCCAGGTCACGATCTCGCGGTCCGTGGGTTCGAGCCCCGCGTCAGGCTCTGGGCTGATGGCTCAGAGCCCGGAGCCTGCTTCCGATTCTGTGTCTCCCTCTCTCTCTGCCCCTCCCCCGTTCATGCTCTGTCTCTCTCTGTCCAAAAATAAATAAATGTTGAAAAAAAAATTAATAAAAAATAAAGATACGTGTTTAAATTAAAAACCTACGTGTACAATTCCATAATTAGCTAGTATAATCACAGGTTGTGTGTATGATCTCCTATGTCTGCACATTAAAAGGAGTCGGGGCTCCTGGGGCGCCTGGGTGGCTCAGTCCGGTGAAGCATCCAGTCGGCTCAGGTCACCATCTCGTGGTTGGTGGGATCGACTCCCCGTGGGGTTCCGTGCTGACAGTGCGGAGCCTGCCTGGGATTCTCTCTCTCCCCCTCCCCCTGCCGTGTTCTCTCTCAAAAATGAATAAACATTTGGGGCGCCTGGGTGGCTCAGTCGGTGAAAGCATCCGACTTCAGCTCAGGTCATGATCTCGCAGTTCGTGGGTTCAAGCCCCGCGTCGGGCTCTGTGCTGACAGCTCGAGCCTGGAGCCTGCTTCAGATTCCGTGTCTCCCTCCCTCTGACCCTCCACCGTTCATGCTCTGTCTCAAAACTAAAATAAAACATTAAATTTTTTAAAAATAAACAAATAAATAAACATTTAACAAAAATAAAAAATAAACAAAAGGAATCAGGGTTCCTGACTCCAGCCCCCGCAGAGCACTTGGTGACCCCACACGTCTCATTTGCCTGCGAATGAGAAGGAGCGTGTGCACGAGGACACAGACGCCCGCCCCCCGGAAAGCCTTCCCCTGGCCGGACCCGGGACACTCGAGCGTCACAAGGAGTACTGGCAGCAGCGGCCGTAACACTCTGAAACATGTACTTTACAAAGACTGTGAGAGAGAAAAGGGGCGGAAAGGGACTGTTCTTTGTTCTAACGCTGGAGTGCACTCTCCAGACTTGGCCACCGGTCCCTCCGGTGAATGGGCCACAGCGATGGAGGCGGGGTGCCAGGGACAAGGTGTCTGTGCGGATCTGAGCGTGTGCCCCCCGCCCCGGAGCACACAGCACCACACAGGAAGGGGGAAGGGGAGCCATTTCCAGGCGCACTGACAGCAGGACCAGCAAAGCGCAGCGGCCTCGTGGCGCTGTGCGTGTCCCCGGAGGAGGCGGGTGACAGGACACGTGTGGCATCTGGGCAGAGATGGGGCAGCAGAGGCGACTCACGGAGAGGTGATCTGCCCATACCAGTGCTGGCACCGGTCCTCCACGGATCCGAGGCCAGGAGAACAGACGGGATGCTGGGAAGTCCGGATTTTATTTTCTTTAAGGTTTATTATTTATTTTTGAGAGAGACAGAGACAGAGCATGACTGGGGGAGGGGCAGAGAGAGAGGGAGACACAGAATCCGAAGCAGGCTCCGGGCTCCGAGCTGGCAGCACGGAGCCCGATGCGGGGCTCGAACCCACCAACTGCGAGATCATGACCTGAGCTGAAGTCAGACTGAGCCGACTGAGTCACCCAGGCGCCCCCATGGATTTAAAAATGTTCAGAGTGACCTGGTGACCAAATCTAACGAGTAAAATTTGGTTGGATCCTGGGCGAGAAAAAGTATAAAAGATACTTTGTAAAACGAGCACAACTTGAGTGCGGACGATTAGCTGACGATTGAGTTATGGTTGGAGAATCTTGGGTAGACGGTGGTGTCTTGGCTGCGGGGACGGGACTGCTTGCTCTTTGGGGACACATGCTGTGGTACTCAGGGGTAACGTGTCTTAAATTCACCTGCAAGTACCTGAGGGAAAAAATGTGTGTGTGTGTTTCTGGCTGCGTGTGTACGTGTGTGTGCACGTATGTGCCTACAGAGAGAGCTCACGTATGACATTGTTGCAAAGTTACGAATCTGATAGGTGTGGCAGTGTTTCTTTAACGATTTTTAACAATTTAAGAATAGAAGTTGGGTAACAAAGAATGATTATAAACACACAAACTGTCCATTTCCTTTAGTCACGGCTGTGAGAGTCGAGTCAGAGCTGGTTCTGGTTGGGAAGCAAGGGACCCTCCGATAGCAGGTGCCTCAGGACAGGACCGCATGGGCCCGGGACCGCCCCTGGGTCTTTCGTACCCGGAGGCTCTCCGGGCACATCGTGGATGGCCGCGACCTCCGCCGGTCATGGGGACGCCTCCAGGTCCTTCCATCCCTGCCCCGGGCTCCGCGGTCAGCTCGCCCCTCTGACCCCGGCTGCGGTTTGTGTTCGGGGCCCAGTCGGAGATCCCTCAAAAACATTCACCTCCTAAGCCACATCCCTTGGAAAAATATGCTTGTAATATTGTTCCGCTCGGATCTACACGCTCATGGTCCCATTTATACAACAGCTACATGATGTTCCATGTTTATGTGCTCATTACAAAAAATTTTACAGCAAAATAAAATCGATATTTCAAAAGGACATTATACGTTTAATGATTTCCGTGCCCCAGATGATCTCACACTTGCGTTTCCCCGTGTGTGCAGGTGTGTAGAAGCGGGGCACACGGGGTCTCTTGGTGCACAAACACAAACCCGGGCCCTGCCACGCCACGGCCTTCAGTCCAACCTTGTAATCCAGTCCTGGCCACACCGCCCTCCTGCAGCACTCTCGTTCCTTCCACGCACACGCACATGCACACACGTGAGTCCTTGCCCCGGGCTGTTCTCCGTTACAGGTGCACGTTTAGCCTGTGTAGCTGGGACCCTACAGTGTGTTCCTGCAGCCTCTGTGCGTTCAGATCACGAGAGCTCAAAGCACCGTGACCCTGGTCCTTGGTTCCAGTGGGGCAGCAGTCCCTGCCGCCTGATGGCCCACACTCAGTTCTTGCTGCCTCCAGCCTGAACCCACCCCTCTGCCAGCCTGGCCCAGGTCCGCTGCTGCTCACCTGCCGTCTAGCTCACTGAAAAAAGCAGAATAAGATGGCTGGGGAGGGGAAGGCTGTCCCTGTGTGTGTCCCTGCGAGCCGAAGGGACCGCTGTGGCCCCGAGGACGGGCACCCAGGCTGTCCATACCGAGGGAGGAGAGAGCCCCGACCGGGACCGAGGATTCCACCCGGAAGCAGGCTGCTCCACGGTGGGAGCTCCCAGCTCGGTCTGGGTGGGCGGGGCAGCCCCCCAGGGCACAAGTGTCCTGCTTGGGACCCCTGACCTCTGCCTCTGGCTTTACTCCAGCCTCCAGGCACTGCTAGCTCTTTTCTACAGAATCCCATGGCCCATTCCATCCTGACGGGAGGCGTCTCTGAGCACTTCCTAACAAGAGACCCTCGTCACCGGGAAAGCGCCTGCTGGCACTATCGCAGATGCGAAGGCCCCTCGAGGCTGGGGCTGGGCACCCTCCCACGGTGCCCTCCCCCGACCTCGACAACCCGCAGACACCTCCCCGACCGCAGGGCAGGTGCTCGCGGCCCCGACGCGGCCCTGGGAGGCAGCCTCCCTCACGTCCGGGCGCGGGAGTCACAGTGGCCGCTCCGTGGGCTCGGAAGGGCCTGGACGTTCCAGGGGCTCAGCACACCCCGACTGCAGGATAATCTGCCCCCCCCCAAGCCCCCGCCCCCGCTGCAGACGGGAGCTCTGGGGTCCAGGGGCTTCGGACAACATCCTTTCCCTGCGTCCCTAACTTCAGCCTGACCGACGGAGCCCCCGATGCATTTCTGTCAGGGAACGAAAGCATCTATCAATTAATCGATGTTTTGTACCACGACTCTGCTGAGGCTATCGATAAATGTTTCTAAAGATGTGAATTTTGTCATTTCATTATTGGACTTTGCTCACAAATGTATATTTTGAGTAGCTGATTCTAAAACGAGGAACGCAGCAGGAAGGCGGTCCGACCTTGAGGGGCCCAGGACCCCACCTACGTCCGCAGGGCCACACTGACGGGCCAGGTCTGCAGGCGCTGAACCCGGCCTTCGCAGGGCAGCAGACCGTTCCCACCCGGATCTCACCTCGGTGAAAGCCGTCTACACCACACAGGACAGCACGAGGGACACAGGCAAATAAGAGCCAAGCGCAGCGAAGCAGCCAGTTCCACCTGCTCGGGGGTGGGACTGCGCCGCGGGGGACGCCAGCTCGGGGGACGCGGACTGGGGGCCGGTGAGCGCGCCGCGGCCTCGCTGAGAGCCCGTCAGCACCGAGACCCTGCCGAGCAAGGGCGGAGTCTGGGCTCTGGTGCCACGCCTGCGCCAGTTCCCAGAGGGGCACCCGGGTCCCGCCGCTGCTCGTGGCCGGCGCGGCCGTGCGAGACAGAGGGACCCTCCTCCCTTTACGTCGGGCCCGTGGGGGCGGGCCTCTCCACTCCGAGCCCCCGGACGGGCACGAGGGCACCGGCAGCAGGACGCCGATGACGCCCCAGGGCGTGACCGCGGTGCCTCGCGTGAGCTCTGGACCCTCCTCTGTTAGCACTGACCCCAGAGCCCCACGGGCGGGGGTCTGAGGTCGGGACCGCACAGGGAGGGGGGCACCCGAGGGACCCAGCTTCGGGGTCTGGCGGCTCCTGATGGAGGCGTGGGCATCTGGGGGGCGATCCTTCTCTGCCCGCTCTCCCACGTGCATGAGCACCCCCCCGAAGGCCCGGCTCCACCTGGTTGAGCACCCAGAGGCCCCATCTCGGTACGTGCAGTGTTGTTCGGGGCCACAATGCACGAAGGCCGCCCCGTATCCCTCCACCCCGTCCGGCTCCTGCATGAAGCCCCCCAGAGGTGGCCCGAGCCTGTAGGAGCTGCAGGGTCTCCTCGCGGCCCCATCGGGCACAGCGCCGGCAGGCAGCGCCCCTCCCCGCCCCCATCTCTGTGTGGTGGCATGGACTTCGGGGAAGGTGGTTCATTCACGAAATTCGCACAGAGGCTTCATCAAGCCCGGGCCTGTTGCGGGCTGGGGGCCTCATCTGCTCCCCCAGCTGTGCTGCCCAGGGCCACGGGGACACACGTGGCACAGCACGACTCCCACGAGGACACGGGATTGGCCAGCTGTGGAGCCCGGGCCACGCCCCAGTCCTGGCCGGGACGGTCACCTTGCCTCTCTGGGCCTCCGCTGCAGACCAGGGTACGGACCGAATGACAACGAAACAAATCAGATGAAGGCCTCTCAGAGACAGGTGGGGCGGGCAGCCTCTGTGTGGGGCCGAGAGCTAAGTTGCCATCCAGGGGTCCGAAGTTTAAGGTGAGGCGTGGACGAAGGTGGTGGCAGCCAGTGGGTCACCTCTGCCCACCCCTCCTCGGCCTGGGGGGGGGGGGGAGGGGCTCCGGACGGTCCTCTGCTGGGGGTTGGAGGGACGCGGGTTGGCAGCACAGATGGTCAGCCCTGGCTGGCTGTGGGGTCAGCCAGCCCCGAGCTTTCTGAGCAGAGGGGACAACCGTCCCACTGCTGTCCCCTGTGACACAGGGAGACCGGCCCCGGGAATGGGTGTGAGTCAGGCTCAGGCAAGGCAGCACGTCTGGAACCGGCAGGTGGGAGCATTTATCACAGGCGGTTGGCCCCACAGGTGCGGAGGCTGGGCAGCAGGGAAGGAAAGGGGTCAGCGGGACCACCGGGGCGGGGCCAGCTCCCCACCTCCGAGCCCCCATCCTGGACAACAAGTGAGCCCAGGGCAGGAGGAAGAGGAAGGCAGGGCCAGGCGAGCCGCCAAGCCCACCGGGGCGAGCAAGCGGGTCAGTGGCTCCAGGGTGCGTGATCCCCAAGCTGCCAGGAGCTGTGCTGGGAGGGGACCCAGGAAGGCGGTCCGCTCAGCTGTTGGCACAGTGCACCCCCCATCACAGGCTTTGACCTTGGCAGGACCATCCTGGAATTCAGAGCAGAGGCTTAGAAATGATGGAATCTGAATCTCAGGCACAGGTGCATGGGGAATCGGAGGCCCGTGGAGGGGGAGGCGTTGATGGCTGACCCTGCTGCTACCTGCTGCGCCCCACCCGGGAAAGGGGGTTCTGCCGGCTGGCGTGCTGGGACGGGGAGCTGGGGACAGGTTCTGCCCGCAGCCACCAGCCCCCGCGTGATCAGCGACCTCCACGGAGCCCACATTGTAGCCAGTCTGCTTTCTGTGGCCGAAAGGGACTTTTAAATCCTAAATATTTTCATGTAAATTTGTCTTTAGACTTATGCTAAAAACACAATACTGTCAGAAGGGAACACATAGCTAAGAGGCTGATTTTTTTTTTTCCTGAAGATATTTTCATTATTTGATAAGGATTTAAATGGATTTTAACTACCTCCCCAGATAGTTCTTTTTAAATGTTTTAATTTTAAGACCTTCCTGGCTTAATACATTATATGGTGCATAATCAGGTTATATATTCTCTGTCCTATCTCAGCCTGAATAATAGGAAAATGGGATTATAATAATACCTCTGCAGGGCAATTAAATGCAGCAATCACGGTGCAAAGCTGGTCTCCTCCCAGCTCGAGCTGGCTGGGGGGCGGGGGGGGGTCTCCCTGCCTCCCACATCCCCACACTTCTGCCTCCACAGGGCCCGGCAGCGGCCATGCCTGGGGCAGCCCAGACCCAAGAGTCCTTTCCCGGTGACAAGGCCGTCATGCGGGTGGCATCGACGGAGCCCGTGGTGTGCCGGCCATCCTCACACATGGCCCCTCTCCCTTAGGGGCTCCTGCAAGACGGGAGCCGCTGTTCGGCGGAAGAAACTGAGCTTCTGAGAATTCCACCGGCCAGCCCGAGCTCACCCACTGAGCACCGACTCTGACCCCACAGACTCCAGGTTTAAACAGCTCTGCCCATTCGCCGACCCTGGAGGGAAACTGAGGTCGGGTGGGTGCTAGATCTGTGGCCCTGAGCAGGTGGCTTCTGCCTGAGGAGACGCTGAGTCTAGACGGAGCGCTTAGCTCAGAGCCTCGGGTGATGTCACCTGCCGTCCGTGCTGCTGGGGGTCCCGCTGAGCAGCGTCTGGACACGGGGCCCTTGAAACAGTCTGCCTGAGCCCCTGCCCCAGGTCAAATGCTCACTGCCCTTCTGTGAGTCAGTCTGCTCATCTGTAAAATGGGGGCAATAATCTCGACTATCTGGTGGGTCCACGTAGGGATTACATGAGTTGTGCCTCGAACCGGAACGCCTGGCGAAGGTCTGCGGTGAGGACATCCGAGCGGCATTGTTGCCCGGAGTGTCATTCCAGCCCAGGGCTCGGCGTGCGGGGCCAGCAGGGTTAACTTCCCCGCTGCTGCCTGAGCTCCACGGTGAGTTCCCGGGGGCGCGGGGCCTCTGTCTGCCCCACGCCTGAGTCCCCAGAACTTACCTCAGCAGGGACGCACCTTCGCCAGCCGTGACCTGCTCGTTCTGCCGTCCGCGAGTAGAGACACGGGGCATTCGGGCAGCCCGTGACCCCCCCCCGCACAAGGGACTCCCAAGTCAGTAGCCCAGGGCTTGCTGTCCTGGCCTCATGGGAGAGCCCCTCGGCCAGCAGAGCTCAGGCCAGCGGAGGGGAGGGGACGGACGAGGGGGGGGGCTTAACGACTCTGCCCGAGGACAATTTACGGCGAGCTGCTGCACCGGAGGCTGCCAGCGGGGGCCGGCGACTTCATTCTGCTTCCCGGCACCCGGCGATGTTGATGCAGAATCGTCGGGACCTTTATGGGCCGTTTCCAGTTCTAAAATACGGCATAAGTGGCAAAGTGATCATGCGCGTGGAGAGAACTATTTATTACGTGTGGGACCGTGATAAATATTTCTTTTATATCCTAAATAAAACCCCCAAATCCTGGGTGTTTTGTGGTCCTCTTTTATATCTTCCCATTATGGCCCTGGCCCTGGGATTTAGCCAAAATTTAGTGGCAGTGAACATGAGCTATGTGGAGCCCCCCCGACCCCGGCAGGTGTCAGCACGGGGTGCCACCGGCTGACTCGGCCGCTTTTGTCCAGAAGGAAGCCCGGCTCGGAGGGAAAGCGGTCGGACACGGCACAGAGGAAGAGCTTCTCAGAACACGGGCCCCTCGGTTGGACACGCCGCTCTCCGCACCCAGAACAACGGCCCAGCACACACCCCTTTCCCGAGAGCAGCGCACGGCATGCGTCCTAAAGTCGGTGAGGACCGTGTGCAAATACATTGGATCCAGACGGCATTTCAGTTCTGTTAGTCTGAGCTACGAAAAATGGCGTAGATCCGGCTCTCGTATTCAATGCGCACGGCGAAGGTAGAGGAAGTCCCAAGGGCAGGGGAAGTGACGCGTTCCTTGGCACACCTCGCCGGCAGGCGACTTGTCGAAGGGACCATCTGAGACGCCCACATCTGGAGACTCCCGGATGCGATCAGAGGACTGAAACGGAGCTCCGTCTCGGAAGGACATGGCTTTGAGAGAACGTGAAAGAGATCCGTCCCTCCTGGGGATGGCATCCTGTGCTTCTCAGGTCCCTGCCTTCTGTCCGCTTGGGGTCGAGGCCACTTTCCAATGACGGTCCCACATCCGGGTAGGTGCACAGGGAGAGCCACAAATATGGATGTTCCCCAGGGTTCTGTGGAGACACTCGCCGTCCCAGAGCCTCCGAGGGAAGGACCGGGCATGGGTAGGTGGGTGACGGAAGGTAGACAGAGGGGACAGTCTGGAGGCACAGATGCGCACACCCAGGCACACACAGACACAGGCACACGCCCCACGCACCTGTACGCAGTCCCGCAGGGCAGCGCTGGCCTCGGTGGGCGAGGAGGGAGCAGCCGTGCCCGGCAGGCTCATCGCCCTTCTGTGGAGTGTCAGTTCTGTCCCCAACTCCACCATCGGGCACCGGGCACCCAGCCGGCTACATCCAGCCCTGCCTCCAGCCCCCTCAAATGCCAAGGGGATATTTTCCTGGATAATTCGGCACAACGCCACTGAAAAGAAAACGTTTGGAATGTCTCTGCCCTGCGACCAGGCAGCTGGTCCTCGCTCGACCTCCTCCGAGACGGTCCCGGCCGGCTGCGGGGGCCCCGTATGTTCCAGGACAGAGGGACAGACTCAGCATGAAGTCCTCTGCTGGCCCGAGCTGTGCCCGGCGAGCTCCCTTCCTAAAGATAGCTACGTCCCAGGACACACAGCAGGTCAGCAGAAGCAGAGAAAACAAGAGCCCAAACTGAAAGGACCAGAGTCCCTTTCCAGCCGCCGCTGCACTGGCCGGCCCGTGGGAGGCGAGTAGGGACAGTCGGTGGCAAGAAGGTGCTCGTTTCTGTGGTGGGAGTAAACCTACGGGAGAAACACCCACCCCTGGGGTTCGAGCAGCAGGGCTGTGTCGTCAGGTCGGGGCCCCGGAGCTGGAAAAGCTCTGCTGTGTGTGCTGGGCACTGGGAAAGGGCAGGGCTGTCTGTTCCTTCTCCCCCAGCAGGTGGGAGCAGGGAGGGCTTTGGAGGAGACGGTGTTTGGATGGAGGAGAAAGAGATTCAGGCCCCAGAGCAGCCGGGAAGCGGGCCCTCCGACCGGCCACCCCGGACAGATGTCGCCGCCAGACAGGCCTCCAAGCTCCAGAGTGTCGGTGTCCCCGTCGGACGTCACCCGCACCCCCACACCCGGGCACCCGCTGGGGTCGCCCTGCCCTGGCAGGAGCCAGCGTGAGGCTCACCGTTTGTCAGGGAGCAGCACCTGTGGGGGGGGCTGGGCTGCCGTTGTTCGGGGCCACGTGGCTTCCGGGGCCAGCCGGCCTGGGAACCCCCCTGGGCTGGTAAGGGCGGCCGCGAGGTGGAGAGACGTCCCCCTGGGTTACGCCCAAGCTGCCAGTGCAGGAGCGCCCGTGTGCCCCCGAGAACTTTCCTCAGCTCCTTCCCCACCAGCGGCAACTTGGGCATTTCCAGGAGCGTGTGATTTCAGAGCAGCTCCCGCGAGGCTCCACTCACCTGCATTGCTGCTTGATCGCGGTAATGAACCTCCCGCCCATCAGTGAGCCGCTCGCGAGGCTTCCTTCCAGGGGCGCCTGGGCCAAGAGGTGACTCCCCCGTGCCCTGGGGAGTCTCGGGGCCGGGGGCCTGGGGTGGGGGGTGCGGCCTGGAGCACAGATTCTGGAGTCAAACGGACTTTTGGGCAAGTCCTGGCCGCAACTCTCTCCAGGAGACTTTGAGCAGATTGCTCGATGCCTCCAGACTTCGGGTTCTCTGTGAGCTGAGGACAGTTAACAAAACCCACCTCGGGGGATTGTTGGAGGCACGAAACGAGGCAAGGAACCAAGGCCCGGCGGAGAGCGAGCATTCGTCAGATCTCCCGTTAGAATGACCAGTTCTGTGATTTATAGGTCAAGTGTCACGGTCATCCCGAAGGAGGAGCTTGTTGGAGTTTCGAAGCCTGCACAGCAAGTCGCTGACACCGGCGGGCCTGCAACAAGGGCCACGTCTGCATTCGCTCGTGGGCCTGCCGGGGGGGGGGGGGGGGGGGGGGGGGGGGGGGGGGGGGGGGGGTGGGGGGGGGGGGGGGCTTGGGGAGGGGGGCTGGTGTCTGGGCCCCTTGGGGTCCGCGCCGCCCCGGAAGGCCGGGAGCTCCACGCTTGGCAGCTGACGCCGCTTGTCACCAGAGACCCCAGCCAGAGACGAGGGCCACGGCACCTTCCCCTCCCCATCCCGCCAGCCTGGGCTTCCCCGGGTCACGGTGGCTCCCAGGGGAGGCCGCCTCCGCTCTGGGGCCTGGCCCGGCAAACCCCGCGGCCCCGCCTCTGCCACGGGGCCCGCCCACACCCCGCCCCTGGCAGGCTTGCCCGCACGCGGTCCGGAGGGCATGCGCGGCGGTGCGTGCGTGTGCGATCGTGCGTGCGATCGTGTGCGTGCGTGGTCATTTTCGGGACGTTCGATCCAGCACAAACTTGCACCAGACGCGTGGACGCCGCCCAGCGCTGCGGGGCGTGGGGGGGGGGGGGCCGCCAACGCCCACGGGGGGCTCGGTCCACAGGCTCCCTCACTTTCCTGCAACAAGCAGGTGTTACTTCGATGATCATTAGACATCGCAATGTTTTCAAAAGTGTGATATGGTGTTTAAAGACTGTTTCTTGGCAAACAGAAAGTGGAGACAGAGAGGGTTTATACCACATGACAAACATCTCTAAAATTCCATCCAAACAACTCTCTGCCTCAAATTCCTCTCCCTCCCCCCGAGCAGGCGTCTCCACCCTGCGCTGGCTTGGGGCGCCCGCCAGCCGACCACCGTCCTCCCACGTCACCCCTCCACGTCCACCGCTCTCCCCTCCTCACGGGCTGTCTCACCGGTTGTCCCGTCCAACACGGCAGTGTTTATAGGCACTGACTCTCCAGCCATTTTCCCCCACCACTGACCCCAAGGAGGCATGACTCCATTATCTCAACAACCTTTCTTGAGTGATCAGGAAGCTTTAACCTGTTCACACTTTATTATTTTTTTTTAAATTTTTTAATGCTTATTTATGTTGAGATTAGAAGAGAGAGAGAAAGCAAGCCGAAGGACAGAGAGAGAGAGAGAGATGGAGGGAGAGAATCCCAAGCAGGCTCCACAGCACAGAGCCCAGCCCAGGGCTTGAACTCATGAACCTCGAGATCGTGACCTGAGCCAAGACCTAGAGTCGGTAGGGTCGACCAACTGAGCCACCTAGGTGCCCCTGGTTCACACTTTAAATACCTTATGGGGAAAATGTCAACCAAGCAAAGGTTAAGTATTTGGGGACAAAAGACAAATGACCGACTTTCTCCCGCTATTGTTGGGGGATTATTTGAAACAGATCATTCAAATGAAGCAACAGGAAAGTAAATAGTAGAGACAATAAACACTTCGTACAAAAATAAACCTTAAGCAAATCCAGGATAAGAAATCTGTCACTGCCGTCATCGATAAAGAAGCCAGTGAGAACGCATCCATGTGCTGTCCTTTTTATTCATTCACCAGCTCCACAGGGATCCCGGCTGCCCAGGGCCCAGGGCACCTGCTGAGGCCCCTCCCTGCAGGGCCTGGGGGGATGGGGTGGTGAGCTCTTCGAGGGGCTTCTGCCCACAGCAAGAAGATCTATGTGGGGAGCACGTGACAGATGTGGCTTCACCGAGAAGGCAACGGAAACTGGGCAAAGAGAGGAAGACGGGGGCCCCGTGGAACCAGGGGCCTGCACACCAGGACCCACGTGAGCGCGACAGTGTGTGGCAGGATAGCTGGGCGAAGGCAGTGGTCCAGTGGGCGGTGACTGGCTGGGTGACGCTTGGGGAGACAAGCAAAGGGGCAGGTGGTGTGAGAGGCGGGTGCTCTGGAGGTCGGGGGTGACGGACGGGACTCAGACCCCATGGCCCTATTGGGAAGCTCTGGCCTCTGGGACGTGGAGGGTTAATCCAACGATCAATGACAGTGACCCACCACTCCTTCGTTCGTCTTTTGACTGGATGCATTTTTACCTGATCGACAGGCACTCAGTTTCCTGCTGGGTTTTAGCAGCTCAGAGGGCACGACTGAGTTGCCCCACGTTACCCGGTGGTGTTTCCAATGAAAGGAAAAGGTGCAAAAATTAAGCAAAGCTGCCATTTAAAAGAAGTCTTCGTCTGTTGTCTTCTTATCATGTCTTAACTACATATCGATGGCTTAAAAATGGATTAATTCCACAGCCCTCAAAGTGGGCAAATGTTTGAAATACAGATCCCAGACACCTAGGAAGCAGCTTTTTCTCAAGCTGGTTCCCCTTCTTCTCCCTGAGGGTTTCCCTGATTACGCCAGAGTTGACCTTTCATCTCCAACCGCATGATGACTGACAGACAGACATGAGCATAAACATGGATGTCGATAGACTATCTGTCTACGACCTTCAATAATCTCATTTTCTGAGATTCAAAATCACGGTCAGAGGAACGAAAATGAAAGTTCCCAAACGTCTGGGTGAAAACCAGAAACACCTGGAACTTCCCATAGGGGCCAGGAGGTGCCTGTGTGTTTCTAGGTGCTAACATCATGGATGTTTTCCACCTCCTTCCAGCACAAAGTCTGGGCTTGTGTGATCTCCTATGTCCTCCCACTGATATGGTTTCTGGCGTAATTCTGTGCCGTCGTGAGCCTCGGATAACTACCCTTGGAGTGTGATGATGGTGGTGATTAAGTCGTGCTGACAGCAAACAGATGGCCCGCAGCAGGAACGACTGAGCAGGGTTTAACAGAAGGGCCGTTAGGGGCGCGGGAGCAGCTATGGTCAGCACGCGCGGCCGGGTGCCCGGGACCAGCCTTCGCAGGGACTGTCCTGCTGCGGGCCTGAGGGAGCAGGACGCGGTCCTCACCGGAGCCGGGGCCCCAGGAGGCCCCCAACCGGGCCGAGCAAGTACCCCAAATCCGCTGCTGCCCACGCGGAAGCACCAAAGGCCAGAGGTGTGGAGGGGAGGCTCCGGGGCCACCGGGCGGGGGAGAGGATCTCAGGCAGCGAGTCGGCCACCGGGCCTGCGAGGCGCTTGCTGCCATGGGTGTAGACAACGCTGTGGCCCCAGCGTGGCAGGCAACCGACCCAGTTCCCACACGTTTGTGGGGTGAGGCGAATGAAATCAGTCACGTGTCCGAAACCCACAGTAGTCCCTGACCAGGAAACAGTAGGGGCAAAGAAGGGAGAGAAAACTTAATGGGAAAGCATGACGCTCAGCCTCTGCTTCTGCAGACGGTCGGGGAGCCCAGATGGCGATCGCACCTTCAGCCGACCCCGCGGTGCCCCTCGTGGCACCTCGGACCCCAGTCTGCTCCCCACGGGCCCTCGGTGTCTGGCAGGCCCAGCTGTGTGCTGACTGGTACCCCGGGCGCCCGCTGAGCCCTCTGGCCCCGGACACTGTCCCTGTCCCACGGGATCCCGGAGACATAACTTGCCCTCGGCAACTGGGATAACAGCCCAGCAAGCGTAGCCACCGTCTTCTCCACCCGATGTTTCCGCGCCACGAGGCGTCAGAAGGGCCAGGGGCCCGGCTTCAAATCGCATCAAGATGGTGCGTTCTGCACTTGGGCCACGGGTTCTCCAAATCCACTAAGCCCGGGTGGCGGGGATGAGGGTTATCGGGTGGCATAATGAGAAGGGTCGCTCCCGTCTCCCCTTTTTGGGGGCCAGTGTCTTGCCCCGTGATTCCAGGGAGACGGCGACATATGCCAGCTGCTGGTTTAAGGCCAACAGGTGACCCCCGCAGGACCCTACCCGACCTCGCCCGACCTCGCCCCGTAGATGTACTGTGCCTTCAGCAGGCCGTCCCAGCACGGGACCAGCCAGCTGCTTCTGGGCCTGAGGGTTCATGGGGGTGCCCGTGGGGCCTGGGCGTGAGGGTTCGGGGGGGTGGGGGTGCCCACGGGTCCTGGGCGTGAACCTATTGTTGCGATGACTGTCCCTTAAAATGCATTTCCTGGTCAAGACCACACTGTGTGGGAAGCCGTGTGGCCCAGCGGCCATTCTGCGAGAGCGTGGGCGGTAACTAGGGGAAGGGAAGGAGCATCTGAGATTCACTTTTGTGAGGGGGAGTTTCTCCCCGGAACAATGGGGGGATTTGGGGGCGCCTGGGTGGCTCAGTGGGTTAAGCATCCGACTTCGGGTCAGGTCATGATCTCACAGTTTGTGGGTTCCAGCCCCGCGTCGGGCTCTGTGCTGACAGCTTAGAGCCTGGAGCCTGATTCGGATTCTGTGTCTCCCTGTGTCTCCGCCCCTCCCCCACTCTCGCTCTGTCTCTGCCTCTCAAAAAATGAATAAACGTTAAAAAAACAAAAACAAAACCAAATGGGCGGATTCACGGGGCCAACCCGGAACAGGGGTCTGGGTCGGTGCACACAGACCAGGAACAGTGGGGAGGGAGACACTGGCCGACGGGCCCACACACCCAGGACCGCCCACCTGGTGACCCGGTCTCAGAGCTCCGTACAAAGAGTGCGGGACGTGCGAACTCCCAGTGCTGCGCCCACCGCGCTCCCCTCACCTCATCGCCCACATCCCAGTCTTGCGCCTCGTAGACCCCCAACCAGCCGGCAGTTCAGCCAGCCCCCAAATCAGTGTAGACGCGTGCCCCGGGCCCCCTCTCGTCTCCCAGGCAAGTTTACAGAACTGTCGTTCGGTCTAGCCTGATGCTCCCCCGTGGGGACTTCCTTCACCTGCCCTCGGGGCCACTCCTGACCCGGGGGTGGGGGCTGAGGCCAGCACAGCAGGACGTGTGACCGCCACTCTGGGCCTGCCCCTTCCTCCTCAGCTGACGGACGGCAAGGAGCTGAGCAGGGGGAGGCAGCAGCCAGGGGAGCAGGGGTCCACCGAGGTCTTCCAGAACCACTCAGGCTCAGCCCTGCCGCTGGCCTCTCCATCTGAGGTTAAATGCTGCCCCGTACGTCCGGCTGCACGCCGAAGGGGTCAGGTCACACTTCACGCTGACAACGCGGGTGCAGTCACGTGGGATCTTGTGGCCAGGCAGCCGGCCTCTCTCGGGGCAAGCAGCCAGTCAGCTGGCTTTCCAGTGGACGGGACAGATGGCAGGAGGGCCGCTGGCTTGTGCGAACCTCAGGGGTTGCCGGGGGTTCCGTCTCTGTCCCGGCTCCGCGTCCCGAGGCCCGCAGAGCCCGCCGTCTCTCCGGGTGCTGTTGGGCGAGGGTATGCCACCAGACCCTCCACACGAGCCACTTTCCCGGCATCTTAGAGGGTGGGCTCCCGGCGCTCCCAGAGCCACGGCCGCGCCTTCTCCAGGGAGGTCCCCATCTCTGCACGGGTCGGGGGGGCTCCTTCCGTGGGGGCTTCTCTGAGCCCTGGGGGTCACGTCTGCTCCTGTGGCTGTCGTCTGTGCGTTCTTTGGCGGTCACCCGGACTCACCAGCCTCATTACCCGAATGCCTTTATATGTGATAACTCTTTCCATTAAATTTCTCTGTTCAGTTTACAAGGTGGTTTCTACTCCAGATTGGACCCTTACCGGAGGGTCGGCCTCCTGGCCCCTGCCCCAGATGCCCAACCCCACTGGCTGCTGCCTGAACCCAAGTGATGGCCCCAGAACCCAGATCTAACCCAGAAGCTAGCCTCACAACACTGGTGCTGAGACCAGGGCTTACCCCAAAGAAGAGAGAAACCCGCCCAATTACGTCCTAATATGCGTGGCAGAGAGCGTGTTCACCGCACTGAAGAGGGACCGGGGAGGCGAGGAGGTGTCGCTGTGCCCTGGGGCAGTGGCAGCGTATCTGAAGAGAGGCCCCGTAAGCCGCGAAATAAACAGGCGACAATTTAGAGAACGCGGTTAATTAGCTGGGTTTTAGCCACCATCGCTCCCCCCAGAACGGGCAGGTTGAAAGGCAGGACTTTTGTTTGTGCTCGCTCAGCCCTTGTGTGCGTTCACAAACACTGTCAGGAGTCTTTCAAAACAGACTGTCTTCAGTTGAAACACTGTTTTGCCGCTGGAGATCGCAGTGGAAATCTTACCACCAAAACACACTGGTTTAAAATATTTATTAATTAAAAAAAATTTAAAATTCTTTTTATACAAAGATGATGAGAAAAATCTCATGCAAACTGGGCATACAATAAAAATAACTCAACTATTCGTATGATGGTTTTGTACAAAATAATCCCATTTTGAGTAGGGCCCCCGACAGACGTCGCGGCCGCCCTGTCTGGGGCCCGGCGCCCCCTCGGACTGCTGCGGGGGTCCGGGGTCCACGTGTGGAGGCGCTCGGGGTCGTCGCTATGACTGGTGATGATGATGCTATTGCTACTACTCGGGACACGGACGGACACCCAGCACTCGGAAGGAGCCCCCGCGCCACGGGGCTCAGAACCCAGGGAACACACAAAGGTCTGGAGAAAAGTTTCGGGTACTCAGATCAACTCATGAAAACACCTTGAGAGGGATATAGATACTTCTGTTGAGCTACAAACCTGCGGTGGGTTTATGATTTGTACAGATTACAAGTACTTTGCATAATTAAACAATTAAGGGAGCGACCTACCATGGCAATTCGAAACGCATCAGACTCGGAACGCCGTACAAAAGAGAGCTTCAATATGAAACAGTAATCCTCCGAGAAGTGCTCCGCTCCGCACCTGTCCTACTGCGCCTCTCACACGCTCATCTCATCTTCCGCAGCCGCAGTCGGTTTTCCTTGTCCCGTTTCTTAAGAATAAGTATGAATTGGTTGAAAAAATGCTCCTGGTCCTTCTTTCTTTGAACAAGACGAAACCTCTGGTCCCGGCCGTACTTCTCCGCAAACTCCTTAAACGTGGTTCTGAAAAACAGGAACTTTCCTGAGGCCTGTCTGCCCGGGAGTGGTTTCCGCACCTCCTGACCCCTGCAGGCTGGCATCACCTCCAGGGGTGGACAGCGGCTACCACCCGATCTAGCTGTCCTCGGGCCACAGGGAGAGGACATGGGGAAGGTCGGGGACAGGGGCGGGACTTGGGGCAGGTCGGAGGAGAGGGGCGGGATCTGGGGCAGGTCAGGGGATGGGAGCGGGATCTGGGGCAGGAAATGGGCATCCCACACCTGCCCCAGCTACTCCCGTGCTGGGCGCCACTCCCCGTGGGGGCCCTTGGGATCCTGACCCCACCGAATACCCGCATGGCTACCTCTCCCCAGCCTCTGGAGATGAACCCAGACTCTCTGGCTTCTTCAGCCTCCCTCACTCGGAGCTCTCAACTGCCCACCTGTGTCCACCACTGCTTTGGCCACACGGGTCCCCTCCTGTCCCCTCTTAGGATGTCCTGGCTGCCACGGGCCACTCAGGCAGCCCCTCTGCCTGGCACACCGTCCCTCACGTCTGCTCTCGTCACTGGCAGTCGGGCTCCGCGTGTCTTTTTTGAGGAAACTCACCCTACAGACGGGGTCCCTCGCAGCCCTCGTCAACAGCCACAACCGTGGTAAGCCCAACTGTGCCATCTACTCCTCCCCGCCCCCCGCTCCACTGGAGGCTCTGTAATCCGTGTTGTTTCCCGCCAAAGGTCCCGGGCGCCTGGCGGCAGTGGCCGGCGTGTGGAAGAACCTAAGGTCAACTGAACGGGCCCGGGAGTCCGACGCAGGGTCTGGGCGGCTCAAAGGGCAAGTGGGTAAGCCCCTTGCAGGGACAAATGGCACCTTCGCGAGCACCGGTCCCCCCAGCCTCCCCCCTCCCAGGCCCGAACTGGCAGCCGGGAACAGGCCCGCAGGGCTACGTGAGCTCCGTCCGGGGATCCAAAGTCCTCCCGCTTCTCCTTGTGGAGGACTTCATACTCCGCTGTGGACATTTCACTCTTGTATCAAAGGATTATGATGTAACAGCTGTTTCACACATAAACAGGAGGGCTGCACTGACATGGCTGTCAGGACCCCGGACACATCCCCACCTGCCACCAGCGTCCCTCTTCCTGGTCCAGCCCCACAGCCTCCTGGGTCACGCCCCGGGGTTGTGCCTGCTCATGCGCGTCTCAGAAAGAAAGCGCTCCTCTCTGCTGCCCTCCTTCCTTCTTCCCTCTTCCTCCTTCTCTGGACTGAAAGTGTACATCCCCCAGGATCCTAGGTGGACCTCCCGGCACCCCCCGGTGCTAGTGTTGGGGGGGGGGGGGTCAAGGCCTTTGGGAGGTGACTAGGTCACTAAGGGCTCACCAGACCCTGGGCCAGAACGCTGATCTCGGACTTCCAGCCTCTAGAACTGTGAGGAATATCCGTCTCTTGAGGCCCCTGGTTTGTGTTCCTGGGAACAGGAGCCCAAATGGACTAAAGGACTAAGGCCCTTGTTTCATCCTTCCTTCCTTCCAAGATGAGAATCACAGGGACTTGTTAATCTCTTCCCTTGTCTGGATAGCAGCCTGCATATCTTCCATTCAGAGGCCGAGCACAGATCTTGTCTACAAGGTCCTGCTCGGGGCACTTCTGAAAAGAAGTGTCCCTGAGAAGAGAGGGAGAATTACAAATCTGTGGCCCCCCAGCCATGCCGTGGGGGCATCCTGGCTTCTGCTGGGCCTTCCAGTGGGCCGGGGGAGCCCCTGAGTCACGGGCACAGCACCCCCCTTTTCCCTCTGGCAGCTGGGGACACAGCCCACCTGCACCTAAAGGAGGGAGACAGTGTGGCCTTGGGAAGAAGCACAGAGTGCAGACCCCACAGCCTGAGCGGCAGACCGAGGGGAGGACCCCCGTGGCCCCTCGCCCCATCTCAGGACCCCCAGAGCTGGGCAGGACTGGGAGCTGGCTCTGGCTGTCCCCGTGGCTGTGGTGGCAGGGTCAGAGCATAGTGTCACTGGCAGAGCCGCTGAACCCCGAGAGGCTGCTTCTAGGGTGCTCAGATGGCCTGTGCTTAGCTCACCTGGCCACCCGTGTGCAGCGACTTGAACTGCACGTATGCTACTAGGATGCCTATGGAACAGTGAGAGGAGAGGGTGAAGCGGTCTGTAAAGTCTTGACGATGTTGCAGAATCAGCCATTCTGACGTAAAAATGGTTTAATAACCATAAAAGTACGTATGCACGGTGCACATTTTTAACACAGCAGGCAGTTTAATCTACCTTTAAAGAAGAGTAAGTTTAACTTTCTGATTTCCATCAGTCATTTTCCTTCTGTGCGTATGTGTGTGTGTGTGAGATCTTTCTCCTAATTGCCAGACGCGTTATGAGTATGTTCTCCTTTGTCTTCATGACAGGAAGGGGAATGTGTTGACTTATTGTTAACATTTTACCAATGGACAGATTGAGAATATTTGATGATGATGGTGACGGAGCTGGTGGTGGGGATGGCGATGATGGCGATGAGAGGCATCTCCGTCGCCAAGCTCCTTCTACCTGCCAGGTGCTATGTTCGCTTCCACATCTGCACCACCCGGGGAGTCTGCCGTAGCCGAACTGCCCACAGATGATGCCGGAAGCTCAGAAAGGTGCAATGCCTCACTCCACTGCAGGGCTGAGGAGGGCTGGGGTGGGGGGCTGTGCCCTAAGGCAGGGGCTCCACACCAACTCCTCTCTCCTAGGGTCACCATGTGGGGACACAGAGACGCCAGTGTTCTCATCTCTAACCACAGGAAATCACAATTTACAAATGTTTAGATGAACATTTGCTCTTCTAGATTAGCCTTTTGTGATGGGGGTAATTCATGCTACATTTTTCCCCATTCAGAAAACATCTGTCCTTCAAATACTTGCAGAGGTTTTATAAGGACCATATAACCAACATCCAATTATTGACCAGGTGAACTAAATAATTATCAATCAAAACATAGGAGCCTATGTCTTCACAGAAAGCAAACATCAATTAATGTTTTTTTTTAAAAAAATAATGTTGTATTTATGCATTATTACTAAAATGCCAAGGTGCCCGCATTATTATTAAAAATAATAATGCATAAACGTCCATTCAGATGTATCTCAACCCCAAATAAAAATAAACCGAAGTCAATTTTTTTGGCTTATAAAAGTTATAGTCCTATATTTCTAAAAGTAGTACAATGTTCATTACTTCTTAAATATCAGCCAATTTTAGGGGTGCCTGGGTGGCCAGTCAGTTAAACGTCTGACTCTTGATTTTGGCTCAGGTCATGATCTCACAGCTTATGAGTTTGCACTAACAGCATGGAGCCTGCTTGGGATTCTCTGTCTCCTCTCTCTCTCCCCCTCCCCCTGCTTGCATTCTCTCTCTCTCTCTCTCTCTCTCTCTCTCTCTCTCTCATAAATAAATAAATAAACATTTTTACACAGAAGCCAATTTTAAAGAACACTTAAGTTCATGCATTTTTCTAAGTTCTAACATCCAGTTTCCTATTGGTTTATTTCACGGGAACAGTGCCAGGTTATTTTAGGTGACTTTGGCAGCAAAATTACTTGGCTCATTTGCCCTGGTGTGTGTCCCTTCTTTCCACCCTGGCCGACTGGGAAGACGTCTGCAACCAACGGCGAGGTTTATTTTACTGCTGCTGTTCGGGCTCTGTATGCCTACTCTCCGAGTTCGTGTTCCATGCGCTTACTTTCTGATCCCTAGATTCGAGGTTAGCCCTCAACTTGAGTGCTGACCTACTGACTAGTTATTTAGGTCACGGAGTCAGGGTGGCCACGCTGGAAAACCAGGCAGGGCAGCAAAATGGAAGGGTGTGGGGAGCAGAGAGAACCGTGAGCCGCGCAGGCAGGCAGGGCTGGTGGCTCAGTCACCAACAACTTCACCATTACGCTTGTGAGGTCTCCGCGATGGTAGGTTACACGATTTAACCAGAACAGACTTTAAAAGCCCTCTTACAGTCATCAGTAAGTCTCCCGCCCCGAAGTCACCTGGCATTTCTGTCTCCATACCTGGGTGACACCTTAGATTCCTCCAGAAGTTTTTTGAATTCTTCTTTGGCGAGCAGCAATTTGTTTTTCTTCTCCTTATATTCTTCTTTTATCCTTGTCTTGACAAACTGTTCAAATATCTTGAAACACACACATACACACACAGAAAAGTATTACAGGTTGCATATCAGAAATGAAATCTTGTGCCTCAAACACAACACAAAAGAACAGCAAGCATCTGTGGCTAAGCCTTTTCTTTTCCATAAGGTGGAAGGCACAGTCCCTCCAGGGAGGGGCTCTCCTGAACCAAGCGTCTACATAAGTAAGCCTGGATTCCCAAGAGAATCTCGGGTCAAACGCTGAATCAGCCCCGCTTGGGGGCGGGGGTGGGTCCTGTTTCTTGTTTCGGAATTCCGTGAGCAGCTTCTAGGGTCATGCGCTGTCTGGCTGACCTTCACATCGCTGCTGGTCGTCCCAGGAACACATGAGGTTTTGTCATTTGTTCTAGTCAATTCCTACAGTGACACAATTGGTATCTGAGCCTCCAAACGTGATTTTAACTTGTGAAAAGAAAGTCAACCCAGCATCTCTGATCCCCCAGCCTCTAGTCTCTAAGAAGACCACTTGTGGTCTGGTCATCAGGGCGGGGGCATCACGCAGACACGGCAAGCCTCTCCTCGGGGTGTCACGGAGCCTCTGGGTGGTCAGACCCAAAGCGAAGACCTGACCCTCGGACACTGCGTGATCCCCAGTTGGACAAGAAGTGGGTTTTGAGCAGGAGAACCCCATCCCCTAGCCTGAAGGATACGAGTATCGTCTGGTGGGCAGGTGCATCATGGCCCCGGGACCCTCTCCCTTGCGAGCTGACAGTCAACACAGAGACGCGACACCGAGGACCCTCTCTGCAGCCGTCAGTCCGTCAATGGATGGGGGCAGCGCATCGTTGTGGTATGAGGTGCCATTTACAAACCGGAGCCTGAAGGAGGTAGGGACAGCTGCTTCATTCCTAATGCCATCCGAGCCTCAAGAGCATTAAAAAGAAAATACCGGAGATGACTTGAAAGTGTGCGCACACATGAATAAAAAGATCAATACAATTTTCACGTGTGACCCTGGAAGGCCTATAAACAGCAACTCTGTCCCAACCGGACCCAAGGCCACTGCCGACATTAGACTTTGACCCGAGCGCTCTGGGGGTCTCCTGCACTCCTGCCCCCGAGGGGGAGGCGGGGAAGACGCGGCCAATGCAGGAGGCTCTCTCGGCTTGGACGGGGATTTCACACTGCCTTTCAGTGGCCACTCGCCTTACGGGATTATAAACACCCAATGCTCCCCTGTCCTGAAGACTCTGCACGGAAAGGAAACATTCAGGAGCAGGACTTAAATGGAGAAGGTGTGCTTATATATTAAAGTAGGACTATATCGGCTTATTTCACCTTCAAGGCAAGTGGTGTGCAACCTCGCCGGCTGTCTTAGAATTTAAACTAATAAAACAGGTGAAGGAAGGGTTATTATCCACATAAAAGTGTGGGGCTCCATCATTAGAGCTTTTGCTCTACTAATTTTAAGTCTGGACAGAAACCCTGCCTGGCCGCGGGAGACCCGCTTCTCCTACCGCTGAGCCGCCCACCCATGGAACCCAAGTTCTTGCCTCTCCCTCTGCCCTGTCGCTCTAGTTACGCCGCTGTAATTTAACATAGCGGTGTTTTTCTCCCCGCTTTGACAAATTACACCAGCTTCACTCAAAGTGGGGCATGACTTTTTAAAAGAGATACCACTGGCCATTGTCTCTCTATGGCGTGTCCTCCCATAATGAAAAGGAAACACTATCTGTTACCGTGGAAACAGGTCTGATGAGCGTGGCCCGACCCCTCGTCTCTGTTTGGGTTCAGTCACTTCTCCTTTGCAGCCCCCTGTGGAGGACGGGCCATTGGCGGTTTGCCCACCATGAGCTCTAGTTTCCGCATAGAAACATGTGACAGCGGGGCCGGTACAGATTCTAGCCGGATGCTTGCCATCAACGGTGGGGGTGGGTGGGGTGGGTGGGGGTGGGGGGTCCTGTGAGGAGCACTGGGGTTTCGGGTGGCCTGGATATTGCCTCCTTCTCCGGCGCGGCTCCAGCACCAGTGCTCATAGGAGCTGCGGCTTCCCCCGCGTCGCGGGTGGTTTCTGATCCCAGGGCTCTCTGATGCTGCTCTGTGTCGACTGCCAGCGAGGCCCAGTTCCCGCTCTTCCTCCCGGGGCCTCCGGGGCCACGCTGCAGACTGGTGACCCTGAAGTTTCCTCTGTCTGATGGTGTCCCCCGAACAGCGCACTCCGGTCTGATCTGATCTGGTCTGATCTGATCACATCCAGGCGTGGGGGCCCGGACATCCCAGCCCAGGTGGCCACAGCTGCACCTGCTGCCATGGGCAGGGGAGGGGGGGAATGCGCAGCCCCATGGTGCTCACACGCACGAGTCTCATGCAGGATGCCCCAGAGCAGTTCAGCAGCACACCGAGTGCTGCGTGCTCCCATCACGTGGGGGGGGGGGGGGTAAGCGTAAGATCCTGGGGGTGGGGGGTGGGCTTCCTCAGCTTCCTTCAAAGGGTCTAACGGTCTCTAAAAACACCCCCGAACTGGCAACAATGGTGCTGACCGCGCCATCAGCAAAAGCACGGTCCGCAGATGGCAGCGTGCGGGTCTTAACCAAGTAAGGCATTCTTCACAACAACAAGCGGACTACGAGTGCTCACAGCCGAGCAGTCTGACCGTTTGCTCTTTAATATCGCACAGAAGAGTGAAATATTACTGATGATTAAAGTCTACAGTTTTCTTCAGCTGTGTGCACGCGTGTGTGTGTGTGTGTGTGTGTGTGTGCGTAATCTAACCTCCTCTGACTCTGTTGTAACTTTTTCTTTTTTGGAGCCACTGCTAACACGTTTCACGCGTTTTCAGATGTTTCCTTCTGGAAAATACAAGCCAGCTGGAATGCCACAAAAAGGTCATTAATTCTAAGTTCCTCAAAGGTCTAAGTTCCGTGTTCCAGTGTGGCCGACCCAGCACCATCCCGAGCCCCGGCGTGTGCCAGCGGGGCCCTGCCATCGGCGGGACGGGCAGGGGTCCGCAAGCCCGAGGCTCCGCCCGCTCGGTGTTTCGCTGATCGTGCCGGCGCGTGCTTGAGGAAACTTCAGGACCCACGACAGAGCTGGAAACGGGGTTGCCCTTTCTGTCCTCTGGGCCCCGGGCTCTGCTGTCTGATAGCACGCGGGCCTTGGAGACAGAGGCCACGTCTGAAACAGCTCTCCGGCCTTCTCTGTTTCCAGCGGCCGATCCGATGACCCGCTTTCCATGTGCGTCATTTCACACTCAGAAGAGTGCAGACAGAAGAGGCAGGACTGGAGCAGGAACCGGAGACCCCAGAGCCCTCCGGGGAACACCAGACCCCGGCCGGGCCGTGCATCAGGGCCCAGGCCCTCAGCCGGCAGTCAGCACCGCCCGTCCCTCTGTCCGTCCGCTTCGTCTTGGAAGCCGTATCGGCTCCATGATCTACGCTGACAAGGAGCCAGCGCAGACCGGCCAGGCTAACGTGTCCTCCAGGCGAGCTGCCTCTCGCCCACCTCTGCCCTTTCTGGGGACCTGCCCTCTGGACCTGCCACCCCTTCCCTCATACACCCTCTTACTGTTTCCGGGACCCTCCTCTCGTTCAATGTCATCGTGTAAGAGCTTAACTGAGTCTTAACACAGCTATCTGGGGTGCGGTCAGTGTTCCCAGCACGTGCATTTTCACCTGTCCTGTGGGGTCACCCCCAGATGGTTTGCTAAGACACTGAGGGGATGACCGTCCCCTGCACCGGCAACCACTGCCACGCACAAGCTCACACGCGAGACCACCGGGTCTACCCCTTCCCCTCTGACAAAATGAACGTGACAGGCGTGTGCGTGTCACGAGCGTCAGGAGGAGCGTCCCGCTCGCGCTGGGTCTCCAGGGCCCGCCAGCCCGCCACCACGTTACCTGCTTCCGCTCCTCAGAGTTTAGCAGGAGGTAACGCGGATCAAACACGATTTTGTGTAATTCTTTCTCCCAGGTAGAAAACGCTGACACCTGAAGAAAGATATTCAACAGAGTTGTTTTTAGCATCTAACACAGAGCCCGAGGTCATGCCGAAATCATCGATGGGGGCAAACAGCATCGGGGTGCCGTGGGCTCAGCGACGCAGCCTTGCACGAGAGCGTTAGGCACGCCAACGTTCCAGGAAATCAACACCTAGAGCGCCGGGAAATTAAATTCTACACTCGTGCCACTATTTCTTCCCTGGATTTCTTCCAGGGCCACGTGCCGCTGATCTGAAGCCCCCGTTCTATCTGTGCAGCTGGAACGCCATTCTGGAACGTCACATCTTGAAATCAGAAATAACGGTAAAAACTTTCAGAACCCCGCAGACCACGACAGAGGGCGATTTCTTATGGTCTGCACTTTGCAACAATTTTAGTTGATTTTTAGTCAATATTTAAATCTTTTTAGGTACGCCATGTTTTTAAAAACGAACCATGTTACTTTACAATAGTTTTAGATTTACAGAAAAGTTAACAAGAATATTACAGAATGACCACATATCCTACTCAGCTTCCCATACTGTGAACATCCTACGTCAGTATGGATGCCAGATCTGTCTACACGGTTGTTAACAAAAGTCCACATTTAAGACTTCTTTAGTTTTGGGGGCACCCGGGTGGCTCAGTCGGTCAGGCATCTGAGTCTGGCTCAGGTCATGATCTCGTGGTTCATGGGTTCGAGCCCCGCATCAGGCTCTGTGCGGACAGCTCGGAGCCTGGAGCCTGCTTCGGATTCCGTGTCTCCCTCTCTGTCTGCCCCTCCCCTGCTCACACACTCACTCTGTCTCTCTCTCTTAAAGATAAATAAATATTAAAAAAAATAACAAAGAAAAAAAGACTTCCTTAGTTTTGACCCAGCTTTCTTTTTCTGCCTAGGATCCCACCCAGGACAGCACGTGACAGTGTCATGTGAGTTTCTCAGACTTCCCTTGTTATTCGGGCCTTGACGGTTTTGCTGGTCAGGAGTGTTGTGAGATGGCCTCTATCAGGATTATCTTTTAGATAATTAGATGATTAGACCAGGGTTCTGGGTTTTGGGGAAAAGCACAGAACAAGGCGCTGTCTTCATCCATCACGTCACAGTACTTCCTGTCACCGTGACTGACGACACTCGGTGTGGACCCAGACCACTGGGCTGAGGCTGTGCTCAATAGCTCTGTCCTGCACACACTCACTCTTTGTCCCCTTCCCGCTGTGCTTTCTGGGGGGAAAGTCACTGTGTGCAGCCCACTCTTCGGGTTATGTTCCACCTCTTGGGGGGGGGTATCCCAATACGAGCTATTTGGAACTCTCAAGGGGATATTTATCGATTCCCCCACATTTACTTATTTATCCCATCACTTATTTGTATCATTACAGGCTCATGGGTATTTCTAACCTGGGTTATAACCCAATATCATCCAGATGCTTTGTTTTTGCCCACATTCTTCCAGCTTTGGCCGTTGAGAGGTTTTCTGACTGGCTCCTGCGTGCCTTTGGCGTACCCCATCGTCGTTTTGGGGGGCCCTTCCTTATTTTCTGAACTTCAAGGTGCCCCGGCCTCATCTTGTGTCTCTCCTGCCCCAGCCCTAGAGTCAGACCATTCTCCAAGAATTGCGGTTCCTTTTGCTGGAGAACAAATCAGAACCGTGACCTGGTGCGAGTGGTTCTCCGCCGTGGGACACGGAGCTTCTAGCTTCTCCCCGCTGACAGAGCAAGGAAACCTTTACGTCATTTACACGATGATGTAGCCACTTAAAAGCATGGACTAGGGATTGCCTACGCCCTAGGCCCCACGCTGCGTGCTGAGGACTCAGAGAAAGTCAAGGTCCTGACATCGGAGAGCCCGTGGCCTGGGGCAAGGCAGACAAGCGAGCTAATGATCCCCTGCGAGGCATCTGTGCCATACGAGGGACACTCCCGGACACGGAGAGGCCACGGCGAAGGGACATCCCCATCCCCAGGGATCAGTTTCCAGAACACTGACTCTTCTGGAACATGGACACTCCTCAGGCTCCCGAAGGGCCGGGGGGTCCAGGAGGGGCTGTCTGGGGTGCAAAGGCGTGCTCGTGAGCTGGGGGTATGTGACAAGTGCCAGCGGCAGAGCACGCTGGGGGGCAGGGAGGGGTCGGGGAGAGGCGGGATAGCCCCAGGCTGACGGAGGACCTGCACTTGACCTGGGGAGCCACGGCGGGCAGTCACACGTGCTGCGCATTTGAGGGAGGCTACTCCGGCCCGCCGGGCGGGGAATGAACCCTGGGCCCAGAGGAGACCGCAAGCTAACGGTGGCTTTACAAAAACAAAACCCGTTCACCCTCTCACCTCTGAGCACATTGACGTGTTGCTGGTAGAGACGCTATTTTAATAAACAGGTGCTTACTTGGTACACCTTAACGTGTGGGGTTTTTTAAATAGACGCTTTCTACCTTTACTAACAAAAGTCAAAACCCCTTGTTAATATTCATGAGCTCCGTTACTGGGCGGGATGACCCAGGCTCCACCCGGGGACTTCTTCCAAGGAGAACGTGGTAAAGTGTGGACATGCCCCAGGGATTGGGGGCAGGGTTCCCGGGGAAGCATCCAGGCAGAGCGATCCCATCATTCTTTGGCTCCCGACCACAGCACCGTTAGGGCAGCTGTGGAGAGAAACTGTGGGCCGCCTCGGCTCAGCCCAGGCACACAGGCTCCTGTCCACCTGCTAGGGACCGGTCTCTCAGCTCGCTAGGGAGGGCAGAGGATGTCACAGAATCGGTGTCACGTAACTAACTCTACCAGGATTATGAGAATTTGGGGGATTCTAGACGTATAATAAAATCATTAAAAAAAATTAATGGTATATGGTTGCCTCCAAAGGAATTTGCAATCTGTAAGAGGAGATAAGCCGCGTCTACAATGACTGTAATTCGCAGTGACAGAACAGGTGTTGTCACATTACCTGAGAGCCATGCTAACAGGTGCTGCCCAAGTTCAGAGGATGGCGGCCGTGGTTGCGAGAGGGACAACCAGGTGTGGGACCCAGGGCTGGGGATCAGAGCAGATGGGACGGATGGATGGCCATGTTGGAACATTCGCCACGTGTGGGGGCACAGCCTTGTCTGTGAGACCCAGCTGTTCCCAGAGGTCCCCGGATCATTGCCGTTAGGATCGATTACAAGCATCGCTGCAGACAGAGCCTGATCTCACTAGGCCTGCGCCTCCCACGTCCCCAAGGTCACGTCTAGGTAAGTTCATTCTACGGGGCCGGGAAGGAGGTCTCCCCACTCTTGCTGGGTGCCAGCAGGAGCCATTCTCAGCCCCAAGGCCACCGTGTTCCCTGCCGTGGCCCCCCACCCCATGCCAAGTGGCTGGCTTCTCCAACACCCACAGGAGAGTCTGTAGGAGCCCCGGCCTTACGTTACATCATGTGATGTCCTTCCGGGTTGGCCCACCACCCTATTCACGGGCCTACCCAGTCTCAAACGAGGGGGTTACTCCGGGGGTGCACCCGGGGGTGGGGACCTTGGGGCTGCCTCAGGATCCTGCCCACCCGGCGGGCCCAGGACCGACTCCAGCACACGGCTCTTTCTCTCTTATGTCCAGCCCACACTTCCCGACACTTTGGCACTTCCCCGAGATTTCGTCTTTGAACAGTGGAATTTTTCAGCAATTTTAAACCCTCGCGTGCAGAGTCCTGCCGTCCCTCTGCAGCCGGGCGGTGTTCTGTGCCGATTCCGTCTCCCCCGCGGGGCCGTGTTCCGTGATCCGCGATCAGCTCCCGACCATCAGCAACTGTGATCCAGGCACGTCTGAGCGCCTGGGTGTGCCAGCCACCAGGAGACTCTGCCGCCAGCCTCTCCTGAGCCCCGCGCACATTCTCTATTTCATCCACGCTGGGGTGTCGTCGCCGGCCAGCATCGTGGGCACGTGCTGGACGGGTCACTGAGTGCTGGGCCACGGCCCTGCCTTCTTCCCGCACAGCCTCCTGCTCCTGGCGTTCCTCGGGCACGCGCCCTCCCCGTCGTCTCTAGGTCCTGACTTGCTGTTGGTTCCCTGGTGTCTATGCTGCTGAGGACACTCCTGGCAGACGCAGCTGTAAGACAGAACTGCGGACAGGCCTTGACCTCCGGGCGGGGACCAGAGGTGCCACATGGCTGGCTGGGGGGGGGGTGTCCCTGTGTGGCACATCTGCACCCACAGACGTCGCTGCTGGGAGCGGCAGGGGGAGGAGGATGAGACGCAGGGGAGACGCTGGCACCATGGCCGCAGGAGCCGGGCCCTCTTCCAGCCGCTGTCAGTGTGCTCCCCGCGAAGACAACCTCGCTGGGAAAACCCCCGAGTGTTTTGCAGGAACCAGCTGCAAATGGAGGCTGGTCACTGCAGTGCTTGGAGACGGTGGTCTGGTCCCCAAACTGCTCTCCGTCCTCCAGCGCTTTTTTCCCTGGACCCCAGCACCCACCCTCCCGAGGGCTCCGTTTCTTGAGATCTGACTGGCCAGCCATTCGTTCAGCCAGGGCCCCCGTGGCGGCTTCTTGGCCAGCCAAGCCCTGAGCTGCTCCCGTGCAGGGCCCATCTTCCCTGAGCGAGGGACCTCCTCGGCCCCCTCCACCTGCTGGGCACAGGCGAGACCCACCCTCTATCAGAAGCCCCCTGAAGGTGACCAAGGTCTTGTGCACGAGGAAGAAAAATCGCCGATGAGACTGTTTCTGACCTCAGCCCCAGCGTCACCAAAGCCTCTGAAACCGGAGGAAAATGGTCTCGCATTGCGTTCCGGCCGGAACGCCAGGTGATATGCCAGCAAGAGCCTCCCGGGAGGCCGTCACAACCAGAAAGGCCCCCGCAGGCAGGACGCCGCGAAGGAAGCAGGCAGATGCTGCTTTTATCTTCAAAGCCAAAGGCCATTTCACGAACTTGTCACTCACTGGATCACACACAAGACCAGGGACCCTAAGGACCAGAGAAAATGAAGGAAGGCTGGAAACAGATGGCTCGTGCCCGGCCCTGAACTTGAGGGCCAGTTGGCAGGACGGCGTGCTCCGGGGCACACTGGGGGGTGGCAGGGCCACCGGGGCTCCCCTCTCATGCCCTGTGGGCAGACGATGAGCCTGTGGACAAGTGGTGTGACTGAGTCGCCTGTCCGTCCACGGCACCGCCCCCCCGCACCGTCCTGTCACCTCCTGAGGGCTCTGTCGGGGTGCCCTGGCTGTTGGCTGGGCTCAGGAACACGGAGCTGGGTGGTCTCAGGGTCTCGGGGGCAATTTCCATCTCAAACACAAAATGCACTTATTTCAGAAGCCAACGGTTTTGCCCAAATTTGATTCTCAAACACGTCGTGTTTACTCTTTCCTTCCTTTGCGTTCGTAAATGTGATACGGAGCCTGGAGGGTGGACGGTCCATCCGCAGGGTGGCTTTTCCCTCTGGTTTTCACGGCCTCCACACCCCGCAGAAGGGCATCTGTCACAAGCACCTCCCAGTTCTGTGACAAGGACACTGGCCTCTGAGACACGGGCCGCACCTGCCTGGCCAGTCGGCTCTTGTCTTAGGCTTCTGCCTGCACACGGTGTCTTGGTGCAGAGAGGTGAGCGAGGCTCCTGTATGACGTCTCCTTATGTCATGTGAAAAACCAAAGAAAAGAGAAACAGGAGAGCGAGACCCCTCACAGGCATGTGAGGTGACGGCCTATTCTCGCAGCTGCTAAGCAGTGGGCTGGGCTGGGCCCCGGGGACCCACCGTGCTCCCTGGCCCCTGGCAGGGCCCCACACTCCGCCATCGCTGGTCCCCTGGGCTCAGGCAAGTTCCCCAAAATATCCATCAGGGCAGCAAAAGGTATCTGTCACCAGATGGAGGGAGGCGGGGAGCAGGTGCAGGGGTCTCCCAGCCACCCCAAGACCACTGGGTGCAGGTGGACGTAATGTTTGCCTAGCCACACCGGAGGCCCAGTGGCCCCCGGAGAAGGGTCAAGAACCTCCCTCCGGCCTGAGCCCACTGACCTCTGCCTCCAGGACCAGAGGCTGGAGACGCGGCCCCTTGTTTAGTCTGTGTCTGCGTAGGGTGTGCCTGCCAGTCTGTCCACGCCACTCAGGAGCCCCCAGCCCCAGCTCAGCTCCCCACCCAGTCCGCCCACGGCTCCCCTCCCAGGACCGGTTCCTCCTGAGCACCGCAGTGCCCCCCCACCCCCCGCCAGCCATCTCCCACAAACCCGGGTGGCACCAGCTCTATGCGAACGAGTTCTGGTTCCGAGAATTTGCATAGCTGCCCTCCACCCTTGTTCCCGTCCTCCCTCTTCCCTCCTCTCCCGCTGCGTCCCACAGGCTCAGGCTGATACCGAATACAGTGTTCGCTGTAATTAGCGATACCATTACCCTCTTTACCCAATTTCCTGGAACGCATGGCTGTGTCTTCTGGAGCTCCTGACAATTAAAGGCAGCGTGAGAGGCCAGAAGGACAGGCGTGCTCCCGGCTCGGCTCGTCCTTGGTGGGGAGGCACGGGCTTCCCTGTAGGCCGCCGGGATGAGGCCTAGGTGCAGGCGGTGTGTTTGGGGGGCAGCCGCAGGCATGCTGGGAGGAGAAAAGCCAAGGACGCTGCACAAATGAGCAGGTGACCACGGCGGGCCACCGGCAACCTCGGAAGACTCCCGTGGAACAGGCCCACGGCTGCCTGAGATTTGTCCCGCGTAGGATGGAGACGTGGGGATTACCTCCTGGTTGAAAACCATCCACGGACATGTCCAATCTCTAAACCTAGACATGGGAGCGGTCCACACGAGCCCAGGTGAGCCAGATGAGCTACAGGTGGGTCCAGAGGTGAGCAAGGGGTCTGCCCGCTTCCCCTGAACTCTGGGCACTTCGACTCCCGCCCTCACCTCCCAGTGCTCATGGGGCTTTAGCAACTGCAGCTTCTTTCTTCTGTTTTGACAGATAAACAGAATTTTGTGCCATCGTTGCACAACATCCTCCGCCGATTTGATTTACCTTTGCGGGTTGTTTTCACCTTAGCGACGGGCGGAATCCTGCTCCGGCAGTGAGAGGGGTGGTCCGCCTCCCTCCCCAAGGGCATCTTCATGATTAGAACAGGGTCTCATCGCTAACCACACGGTATCTGAAGATCCGGATTGCCAAAGGCCACGGCCATCAGTCCAGGAAAGAGGAACCACAGCACAGGAGCGAGGCAAGACATAAACCCCAGGCAAAGAGCTTTAGTATTCAAAAAATGGTATTTACGTTTCTTACTATTCAGTGCTGCTGGGGCTGCTGGGAAACGCCGTGTCAGGAACTCTCAGACGTGGCCACCGAACTACTCTTCCCAGAGCAATTCAGTTTATCGACCACATGTTTGTAGCCCGTAGGAAACAATTCCGCACACAAAGTACACACGTCCATATGATCATCAGAGTATTATTTGAAACAGCAAATTTGGAGAATATAAGAAATGAATGAAAATGCAGGATTTCTGAATTGACAACGAATTGAATATTATGACCTCATCCAAGTGTTTTCCAAAGGATGATATGAATGCTTTTTAAAAATGCTGGAAAGGGGTGCCTGGGTGGCTCAGTTGGTCAAGCATCTGACTTCGGCTCAGGTCATGATCGCACACATGGTCCGTGAGTTCGAGCCCCACGTCGGGCTCTGTGCTGACAGCTCAGGGCCTGGAAACTGCTTCGGATTCTGTGTCTCCCTCTGTCTCTCTGCCCCTCCCCGCTCATGCTCTGTCTCTCTCTGTCTCTCTCTCTATGTCAAAAATAAATAAACATTTAAAAATTTTATAATGCTTGGGGCACCTGGGTGGCTCAGTCGGTTGAGTGTCCGACTTCGGCTCAGGTCATGATCTCACGTTTTGTGAGTTCGAGCCCCACGTCGGGCTCTGTGCTGACCGCTCAGAGCCTGGATCCTGCTTCGGATTCTGTGTCTCCCTCTCTCTCTGCCCCTTCCCCGCTCATGCTCTGTCTCTCTCTGTCTCTCAAAAATGAATAAACGTTAATTTTTTTTTTTTTTAATTTTAATGCTTAAAAAGGAAAAACAGTACACAAATTTATAAGTAGGTTAAACCTCATAAAATCAACTACATTAGAATGTTTGGTTGAACCATGTTCAACTACAGTTCAATCCTGGTTATGTTCTAAGACAAAAATACTTATTATTGATATTTTTAAGTCTAGTTTTAGAAACAAAAGACTGGGAAGAAATGTATCTGAATGAAAATAATGATCTCTTAGGACAGACAGGACTTGGGGTGAATTATTAGATATTCTTTTTTGCAAATTTTCTTTCCATGCACACGTCACTGTGCAGCAGGACTGTGTGTTATTACCGGTGTGACGTGTGCCCCGCGGGGTCCGCGGACTTGCCATAGGTCCACGAGGAGCAGACACCGCAGGTGTCCAGGCTGGGACTCACACAGGTACCTGAGACGCGTCGCCTCCAGGGCCGTCTCGCCTACGTCGGCCGCTGGTCATGAGGATGACGGAGCCCTCCCGCGTGCGTTCGGAGGCAACGCCATGTGCGTGTCTGAGAGCAGGGGCGCCAGACACGGCTCACGGGGAGGGAAGCGAGGTGGCGCTTCCTGCTGCCGGGAGAAGGCCTCCCCCGCCGCCCTGTTAGCCAGAAGGCACCCAGTACTGTTACTTTACGGCAACCTTGTACGACAGCATCATGGTGGACGGCCAGCCCAGTGCAGAGAGAGACCCGTATGGCCGGTGGGTGTGAATGTGTGGTCTGTGACTCAGATCCCAACTCCACGGAGCTCAGCTGCACAGTCAGCCACCATGCCAGCCAGTCTCCCCGAGGCCACTCACCGCTGGGAAGCTGGCCGAGGGTCACCCACACAGGGACCCCAGAGAGCACAGCAGGTCTGGGCCGTGGAGTCCCTAAGGTAGGATCTGGGACTCTCCAAAGGCCCTTGGAAAGCCGTACTTCTTTTTTTTTTTAATGTTTATTCATCAAATTCACCTGAAGCAGGCTCCAGGCTCCCAGCTGTTGACACAGAGCCCGATGCAGGGCTCGAACTCACCAGCTGTGAGATCATGACCCGAGCCGAAGTCGGATACTTAACCCCAGCGTCCTAATGGCTAGGTGCCCCAGCCGTACCCACTTCTAAGGGATACTTTGCAGGAGGAAGATGTTCTCAATAAAATGTTTCTAATACATTTGCCTGAATAGGAGGGATCACATTAATAATCTGCTGTTCGACGAGACCTGCCCCTTCACAGGCTGAAGTTTTTTTTTTCTTTTTTTTTTTAAGGCTCTACTGTGGTTTATACAGTAAAGCAAAACAAAAATAAAACCTTCCTTGAGCCGTCAGATACATATTACAAACACGCAAAGCCACAGGCCCTTCCCCAATCCGTGATCCCCATGGAAAAACCCCAAACATGCCCTTGTTAAACTACGAGAAACCCACAGGACCTAGCTCCATCGTTCCGTAAGTACATGAATTTCTGGACTGAAGCATTGTACAAATGCAATAAAAAACATTATTAATCACTCAGTCCATGAAAAGAGTGACCTTTCTGTGCCTCATTTTCAAGCAACAGGAAATCTTATGGGCTTAGCTATCAAATTCTCTTGAGCACTGAGTAACTTATAAAATATGCTGGCATATTTTATAAAGTCAAAAAGCCATAAATGGTGGCATTGCTTTATGACATCAGCAGTAAATTCAGGTTAATCTTTTCTATTCATGAGCTGCGTGTGGGATCCTTGCAAAATCCTCCTAAGACAGGGGTTCAGGCTTCGCCCAGGTCTCTTCTTTCCAGGGAAAACTCAGAACTCCGGGTGGGTACTTGGCATTTCTGTGTCGTTTTGCTGATTCGCATCTACACGACCTACACGAGGTGCTCATGCAGAAGAATCTACGAATCAAAGGCCGAAAGGAATCACCCACCTCGGTGAGGCAAGAGCGTAGTGAAAATCTCATTAGTAAAGCTGCTCGACCACAGCCGTTGGGGTAAATTCAAGAAACCGCACAGCCCTGGCTTGCCGGCGGGCTTAGCAAACACAGGTAGGTGTCTCAGGCAGCCCTGGGCTCTCCCGGGGGTCGGTCTGAGGCTGTGCTGGTGAGGCCGGGCTGGTTGGCTTCCCAAACAAAGAGGGGGACGTGCAGACGAGATCAAATACGTTCCTGCCTCCATTTCTCCAAGGCTCCTAATGCCATCACGTCTCAGGGAAGAGGGGTCACGTCTCCTGCTGGCTGGGTCAACTGGAACAGACTGGCCAGGTCGATGCAGACACTGAGTTACATATATTTCTGTGCGTGACAAGGGCAGACAGCCACCCGCGTGTTGATCGACGCCTAATGAGACTGGAGACAAGCCTCAGGAGTGTCCACGCCTATGGCTTCTCCAGAGCAGAAGCAGCCCATCCTGGCGATTCTGTCGGGGGAGGAGTGTGTTTTATCACTTCTCCCGAGTGATGCCGAGACCTGTCCCGCAGACGCCTGGTGGCCACGCGAGTGGGGAGAACAGAACGGGGAATGACAGGTGCTTCGGAGACAAGCCCCTTCGTCACGGGCTCGGCGGGCGGGCTCCGGGACCGGCGGGTCAGGGGGCACGTGCGGCGACACCACGGCCCAGTCCCCGATGGCATCCACGTGGACACTGAGGGAATCTCGGGAGGTCGTTCAGCGCCTGCTGCACACCAGACCCTGGGGACCCAAGGGAGCATCAGGCAGTCCCGACCCTGCAGGAGCTGAGGCCTCTCACGGCAGCTTGGACAATGTGGAAGGGACACAGGAGTCACGTGGCATCCTGTGTTAGCCAGGGGACGGGCGGCAGGGCAGGGGACCTGAGGCGAGAGTGGAAGGCGGGCAGGGCGTGGGAGAGACAGGACAGGGTGGTGGTCGGTGGTGACACTGGGCCATGAGGCCAGCCGGACCGTCACAACCCGAGCAGCCCCAGGGGTGGCGGTGACGGCATAAACACGCTGTTGGCAGCATCCGGGACCCCCCGGGAGGAAGGGGAAGCAGCCCGCAGGCCCGCGTCCCCAGCGGGCCCAGCTGAGCAGAGTGCAGGACGAGGCCGAGAGCAGAGCGAGGCCCCAGTGAGGGCCGTCCCGGCTCGGCGGGTCTCTCCCTGTCCCGTCGGAGATATGCAGCCGCCCGGGCGGGAGCAGGGGGCCCACTGCTCCCCGGGCCATTGCACACGGCAGGATTTGTTCCCCAAAGGGTCTCAACGTCTCGAAACAATTGTTTGCGGGGGGAGGCAGGAACTGACGTCCTTTTGAAGATAAAATTTCAGCCCAACACCTGCAGGTTCGAACATCGCGTCTGTTCAAGTAACCCGTCGTCATCAGCGCACGCAGGCCGGCCCCCACGGGCCTGTGCCCCCGGCCCCCCTCCCGGCACGGCCGTGTCCCCTCGCATCCGTGCCAGTTTGGGCTTCGCACACCCCCCCGCGGTTTTGACTTCATGAGGCGACTTCTCCCTCCAGGCCCTCACGGCCAAGGGCTGTATTTCATTTGTAAGCGAATGACAAGACCGATGAAGTGAGAGGCCCCCGCTGTGGGCCGCCTCCGTCCTACCTGTAACACTTAAAGCTGACACGCCCCAGTCGCCCTGCATCGCCAGGGCCTCCTGCCAGCCTCACTCTGGGGAGCCCCGCTCGACCTCCCGCTCCGGGGGAGGTGGGGTCTCCCGACCCCCGGCCTCAGGGCCCGTGGCACCTGCTGTTGGGAGGGGCCGGCCCAGGAGGCGGCCTGGGGACAGCTATCGACCAGGGAGGGAATCTGCTCCCTCTGCCAGGCCTCCCAAGGCCACCAGAGTGTCCGTGATCGTCACCACCGCACAGGGCCCCTGGTACCGCGTTCAGCCTCATTTTGTGAAGAAGTCCAACTGGGCTATTAGAGCTGACTCATTTTATACCCAAGAGCCAAAGCTGGAAATAAAAGTCATTGGAAGGAGATCTGGTTCTAAAATGTTTCTCTCTTAAATTCAAAACAAGGTTCACAAGCCAACTATAATGAAGACATCCTCATTTTACTAAAAATAGTTGAACGGATCCACAGGTGTGACAGTCCCGGCTTGTCCAAGTTAGAACAGGGGACGCCCCTCTGGGGGGCACGGACCCGAGACCTGGCCGGGCTCCAGCAGGAAGCTTATCAACACAGGTGCTGTCTGTACACAACGCCAGTGCCCGTCCCCCATCCGCCTCTCCGGGGCCGGCATGAGCGGTGGGGGGAGGGGGTCGGGCGACAACCACAGCCCTCAAGACCAGAAGCAGGGGTCCCTTTTCATGTCGCTTCGGCCTCAAGTCTTTTCGCACCTGAATTTCACTCAGCCCGATTCCCTGCACTCAGTGTGGGAAGAAAAGCGTCCCTCGGGCTGCGGGGGGGATCGCTCGGCGACTGGCTTCCGAGGGGAGCCGTGATCTGCATTCGGGACCCACCCCCTCGCTCCAGGAGCACGTCTCCGAAGCGGTTCCTTACCCCTCGCTCCAGGAGCATATCTCGGAAGTGGGTCACCCTCTCCTCCAGCGGCAGCAGGATCTGGGGAGGCGGAGTCTTGGTGTCCTTGTCCGCTCCTTCTGCCTCCTCTGGCCCGGGACTCGCGTGGCCTTCTGTCCTTTAGGGCACGAGACACAGACAGTTAGCCGTGCCCTTGGAGACCCACCTGCAACCCCTAAAAGTCCCCCAGGAAACTCTTTAAGAAGCAGACGCTCTGAGAACCTTTCAAAGCCTGGTGCAGGCAGCCCAGCAAAGGTGGCGATTTTTGCTCTGGGGCGAAGACTGCTTTGTTGCGTTTGGGGCAGAGCTGAGGCTGAGACCCTGACCCCAGGGGCGCCGGCAGGGAGCGAAGGCAGCGGTGGGTGAGTGCGAGGGCCCACGAGGTGGGAGGAAGCCCAGAGTCACCGTTTCACTGCCTAGACCCGGCCGTCAGAGGAGGTGAAGAAGCCTTTCCATCTGACAAACCACGGGAGCCCACACCCGGCTCTGTTCCTGTTGTTTGGGTTTGTTTCGTTTCAGGGAAGACCTTCCTTTTGGACAAATGCAGGAAGACAATTACTGGAGACCAATCCATCGACACTCTGGGTACAGAAAACGCCGTCCCGGGGTCTAGCCCGACAGGGAGATTTCAGTGACACAGGGGGAACTCGACCCCCACCCCAGGCAGTCTGCACAGGGATCGGTGCAGAGTGGGACCCACAAGCCCTGGAGCTGTTCCCTCCCTCCGGTTCCCCCCGGCCCACAGCCACCACCCAGACGCAGCGGGCAGCGTCGGGAGCGGGCACAAGCCAGGGCCCGGCGGGCACCAGGGGATCCAACAAGCCACCTTTACCAGGCTGGCGGCCGACAGGAAGGAAAGAGCCCACTCGCGAAGCACCAACCTGGCACCTGCCTTCTGTTACATACCCGGCCGCTCGACGGTGCTCTCGGGTCCACAACTCATGCCAGCAGCATTTGGGAACCTGCTTCCCAAACACCTGGGCATTCGTTGCTGCAAGATGTTCAGGGAACCGCAGACATGGCTCTCTCGCGATGCCCCTCTCACCCCGGACCTGGCCCGCACGGGAGCAAGCCCGTCCAGCCGCCGCGCCTGCCCTGCCTCACAGCCTGGGCTCTGCCCTGAGGCATGTTCTCCCCCTGCCCCGGCCTGGCGAGCCACGCGCTCTGACCCCACAGAACCCTCTGCTGGGCCTCCTTCTGGCCCACCCTGCCCCACGCTTCCCCACAGTCAGGTCCCACGGCCAGTGACTCCCGCAAGGACGGGTGCAAATCCATTGTGTCCCGAGACCCCCTGGTTCAGAGAACCTGCACTTCTGATGCGCTTTGGTCAGGTTAGACCAGCAACTGTAAAGAGAAGTCACCTGGGAAGCGCCTGGACTCAGCACCTCCTGCGGGCCCGCCAGCACCTACATGGAGACGTCAGAGCAGAGGATGTGCCCCTCAAGAGCACGGCACGTCCCTGCTTCTTCGCAAACCCAGCCTTACCCTGGGAGTTAGTCAGCGAGAGTCACTTACGCCAGATACAGGGAGGGGCTTCCTGACACAGGTGTGGCACGGTGCCCCCCCCAGGGGGACTGCGCTCCTGGGGGACACCCAGCGGTGCCTGGAGACATTGGTGGTTATCACCGCCGGGGAGGCGCTGCTGGCACCTGGAGATGTAGAGGCGGACGCGCTGCTAAATGCCCCGCATCGCACAGGACAGATGCCTGTGAGGGCTTGTCCGGCAAATCTCCACCATCACGCATTTGGGGAGGAAGGGGGCAGGCCCACTGAAGGTCATACCATCACTTAGTGGCCGGGACCAAGGTGGTCCCTGCCTCCTGACACCTGCTTTTTCCATCACTGTCTATCCAAGATACCGCGGAAATCTGTTAGTTACCGGCTTCAGGATGTGCCGAGAATATACAACGTTCTATGTCTAACACTCACCAGGGTTGCGCTACGGCTTAATCCAACCTAATACAAAATGTGCGAAGGGAAAAAAAAGAAAAAACATCGGCTCAGCCCATTAGGGAATCTTATTTATAGACCAACGATTTCAGGAGAACTTACATTCTTTGCTGCTTATGTGATTATGTGGAATTTCAAGAAAAAGAAAATTACCAGTGGGTTTGCAATTGTATCATAATCCAAAGGGTATAATTAGGAGTTCTTTGTAATAAATTTTCATTAGTTAAAAATAGAAGTGTGGAAACAAGACATGTATTGTAACTTGAAATAAGATTAATAGGAACGTTGTAAGCCCAGCAATGATCACATTTTACTGCTCATTCAACACAATACTTTGTTCAGAGGTGCTGGGTGCCTTCCATATTGTGAAGCTATGGGTTCAATTAGAATCGGTCAAAAGTAATGCAAACTTGCTAAATATATTTTTAGTAGTCTCATGGCTGAATGAGTGTTGTACCTTTACCAAAAAGCAAATTCTAGTACTTGGGATACAACTAGCTTCAGGCCAAATCACCAGGGACGAGAGGCAGAAACCCCAAGGACACGGTAACTGGTGCCCACGGGTCGTGCTGGCCTGGTGGGTGGGAAAGGCCTCTCATCCGGGAAAGAGTTTTGCCGCATGGCAGACCCCTCGCCAGGTCGACACCCTGCTTTGGGAAATCTTCCAGGTCAAGTGCATAGGTTGAGAAGGGCCTGGTCCTGCCCAGCCTTTCCCCCAGAGCAGGGGTCCCCAAGTCTGGGCCGCGGTGCTGGGGTCCCTTCACTCTGCGGGGCAGCTCCCTGGCTCCCGGCTCCCCCTGCCCTCTGACTGCTACTGAGCTTGTCCAGCTGAACCGCTAATGGCCTGCGTACGTGAGCACACGTGGCGTCCACCCGGCCGCTGAGTCTGTAGCGACAGGGTTTGCCGACCTCGCCCGTGTGCACAGGGCAGCAGGCTATTTGGTAAAACTCACCAGACGCATGCTCCGTGCAACCAGATTCTAGACGCGGCACGTCTGGTCACTGTTTCCTTTTTGTGGATGACAACCTTTAATGAGCTCATCTGAGGCTGAGGGAGCTCAGGCCGCGGGACTTTGCACATCTGCTGTGTGCCCAGAGGCCACCTCGGACTCGCAGACGCGCCTCTCTCCAGGAGAGGAGGGGAAGAGGCCCAGAGACGGCACCGTCTCCGTAGCAGGTGCGCGCTGGGGGGCATGGTGCTCAGCACGTCTGAGGCACCCGCTGTTGACCCCAGTGTCCATTCGCCAGTGTGCCATCATCCTGCCACCCCACGGGGAAGCTCACGAGGGGCTGGACGCATCAAAGGCCAAACCTCGGTTTGCACCGACGGACTGAGGTCCGCACACCTCAGGGTCCTCATGTGGGGCGATGACAGTGCTCACCTCACCGAGCTGTGAGGATTCGTGAGATAACCTGTGAACCCCTCTGAGCACCCGCCCCCCTCCCCTCTCCCCTCCCCTCCCCCTTCTAACACTATCACGCGAGAGGCTGTGCACAAATAGAAGGCATTCACCATAACGCTGCCCCGACGGCAGTACCGGAGCGGGAGGGAGGTGAAGGCCGAAGCCTGGTTCTGGAGAAGAAGCCACACGTGGATGTGCAGAATTCAACGTGCTTCTGAGCCTCCATGGGGACTGCTTGTTGCAAACTCTTAGGCAAGTTATGGAAGTTCTCTGGACCTTGTTTTGGTAAAACCAGGTGGTTTGGACGAGACGATCTTGACACGCCTCAAAGCACCTCCATTCTGTGATGCAAATGGGATCCTGCTCGCTTAGTCCTGGTGAAATAGTCCAGCACCTGGATTCTTCCATAGATTAGCTCTGCCTCCTGGTTTTGACTATAAATTTGGTAAGAGGCTTCCCACATCTTCATCCAGATGGTCATAAAACGTGCAGCAGGAAGTGCCCAGGGCAGTGGCCTCTGGAGGGACCCACCAGCCCCGCCCCGCGGCGACCCTGCGTTCTCCCAGGTGGGCGATGGGCAGGGGGGCGGCCACGGCGGGAGCAGTGTCCTGGCAGCACTGTGTCTGCACGTGCCACGGCCACCACTGGGGTCCCTGCATGAGACGGCCAGCCTGCGGTGCTCTCCGAGGTGCTGGTGGCCCGTCTCAAGTGACCTTGGTTTCATTTAAACCACCTCTCTCTCCCTCCTTGTCCTTGGGTCCGCTTCCCAGGGGGAGGGCAGCTTGGATGGCGTTTCTGCTTTACCACCATCGTCTGCAACCATTGACCACTTGGTGCCACACTCTGCCGAGGGCCGGCTGGCCGGGCGATGAGCTGACAGGGGTGGTTCCATCAGGTAATAAAGACTGTGTCTGGTCTTTGTCCTTGCTTTCTTTGTGAATTTCCTGAGTGACTGGGGTGTCCTTGTTAAGGAGCTCGTTTTGGCCACCCCTGAGGTTACGAGACACAGTGACTCGGGGTGTGCCCTCAGACAGGTTCAAGGGAGGGCCAGGCCCACTGGAAACACCAGCACGTGAAAAGAGGGCTGGAACCCTCAGGAAGGGAGGGGGCTGGAAGTCGAGTTCGGTCACATGGCCAGTGATTCAATCCGTCCTGCCTATATACTAACACCAGTGGGTTTGGAGGAGCCTCCTGGCTGGTGGGCCGGTGTCCCAGGAAGGAGGTGCACCCCAAATCCACAGGGACAGAGGCCCAGGACCCTTCCAGAACTCACCCTATGCATCTCCACCATTTGGCTGTTCCTGGGTTGTGCCCTTTATGATAAAACCACAACCTGAAGTACAGTGCTCTCCCGAGCTCTGTGAATCATTCTAGCAAGTCATCAAACCTGAAGGGAGGTTATGAGAACCCCCGGATTTACAGCCAAGTCAGACAGAAGTGGGGACAGGCTGGAGACCCCCCGTCTGCTGGTGTGTGGAGTGGAGGCAGTTTTGTTTGGACGTCACCTGCGGGGTCTGTGCCGACTGGGGGTAGTTACGATCAGACTCGAGTGTGGGACACCAGGTGACTCTCAGAGAATCACCCTCAGAAGGCAGGCACAGGTTTTTGGGTTTTTTTATTCTGTCAGCAGGTGTGCCTGAGGGCCTGCTGTGTCGCCCCCAGTGGCCAGGGCAGGCCGCATGGCTCCTGGGCTCCTGGGTCATTCATGGCAGACCCCCCCCAACCATGCAGCACTCGGCCAGGATCACCGATGGGTGCCTTTCAGAGGTCGAGAGACTCTGTCCCCAGTCCCTCCTGGCTTGGTGGCTCACCAGCTATACCTGGTGTCCCCTGGCCCGTAGAGGCATCCACCAGGTCTCTGCCCTCGTGGTCCCATGGCGTTCCCCCATGGGCATTCATGTCCAAATGGCCCCCTTTTTTAAGGACACCAGTCATTTGATTAGGGCCCACTTTAATGACCTCATCCTAACTAATTACCTCTGCAACGACCCTGTTTCCAAATAAGGCCCCATTCTGAGGTTCTGGGGCTAGGACTCCAACGTATGAATGGGGCGGGGGACACGATTAAACCCATAACTAGGTCCATCCTCACCGGGCAGGAAAGTGCCACACCCTCCAGGACGGTCCAGGTTTTGTCAACGCGAGAAGCAACGGGCTGGAAATCGGGGGCCCGAGGTCTCCCTGTGTGTGAAGTGGGGTCCCGACATGCCCCCCAACCCAGGAAGCACCGCACCAACCTCACTCTCCCAGGGATGGAGACCGCCTGGGTCATGGCTTTTTTTCTAAAACATTCACGTTGGTTCGTGCAGAGAGGTCTCAGCTTCTCCAGGACATGCCTCTGTTTGCCCACAGCCCACGCAGGTGTCCCCTGCGAGCCTCTTGGTGGCCTCACCACAGAAGAGCCACGTGCTTTCTCAGCTCCTCAGGCTGCCAATCGGTCCACCTGCCTCCTGTCTTCATGGCTGTCTCACCTCTGTGCCTTCGCCATGAGGCTTCATCTTGACACCTGCTCTTCCTGCCCCTTGTCCGCTCACAGGCCTGGCTTGGTTTCCATCTGGTCACCTGGCCTGCACGCCATACCTTACCCTGAGTGACTGAGCCGCTCTCTCCTCTGCACTTGCAGGTGTGGGGTTCCTGCAGCAGGTGGCCCGGACACACGATGCTTTCGTCGGAGCCACCTGGGGATCTGCCTCTCTGGCTGCCAGGCACGTCCCTGCATGCAGCATGAGGGCTTGTTGGTGTCTTCTTCTCCAGCCCTAGGCACGTGCTGGGTGCCCAGAAGGCAGTGGCTAAACTGTTGACTTAGATTCTGTGGTTGAGTTTGTTCCCTGCGATTTCCTAGGAGACACGTTAAATGCAGGAGAGCCTCAGGTCTCACTTCCTAAAGGGGACAGGTGTTGTGGTCTTTAGACGTCTTTCTTACAGCCACAGAATGGTGCCCTTCTGAGCGTTTCCTCTCGAATTTGTCCGGATGTAATTAACACATTTTTGTAAGCCTTCTGAATGCATGGCTGTTCTCTCTGAGAAGAGTTGTCAAAGGAATTCATAAAACAAGGTTGTTTTGTAAATGTCCTGTGGTTTGGTATCCACCGCTCTGTGCCATGCAAAGTGGCTGAGAGCAACGCTTCAGGACCCAGGCAAGACTAGAACCCCTCCATGGCTCACGGTAACTGTCTTCTGGATATTCATTAGCCTCTTCAAGCTTCATAGTCCTTGTCCTCAAAAGGGGAGGAACACGGAGGAAGAGGAGGAGAAGGAGGAGGGGAAGACAACAGAGAAGAAGAAGGAGAAGGGGAAGAGGAAGAAGAAGGAGAAGAAAAGGGGGAAGAGGAGGAAGGGGAGAGGGAGGGGAGGGGGAGGAATGGGTGAGGGGAAGAGGAGACAAAAGAGAAGAAGGGGAAGGGGAAGGACAGGAAGAGAAAGAGGAGGAGGGCAGATCTACACTGTAGGGATGACACAGGAGGCAGAGCGTTTGTTGGGCAAATAGTTTGACCTCAACAGACTTGTCTTTGAACTTGGACTTTCACCCAAACATGCTGTGTATTTTCAGACAAGCATCATCATTTTCCTTTTTTTTTTCATCTGTAAAATTGGAATTATAATAGTACTTGACTCTTAAGATCTGTCGTAAGAATTAACTGCAATAATATGAATACCTGATATTTGTTGACATTCTGTGTGTAAACCTTATCCTCCTACTTTGCCTACATCACTTCATTCAATCCCAGTGCTACAGGGTGACATGGTTATCATCCTCACTCTACAGATGGGAAAACTGAGATGATGCCTGAAAAGTAGTTAGCACAATGGCTGCTCTATACATAGTGCTGCTGCTGCTGCTGCTGATAGTGGTGATGATGATGGTGATGGTGGTGGTGGTGATGGTGGTGATGATGATGGTGATGGTGGTGATGATGCTGGTGATGGTGGTGGTGGTGATGATGATGGTGGTGGTGATGATGGTGGTGGTGATGATGGTGGTGGTGATGATGATGATGATGGTGATGATGATGGTGGTGATGGTGGTGGTGATGATGGTGGTGGTGATGATGGTGGTGGTGGTGATGGTGGTGATGATGGTGGTGGTGGTGGTGGTGATGATGGTGGTGATGGTGATGATGATGATGGTGGTGATGTCGGTGATGATGGTGGTGATGAGGATGGTGGTGGTGGTGGTGATGATGATGATGATGATGGTGGTGGTGATGGTGGTGATGATGGTGGTGATGATGGTGGTGATGATGGCGGTGATGGTGATGATGATGATGGTGGTGATGGTGGTGGTGATGGTGGTGGTGATGATGGTGGTGATGGCTATGATGAGGATGGTGCCACGTGATAGTGGTGGTAACAGTAATGATGATTCTTCACTTTCATTGTCTCTGGCAGCCTCTGACCATGCACACCAACCCTCCGAAGACTGGGATCCAGTCCTCTATGTGGCTGGATGATGCTCATCTTTTATTTGATTTAATAGAAGGGGAGAACTTGTTCTTTCTCCTGGCAAAGAAGGCTGGGAATTCATCATCAAAATACTGCCAGCCTGTAACTCTGGCATTAGACACAATACGAAATTCTGCAGGAATCAAAGTCTCTGTGAACCTCTGCCTTGTGGGGCCTCAAACGTTATGTTGTGTGGTTGTAACAAACAGTCTTCAGATGAGGCGAACTTTGAAAGATGCGTATTCTCTGCTCTTTAGCCCTGACGCCGAGCGTGGTAGCGTGCCCCTGGCCACTGTCAGAAGACTGGCACATCGATCAGGGTGGGCTCCAGGTCCCTTGACGGGGTGGGAGGGTGCAGGGGTGCCGGCTCTTCCAGCAATGCCCTTCACATGCGGATGGTCGGGATCCAGCAGCGGCCTCGAGCAGGGCGCCTCTCCCGGATGAAACGCAGCCACGGGCAGGATCCTGGCTGCGGGGCCTCAGCACCGGTCCCGGGCAGGATGGAGTGAGGAGCCGTGGGAGCACAAGGATGTGGCTGTCCCTGCCTGCACACAGAGGTGAGGCTCAAGGCTGATAGGGACACAAGGTGTGCCCGGAGGAGCAGGACTCAGGCTCCAGGCCGGGCCTGGGACCTCGGGTTCTCAGCGCTGCCCTGCTCTGCCTGACTGACCGCGGACCCCCTGGCAAACCTCTGTGTGTCTCCTCGCCCGGCCCCACCTTCTGGCCCTGATGACACCTTCAGGGGGGTGTGGGCTGGGGACCAGCACAGGCACCCCGGCTCTGCCGAGGCCAACCCCTCCGTGGCGGGCTGACCACTCAGCCGTCCCCTTTCTGTGCACACAGTTACGATTTGCCAGTTACCAGCCAGGACCTCCTACCACACGATGCTCTGCTGGCCACGGCCTTCGGAGGGACCGAGGGGTGCCAGCTGCAGACTTGTCAGCCTAAAGGCCATCTCTGCGCTCGAAGGCCAAGGTCCCCTCCGTGGAAAGCAGCGGCTGAAGGCTGTTTTCTGGCTCATGGCAGACGGCCCCATTCTGGGCTGCATAGAGCTCGGACCCCTGTCTCCAGAAATGGGTCAGTCTGGTTGTCAAAGGGCAGGTTCTGAGTGGAGTCCCGCTTCATGACCCAGCTCCGTGAGGTGCCATGCTGTCCTGGCTTCAGTGCTGGTCTTGGAGAAATCGGAACAAATTCCCAGCAGCTGGGGGTCCTCAAACGCCTCAGCGGATCCTGTGCGGTCTCATCTGGGAACGCACAAGGCCTCAGCGCCCAGGACCTGATCTCACACGATGGCAGCACAGGGGGCCCGCGGATGGGTCCTCGCTGTCCCCCGAGCAGGTGTTTCCTCCTCTGAATCCTGAGCACGCCCAGGCTTGCTGGGGGTGGGGGGCGTCCTCGGCTTGGGGGACGTGGGCCGGGGCCCACGGAGGCTGCTGTGTCACTTGTATTGCAACAGTCACGACAGAACTTTGGGGAAGCACCAGAAGGAACGCATCAGCCCAATCCCACGCACCTCGGGACACAAGACTCTTGGACATTTGAAGCTTTAAACCACAGGAAAACCTCCTGACGTGAAACAAAGCAAAGGCAGAGAAGTTCTCAGTGTCCCCAAATCCTCATGCTACAGCAGGCCATCAGGACCGCGGAAGACAGCCCGCAGACGACGTCTTCACAAGTAGGGTGGAGGCTTCCCTGGGAACTCTCACTGTGGCGGGCACAGCCAGGCCCCAGGGACCAGCGGGCCCTCGGGTATCAGCGACGGCCCCAGGAAGCAGGGAGGTGGCGGAGGCCCAGGGAGCCTGATGTGTCCCCGGGGCTGAGAGGCAGCCACGGGGCAGCGGCTGCCCAGAGGGGTGGTGCCGGACCTGGAGGGGCTCCGGCTTCAGAGAAGCCAGCATGGTGGCCGGGCTTGCGAGCTAAGGGTCCCTCAGGTTAAAACCCGGGACAAGGACAAAGAGAAACTGGAGTGAACTTATTGGAATTACACAGAGACACCAAGGAAAGGGAAAGGAGGGTGAAAGTGGGGGGCACCGTGGACAGGCTCCAAACACAGGGGCACATCCCCATGTCACGACAATGAGACAGAGTGTTCCAGAGCCCGGTGACCAGGAATGCCGCCTTGGACCATCTCCCCAGCACCCTCTCGTTTCACTCGAGCTGCAGAAAAATGTCACCGTGCAACCCCACGTACAGGAGTAAGAGAACAATGATGCCCCTGCAGACAGAAGGAGCAAGGCCCAAAGTCAGCCAAGAATCTGATGAAAATAGTAACCAACCACTTGAAAATGAGCTAACTTTTCTTTCTTTCTTTTTTTTTAAGTTTATTTATTTATTTTGAGACACAGACAACACGTGTCGGGGAGGAGCAGAGAGAGAGGAAACAGAGAATCCCAACCAGCTCCCAAGCTGCCAATGCAGAGTCCCACGAGGGGCTCGAACCACGAACCATGAGATTGTGACCCGAGCCGAAACCAAGAGTCGGATGTTCGACCAACCGAGCCACCCAGGTGCCCCGAAAATGAGCTCACTTTTCAAAGGCTATGGTGGAGGTTATAAAATCACAGCATATATCAGAGTAGATAATTCAGGGGGAAAAGGGCATGTTGTTGCACCAAATAAAGATCTGAAAAGAGAGCTGGATGATGCGGGAAATTACAAATTAAAGGGAAACAAATTAGAAATGAAGCATAAACCAGAAGGCGCACAAACACGCCTTAAGATTAACAGATAAGAACGAGAGGGAAAAACCTCAAGAAACCAGGAAAGGTACAAAGAGGATGTGAAAGAAAGTGACATAGAAAGGCAAAGAGCTACTTGTGTACTTGGAGTGGCCAGTAAGGAGGCTCAAAGCATAAAATGGAACAAATTCTAAAAAAAAAACAAACTCAAGAAAAATCTCCTCGTATTAAAAAGACGTTCACCTACATTTTGAAAAGGTACACCTCATGCCTGGGGCAGTCAAACAACAATCACCAAGACAGGGACAAGCGCTTCGTTGTTGTTGTTGTTGTTTTTAATTTTTATTTATTTTTGAGACAGAGAGAGAGAAACAGAGCGTGAGCAGGGGAGGGGCAGAGAGAGAGGGAGACACAGAACCCGAAGCAGGCTCCGGGTTCCGAGCTGTCAGCGCAGAGCCCCACGCAGGGCTCAAACTCACAGACCGCGAGATCAGGACCTGAGCGGAAGTCGGACGCTTAACCGACTAAGCCAGCCAGATGCCCCTCTTTATTTATTTTTGAGACAGAGAGACAGACAGAGCGTGAGCAGGGGAGGGGCAGAGAGAGGAGGAGACACAGAATCCGAAGCAGGCTCCGGGCTCTGAGCTGTCAGCACAAAGCCCGACGTGAGGCTCGAACTTACGAACCATGAGATCATGACCTGAGCCGAAGTCAGACGCTTAACTGACTGAGCCACCCAGGCGCCCCAACAAGCTCCTTGTTTTTTAAAGGACAGGACCCGTAACAGGTGGAAACACATCAACTGTTTAACTCTGGGAACTCATCGTGAGTTCATCACCTTTGCAGGACACTACCAAGTCAGCACAAGGCTTTGACAATGAGCTTGGAAGGGGAAGAATCCAGCTTTTATCCTGTTTTCTATCTGGGTTATAACTTAAGGGAACCAAAAAGTTTATGAGGCCATTGCTCTTTGTAAAGTGTTCAATCCAGCAGGTGCAAATAAACTGGGACGACTCACACACTGGTGTTTAACAACCCTTACGGAAATGACAGTCCTACACAAATCACCCGCTCACGTCACGAAAAGACAGGTGACCAGAGATGCTGAGGCTCCTGGCGGAGGGAGCTCAGTGCTGCCGTACGGTTTTCTTACCAAACGTGGACCAGACCGGAGCTGGGACGGCCTGTACGTGTGGCTGCACGCACAGAAGCTCAGGGGCGGTGGAGCCCATGGACGTGAGGTCACGGATGCGGGACTTGGGTCGGGGGAAATGCTGATTTCTTTCAAAGCAAATGAAGAAAACCAAACTGGGGCAGGAGAGGAGAAAACCGCAGATTAAAACAGACTCAGGAAGGTGATCAGCAGGGTGTGGAAAGCAAACCTGACTCGGACGCTGGTGTGAAAACGAAAAGAGTAAGAGAAAAGAAAACCATCAAGGGAATTTGAACAATGTCCGGGCGTTGATTTGATCACATTAAGGAATTATTGTTTGCTGCTTGTTTTCAGGCGTGACTACGGATAACTTCTAAAAATCTGGTATGTTAGTCCTGCACCCTGAAATACGTCCAAACGGAATTTATATGAGACCTGGGTTTGTTCCCAAATAGTCTGAGTGGGGGGCACAGACCAGACATGAGCTGCACTGGCCGTGACGTTACTGAGGCCGGGAACGTGGCCCCGGAGGGCGGATGTCCTGCTCTGCTTTCTATACTGAACTTTGCCCCGTTGAAAAGTTCAAGGATGAACTCAGGGCTGGGTCCGCTGAGTTGACCTCACCCGCGTTTTCCCCCGCACACAATCCTGCTCTCATCCCGGACCATCCTCTTGAGGCCGCACCTGCTCTGTGTCTGTCACCATAGAGGCAAACGCCGCCCTGCCGCCGCTCCAGCCACCTCCCCCTGCCTCCCGCCAGCTGAGCGATCTTCGCGGCAGACGCGATCGTCAGAGGGCGCAGAGCTGACCCATTACTTTTCCCAGGTCTGCAGCACGTACATTCTTGCTCATGGGACACAAGAGAAAAAGCTGCCTCGGGCTGTCACACGTGTACACCTCCTGGGGTTAGGGAGGGAGCCCAAATTCTTGATAGCCAGTCTGGAGAAGAGGGAGGTGAGACGTGGGCCAGCACGTGGCGACGTCTCTCTGTGTCCCCGCCGTGACACCGCCATCACGCCGCCGTAAGGGTCAAGTCCACTGGACGGAAGGGCTGCAGGAGACAGGCTCACTGTCACAGCAGGCGCCCGGCTCCAGGCCGCACCCCCTTCCCCTCACTGGCCGTCGGGCGCGCCCACACAACAACGTCTGCTGAGGCAGAAAACGCATTTCCCATTTCCCCTTCGAAGGGCTGCAGTGACTTTGGACATCCTAACTGCAATCGAGGCAATGCATGCAGGTTGCTGATGCTTGGTCGCTCGTTTGAGCGGCTTCTGGGGAGCAGCTGTAGCCGCGATGACCTCTCGGTAGGGACAGCCACCCTGGGTGCGCCACGGTCAGCAGGATGGAGAGGAGTCTGGGGATAGGAAACTCCCTAGATTCCGTTTAAGACGGAGAGTTTGAAAGTGGGAATTTTGAGGAAGAGGTAGAAATTGAAACTGTCTTCTCAAATCAAAGACCGTCTCCAGGAGCGATCCCGTCCTAAGCTCCCTTGGGAGCGGGCGGCAGAGGGCACCGCACAGGGGTCCCGGGGAGGCCCCCGGGGCTCATCGTGGCGGAAGGAGAGAAGGGCCAGTGTGAACCCAGACCCCACACGTCTCCTCGGGCTCCTCCGTCCTGGGTAAGCCTGTCAAAGTCCTGATTGTTTGAGACTCAGCTGACGCCTTGCCTCCCTGACCACCCGATGTCCGCGTGGCCTTGCAGGGACCCCCTGAATGCTTTCGCAGGGAAGGCAATGCAGACGGGCACAGCTCCGGTGTCGATGGCCCGTGTCACGCCCGCGCTGGGCCCTCCCTTCCTGGGCAGGGACTCAGATCAAACAACAGCTGTGGTTCTGTCATGCAGAGGCCCGAGGAGAAGCCAGATGCCCACGGAGGGATAGACCGGAATCGGTGACTGTGCCCGGCCCCGGTGCAGGGGCGGCAGGCGGTCCCGTGCCGAGGGGAAGGGGCTGCAGCTCAGCCGTGGTTATCGTACACCCGGCAGCTTCAGCACAGAGACACAGGATGGCAAGTTCCGGGATCAAGGGCTAGAGCGGGGAGTGCCGACATGGTGGCACCAGGGACGGAGACATTTCTGCTGCAACCAACTGGCCCCGGGGTGCCCCAAGCCAAGGAGGAAATACGGTTGGTCCAGCGGTGCCACGCTGCAGCGTCTGGGATGCTGGGTCCGTCTGGCGTGGCCTTAACACTCCTGTCTTCCTGGGCTAGAGCTGCCGGAGACGGAAAATGACACCCAAGTGTTTGTGTGTCCCTGGGCCCCACACAGCAGGTGCAGGGGGCATCTGCTCGGCGCACGCCCGAAAGACAAGGGGGAGAGCCAAGGATTGGTTATAATCTGGGAACGTGGCCACCTGTTTGTCCGTCCATCCGCTCTGTCTGTCTCTCCAGGAGCCATGGCCTTCCGTGGGAGGCCCCAGGCCTCCTATGCATGACCATTTGACAGACGTGGGCCTCATCTTGTCCCTGAAGTGTCCATCCCACCACAGAGATGGGGGCCATGGGAAGCTCCCAGACGGGACACCGGGGGTCCAGGCACACAGTGCAGCACATACAGCAGGTGCTTAGCATTTGACGGATGCATGGGCCAGAACCTAGCTTCTCTCCGCTGGCCTGCCTGTGGGCGGGTGCCACGTTGGACTTAGGAGGTCACGGCAGGCCGGGAAGGTCCCCAGGGTCTCCTGTGCACCCTGCATGTGGGTGTGCTCTCGACGGCATGAATGGACCCCGCGTGGAAGAAAATTCTCCAGCAGTCCCTCCCCCATGTGAGGGAAGACAGACTGATCACAGACATCAGTTTTATCTCAGAGTTCAGGCACCTGCTGCAGCACTAGAGGTCCCCGGAGACCCCCGGCCAGCCCTCCCGCGCAAAGGTAAGTGATGGCAAACCAGAGTCCCAGGAAGGAAAGGTAGGCTGAGAGTTCTGACGAAGAGCCAGCGAGGGAACTTTGGGGGGGGTGAGGGCTCCGGTCGACTCGGCCTGGCCTCCTGCAGGCCGGATTTCAGATCTCTCCATGGGAGACCCTTGCGTGACGGGTGACAGCAGAAGTCTGCCTGTTCACCCCAAGGCAAGGGGCAGCGCCCACCGCGTCTGCGTGCAGCTGGCGTGCAACACGGGTCTCCTTACCGATGCTGGTATCTGGTCACCCCTTCAAAAACACAGAGGTTTATAATTCTTTTTGAAGAGAAAATAAATGGCAGGAATATGTGTGTTCCAGTTCAAAAAGACAGTGAAATCCCAGCACAACTGATCACTCCATCCCAAAGGCAGCTGTCACAAGGTAACCTGTGTGGGACGCTCTAGTGACCTGTGGCACAGGTTTCTATACAGACCCCACTGGTCAGCTGAAATCATGAATTATGTACGAAGAGTAGCAGAAGGGCAGTGGGCGTTAATCGTTTGTTTTCCATGCTCGTCAAAGACCACAGAAAGACGGCGCACTGTCCTATCTTACGGAGTCGCCTGGAGAAGAACGCGAGACTCCCACCCTGACCCTGGAATGCGGAGCATTCTCGTTCTATCAGGGCCAATTAAAGATACAGTTTTATAGCAAGTTTATTTTTAAGCCCACCTATTTTCTAGCATTATCTGACGGCATTTCAAAGAGGCGATGCTCTCACTTTCTCAACAGCTAACCTCCGTGGGATTCGAGAAACCCGGTACGTAGAAAGGAAAGAGCTTGGCTCCTGGTTGTCTCTGTGGCGCGATGCCCCCGCCGCTGCCCACACTTACTGATAATCGTTTGCCTGTGCGCCGGAGACCAGCGGCTTTCTGACTGCGGTAGGAGGGTTTCCTTCCACCTGCCACAGTTGGCTCTGTCTGGATACGGGCTTGACTGGGGAACAGTGTCAGGGGCAGCGTCTGCAACACCTCCACACTTTATATTAGGCTTGTCTTTTGGATGGTAATGTTTTTTCGTACTAGATGGATTGTCCCAGCCCTAGATTGCCCCCAGGTGGGGTGTAGAACTCCAGGAAGACGGATCATAACCTCGCGGCTCTGCGCGGGGCACCTCGGGATCACGTGTGGACACGGAGGATGGGGGTACCTCCTCAGGTGACCCCAAAGATCCTTCAAGACCCAGCCTTGTCCAGAGGCCCTGCTTGGGGCGTGCCTTGGCCACGCTGGTTTGCCAAGAGAAAATATGCGGGACGTACTTGGGGCAAACAGAAAAAGGACCGGGCACTTCCTGCCGATTCAATGTTCTCTTAGGTCTCCAGCCCACGCTGCTCACGACCCCAAGAAAGCGCCCTATCGATACGACTTTTTTATGGGATGAGGCCAACTTTACCCCTTCTACCCAAAGCCATCAACTGGGCATCCCCAAACTTACAAACTACAAAATTTACAAACTTAGAAATAAGCAATACTCCAAGCCAAGAGACTTCTTTTGGTCACCCACAGGATAAAAAATCTGCGCCACAGCTGTGGGGCCAGTGGTAACTGAAGGAGCAAGGCCACCCTTTCGTGCTCCAGGAAGCCGTTAGTGAGGAGGAACCCGCAGCCCGTCAACTGGTAAAATCAGGCACCTTGTGAAAGAGCTAAAAGCCACACATATCGTTGACAATGTCTTCTCTAATGCATCTTGCGGATAATTTCATTCTGATGTTTAAACTACATGACGCAGTCGCTGGATCCTTGAGATCGTACCGTTCAATCACCTGACATAAACCCTAAGTTCTTAAAATAGACTGCACATGTGAAAAGCATGTCTGAACTTAGAGAAGACCACACAACCAGAAACCGGCAAAACCCGTAGACACTGCACAAAACGGCAAAACAGGGAGGCACGATCACTTTCCCACTTCCCAGTCCCGGGGAAGATGCAGGGTCACATGTCACGGGCGCATCCCATTAAGTAGTAAATAACAAGGCACTTGAAACTGCTCACCAGGTCATGTAAAATATTTTAGTAATTTGAAAGCTTGTCACTGGGACGTATTTCTCTTCCCAGGGAGTTTTGGGAAAAGTATGATCTAGACCCGAATTATTGGAACAATGGAGCTAATTCCATCTGTGGAAGAGTGTGCAAGATGTATACAAGTCGTGTCGGGGTTTGGAAGAAACGCAGGAGCAGAAAGCAACGTCCAATGTTTCCTGAACATGGCGGCTGCTGAGTCACATGCCGTGGGAGGATTTGACACGCTTCTCGATGACGAAAAATTTCATTAGTTATACAATAAAGGTAGGTCAGAAGGGACTGATTTCAGCAGGTCCTCTGAAGGCTTGTTCTCTTAATATCTATGCCAGAATCCGCCAATTAAAAATACACAAACGCAGTCAGGAGCTCGAGAAAAGCCCGCACTCACTGACAATAACCTTCCCAAAGACAGACACGGTGAACGGAGATGCCGGTGGTCTGGCAGCCCAGGGCGATTAGCTCTGAGCAAATGACACGCGGATCAGGCTGTGGGGGGAGTTTGGAAAAACCGCACAGGAGTGAGCCTTCCAAACAGAACATGTGGTTTGTGTAAATGGCTCAGAGATGAATGACCAGGACGGGTGGAATATTCTAGAAGCCCAGTCCAGATGCATTCACTACAGAGGAAGCACTTCCTGCTAGAGCTCAGCGGGGGAAAAGCGTGGCCAGGACAGGGACCCCCAGCCGGGGAAGGAGTCTGCAGGAGGAAACCGGGGCAGCAATGCCCACAGCTTCTGGGTCTGTTCCAAAGCTGGTGCTCATTTGCGGAAATCATTCAGACGAGTAAGACCAAAATTAATGTTCTGGCGTTGCTTGAATGCCAGCTGATCAGCATTCAAGGCCAGTCCCATGGGAACATGAGTGAAATGGGGCCACGTGTAGGCAGATGTCCCAGCTACTCTGGACCCCATCCAGCGTCTCCTCCAACCCAACTCCAACATCATCAAATGGGGGCTCCATGTGCATATTTCTGGTGCCTCGGGAAGCTCGTTTTGTTTTTCAGATCGTGGATACATGGATGCAAAGACCAACAGAGACTGGCTTGGCTGATCCCCATGGTCTAAACATAAAAACAAAGACATGACACTCTACTCCCTTTCCTGGAGCCGTCGGCCCCGTGAAAGGCACATGGCTACAGGGAGCCTCTGGCTGTGCGGACCGGCAGCCCTGGTCCCCTTCGTCCCAGGGAGGAGCCATCCCTGAACCCAGACAGCCCCCTGTCTTGGGGAGGACAGTGCTCACCATCCCCTGCAGTGTTTCTAGAAAGTTCTGTGCTGTCTGCTTGTGATCAGTTGAAATTACAACATGCCTGGGCCCTGGTCAGCAAAATGATTTTTTAAGGGGCGCATAATAGGGAGAGACCCAAAGGCATCGACATGAAAGGAATGGGGACCACACAGGGCTAACTCTGCAGGTCTGGGTCTCCAACCTCACTGGTCCGTCCTCAGTCCCAGAGAAGAGTCCCATCCCGACTGGGGGTCAGGTGTCAGGCGCCCGGTGCCCAGCGCTCGCTCTCCCTCCCTCCCTCCCCCTCCTTCCCTCCCCCTCTCCCACCTTCTTTTGCCAGGGAGCCACCCCTAAGGGCTGAAGAGGCTGGGATGGGCACAGGCTGAGACAAGATGGCATTTTCCTTCATCACTGTAAACAGGTGTCACTGCGGGAGTCTTACTTCTAAGGCACTTTTTTTTTTTTTTTTGGTAGAAATAATATTGAGAGTGTATTTTTAAGACTGTACAACATAAGGCTAAAGAAGAATCAGGTGAAAGAAGGGCGCCTGGCTGACTCTCTGGGTGGAACATGTGACTTGATCTCAGGCCCCATGTTAGGTGCAGAGATCACTTATAAAAGAAAATCTTTAAAATGTTAAAAAAAAAAAAAAAGAATAATTGGGTGGCATGAAAATGGTGACAGATAATGGTTTTCACCAAAACACATAGATCAGTGATGTGGGGTCTATTTTCCTCAGATATATAAACGATGATTTTTCTTTGCCACTATAGTGATCACACTTTCCGTTGTGATGCTATTAAAAAACCACCAATTTTCACAAGTTGGCTTTGGAGTCTTAGCCAGCACCTTCCCCTTGTCTCCCTCGCCCTCACAGCCCCGATGGCAGGCTGGAGCCCGCCCACCCGGCCATCTGCCTCCCTTGTCCACACAACGAAGCTCTTCTTTGCACTGTTTCTGTGTCCAGAGACTCGTCTGAAACGCTTTCCTTTCAAAATGACTTCAAACGTGAGGCTCTTTTCTGCGTGAGCAGGGTGGGGGCTGGGCTCTGTCTGCAGCACCTGCCTCCTCCGTGCTCGGGTTCTAAGACACATTGTGTAAGGAGAACGTACCCACGGTGCTCACCCTCCGGGGGCACGCTGATCCCTGCCCCCGGCCGAGGCCATCCCGTGAGAGGCGGGACAAGGGGGCGGCTGGTGCGTGGCTGGGAGCACCCACTGGGCCACGATGAGGGCCGGGCTCTGGCAGGACACGGGCACCCCCTGAGCTCAGGAAGCGGCCCGTGACTCACTCTTCACGGGTGGCCTTTTATATCCCCCTCCTTCTCTGCCAGAGGCGGGTGCCGGACAACACGGCCACGCCTTCTGCCTGCTTCCTAGGGGCTTAGACACACGGACCCGGGCTTCACCCCTGACGTGCGGGTCAGAAGGGAAGGAGCCACGGAACCGGCCCAGCAGGAGGGGCTGCAGGGGTAGCAGTCAGAGGAGGGTCCCGCACCTGCGTGTGCTGCCCGCACCACAGCCACAGGGTGACAAGCACAGAGAGCTGTGTATTCGCTAGTGTGACCACAGTCACAAGCCCCCCCCTCCCCAATCCTCTGTCACCTTACGCTGTCATCGGGAGCTTCCGCAATCTCGCGCAGGTGGGAAATCTGAGGTCAGGGTGGAATTACTTTGCCCAAGTCACAAAGCAAGAGGCACCCAACTCCAGCCCCAGACCTGCCTGACCCACAAAACGGTGTCCTCTCCTCCCCCCACACCTGGCACCTTCCATCCACGCCTTCAGGGCTCCGGGTGCCAGGCCAGGGCTGAGCACGTGGGCACCAGGGAGGGCCAGTGCGGGCCCGACGCTGGCCATTGCCCGAGGTGCCTGGAGCCCTCCCGGGCACCTGCCTGCCGAGGCACAGGGCACCCGGAGCAGCCACTGAGGAGGAACCTGGGACCTCCTGTTGTCTGTCTACTGGTTACACCTCTTCATTGCTCACTCGGCAGGGCCAGAATGATCCCTTTTCTTTCTACGCCCCCCAATTACCCACTGAGGAGAGACGCAGGAGCAAAAGGCATCGTCACCTACCGGTTCCTCTTGGTTCTCATGTTTCGGTCTTCCCTGCCATCCTCAGACCTCGACCCATCGCTGTGGTCGGCTGGAAGAAAACCAAGTTAACAAGATTGCCGGTCAGCGCCCATCACCCTGGCAAAGCCCGGGCAGCCCCCACTTCCAAGCGGAGTCAGCTGGAGGGTCAGGAAACATATTTCCCACAAAGACTGATATCAAATCCTGGAACCAACCTTCCCTTGGTACTCGCTCCATGTTCCAGCAGAAGAGAGATCTGATTCTCTTTCGTGCGGAGAAGGCATCTCTAGCCGCCGCCCGTGTGCAGAGGCTGCTAGACCGTCCAGAGAAGCCAGAGGCTGGGGACTGGGAAGCGGGCATCACCCCACCCCCACCCCCCCAGCCCCGGCACCTTGGGACTCAGGCCCTGGATAAGCCCTTCTGTGTCACGTGCCCCTGCAGGTTCTCACAAGTGACCCGAGAGACCTGGTCCCCCCTCTGTCCACTGCAGTGAATCACCCCACTTTCTTTTTTAATATTTTATTTATTTTTGATAGAGAGAGACAGAGCACAAGTGGGGGAGGGGCAGAGAGAGAAGGAGACACAGAATCTGAAGCAGGCTCCAGGCTCCGAGCTGTCAGCGCAGAGCTCGACGTGGGGCTCGAACTCACAAACTGCGAGATCGTGACCTGAGCCGAAGTCAGAAGCTTAACCGACTGAGCCAGCCAGGTGCCCCTCTTTATTTTTGAGATAGAGAGAGACAGACAGAGCGTGAGCAGGGGAGGGGCAGAGAGAGAAGGAGACACAGAATCCGAAGCAGGCTCCAGGCTCCGAGCTGTCAGCCCAGAGCCCGACACGGGGCACGAACTCACAAACTGCGAGACCGTGACCTGAGCCGAAGTCAGACGCTTAACCGACTGAGCCACCCAGGCGCTCCGTGAATCACCCCACTTCTGCACACGGCATGCACTTCACTACTGGCCATGCAGCTTCTTCAAAAACCCAAATTGATTTTGAAGACAGACCCCCTATTTCCATCCTGAGGAGGCTGGCCTTGTAAATATTTGATGAGCTTTTGGAATGAAAAAGTAAAAAGGTGCTTCAGCATTTCCTATTTGTCTCCAAAAGGGAAAGAGGAAAAATGAGTATCAGGATGCTTCCAGAGCATTATTATTTCAGTCCTGACAGATGAATGATTTCCAAACGCTCCCTGGCTTCACAACTGATTTCTGCCCTGCTTCTCATTCTGTGTCCATCGTGCACAGGAGACCACTTTCTTGTGCCCGTGTCCCGTGTGGGCAGAGGTGCAGGGGGCTGGGCTCCGTGGAGCATCCCGGGTCTCCGCGTCCCCCAGCCCACCTGGCTGCCTGAACTCCGCCCTTCCTGGGGAGGCTCTGCCATGAGAACGGGGCCACCAACGATGTGCTGTTTGGAATCCCAGCGAAGCCTCCGCCCCCCACCTTTTCATAGGCTTCTTTTTATGTTCAGTGTGGGGCTGCCTGCAGGAGGAGAGAGTCAGGTTCTGGAAGCTCCCGGCTGCCCCAGCCCAGCCCTCATCCTGGTTGGGGTTCCTCCCACGCACAGCCACCCACGCCAAGCTGCGTGCACTACACTACGCCATCACGGGACCAGTGGGCGCTTGCCAAGAACCTTCTGGAAGCACCTTCTGGAAGAGGCTCGCCCAGGAAGGAGACGTTACAGACACGGACATTGTCCAAATGAAGATGGGGAGCGGGGCTCCTTGTGGGACAGTGGGGAGGGGTGTTCCGGGACCTCAGCCCCGGCAGCCTCAGCGGCACCTCGGGAGCCCTCGCGCAGGGAGCCTCCTGCGCTGGTGACGCTTGGGGCTAGACGTGCTGCAGGTTGCTTAGCAGGGGGGACGGGTCCCAGGTGCGACAGCCAGAAATGTCTCTAGAAACTGCCGAACACCCCCTAGGGAACAGAAGCCCCCTCCTGGTTGAGAACCAGGTCTAGAGACGAGAGCATTTGTGACATCAGCTGATATGGGGAGGAGTCACCGTCTTCACGCTCCACACTCTCTTCCCACATGGCCCGTCCAGGGCGCCAACAGTCAGCCCTTCTAGGCCGCTGCTCCAACAGGCACACGCACCTCCCTGCCCCTACCCTGTCCTCCCCACCCGGCCTCTCTGCTTCAGTGGCCCACGGGCACCCCAGCCCTGCACACTCAACCTGTCCACCGCTGTACCCACTCTCACCTGTCCCTGCCTCCATGCCTGCCAGACCCCTGCACCTGAGATGCCAGGACTGGATCCCGGCCCCTCTGCCCCGGGGGGACAGGGGTCCCCCAGGGGCTCCGCCTCAGTGACCCCAGAGCAGCCGCGAGCCTGCCCGGCTGCATCTCAGGGTGTCTGAAGGTGCACCTCCTTCCCAGAGCGCCTGGGGGGAGGGGACGCTGCAGCCAGGTTTCGCAGAAAGAGAGGGACCGTGTTTTGCCATCTGCTGGCCTTTTAGGCAGAGAGGACGGGGGTGACGGGGAGCAGGCAAGGTGTGGCCAGAATAAGAAACCAAGGGGAGCAGAGGCAGACCACGCCCCTTGCTCCACTCCAGTACATACCTGAGAGAGGGCAAAGGGTAGACGTGAAAAATCAGAAGTTTTTTCAGGAAGAATGAGGTCATACAGTTATAAAGCTATTGATTATTTTTGAAAGATCTTTTGTTGGTTTGTTGCGGATAGTCTCGTCGTGAGGAAAGTAATCAAGACACAGAATCCAGAAGCCGTAAAGGAACATATTCGTAACTGCGACTGCCTTTAACGGTACACGACCAGAAGGAAGATCACGCATTCGGCAGAGCGGGGGGCGCTGGGGTCGGCAGCTCCTCCGGATGCCCACTGAGCTCTGGATTCGGACGAGACCGCGGAGCCGCCCGGATGAGCCGCCAGCCTTCAACAACCACAGAGATAATAATGGAGCAGAGACTCCAGAGGCCACACGCAAGGACCACACGTTTAAGAAAATTGTTTGGAAAACTCACAAACGGATGCCTCCAGTTCTCCACAAGCAGGAACCAGAAACCCGAGGATAGGAGAATCCGTTTCCCAGGATTTCCGGGTAATAAACCCAGAAAGTCCAGTCCTCAACAAAAAATTACAACCCATACAAAGAAATAGGAAAGCGTGGCCCATTCACGAGAAACAAGAATTGGACAGAAATCATTCCCGAGGAAAATCACCTCCGGACGGATGAGAGAGATAAATGTGGGAGCTAAAACCATAAAACTCTTAGGGGAAAACACAGGGAGACATCCTGACAGCAGATTTGGTAATGGTTTCTTACCCATGACACCAAACCACAGGCGATGAAAGGAAGAAAACCCGAGAAATGGGACTTCATAAAATTAAAAACTTTTGTACATCAAAGGACACTGTGACCACACAATGGGAGCAAATGTTTGCAAATCACATATCTGCCAAGGGATTAGCACCCGGACCATGGGTAAACTCCTCCCGCTCCACAACAACACCACAAACTAAGACAAAAACAACCCAATTATAAAAAGGACAAATGACATGAAGGCACGCTTCTCTAAAGAAACCATACACGTGGCCAAGAAGCACGTGACAAGATGCTACACACTCTTAACCATCAGGGAAACGCCAGGCCAAACCAGAATGATGCGCCACTTTACATGCACTAGGGTGGTGATCACAATAGCAGTGACAATAATACTAACGATAAAAACGAGATCAGCGGGTTCTGACAGGGATAGAGAAGGATGGGAAGACCCCCGTGTTGGGAACGCAAAACAGCGTCACTGCTGTGACAGAAGAAGTCTTGGCCGCTCCTCAAGAGGCCAAATGTAGCACTGCCCCTTGAGCCAGAAATTCAACTCCTCGGTATAGACACAGAAGAACTGAAAACAGGGACTCAAACAGATATCTGTGTGCCGATGTGTATACTAACACAATTCTTGGTAGCCAAACGGCAACAGCCAAGTGCCCATCAACCGACGGATGGACAGGAAATGGGTCCATCCACACGATGGAATATTAGCCGGCTGGAAACAGGAATGAACGTCCGACAGAGGCTACAGCCTCTGTGGATAAGCCGAGAAGACACTAAGCTCGGTGAAGCCAGTCAGACACTAAGGGGGCAGGACCGCCTGGTGCCACTCGCACGAGGCCTATGAGCCGGCGAGTCCATAGCCGTGGGGGGCGGGGAAGGGAGGCTCCCGGGGCTGCGGGAAGAAAGTCACGGGGACTTGCTGATAATGGTTACGGAGTTTCTGTCTGGGGTGAAGACAGAGCTTTGGAGGATGTAGTGATGGTTGTACGACAATATTAAGGAAGTTAATGCCACCAGATCGTACACTTAAAAATGGTTACAAAGACAGACGCCAAGTTACGTATATTTTAGTACAATCAGAAGAAATTCGGGACCGATTTTTTATGGAAAAAAAATCAAAAGATGAGGAAAAAAAATACTGTAATCGTGCTGTAGCCCAAATGCTGATATCTACAACACTCCATATATTTCAATAAAAGAGACAAAGACTTAAGCATGTCACGGAATACAAAACAAAACAAATGGCCAATAAACCTGTGAAAAGGTTCAATTTCACTCAAAACTTAAAAAACGCCAGTCGAAACAAAGAATGGTTTTAAAATTCAAATGTGGATGATCTCTGGTGCTTGCAGAAGTGTGCAGAATCTATTAGTGGGTCTGGGAGCTGGGCTATTGTGGAGGAAAATTTAAAAGGCATGTACCTTTTGACCCAGCAGTTCGAATAATATGAATCTGTACAATACAAATGCTTGTAAAGATGCTCCTAAGATAAATACATGTGCACAAAGACATTCTTATCAGCACGTCCATCTGAGGGAGAGGGAGCGGGAGAGAGGAGGGAACCTTGCACAGAGGACCTGAGCACTCTGCGGGAGAAGCCTGGGCCCCGGGAGCCAGGGTCAGGGCTGGCCAGATGTCCGAGTCCCGCCTACGGGACTGCCCCACGGGCACGCCCAGAACACAAGGCTCAGCAGGCCTGTCCTTCCGCTCGATGGGGGCCAAGCTTTGACGGGACAGCTGCACCCCTGACCTGAGTTCTCTGCCAATCGCCCTGGGACAGCTCTGTCTGCATTTCCTAAAATCCATGAAATTTGCAACGGATGAGTCATTCACTTAAAATCGTTGTCCCAGGGGCGCCTGGGTGGCTCAGTCGGTTAAGCATCCGACTTCAGCTCAGGTCATGATCACGTGGTTTCTGAGTTCGAGCCCTGCGTCGGGCTCTGCGCTGACAGCTCAGTGCTTCCGATTCTGTGTCTCCTTCTCTCTGCCCCTTCCTCGCTCGTACTCTGTCTCTCTCTCTCTCTCAAAAATAAATAAAACATTAAAAATAATAATAATAAAAAACACATAAAAGCTGCTGCCCTGTGCTCTTCAGGACTGCTGTTTGTGAGCCAACGGGAAGAACGGGCACCCCCGTTCCCTCCGAGACACAGAGGAGAAGCAGCCCCCAAGACCGTGGCTGCCCGGGGCGAACGGAGGGGCAAGGCGGGTGCACTTTCCTGCTTGGCCGCGAGCCCCGAAACCTGTCCCCCAGGCTGGGTCAGGGCAGCTGGCAGAGGTGGGTGGGGGTGTCAGCGCCGGGGGACACGAGGGAATGCCGGGGCAGATCCAGGGCCCTGCACCGTGCCTCCATCACCTCCACCAGCCGGGGGGCTCCTGACACCGAAACTGGTCTCTGCGTTTCTTGTTTGTCTGCAGGTGGTGTTCGGTTTACGGCCTGGCCGCTGGTCTGGGACTCACTTTGCTCCTCCCCCACTGCCCCTGGGCCCCCTGCTCGCTGCCGGGGCCGGGTGTCAGCCCCATCCCCAAGTACACAAATGACTGGTCTGGAAAGGAACTTATGTCTTCCTCCTTCCCCTTCCTTCCCTTCCTCCTCCGTTCCTGGGTCCGCAGTCAGGGGGTGACAGCTTGAAGCATTAGGTTCTGGGGAAAACCACTTTGAAAAATGCTCTTCCCGCGTCTCGGGGTTAACAGCTGCACAGACGGGACCCAGCCCCTGCATCAGCGCTAACTCAGCAGTGTTGCTGACCCCGGTTGAGCCTCTGCCCGGCCGTCCTGGCCACCCAGCTGCAGGAAACAGGGAGGTGACTGTGACGGAGCCTCATGAAGACCCCTGCTGTGATGCCTGTCCCAGCCGCCTGGCACATTCTACTAGGAGTTCAGGCCCCCTGACCCTGCTTTCTGGAGGCATGACCTGTCCCCACTCATCTGCCCCATCTAGGGTCTGGGTCATTCATCCCGCAAAGAGGAGCCACGGGAGGGGCCCCCACGTGTTGTCAGGTGTGGGACACATGTCACATGTGAAGGGCAGCGTCCCTCCCAAATAGCCGGGAAGGCTGAACTCTGCTTGGGGCGGGGGCTCTGCAACCTGATCCCCGGGGACAGGTGATGCCCACACTGGAGTGTGGAGGACGAGTCGCTGAGCCCGGCCACCCGGTCCCCCTGTGGCTCGGAGATCCTCGTGCTGTCCCTGGGCAAACAAAGCCGGGGAAGTCACAGCTGTGTTGACTCACGGGGATGGTTCCACGTCCTACTTGGCGAAATGAACGTCATTAGCATTGTACATCTGTCTTGAATATAAATGACTAAAATGTTTACAAAGTAATTGAAGCCAAGTGACGTCCGTGCCCCCTCTGCTGCAGGTTGGGGACAAAGCGGCATTAGAGGACAAAGCCGCCTGCACCTGACTGTGGGTGTGTCGGGCACAGGGGGCGGTGCGTTCCCCTCACAGGCTCGCAGCTCACGAGAAGCCTGGTGGAGTCGGACCCACCACGGTGCAAATCCGGGCCCCCCACCCGACAGAAGCGTGACCTTGGGCCATCTCTTTTTTATCCCCTCTTCTGTCAAATGGGTATAAAGCCAGTGGGTTGCAGAATGATGACCCCAAAGATGGCCGTGCCCGGTCCCTGGAGCCTGTGACTGTATCAGGTTAGGCTGCAAAGGGAGATTTGCAAAGCAGCCTTCCTTGAGATGGGAGAGCATCCCGGGTCGTCCAGGTGAGTCCAGTCTCACCAGAAGGACCCTGCCGAGCGGAGGAGGAAGGCAGAAGAGTGTCCAGAAGGATCTGAGGCACTGTGCTGCTGCCTCTGTGGTAGAGCAAGGGGCCCGGAGCCCCGGAAACCAGGCGGCCAGAAACACGTCTGCCGACACCCTGGGACTTAAGTACCGTGACAAACTGGCGTTGTGGCAAGCTGCTAAGCGTGTGATGGCGTGTCCCAGCAGCGACGGGTAGTGCACACAGACGGCGCCCGCCCGGTGAGGCTGGGGTGGGCTGGGGCCACCGGGCGACGCACCCGTTTTCCGTGCGCGCGTCCCTGCCCTCCCCCACCCGTGCCACCCGCAGCCCAGGTGCGAGGCCCGGACGGCCGGGAGCCCTCCACCCGGCACGAGAAAGGGGGGCTCTGGTGCCGCAGGTGAATGCGGCCCAAGAGCCGAGCGTCTGATGGGGCCGTGGACACCGAAGCCCGTGGACGAGCGCGAGCGTCCTCTGAACCGAGGCCCCGGCCAAGGCCCCCGCGCGGCCGGCGGGGTCGCAGGTGCGGGCTGAGGCTGGCGCCTCTCCGTTCACTCCGGTTCCGCAGGTGTCTACTCTCAACGAGCCGTGGACTTCGAGAGCCGAACCCAATCAGGACACGCTGCCAGACGGTCAGGAGACGGTCCCGGGCTCTGTCTGACTCTCTGAGCGACGCTACCAGAATGAAGGGGGCTCTGCTGCTCGTCTGCTGACTGACGAGCGGCTCAGCACTTTCGGCAGTGCTGTGTCCTGGACCCCGAAGCCGTCTGGCACCATCAGTCCCTGCTTGTTTGCCTCACGTCCCCGGCAGGCACACACGCTTCTAGAACCATCGCAGCTAGATGTGGCAGCTCTTTCATAAAACTCGTGTATTTCATTTGCCTCTTGAAAGATAATTGGTATCCGCTGGAAGGCTTAACTGTTCCATTCCAGACCAGAAACAGGTATTCATATATTCAAATCCATAATGACTCACAGTCGAACAAAATGTGAAAAACAAAATCCTCCACCAAGAACAATCTCCCCTGGAGCCGATTCTTATAATAATTAGGGTCAGATCACTGATGAGTCATGATGGATGAACAGCCAGGGAAAAATGTCACTTGCTGAAGGCTGGAGGTCATCAACTCTGCCCACTAATCGCTAATTAATCCTCCAGAAACACCCTCTGTCCTAATTGTTTTGCCACAAACACAACAATTTGGGCGGGTGGGTCTTAGGAAATTAGAAATTATGCACGTAAATGTCAATCCTACCCTGCGACAGGAAGTTGCATTGAGGTCATTTGCATATCTTGAAGATTCAGGTTAAAAAAATACTGGTTTAAGAAAATCTCTTCCTCTCTTTACAAGAGGAAGCAAGGTGAAAACTTGTTTTGTAACTACACATAATCTTAGTAATCACATATCTATCTAGGTAGAGTAGTTTGGGTCATGGTAGCAGGTTAATGGATGACAAAATATCCTGATATAATAAATCTAAATTCATCAGATATTTCTGCTTGTGTTTGTCAGACTTAAGACTCAATTCTCTACCTTTTTTAAGTCTAAAATGAGATTCTTGTTAAGAGACTCAAGTGGAGCACTGATCTATGACCCACGTAACTCAGATCCCTGCCGTTAAATTAATTAAACAAGGAGGCCACCAGGCTGACGTGGCTCTGATTCCTTGGAGGTCTACTTAAGCAAACCGAAATCTAAGCCAGTAAATATCTCAGGTTGCAACACCAATCAAAACACTAAGGATGACCGGGGCGCCTGGGTGGCTCAGCCTGCGAAGTGCCCCACTTTGGCTCAGATCATGATCTCGCAGTTTGTGGGTTCGAGCCCTGAGTCGGGCTCTGTGCTGACAGCTCAGAGCCCGGAGCCTGCTTCGGACTCTGTGTCTCCCTCTCTCTACTCCTCCTCTGCTCATACTCTCTCTGTCAAAAATAAATAAACAGTGAAAAAAAGTGCTAAGGATGACCAATCACAAATAGGCACCTGTGTCTGAAGCTGCCGCCAATCAAACAGCTTCCCTTCTTCGCTTCCCCACCTTGTCTGTCCCCCCTCGCCGCCCCGCCCCCGCCGGCAACCATCAGCTGCCCTGAACTGCTTCTGCTTTGGTACTCCCCAACTGGAACCGGCTTCTGCTCAAACAAATTCTTCAAATGTTTAATATCCCTCAGCTAATCCTTAACCCTGTCCTCCACCTACAATCCCCACAAGCCTTGAAATGGCAGGTGACTCAGCGGGGAGCTCTGTGCATGCCTCTGTTTCTCCTAGACCTGGCTTCATTCGACCCAAAGGACAGAAGCCACAGGGCAACCATGCGTTGACTGTTAATGAGCTCCTTCCTCATGCCTACCAATACTTGGGGGGGGGGGGGGGAAGAGAAAAGGGAGGGAAGGGAGGGAGACAGGGAGGGAAGAAAGGAAGAAGGAAGGAAGGGAGGGAGGGAGGGAGAAAGGGAGAGAGGGAGGGAGGGAGGGAGGGAGAGAGGGAGAGAGGGAGGAAGGAAGGAAGGGGAGGAGGGAAGGGAGGGAGGGAGGGAGAAAAGGAGGGAGGGAGGGAGGGAGGGAAGGAAGGAAGGAAGGAAGGAAGGAAGGAAGGGAGGGAAGGAGGGAGGAAGGGAGGAAAGGAGAAATAGCACCCAATTACCTAGAAGTACGTAAGCTAAGGACACTGCCTGCATTATCCATCTTCTACCAATCAAATAAAATCACGGCTACCACAACTGCACCCCGTGTTTCTAATGGGACTGGGCAGTCCTGTGAGGCCCCAAGGTGTGCAGTGTTTTGTGGTCCGTGAGTCAGGGGATGGTTTTCTAGAGGATTTGTTTGCAGACCTTCTGTCAAGAAAATATTCCCTGTAAAAATGGACACCACTCAGTCAAAGGAGGAAACAAAATCACAAACCCAATTCGTAGTGTCCCTGAATGCAGCTAAGTTTTTACAGATTCAGTTCACGATGCACCTAAAGCACTTGTCTTTTCCCAATGTGGGCTGCCCCAGGCTCTCTGGAGAAGGGAGGGCTGTCTTATGTGAAACAGGCATGTCACACCGTCACCTCTCAATCCTGAGGACCACCACCAGCTCCTGAAGGGCAATACTTTCCAGGCTCTCAGCGCTGTTAAAAATGCTAAGAAAGCTTTTATAATACCGCTTTCTAAAGTTGTACTTAACGCCTCTGCCTCTACCTTTGACTAAGAACCGTGGGCAGGTGCTGGCTTGTGTTGGCCCCATGTGATGGAATGAAAACCATCGATAAGCTCAATAAAGCACCCCATAAAAATAAAGACCCCTTTTCCAGGGGTCAAGATCCAGTTTCCTGGCCTCTCGGCCAAGCGCGTGCATCTCAGGTCGGGACACTGCTGCTGATTTCAAGGTTCTCCAGCGTAGCCAATGCTATTTTAACCCACATGCTCAGGGAATGGGGCTTTCCCAACACCGCAGCTAATAAAAAAAATATATGGCATCTAATCAGAAAGTATCCTTGCTGAAAATGCTGAACGTTCTTCTCAGACTCTGGGGAAATGAGATTTACATGGGTTTCTTCAGACACCGTCACCTCCCTGCCAAGTACCCCGTCCCCTACAGCAGGAACGCAGGAACATCCCCCACATGCCCACCTCTCCCTGGAATTCAAGCACCCCTGAAACAAACGATGGATAGATTTTGTTCAAGGCTCTAAAACGAAGGTAGAAGGAAGTTTGCTCTGGTTTGTGAGCATCTGGTCTCTCAAGTGGGGCTCACGAAACAGTTGGAATAAAAATTCAATGTTGGCTGACAACGATGCCAGAAGCTTCCAGAGGCGGACAGAAGGCCTCTCTGAGTTCACAACTTTCCATAATGCGGCAAGGAAGCCCCAGCCAGCCCCCGGGAAGGACGTGCCCTCAGCAGAAAGTGCCATAAAAATTTAATTCCTAAATTCTAGAGTAGCCAAAACAATTCTTTAAAGATAAATTTCCTGCATAACCGGGAAAACCCCACTTCCCATCACGACCATCAGGAACACGCAGTTCAAACGCTAGGAAAGAGGACGCAAACGGCCCCACTGTTAGTCACCTGTCGGGGCCTCCAGCTTGCGCTTGTGGGGCGGGTCCTCGATGATCCTGTTGAGGTCCCCACGGTTCTTCAGGTCCATGGGCTTCTCCCACACGGACAGCTGCATCGTCGGGTTGAAGAAGAAAACCCGGTCATCTCCCGTCCACACCACACACCTGTTTGAATGGAAAACTCACCTCAGTTACCCTCGGAGACATTTAGTTAAGAAATCATTGGCCTGCACCCTCACCCAATAATAAACCCTGTACAAATAATGATGACTGCGTCTGGCTTTTTAGGGGTCCTTCACAGAGATTCTCGTACTTCCCCATTTGATTCACAGGTCGATACTATCCTAACCATCCTTTGACGGACACCGAAGTGGAGCAAAGCAAGCAGCCTGACAAGGTTCAGGCTCCTCCTGGCCAACAGTCTCGGCTTTGACATAGCTCGGACCCTGCGCTCTGCCCCAAGGACTGCATCCTTTGCAGGGGGCTTCCCGGTAAACATTCTTAGGTACCGTACACGTGGGCAGATTCATGGGCCGTCGTGGCCCAAGGGAGTCCGCATCAGAGACATTAAAAGGGCTGCTTTGATTAGCAACTTTGGCCCTCGTTTCCTGGCTTGTTTCTAAAAGATCAAAGGGTGAAGCTTTGTGTTTTCATATGCAGGAATCTAAAACCTCCAGAAGGAATAATATGCAATTTTAGGACCCCGTATCTGGGGAAGGTTATCAGGCAGGAGAAAAGATTAAAAAGAAAAAGAAGGGAAGAAAACAAAAGAATTTATTTCACCTGTTCCGAAGGAGCGTGCGTGGGTCCGTAAGGACTTGGATCTGGGGTCCCAAAGAACGCAGCCGCTCAAGGCCACCAGCCCAGCTTCCAGCTCTGTCCCGAGACTCGTCCCGGGACGGGGCAGGGAAGCAGCGGCGTGCTAGCTTGGGCTCCCAGAAGCTTCCTCTCGGACAAGGCCTCTCCCCTCCCTGGGCCTCAGTTGCCCACAGTGGTCTCTCAGCACCCTGCAGCCCAGGCATCTCTGGACTCCCGGTGCTGGGGGCTGAGCGGGGAGAGCCCACGTGAGCTGAATCCCTCTGGCTATTGATTGTCCCCTGAGGTGGGGGCCTCTGCCCAACGGGAACCCGCCTGCCAGGCACGGCCTTCGTCTCCGATAACCAGCTCCTCCCCTGCCCAGCCAGCGGCACGGAGCCGTCTGCCATCAGGATAGAGCCAGCCGTCGCCAGCCGCTCCGCTCTGCACAGAGGAAACCCCTCCGGCCCTGAATGTACAGCCCAGCTCACCCAGGAAGACGTTTCCCACGGGCCACACAGAGGGCTCGGGCGCTGAACCCATGTTCTGGGAACTCGGAACAAATCAGTCTCCTTCCCGAAGGTGATGCTGAGATGGTCTGTCGATTTACTACCCCAGCCAGGCCAGGTTCAAGGGTATGGTAGGCAGAATGATGGCTCCTAAAACGTCCACATCTTAATCCTTCAAGCCTGCCAGCGGGTGACCTAACATAGCAAGGGGGGGCTTTGCAGATATGATTCAGTTAATATCTTCGGATGAGGGAGGATCCTGGATTGTCCGGTAAGAAGAGCGAGGCAGGAGGGTCCGAATCAGAGGGGGAGACGTCATGGAACCAGAGGTCAGCCGCGGGAACCCAAGAGACACAAAGACCTCCTGCGGCTCTCAGGAGGAGGAAGGGGCTCCTGAAGGCAAGACGCTCCAGAAGCTGGAAAAGGCAAGGAACAGACTGCCCCCTGGAGCCTCCAGAAGGAATGTGGCCCCACCCACATCTGCACTCAGTCCCGTGACACCAGGGTGGGACTTCTGACCTCCAGAATGGTGAGGTGATACATTTGTGGAGTTGAAGCACCTGGGTTTGTGGAGACCGCTCAGCGGCTCGCCTGTGGCCCCTCTCCGTCCTGGGCACCAGCATCGGACCCGCCTCCAGCCAGCAGTGACCCAGGCCCCAGGCACCGGGCCCACAGGCACTGGCCACCACTGGCCCAGGCATCCCAGGAGGAAGAAGACAGCAGCCTACCCTCTGGCTGACATCTTCAGCTCGAGACCTGTCCTTAACCTTCAGGTGACCTTGAGAGCTTCCCTCACCCTGCCGGCCTCTGTTCCAATCATCCGTGTAGGAGGGGGTTGGAAAGGAAGTCTGCATTATTCCAACACCCCCCGCTACGGGGGACGTGAAAGTAAGACGTCGGGGGGTCCCTGCCTTTGTCAGAGGCGGGAGGGCTCCCGGGCCCACAGGGGGTGCTGCCCGCGCTGGAGCTGGAGGTCCAGGGGGGAGGGCTGGGCAACCAGGAACACAGTGTTTCCCATCCCTCCCCCGTCCCAGGCAGCCTGGGTGGGCCTTGCCTAACCCCTGCAGGCCGGGAGGGGGGCGATGGCTTTATAGCACGCAACTCGAGGCATAGAGCTTTTATGGAGCGTGAAGCCGAAGGTAATCACGCTGGCCATAAGTGATGCACAGTTCAGCCACCGCGTGAGCTCCCCAGACGGGCTTCTGGCCAGCAGGGACCATAAACCCTGTCAGGGCCGTGAGCCTCCTTCCTCCTTGGATGCAGCTCTGGGGACAGAAGGCTCCCCGCCCGTCAGGGGGGCCTCGCTCCTCACCACACGCAGCCCTGGTCTGGGCACCCCCACGCCCTGGGCCTGTGACCTCCGGGGACTGGAGGGGGGCTGGTTTTCCTGTCGTCACGGCAGCTTCACCTGGAAAAAGGCTGTGGGTCAAGCCACGTCGGAGGCCAGCTCCGTGCGGAAGGCGACGGCGGGACCCCCGGCCTCTTCCTGCGCGCTGCCCTGTGTGCCTTCGGGCTCGGGGCGCACACGGCCCCACACGTGGTTCGGGAGCCTCCTCGGCGTGGGCTGTGGCTGGAAAGGGAGCTGCAGGCGCAGCGTCGTGCATGCTGTTCGACAGCACGGGGCCTGAGTGGAATGTTCTAAAGCATCCCTGGCCCCTGCATTCGTCTGCTCACTTGAACATAAAAGAGGGGCCACGTGGACCCACAGCGTCTCCCCGAGCCCTGACCTCACCTGACAGAGAATAACCTCTGTCAGCTTGGCTGTGGCTGACACACCTAACGGGTCCCTCGGCGCCCGGCAGCCGGGCGTCCCGTCCCCACCGCCCCCACCAGCCCCGGGGACCCCGCCCCCACGCTGACTGACCTGTTCCCTCCCCTAGAGCCATGGAGGGAGACGGCACTCAGCTGGGAGTCCAGGGGCCTGGAGACCTGCCCTCCGGGGCGGCTGTGCCTCTGCGTCTGTACCACCCGAGCCTGTGGCTTCATGCCTCAGCGTCCTCATTTTTGAAAGAAGGTTGGCGGACTGGGATCTAGTCCCAGACGGTCGTGTAAGTCCCTCCAGGCTTCGATTCCAGTTTCTAGACTTCTCTCGCAATTTTCCAGGTTGGTGTCAGGGACCCCAGTCACGGTCAAGCTGGTGTCCCTCCCCTCAGACCAACGTTCCGGGCAGGTGCGCCCACGCCTGGCTCCCTGAGCCCGGCAGCCTTGGGTCACGGCGCGCACGTCCGAGGTAGCTCTGCTCAGCCAGTCGCAACCTCACCGGGGCAGTCTGCAGCCCCCCACTTCAGCTAGGGTCAAGGGGCGGGTGCGGTCCGTGGTCCAGGGCCCCCAGGCTCGGCCTCAGCTGCCCTGACGCTTTCCCTCTCCCCTCTGCCTGGAAATCACTCCTTGGCAACACAGACATCCAGATCCTGCCTGCCGCTCCTTCTGGGACATCTGATCCGGACAAAGCCCAAAGGGGAGGAAGGATTGTACTCCAGGAGATGTTCCAACAGGTGAAACAGCAGGTGGTGCCTGTGCTGGGGGACACGGTTGCCCCCCTCTGCCCTAGAAAACCTGCACCTTGGGTTTTCAGAACGAAGACCTGATCCCACCAAACACAGCACTGTCATCGTTACGGTGGCTCAAGGACTCAGGCGTGAGATGTTCATGGAGAAATGGTTAACTAGGGCCTGTGGATGTGACACGGTCCTGGGGCACATCAGTTTTGTCCCACAAGTAGCTGGGCCATTTCACATGAGAACTACTGAGGAGCAGGCAGCCTCGGAAAGGCAGGTGCCCAGTGGCTTGGAGCAGAGAGGGGGCGGCATTGGCTCCAGGCCAGCCCCCCAAGGTCCATCACGGGGACCAACCTCAGATCACCCCCAGGCTCTCTCACCTGGCTCTGGGGAGGCTGTCCCACTCACGGAGCGGATGGCCTCCTAGGTTGTTGACTGTAAGTCACTGGTTTCCCAAAGGCCCGGGCAGCGTGCTGGGTCCTAAGAATGTTCTGGTCAACAGCAGGGAGGAGACTTGAGAACAAGAAGCTGAAGACAGATGAGGGAAGGATACCCACCACTCCTGGCTTGGGCAAGCCCACAGCTGTCATGCGGTTGCCATGGGGTTTAAGAGAGATGGGGTTTCAACTCTGGGCCCTCGGCTGCCACTTGCCCATATCATGTTGTCCTGACATTAGACTGAAGGGAGGCCGTGGGTCCAGGCAGGGGTCCAGGCAGGGGTCCAGGCAGGGGTGTCCGAGCAGGTGTGTCTAGCAGGTGAGTTTGGACAGTAGGTTCAGACAGGTGGCTTATGGTCAGGTGGGTCTAGGCAGATGGGCTTGGGCGCATGAGTCTGGACAGGAGGCCTGGGCGGGCTGGGTCCACGGAGGGGTCTGGACAGGAGCCTGGGCCAGCAGGGGGCTCTGGGCAGCTGTGTTCAGAGAATTAGGGACTCCGCTGAAGCCTACCCCAGATAGGCTAAATGGCGTCAGAGGGACCCCTGGGTACCCAACCTCCTCTAGTGTAGACAGCAAGGTAGGAGCTGCCCGGGTTGGACTGACCTCCAGCAGAGCCTGTGGGACCCTGCCCCGAATTCCTCCCAGTGTCTCGGTTTCCAAAGAAAACCAAATAACACTCCAGCAGGGATCAGGGCAAGCCGGGAAATCTGGTTCTCTCGAGATCCGCTGCTGAGGGCTGACAGTCTGACGTCCGGGGTCCTCCCTCTGCTGCCTCTCCTTTCCCCGGTGAAGCCCATGTACAGAGACGCTAGAAAACATGTGCTCCAAAGAGCCACACGATGGCAGGACCCCCGATGTTCTCCGTCAGGTGGACACGGCTCGTTCTGTCCTGAGGGGCTTGCAACCAGGCTCCAGGCACCGCTGTTACCGCCAGGAAGAGACTTCACACCCGGGGACTTAATTGGTACCATCCTCCCCAGCTCCTGGGTCAGTCCCGTTCCGGGGACATGCTGACTCCGTAAGCTCCCGGTGCCGGGTCCAGAGACACACGGCTGGCATCCGAATCCCGGGAAGGGCCAGCACCCTGACTGCCCCAAAGTGTAGAAGCAGTCACTGCCCCCTGACTTCCATCACCGAGCGTCCAGCACAGGGAAAGACGGCGGCTAATGAGACCCTTACTAGGAGATTATTACCAGGAAGAGAGCCGAGGGACAACAATAAACATGGCACCCACTTCCCATCCAGGCTGCAAAGAACCCAGTTCCTGTGCCGTAGGGACACGTGTGGAATGGAACCAAAGAGCTGGTGGCAGGGTAAATAAACCTGAATCCCCAAGAGAAATCTGCCCATCCACTTGTCACGGCTGGTTTCAACTAGAGCCAGCTGTAACATGGAAAATTAATTTTATGTACCATTTCATGCACATTTTAAGTAATATGTATACGTTCGCCTTCTTTAATCATGCTGCATAATTTTTGGATAGCTGCCATAGTCCCTCTTCTCCTTAACTGTCCCAGTATCCCAGAGGATGTAATTGGCACACCACAGCTATTTAAGTCTGGTACAGAACACCCACACTTAGCAGCCCTAACAGACGAAGATCCGGATCCCGTCGAGTGGAATCTGGGCTTGCAGCTGTGGTGCGCTGAAGGGTTCCCACGGTCGCCTTTTGGACGGCGAACCCCCAGGGCTGCAAGCTCCAGGGGTGAGGGGTGTTTCTGCTTCTCTCTCCAAGCATGCCCGCCCTCCTCCCCACATCCAGGCAAAGACTCGCTTCGGGTCCCTGCCTGTCCCAGGAGGACTGTCCTGAGGGGACAGAGCCTGATGTCCCTTGCACCTCACCCCCAGGGCCGAGGGCTCTGGACTGAAAGGCAGGGTGTGGGTGCCCTTCACTCTTCCCTCTCTGTCCTCACCGCCCGCATCATGTCCAGGAAGGGCCCTCTGGCTGGCGCACAGGCGGCTTGGATGGGGTGACAGGTTCAGGGAGGAGTAAAACCTTCCCTCTTGTGATAGTGTGATGTAGACCAAGACATGCACATTCGGTCTTGTTTCTGGCACAGGGTTCCTGAAACCCTAGGCGTTTCCTACGAGGTGAGAGCAGAGACAAAAGGCGAGATGGCCTTCTTGCTACTTGAATCACAAGCCCTTTGTGCTAATGAGGTGACTCTGGGGCAGCCGTCAAGGATGGGGGCAGGTGGCCAGGGAACTAACCATGTGACCAGAGGGTTGGAACTTTCAACCCCGCCCACCCCCCTCCTCGAGGGAGTGGAGAGGGGCTGGGGGTTGAATCCATCACCGATGGCCGATGATTTAGTCAATCGTGCCTACATGACGAAGCCTCCATAAAAACCCAAAAGGGGGAGGGTCGGAGATCTTCCAGATACTGGTGAACACGTGGAGCCTGGGGGAGAGTGGCCCCCGGGAAAGGGCACGGACGCTCCTCACCCTCTCCCCACACCTCGCCCCTGCATTTCTTCCACCTGGCTGCTCCCAAGTTGTATCCTTTTGTAATAAACCAATAATCCAGAAAGTAAAATGTTTCCTGACTTCCATGAGCCACTCCAGCAAATTAATCGAGACACAGGAGGGGGTCTTGGGACCTCTGATCTATAGCCAGAAGCACAGGGGACAGCCCGGACTTGGGATTCGGGTCTCAAGTTGAGGAGGGGCAGTCTCGGGGGACCGAGCCCTTGACCTGTGGGATCTGAGTGGCCTTCAGGTGGACAGTGTCCCATTGAGTTAACCTGCAGGACACACAGCTGGCGTCACCGAATGCTGGGCATGGGACAGTCCACCACGGCAGGCGTCGTGCTCTGGGGTCTCGTGACCCCAGCAGACCCGGGCGCGTGCTTCTGTCTGTGCCTCCTCGGCCTGCTCTCCACCCCACGGCGCTTACTCAGGGAAGAGCCCACAGGTAACCAGGTGGACACCTGCTACTCCAGACGAGGGCCCGGCCACGCCCCGCAGGACCTGTCATCGTGGGGAACCGCTGAGGACGGCTCGTGTGCGCTCAGCTCCAGGACGTGGAGGCCGGGCCATCTCTCCTGCGGAGGCCGGTCAGACCGGTGAGACCCCAGTGTGACACCAGACAGGTCGTCCCGCTGCTGGGAAGGGGTGCCGCCCAAGACGCCGAGGGCACACAGTTCACCCCACCGCGACGCTCGGTGCCCTTCGTCCTGCCGTGTTCCTGAGGGAGGAACGAGGCTCCTGCCCCCCACCCTGTGCGGGAGGCTGAGCGTGTGCGTGAAAAGACAGGAGCAGCGGGGGTGTGGGGGGTGGGGAGGGCAGGAGTGGCCGCTCCCAGGCTCCGTCCTCTCCGCAGCCCCCACGCAGGGCGTTTTCGACGACGAGGGTCCACGGAACCGGTGCGTGCCGGCCTGTGCTCCCGACCACAGTCACTTCCACGTCTTTGCAGAACTCCTGAGAGCATCCGTCTGTCCTTCTTTGGTTACTGCACGACACCTCTCTTCCCATTTTCAGATGAGCAGCACAGAAGCACCAGGAAGTCATCGGCAGAGCTGGGCTCCTGCTCCGGGGACCCGGCCTGCTGTTTGTCCGGCCTCTCGGAGAGGAGACGAGGAGCCCCAGGAGGCTGGCTCTCAGCTGCGGAACAAGGCCCAGGACCCCCAAACTGTCTTCACACAACAAAGGCCCTGGGAACCCCCATCCTGACCATGGCCGAGGCTTCCCGACGAGTCTGCCTTCACGGAGATCCAAAGCGCCGCCTCCCTCACTGTTGCGGGCGCAGGACCTTTTCACGGCTGTGAGTGCTGGCCACTCGGTCCCCTGTCCGGCCAGAGATGCAAAGAACCGGCAGCCTGCCCCGCGCAGGTGAGGGGCCACGGCAGCTCCTGACACGACACTCCATCCCCGCCTCGGCATCAAAGCGAGGCCGCCTGAAGACTAATAAACCTAAGCCAAGAGCAGAGCAGAAGCGGCACGTCTCGCGCTCCATTCCGGTAGCCGCTACCGGGAGGCCTCTTAAGTGCAGATCTAAATGGCAGCCTCCTCGTGCGTCTCCTCCGTCTGCCTTAACGAACCACTTTGACATTTCACTGAACATTAGAATCCCCTCCCCGACAAGTAATGTCTCACCTGTCCCCTCTTCCACAAAACGAAAGGCTCGAATGTGCTAAGGGGAAGGCGAGACACTTGGCGTCTCTTCAGTGGGACGTACGCGAGGCAGCGACGGTGCCCGGGCTCCGGGCTCAGCTGCCGTGACCGCGCGGGACCCGTGCGCACACCCTGCGACGCGACCAGCCCAGCGCCCTCGGGGCTGCGTTTTCCACTACTCCCCTCTTGCCAAACATCATCCATGCATGTGGTGCTTTGGGGAACGTTCCTTTCTTTCTGGAAAAGCGCTACCAACTTCCTCCAAGAACTTGTCTTTTATATTAATTCGTTTAAAGCCAAAAGCGTCCACTACCCAGATTTAGAAAAATCTGGAGAACCTACTTTTAAAACATCACACTCAGCAAGTTAGGAGTTTTGAGTGAATAAAGAGACAGCACCGATAGGTGCTAAAATATCCAGTAAAGTCAGAATAAAAAGTGTGGCATTAACATCAAGTCGGGAGGAGCAGGGAGCGCCCCCCCGGGATGCCGCACCTCCAGTCACCTGTTCCAAGGGGGGCCGCCGGAGCCTGACGCGCACAGTGGCTCCACCAAGCACGTCTCTCAGTGCCTCCGGGGCCTGTCGCTACTGCCTGACCTCTCGCTCCAGGGCAGAAGGCCACAACCAGCCAGCGGCTTCCCCGTGGCCGCACCACGGCCACGAACACGCACCTCTCGCAAGACCACCTCCGTCCTCACGGTAACCGCACGGAAGCCCGGCCGCCGTGGCACCTGCTGTCGGTGCCGGCTTCCTGACCGTGAGCGTCCCCTCGTCTTTGAGCACACCGTGGTCTCGTCCCACGCCGCTGGGAAAGGACTTCCCGTTTTGCTATGACGGCATCGTGGATGGAAAACTTGTACTACGTCCACCCTGACATTTTGGAAAATGGTACTATTTCAAAACCAATGTTCGTTTTTTTTTTTTTAATTGTACAAAAATAGTGAATTACTTGTAAACCCACAGTCTTCTCAAGAATTTTAAAACGTTAATCGCCGGCTTTGGCATTTATTGTCATTTAAGTGAAAACCTCATGAATTTTACACTTTGTTTGATAGTTACTCTTGACTTTTTTCCGTGTCTTCAACAATTCCAAGGAATATGTTTTAATTATTTTCCAATAAACAGAGTAATTGCTACGTGGGTCGAAAGCCAAGTTATGAAAAAGGAAGAGGAGGATGGGAAGGAGAAACAGAAATCTGGAAGACACTAAGGAAGACCGTTCTAGAATTAACACACCCGGAAGCAGGGGCAGATTGGGAAGGACAGCTCAGATGACGCTGTGTCTCTCCCTCTGGCTCCGACTCCCACTTCGAGGTGGATGGGGTGTCCCTTTTTATGAAAGTTCACACACTGTCTTCATTTTCTTCTTTCTCCTTAAAATACCATGCCCCCAATTATGCCATCCTTAAAACCTCCCAAGGGCATTAAGCTAAATGAGCCTCTCAATGGCAGAGTTGGCCGAAGAAATTTTTCTGGGCTCTGAAACCACGTCCAGTGGTTAAGCGGGCACACACTCTCGTCCCCGGTGTCCACTCGGTGTCAGGGCACTGACGTGGCATTTCTGAAGGGCTTAGCATGATGCCAATATTTTTAAGAAGGCTGTACATCTGGCCGTGTCTCCTGGCAGCGAGAAGAGCAGAGAGAATCTTAGCCGGGTGAGGACAATTAAGGAGGCTGTTGGCTCGGCGTTTAACGCACACCCATGAGTCCCCCCTGCCCGGGAGGAAGCAGTGCCTTCTCCGCTCTCACTTCCAGACCAGCGTTCGCACCGTCAGGGTCTTTGCTGACCCTGCTTCTTCCTCCCACACGTTGAATTTCTCAGCTCCAACTGGCTAAAAATGTGACCACAGTGAACAAGGCAACAGTAAGAATAGTTTGATTTCCATTTTACGTGTTTTGAGTAGATTGCAAAACTTTGACTTCTTTATCGTGATTCCAGCTTCCCCCTCACCCCCAGCTCTACAACAGTCAAGAGGATCCTTTCCGAGCCCATTTGGGCTGCACCACTTACCCTGGATCCTCGAGAATCTTCTAGAAATCCTACATTTTCTCTGGAGAACGTTGGTCTGAGGTTAAGGCTCAGGTTCCATAGGTGATGTATAATTCTCAGATCTGACCAGGGCTGGCAGGCTGACCCCTCACCCTTCCCTCCAGAGGAGGGTCTGCTCCCCAAGGCAGGAAGGGGGCCTTTTGACCCAGGGGACCACCACGCAGAGGGTGTGCCTTCAGGAACGAGATTTCTCAAGACCTGAGCAGGGAGCCCTGGGCATTGGACTGTGACAAGAGACCCACTTACGGAAGCACAGAGCTTCTTGGGGGTCCCGCCCCGCTCCTGGGTCACCTGACAGCACCTGCCGGACACACCAACACCCCCCACTCACCTCCAAGGGACCCAGTCACACCCCCCCAACCCTCCCCGGCCTCCACCTCACATTAACCCCTCCTGGAATACTCCATCTGGGTGAGGGTGTCCTTAAAGCACCAGGGGCAGGTTCAGGTGTCCAGACACACAAGTGGCCGGCGAGCACGACAGGTGATAGAGCCCGAATCCCTCACCCGCCGTGGGTCCCTCTGCCCCCTGACTGCCTGAGAAGCTGGCTGACCCTCGAGAAGGGCCGACCACCAGCAAACCCCAGCACGAGGCCGGCAGTGGGCGGCTCGGGTTAAGCTAGTGAAGCAGACACGGCTCCTCCGGGCGGGGAGAGCATCGCTGCCGGTGACAGATGGCGGGTGTCAGTAAAGAGTGTGGTTACAGAGGGTCCCACACGCACGACGCCACGATTAGCAGACGCCACTCCGCTCGCAAAGCCCCCTCCCAGATGGAGAGTGAGAGAGTGGGGGCCCCTTCACCCAGCAAGGTCGGGGGTCCGTCCCCATTTGCAGGGATGTGCAAACCCGGCCCCTAGGGTGTGGAGGGGGGTCCGTCAACACTCACATCCTTCACCCAACGGCGGCGCCACGAAGCCCAGAAGCTCCGCTGCGGGCGGAACAGGGTCGGAAGACACAGACGAGGCGGCAGCTCCCGACACATTGGTTGCAGTAACACAGGTTCCAGCCAGCGAGTGTCATTCTGACTCAGAAAGTGCGTCCCCGTGGCGGGCGGCCCGTCCCTGCACGTACACAGGGCGACCGCGCCTCCGTCCAGCCGGCGTCCTCAAGGCCTGCCCGCCCCATCCTGCCGGCGAGGCGGCGAGAAGACGCCGGAGCCTGGGCCCCGCTGCCGGCCGCTCGGCCGGAGGCCCGGGAAGGGCACGCATCGACGTGTAATTTGCGGGCCGAGGACCCACCCTGCAGCGAGCGATTTCCCCGACCCCACTTAGCACTCTGCGTCCAACACGGTATGACCTACGGGGCAGACAGACCACGGCTTCACAGTGAGAAACGCCCAGTGCTCAAGGTCACACATTCCACCTAATTATAACCCTGCAAGACAAGGGCAGCATCCCCAGCTGGGCGTGACAGGGCCGCTCCCCTGTGCTGAATTTACCCCAGCCCCCTACACACGACTTGTAAAGTGCACCTGCCTTAGACACACACCGGACAGAGTTTGCTTACAGAAGGCCCCAAAAGGCCCCGAGCAGCACGTGTGGCATAATAAGAAAGAAATGTTTGGTCTTCGTCCTTCACTGCACTCCTGGCACCGACCTCCTAAAGCCCTTGGGATTGGCTGAGTGATCGGAATACCTTTTTTTATTCGCCGGGAGCCCCTCTGACCACCGCTGGGTCCATGCAGACGAGGTGACTCCTGGGGGACGGGGCAGGTCACCAGAAAGACCAAGCAGGTGATTCGAAGGTCGGTCCTTCTGTTCCACCCCCAGCCGCCAGGGAGGGGCCGCAGATGGGAGTCCAGTCCCCCGGCCGGTGATGCAATCAGTCATGCCTTCGTAAGGAACCTCCCGGAAAGCCCCCGGAAGAGCGGGGTCCGGGGAGCTTCCTGCTCGTGGACACTCCTGCCCTGGCGGTGGCGCTCTCCGGGGCACGGATGTTCCTGGACGCCCTTCCCCACACAGCTCAGCCACCAGGTCTCTTCCGTCTGCCAGTTGGAGCTGTATCCTTCCTGATCAAACTGCAACCGTGAGTAAACCTTTTTCCTGGGCTCTGTGAGTCATGCTGACAAATTATCAGACCTGAGGGGAGGTCGTGGGAACCCCTGAATTTGCAGTCAGCCAGACCAAAGTGCGGATGGCCCGGGACCCCATTTGCATCCAGATCTGCCGCGAGGGTAGCACTGGGGGACTGAGCCCTTAGCTGTGGGGCCTGGGCAACTCTGAGTTGGAGTCAGAACTGAATTGAATTGTAGGACGCTCCCTAAGTGTTGGGACCACTGGAGAACCGGGTGTGAACCGTGTGTTAGCAGAAGGAGGCTCTTCCCCAAGAGGCGTTTTCAGGGCACACAGCGGCTGCGGCTGAAGACAGAGGGCGGGAGGCCGCCAGGTGCTGGCCGACACTGACCGCCGACCGCGCAGAGAAGGAATGGATGCCCAGTGGCTCCAGTTAAGACCGTTATTTACCACAACAAGCAGGTGATGGGGGCATCGGTGGTCACGTCAGACGGGGACCAGCAGCAGGTGGCTTTCCTACCCAGAAGGCACGTGAAGCCGACCCAGGGCGCTGTGTGTGCTGTCCGAATTAGCTGCTCCTTCCAGCTCTGTCCTACCTTCTAATCCTCAGGTTTTAAAACTAATTTTTATTATAATAACCTTTTTCTTCTGCTTCCAAATTACTCCATTATAAAAGGACATTTTAAAAAACCAAAGACAGTGGCTCCCTCGTGGAGGCTAGTTTGAGCACAGCATACTCAAAGATCAGGAATCCTCACAGGGCAGCTGGAGAGAGCCAGACACATCTTTAATTAACAGCCATTCAGTTACTAGCTTCTTGGAATAGAGGGAAAACAGCTCTTTGAAGCGTAATGCGTGCTACGTTTTCTTCAGACACCGTCTTCCACTGATAGATATGCAACAACTTATTATTCTAACACAGATTTGCAAACGCACGGGAGCAGGATAACTTATCACTTAAATGCTACTTTTCTTTCTGCAGCATTTGACAACAGTATGGTGCTGGTACCTGCCATGAGCCACAAATTAATTTTTTGAAGCACGGCATTATCTAAGGAACGTGCACTTTCTCTTTAGTGCCAACCAACCATCGCTCCCATGGCTTGAGGCATCTTACCAGGGGGATCCGGGCACCGGGGTAGAGGCCACGGGTCTGTTGCCCTTTGCTGCGCTGTCCTCTCTTGTGACTAGTATCGACGGAGGCTCCTTTTAACAGAAAGAGAAGGAGAGCACTTTTTTTTTTTAATTTAAACACTCGTCTTCAATTAGGCAACCAAGTGAAGGGTAACACGGTTCATGCAGACACCCGCTGGATAATGACCCGCTCAGTACAGCTAAGCCAATGGGACTGAGCAATTATGCCGAGAATATGGAATTTAAGGCACAACAGACCGTGCTGAGGAATTCAGACCAAGGCATCTCCCTGATCACCCCGGATTGGCTAGACTGTCTGCTTTTGTAGATACAGAGAAAGGCAGCCCCACCAAGAGATGGCCTGTGGATGCCTTAACATCTCACGGGCAAAACATCACACAGGATTCATCTCCAGAAATGGGCCGACCCAGAGGCTGGGGTCCAGTGCTTCCAAGACTGTGCGCTCTGGGAGGGAATCTAGAAGCTGCAAGGAGGCCTGGGTCCACCCGGACTTCCTCATCTGGGCCCCTGAGGACGGGGGGCGGGGGGCACGAGCCCACGTCCTTGTAGCCTCTGGTGATGTTCTCTCCTTCCCGAGCACCTAGCTGGGGGCGGAGATGGGGGGTGGTGCAAGGGATTCTGGGGCAGAGGTGGGTTTGAAAATCACTCTGTGTCTGTGGCTCTATTTAGAAAACAAAGAATGTTTGAACGTTACACCACCTAGAAGAAAATGAAGATGTATTCTCTAATATTAAAAAGGAAAAAAAAAAAAACTTTAGCGGTGTGGTAAGGACATGTTTTTCCTCTCCCGGCTGTCTCTACAGTTTTAATCTCAAACTTAGAATAATAACACTGTGTTCTTCTCTGAAAAAATCAGATGAGATTACAAAACACCAGAACGTTACTCAAAGCAACAACCAGGCTCTCAGAGGAGACTGTCATTTGCAATTAAAGCTCTGGATTCATTGAGTTGAACTGAATTGAATTGAATTGAACTGAATTGAATTGAAGAAGGCCATCCTAAAATTCCGGGATCTCTATTCCCACCACTGTTCGTGCCAGGACCTTATGGGATGAGACACTGTAGGTGAGGTGATCAGCGGCCCGTGTGGGTGACGGGGCCGGGAGGTCAGCGCTGCACGTGGCAGAGCCGGCCAGCGGGGAGGGCGCGGGCACAGAAGTCCACGCGCTGATACGGGCCCTGAGGGCTGCACCCCCTGTACAGCGCGTCAGCCTCCCTTCACACACAGGAGCTGGAAAGGCAAACGCTAGATCCTGGGGGCACGGGAACACGAGATCCAGACAAAAAGCCGAGAGAATCCCAGTGTCTCCAAAGGCCGGGCCGCAGTAAGTCCCATGCACAGAAACGTGGCATCTGCGTGGCTGACCCTGTTGCCATCTGCTCACCCACGAGCTGGGGACAGAATGGCCCACGTGGTCGGGGGTGAATGGCTGGCCGAGCGGAGCCGGCCAAGAGGAAGGACACAAGTCGTGGGATGAAAATGTTCCCCCGGAAGAGTCCCTGCATGGCCTCCGGGTGAGGGCAGAGGGCAAGGCACGTCTCCAACAGACCTAACGCCCAGGAGACAAGGGGTCAGGATGCCTCTTTCGCACGTATGCTTCCCTGCTGGGGGCCCCCTGCGACCCTTTGCTCACCCGCACAGAAAATTTCACTGAATACATGAGGTTTAATTTATATAATTATCCTTAAGTTGTACAGTTTAAGAATAATTTCTTTTAGACTTTTTGGGGAGTAGAAGATGCCTTTCCTTCCTGTGAGGGGGGAAAAAAAAAGGTCAGGATAAATAATGAGGGTAACGGGAAGGACTCAGACAGTGGTGTTAAAAATATATATATATTGAGACCACAGTTTCCATTACTAATCCAATTAGAAAAACGAGGGGAGATTTTCATTATGGAGCTAATTGAACAGTAGAAACCCAATGAGAGCCTCTGAGTACTAGATTACCCCAGCTAATTACTCGCGCAGATCTGGCGCGGCGTGATTTGTGACGGGGACTAACGTTCAAATGTGGCAATGCTGGGATTCTCTACTGCTAATTACCAGGGTCTCCTTCTTGTCGCACGCGCCAGTTATGACTTCCTGTTGGTGATGAAAATGGCTACTCGTGGCATAAAACCCCCTTTCCATGCTACAGGAATGAAACTGAATTAGAGGTGTGGAGCCCAGTGATGAAGTAGTTAAGGCACTAGAAAGGGCATTTGTCTAATAAACACGTACTACTGGCACGGATGCTGATCTCTTCCAGAGAAATCCCGCATCAGGGAGCAAAAAAGATGTCATCTGCACTAACATTCGTGACCCACTTACGCCATTTAGCGCCAGCCCTAAGGATGAGAAGAGGCGCCGTGTCCGTGACGGTGCCCCCGACCGTCCCTAAGGGGGGTTACCGGCAGGACAGCCGGTGGGTACAGGAGGGTTCGCGGGGCCGGCGGGAGCAGAGACGCACCCGTGGAGGTGAAGTCAGAACGTTCACAAGACCCTGGGGCGACCACAGGCCTCCGAGATACCTGACAGCTCGGAGCGAATGAAATTTGTGATTTTCAAAGGCAGCGATAAAAGCTAGTCCCTCGGGTCTTTTGTGGGAAGGTAAATGTGCCGAGCACATCCACGGTCAATCCTTAAAATGCCACTTGGCAGAGAGGCAGAGAGAAGGGCCTGAGACTGGAAAGTGTGGAGAAAAAAACCGATGTGTGTGGGGCTTGACGCACACGAATTTTAACCATCCAGAAACAGGCTCTGGCTTTGCCCTGTGGGGTCCGTGGCCCTGCAGCCCCGTGGCGTCTGGGGCCCTCTCCCGAAAGCGGGCGCGGCACACCCGGAAGCCCAGGTCACCACACGGAGCCCCGGCCTTGCGAGGCCTGGAGCCAGGACCTGAGGGGAAGCCTGGCGGCTTTTACCAAAGCCCGGGGCACCCACCCCTCTCGTCTGTGATCTGGAATCCACGTTCTCGCTGGATTTGACTCCGCTTCACAGAGCGGACCCCAAAGCATCAGCGAACGACAGGAGGGGTGAGGGGTAGGACCCGAGGGGTGCTCTGGGCCCAGTACCCCTGACCCCAGGGTTCAGGCCTGCAGAGCACAAGCAGAGTCCAGAGACCAACCTTGTCTTCTCCGTCCCCGGCCCGGCTCTTCCTGTCCGCGTGCAGCATCAGGCCGGGAGGACAGGGCGCTCGGCCGCGCTCTCTGCTTTTATCTGTTGGACCAAAACAATTGTATTAGCATCCCGTCTGTCACATCAATTTGGAAAAACAGGGACAAAAAGTGGCCTCGGACGTTCAAACTGGCTGCACACGGTGGACCTCCCGCAGAAAGGCCGTGCTGGCACAGGCCCTGACGGGGCCTTGTGACCAAGTCCCTCCAACGACGCTGAGCTCCCTGGCAACTACATCAGAGCCTGTGCACCGGCCACAGCACTACTGGCCACAGCTGACGGACCAGGCCCCGGGGGGGTGTGGGTTGACGGCCATAACCTGACGGACTTTTCCTCCTTGACGAGGAAAAGGGTCAACATGGGGCCGAAGAACCAGGCTTTCTTAGGCTTTGGGGGCTGGTGGCCATGATGGGCCACCCTTGGCCCCCATCCTGACCAGGTGACGGGCGGGGCCCACGACGGTCACACCCCAAGTCACCACAGTACATGACCCACACAGCACTTTGAAAAGTAGTTGTTTGCGATGAGGGAGGGGGAAAATGGCAAAAACACAGATTCTGGATACAAGAACAGAGATTAGATTTCACCTTCTTCTAAAATGTCCACTCAACCCTCAGACATTTGCAAGCGGGAAACAGGTGCAGTGAAACACAGCAAGACTATCCACTGTTTTAATACTAAGAATTTTAAAAATCCCAAGCCATCTAACCACACACCAACCTAACAGATTCATCCTGGAAGGGGCTTGAAGGTCAGGACCCCGGGGCTGCTGTCTGTCCCGAAGTTAGGAAGGCCCTGGCTGATCGTTCCCTGGGGAAGGGAGGAAGGCGTAGAAACAGCACCACTTCACACGTGTGTGTGCGTGCACGTGTATGTGCACACACATGCACAGAGCAGGGGCAGGGAAGGTCCCTGTGCTCACAGGGCGGGGAAGGGAAGGGCGGAGCTGGGAGGCCAGGTGGGGCCACCTACCTCCACCCACCTTCCTTACCCTGCTGCAGACTCTGGCTTCCTCTGCTGCCGATCCCAGCAAGGAGGCCACGGGAAGGGGCCACACGGGCGGGGACCCCACATGGGCCCTGCATCTGTCCGTGGCGGGCGTCTACACCTGGAACCCTTGGGGCCACAGACCCGGGTCCTGCAGGGCAATCTGTCCCAGAGCCCAGAGGCGGTCAGCGCTGACCACCGGGCCCCGGGGCAGCCAGCAGGGGACACGCGTGAGGGCCCGGCAACCCCCAATGTGGGTCCACCTCCGGATCAGCCCTGGGGAGGAACGATCAAGCTTTCATTGAACTGGGAAACCGAACCTGAGTCAAGAACATTCCAAGCTCACGGGCAGTGGACACATTTTATTGTTGCTCATGGAGATAAGCAGAGCCCAGGGCCGCGCCGACATCTCCAGAACCCATAGGGATTGCTGCCCAAGGCCCGTTTCTCGTCCAGGTGTGAGGAGCAGTGGGGAGCCTGGGCACCCAGGTCTCTGCGGGCCCACGCAGGCCTGTGCCGCCACCCGCACCCCCAGCCACACGGCACGGAAGGCGGCGGGGCCTCACGTCCACGCAGAGGGAGCGGCTAAATGGGGGAAATGACAGACACGGCAGCAAAACACAGCAGAAAGTGAGGCGCTGCCCGGGAAAGCGAAGGGGAGACAAGCAGGACTCAGTTTACCGAATGTCTCAGGAGGGTGGGTTTCTCACCCTGAAATCACAGGACCACTTCCGTCAGTGTTTTCTGTCGTACGCGGGGATGACGCGTCCTCACGTTAATGATGCCTGATTCACCAGCGTCAACGTCAAAGCTCCTTCTGTGCACACTTCCTCCCGCGGCTGCGCACTCCCCCCTCTACTCCGTGGAGACCATCTGTGCGCAAAGACTCATGATCTAAACATCCGGCTACCTCAGCCATGTTGTCTTCCTCCGCTGGAACCAGCCAAGAAGCAAGTGCGGGCGATTCAGCTAGATCACGGGCACACTTTCCGGATACCCTGTCCCCCGCACCCATCCCAGGGGCCCCTGCCTGTAACAAGACCCCAGACCCCAGGGATCCCCATCTGGGCTGCAGCCCATGGCCCCTCGATCCGGCCACCCACCAACTGTGCTCAAGACGGGAGAGGGCTCGTCCAGGAGGCCTTTGAGAAGCGGGTCTGGAGCCCCCAACTCCTCTCCCACCAGCAGCGGAGGAAACAGGGTTGGGAGAGAGCGTGCAGCCAAGTCTAGGTGTGGGCGGGGGGGATGTCTAGACGGGCCAGAGACATGAGTGGGCCTGTGTCAGGGGGACCGTGGAGGACAGGAGGACCCACGGACGGCGGGTGTCCCAAGGAGCCAGGAGACGGAAGCAGGTCGCCCACCTGCACTGCTGCTGAGCCCTCGGGGAACGGCGTTAAAGGGGCTCCCAGAGCCGCCAGGCGGGGCCCCGGACCCGTGCTCCTTATTGCGCGAGGGAGGCCACAGAGTGAGCTGAGCCCACCCTCCTGTGTCCCCGTAGAGACCCAGCCCAAAGCAGGCCTGAGGGGCAGAAAGACTCTGACGTGGAGCAGAGTCCCGCTCTTCGGTGATGGCCCGGGACTCCACCTGTTTAGCTACGGCACCGAGCCCGGCTTTGTGGCCAGAGATGAGGGGACAGAGCCAGGCCTGAAGGGGCTGTGCAGGGAGAAGAGATCGGGTCTCATTGTGCGTGACGGACTCCACGCCTCCCTGTGGTGTCTCCGCAGAAGGTCACAGCACTCGTGAACCAGGATGTGCATCGCTGACTTCTCCGCGTGAGAATAACACACACACCGTGGAAAGTGTGCTAGGAGACCTGACCACGGGCTGGGGTTCGCCCAGCTAATCTCAAATGCAAGTTGCCTTACTGAGGTTTGCTCCTTCGTTATCTCAACACAACATGAAAACAGTTGAAAATAGTTGATCTTGGTGAAAATCAGCTTCCGGAATCTGGCTTTGGAGGTAATGGATTTGCACGGCTCCCTGTGACTGGCTCTCTGAGGCCGGTGAGATCATTTCAAAGCCCCGCATCACAGCCCCAGACCCCAGACTCTGCAGGACATGTGCTCCCACAGAGTCTGCATCTTCTAACAGTCCTGGGTTTGCAGCCGCCCGCGGCACCGTGGGCTCTCACGCGTGATCGGGTCGGCGTCTGGGCCGTTCCGCCGTGGAAATGCTTGCTCTGCGGCTCCCCGTGGGCCCCTTGTGGGGTCCGCTCTGACAGGTTCACGGACTCCCTGCTCTGGGCCTCTCCACAGACTCCGCTGATGTCATAAAACACTCCCCGGGGTGTCAGGGAGAACGAGTTTATGGAGGGAAATGTACCAGCCGTGATAGCAGAGGCACCGAGGCCCCCGGGCCCGGGCCGTGTTTCGCCCACGGAGGGAGGCGGGTGCTCAGAATTTCAGGGCTATCTGCCTATTAATCATGCCCAGCTCCGCGATTTGAAGTGCTCTCAAATGGCCTGCTGTTCGATTTTCCTCCCGGCCGGGCTGAGAGGCGAGTGGGCCTGGAAGGACGGACGGAGGAAAGGTGTCTGCTGAAAATCGCCACGTCCGTCCACTGACAAGTAGTTATTTGCTGCTTGTGTGGAGTCCGCACAGCCCTGGTGCTGGTGGGGGAGGTGCGGGGCAAGTGAGGTGAGCAATTATACGTCCGTCAGGGTGACCCGAGGAGACCACGGAGGAGGACTCGGAAGGCGAGCAGTGGCGGTCATTAACCCCTTGGAAAAAACCGAGGTTTCCGGCCCCAGATCAAAGGCAGCTCTCAGGGCACAGGATGGGGCAGCAGGCCTGCTGGGAGCTCTGCCCTCCATTCAGCAGATGCTACACATATTAGATAAAGTGCTAGGCTTTTTTAAAAACATTCAAAAAACTGTTTTTTTTTTTAAATTATTAAAATGAACTGCAGACAAGTAAAAGTGCCTAACTTATCAAAAAGATATGAGAAACGGATCAGTATCTCCTCATCCACAGGAAAATCCTACATTCAGTCTAGTTCCAACTCAGTAAGTACTGACCTCTCTTGCTCTGAGTCTCTCCACCTACAAAATAAACTAACCTCCTGAGTGTCTTCCGGTCTGGGGACTCGAAGAGTCATCTCCATGCTGGGAACTCTTGGGGGTATATCTCAAGGAAAGAGAAGTGACCTTGGGGGGGATGGTGAGAACAGTTTTTGGGGTTTCTGCTGGGGAGAAGGGCCAACTCTGGAAAATGGATTAACCCCAAGGAAGAGGGCAGGAGAGATAATGAACCGTTTCTATTCTGAAAGCCAGTAATGACCTCTGATGGACGGTTCCTTTGGAACCCACCCTCTCCGATGGATTTGGAATTAAGTGGGAAGTCTCCTCGTAGGCCGAGGGACCCCTAACTCACCCACGTCTCCCCCAGGGTGCCACGAGGTTGAAGGGGACCGCGAGACATCCTGAGTCCTCTGGCTGTTGCAGACCATTGGCCGTACAGGAAGAAGATCCACATCACCGACCCACCACGCACGCCGGCCTCAGCCTGCAGCATGCTGGACGTCAGCCGTGAGACGGGTTCAACAGAGGCCCACGGCGGGGGAGCCGTGCCTACACACAGGTGTCTCCCCCCAGTGGCCTCCACTCCCGAGAAGCCTGTACACGTGGGTGTCAGGGGACACCCCTGCAGTCACGGCGGCTCCGTTGTCTGTGTTTGCCACAGTCTGGCGACCTCATTTCCGTGTTTGAATGTTCTCACCTCCGAGAACAGGTAGTTCATCACGTGCAAACAGCAGTGTCTTATGGAGAACAGTGGGTGTGATTTCCACCTTGCACACGGTCTCCCCACGAGCACCATCTTGAAATTATCTCCCCGACGCTCGAGCAAAGCAGGGGCGATCATCTCGTTTTACATGTAAGGAAAACAGACCAGGTGAGCCGTTTCCCAGGTTACAAAATAACCCATCAGGGAGGGCAGACTTGGTTTGTCAGTTTAAGTGGCATCGGGCTCCCCTAAATATTTGACAATAAAATAAGGAGAAAAGTGCAATTGATGGTTACAATAATAAAAATGACAGACTCCGGCCTGTCGTGCATGGTTCCAAATGAGGCTGGGAGAGCACGTTGGTTTTCAGAGTCTGCTTCCGGGGAACTAACGCCTCGAAGGGAGACCCCGCCCCTGCCCGGGAAAGTGGGGCTTCCCCTTGACTGCTGCCCCGTGGTGAGTCAGCAGGGGCTGCCGGTCCGGGGTGCCGACGGACAGACGGATGCAAGCAGGAGAGGCACGGACTCCAGAGGCTGAAAACAGGTGGGGTCCCAGCCTCGGCAGAGTGACAGGGGAGCGGCTGTGACGGCCTGGAACAGGAGGTCACTCCTTCCGTCCCTCTGCCCTTCATCGTGCCACCGGCCCCGAGGAGCCCCTCACCCCGTCCCTATGGGCCTTAACAAGGTCACCACGGAAGGACGAGCCCTGCTGTGAGGACTGTGCGGAAAGGGCAAGGCTGAGCGGCTGCCCTCGGGTTCTCAACCCCCAGCTCAGGGGCCGGAAGGAGGAGACGGAGACCCAAGTTCCTGGGAACCTCCCCGCCGTGCCGGCAAGCTGGGCAGTCAGCGTGGCCGCGCACAGAGGAGACAAAGGTGGGCGGTCACGGGGATCCCGTTCTCCTGTCCCCTCCTCTCACCAGGGACACCCAGGCCGGGTCTCCCACCCTCTCAAGCCTCTCAGGCCACACAGAGCGGCCGCCACGGCCAGGATCGGGAGGCCACGAGTCAATGTCCCCGGACACCTGGGAGTGTGGCTGCCTGGGTGTGAAGACGAGGCTGCGAATGTCCACTCCCAGCAAGCCCACCCCCCCGGGCAGCAAAGGCAGAAATCCCGAGACTGCTCAGAGAGTCTCATGGGGACGGAAAGACCTGGTAGCTGCCAGGCAGCGGAGCCTCAGGGACCGTGACCTGGAGCCTGCTCAGCGGGTACAACATGGGGAGGCCGGGACAGCACGTGCAGGGAGGGCCTAGGGTGCAAAGGGTCACTCAAAGGGGCCAGGGGTGTCAGAAACCTGCCGTGTCCTGGCCCGCCTTCCGGTTCCCCCAGCAGAGGCTGCCACATGAGGTCTAAGGGCACCTTCTGGAACTCTGCTGCAACTGAAGACTATTTTCCTATAAACGGCAAATCATTTCTGAGTCCTTCTAAATTTTTCATGGACAGTGATTCCCAGAGTTGACAAGCTGCAGAGAAAACTCATTTTCTGCCCGTTTGTAACATCCTGGATCTCACTTTGCAGGAACAAAGGGTTTTAAAACACTCAGTTTAGAGGCCGTGAGCTTGGCTGTGACAATGGCTTCACCCCGGTGACGGGTTTCTGTCCCCTCCGTCCCCCGCCAAGCTCCCACACCTGCACGTGCAGATTCTGCTGCTGGTCTGTGTGGGTGAACAAGGAGCTGATGTCTCCCCTGTGGAGATGATGGGTCATCCTCACCAGATGATTCTAGAATCCGAGCCCCTGCAGCCCTCGGATGAAGGCAGGCTTGTGATGGGGCACGCCCACCTTACAACGGGATTACGTGGAAGAGGCCAGGCTGTGGAATGCTGGTGGGGACAGCGCGGCCCCCCTGTGTCCGGCAGGAGGCAGAGAGGAGTGGGCAGTGCCCCTCTCGCCTGGACGTGGTATTCTGGCCCAAGGGGAGGTCGGGGTCTTCCAGAGGAATGGCTCCAATGCTGTGCCACGGCCGGAGACCTACTCCAAAGTCAGCGGGGCCCCGAGCAGAGCAGGTCGGCACCCGGGAGCATCTGTGTGGGGAGGGACCGGGAGGGCCAGTGCCCGAGCCACCTCGCTGACCCCAATTAAAGTGTGTTCAGCGAGTGACCGAGTGACCTACAGGTGAGTCCCACGCAACTTCAAAACCTATGTCCGAAGCTATAATTATTATCCAAAAGTAAGGATATTAAAGGCAAGAGGGACACAGCGAAGGAGAATTTCCATGAGAAAGGAAGCTGCGAGCCCTCTGTCCACTATGCAGTGGACTTTGCCACCAACTCGGACCAGGAAGAGGACAGGAACGGAGCAGGTGGAGACAGGGGTGCGGAGGGGCCTGTGGGTGGCACAGGGGTGACGTGGAGATAGGCAGAGTGGGGGGGAAGAGAGGGAGAGGGACTCCTGTCACACGCAAACCGTCGTTTACGTCCCCTCGGGCTCCGGTAGAACGTGCCCCAAAAGCCCAGCGTCCGAGCTTTTCCAAAAAGCGCGCCCGTTTCACAGTCCGGCTGCATCACCCTCGCAGCACCGACCGTCCGGGCCGCGCAGAGTGATGGCCTCGGAAGGCCGAGGTCACCGCCTCGCTCCCTCCACGCGCACGCGGGCCGTTCCGCCAGACTGGCCCCGCGAGGTCACGGCAGCGCTGGTCACGGCGGTTGCTCCGGGGACGTGAGCTGCTTGGGTGCCCCCTGAGACGGACGCTGCCCCCCTCCGCGCAGATGTGTGCGTGGAGACAAGGCTGGTTTGGGGATGGCTTCCTAGCCGTCCCAGAGGAGAAATACGCTGGCCGCGGTCCCCTGCTCAGTTAGTAACTCTCAGGCCCACACGGCCGGAAAGGAACGGAAGAAAAGTTGTCTCTGTTAGGAAAACCACGCATGCCACGCACTGCTTCCGAAACACAGACGACATCTGTGAACGCTGCCCCAAAGCACGTCTTTGGCGGGAGCCCCTCCTCTGACCCCGAGGGCACGCGCCACGTTCTCTTGCGCTCTTGCTTCCTCGGTGGGTCGGGGGCAGGGTGCGCGGTCCCACTCACATCCGCACGCCTTCCAAGGCCCCAGCCAACACCTGCTTCTGGGGCGCTGAGCGGGTGAGCAGGCAAGGGGCTCGGGGACGTGACCCCACAAGGCTGCGGGGCAACAGGCTTCCCCTTCCGCACCCCCGTCGAAGCCTTCGAGACCCACCCTTCTGTGTTCTTCAGTCTTTCACGAGGCCCGCACCCCAAACGGTAGCCACCCAGCCCCTCCGGCCTCTGGGGTCAAGCAGCTCCCCTTGTCTCCTCTGCTGACAGACCTCGGCCTGTGGCCACCTCTAACCTGACCAGCCTGTCCGTCTGGGACAGCCGCCCCCGGCCCTCCGCCCTGAGCCCTTCTCAGGCTTCCTGGCGGTCTCCTCGGAGCTTTCACAAACCCAGGGCCTGAGGTCCGCCCCTGGGCCGGCAGACCCTCGCCTCACCCCGGTGGAGGTTTCCCGGGCTAACGCAGGAAGGAGAAAGCTGGCGCGAGGCCCTCGAAGTGGCTTTGGAAAAGGCCGGCTCGCAGCGTGCACACCTCTTCCCGTCAGCCGAGCCGCGATCGATGTGAAAATGAGCCTCTTGTGGCTCTGGAGTGCTGCTTGAAAGGCCGGGGCTGAGTGTGCTTCCAGGGGCCTCGCCGAGAAGGCGGGGCTCCCTGACCTCGTGCACAGGACACCCTGCTCTCACAGGCTCTCGCCTGGATTCGGAAACTGGCCGTGGAGACACCGGGGCACGCGGTGCGGAAGCCCCCAGTCGGGCAGACGTGCTGCTAAGCACCCGCCTCGGCATAAATGCTCCCAGGTTGACGATCCGGTTTTCCACACTCGATGGCTCTCTTTTATCAAGTTAAACAACAGAATCAACAGATGGGACTCTGCTGCACACTCCAAAGAGCCACAAATTAATTGTTTAATGAGAAAACAAAGCAACTCTGATAGAGCCGCGCAAAGCTCCGCATCGGACTCAGATGTGCTCGTGAACGCGTGTTTGGGTCCCGCAGGGACGTGCTCCCCTCGAGGGACAGGAGTCCAGCCCTACTGGCAGCCAGTAAGTGTCACGCATGGGGGCTCGGGGCCCCCAGGATCACACGGCCCCTGGCTCTGCCCACGGTAGGAACAAAGCAGGTCTGTGCGGGGTGAGCCAGGCCCACCCTGCACAGCAGGCTGGCCGCCACGACCCTGTGGCCCCCTGGGCTCTGAGCCGCACCTGCGGGTGGCCCGTGGCCAGGACGCTCTGTTTCCTTCTCTGGGTTGTGGAGACAATCCGTGCCATGATTACGGGCAGGACTGGCTTAAGTTATAAACAAAGAAGCATCAAAACGTGGATCATTTCAGTCGGTTTTCAGACTTTTCTTTCAATTTGAGAATCGCTAAACAGGGGTATGAAGAATGAGTCCCTCAGAGTGCCCTGTGTCCTGGAGAGCATGGCCCCTCCCTCCCCCAAAGGCCACAGGCAGCCTGGGGTCCACCCTGGTGGTGGCATCTCCAACCTCATGACCCTGAAAGTTCAGGCAAGGCCCCGCCCACCAATGGGGCCACCACGGACAGCTGGGGTTGGGGGTTCCCAGCAAGCAACCTCTTCCAATCCCAGGTTACTGAGCAAGGACCACACAACATACTCGATTTGGGTTTTGAGGTTCATGACAACTTTGCCAGTCTATGATCTACAGCAAGGGAACAGAACCCTCAACAATACAGCACCATGAGTTGGCGACGGTTTATGGGATGGTCTCTCCGTGAGGTCACAGCCCACACACCCCTGGTGGTCCCGCCACAGAGGGGTGACCACCATTTTCACCTCAGTGCCCCCGGACAGTGGTCCTCCCCAAAGACAAAGGGTTTACTGCTGTTTCTTCCTCTCTTGCCCCGAAGCTGGTGCCCGGCACTGCCCTGCTCTAAGCACCGCATGAGGCGTGAGGGGGAGCGAGGGACAGGAAGGGCACGTCTGAGGCCAGCGTGAACTTCGGCGGTCAGCGGTGAGTGGCCAACCGACGTGTCGCCAGGGCGCCTGGGGGAGGCCAGGCCAGTGGGGCGGGCAACTTGCACACACAGTGAGCACGGAGAGAGTCCCCAGGACGTTCCACGGAGACCCCAAGATGGGAAGGCGTGAGGACAAGGGGGCAGGAGCGCCACATGGAGACAAGGAAGAGCAGAGGCAAAGTCCCGGAGCCAGAGTCCCCTGTGTCAGCTCCGACCCTGGGGCGGGGCGGTTGGAGGGGCGGGGCCAGCGGGGAGCCGGCCCCCCGCCGCCCAGCGGAGCAGTCCCCTCCCCACATCTGCACGTCCACGAGCATCAAGAGATGGAAAATGTGAGGACAGTGACTGGGGCCAACGTAGACAATGCTTCCAGGATACATCACGCATAGAATGTTCCTGTTTCTGCACATAACAAAAGTGACTCAGCTGTATTTTCACACTGAAAATTATTTTTCAAGCCCCCTAATTACTGTTCCTATTACTTCCCAGATAAAAGGAACCTCGAGGGGGGCCTATGACATCCGCGGCTGCGTTCTCACAATGCGGGAACCGAGTCTCGCAGCCATACGGTTCAAATAGTGCCTTAACGCTGTGGTGATGCGGGCGCGGGTATCTGAGGCTTCAGATGTTCAAACATCTCCAAAGCACCTTTTTGTAACCTTTAGTTACAAATGAAAGAGAAAGCATGACTCAACATATGCATACTTTAAATTACATCATTAAGTTTTACCAAACGGGAACATTTCTGTAGAACGATGGGATCCAACATTAAAGCAATTGTAACATGATAGGGAGGTTTGCGCTCCATATTTCTGGAACAGGAATCATGATCGCTGAGTGTGTCCGGTCATGGCCGGGCTGTGGCCGCAGGCTCAAAGTGAGTGTGGGGCTGGGTGTCTGGGTTCAAGAGCGCCTGCTGGCTGTATCTCCTGACAGGCCCTTCCGCGCTCAGGCCAGGAAGGGCATGGCGCCCCCCCAAAGTCACTGCCCCGTGAAACTGACCGGTCTGCCCCCCTACCCCCCACTGCTCTGGGTCGGCCCAGCTGGGACTCCCCAGTCCTCCAGCCCCACCACAGATGGAGCCCGGCCTGGGAGGACAGAACTGCGCTGGGGCTCAGCGAGGAACCCCTCCCCCTTCACCTGGTCGAGGAGGCCCAGGAATCAGGGAGGATAGGGCAGCGGCTGACGCATCCTCAGGGACCAGACTGGACAGGGGCTCAGGACCCAGGCTGGGCCTGGGAATCAAGGCTCAGCTCAGCCACTTCCTACCCCGAAGTATGGGGACGAGGGGCAGAGGGCAGGCCACCAAGGAATGTGCCCCTTTGGCGTGTGGATTATTTCGAGCCAAAGACCATTAAGGCCCAAGGAACAAGAAAGGCCGTTGATCTCCCCCTTCACTGCCCTGGGGAGTTTAAACAGGGGTCTGTACCAGGAAGACAGCTCTTCCCAAAGGTTTTTACATAAGAAAGACTTCTCCTCACAGGGCCCTGCAAACACCTGGGATTCCCACTCCCCATGAACTGTCCTCCCTTGGAAGCCGGACCCCACCCCTTGTCCTTAGCTCAAGGGGGCACGTAAGCCTCTACTGCCTGACGCTGGAGGGGCCTCTCGCGTCCTTGTGGGGCTCCGGTCCGCACAGGACCAAATCTGTGTTTCTCCTGTTAACGTATTTTATGCCAATGTAACTGTTGGACGAGCCAAGGACACAGAAGGGAAGGTCTTCCTACTCTCCAGGGAGAATCACGTCCCTTCCCTGAGTTTCAGTGTTCCCAACAGAATGGGACAAATAATGTTCGAGCTCTCATATCAGAATACCACACGTCAAGGGGACGTTCCAGAGGCTGGGAGTTCCAGATCCAGGTGCTGGCGTTGTGGGAGCCTGGGGGAGCCTGGGCCTGGCCGGCAGGTGCCACCTCTTGGTGCGCCTTCACACGGCAGAGGAAGAGCGCTTTCTGGCGACTCTTCTTACAAGGGCACTGATGCCATCGTGAGCGCACCCCCCCCCCCCAAGACCACATTTAAAGCTAATGAGCTCCCAAGGGCTCCACCTTCAAAACCATCACCCTGGAGGCTGGGGTTCAACAGGCGAGTTCGGGGAACACGGGCATCCAGTCCATACACAACCACAGGGAAGATCCCGGTGACGGGCAGTCCTCGGCCACGGCCGGCACGCACGCAATGGGATTCTAGCAATTGTGGCGGCAAAGTCATCCTAGAGCAGCTTCATCTGGGGTTGGGCGAGCACAAAGGACCCCTGTGGGTCCGCAGCAGAGGGGCTCTCTGGGCCCCGGCTCCCCCCATGGTAAACTCGGGCCCCTTGGGCCCTTTGACAAATGCAGCCTGTGTCTCCAGCGGGGTCTTTCAAAAACTTGTCGTTGCAACTGTTCTATCACAAAGAGTTTAAGGGAAACGTTGACAGTTCCTTTCAAATGTATTGGGAAAGAGCACCCAATCCTCCCAAAGCATCCTGGCTGTACTAAAATGCAGCCGGGTATCAGGACGCAGAAACCAGTGGTCCTCTGACGTAGCAGTGAGTCTAACCGTGCGCAGGTGCCAGCTTTCCCAGGCTTTGAATCAAGCCACCTGCGGAATGTCCTAGACCCTTCCCCTGGCCCCAGGGCTCCTTGTGAGCAGACATAAGAAGCAAGTCCTGAAGAATTTTCTCACGTGTCCTAAGAGCCGCATCCGGCACTGGCATCGTATGGCAGAGATGAAACACGTAACAAGGGGACATCACAAGACCGTGGGAGGGTGCCCTCCTCACCCGGCGTCTTTCTGGTCCCCGCGCCTGCCTGGGGGTGGGGGTGGGGCGGGCACCGGCTGGCCCCCATCACGTACATAAATTGAAAGGATTAGCGTTTATTTAAAAAAACGTCTTAGCTATAAATCATGATTTGTGATACATTCGTCCCGACCGAACTCATCTGCATGGTTTCAACGAACAGGTACTTACCAGGGTGTATGCCCTGTGCACAAAAGTTGTGTTTCTCGTAACTCTGTGTGCCTGAAACAGCAGGAGACAGTAAAGGACGGTCGGGGGCCACCGCACATCCGATCTTGGTGGCCCGGCTCATGTGCCTGCCGCCCCAGCACTCGCAGTCAGCTTCTCCGAAGAGCTGATTCGGAGTCCGCTCGGACTCTGCAGTCGCATCTATGTGAAAATGCAGCCCTCACCTAGCTGATTCATGCTCACGCTTAGATGTAATAAAATTAATACTGCACTTCCCATTTCAGTTGATGAAACTAACTCAGACTTTCTAAAAAACCCAACTTCCTTCAAGTATTTTCTTTATTTTCAGAAGGGAAGTTATTCCAGTCATTTGATACAAATGGCTTTAATTAGTTTGAAGGCAAACATAACCTTTAACGAATACAGGCTGGGGATCGCTCGTCGTGTGCTGAGGGATAAAAAGCAGTGCTGCGCGCACAGTGATTTGTGATGTGAGCCTGTGTGATCTGATTCGGTGGCGTCAGAGTAAACCCCCGTCCCCCGAAAAGAATGATCCCCCCCCACCCCCGCGGAGGCCACGGGAAGCCGGCCCATCTGCTCACGCACACAAACCCAGTTTTACAACAGGGGGCGCCGGGAGCAGGACACCCAGCACGTCTGTGTTCTGCGCGCTCTGGTGGCCTGAAAATCAGACTTGCGCTGCCTTGGAGAATGGTAGATGCCTTCTAAGGAACCTGCATTTTTAATGACTTTCTTGTAAAGGTATTAAAAATTAAAAACAGTTAATCCTACTCTTGCCATGAAACACGTGGTAAAAGGAAACCTTCATCTCAGAAATACTCAAATGAAGTCTTGAGTTGACCTTCCCCCGGCTCCCCTGGGCTGGTACCACAGCGGGCAGCTCTTCGTGGACTAGAATCATCGACCAGCACATCTACTGCACGTCTGACCGTGGACCCTTTCAGTGGCACCCCCTCCTCTCAAGACAGACTCGAATCCCCTCCCTTCCCCTTCAGCATCTTGTTCTCTAGGAGCCCCCGCTGCCTGAACCCCCTCCCCAGAACAAGGGTTCCAGTGCTTTCCACACCTGCTCTGTGCAGAATGCCTTCCCCACCCCTCCCCCGCACACAGCTCAGCTCTCCTCCTCCCTGCGACTGTCCGGGACTCTCCACGGTGAGCCAACATCCTCGCTCTGCCCTCCGCTCTATTTCTCACGTCTTTACAGACTGTACTAAAATTGTTGGCTAATGAATCTCTCCTTCTTGGGAGATAAACTCCCGAGGCAGAAACCATGTCTTAGCATTTTTGTCCATCATGCACCTGCACGGGAACTGGGGGTTTCACGGGGATCCCCCAGCTCCGTTAGCCAAAGTGACTTTTCTACCTCGGTGACCATTCCTTCTCTCTGCGTCTGGCCAGGCCGAGCTGTGGGCTTTTCCATCTCACCCGCTATCTGTGCCTGTGTCTGTGTCTGTCCCTGTCCCTGTGTCTGTGCTTGTGTCTGTCCCTGTCCCTATGTCTGTTTCTGTGTCTGTCCCTGTGTCTGCATCTATCCCTGTCCCTGTGCCTGTCCCTGTGTCTGCATCTGTCCCGGTGTCTGTGCCTGTGTCTGTCCCTGTCCCTGTGTCTGTGTCTGTCCTGTGTCTGTTTCTGTGTCTGTCCCTGTGTCTGTTCCTTGTCTTTGTCTGTGTCTGTCCTTGTGTCTGTTTCTGTCTCTGGGTCTGTCCCTATCCTTGTGTCTGTTCCTGTGTCTTTGTCTGTGTCTCTCCCTGTGTCTGTGTCTATCCCTGTCCCTGTGCTTGTGCCTCTGTCTGTGCCTGGGCCTGTGTCTGTCCCTGTATTTGTCCCGGATATTACTGTTTCCTAGAATTTGTCTCCCTTTCTGCCTGACAGCCCTTGTCCTCTGTGCAGTAGAGAACGCCAATGCTCCTGTCCTCTGCAAAGCCTTCCCATAGATGGCTGCACAGAGTAAAGACCTTATTGTCCTTCTGTATTTTCAAATATATATATTTCTATTCTAGCATATCACATTTAAATGACTCATTTCATGTCTGTGAGCTCTCCGAAAACAGAAGCCATGTCTTTTAATCTTTAAATCTACTTTAAATCAACTGTGTGATGGATGCAAAATAGATGCTTAATGAATGCTGGATGGCTGATTACACTTATACTCAAATGAATGAACAACCACCCTCTGGAAGAGAGAAGCGGGCTTATCCATCTGCCCCCTCCCGTGTGCAGAGCAGTCAAACAAAAGAGAAACAAATCAGCAAATAAACAAGAAACTGGACATAAAATTCTGCAGAAGCCAAGGCAGCTAGTGTGGGGATTCTCCATTCTAGAGAAACACTGATCGTTCACGGGTCCCACCACCGAATGGCTACCTCCCAGCACACCCAAACTCCAGCAAGATCTGCCTCTGGACGCTCCCTGAGGAGACCAAAGTCATAGTCAACTTTGTACCGGCTGACTCTGAAGGCCGAACGGGCAGCCCGGGGCTGCCAGACACCTGAGCACGTCTGCGGCACGAAAGAACGAGGCCACCCGTGGGACGCAGGTCGGGGGGCAGCGGACCTCACGTAATGGAGGAAAACGTGAGTGTTCTTATTAGGGTCTGCTCGTGCTTTGCATGGCGCCCTCAAAGGGGGTTAAGAAACTGCTGTATCCATGAAACAAGAACAAAATGCTGCCAAAAATAACTCTCAGAAAACATAACTAACCCTGGGAACAAATATATAAAGGCGGTAATACACGTTATATTCTATTACGTATAGATACACACACACACACATACACACACACGCATATATATATATATATATATATATATATATATATATATATATCTTTCTTAGTATATTTACATAAACTTCCATTTCAGCTTCCACCTATATGTGTAGTACAGATATGACTTTATATTAATATATGTGTATATACATAAGAAAGACCATATCAACTATCTCCAAATAGAGAAGAATGTGACCGAGACTTTTAAAAAAGACAGAAATGTGACCTTGGGTTTGGCAGTGGGTACTGGCTAGGACACCAACAGCACGAGCCACAAAAGAAAAAAACTGATAAATTGTACCTTCTCCAAAATGAAAAACTTGTATGCATCAAAGGACAGTGTCAAGGACGTGACAAGAGCCACAGGATGGCAGAAGGTATTTCCAAATCACTTCTCTGAAAAGGGTTGAGCATCAGAATATACAAAGAACTGTTACAACTTAACAAGAAGACAACCCAATTCAAACGTGATTTGCTCAGAAGGCCCCAGACCTGCCCGCCTCTCGGCACTGGGAGCCCCGCAGGCACCCTTCCCTTGCAGCCCGCAGCCTCCCGGCACCCTGACACGCGCTCCGGCCCCCCCACAATCACGCACGTCCACCAGACACACACCACAGCACCACAGGTAACCGGAAGGACGGGCCAAAAGCACTTTGGATGGAGGACCCATGTCCCTTAATACAGATGACAGTGACTTCAGTGACAGCAGGGCGTGCCGGTCAAGGACGCCATCACCCCCACCCAGCCACCGGTGCAGGAGGGTGTGACACACGGAGGGGCGAGGACGGGAGTGGCAGGTATTTGCTAGGGCTCATCCAGGGTCGTCTGATGTCCAGGGGGCCCGGCCGTGAGCACTCGGTCTGGCGCTCTGCTCTGCTGATATTCAACCCCATGGCCTTGTTAAGGACTGGCCCTCATCCCCACCCCCGTCACCCCTGCTCAGTGTAGGATGTTTGCTAGGAGGAGGTGTGTGTGCCCTGCGTTCTGTCCATTCCACAAGGAAAAACTAAAGGCCGAGATAATCTGCCCCTTGCGGGTCTCCTTGGTTCTCCCTTGAATTTCCCAACTTCCTTCCACCTCCCCCCCACCCATCACCCATCTGCCAGCGACAAAACAGCCCTGCGTGGGATGTCTGGGCCACGTGAGCGCCCCTGCGGGCCCATGCAGCACCTCTACGAAGCGCTGGGTCCCGCTGCCACTTTGGGGCACTTGGGGTGAGCCCGTCAAAAGAAGCCAGAGAGCCACAAGGTCCCCGGCAGAGGGCAGCGCCCCACGCGGCCCGCACAGCCACTGCCCCTTCCTGGCTGGTCTCCGGCCTGGAGGGGAATCGGTCTGGAAGTGAGTCAACGTACGCTCTCCTCCTGGGAGGCATCGTCTCCGCTCCGTCCCCAGCGCACACCGTCACCGCCCACCTCTGGTGCGATTAGAGCCCTGAGCTCGCGGCTTTTGACAAGAAGGAGGACTCGGCAGTCCTGGCGGTTAATTGGCGGTATTATTTATGGGCGTTGAATGCTCTTGAAGTTCCCTGGCCGTTTCTGATGCAATTAGCTTCACTGGTGGCAAGGTTTATGAGTTGAAATGGTGGAAATCTAAGTGCCGCCTGGTACAACAGGACACGATAAAATATGGGCACGCGCTGCCACTTTCCACGCAGAACGCCGAGAAAACGGGCTTCAGAGTTTTTACGGGAAGATAAAGAGGCCTCTGGCTCAACTACTGTATCCACACTGGAGACGCACAGACCACAGCCAGAGGGCGACGAGCCTCCGGAACACAAGGCAGATTCCGCTCGTAGCCAGCCCCGCATCTAAGTGTCCCAAAAACAAATCTGAATTTCTGTATTTCGGTGACTCCTACATTCAGTAACGGGCACATGATTCACATTAATCCAGGACAATTATTGCAGAAAACTCAAAAGACGTTTCACATAAATGCTTAGATAGTTTCGACTTCGAGTGTTTTGCATGTGACAGTTACATATGTACGCGAATGCGGGACCTGATTCCCTACCTTTCTTTTTTAAATCAACTTGTTAATAGATAATTACCCAAGGCCTAACTATTCAAATTCCAAACAATACAGAAGAATATAATGGGAAATAGCTCCCTCACTCCTCACCCCAGACACACAACTGTCTTTGGAACCAGCGGGTGTCAGCCCTGTCTTCTGTGAGCTTCCTTGGGTGTTCTGTGCATTTACACACGAATACGAGTGCACCTGCTTTCTTTTTGTTTCTGTACACAAACATACAGTCACACATTCTTGCGTTGTGCCTTTTCCCTCAAATCTAATAATGTATGTATCTTTGAGATCCAGGTAAAGGGAGTCTGCGTTACCCTTGGGAACAGCTCTAAATAGTCACTGTATGGATGACTGAAGTTTGCATAGCACTCCCTCCCTCCCCATTTCTAGGTGCTCTGCATGAAAATTAGCGGAACGTGCTGATTTTTATTGTGTTCTATTGTTTTGGGCATGAAGATTTTTCCAGTCTTTTGCTATCACTGCTATTATTGCCCCCGCAGGTAAAGCCCCAGAGGCCAGTGGCGGGGTCAGAGGCCATGGTCTCTGTGATTTTGACCTTTGCCGGATTGACCATCCCATTTCTCATTTTTAAAAAATTTTAAATGCTTATGTTATTTTTGAGAGAGTGCGAGAGAGAGAGAGACAGAGTGTGAGCAGGGGAGGGGCAGAGAGAGGGAAACACAGAATCTGAAGCAGGCTCCAGGCTGTTAGCCTGTCAGCACAGAGCCCTATGTGGGGCTCGAACCCACAAACCCTGAGATCACGACCTGAGCCAAAGTCAGACGATTAACCAACGGAGCCAGCCAGGCACCCCCTATCTCTCATGTTAATCAGTGACCACACCTCCCACCGAGGGGAGTGCCTGGCTGCCTGGCTTCCTGGCCACACAATGGGGCATCAGGTGCCGCCTGGGGCCAGTGGGAGACGTGATGCTTGTCTTAAGAGAGATCGCTTTACTTTGTTTCCTCCATTGAACAAATGTTTGTGGAGAACCTCCCCGAGTGCCGGCCACAGTTCTGACGCTGCCGGGGAGTGCACGGGGAGCAAACCACATGAGATCCCCTGCCCCCCGGACGTCCGTTCTGATGCAGACAGACCTGGCATCATTATGACTGTGGACAGCATGGCCCCCGGACATCCATTCTGTGGGCAGCACCTTCCACAGCTGCCCTTCCTGTAGCCAGCGGCCCCGCACACAGACACAGACACACACACGTGCACACACACACACACACACACACACACACACACACGCTGTTTTAAGATCAAAGGGCAAAGAGAGCTGATGGTGGAACCTGGCAGACGACACACCCATGTTACTAAATCCGACCCCCCCCCCCCCGACATTTTTGCTGCCCCTCTTCCTGGGGTCCTGCCAGCAGCAGAGACCCCCCAAAGCCAGGGCCTCTGGTGTCCGCAGATGCTGCCTACGTTCCCGCTGGCCCAGGCGAGTGTCGGGGTCAAGCGGCTGGGGACCTGCCCCAGCAAGCACGGGGACGGTGGTGAGACGGGGAGCAAGTGAGTCCTCTCGTCACATTGGCCAACCTCCCAGGAGCCTGGACCCCTGAACGGTAAGCCGGGACCACGCCTGGCCGTCCTCACGGGGCAAGCGGTGTGGCCGTCCTCCTCGCGTGAGCTGCACATCTCCGCTCAGAAACCACAGCGGGACGCCCACAGCAAGGCCGATCATCCGAAAGGCTCAGGCCCCTGTGAGTACAGCCAGAACCCGGCTTATGAAATCAAGCTCAAATTGAAAAAAGGAAATCCCCGATTTTCAAGGTTGATTAGAGTTGGGAATCCCTTCCTGAAATGGGCGCCATTTCAGGCGCGAATGCGAGCTTATTCCTAGGGATATTCTCCCGGATGGTCTTGCAGCTCTGCTTCTCCCATGGCTTCCATGGTAGGGGTGGGGTGGGGGCAGCACAGGACCAAGAAGGAACCCCCTGCCTGGTCCGGAGCGCCCGTCAGAGGGGCTGTGGTCCCACCCGTGCCGCCTGAAGCTGCCACACAGGCAGACACGCCTGCTGGGTGCAGTGATGCTGAGGGCTCTGCCCAACGGCACAGGCATTCTGGAAAGTTCTGCCTTGTGGTTTTGTGGGATTACCATGGGAAGTCACGGTGTGCTTGCCATGTACATGCTTCCTGATGGAGTATATTCAGACAGGCTGCTTGTTATAAATAAATCCTCACCGGGGTGCCTGGGTGGCTCAGTCGGTTAAGCATCTGACTTCAGCTCAGGTCACAATCTCAGGGTTCGTGGGTTTGAGCCCCGCGTCAGGGTCTGTGCTGACAGCTCAGAGCCTGGAGCTGCTTCAGATTCTGTGTCTCCCTCTCTCTCGGTCTTTCCCCTGTTCACTCTCTCAAAAATAATTAAACATTAAAAAAGAAAAAAAAAAAAGGAATGAATCCTCACCTTACCATTGTACACATCTGAGGACTGAAGGACGTTTTCACCCACCTGCTTCCCACCTGGTCCCGAGGGACTGGGCACCCACATGCTTCCCCCGTGCAGGTGAGAGCAGAGGAGGCTCCCCTGGGAGCCGTGCCCCCCTGGCATGGCTGGCCCTGCCCTGCCGGAGGCAGAAAGGTGCCCCCACCGCACCTGCCACACTAAGCGAACTCCCCGTTCACTTCCCCACGCCGCATCCTGAGCGCCCAGGAGCACCCCACCCCCACCCTGCAGAAGAAGCCGAGGAGGGGTGGTGGGGAGAGACGGCACACAGCGCCTGTATCTTTGCAGAGTTGAAGTGAGCACAGGGTCAAGTGCACACAGTGCCAGGAGCTCCCCGGGGGTCTGGGAGGAGCCTGAGGAGGGGGCCCTGGAGCTTGGGCTTCATTCAGGTCTCTGCAAACCCGTGGCTGAAGCAGCAGGACTGTTTGCCTTATCTGCTATTTTAACAGACCACGTCCATGCTTCCAAAGCCGTTCACGACACGAGCATGATTTTAATAGCTGCCTAATCTCTCAACAGAAACGTAGACTACAATTTGCTCAGTCCCTGCTGTTGGACACTTAGACTTTTATTATTTCTGATTGCCCTATTTTACACCATATTCTGTGGCTGCGGACCTGTCATCATGTTCTAAACTTTCAGCTGCCATTTCAAGCTTGAGCTGGACAGGTCACTTTGCTAAGGAGCCTGATCCCTACCTCACCCCATGTCCAGGCGAGCCCCGTGCGAGTGGTCCACTCAATCGGCTGATTTTTAGAGGGGAGGAAAGAACGGATCGAACAAGAAGGCGTCAAGCCCCAAGGCTATGCAGGAGTAGCCGGCTCGACCCATCCAGGGGGCTGCAGCCCTGTCCTGGATTGCTGACAACAGGGCTTCTTAGGACCGGGTCCCAGGATTGCAGCTGCTGGGCTCAATTATTTGTAACATTAAGCATCTTGATTGATATGAACCCATTTCTTTCTAGAAGCATTGTACCAAGTTACATTATCGACAGCTACATGATACTTTGCCACCTGCTTGAAGAAGCGTGTAGAAAAAACTCACCAAGGACTGTTTGTGACGGGTCCACATTAGGAACACTTTGTCCAACAACAACAACGTATGTTTACGCCCATACCACGGAATATAACAAATACGTTTATGCCCATACCACGGAATACTCCTAGAGCAGTTAAGATTGGAAGCTCTTTCTGTGTCACTGCATTTTGATCTCCAAGGTACGTGGCTAAGTAAAAAATTAGAAATACCTGCACTACAGAACCCCATGCAAGACAAGCATTCTCCACACAATCGTGAATGAAAGCGTGTGCACATAATGCATTCAAAACATTCTATCACATGAACCTTCTAACAGACGTCTCTTCTGTGAGAAGAACAGGGTTGAGAGCAGGTAGATTTCTATATGCTTCTAAATTGCTCCCCTTTCTTAAACAGAATATATTCACATCTTATACTTTAATTAGAAAGAAGCAAACATTTAACTAATCAAGTCTCTAGCCCAGGAGACCCACACCTCGTTTGAGACTGCCTGACAGAGCAGACCAATCAACCGCCACCCTAAGCGGAGGTTTGGGCTGAGAGGTTTCTCTGGTCCTCAGACGATGGGAGAGTGGCGACGGCCCCACTGGCAGGCACACGTGTGACGCAGCGCGCCGATGCCACTCAGGAATGCAAGAACCATCGCGACAACAGCCCCGGAAGAATCTGGAAGAGCTGGGGCAGGACTCGTCAAGGAGCCGCAGTGGGAGTGAGTGGTGCTCACACTACATCAAGGGCCCCCGGACCCTGTGATTCCCTGAGTGCGTCTGCGGCGAGAGGCCCCTTCAAGGCGGCCGGTGCGTCCCCGCAGAGCGCCGCACAGCACTCGACGTGGCTCATTCTGGTGAAGGACGAGGGACCGGGCGTTAAAGGAGGTTGACGGCAGAGAAGTGCCAGATTGCTCTTTTGTCATCGGCCAAACCGTTCCTGGTAGATTCTCTAAATTGGCCCCACCCACACGAACACGTTTCTACTTTAAGGAAACGCGTGTACAGGACTCACCGGCTCTCCCTGCCGTGCGAAACCGCTCGAGTTTGGAGATGATTCATCACTGTGTCAGAACCCATCAGCGTCAGCGACGACGACTCCTTCCTTTTCGGGAGCCCGCCATCCCCAGAGCCTCGGCGTGGCCGGGATCGGAAGGAAGGCAGGGGATTCGAGGTGGGGGACACACATCCCCTTCCCGGCTGCCGTGCCAGGGACCTGACGCTCATCACTTCTGCGTACGCCCCCGCTGGTTGGCCTGGCCGCCTGAGCCACCCTGGCTCTGGGTGTCCAGGGCACCGCAGTCTGGTCCCAGGAGCCACTTCCCAGCTACAACCACACAGCCAGAAGGGACAGCTGGTGTCTCCACCACAGCACGGCTGAGACGGCCGCCGGCGGGCGGCACATTAGGCCACAAACCAACACGTGGGCTGCTGTGACCACCCTACCTGCCAGGTGACCACAGGTCATCAGGCTCCCGGATCTCAGCTCCACCAGGGACCTTTGGGAATCCCTCATCAGGGTCCTGGTGGGGGTCTCCTAGAGTCCAGGACGAGGGTCCTGGGCACCGACCTGGCACCCTCTCTCCTCACACCGTTCCTTGAAGGGGGACAGAGTTTCGCTGCCATGGAAAGCTGGCTTGCCTGGGGATAAAGTGAATGCTTTCGGAGGAGAGGATTAACTATAACGTTTGCTCTTAATTACAGCCGTTGTAATCGGGTCATCTGGCCCTGGGCGTGCTGCCACCACCAAGTGTGGCCTCCGGGACATCCCAGAGATCAGTAGGATTTTGAAATCCTCTGGTGGACTTCACCAATCTTGAACACTTCTGCGCCCTCACGGGCCGCCGATGCTGCTGCCAGGCCTCAGCAATAAAAAGCCGACCCTGCAGTGGGAAGGGTCCTGGGGGGCCCTGGCTGGGAGGATCAGCCTTCCTGGATCCCAGGACAAGCCCTTCCCCTCCATGGCCTGTGCAAACCGGAAGGAAATAAAGGGGCACCTGGGGGTTCCAGGAAAGAACATGGATCTCGACCCAGACCCGCCACTGGCAGGCGCCAAAAACTAGTGACTTACTTGTCCTCATAACCTCCGAGTTATGAGGGAGGCCGAGCAACGGGGGGGATCACGGTTAGATTCTTCCCCCGCCTCCCCCCCCCCCCCACCGCCAGGTGCCAGGAAGCACCTGTTGAGCTCTTTCCAAAGGGAGGAGTTTTCTCGAATGCTAGCTGACCCCCACTGCTGGCTCACCGCCCATCAGCTCCGATGCGATGCGGGTCTCAGGTAAAGCGCATGCCCGTGTCCTTCCACGGGAGCCATCTGTCCAACGTTCTTCCTCTGGTGGCTAAAACGAACCACGGAAGCCGCGATGTGATAAGGGGAAATTTGTTTTCAGAGCAGAAGGCTTCCCGTAAGGGAGAAGCCCCCTTGGTAGGGGACTTTGTCCATCAGCCTTGTGCTTCCCAGGCCCCCAGTCAGTGGGGGGCCACAGGCCAGACCTGTGACCGCCCAGCCGGTGAAGAGTCCCCGCGGGAGCAGAGAGGAAAGCCGCGGCAGGACGGTGGGGGAACCGGGGGTCGGGGAGGGGGGCAGGACGTCCTGCGCTGTGTCACGTACATCACACACTCTCCCAGTATTTCCAACAAATTTCACTTTGCTCATTGTACTAGTGTCCTGGGGCTTCCTGAATAAATTAGCACAAACTGACTTAAAACAGCAGAAATGTGTTCCCTCATGGTTCCCGAGCCCAGAAATCCTAAATCGAGTGTCAGCAGGGCTGTGCTCCCTCGGAGGCTCCAGGGGAGGGTCCCTCCTGCCTCTTCCAGCTCCTGGGGGCTCCAGGCATCCCTAGGCTTGTGGCTGTATCGCCCCTCCCCCAATGCGGATCCCTTACTCTGGCCATGTGGCTCTGTTCCCCATTTGTGCATCCTTCTCCTTTTCTTGAAAGGACACCAATCATTGGATTTAGGGCCAGCCTAAATCCAGCCCAGCGTCCTTCTGGAGTGGGTTTCTTTTTAGAGGATGCTACAAAGTATGGTTCCTGCTTCCAAGTTATTACAAATTGAAGCCACCAAGGGGTTTGCGCAGAAGAGTCACAAATGTATAAACTGAGATACTCAAAAGCTTAAATGTCATTTAGTCCTTTATACCAAGAGAAAGTCTGGGGAATAATGTCACCCACCTCCCGACTTTGTCAGTGGATGGAGGGAGAGGTTTGCAGGCAGGCTGGAGACGCTCCAGACCCTGAGCCCAGCATCACGTCCGTGGACCCAGGGCTCGGCCGGTCCACGTCCAGGGTCTGGCCCGGGGCCGGGCTCCATCTCCACACTGGCCCCCGTGTTCTCTCTGGGGCCGCCGTGGGAAGCCAGCCGCGTCACATCAAACGGCTCATTTCATAACCAGACCCATCCTCCCTCAATCCAGTCTCATCAGACCTGATTTCATTGCCTTTTGTGCTTGATAAGTGGCTCCCTTAAAGAGACAGAGAAAATGTTCACCTTAGCACTTGGTGCTTTCATCCCCGCAGACCTCTTTGGAGGGGCGCTGCATAATTAAACAGGGACGCAAGGCCCGGTCGTGAGGCACGAATCAGATGCGTCCTGGCGACCTGGCAGAGTCACTTACCTCTAAAATGTGAAGCTATAAAACCTAAACGGGCTTTCAATTCCTCCTGACGTCAAAAAACAATGGCAATAAAATCAAAAAGTGAGGGAAAGGAAAAGGGAGGCAGGCTCTGGGAGCGGCACCGGCCACGAAACCACATCAGACGCGAATCATTCCCACGACGATCCCGCGGAGCGGCCTCGTTCCCACGTGGCTCCCACACGGACACTCGTCAGTGGGCAGAACGTGTATTTGGAAAAAGAATAGAAACTTCCTCCTCCGCAGCTCCAGCTGCAGAGGGCACCTCTTTCCGTGGCCTCCTGTGTGGACCTAATGAGGGCCACAGCCTGGAACGGTGGACCTTTCCCCGGAGCCTCCACGACGACGCCCCCGGGGCCTGCAGGCCCAGTTTTGCACAGACCCGACTGCCTTACAAGCCGTGCTCGAGTCACCAGAGGCACAGGAGCCCGAGACGCAGAGCCGAGGACGTGGCTGCTGTCCTGGGGCCGAGGTGATGGCCCCCGCCCCACCCACCCGACCCCCAGGGGCTGCAGATCTGACCCTGCAGACACTCACGGCCCCCACCATTCCCATCTGGGCAACTGGCGGGTAGCCCTGCGTTCTAGAATAACCAGCACAGGCAAGGTCGCCAGCACACATCCAGCATCAACTGCCCTGCCCTGCCGGGTGTCCAGCCAAGGTCAGGGAGAGAACCCTCACAAGAAGGCTGAGGGGCCCCCCTCAGAAGGACCAGGTCTGGCGATGGGCGTGATGGCCCCACAGACAGCTGTCGACCTGGGGTAGACTGAACGCAGCGGGGCGCAGCGGAGGGTCCTCTGGGTGGACACGGAGGCGGTGCGCTCAAGCACGGGGCACGGGGGTTAGGGATGGGCTGGGGGGCTTGTCACTGCCTCCAAAGCCCCCCAACATCCAGGAAGGACAGAACTCGGGACGGGACACCAGCCCTCCTGGACAGGCACCTGGGCAGCAACCAGCCATCAGCGCGAAGGGCAGCTGCTGATCCGGGCGGCCACCAGGAGGGGCAGAGCGGTGGACCTTTGATGCACGTGGATGCGGCCAGCACCTGGGAGGCCGATCGGGAGCCCGGGCAACGGATGAGAGTCCATGAAGACAGAGACCCCCATCGCTGGGCTCACGGCCCGCAGCAGGGGGAGGGGGTGAGGCAACCGGGCCTTGTGTCCCCATCAGTGACTGAGGGCCGGACCATCGTGGCTCTCGGAGCTGGGGGAGACAGGTGGGCACGGTGCGGGCTGGAAGGGGGCGGGACACAGCCTGGGGGGTCTGCACATGGGGGTGAGGGAGGGGGTGCCTGGCCTCCGCATGTGGTCATGCAGTCATCGCTATGAATCAAATTCTGGGCATAATTTTAACACAGGGACCCTTGGGACCAACCCCAACCACAGAGCCGGCCCCACCTAGCCCCCCAAGGACAACAGGGCACAGGACCCGGAGGCTGGGAGAAAACAGATCGACCTTCCTAAGTGACCTCTGATCTTCTTGAAGGTCCAATCCTGCACCCTCCTCTGAGGGATCCCCCACATCCTGGACCCTTCCCTCAGGGATGCCCCAGATCCTGGCCCTCCCCTGGGGGATCCCCAGACTACTTCCATTGGAAAGCTCTGAGGGCTCTGTCGTCCGGTCGCCCTGGCCGCCATGTCCGGGAGGGGCTGCTGGCCTTCCTTCCTCTGCTCCCCCTGGGCTCTAGCTCCCCGGTGCCAGCAGGGACACGACCCAGTCCAGGACCACAAGCTCCACGGGCATGTGCTCTGGCCAGGCAGGAATGGCGGCGTGAGCCCCCCGGCCACCGAGAGACCCCGGTTCACACAGGGCCTCTGTTGCCACAGCACCGTCTCCACGGTCTGTGTTTTAGCGGACAGATTTTCACCGTAGGAGTCAAGTGCACACAGTGGGGATGCACAAACCCTGTGTGATCCGTCCGCGCCCAACCACCGCCAGTGAGGAGCAAAGGCCAACGTCCACCTCCAGGAGGGCTCTCGGCCCAGCCCTCACACCCCTGCAAAACCATGAGCCTTTTCAGGAGAAACGAGAACGAAACACAAAGTGGATACTCGCCTACTGTAATTAGGATAAAAAAAAATTGGAGATTTGCTTAAAAAGCATTAGGGGATCATTATTAGAACTTTGAGGAACAGACATTTTTCTACGCACATGGCTTGACTTGTAAAATAATTCTATTATCACAAATGTGAATGTTCTAGATAAACGTCCTCATAAATACAAAATGTACCATCCTCTCTGCCTGTGCGGGAGCCAGCCTCCTCCAGGATCGTCCCTGCCCTGCACGTCCCGGCAGCTGAAGGCCCATCTGTCTTCCCCCTATGCTGACCAACACCCCGGAGCAGCGACCCAGGAATCATTACGTTTTATAATCATTTAAATTCTTACGACAACACATTATTAAATAAGCCATTTTATAATTATCTAAATAAATATCAGCAAATACTTTTAAGCTGAAGGAAGACTTTACGGTTTTAATATTAATTTTCAGAGGTAAATGCTTTCTCAACGTTATTGTCTAATAAATCAGAATCTCGACAAGGCAGCTCCCGCGGTAGCAAGATCCCAAATATATTCCCACCTGCAAATGCAGCTTTCATCGATCAGAGCTTATTGGGAAGCTATCGTTATTTTACCGGGCCGGCCACACCGACAAAAGTGACGATTAAAAATCTAGAGGATGTTGGGGCGCTTGGGTGGCTCAGTCGGTTAAGTGTCCCACTCTTGGTCTCGGCTCAGGTCATGATCTTCTGGTTCAGGAGATCGAGCCCTACGTCAGGCTCTGTGCTGAGAAGACCCTGCTTGAGATTCTCTCTCTCTCTCCCTCTCTCTCTGCCCCTCCCCTCCCTCCCTCTCTCAAAATAAATAAATAAACATTAAAAAAAAAATCTAGAGAATGTTATCCTTTTACTAGTTTTCAAAAATGTGTTTCTGGTTAAGCGAGGAACATCAGTGAGGTAAGACTGGCCGGAGAAAACCCGGCCCGACCCGAACTGGGAGCTGCGGGAGCCCACTGCGCAGATGGGGACACGAATGCTGGAGGTATGCGGTGCCCCCAGCCTCCAGCTCTGAAGCAGGTGTCCGCTCACAGATGGACACCTCCCAGTCCCTCGCGGCCCCCCAGCCCGCCACCACCTAGGGCAGAGCTGAGAACCTGCCCAGCTCTCACCTCACCCCCTGAGGGGACCACAGCCCCGCAGAGCCCTCTCCAGCAGGGGACTCCCAAATGATGGGGACTCCATGGGCAACATCCAGGAGAAGACAGGAGAAGTATGATCGTCTCCGGGTGGGGTCGAGCTGTGCCACTCACGAGTGCCACTCTGCCCAACAGATACTAAGAAAACTAGAGCGGAGCCTTGCAGGATTCGATTGCCTGTCAGGTCTGTCCTGGGGGCACACCCTCCCCTTCCTCCGCCTACGGGGACTCCCTCCCCTCCCCCACTTCTTATTATTCTTTCTTCCAGCTATGCTAACTACCCCATCAGGCCCGGGTTGCAGACACATTTTGCTTATTAATAATAAATTATATCTGCAGTCAATAACTCATTTTCCAAAAATTAATTTAGGAGCTACAGTACACAGTTCCCCATGTAAAATCAAGCAGGCATGGCAAGCCACTGAAACCCCAAGTCATTATATCACGTCCTTCCCATTTTCTCATTTTCCTCCAGTGAAGATTTACAATTTCCACAAGGAGCTGCCATGCACTTTAATGTTTTAATCAAAATAAAATGCCTAGAGACGTTTCGTTCAATCTGCCCCTCTGACTCACACCCACCTGGGGACACTCTAAATGCCGGTTTGCAGACGTTGCCCGCCGTGTAGACACGTGTGCTCTGGGAAGGGCCGTGGAGGGTCGTGGGGTTGACGGGGAGACAGGAGGATGCCGTCTGGGTGCTGGAGCGGTCAGGGCCACAAATGCAGGGATCAGGCCAGCCTGGAGGGACAGGGGCCACCCTGGGCCTTCAAGGTTTCCACAGGTAGGACTCTACTTAGACTAGACTCCCCAAATCAGGACAGAGTCCGATGAGCCTAGAGAATCTGACTGGGCCCTTGAACATGCAGCCAATCACAGCTCTATCTTACTGACCCCTGTGCCTGGGGTGGGGGCGGGATTCCTACTGCGATTCCCTTCCTGGCGTTGTGGACCCATGCGGTGCTGGGTCCCCGTGTCTCACTGTAACACTCCTGCTACCACTGACATGAGTCACCGTCGCCACCATCACCACCACCGTCGCCTTCACCGTGGTCACCGTCATCACCACTGCCATCACCATCATCATCACCGCCGTCCCCACCACCATCACCGTCCTCAGTACAGCTGCTAACACTCGTGGAGTCTTACTCTGTACGAGGCCCTACGTTAAGCATCCTTAGATACGGTGCTTCGCTTAATTCTTCCATATACCTCTGCCCTTCACAATCCGTACCTTCAACTGAAGAAACTGAGGCTCAGAGAAATGAAGGAGCTTCTCTAAGATTAGATAAAGCTAAATTTTGAACCCCAGATATGTGCCTTCAAGGCCATGGATTCCAAGCCCTCAACCACTTAGGGACCTATGCTGACCAGGGCCATCCTCCTCGCCTCTGGGCCACACATCTCTTCTCCGGTACCGGCCCCGATTTGGGGAGGCTGAGGCTGCCACCCCCAACCCCGCTTAGCCTACACCCTAGACCCCCATCCAGGCCCCATTCGTGCCCCCCACCCCCCAACCCTTGCTCTTGCTGGGTCCTAACCGAGCTGGAGGTGTCACGGTCCACTGGACAGCAGCTGGCTCTCCTGGAGGGAATAAATGAAATAGAGCCAGTTCTAGAAGCCCACCCCACCTCAAGTGGCTTCTCCTCCGAGCCTCCCCAAGGCTGGGCCGGGTCACGCACACTGCACCGTCACACTCACGTGCGGTCCCCTGGAGGCAACCCAGCGCCAGGGACCGAGCGTTGGAGCCACAGGGTCAGGGAGGACTCAAGATCCAGGGAAGGAGGAGCCACAGAGAGTCAGGGAGGACTCAAGATCCAGGGAAGGGAATGTGACTGGAAGCACACACAGGCAGGGCCCCAGCCTAGGACTTAAGGGCCAAGAAGCAAGAGCCCACCCTCCGCCCTCAAGGCCCCGCAGGGGCGGTGCTCCAGGACGCAGAGCCAAAACGCACAACACGAAGGACAGGTTCCCACGGAGTGTCCCCTGTGCTCAGCCTGCTCTCTCCCCCGCCCCCCATGTCTCTGTCTCTGTCTCTGTCTTTCTGTGTCTCTCTCCTCCCTCTCTCTGTATGTCTCTCTCTGAGTCTCTGTGTTTCTGTCTCTCCCTGTGTCTCTCCCTGTCTGTCTCTGCTCCTCTCTGTGTTTCTCTCCCTGTCTCTCTCTCTGAGTCTCTCCCTGTGTCTTTCCCCCCACCGTATGTCTTTCTCTCTGTCTCCCTCCTTCCTCTCTCTCCTTGCACTGTGTGTCTCTGTGTGTGTATGTGTCCCTGTCCCTGCCCCTTTCTGTCTCTCCCCCCCACTGTGCGGGTCTGTGTGTGTGCGTCTCCCCATGGCACCCGCTCACCTACGGACACCGCCCGTGGTGGAGAAAAGCGGAAGGCCGGGAGGCAGTTTCCCCACCATAACCCACCATGAACCATCAGCAAAAGGAGACATTTTCAGAATAAAATTAACTAACGTGCAAAGGGACAGAGAGCCACAGTAATTATCTGCATCTGCACAAGTTCAGATCCATCCCTGGTGACAAGCCGGCCTCCTTTGACGTCATCAGGTGTGCTGGGGGCGTCCCTGTGCCTTCCTGCTCAGTGCTCAGTAAAAACCCCTCAAGCACTCTGAAGTCAGACACCGAAGAGTAGAGGCTCTCAAACGGAGGAAGCGGAGGGCCAAGGCCATGGGGCAGTGAGAAGTTCATGGACGGTCTCCCATGTCTCAGAGCTGCCACCGAAATGGAAGGGCTCAGTGCGGTGACAGTGATGCTCGGGTTCAGATCTGACCAGGGAGTGCCTGGCTCAGCCTGGGAACAGAATTAGGACGTGGATGCAATTTATTCCGCCACAAAACCTTTAAAAGAAGGATCCGTGGTGTGAGTGGTGTAGACCGATGGGGCCTTGGGTGGTAAAAGCTGGAGGGGCCAGAACTCACACCAGATCTGGCGCAAGCTCTCACGTCTGACGAACGGCACGACAGGAACACCCTGCTACGTGGTGACGTCTTCACTCGCCTCCCAGACGGTGAACGGAAGCCAGGTCCTGTGTTTCAGCCACAGGAAGACATTTGCCAGAAAGATCACGAATGGACTCTCTCATGCATGTGATGTACGTTATTAACATGTAGGGCTTCAAACTGCATAGCCAGAGAAAGGGCATCACTAGGACGTGGCCTCAGGCCTGGCAATGGGGCACACCCCGACAAGCCAGAGAACTGGCTGCCCACCCCCAGTAGCCTCTCGAATGCACAGTGACTGGTGGCAAAGGATTGTCCGAAAAGGTTTCTGTCTCGCATCTGTCTCTCTCTCTCAAAAATAAGTAAACGTTAAACAATTTTTAAACATAAATAAATAAAATAACCACTGTGCCAAGGTGGCACATTTGGGGGCAACCTGCCCTTGGGCCCCACAACGCTGAGAAGGACCTTTGAGATCTTTTCCTTAAGACCCTGCAAAATAAACCGTGTTGTGGGTCTGGGAGCACGGGGGGGGGGGGGGGGGGGGGGGTGGGGGGGGGGGAGGGGACAGCCTTCTAGCCCAGTCCCTGAGTCTGTGTCAAGATGGTGTCAGCAGGTGGAGAGAGGGGACAAGGAGGCTGAAAAGGATTGTGCGAGGATTGTAAAACAGCAAAGTAATCCAATTAGCAGAAATTTCCACAGCATTAATCCTAAGTGAAATTGTCTTTTTGCCTTTGCTGGGAAGCTACACGACCACCGTAAGTCCTTCTGGTTTCTTTCCCGGGGTCAGGAAGCAACGACAGATGATAAAACACAGCAACTCTAAGGATTTTGTGCAGAGAAGCACCCAAACAGGGTCAAGGACACGAGGTCAAGCAGCGAGAGCTGCTGCCACCTGCAGAAGCATGGGGAGGGGGGCCTGCAGAGAGAAACCGCTTTGCCCCTCTGGCTGTGTGGACACGGGAGAAAGGCACGGCCTCGCCGTGCCTCAGCTCCCTCATCTGGGGAGGGAATCATAATAAACACCTCCCAGTGCCTTCTCCCTGAGCCAGCAAGGAGAACAAGATGGGTGAGTATTTAGAGCCCTGCCTGCCCTAAGGTAGGGTTAGTGATGGCTGCTACACTTGCCGTTACTCTGGGGTGGGATGGCTGAGAAGTTTAGGGGAACAGCTTTGCGCTGAGTTGGCTCAGAGCGAAGAATTCTGTTTCCAGACTAGAAGGGTACAGTTGCTCCCGCCGCTAAAATCTGCCAGCTGAATTCAATTCTCTGTGTTGTCTTGGCTCCAGGAAAACTCACAGACACAAAGCACGAAGAGTCTGTGACTCAGGTGTGCACTGGATCACATCACCCTCATTTCCAGGCTGGATAAGAAGATGTCGGTCTCACCCCTTGTGTGAGGCGCGAACCCGCGGTCAGGCCGGCTGAGTGCGTGTCTGCCTCCTTGTCCCCTCTCTCCACCTGCTGACACCATCTTGACACAGACTCAGGGACTGGGCTAGAAGGCTGTCCCCTCCCCACCCCCCCCCCCCCGTGCTCCCAGACCCACAACACGATTTTGCAGGGTCTTAAGGAAAAGATCTCAAAGGTCTTTCCCAGCGTTGTAGGGCCCAAGGGCAGGTTGCCCCCAAATGTGCCACCTTGGCACAGTGGTTATTTTATTTATTTTTAAAAAAATTTTTAATGTTTACTCATTTTTGAGAGAGAGAGACAGATGTGAGCAGGGGAGGGGCAGAGAGAGGGAGACACAGAATCGGAAGCAGGCTCCAGGCTCTGAGCCGTCAGCACAGAGCCCGACGCGGGGCTCGAACTCACGAACTGCGAGATCATGACCCGAGCTGATGTCAGATGCTTAATTGACTGAGCCACCCAGGCGCCCCAGCATATCGATTATTTTAAATGAAAGTTACCTAGGAGATAGGCTTGTACAAGGACACTCAGACTTCCCTCTGTCCCCTGAAAGCAGGGAATAAACGTCCCACACAGAAGGTGCCCTCCCTGTACCAGGAGGAGGAGACTTCCTCATCACCAGAGGTGGGAAACGAGGGCTCAGAGGGCGTTATTACTTCTTACTCATTTACTACGCCAGCCACATTCGGTTCAGCACTCTTCCTGACCGAAGCTACTGGAGACAAGTGTCCTCTGTCCTGTCGATCCCCCACAGATTTATTATCTCTTTGTCTAAAAAGTATAGAAACTGTCTGTCTTGGCTATTTCTCTAGGTCTCAATTGCATTATTGGGCCTCCGTGTGCACACGATAAAACTTTGGGTTTTTTTCTCCCATTAATCTGTCTCACGTAAATTTAATTCTTAGTCCAGCTAGAGGAATTCTGAAGGGTGAGGAAAAATGTCTCCTTCCCCACGGTGTCCACACCACACGACCCGAAGTGAAGAGCACTTCAAATGCATGATGGGGAAGTTCACTCATTCATCTTGGCATACGCAAGACCAAAATCACAAGCCCCCAGCTAATGAGCTTATCATTAAATTAACCTCCAAAGTGGAATGACAAACAGAGAGGGTGAAGTTCCAGGTGAAACATCAAATACACATAGACAATGTGAAGGGTCTCAGACACCCGCCGGTTTATACACACACACGGCTGCTATGCCAAGATTCTTAATTACACCTGGAACTACCAAATTAGGCCTATTAACTGGTGGCTAATAAAACAGCTAATTAACTTGTGAATGCTGTGAGCAACCACAGATGCGTATAAAAGCTCATTTTACAATCAGATGAAGAGAACTGAGGCACGGGTACTTCTGACAGTTGGACGGCATGTGCTGGGGCAGGTGCCGAAGGCGCCCTGTGTGGGGCCACACCCCTAGAGCACTCTCCACAGAAGGGCTCCAAACCCACTCTCCTCTCAGCCACTTGACCTTCAGCTGCAAGCTGGAGCTGAAGACTTTAATTACTAATCAGCTTGAAAATGCTCCCGTCTGCCCCTGGGAGGCAGGAGGCCCAGAAAGCCATTCCTTAATCAGCCCCAATCAGCGGCTGCATGGGCAGTGAGGGGTGTCTGTGGGACTGAGGACCGGCTGCAGCCCCCGGAGTCTAGGACGGGTCCCCTCCTGGGATCAGCATGGCCCTGGCGCCCAGAAAGAGGGCGCATTTCAGGCTCACCACCTGCACATCGACCCTCCCGTGACCTTGGTGGGGCTTGATATCCAGGCGGCCCACTTGTTCAGAATTTCCAGAGAAATGCAAATATTGAAAATAGATATAATTGGAACAATAGTTCATACTATAAAATTTCTTCACTGGAACTAGATATTTGTCAATGCCCATAGGTGTTTAAACATGATTCTGTTCTGCAAAGTCCTCGTGACTATCAGCCAGGGGCTCAGCCCTGGAGCCTCAGCTCTGATCCCAGCTCAGCTGGGCCACCCTCTGCCTGGCTGGCTTGGCTGTGTCCCGTCTGTGGAAGGGGGACAAGAAGCAAAGATGCCGAAGCTCCTTGCTGAGAAGGTTCAATGAGCTAATTTATGCAAAGCACTCAGAACTGCACCTGGCCCAGGTAAGCCCTGAGCAAATGCGACTGTGTATCCTGCTCTCTGCTGTGTTTGCTGAACAAAAGCCCAACTGAAATAACAATTTACACAGAAACGTGAGAAGTCAGTGGAGCCTGAGCTCGGGGCTACTGACGGGCTGCACCGGGCACAACACACGGAGAAAACAGAACCCCTGCCCCAGGCAGGTGCGGCGCGAGGACTGTGGTCCCAGGTCCCGAGAAGGGCTCACAGCGCCAGCCTGTCCTGCAGGGCGGACGGCTCCAGTGAGCGTGGGAGTGAATCGATAACACAGCAGAGGTTTCCGTGCAAGATGAGGACACACCTTTAACGTAACATCAGCAAAGCAAAACACAACAACGTCTCTCGACAGAACTGGGCACTCACTGGTGAATTTCCAGCTCCTTGAGAAACCCGCAGGCTCCCGGTGTCCCGGCAGGGGTGGGGGGCTCACTTCCGAGCCCTAGGCCGGTGTGGCTGGCTCTGGAGACGTCTCCGCTCCTCTCACGGCCAGAGGCCCGCCGGCACCCTGCCCCGCTTGGTCTCTCTGCCTCGTGGTTTGGAAGTGTCCCTCCTCCCAGAGTAAGGCCCTCCTCCTGGAAAAGCAATCTTTATATTTGCTATTTAAGAAAGGATTTACCATCCTCGACACTTTGATTTCCACTGATCAGTGAGCATCAGGAGGGAAAGGGACTGCCTCCCTCCTGGGATTGTTTGCTGCAAGGCTCATCGGGCCCTTGGCTCTTGGGAAGTGAGGAATCCACTGGGGGAGGGGGGGGAGAAGCTTCAGTTCAGCCTAAAGGAGGATTCAGAATCCTCGAGATGGTCGGGGAGGGCGTGGGCGTCCACTCTGCCCCACACGCCTCCAGCGCCCCCCAAATGCCTCAGGAGCTGTCACGGCAGCCCTGGTGGTGGCCCCGCTCACGGACGGGCAGCTGGCGCTCCGAGCCAGGCTGAGCGGCTGGCCCAGGATGGCACAGGGCCAGTGGAGCGCGGGCTCAGCCAGGCTGGCGGCCCCCTCCGGCACCTCTCTGGATGCCTGCCTGCCGCACTCAGGTCACAAGTGGGACACATCCCCATACAGACGTGTCCCAGTCAGTGCCACTTTATTTAGTGGTCCTGACCCACTAACTGATGTGGGAAACAAAGGCAGAAGGAAACGGCAGATAGGAGAAACGTCCTTATAACCTGCAGCCCAGTGACAGATACTTGTAGAGCAGAACATCTCTCCAGGAACTCCCTATGACTTGATGCTAATACTTTGCTGGAGGGCAAACAACCTTAGCTTGATGATGGCTAGGCCTCCGGTATCCTGGGAATCTTCTTTAGCAGATGAAAGTCTCACTGGAAACGCCCCCTGGACTTTACCTCCCCCCCAACTCCACAGTATATCATTAGTCTCTCCTCCTGGCCGTGGGGCAGCTCTTCCTGCCCACAGGTCCTGTCCCCATGCTTCGATAAAATCACCTCTTTGCACCAAAGATGTGTTTGAGAATTCTTTCTTGCCCGTCGGCTCCAGGCCCCACAAGCCCCACTATCACCCCAAAAACCCCATCACTAATGATTTCTGATCCTATGGAAACTCCAGGCCGTGGGTCAGCCAGGCTTTCGTGTCACCCGCACACCAGTGACTCCCCTGCAGAAGCCACCACACCCCACGGGGAGCCAGGACGCACGCCAGTCACCTAAGACTCTTTCTAAGTCATGCTAGTGTTTCGAGTTGGGAATTCATCGCTAGACAAACATAACTGCTGAGAGAAAATTTCCCTAGATGTATATTTAAACATAAATGGAAACTGTCACTCCAATGCAGCTTGATTAAAATGGAACAAACAAAATTGGTGAAAGCAGCAGCCTTTCTGTCTGGGGAGGTCCTCGTGTGTACGTGAGACCTGGGGGGTCTGACCAGTAGGGACCCTGGCCTGAACTGGGCCGTGCTGGGTGGAGGGCCGCTGGAAGGAACGTGGTGGGGGATGCGAGCTCCAGGGGTGCTTGTCCCCCAAGAGAGCTGGCTGCTGTTGGATGGAGGCAAGAACGAGGGGAGAACATGGTCGTGGGCCCGGGGTTCACGCTCATAGGTCAGAGACCCGGAAACTAGACACAGAGAAGGACAAAGCCAGTATGTCGCAAACAAACACAAAAATGTCTTCAATGGCAAAACCGCACGACCGAGAAACAGAGTGACCAACTGGAGTTCAAGGGAAGCCAGGCCTCTTGCACACAAGCAGCGACCTGAGCGAAACTCCGCCCTGTTTAAGTCAGAGAAACAGGACAAGAGTCCTGAGCAAACAGAGAGCGTGTGCAAGATCTGTGAAGTCAAAGCGGGTCAAGTGCACGCAATAGGAGGTGACACGGGGACCGCAGGTGCCTGCAGAGACGGTGGGCACGGCTTTGGGAGCGTCAAGCCCACCACAGACCCCACCGCCGTCGCTGTTTCACATCAGCGAGGCCTTCAGCTTGGACACGATTCGGCCTCTTCCCGGAGTGGTTCTGAGAATCTTGGATAAAACAGGCTTGCCCCGGCCTTGTGGACTCCAGCGGGTCTTATCATGTTATCCTGGGTTACAGAGCACGAAACGGAGTCTCCTCCCGCCAGAGTCAGGACGGGAGCCAATTTTTCCAACAGCTTTCTCTTCCACTTTACTGGGACTCTAACAAGGGCAGCAGGAAGACAAATGGGAAACGGACCTCAGGAAGCAGCCCCACACTCGGAGCAGGACGTGGGATTTCACCTGCGCCGACCAAGGTGGGTGGACAGACACTGATGGCACTTATGAAGCGACGTATGTTTTGCGGACCACGGGCCAGCCACGGGAGGCCGGCCACATGAATTTCCAGCGGTCCCCACAGCCGGGCGCCCCCGCCGGGCTGCAGGAGGAAGACGTTGCTGCTCAGGGACCGCGGCTGCAGGGAAGGGGACGGGAGGCAGGGCTGTGGTCTGCTGCAGTCTGGCTCCCAGACACCGCTGGGGCTGTGGCACCTCGCAGGGAACCCCATCTTCCCACCTGGCACTATTGTGTCGGGAGACCAGGGCGGTGGCCACACTGCAAAGCCAGGGGAAAAGTGGGGGGCCCCCGCAGGCCGAGTGTGGCTCCCGTCTGGCCCCAGGTGACAACGGGCTTCTTAACTGAAGGTTGAAAGAGGGTGAACCCTACAAGTAGGAGCGTCAGGCACAGTCAGGGTCCCTGTTGCTTGTGGGGTCAGCGGTCTGTCTCTTCCCCAAGGCCATCCCTTCTTGCAGACACCTCCCCCCCCTTCCCATGCCCCCAGGGCGTCCCCAGTGCGTCCACTTTCATTGTTTTAACAGCACAGGAGTCTCGCTTATACTTCTCTGTAAAGTTCTGGGAGTGCGGTACTGGGAAGTGCCAATCATCTGACAGATACATGAAACTGCTAGAGAACCGTGTTTTGGGGTTTTTTAAATTTTTTTAATGTTTATTTCTGAGACAGAGAGAGACAGAGCATGAGTGGAGGAGAGGCAGAGAGAGAGGGAAACACAGAATCCGAAGCAGGCTCCAGGCTCCGAGCTGTCAGCGCAGAGCCCGACGTGGGGCTCGAACTCACAGACCGTGAGATCATGACCTGAGCCAAAGTCAGATGCTCAACCGACTGAGCCACCCAGGCACCCCAGAGAGCCGGTTATTAAAACACATAACAGGGGTGCCCGGAGGTTCAGTCGTTAAGCGTCCGACTTCGGCTCAGGTCATGATCTCACGGTCGGGGAGTTTGAGCCCCACGTCGGGCTCTGCGCTGACAGCTCAGAGCCTGGAGCCTGCTTCGGATTCTGTGTCTCCCTCTCTCTCTGCCCCTTCCCTCGCTTGCACTCTGTCTCTCTCTCAAAAATAAACAAACATTAAAAATAAAAATAAATCTTCAGACTTTAAAAAATAAAATGAAATAAAATAAAGCATGTAACAAGACAAAGCCCCATGGAAACACCATAGCCCTATTAGCTGTCCTCCCTCACCCCAGAGAGTGGGGAGCCCAGGGGCTCCTTGCCTGCAAAGACCCCACACCCTTTCTGACCTGCAAGGAGCCACGGCATTGCCATTGCGCGTCAGTTACAGCTGATGCAGGAAAACTCTGAGTATGCTCAGATCTAGCAACACTTTAATTCGCCTCTGTAGTTGCTTTCCATGGAGACACCACCCCTTTCTCAACCTGCGGATTTCAGGCACCGGGTGTGGAATGTCAAGGCATCAGTGGTTGACACAGGCCCATGCATCACCCAGAACCCACTTCTCATCCAGAAGCCGACCATCAAAGCACAAGGAAGGCAAGCTGCTGTCAAACAAGGAGGCAGAGGTGGGTGTGGAGAGGAGACTGCATGGGATTCTACGGGCCCTTGGTACCGAGAGCTGCACCCACGCAGCCTCTGGAGACACGCCTGAGTCGGTGACCGGCCGCGGCACCTGCCCTGGAGGGCTCCGCTAAGGAGGGTCCACGGCCAGGAAACAAGAGCCCCCTTCATAGGAAAGCTCCCCCTTCTTGAATTCTTCATAAGCACAAGATTTGGGGAGACGCACTCCCTCCCCGATCAGACAGAGCCCTATGACAATTTCTATGAATTCTGATTCCTGGGGAAACACTACCCAATTCCATCTAGTTAATCAATATTGGCCTATCTTCCATTATAGTTGATTCTGTTGGTTTTCATCGGTTTATAAACGGCAATTAATTTTCTAGGGTAGGTTCTGAGAATATTCCTCTTTTTATCATCATATGCATTTCTGTGGGGTTCTCCTTTTATAAAACTTCCAAATATGAATCCTGTAAAACCCGGACCCTGGACTCCACCGTCGGGCACGTGCCCACCTGCGAAGCACGCTGCAGACACATACCGTGCGATGACGATCCTCCCAATGGCTCTCATGGATGGACATTCTAACTGCCCCACTCATAAACGGGAGAAGGCACAGCGTCAGGAGTACATGGACGTCCCCCTGGAATCCCAGATCAGGGGAAGGGGGGCAAAGCCAGATTCACCCAAGTCACTTTTTTTTCTAAGTTTATTTATTTATTTTGAGAGACAGAGAGAGAGCGAGCAATCAGGGGAGGGTCAGAGAGAGGGAGAGAGAGAATCCCAAGCAAGCTCCATGCTGTCAGCGCAGAGCCCCACGTGGGGCTCGAGCTCACGAACCTTCAGATCACGACCTGAGCTGAAATCAAGAGTTAGCCACTTAACCGACTGAGCCCCCCAGGCGGCCCCCAAATAACTTGTAAATGCGCTTGTGCTGTCCTTTGCGGGGACACCAGCACGCCCCCTGTGGCCCTGATGTATTCCAGCTGTATTGAAAACTGACAGAGCGACCAGATAAATGAGTCCAGTGTTAAAAAGAATCAATTGTGTAAATACAGAAAGATATTTAGGTGTGGTAAAAACAAGTTATCAGGTGTAAATTAATTAAGTTGCTTAAAGACGAAGAAGTCTGAAATCAGGAACCCACAAACATCACCGTGTCCCGCGTGCAGGGCTGGGCGGCCCTCACACCCGGAGCCCTGTTGCAACCACGGTCCGTTCCTTGCTCCGCTGGATTTTCAGAAAAAGACCCTCAGAAAAGGGCCCTTCCATCCTGAGCTCTGGGCCTGGCCCCGCAGGCAGTCGATCGCAGCCCCCCAGCGCGGGCCCCGGGCCAGCAGGGCAGTGCGTGCCAACGGTGCCCTCTAACCCACCTACTCCCCCAGGGTGCTCCACCCTGACCAGCTGGTGTAAGTAGCTTCCCCTCAACGGAGGGAGATTCCGGTCACTAGTCTTAACTCATCAGGACACCCCCGTTCAGTGGGCTTTGTGCCCCAGACACCAGTGGGAGACTCCTGGGGGGCCCCCTGGGAAAGCTTTTCAAGGGGACTTGGGCACAAGGGGGCAATGAGGAAGGCAGCCCAGGGACCTGAGCACACACAGCCCCCACAGAGCTTAGGATCCAGGCCACAGGCTGCAGGGAGGGCCACGCATCACTCAGCTCACCAACAAATACTTGCTGAACACCTACTATGCGCCAGGCCCCTCATCGACACGGGATCACACGGGAGACGGTGAAGTGTGGACACAGTCCGACATCCACACAGCCTGCTGCTGGCCGAGGCCAGGGGGAACTCAGACGAGAAATCATGCACCAGCACAGGTGCCTGTCAGCTGGGGGGTGAGGTCAGAGCCCGGACTGAGTCAGGGCTCGGGTGGAGGGAGGCCCTGCCCTCTGGGGGTAGTCAGCACCCACTTCCTGCCCTTTGCACACCGACTGGCGAATCATTAAGGACCGTGAGACCCACGTCGGCCCAGTGGAGTTCTTCTCCTGTTTCTGGTTTGGACTTGAGATAAAGAGAGACGAGCTGGGCTTCCTGAGCCCCATCTGTGAGCCGGGGACAGGCTCCAGACAGAAGGGGGAGTGTAGAGACCCTGGGGGTTGGGGACACTGCCCTGTGCCCCTGGGACCCTTCCTCGGCTGTGGGGAAGGGGCTTGCCTGAGCTCCCACAGCAACTCCAACCTTGATAAACTGTCCATCCCCTTGGCAGTGCTTGAAGGCCAGGGTAAGGGAGGACGGTGGGTGGTGGGGGCAGGGTCCCGGGGGGCAGACCCCACACTTTGCCAACCGCTCTTCTGGACAAGTGCGTGTGTCTAACATCGTGGCTTCTGTCCTGGAGTCAGGGCCACCACCCGTCTAGGGGACATACAGTACTGCTCCATCGGGTGGTCCTGCATCCCTCCCACCCCCGGCCAGCGTCTGCCTGTCTCCATTTCCCTGCAGCCACAGAGCAGCTGGGAACTATGTCCCACCCGAGAACAGGTGTAGCACCCTCCTGGCCAGGGAGCCTCTGGGCAGGAAAGCTGTGGGAGTAAGAGCAGCCTGGGACCGGGAGGGCCCCAGGTGTTGGGACACACAGGTGTCCCAACCAGCGGGACCCCTTCTGAAGGACAGGACCCCTCAGCCTCCCCACCTTGCACCAGGCCCGGCCAAAACACGCTCCAGTCAGTACCCTTTGATGGCCGATCGTGCCCATGCATTAACCACAGACATTTATTAGGGGCCCAACTTCAACAACACCCTGAGTCAGGCATTAGGGACACGCTGATGAGAAAGTTGCCTGTAACACCCAAGGCAGCTGACCTGACAGCTCACATTTTCCGGGTGACAGCAGGAGGCACACTGACAGGTCCAGGAGGTGCCCTGAGTCGTGCTCCGGGGAGAAGACAGGAAACACAGGAAAGAAAGACCCCGTCCAGGTGACGGCGTTCCCCCAGAACCCACTTCCGCCGGGTAAGTAGAAGCGAACGGGCAATTTCCCAAAGACACACAGCAGGGAGGCCGCCTTTGGAAGTAATGTGCCATTTTTTACAGCTGGCCGGGTCCCCGAGCTGAGACGCGGGTCAGACACCAGAGCACGTCACACCCAGACAGGGAGTCCGTCGCCCTCGCCGTCCTGCTGTCCCGAAGGCAGAGGAGGCATCTCCACAGGCTGCTCGGCCCGGCCCGTTGCCACAGCACACGGGGCTCCATGTGGCCTCCCACCGAGAGCCATCCTGCAGCCAACGCGCGTGGCTGACTGTGGTTGGGGGTGTTCCCGTTTTTACCCAGGGCCTGTGGCACGCGGAGGACGGAGTCCCATCCCTCATTCCTCAACAACCCCAAATCCGCAAGAAAACGGCCTCACTCAGTCTGGACCGCGACCGTGCAGCCCATTACGCAGTAAATATGAAACGGCCTTACAGGTTCCAGCCCATTAAGACGGCCGTTGCTGGTGTTAGTCTGGCAAATGTGCCGATTCATCAAATGAAAGAATGACTGATGCCCACTCAGTCATCCGGGGTGTCCAAATCTGACAAATGCTTCAGAATCACCACAAATGGTGTCCTTGTTTGGGCAGCGGTGGCCGCCTTTGGACCATGACCCACTTACCATTCACGTATGAATCCGTGCTGTTCTAACGGGCCGTGAGCCTGAAAAATGTGTTGGCTTCTTCCCGCAGGATCCAGCATTCTGAGAAAGGCACGTATCTCTACCGGCAGATAGCAAACCCACTAGAATTCTCCACCTACATCAGAAGCCCCCGCCCCCCAGCGAGGGTGTGGACGCCAGTCCTGAGACTCCCTGAGGACAGAAGGCAAGTTCCAGGTTTTCAGGTGGCTCATTCAGCACAAGGGACCTTTGCAAAGGCTTCCGCACGAGTCCGAGTGGGGCTCCGTTGAAACAGCTCCGGCTGTGCGGGACCGTCCCCCTCGGGGAGCGAGACCCTCGTGCCACTGTGCCACAGCCTGTCACCCGGCCTGCCCCCCTCCCCACGTGGATTAGAGGCTGGACCAGGTCCTTCCCGACTCAGCCTCCGGGCAGGTCCCGGGAGACGCCCTGCAGATGCTCTGCGGGGTTCACCGTTTCTCCAGGGCAGGTTGCGGGCCGCTGGCCCGGCGGGTAGGGTCCCCCAGGGGGCACTGAGGCAGAGGACAAGCTGAGCCGTGTCCAGCACAGGGGAGACCCTGGCGAGGCGTGCCAGGGCGTGGGCCATCTCACCCCGACGGCCGCCCCCCCATCAACACCACCGCGGGGCTGAGCCCGGCTCCGGGGAGGGCGGAGCCACCGCCCAGAACGACTTCCTCTAAAGTGCTTGCAAGTCCATCCTTCCTCTCTCGCCCTTGGCCCTTTTTTCGTAGAATATAAACATATCCCGTGTTTTTTACCTTAAAAACCAACAGCTACGAAAATGAAAAAACCAGAGTGTGTGTGCTCACACCCACATACACATGCACTCACACACAGACGTACACTCATGCACACACGCGCACTCACACGGACACATGCACACACTCACACACGTGGTTTTGAGCCAGGTGAAGTCTAGTTATCACTTGATTAGCTTTTTCCCAGCAAAATCTCCTGGAACATCAGACCCTGTGCTCGGCGGAGCCTGTGTCCTGCCCCCTCTGGCTCCCACCAGGAGTCTGCTAACGGGATAAACTTTGCTCTCCCCAGGGTGATTTTTCGGACGCCTTCCCAGGCTCTCTTGGGCTCTGTCCACGCGGCTGTCTGCACACTCGGATGCGGGGACCAGCCTGCCCTGGAAAGCATCCTCCGGGACGACCGGCCTGCAGGTGTGGCCTGAGCTCCGGCCAGCCCCTCGCAGCCTCCAGGGTCATCTCCGAGTCCTCCGCTCCCCGGGCCCACTGTTCCTGGGGACCCGCTGTAACCGGCACCCTGAGGATGCACACTCCACATGCCCACCCCAGGTCCCCCCGCGGCACCGTGCTGGCCGAGTCCTGGCCGTCCTTCCAGGCCCCCCGCTCCTTGCTCTGTCCTCTGGGCGGCGGCGAGGGCAGCCCCAGCCCACCAGGGCTCTACGGAGGACACTTGGCATCTCAGAGATCCTTCCCGCTGTCTGCGGGTCCTGCAACATTCCCAGCTCCTGGCAATGCTGCCCCAGGGCTCCCCCGGAGCTGGTCTCCAAGCCCCAGTGGAGGCCCTTCCGTCCACCCTCCCGGGCGCAGCTGAGCACCTCTGGCCCAGTTATCCGACCGCCTTCCAACTTCAGCTTTCTCTCTGGGACACGGACAGTGCCCCCCTCCAGGGACCGGCGGGAGGGTGACGGGGGACACACCTGACGGCAGCCGGTGTCTCCCCAGGGCCCGGTGGTCTCCCCGTCCCCGAGGCCCCTCCCCCAAGCCTCCAGAGGGAACACCAAAGGCAGGACAGTCTGGCAGTAACAAGGCCTCACATGCAAAGCCTGGCGGAGCGTATCTCTGCTCGGAGCAGAGCGTGTGGACTTCGGGCCCTCTGCACTCCGCAGTGAGCAGACGTGCTCGGCGGGCAGCTCGCAGGGGCAGCGAACACCATCCTGCACTTTGACTCGTTCACGTTGTCCACGTGTCACCCTGGAGAAGTCTGTGTATCATCCCATCTCGCAGCCAGGCACAACGAGGCTCTGGAACCCGCAGCCCCCGCGCAGGGCGCCGCTGGCCGTGCAGAGCCCCCCGGACGCTGGAGCTTGCACTTCCTTCTACATCAGCGGGGGGCCGGCGTACGGGAGGGAGAAGGCTTTGCGGGGAGCAGGGCCGCTGCAGCCCCATGAAGCTCCCTCTGTGACGGGCCCTGCGCCCCAGACACCAACGTCCGGCAGCAAAGCCCAGAGAACAGACACCCGGCCGGGCCACGCAGGCTGGAAATGCCGCACTACAAGCAGCGTCGTGGGGAGGGCCCCCCAGGATGCGCTCAGAGCGGGAGTTAAGTCTGTTCACGCCAGCACAGTGCTCTCCCCACACACAGAGAGGCGAAAATCAGAGGCGTCCCTCACGTTTTTAGTGTCATGACCTCAGGGACGCCAGCCCAGAGCATTGCTTCTGCCTTTTGAGCTGCCTTCGGGACACCCAGCTGGCTTTGATTTCCGAGCAAGGATGCACTTTAATGCTGATGGCCAAAGCAGGACACGTGAAGGGAAACCCCAAATCCCACAGCTGGAACGGAAGTGGTCAATCCAAGCACGAGGGCAAGGACTCCCTGAGGGGCAGATGGAGAAAATGCCCAGGTCAGGATGCCACATCCCTGGACGCCGACCAGCCCCTCACAGGAGCGATGCTCTGATCTCTGCACAGCAGGATGCCCGAAGTCAGCGTTGGGCCACGAAGGCAGGCAGACTCAAAGTTAGCGACTTGTTTTAAATCTCCCTATGAGATGAACTGACTTAAGGAACACGCACCCCACAGTAACCCACACTGGACCCCAGATATTAACTGTTCTTCAACCTCTACCTGGCCTGGTGCTTCCTCACTCCAAAGAACCCCACTCGGTCCCAGAAACAGGTGACTACCTTTCCAGAATAATGGGGAATCCAGAAAATGATTGGGTTTTCGACATTTCCTTTGGACCCTTTAGAGTTAGGATTACACCGTGAAAATCAGCATTCAGGAGGAGCGGGCTTTCTGCTTGGCAGTCGGGGAACCGAAGTTCTTATTAAGCAGACAACCGAAGGAAGTGGGCCATCATGGCTGGGACAGCTGGTGGCAGAGGGAGAGACACATCCCACAGATTCAATTTCAAGGCACTCAAGGTAAATTAGCCGCATAGTAAATACACGTGATCAAAAATCATTATGGTTTAGAAGTTTTAAAGCCGAGGCAACAAAAACTGGGTTGACCTTGAACACAGAGGAATCCTGTCCTTCTGCCTAAGGGTAGATGGACAGACAAAATGCTCTATTTTAATGTGGGGGTGAAACCTGGGGGGGGGACTCAGGTTTCCGGCTTCAAACTAAAAGCACCAAAGCCAAACAGAAGACCCAAATGTGGGGGTTCTTACACTGCTGGCCTCCGTCACTCCTGCGGCTGGCGGCCACTGCACCAGGCCAGGCAGGCTCTGGGCGGGAAGGAGGCACCCCTCCCCTCTCCCCGGTGCTCACCTCCTGCCCCAGGTGTGTCCCCTGCCTCTGGCCTCCTCACAACAGCAATGTTGAAAACTGGCTTGGCCCTTGGCCCTCATAGGCCACAGGAGAGAGCGACTCTCCATTCAGAGGCCGGCTCTCCAGAACTTTCTGTGGGTGTGGTCACGGGAAGGGGGTTTCCTTTCACGTGGAGCTGGCCACCAGGCTTGGAAATGCGATGGCTGGTCTGAGCTCAACCCAGCACGTGACCCTGTGGAGGGCCGCCCTCTCGATGCCCGTCCACGGTGGTCTCAGGAAAGACGCCCCCTCACTTCTCATTCTCCTGGGCGGGGCTCAGAGCTGGCAATCAGGAGGAGCAGAATGCACTCAGCTGGGCCAGGAGGTGTGGGCAGAAGTGGACGGGTCGCCCCCACACACTGGTCCTCAGTCTCCCTGCCGTCTGGGCTTGGGCAGGAGAGCACAGCCCCTCCCCGACCCCAAGCGCGCACGCGCACGCCGGAATCAAACCCAACGTGGCCAGCATCTCCACGGACCACCTGGCTCAGGCTCGGGGGAGGAAGGATGGAGAAGCTCGAACCATCTGCAGCCGCAAACCTCTGTGCTCTGCATCCAAGTGACCGCTCAGCTCAGCCACACAACCAGACCAGACCGAGAGTCTGCAGCAGTCAAGCTGGCCGTCTCGCTGGATTGGCCGTTTGGGGCTGAACGGATGAGCAGACATGAGCACACATCTAAGACACACACTGTGGTTTTTCAAAAAAGAGGACAGTCATATTCATTAAAATATTAATCACTTATAAGTGATATTCTTTATTTCACATTTTTTAAGCAGAAGGGGAACCTGTTCTCCTGGTGTCTGCATAGCATTTATATTTCAACTTGAGCACCGCTATATTTAAAGCCAGGGCTCACCAGTGATTCAGACGGGACAGGCTGGGACCCTTCTCATTCACGGATGGTCCTGCCGGCTCCTACCATCACCCTTCTCCCCCTCCTGGTCCTCCCTGGGTTCCCGCACCCTGACTTTCATTCTCTGCTCCCTGATGAGGCTGCACCTGTCCTGCCCAGCCCTTAGCCACCTGGTGCTTCTCAGGGACATTCCAGTAGCATCACCTGGGCTGCCTCCACGTGCCTCAGAGCAGAGGAAAGGGACTCTCCACTCATTTGTGGGTCTCTATTCCTGGTCTAGCCTCTGGGTCATCATCACTACAGGGTCCAGCCAGGGCCCTGCTTCTCTAGGATGACCTCCGTTGAAGGACAGAGCCCACATGGCTAATGCTTCCTTCAGAATTCCCTTTTTTTTATTTTTAATTCCCTTCCTAATGGATGGGTTGGGGAAGTTAAATGCCTTCACATATCATACCAAGATCTTTAAGAAGGGCAAGTCGTGGTGGTCAATAACACATGTTTTATGCTTCCCACCCTCGATGCCCATCGCCAAAACGCCTACTCAAACGTTCATCCCACAGCGATAAGGCGGTCCAACCTCACTACTCACGAGTGAAGGCCAAAGTAACAGGGAAGGTTAAGAAACAGGTACAAATGCCGACTACTCATCAGCTGCTGATTCTGGGAGGTGAACGAGACCCCAGGATAACCCGAGATATACAGGGCTCTTCTACCGTGAGAAAGCTAATGACTAAGAACCACGGCCCGGTACGCGTGGCCTCCTAGCTCTCGTAGCAGCCTGGCTGCGGAAGGTCACGACTGCACTTGGCTGCACTTTCCACACTTCCTGTCGCTGCATTTTATGAGGACAGGGTAGTTCATCCCTATCCTCCCTGCACAGACCCGGTCCTGAGCCCTGAAGCATCTCTGGAGCAGAGGGAGGACTGTCCTGGGTCACCCACGAACCCCACACTCAGCTTCTCAGCACAATTCCTGGGTGAGTGTGGTGTAGCAGGGAGGCTCCAGTCATCCTGGAGAGTCCTCGCCCCAACCGCAGCCAGCCGTTCCACAGCCCAGGAGAGCAGAGCGAATGGAGACACGCCCCAGGCAGCGGAGCTAACACCCTTTCACCCCGGGCCACACAGGCGCATGCTCTGTGGACTGCCGCTGGCCCCAGTCCTCACCCTCGACAAGCGCTGGCTGCTCTCAGAGCCTGGTGCTGCAGGTGGTGCCAAGGCTCACGCCTTCGATGTGTCACACAGGCCACACACCTGCTTGGTCAGAGCACGTGTTCCGGAACGTACCTTTAGAGACTGTGACACAGCCTATTCAAAGCACCTGGGGTTTTGCTATTTAAAGGCACTTTTGTGAAACATTCTATAAAGAGAGTAAGACCTTGCTTACATAATTAAGTTTCTACTTTACCAGTTTATGTGTACACACAATAGTTCATTTTACGTGTCAACGCGACGGGGCCGAGAAGTACCCAGACGTTTGATCGCATGCTGTCCCGGGTGTGTCTGCCGGCACGTTTCTGGATGCGGTTAGCGTCTGTGGACTGAGTGAAGACGCTGTCCCCTCCCAGGTGTGGGTGGACACCGTCTGATCGGTTGAGGGCCCGGATTGAACAAAACGGTGGGGGAAGTATGACTTAGCTCTGCCGGACGACTGAGCCAGGAATCTATCCCCTGCACCCTGTGTTCCGGGTTCTTCAGCCTTCAGACCATACCTCTGGCTCTCCTGAGTCTTAGCTTGTAGCCCGCACAAACACGTGAGCCAGTCCCAGCTAACAAATCGCATTATATCCCACTATGATTCCCAGGATGTACCTATATAGTTACACAGATACATAGACATACGCGTCACCCTGTTGGTTCTCTTTCCCCGGAGAACCTTAATACACAGACAGACACGTGTGATGTGCGTGCACGGGCACATGTACGTGTGGGACATACACAAACATGTATCCGTACAACGAAATACATGTGCACCTTTAAAGTCTCACCTTCAGTTTCACAGACAGGCTCGAGATTCTACTTGTTAATATGCAAATACATGCTGAAGGAAAACCTCATCCATTTCTCATGGGGCATCTCACTGGCCCTGCTTCCTGATTTCGGCCACACGAAACCCAGGGCAAACACGGGGCTCCGTGGCTATGTATCAGGGATGCCGCACCCACACCTGCTGAATCGGAAGCTGCATTTTAACCAGGTCCCCAGGGGATTCCCAGGGGTGGAAGCGTGAGGGGCGCTGGCCTAGAGCACCTCTGAGCCGGAGAAAAGTCTGTCCCCACGGGCTCCTGCTTCAGAAGCCTGCCGCCAGCCTATACGCCCACCTCAGGGCCCCGGCCAGAGGGAGCCGCTCCGTCCCCACAGTCGCTGGCAGGGCCTGGATGCCGCTCTCCGGTGCGGCTCCGAACCCGCTCACGGGCCGTCCAGCTCCCAAGCGCCTCATTCTACCTGTGTGAGCATCACCTCGCCCGCACCTGTCCTGCCTCTGAGGCCGAGGCCACAGGACGGCTTCCCACTCGAGCCTGACGGCTCGTGCCCATGAGTCTGAACCACCGGGTGCGAGTGGCAGTGAGTTCAGCAGTGGCCCTTCAGTACATACGAATGAGAAGAGTATTGGTGCTGGACGCCTGCTCAGAGACAAGAGGACAGCAAACACCGACAATTAGTACAGCATCCCAGCTGGGCTGTGTCCTCACCCCCGTTCACACCTCTGGGGTCTGAGGTGGGGTCACCCACCCGGATCCCACCGGTGGGCTGGCCGCCTGAGCTCTGTTCGGACACTGGCCTGGGATTATCCCTGAGGCGATCGGCCGTCTCAAGGGCCTGCTCAAGGCTGCTCGTGGCCAGAGGACCCAGGAGCAGCGGAAGCACAGAGCTCCGCGGGCCGCAGGGAGAGGCGCGGGCGTCCACCAGGCTGGGGAAGGTGGCTCCCGAGGGGAGGAGGTGCCCCCGCCCGTGCAGGGGGCCTCTGCCGAGAGCCGGGTGCAGGGCCCGCACAGGGCACCTCCCTCTGTGTGGGGAAGCCCCCTGAAACTACACGAGATTGGGATTTGGCCTGAAAACCACATAAAAAGGTGTTGTCAGTAGACGGTCCGGCCCAGGGGACCGCAGGCAGCGTGACAGTCAGAGCAGTAGGGGGACTGTGGCCTTGTCGGCCTGCCCGGCCAGGGCGAATCAGCCGACAGGTGCTCAGTAAGTGGGAAGCGAGAGGCCCTCGGCTGGGGTCACGTGTGGGTCCGGGAAGGCTCGTGGGAGGCTGGGATGTTTGCACGGTTGACGCCGGGGGCTTCTGACAGTCACGAGCCACCAGTCCGTCCAGCTGTCCTCAAGGTGGCTCCCACGTTGATATCAGTACCGGGTCTCAGACAGCAAAGAGAATTCAGTCAGTGGAGACAGCTTGGTGAACGCCTACCGTGTGACAGGCCTGCACAATGTCACATCTGGACACAAATGTCATTGGCCTTGCTCCAGTGGTAGACAGCTGGGGCTCAGAGAGCGTGCACCCCGGGACCCAGACTGCTTGGACCGCCGGCTGCAGAATGCTGGTCCCAAACCGCCACGGCCACACTGCGGAGGGGAGGCAGTCCGTCCACACCCCTGCCATCATCCCCGGCGTCCCGGCTGGCAGGCGGCCTGAGGAGGAGGAGGACGTGTGGAGCCCAGTAAATCTCCCATCCCTCCGCCTGGGACCACCCAGGTCCCACAACCACCTGCCAAGACCTTGACCTGCCAGGAGCCCAGTCAAGGTGAACCGCTACCCAGATGACTGGGGAGGACCGCCACGGGCGCCTGTTGCCTCCTGCCACCAAGGTTTTGTCCGTCACACACACACAGAACAGATCACTAATGTTCCCCACACCCCCGGCCCTTGCACGCACACAGCTGAACCCCGCAGGACCGGCCGGGGCGAAGCCTGCACACTCGACTGACTGCGTGTGCTCTGGTCCACAGCCCATCTTTGTTCACAAAAAACTGAGTCACGGGAGTTGATGAATCCTGAAGTAAGTTTAAAAATAGTGTTTGTTCCTTCTCTTCAAGATCGCATTGGATAGAAAGATTTCCAGGAGTGAAGTGACTGTGTGCACAGAAAGCCCTTTGCCAGGAGCTGCTTGTGGGGGTGGGGGGCGCCTGCAAAGCCCCCCTCCCTCCGGCTCACGGGACCGAGGCCAGGGAGTGAGCTCGCACTTCTCACCTCTGCGCCTGAAAGCGCCAGGTGTGACCAGCCTGTAGTCTTTGTAAACAGCTTTTGGAACAGGCTACACAGCAGAGTTACTTCAGAGAACGACGTATACATACACGTTAGAACGGGATACACAGCTACGGGAGACGCTGGCCGTCCGAATGTCACAAATAGCTCTGCCTGGGGCCAATCTCCCGGCTCCTGAGACCGAATTCCCCTGAGGAAGATCGTGGGTCCGAGGCTGTCAGCGTGCGCAAGAAAGACGACTCGAGGCCCCAAAATTCTGGCACAAAGACACTTTGTTCTGCTGGAAGCTGTGTCTGAGCCTGTTGCGAGGCCTCCGGGGCAGTGAGAGCTCACTGTTACAATTTGTAGTTTCTGATTATTAACAAAGTTACACTGACTCTGTATTTTCATTAACTCGTGTATTTCTACTTTCTTGATCCCTTTATGTTTCTCTGCATTATGTTTTTATAAGAGCTAATGTTAATATACCTGTGTGTATAATATACGTATAGAGAGAGAGAGAGACTTAGGAAATTTAGATTATGCATTCACATTTCTGTCTTTTTATAACTTTTTTCTTCCACTGTACAGTTTACTAGTCTTTTTTTGGTCCCCATATTTTCTCTCGTCAGTGCTGGTTTTTATGTGCGACTTTATAATCCATTTTTAATGCCACATTAAAGCATAAATTTTGAAACTATGGAATACAGATTGCAGGGGAAAGAGGATCTGTCATTTTAATTTTCATTAAACATTTAGGAACGTCCTTAATTCCTTACAAACTCTTGAAGGCAGACCATCAGGTACTTTTGCTGTGATTCCTTCCTGCTGCATCAACCCCAGTCCGTCGCTCCTGAGACTCAGGGCACCTTTTAGGGACGCTGCCAGGAAAATATGCCACGGTAAGACAAGCTGATTTCACAAACGTCATTTCAGGAATGGTTGCCATGACAAATAAGGACAAATAACTTTTTTGTTGTGGTCGTCTATCACCAGCGGTTAGGCACACGGAAGGGTAAAATGGCGAATGGGATATGAAGGGCTACGGAGAAAATGACTAAAGTGTTTTATGGGAAAGTTCTGAGAAAACTGGAGAGGCTCCGGGGGTCAGGAGAGCGGACCGGAGATGAGCTGAAGGGGCTGTACGTGTGCAGGACGCGCACACTCCCTCCTTCTTGCTCCGATGTTGCAAGCAGTGAGCGCCCCCTTGCAGAACGCCCCTGAGGAGCCCCTGCAGGTTCAGAGGCGCGGGGACAGCGGTGTAAGGAGGTGGCCACTTGCCACGAGTGGAGAGCCGAGAGTGGCAGGCAATCCAGCGCATTTGCCACACGAATTTCAGTGACGACCCCTTGACAGGGAGACAGGCTGGCGGGGCCTTCTGGGAAGCCACTGGGCACCATTTTTTTTAATTAAAAATTAAAGAGTGCTTAACTTTTGGCCCAACAATTCCATTCCTGGGAGTCTGTTCCAAAGGAGGTGCACAAGGGGCACCTGGGGGGGTTTGGCTGGTTAAGAGTCAGACTCTTGATTTCGGCTCAGGTTATGATCTCACGTGAGATCAAGTTCCACCTCAGGCTCTGTGCTGACAGCTGGGAGCCTGCTTGGGATTCTCTTTCTCTCTCTCTCTCTCTCTCTCTCTCTCTGCCCATCCCCTGCACTCGCTCACTCTCTCTTTGATCAAAAGCTAAAAGCAATATTTATAGGCCGGTGAGTCACAGAAGCTCCCAAGTGGGGAGTGTTCACATGCACTTTCACAGAATGAGGGGATCCACGTGTGCTGATAGGGAAGCCATTCCAATAGAAATGATTATGGGAGGGGCGCCTGGGTGGCTCAGTGGGTTGAGCAGCCGACTTCAGCTCAGGTCATGATCTCGTGGTCTGTGAGTTCGAGCCCCGCGTCAGGCTCTGTGCTGACAGCTCAGAGCCTGGAGCCTGTTTCAGATTCTGTGTCTCCCTCTCTCTCTGACCCTCCCCCGTTCATGCTCTGTCTCTCTCTGTCTCAAAAATAAATAAACGTTAAAAAAAAAATTAAAAAAAAAAAAAAAGAAATGATTATGGGAAACTATCAGTTTTCCCATAAACACTGCAGAAGAGACTACCCTTCTCCCTGTGTGTTCCCGGCACCTTGTTGCTGATCGGTTGACGGTAGCCGTGGTTTACCCCCCCTACGCTCTTCCATCCGTCTCCAGGTCTGTCCTCACACCAGAACCACACTGTTTCGATTACTATCCCTTTGTGGTGTGTTTTGAAACCAGGAGGTTGATGCCTCCAACTTGGCTCTCTCTCAAGATTTTTTGGGCCAGTCAGGGTCTTTCCGTGGCTCCACGTAAATTTTAGGGATTGCTTCTACTTCTCTAAACAACATCACTGGGATTTTGATACGTACCGCACTGAATCTGTAGACAGCTCAGATTTCAAAAATAAAAGTCTTTCAGCCTGTGGACATGGATGTCTTTCCATTCATTTGTGTCTTTAATCACTCTCATTCAACTTTTATAGTATCCGGTGTGGTCCCTTCAACAGAGAGTCGGGAAAACTGCCCAGGCACACGTGAAAGAATGAGATTGGCTCCTCATCGCACACCATACACAAAAGTCAACTGAAAATGCATGAATGAAAGATTTACATGTGAGACCTGAAACCATAAAACTAAGTGAACAGAGAAAAAGCTTCCTGGCTTTGGTTTGGCAATGATTTTTTGGGTCTGACACTAAAAGCACAAGCAGTAAAGTGTAATGAATTGATTGAATTAATTTCAATTAATTGATTGAATTAACTGAAAAGGCAATCTACAGAACGAGAGAAAATATTTGTAAACTATACATGTCATAAGAGATTGATACTCAAAATATATAAGGAAGTCCTACAACTCAATAGCCAAACAAATGAACAAATCACCGACTTAATTAAACGTGGGCAAAGGACTTGAAAAGACATTTCTCCAAAGAAGCTATACAAAGAGCCCACAGGCATCTGACACTGTGTGCAACGTCCCTGGTCATCAGGGAAGACAAAGTCGTCACACCTGTTCGGGTGGCTGTTCCCAGAAAAGCAAAAATAGTAGGTGCTGGTGAGGATGTAGAAAAATTGAAACCCTTGTGCCCTGTTGGCGGGAATGTGAAATGATGCAGTGACCAAAGGGGGGAAAGTTTATGGAGGTTTCTCAAAAAATGAAACATGGAAATTACCATAGTATCCAGCAGTCCTGCCGAAAGCGTATCTATCTACTGACATCAGGATGTGACACCAGGATCTTGCAGAGACATCTGCACCCCTACGCTCACTCAGCACAATTTACAAGAGCCAAGACACAGACACAAGCTAAACGTGCGGTCACAGATGAACGGATCAGCAGCATGTGGTACGTGCGCGCAGTGGAACGTTATACGTGACAGCACGGATGAACTTGGAGGACTTTATGCTACACGACATAGGCTACGCACAGAAGACAAATACTGCACGATTCCACTTCCAGGATGCACCTAAGAGTCAAAGTCACAGCTGCAGGGAGAAGGGAGCTGTCCAGGGTTCTGGGACACAGAGTTTCAGTGATGGAGGATGAACACACTCCGAGCTCTTGAACGACACGATGCCTGTCGTTAACATCACTGCCTTGTGCATGTAAGAGCACAGTAAGTGGGTAGGCGTCATGCGAGTGTTCTAACCCACAATTTTAAAAAGAACTACTTATAGAACAACGTTTATAATGCCCTGTTCTTGCAAGCCTTCTGAACAGGCCTGTGTCTGCTTGTAGCACAGAAATAGTCTGGGAAGTTCTGCAGAGGCCACCAAAGGCAGACAGTGGGGCCAAAGTAGTGATGTCTTGCTCTGTGTACCTTTGTTCTCTATGAATCTTATAACGTGAAAATGCAGGGGCCCCTGGGTGGCTCAGTGAGTTAAGCGACTGCTTCAGCTCAGGTCATGATCTCGTGGTCTGTGAGTTCAAGCCCCGCGTCGGTCTCTGTGCTGACAGTTCAGAGCCTGGAGCCTGCTTCGGATTCTGTGTCTCCCTCTCTCTCTTCCCCTCCCTAACTTGCACGTTCTCTCTGTCTCTCAAAAATGAACAAACGTTAAAAAAAGAAAAGAAAATGCATTTGTCTATTACTTTAAAATAACATGATCTCTAGGAAACAGTTTCTGAATTAAAGAAATCTACAGAAGGTATAGCAAAATGAGAATGCAAATGGTGTCTTTCCATGTGAACAAACGAGAGAGATTTCATCACATGGAGGGTCACCTAGACGCCTGTGCCAGGCAGTGAATATACCTGCAATACCTAATTAAACCCCAAATGCCACGGTGATTCTTGCCCTCTCCATCTCCCAAGATATTGTGTATTGTGTCTTGCTGACGTGCAAACCTCAGCTTTTGAACCTTGTTAGCCCTGCTGTGGTTGGTGGTCCTCAGTGTCTAAACGTATGTACAAGGTCATACACCCCAGTCTGTGATCTACAATCCAACGGATTCAACCATAAAGACCATTAAAACAAGGTTCTCAGAAAATAAGTCATTACTGTGATTTGTTCAAGCAATGTAATGAAAACAGCCATTTGGTAACGGGCCATGGAAGCCAGGCTCACAGTGAGAACGGGGCACGTGCTGTCATGGCACCAGGAGGTCACCACTGCTCAGAGAAGAGCCTTTGAAGGTGCTGTCCCACATGTGTCACAGCATCCAGCTCTTTGTCAGTAAACACGACATGTGTTCCATCACAGCCATCCCCACAGGGTGGAAGGACTGGAGGTCTTTTTATCCGCGGTCCCCCTTGGGTCACAGCTGTGGACTACCCAGGGGTGGAGACACTGAATAGAGACAACTGAGTCCATGGAAAGAGCCTTCCAGGAGCTGAGGCCCCGAGAAGAAAAGGACCAAGTCAGGGAAGCAGGAACATCTACCTGCCCCTATAGGCTGGTGCAAGTAACAGGTTCAACTGACATGTTGGTTTGATATGAATTGAGGACCCACAATTCTTATAAATTCCATCACATGGACACCTGCTTCCCCCTTGACCCCGATGGATCCTTCTGAACAGCAAGGGCAGTGAGTAGGGCTCTGTGTCCATGGCCACCGTGAAACAATGGGAAGAAGTCTCATCCGAGAGAGAGAGAGGCTTTCTGCAAGTTATGTGGGCTCCTATTGGGAGCTTTTCCTGGTACATTCATTATCTCTGGTTTTCCTTCCAAGATTCTGCGAAATAGAAATCACACTTGTATTTGCAACCCTGCAGCATGAGCCCCAGCAGGGCGAGTAAGGACCTCCGTTAGAAGCACACTTGGGGGAGGCCTGTGAAGACTGCTCTGAAGTCCTGGGGGCTGTGCTGGAGAGACGGGCCACCCTGTCCTCGTCGGGAAGGCGGGGTCAAGACAGGACAGGGCCCGGCTGCTGCCTCAGCTCCACACAGCTGTGCCGGAGCCCCTCTGCCTGGCAGCACTGGTCACCGGCACGTCCCCGGCACAAACCACACACCAGGCACATGTGCCTGCTGGTCCCGGAGTCTCCTTCCTGCCATATACTCGAACTCTGAGAACACGAAAACAAAAGCCCCAACTAGCCTGTGTGCTTTTTCATATGCTGTTAACCAAACAGGGAGCCTTCCCCAAAGGACACTGTATTAAGGGCTGCCAAACGCCAGGAAGCTGGGATATAACGAAACGCAGAGCTGAGCGGTCACCTCCACCCAGAAACAGAAGTCAGGTCTGCAGCTGCCTTTCGAAGGTCTAATTCTACGCCTTCGCTTGAATGCAGCCTTTATCAGACATAAAAAAGAAGTAACAGTCCAAAACCTGTTTGCTTCATGGGAACCAAAGATATGCAGATAGAAAGGACCTGCCGTAAAAGACGTTTATGTAACACCCAGATTAAAAATGAGAATTAAATGTCAGCGTACATCTTATCTCCTAAAAATAAAGGCATGTCAAACAAAGAATACATTCCCTTGTTATCTGTTTATTTATTTATTACTCCGAAAGAAAGCTTGTTGCAGATTTGACAAGTGGTCAAATAAAGGAAACAAGTTTGGTAATAATCAGACATCTCTCACCAACACCACACTCGACGATTTGTATCTGCAGGGGCTTCCGAGCCCCACGCACCCAGAGGAAAAGGAGCCAGAGGTCCGCAGGGCAGCATGAGCAGAGGGTCCTTACGGGACTGACCTTGAAGACCTCAAGGCCGGGCACATTGGGGAGAAATCGCCTTCAGCGCTGTGGAAATCTCACCGCTTGGCTTCATGCCCAGCTTCCTGCACAACGAACTGTGGTTCCTTCCCAGTCTGCAGAGACCCTGCACCAACTCGGGTTGGAGTGAGGATCCCCCTCAGGGCTCCTCGTGACCCCCTAGCATGCAAGGTCTTCAAAAAACCTCCCAGGACATGGAGTAGAGCAACCCCATCCAGACAGACACAAGTCAGGTGGTGCCAGAAAATGGGGTACTTGGGGTTGGGGAAAGTCCCTCCCCAGAATATCCTTCCTGCCCTGCCCCTGTGAATGGACATGACTGTAGACCTTAGAATTTCTGACGCTGAGAACCCAGCAACACCACATCGACCCACCTTTAATTCTGTGCAGAGACGCACGGCCTCATTTCAGGACTGCATTCCCAGCCTGACGCAGTCCCTTGTTACACCCAGTTCTGGGCACGGGCCGTGCACAGAGCAGGCACGCGCCAGACTGCCAGCAGTGTTCCTGCAATGTGACAGACACCTGTGTCCTGCTGCTGGTAGTGGGCGCTGTCATCCACATAGGAATTAAGTTTCCTCCTACTCCTATACTTTCCCCGTCCGTTCATTTATGGAATACGTTTATGGGCTTATTTTTCGTGTCTCCTGTGGCTAACCCAGAAGCTTCTGGAAAGCAGGGACCCTTGCCTCTTCTTCAAACTGACCATCTCCAGAACCTGGCACAGTTTCTGGCACAGAGTGAGTGTTCAGTACGTGTCTGGTTGATGAATGGATGGACGGGTGAACGGGTGAATCGATGAATGAATGGGTGAATGGATAACTGGGTGAATGGGTGAATGAATGGGTGAATGGATAAATGGGTGAATGGGTGAATGGATAAATGGGTGAATGAATGAGTGAATGAATGAGCGAATGGATGGGTGAATGGGTGAATGAATGGATAAATGGGTGAATAGGTGAATGGGTGAATGTGTGAACGGGTGAATGGATGGGTGAATAGGTGAACGGGTAAGCGTCTACCCAGGAAGTCAGGCCCAGGACAAGGAATAGAGATGTGACAGTGAGCACAATCCCATCTGGGTGGAGTTCAGTCCCATAGGAGGGACACTGGTCAAACCTTCTCAAAGCACAATACCCAGCTTGAGGCCTCAAAACTTCAGGGAGACACCTGTGCTTCAGGGCCTCCTGATACAGATATGGAACGGCCAGAAAGACAAGATGGGGTCAGGGTGGGCAAAGGGGGTCCCTAACAGGTGAGACATTCCCACAGGTGTTAGGAAGGAGAAGCAGACAGGAGCCGGTCCCCTGGGAGGGCACAGAGGCGGCGGGTCCCTTGGCTGGACTCCAAGACGCTCCACGCCACTGCTCCCACACAGATGGGACCCACGCCCGTCTGGAATTTCTCCTCAAATCAGGGGGAACAGCTGTGCAGACCAGGCAGAGGCGAAGAGGGAGCAGGAAAGACAGACTGAGGCGAGACGATCCAAGAGAAAGTCAGCAGGGGGACGGAACAGAGCGGCAAGTGAGACAGAGTGAGTCACACGGATGCCACGTGTGCCACAGGAAGAACAGAAAAGTGTGGGGGTGAGACACCTGCTCGGAGAAGGCAGAAACGCTCTGGAAGGTGCAAACAGGTGTTTTAAAGCTTCAGTAGATTTGGAAAACAAAGACAAGGAGGTCTTCCAGAATGTGGGGAAAAGTCAGAGAGGCAGAAAATACAAGAGAAAAGAGACAAGGAAGGATGACCGGTGACAGCTGGCAGTCCGCTGACAGGAGCCCCCAAACCAAGCATGTAGCAGCGGGGGAGGGGAGTTACAGAGAGCGCGAGGTTCCTACCACACTGTACGTAGTATGCATTTTACGTTCTAACGTACATAACGTATATAATGTACTTAATACACGGTACAACATACAACACATAAAATATCACGCATCGTGTACAATACGTAATACGCAATATGATGTGCAGCGTAATATAAAAATGTAATATGCAATATATACTAAGAGTACTGTGTGAATGCATGTCTGTGTATGTATAAACAGAAGAGAATTTTCCAGAAAGCCAGAAATCTCTCTGTTGAAAATGCTCATAGAATGTTCCACTGAATTAATATTTAGAAATGTGTAGATAGCATCAGAAAATCACTGAACGTCAAAGATAAACGAGATCCTGTCACCATAGCACTTTTCCAAAAACAAAACAAAACACCAAGACAAGCCACCTACGAAGTCACACAGACTGGAATGCGGCCCTTGGTGAGTTCAGAAGGGACTCTGAAGATCTTAGAAGATGACACGGTCATTTCTTTAAAATTTTGAGGGAGGGGCGCCTGGGTGGCTTCGTTGGTTAAGCATCCAACTTCGGCTCAGGTCATGATCTCATGGTCCGTGAGTTCGAGCCCCGCGTCGGGCTCTGTGCTGGCAGCTCAGAGCCTGGAGCCTGTTTCAGATTCTGTGTCTCCCTCTCTCTGACCCTCCCCCGTTCATGCTCTGTCTCTCTCTGTCTCAAAAATAAAAATAAATGTTAAAAAAATTTTTTTTAAATAAAAAAAAAATAAATTTTGAGGGAAAATCAGTTCAAGCAACTATTAGCATCACCTGACAACCTACAAGTCAAGCGTGAGGGAACGTGAGAAAATGTGAACATCAGAGCAGGACATCGTGCTAGGATCTGCCCCGGGAGAGGGCAGGCGTGACCAGGAAGGGGACGGCGCCAGATTCAGGGGCAGAGGCTCCACACCGAGCCCACCCGCAGCTGCCCTGGGGAAGGGCAGGAAGGAGACAGAAAGGGCGGTGAGCAAGTGGAGAATGTCCCTGGTAAGAGGAGCGGGGAAACAAGGAACGGCAGGGCGCCAGGCAGGAGCCGGTGGGAAAGGCATCCCGGACATGGTGGAGAGAAGCCCCTGACGCGACAGGAGGGGCCTGTCTGACGTTGATGCCACAGCGTTTTCCCCGGGGGGTTGGGGGTGGGGGGGACTCTCCATGGCTGCCATCTATTTCATCAGGATGCTGAAATCTTACGTATTTTCCTAATTAACACATGGATCCAGGTTAGAACAAAGCAGGAAACTAGGGGCGTGGCTGTGGGCAGGTGTAACCCTTCCCACCCTTGACGATGGAGACGTAGAGCTTAGGACTCAAAGTTGAGGGGGAAACGGGGAGGTGACTATCCCCACGTTATTAAGAAAAGGAACAGAGTCACCATCTTAGGGACGGAACTCACCTTTTTACGGAAGAGGAATTAGACATTTAAGTATTCGATTTACGTTGCCACTTATTTAAGACTATTTGGTTTGAACTGTCTAAAGTGCTATAAACAGCATCTCGGGGGGTGGTGTAGGGAACCATGTTCCGGCCGTGGGAGCCACGAGCCTCCAGTTTTCTCCCACCTCCGCGTCCGTGCCCTTTGGAAGTCCACCGTCACCAGCCCCGCACTGGCCGGCGGTGCAGCCGCAGACTTGACGTGGACATCTGAACATGGCTCGCGCCTCGAGGCTCACCCGCTCTTGCTGCCCCCCGAGCTCCGTGTGAAAAATGTGGTCTTGCTCAGGGGAGGCACGTGGCCAGCGCCCCTCTCTCCCTGGCTGCCCACTGGGCACATGATCAACGCCAGCCTCGGTCAGCCAACCACGGCCAGGGGCAGAGTGACAGCTGACGGCGGTCCCCGAGGGCCACAGCCAGGAGCAGAAGACCTGCCACAGAGCCCGGCCTCCGGCACTGACCACGTCACCAGTCAAATAAATACTGGCTGTTTTAAGCCGCAAGTTTTGGGGCACTTTGTTATATTGCGGTAGAGGACGGTCACAGACATGGGTACAGAGGAAGCTACCAAAGCAAAAACCTAACAAAGGTGGTGTTTACGTAAGGACGGGTCAGAAAGCGGGCGTCACACTCTGTCATGTGGTGCGAGTGACGAGGGAGCATTAAGCCGGGCTGAGGGCAGAGCCCGAGCTCACAGCCCTGCGTCCCGAGGTGGGATCTGCGGGACTCCCCTGGGCTCTCCGGCTGCCCAAGAACAAAGCAAAGGGAAAAACCCAGGGTAACTGATAGAGATCACAGTCCTGCAGGACAGGCGTCTCCCTCAGTGTACGTGTCTCGGTAAATTACAAGAAAAAGGCAATCTTGTCAACAGCCTAACCTCCAGACCCCTGTAGACTCAGTTTCCTGGAGCCCCAACGTCGTGCTCCCCTTCAGAGTGATGTGGGAACAAAGGCCAAAAGGAGATGGCAGGTAACATTACATTTCCTTCTAACCTGCAGCCCTTGGGCAAATACTTGAAGCAAATACAGAACAGGGGTTTCTCCAGGGCCCCCTGCTGCCCTAATGTTCATTCCTTAGTAGAGGGAAAACAGCCTTAGCTCCACAAGGGCAAGCCCTCCCCTCAGGGATCTTAGGCTTCCTCGTTAGCACATCAAAGTCCTTTGACTTCACCTCCCCAACTCATAACCGATCACTGCACAACTGTGGGTGCTGCTCTTTCTGCCCCCGGGTCCTGTCCCCGTACTCTAAGGAAGTAACCTTTTTGCACAGAAGAGGTCTCAAAAATTCTTTCCTGGCCATGGGCTCCAGACCCCACCATCACCCCAAAACCTCATCGTGAACACCCCTCACCACTGCCTGTGGGATGATGTCACCCACGGTCCCGGAGGAGGATTCTGAGAAAAACACCGTGTGAGCCCGCCGTCTGCTTGGGATGAGCTCCAAGAAGAAGAAACTAGCTGAAGAAAGGAGCGGTCTGTTTTCAAGAAGACTTGCCAGGGGCCAAGACTTGCAGGGTCGGGGAGAGCAAACTGCTTATCTCTCGCCCCCCCGTTGGTAAGTGACTGGTAACCGCCCCCCGATCAAAGTGCAGTGAGGCCGAAGCCGGAGACCAAATACACAGAGCTCCTGTAAAACACCGCGTAGGACTCGGGGGGTCTGGGGCCCTGTCTGGTAGCGGGACAAGAGTCTTGTGAGAAGTCTGGCAGGGATCATCCTCCAGTTGCTGCAACTGGAACGGAGACGGGCCTCAGCAACCTGTCTGTCGCTTCTGCCGCATCTCATGTATAGAAAACCCGCACATTTTTAAGAGTGTCGTACTGCCTGAACTCAGCCCAGCCTGCTGACCCAGGAGGTCACGAGACGAGTACGTGGCCACTCTCCGCACCCCGCTGCACATCGGGCACTTTGCCAGCCAGTCCGCTCTGCAGCCACTGACACCACACGGTAATCTTCATCTTCCACACGAGGCCAGAAGACGTTGTCTGAGATTGGCGGGTCAAGAAACAAAGACACCAACGGTCCAGCTACAGTGGAACATTAACCGGCAAAAATGCACGACCTAGAATAAAAGTAGCAGGCATTGAGGGACGCCCCCTCTGGGGTGGGGGTTCCAGGTGCCGGGGGCAGGAGACCCTCACCCTCACCCTTCACCTGGGTCTCTGTCCCCATGAGCACAGGCGTGTAGATAAAAATAAATGTGAGTAGGTGTGAAATCACAGCTACGGGGAATGAATGCCACAGGTCAGAGGCGCTGGACGCATCCCATCCTATGACAGGCATGTGCTCCGTCTGGGGCTTCAGGACCATCAAAGAGACAGACTCCCGGCAGCCCCCGGGGAGGTAACGGTGCAAAGGGGGAGAGCAGGCTGGGGGTACGTGAGGGAGGGTGTTCTTGCCGCCTGCAGAGATTATCTGAAGTGTGCTGGGTGAAGGGACACACAGAGTGCAGTGTCACCAAGATTCGCTAAGGGGTGTGGGGGGGGGAGGGCAGGGTACAATTAACTCCGGCTCCAGAGCGGCCAGCGGCCAGCTGTGTCCCCGACCAGCCACAGCCCGGACTTCAGTCTCAGGGATGTGGGAGCATGTCCTTGGTAGGTTTGGCTCAAGAGCATCAGCTGGGCCCCTCCAGCTCATGGCCACTGGAATCACGGCGTGACTGTGCTTTGAGCACAGGGTGACTGTGCTTTCCCTGTGGACAAACTGTCAGTGTGGCTTCGACACACTACGGACTGCAGGGTCCAGGGTCCCAGTCCTGCTCGGTCACCAGGAGGAGTCTCACGGCATTTCCCCCAGGCAGGGGAGGCAGTCATTAAAGACCAGCACATCTCGCTTCTCGTGACCACAGGTGGGGTCGGGTGTCTTCCTGCCCAAGACGCCCCGGCCTTGGGGCAGCAACGCAGGGAGCAGGAGGTCCTGCAGGGCCTGAATGCGGAAGGCTCCGGCCCGGGGTGAGGAGAGGCCCCATCTGGGTCCCCAGGGCATCCCCTCACACCCTCCCGGCCAGGCCAGCGATGGGCCAGCAGGATGTGGCGAACTCCCCAAGGGTCTCACTGGCACCCATGCCCCGCGTGTGGAGCGGGCGCCTCGGCCCATGTCACGGGGAGAGCGGCTCGGAGGAACTAATTACAGAGACCGGCGAAGGGAGGCGGCAGGAGCATATTAATTACAGCATTTAATCCATTAGGCAGAGCCGCCAGCTTAACCTCTTTAGAATTCTTAGAGTTTGTCTATGATTAATTATTTTTGGAAATAACAGCCAGCATCATAGCTTGTTAATAGGCTTAAAATAATAAATTTCAAAAACACCGTGAGACGTTTGCACGGGATTTAGCTTCCAGAAGGCCAACAGTAATTTCACGAGACACACGGCCTCGTTCCCCTGACTCGCTTCCTCTGCACGAGGCCACGGCTGTCCGCACGCGGGAGCCAGAAATGCCGCCACGTCAGCAGCTCCTGGCCCTCCCCCACCGGGGACAGAGGAGTGGGGGTCCTGAGAGATGCAGGCTTGCACATTAGCAGGCCCTTCGTGGTGACAGCCCAGGCCAGAGACGGGCTTCCCAAAGCAGCCACTGTGATCCATTCTGATTACCCGTTAAATATTACGTCTTCACAAGGAGCCGGTCCACGGTCCGCGTGCGTGGGAGGGATGTAGCAGGTGTTGCACAGATTGGGAAATGCACCCGGGCCGTTGTCATCTTAAGAAGGGAGCTGTGTGAGGTTGCACTGGGATTCAGCAGGGGTTCGGGCTGAGGGGCTGGCTGTCAGCGTCACTGATGTCTGGACTCTGACGCTCCTGAGCCCGAGAGCCACTGCCGGGAAGAGGCTGGTGCCCCCAACAGGATCTCCATCCTGGCCACCATGCTGACAGGGCACCTCCCGGGGCTGGGCCGTGCCCGGCAGGAGGGAGGTTACACTTCAGCCGGGCCCTCTGGGGCTCCCAGTCCGGCAGGGAGCAGCCCTGCACGATTCCCCGATGGCAGGTGGGCGCAGTGCTGTCCGGGGCACGAGTAGCACGTAAGCTGAGCGCAGGGGCCAGGCTGGGGCAGGTGCACTGGGGAAGGCTTTCTGGAGGTGACACCAGCTGGAGGTTTGAGGGCAAGCAAGAGCTGGCCAGGACCACCGTGGACAGGGGAGTGGGGCTCCCGAGAGACGCGGCGAGTGCTGGGCTTGGGCAGTGATGGAGAGAGACATGCTGGTGAGGGCGCAGTGGCCGGGCCAGGAGGCATCCTCGCAGCAGGCCAGCACCTGATGCTGGAGCCCGAGGGGCTGTAGGCTGGGAGCCGCATGGTCTGGACGGCGCCCTGTGCTTTTTGTGGCCCTGGAAACAGGCAGGGAGAGCTACGGGGTGTTTCCAGAGGGGAGCCTGGGCACCACCTTCTGCCCTCAGGCGGGACCACCCCCCGGCCAGACGCCCTCACCGCTGCAGACCCTCCACGCGCTGTCCTTCTCGGGGCCCTGCGGGCAGGCGGTTGGCGGCCAGTGACGCAGCCCAGGGACGTGGTTACCAGCAGTCCGTGTTCAAACATAACCAACTAACGCCCTTTCCCGACACCGTCTCCACCCACCGCTCGCGAATTCCCAAGCCGGTGGATGTCGGGGCGCAAAGTCACAGCACCTCTCAGATGAGATGCAAAGGGGCAGTTCCGTGCCCCCACGGCACACGCTGCGATTGGCACGTTTCCATCACCAGCAGCAGCCGACGCGGCGGTCCTCAAACCTGCCTTGTGTCGGGCAGACGCAAAGTGTCTTGTGTGTAAATTCATTTCTATTAATTACTGTAAATTAACTATTTATATACTTAAGTATGATTATGCATGAGCTGTAGCAAATCACATCTGTGCTCTCTTGCTCACCGTTGTCAAATTTTGCAACACGTGCACATAAATCAGCGTCATCTGACCTCATTCTCCTCCTGCCTGGGGACTCACTCCCTTAAACGACCTCAAGGGCCCACAGAACCCCCCTGGACGAGCCCCTGGGGCACAGACCCAAGCCTGTCACCTGAGGACAGGCAGGACTAAAACGTCATGTCACAAAGGGCTGTTAGCACGGGTCATCTGTGACACCCTCTCCCCACAGCGCATCCTTGGCCCCCCCATGTCTGTCCCCTTACTGTTTTCCAGACCCTCAGATCCACTTCTCACAGCCATTTCCCCCCGTCCCCCACCCCTACCCCATGCCCAGCATCACCAAGGCCACCCGGGCCCCTGTGTGACCCTCACACGCACGCACCCTCACGCCTGCACACGCACCCTACAGCTCACACTTACTGGCACACACATCCTGGCACGTGTTTTCACACACACGTGAATCCAGGGTCCACAGCCTCAGCCGCATGCCGCTCTGGGGTCCAGCAGCCGGATCGCTCTCCAGAAAGTGCCACAGGAAGCAGACGTCATCCTGACCTGGCAAGCACTTTGGGGTGTCACCCGCAGCCGTGAGTGGGGAGGACCGTCCGTGGGAGGAGCCTGGGAGACCGAGCTCGCGTGTCAGTGAGGGCTGGGGGCCAGGGAGCCCTCGCTCTGGGCTGAGGACCCCTGACTCGCTGGGTGGGGACCTCATTCTGGCTCGAGCTTTTCCCGACTGAGGAGTTTGCTACATGGGAGCAGCGTGAGCTGACAAGCGTCCCCGCCGGGGCCTCAGCTCCGCTCAGGCAGTGCCCGGCCCAGCAGTGAGGGCAGGACCCTACACAGAGCACAGGGCAGCTCTTCGGGCTGGAGGGACATAAACAGCCACCGTGACAAACACAGGCCCTGCTCTCAAGGCAAAGCGGGGGCTCCCGGCGCCCACTCCTTCCGGGAGACATCAAAGGGCCTCCCGGAGGTTTTCGCCGGGACGGCCCCGCTGCAAACAGAACCAGAACACCCCTCACCTTCCCGTGTCATCGCCGCAAGAAAAAGATTTACAAAATGATCCGACACACACGAGCCAAATAACGCAAATAGTTGTATACGCGCTTGGGAAATTAATGAAATCGCTTTCCAAGTCACAGATGTACCAGTTACTAAAATGTGTCGGAGGACGTGCGCGTGATCACACCGGGTACCAGATTCGCTTTCCGCGGGTCCCCCTCCACGACCATCCCGGCTTCACCTTGTACCAGGCCATGACTCGTGCCCCGAGGGCCTGGAGAGGAAGGGCCGCCCAGGATCCCCTCCCCGCGTTAACTGCACAAGAACCCACACCTCAAAACCTGGCCTCCTCACCCAGACTCAGCACCTTCTCTTCCTGACCCCAGGCTCAGGGCTGCAGGGGCGTGCGCTGCCTTTGAGTCCTCTCTCCTGCCCTCCTCCGTTCCCCATCCCCCCAGGCCCACGGGCCCTCGCCTATACCCCATCCCCCACCCCCAACCCCATGGGCCCTCGCCTGTACCCCATCCCCCATCCCAACTGCCTGATCCTGGGGAAAAGGCTGGAACCTCAAGACGACCAGGCCAATGCAGCAGGGCAGCGGAGGGACTGAGACCTGAGACCTTCCCTTGCAGGACCCGTGGACCCTGGGCCTCTGCTACAATGACGGCCACAGTCATGCAAATTTGCAAAGCTACCAGGAAAGAGCTAAAAATTACTTGGAAACATTCACATAGAAAATTACTGAAATTAGTCGCTTTGACAGAGTGCTCCTGCACTCTCCCCAGGAGGGGTGTTTAACTGCTGGGCTCTGAAGAGGTTTGCACCCCAGAGAGATCCCGGCACAGGGCCGCGCAGGGTCGTGAACCGCCCCCCAGCAGAGCTGCCCGTGGGGGCTGCAGAGTAAACGGGCGCCTGCACTGTTTGTCCTCCCATAAAGGGTTCATCAAGACACGGTTCACGTACCATAAAACTCACCCACTTGAGTTGGACAAGTGGGTGGTCCTTACTAGATTCATGGAGGTGTTGAAACCACCAGTTTCAATCAGTTTCAGAACACTGTCACCCCGTACCCATTTGCAATCACTTCCCGCTTCCACACACCCTCCCCACCGTCCCTCTGCCCTACAGGACCTGTAATATTCTCCTTTCTGTCACTGGATTTCATGGTGGTTTGGGTTTGCATTTCCCGATGACTTAATGGTACTGAGCATCTCCTCATGTGCTCATTGGCCATCCGTATGTCTTTTTCTTCGGAGAAACGTCTACTCAGATCCTCTGCTCATTTAGTCACTGGGTTCTTCATCTTGCGTGTATACTTTCACAAGTAAGTGAATCTTTAACAAACTTGATAATTCTACAGCGCATGGAAAGGGACAGTTACATACGCAGAATCAATGCAGACTGGATGGTTTGTGCACATGCTGTCAGACCACAGGTTTCTTAGCACAGTCTCTAGATCCCCTCCAGGAGCGAGGGCACAACCTCAACGGCCATGAAACTCTAACACAAGGACGCCGTAAGCCTCCTGCCACCTGTCCCTTCAGCCACTGCCCATAACCTATCTTCCGTGTTTTATACCATAGATACTCTTTCCATTTTCCCCCCAGATGCCGCGTTGAGAAGAATGAGTACAATAAAAATGTGAGCTTGTTTGATAACATTACAAGGACATTTGGGCCCCGTCTGGGATCGGTTCAGCGCGAGGTGGTTATTAAGTATGCAAGGGGGAACGTCACGTAGACATTTGGATGCACAAGTCGGGAAGTGGGGAATGGTCCAGCGTCCCAGGACAGAAATTTGGGGCAACAATGCAGACGTGCTAATTTAGCCCCAAAGCTGGATAATTTTATTGGAAGTTGCACCAGCGCAGGTGCTTGTGTTGGAGAAGCCAAGTACGGGTCTGGAAGGTAGGAAACGATGACCCAGCTGGGGGAGCTTGGCATTTAAGGGTGGTCAGTTGACAGGAGTAACACCAGGTATGGAGGAAGGGCATCCGGGAAGGTGGGATTAGCCCTGCATGCGGGACGGCCTGGGGGCACGCTGGCAGAGCCATTTCAAGGAGAAAGTGATTAACTCTGCAAATGTAGATACCAAGCCAATAGCAGTAGGACTAAGTATTCACCACACCATTAAGATTTTGGAAAATCCGGGTCTTGGTTACCTAATACAAGCAATTTCAGTGGAACCGATGTCTGCTTGGATTACGTTCAAAAGAAAATCAGAGTTGGGGCACCTGGGTGGCTCAGTCAGTTGAGCGTCCGACATCAGCTCAGGTCATGATCTCATGGTTCCTGAGTTCAAGCCCCGCGTCAGGCTCTGTGCTGACAGCTTGGAGCCTGGAGCCTGGAGCCTGCTCAGGATTCTGTGTCTCCCTCTCTCTCTCTCTGTGTCTCCCTCGCTTGTGCTCTGTCTCTCTCTGTCTCTCTCAAAAGTAAATAAACATTAAAAAATAAAATAAAATAAAATAAAATAAAATAAAATAAAATAAAATCAGAGAGAAAGAAGCTGAAACCAGCACGCATAGGCCACGTATTTGGAGGAATGTTGTTTAAGACGAGAGGGAAGCAGGCTGATGCTACAGGAATTCGGGGTCCCGGGGTCTGCCTTCCCACGTCCACGCGGCCCAGGCGCCCTGATGGATGGATGGCGCTCCCACAGGCTCCTGACGCTCAGGAAGATCACCGACACCACTCTGGACTCCGTCTCCTGCACAAGCATCCCGCCGACCAGCCTGCTGAGTGAACCCCTCAGTTGGTGCAAAGTCGGACCCCTGCCCACCCCCACCACCTGCTTGACCCAAGCCTCCAGCATCTGTTATTCATGTCATTATCACAGCTCTCTGTTTGTCCAAAGTCACGTAAGTAACTTAATGACGACTCCACGGGACCAGTTAATTACTGCGAAGAACTGACAGGGCTGGGGCAAGAACGTTAAGTCGCGGACACACTCACAGGGGCTGCACCTGACGGCCATGGCCGTGTCCGCCCTGACCTCGGAGGCCGTCTGGCTCCTGCGTCTTGCTCCCCTGGATGCATGGACCCTGCTTTGTGGACTCGTGGCCCCTTGGAGGCAGGGAGCCCCCTCAGGGTTGCCCTTACCCTGGCGTCCCTCTTCACCACTGAGCAAAGCAATGTCAGGGAGAGGAGTGCTGTGACCAAGCTCGCAGAGCCCTTGAGACTCGGACCCCCGAGTCCCTTTTGTGCCGTTAGCCTTAGCATCACTAAGCTCTTCGGGCCAGGGGCCGAGCCTGGTTCCTGACCCGCCGTGGGCTAGTACCTAGCCCTGCTCTCTACGGTGATTATGCCCACAGGCTGCCCCATCATTCAACGGACACTCACCAAATACCCATCATGGGCCGGATGGTTCCATGGGCTGAGCCAACTGTGAAGTTGTAAAACCCTCCACCCTTCACCCCATTTCTCTGTGTAACCATCATCTACAAGTCCACTCTGGCTCTGTGTCGTCTGGGCCAGTGTCACTGCCCAATCGTTCAAGAACAGTGGTCCCGAGGACAAAAGAAGCCTGGGGAGAGCCCTGAAGAATGGTCTAGAGTTGGAGGGCCCCCACCAACATCTCAACTCCTCGCGAACTAAGGGGACTCCTTTTATAAAAACCACCATTTCAGGCGCCGCCCAGGCCCGGGCCCTGCCCCTGGCCAGAAAGGTCATAGTTCCAAGATGGCAGAAAGGTCTCTGGGTCTCCAGCTTGGAACCCTTACTAATTATGACCTCTAGAAACACCAGGCTTTATCCAAGCTTCATGTCACCGCCCCACCTTGTTCCCAGGGCACACACATTCCCCTGGGCCACCGGCCACACCTGCTGTGCCACCATATTCCCTGAGGGCGCAGCTCCCCCACACAGGCCGATGGCCGCTGCCTGCTTCCGCTAAGTCTCTCTCGGCCCTGGGCCTGTCAGGCTGAGGGTGGTCTCGGGCCAGGTGCAGGCCTGGAAGGAATGCCATGAAACTGGAGATGCCAGAACCGCCCTTTGACCAAACACAGGGGAGAGTCAATGGGAGGGAGCCTAGCGCCTTGGAGCCTTGAGGGGAACGCCCTGAAGAAGATGCTAGAACTTCCGCCCGAGTCCCCAGCAAGCCTGAGCCCCCGCGGCTGAGAGGAATTATACCCCACGGAGACGCCTCTGCACCCTGATACTCTCCTCCCCCTGCGGTGCTCGCACCACACCTGCATCCAGAGTCTGCTTCCGGGAGCACCGTCTGCTCTGGGCCAGCCCTCAGCGGGACTGGCTGGTGCCGAGAAGGGCCGGGTCCCGGTCTGCGAGGCAACTCCCCTGACTTAGGGCACCTGACTTAGCGTCCTCCCGGGGGAAGACGGTCTCCTCTCTTTGCTCACAACTGCACACGTGGAGCCTAGCCTCGCGCTGGGAATACAGCAGGTGCCCAGAACTGGGGGGGGGGGGGCTGGTGGTTTATTGAGCAGGGAACAGAGCGCAGTAATTCATTCAAGAAGGTGGAGATTTCCTGTCTACACCGTGCTGCCGAGGAACCGCCACCTCCGGCTGTCCCTGCCGACCCAGCAGGTGCCACTTCCAGCTTCTAAAGAAAACGGGGCCAACAGAGGCTCCTGCTCACATGGTGCTTGAACCTGTGAGACCCCGACAGCGGCCTCCACCTGGCTGGCTACAGTCTAGTGTCTGCGAGCTCCTGGACAAGAATCGTCCTTTCCAGGGAAGGGACACACACACACACACACACACACACACACACACACACACACACTGGGTCCTTTCCAGCAACGAAACATGGGTACTACTGTAATTTCAGTTCTTTTTTAATTTTGATTTTAGAGACAGAAAGTGTGAGCAGGGGTGGGGCAGAGGGAGAGAGAGAGAACCCCAAGCAGTCTCTGTGCTCAGTGCAGAGCCTGACATAGGGCTCGATCCCACGACCCATGGATCGGGACCTGAGCTGGACGCAAGATTCGGACGCTCGACGACGCCCCCCGGGCACCCCTCGAATTTCAGTCCTTGAAAAGCCTCAGACGGAACTTTTGGTCCCCCCTGTATAAATTACCAAACCGTCTATGTCTCCACCAGAAACCGCAGAGCACTGCTTCACGCGGGCACGTTGGCCACTGTGGCTGCGGGGCTGGTGCACGCTGGGGGTGGGTTCAGAGAAGGCCGCACAGGCCGCGTCCTCCTGCCCTTCCAGGCCATCGCAGGATACCAGCTGTGTGCCCGGCACACGAGCGCCTGGGGACAGAAGGCGGTACTCCGCCCTCGTTTGCGGGATGGTTCAGACACTGGTCTTCGCCCCGTGAAGACGGCTGTGCCTGCAGAAAGCGGTGTGCACCTGCCCAAATGCCCATGTGAACGCCGCACCCAGACCTGCTCCTGGGCCGGCAGAGCCTCCGGGAGAGGACAGGGCAGAGCGGCTCTACTATGTGCTTAACCGTGAGGGCGAGCGGACCAGAGCAGGGGCCCCGCTGAGCCCACTGAGGACACATCTTGCCTCATGCCCGACGGGAAGCCGGTGGAGACCACGTGGCCCCCGAACGACCCTCTTAGAGACAGTCCAGCTAAAGCCACCGACCCGGCCGGCTGCGCGGGCTTTCCTCCAGCGGCTGCACCGAGCACGATCGTGAGGACGTGGAGGGGAGCGGCGAGTGCTGAGAAGTGGGTGCTAATCCCGCTTTGTCCCGCACTGCCTGCATGGAAAATAGATGTGTCAACGGTTCTCAGAGGCCGAGGGATTACGGGCAATTTTAATTTTCTCATTTATGCTTCTTGACTATTTTCTAAGTGTTCTAAGTGAGCATTAACCACTTTAATAATTGGGGAAATCTATGAAGGATATAATGAAAAGGACAACAACAGCCACAAAAAATGCCTCCGGTTTTCCAGCAGCTAGACCGGAGGCCACTGTCACCAGGGCCCTGTCACAGCTATAAAGGATGGACAACCTGTTCTGCCCCTGTAGGCGCATTTCTTGCTGTAACTGGAGTCAGAGGCGGGGCTGGGAGTGGCTGGGCCAAGGGAAAGGGGAGAAGGAGCTTGGCGGGGCGGGGGGAGAATTGAAACATGAGGGGCCCCTGCCCGGGGTGATTGGGACGTGCCCTGCACACCGCCGCCCTGGGGGCCGAGTCCCGTGCCCCTAACGCTGGGCTGTGTGCAGGAGACTCAGACGGACACGCCCTCAGAGCCCCCCTCTGACCCAGGGTTTGAGAGTCCGTGGGCCGCACGGTGACGTGCCACATACTCCTTACGGCTACTGACAGAGAGGATTCCCACAAGTTGTCGGCCCCCAGCATTAACCCCGGCCCAGTTTGCCCCCAGGAGGTGGCAGTCTTTCCGTTCCACGGCTCCTCTGGGCAGTGGGAAGTGACCGCACCCCGCACCCCACCAGGACCAGGCCTGGCGCTTAGGGACCATGGCACTGAGGCTCCTCGTGGCATGAGCCCACAGTCACGGACTCGGCATGGACTTGGCCTGCTGGGGGGCTGGATTTCGCGCCCTGGAATCTCTTCTACTTTCCCAGGCCCTGATGAGACCCCACTCCCCACGCCCCGTCTCTGAGGGGCCCGGGCTCCACCCCTCTGAATGCTCACAACAGGCCTCTGGTGGCCCGTAGGTCCTTCCAACATCTGCTTGGTCCTTCCAACATCCCAGCAAGGGAGGGGGGTGCTGTTCTGCTCCCCCGGTTCCCTCCCCACCGCCACAGTCTCATGCACACAACCTGCCTCTCTCTCCTCCCCATCCTCCCACCAAATCATGTGAAGAAACTTTGGGTGGGTCTGTGTGAAGCAGGAGAGAGAGAAAGCAAAGGAGAAAGTGTCCCTGTCTTCACAGGCTCAGCCGGGGACAGCGGGTGGTGGCCACAGGCACGTCCACCCTGGAGGCAGACAGCAGACTGGCTGGGGCTCCCAGAAAGGCGAGGCTGATCATTCTACAGCAAAGCCTGTTTTATTAAAGTGAATTCTATGCAGGCACAACAGAAATTTAAAAATCATGAGAGACACAGAGAGAGAGAGCGAGCGAGAGAGGAAGGGAGAGAGGGAGAGACAGAAAGCCTGGGAATGCCTTATATCAGTAAATTTAAAAGTTTAGAAGAAATGATCAAATTCCAGGAAAGAAACATATTCCAAAACTGACTCCAGAAAACAAAGAAAACTTAGTCATGTGGTTAGAAAAAAATATCAAATTATTACTTAAAACTCTTCCAATAAAGAAAATTCAGAGGATCAAATAGATTCATAGGAGAATTCTGTCACCCTTCAAGAAACCAACCATTCCAGGGGCACCTGGGGGCTCAGTCGGTTGAGCATCCCACTTTGGCTCAGGTCATGATCTCACGGTCTGTGGGTTCGAGCCCCACTTCGGGCTCTGTGCTGATAGCTCAGAGCCTAGAGCTGCTTAGGATTCTGTGTCTCCCTCTCTTGCTCTCTGCCCCTTCCCCGCTTACACTCCGTCTCTGTGTCTCTCTCTAAAATAAAAGACATTAAAAAAAGAAAGAAAGAAACCAATTACTCCCGTTCTACATAAATTCTTCCAGAACAAAGAGAGAGAGAGAGAGAGAGAGAGAGAGCGAGAGAGAGAGCGCTTACTACTCTCCGAGGCCAGGACGAGCTGGTCTCAAAGGGTCACACGCTGACTGCAATCGCATGGAACCCATCACCACAGCTCAGAGGCCGCCCAGGGACGAGCGGGGCGGCAGTGGAAGGGGCTGATAACGAGCTCAGGGGTTTCTGGGGGTGCAGACGTTCTGGAACCAGACGGTGGTGTTGGGGACCCAGCACGCGACCCCTAAAGGACACTGAGGCGCACACTGCAAAGTAGCTGATGGTTAATTTCACGTGTGAAAACTCAATAAAACTGCACATCAGCCTCACTCATAAAGGAAGACAGACTTTCAGAAGTTGTCTGTGGGAGATGTTTCTGAGCAAGGACCCGGAGGTCTTTAATCCAGCACGAAGGAGCAGGGCTCCCAGGCCAGGGGCCGGGACGGCAGGAGCCCCCTCCTGCCCAAGGGGACGGCGGGGGCCGCCCAGGTGCAGCAGACCAGGGAGGGACCTGGCGTGTGTCCTGTGGGTGCCACCAGCTGACCTGACCGGGGAAGAGAGCAGAAAGCTCTCTGGGGCTGGGCTGCGTGGGGAGGGCTGGCTGACGGTCCGGACCCTTTGTCAGCCTCTTCTACAAGATGAGGGGCTGCTCCTCCCCGCTCCACACCCACGTCCTCCCTTCACCCCCCTTGAGGGGGGAGGGCCTCCCCACCACAGGTAGCAAATGGTGACGCCGGGCAGCTTCCCGGCCGGTACAAAGGACAGTCCCCGAGAGTGGGTTACACGGTCCTTCTCAGGCTCCGTGCCTGAAACTCTTTCTTATGTTGGATGGCACAGGAGATCTGCCAATTTCTGTGCAGCACAGAGCAAACGAGATGGCTTCTGAAGACCCCTGAGTGGCTGGAGAAGGAATGAGGAGCACGTTCCCTGAGTAAAGCCGTGCGGGTGCCACGGGCTCAGGGGTCTGAGCAGACCGGAGAGGTCGATGATGCCTTTAGGGGGAAATGCAACATAATGACCGGGCTGTTTCCTTCTCGGGGCAAGACTGTATTCCCAGGACGGATAACAGGAAAGGACCACGGTCTGTGCGTGTTGTGTAAGCAGGGAAGGGGCTATTTTATGAAGTGGTATAATTTTAACAATCCCGCCTAACTTGACCAGTGGAAGTCGCTGCGTCTCCTCCGGCTGCCGAGTCTCCTGCCTGGAAAAGACACTGAGCCGCTGCCGTGAGTGTGCACATGAGCCGTCTGAGCCCGAGCGGGTGTGCAGGCAGCACCGGGGAGCCCAGGTCTGGACTTGTGAGCCATTCGCCACCAGGTAAGGGATGGGAGAGGCAGGCACAGGATAAGAGTACGGAGCCTGGAAACGGTCTGGCAGCAGACAGGGCTCAAGGCAGGTGCCGCGGACGAGGTCGGCACTCCCCTGGACTTCCAGAAATGGGCTGGGGTGTGGATGGAGGGAGAGGAAAGGCCACAGAAAAGCAGGGGGGAAGCACAGCACTTAGACGTCAGGCTGCGGTTCTAACCCTGCGTGCCTGCTCTTCTCCGAGGGCCCCCCGTTGCCACAAAGGTGGTCCTGCAGCCCGTCCCTAGATGGGGCCCACTGCACGGGGGGGGGGGGACACGGTGTCAGGAGGGCCTGGGACCCACATGGCTGCCAGCCCTTCTCCGCCACCAGCTGGAGTGACAGACATCAGGGAAAGGACGAGGGTCCTGCCCGTGGGCGTCCGCCCGAGGGGAGGGGTGAGCCCCCAGCAGCTAGAGTGACGGTCTCAGCAGATAGGGTCCCAGCAGAGCGCGGTGCACGGCTCAGGGTGTCAGTCTGCTCTCTTCCCCCTCTGTCTCCCCTCTGGGTTCAGGCGAGACGGGCTAAGGATTGAGCACCAAGCTGCACTTTGCTCCCCGGGGCACCCTGCCGGCCCACATGGCCTCGGGGAGAGCCACCGCCTTCTGTGTGTCAATCTCGTGACCGATGGCCCACGGGGGTCCCCGATCAACTAGTTCACTGGGTGACAACGTCGACTAGCGCGTTACTCCCTCTGGATGGGTCTGCTGCAAAGCCCGCAGCGCCCGGCCGGATGTTCGGTGCAGCGACAATCCACTGGAGTCGGGAGGGACCGCCCCGGGGGAGGAGGCCGCGGTCCGGCACTTCCCGACAGACTGTTTGTGCGGCAGGTACGTGCCCGCAAGAACCTTTAAACCGTCACGCTGGCCCCCGAGGAACGCTCAGCACACAGCGGGTGGCTTGGCTGGCCGCCGTGGGCGCACCAGCGAATGGCAGGACGGCCGAGGGCCGAGTCCTGGGAACCGGGAACCAGGGAGACCACACTGGGCGGGGAACGGGGTCTTGGGTCAGTCATGACCCAGTCCGAGCACTGCTTGTCCTCCCACTGCTTTGGGAGGAGGGAGGAAATCGAAGCAGGGCTCGCTCACGATCGCTCTGTGATGGGACCCCCCGCCGCCCCCCCCCCCGCCGCCCCGAGAGGGAGACTGCAAGGCCACTGGCCGACTTCCTGGGGGTAAGTAGCTCACACTCCCCATCGCCCGCCTTTATAGAACTTCAAGTACTGTCGGGGTGTCTCAACAGCACGCGTCCTTCCTGGCTTAGCAGTTTCCCAGGAGCACACTTCTCTCAGGACCTAGGACCATGCTGAGCCTGCAGACCGCCCGCCCTATGCTGGGGGACAGCGTGAGCTGGCCCTGCACCGGGGGTCAGCGCAAGCCCGGCCCTGCTCTGGGGGTCAGCGTGAGCCCGGCCCCGCACCGGGGGTCAATGCGAGCCCGGCCCTGCATTGGGGGACAGCGTGAGCCCAGCCCTGCTCTGGGGGACAGCGTGAGGACCACATCCCAGCTACTCCTGCCGCGGAGGGTGGAGGACCGGCCAGAGTTCTCCAGTTCATTATGTCAGTGGGCTGACAGTCAGCAGGGGCAGGTCCCGGAGCCCCGCTCACCATTATCGCGCATCCCTCAGGGCCGGGGATCCCAGCACAACACGGACAGCGGCTTCACCGTCACAGGGCTCTCCCAGCGTCTACACAGACAGCCTGCGCCCTGGCGCCCAAGTCCAATGCCTTGGGTCAGCCTGTCCGCACTGATAGCAAACCTTGACTCTTCTATCCCACCCTCCCCACACCTGCCCCTCCTGCCCCCGCCCCCCAGGATGACCCGACCCTTCCTCCCTCTGCCGCTCCCGTGACCGCAGTCCCACTCAGGCCAGCCCGGGTCTCCACCACCCCTCTGCTCTCTCCAGATCCCACCCAAGCTCTGCCAGGTCGCCTCCGAGGCCAGGAGAAGGCACGCACCTTGCGACAGCGGTTTTCCCACACTCGGAGGACTTCCTTCCTCCTTCCTTTCGCCTCAGTTTCTACTGTGTTCCAGATGGCTCGGGTTGCCAGAAATCCGGCTGCTGGAACGGCTACTATCAGGGTTTAATCAGGGGACGTGCGGATACTATGTGGTCACAAATGTGACTTACAATGAAAGTCATAAGAGTAAGACGTTTCGTCTCATCCTCCTCAATGCTGTTCTCCTGGGACTTTCCAAATCCCTGAAATAATTATACTTGGTGCCCATACATTTTATGCAGAGTGTTTGTGTGGCCCTGATATTATTTCCTCACCAAGTGGGTCTGTTTGAGAGTCGAGACCAAAGCAGCTCAGCCCAGAGACCCTTGTGGGTGGGTCCCTGGACCGGCCGCCTCCGAGGGCACGTCAGGGCACGATGCCCCTTCCCGAGCCCTCGAGCGGGCACCGCCCCCTGCCTCGGGTGGCCACTGGCCACGGCCACGGATGCTACTTCAACGGTGCCGTTCTCCCAGATGCGATGGAAGGCCCTGGAAGGAACCCGACGCGAAGACAACACGCTGGCTTGTGGCCACAGCCACCAGGCCTCCTTGGAGGAGGTTTTCCATTAAAGCAACAGCCGACACGTGGCTGTCGTCTCACTCCTCTGGCTCAGACCAGCCCATTTTTCCCACAGTCCCTCCAGGGTCCCCTGTAAAGACAGAGCCCTTGGAAGATCACCAGGCCCACCAGGGTCTGTACCACGTACACCGCTGTGTGTGAGTGTGGCTTGGCCACCGTCCTCTGCCCGGGCTGGCCACAGCCTCCCGGTGAAGGCCCCCGTGCAGACGGGACCGGCCACAGGGCTGGATTCGGTTAACAGCCCCACCGCCGGAGTCCTGGTCACCGACTTTTAGCATAAAATGGCTCGATGGATCGCGGGGTGTGAATGTGGCTGCCGGGAAGGAGGGACTGACGGCTCCGGGACAGGGGCTGGGAGCTTGCTGCCCTGCCCTTCCCAGCACCGGGACGTAGGTGAGGCGGCCTTCACCAGCCCCCCACGCTGCCTCCCGGCCGTAAGGATCAGGATGGGTTATATGGGGTCCAGGAGCCTTTTCAGGGTGAAAGTCTGGAGTTTCAAGAAACTCAGATCTGACAAGAATGTAGCGACTGAGGCATGGCCTCTGCTTTGAAGTCCTTCACCACTAATGCTGAGCTGATGAGCAATGTCAGGAGCACCTCTCTGGCCCAAACGGTGCTGAGAAAGCCCGAGGCGTGGAGAAGTCTCCCTGTGTCACGACCCTGCGGGTGAGGCCTGGGCCGGGTGGGGTGGGGCACGGGGTGAACCCCGTCAGAGCAGACTGTCACCTCTCCGGAACAACACGCTGTTACTGGGTGTACCGCGTGCAGCAAAGACGGAGACAGCTCCGCCCTGAGCACTGGCCTTGGTTCTAGACTCACAGTGAATAATTCACGCAAAGCCCCTGCCCTTCTGGATCCGACACTCAGGGTTGGAGGGTGGAGAGAAAACAAGCCAGAAACAGACATTACGGATAATTCTGGATGATGAGAAATGCTACAAACACTGCAGAATGGGGTACCGGGGGTCTCGGACCTGAGGCCTGAATGACAGAGGAACAACCAGCCATGTGTAGAAGACACTGAAGGCAGAGGGAGTGGCCAGTGCAAAGGCCCTGAGGCAGGGCGGGAAAATGGAGACTGGCACCAGTGGCAGCCAAAGCACAGGCCAGGATCACAAAGGGTGGGTTCCAGAGACTCCGGAGTTTGCTCCAAGCTCCTGGAGACAACCCTCCTGGGAGTCTCAGGCAGGGGAGGCTTGATCTGGCACATATTTCTGAGAAGCCACCTGAGGCTCCCACGTGGAAACCAGCTTATACCGAAGGGCGCATTGGGAGCAGAGACTGTGTGAAGCAGCCGCAGTCTGAGGGTGGCGCTGGCCCAAACGCAGAAGGCGGACTTGGGCGTGGGCTTCAGGAGGGGCAACGGCGGCTGGGCTGGACGTGAGGGGTCAGGCAAGGGGAGGAGCCAAGGGCGGCCCTCAATCGGGCAGACTGGCGGGTCCCCTGGAAGAAGCAGGCTTAACCAGAACCCAGCAGGAGGAACACATTCTCGAGTTCTGTTTTGTCTTATGAGCAGGCCCGTGGGTCGGGAATCAATACTTCCTTCATAGGAAAATGCAGTTTGAGACATCGATCAGAAAGTGCAGGTGCCCAGTAGGAAAGCAGATCCGTCAACGCTGAGGTCAAGGGAGAAACGGGCCCTGGAGACAAGGCTGAGTGAGTTACTATCCCCGAGGGTCTGGGACACCAGAGAGGCCGTCTGGCACCCTGCAGAGCCCTGGGCACAGCGCCCCGCCCCCTAGGAACACCAGCAGGGGAGGAAAGTGCTTCCAGAAGGCAGGAGAAGGCCACGGTGCTTGGCATTGCGGAAAACGGCCCAGACGCCCACCAGCACCGGGACACGGGACGCATTACGCGGATTCCCACAAACGACGGAAGGCTTTACCTAAGGGACGCGATTGCGTTACAAGCACATGCATCCTGGTATGACTGAAACAAACAAACAAACAACAACAAAACCGTCATTTTGAGCAAAAAAGGCAATCACAGAAGAACGCGTGGATTATGATATTTACGTAAAATTCAAAAACGCCTAAATTACACGACACACGTTTAGAGATAACACATGCACAGGAAGCACATTTCTAAAAACGTCAAAGCAACGACTGGCACACAGTCCAGAGTACTCGCCCCGGGGCAGTCAGGAGTCGAGGTTCCGGGGCACAGGGGTACGGAAACGTCTACGTTCTCAGGCTCAGAGGGAGGTATTTGCGGGTGCTACTGTGTCGGCGTTCTTTCCGCGTGGCATAAACACACGTGCTTTTGTGTGTGCGACGGATCTCCAATTTTTCCTTTCAAACCGAGAGTGAACCAGAGCTAACTGAGCTGAAGAGTCAGGCATTTCTCAGGGTGGGTGGCAGGAGGGGACCAGCCCCGGGGCGAAAACAGGCCAGGGGAGGACCTTCCCCAGAGCACACGCGCTCGGGAGGACGCTGTTTGAGAGTTAAGGCCAAAGCAGCTTAGCCCAGAGACCCTTGCGGGTGGGTCCCCGGACCGGCCGCCTCCCTCTCTAGGGCACCTCAGGGTTCTAGGTCCCTTCCCGAGCCCTCGAGCAGGTGCTGCCCCCCTGCCTCCGATGGCCACTGGCCACGGATGCTGCTTCAACGGTGCCATTCTCCCAGATGCAGTGGGAAGGCCCAGGAAGGAACCGACGCCAAGGCGACGTGCCCGTGCTACGGTGTGTGGCCACAGCAACCAGGTCCTCCAGACCCCAGGCCCTCCGGGCCCCCGCCGTGGGACGTCCTTTCAGGAAAATCTGCACTTTATGTGTGCAAAGCTCATGTTGCCAACTTGGCCATTTGTAGCTGGAACCCTTGACCTGAGTTCACCGTGGATAGCACACTACACACAAAGCCTTTTTGTTTGTTTAAATCCAATACCTTTTCTGCTAAAAGCATCTCGATCCCTGTATCACAAACACGTACGTCTTTCTCACAGAAGCCAATGAGTCCCAGGCACTTTGGGGGGTAAGTAATTTCGTCGTGACGGTATTTCTGTCTCTGAAAGTCTCTAAAATGTTGATAGGTGCCACAACGTTTTTGATTACAGTGAAGGAGGAAACGATGCCTGGATGAAACCAGAAAAGGCTTCCTCCCCAGTCGCCAGGTCATTGTCATGAACCTATTTTAGCATCTGCACATGCCGCTAACGAGGGGAGCCACGGCCCCATGAAGGCGGCGTGGCGGCTTTTCCTGGCTTGTCGCAGAGCTCGGGCGGAGCGTTTCTGATAGAAGAAAGAACAGTCACTTCCCAGCTGCTGTGTGGCAGGACAAAATGTGAAATTTAAACCATTAAATAGTTCTGGAAGCAAAAGAACAGGTGGTAAATGGTCTGCAAGGCAGATGGTGCTTTTTAATCGTTGTGTTCGATCGTCATCCGCTCGGCTAGCGACCGTAACTATCACTCATATTTTACCTTTCTCACTCGAATGCTTGCAAAATGGTGGCAAAGGTTTAAAAATAACTACCGTCATTCGTAAAAAAAAAAAAAAAAAAAAAAAATCAGTTCATTTATTTCCTTAAATAGGGACACCAGTGGAGCCCGGCTGCACCGTGGCCCCACGTGGCTGGAGGACAGAGGCTCCAGGCAGGTTGGGGGGGGGGGGGGCTGGAGCCCCGGAGGCCAGGACAGCAGCCCTCCACTGGGTGCCTCATCGTCCCCAGAAACCCCAGGGTCTCCATAAATGGAACACAAGGTACATCTTTCCCCTAAGCTCTAACACATAAAGGCCAGTACGAATGGAGGGAGGCAAGCTGCATTCGGCTGCAAGCCCACAGAGAGGTGACCGAGGACGCCCGCCTCTGCTGGCCCTCCAGCTGCCACACGCCCTCATCCAGGGGCCCTGCGCTGCCAGCATCGGGGACGGGACAGTCGTGTCTCCAGGCCGCCTTCCCCGCCCCGTGAGTCACCCGTGACTTGGGAGCACCTGTGTGAGCAGCAGCCGATCGTGTGGCTGACAGAACTGTGGGTATTCAAGGTGCCCACGTGCGGTCTGCAGGACGGTCGCCCACGTCGGGAAGCCACCAAAGGATGCGGTGCCCGGAGCCACGGGTTCAGCAGACGCAGGTGGGGCCCGGACAGGAGGACTTACAGGCCAGGGAGGGGGACAGACGACTGACAGACGCCAGCGCACGGCCCGGGGGATTCCCAGGAGTGCGCGGGCCCTGCGAAGAGCCACGGCCAGGACCCACTGAGCCGCGCGAGCAGGCAGCGGTCTGGAAGGAAACAGCCGTTTGCGATTGGTGAGGAACAGCGCGTGGGGCTTTTCAAATACGGTGTCTCCTTCAAAACGTTAAACCACGTAAAAGGCACATAATCAAGTGTGGCTCTTACGGCTGATCGTCTTGGCAGCCACCAGCCTGTTTCCTTCAGGCTCCTTCAGTTCCTAGATCCCTGACTCTCCCAGGGGAGCCTAGTCACACGCTAGTGCAGGTTTTCACGCTTCGTTAAGTGCGGTTCTAGAATATAATCCAGGGTTTCTCAGCAGAAGCACTACCACCTTGGGCCAGATACTTCCGTATCATGGGGCTGCCCCGGGGGTTGTGGGGTGGGGAGTGCCCCTGGCCTCTGCCTCCAGACCCAGGAGCACCCCCCCCCCAAGTGATAGTGACCAAAATCTGTCAAACCCCATACCTACCTCCAGGTGAGAACAGAAAGCTAACCCCTGTAGGGCCCCTAAGGCTCTCTGGCTTTCACGACCGAGCCAAGAGCATAACGAAAGTAGTCTAGCTCATTTACCGGATGGGAATGTTGTGAATAAAAACAAGGTTATTCATCTGCAGATGAAGGAAAGTTCCCACGCTTTTATGAAATCAGCTTCAATATGGAGCACGCTTCACACACAGGTGCGTCTGTCTTCGTCTGTGAAATCTGCTTTGCTGGGGTTGCTGCTCTGTCTCCGCCCCGCTGGCCCCACCCAGCCCTGACGGGACACCTCCTCCTCCTCCTCCCCCTGTCCCCATGCCCCCCACCCCGTCACCTGTGTAGGGGTGTTGGGAATGTCCCAGCTGGCCGCCTGAGCCTGCACCAAGAACGTCCTTCAACCTCACTGAACCTCACCGTACGGAGTTCCTGACTGTGGTTAAGACGAGTTCTGAGGCACGAACCGCTCAGGCGCCTCTAAGCTACGTTTCCCAGAAAGCGTTCAGGGAAATTCTGGAAAGGCTTCACCCCAGCTATGGCCAGTGTCGCTCACTGACGCCAAGGGGACACCGCCAGCTCAACACTGCTAGGCGTTGTTATCTCGCAAGCACCCTGCTTTCCGGGGCACCCAGGGAGGCCCACGCCCACACTGGCTCCAGGGAGGCGCACAGAGCTCCGCGGTCGCCCAGCGGTGCACAGAGCTGGGCGTCATGCGTCCGGACCAGCCCCCTGACCTGTATTTCATTCCCCCTCCCCGGCCCCTCTGCGTCAGCGTGAGGTTTTGGGATCAATGCCACGGGCCGTTTGAGAAGCCACCTCTGGAGTGCCGCCCCTCCCTCCCGCTTTCCGATGGCACATGTTGGCAGTTACGTACGAGACAATGTAGCCGCTGGTCTCCTGACTGAATACGCGTTATGGCAAATTTGATTACGGGGCCTTATAAAATGCAAACACAGAAAGACACCTAATTATTATGTCACTTTATAAATCATAGGAGGCATGGAGAGTGAAGCCACCCAGGGGCACGTGGGTTTTGGTTCTGAGATTAATTTTCTCAGAAAATACGAAGTCATCCTTAATGAATGCCAATGGACTGATGGATTTTAACTGAAATCTTGACACAACTGTAAATTATGTTCCACACAAGAGATTATTTATGTGTTTTATTTATTTTCCCCATCACACCCTCAATGCGTGTTCACTAACGGCCTAAAATAAGATTTTGTTCTTGAGACTACAATGTCCCAGCGACCAACTAATTTATCAAGCCGGTAGGGAAATACGGGCTCCAAAGGTCTAGTAAAAAGGCGACATTAGACTTAGCAAAACCAATGTCAGCAAACCAAAACGGGAAAAGAACGAAACCAGGTTTTCCTGTTTCTACCATGAACTTGGATGCGTGTGTGTGTGTGTGTGTCTCACAATCTAGTGATGCTTCCTATTAGCAATAACCTAGCAATTGATGATATTAATGCTAAAATTAGAATTCTAGCAGAGGATTAATATTAGGACACACAGAATATTTTTTAAATTTTTTTAAGAGAAAGAAGAGAGCAGAAGCAGAGGAGGGGCAGAGAGAGAGAGAGAGAGAGAGAGAGAGAGAGAGAGAATCCCAAGCAGGCTCCACACTGTCAGCTCAGAGCCTGACACGGGGCTCAAACCCATGAACCGTGAGATCATGACCTGAGCCGAAATCAAGAGTCAGACGCTCAACCGACTGAGCCACCCACGCGCCCCACCATCTTACCCAGGTCTTATCGCATGCGAACCCAACACTGGAGCAGCAGTACCAGCTCTCAAGATTGAGTCCTTCCTAAAAGTCCTTCCGAATCAATGTTGTTCTTGCCACATTTAAGGGAAGGACCTGAGCCCGCGTCCACGGGTGGCTTGGACACACGGCCCGCTGGTCACCGTTAACGGACACACCTACAGCTGTGACCACACACGGACAACGGAGCTGCAGCCAGCCCAGGACCCGGAGCCCTCCGTGTCCCTCCCGAGCCCCTCAACACGCACCTGGGTTCCGCCGGGGACAGTGGAGTGTCTACCAGCCCCACGTCCGCCTCGAAGACTTTCCGGAAGAAGCGCGCAGCCGCGGTTAAGGAACCCAAGACCCTTCACGGCCACGCACGCCTCACGGTCAGCCCTGCGCCGCGGGGACCGCCCAAGCCCCCCACCCCCGTGCTCAGAACGAGCCCAGCCGGCAGGCCCGGGGGAGGGCGCGGCGAGCACTGCGCGTCTCCGTGTGTCACGGACTCAGACGCTTAGCTAGTTTCCGGCGTGCCGTCTTCGCTTCCTCCCGAGCCCCGTGCACCAAAACTGTAAACCTCCGGGGATCCTGACACTGTGAGTCACTACGGTAGTCCCCAGAGACCCTTGGTAAAGGGAAGCCTCGTCTGTCCAGACGGAGACTTCGAGCTAGGCTTTACGGCAGAAAAAGCCCCGCTTGGCTTAGCAAGAGCTTCTTCGAAGGAACCAGGGTCCATCTGTGCAATCTGACGACGAGCAGCACCCGTACGACCGCTACCGACTGTCCCTGCCTGGGGGGCCGCGGGCACGGGAGTCCAGGGCTCTGCGGCCAGAGGCAGGTGGCTCCCGCCCGCTCCCCACACCGTGAGCTCTGGACCGGCTCCAGGCGCCGAGCGCCCGTGCTCTGTGCTTACCGGAGAAGGGGGTGGTCCGCAGGGGTATTTTGATGGGGGCCAACGTCAGGAAGTGGCAGGGCTGCGTGCTGGGGGGGGACGGGCCCCCAAGTCCCTCGGGCTCCACAGACAGCACGGCGGCGGCGGCGATGGCAATGGCGGGGCTGCTGCCGACGGGCTTGAGGCTGTCGGGACCACCACCTGCAGAAGAGGGACAGGGAGGTCAGCCCGGGGGTGCCCGGTGGCCGCCAGAGAGAGGCACCGCCTCATCGGGCCACACTCGAGCGCCCGGAGAACACAAGCAGCCCGCACCCCGTTCTCGGAAGCCGATACCCAGAAACACACGGGATGGTTCCCGACCTGTCACAATGTCGACTGGGCACAGAGCACACGCACGCTGCCGTGCGACGTTCAGAGGCACAAAGCCCAGTCACCAGGGGACGTGCGTGCCCTGGACAGAAGTGGCTTTGCCGCGGTGCACGCGCGTGGCACACACAACCGGGGCTGCTGGCGCCAAGGTCACAGTGACTCGGAGCCGCGAGAGGGCCCGGGAGGGGCACAGAGAGGCGGGCGGCGGGCCCGGAGCGGGACGCCGCTGCGGGTCGGCGTGGGGAGGCTCAGCTGCTCCCCGAGGCTGCCACCTGCCCAGCCTCTGCGGCGGAGAAACGCGGTACCCCCGTCAGCCTGGATGGCTCCTCGTGAGGGGTCGGGCCCCGAACTCGGAATTCAGGCCGTTTGTTGTCTGTCCTGACATAACTGGAAACCTGTGACAGTTTGCTTCTGTCTGTGCCTTTCCTGTAAAGTTTTAGTTATCATTTATTTATTTATTTTTATTTTTACATTTACATCCAAGTTAGTTAGCATCTGGTGCAATAATGATTTCAGGAGGAGAGGCCAGTGATTCCTCCCCTACACGCAACGCCCAGTGCTCCTCACAGCAAGTGTCCTCCCTGATGCCCCTTCCCCCACGTAGCCCATCCCCCCACCCACCACCCCTCCAGCAACCCTGTTTGTTCTCTGTATTTCAGAGTCTCTTTGTTTTGTCCCCCTCCCTGTTTTTATGTTATTTTTACTTCCCTTCCCCTATGCTCATCTGTTTTGTTCCTGTAAAGTCTTTTGGTCCCTAAAAGAATTGTGGTTTCTAAGAAATATTCTGCAGCTACCAGCTTACATTGATGGTTCCAGTTCTGGAAAGCAGTTTGGAAACATGTTTTTAAAATGTTAATATAGATCACAACTTTTGATCTAATGTTTCCCTTCCTATAACCCGCCCACATGTCCAACGTCTTCAGATAAAGGTTTGTAGTGAGAAATTAGAAATACCAGCAAAGGGCAGGTGGTTGTATAAACAACGGTGCATCCACTCAGTGAGACACTGAACGGTCCACTCAGTGAGACATTCTCACTGTGTGAGAATCACACGAGGAGAAACACTCAGTGCCACGGGGGACGACCCACAACATGCTCCGTAAATAAAGCAAAGTACAAAATCATTTCTATTTCTACACCATTCAGTCAACAAATCTTTATTTGGTTGACTAGATGCCAAGCATATTCTAGCTCTTAGGGACGGAGCAGTGAACCAAACAGATAGAAGACCTGCCCTCAGGGACCACACCTCCCAGGTAGGGACGATACACGGAATACGCTTTCCTTGTTCATTTGCTTTGTGTTACAGGTTGATGGGCACACTGCCGAAAAGTAAAGCAGGGAGAAAGGATTGGGAATTGGTAGGTGGGTTTCATCTTCACACGGCGTTGTCAGGAAGGTCTGCCCTGGGACGGGAACCCACAGGTGACAGCCTGCAGGAGGCAAGAGGGGACAAGCAGGCCAGGGAGAGGTGAGGATGTGCGAAGGCCCTGAGGCAGGCGCCTAGCCATTGTGTTCCAGAAGCCGCAAGGTGATCAGGCAGGTGCAGCGGAGGGGCAGAGATGAGAAAATGTGAGTGGGGGGTGGGGTGTGGGGGTCGGCGCGTCAATGACGGGAGGGTATGATGCGCAGTGGGGGGCATGCTCTGACTTCCATTTTAATGCATCGTCCCGGCTGCTTCGTTGGCAACAGACAGAAGAGGGCAAGCTGGGTTCTGGCTGCCCTCTGCCAGACCCTCCTGAGTCTGTCTTTGTTTCCGCCTTTCCGTATTTTTCACATTCCCTTTGACGGGCATATACAAGTTTTACAAATTTAATTTCTATAGAGTAGTTTCCAGTTTATGGAAAACTTGAGCAGCAGGTACAGGGAGTTCACACACGTCCCACTGCACCCGGCTTCCCTATCACCCCGTCTTCCGCTAGCTGCTGCACCTGCTGCCACTGAGGAGAAAACACTGATATGCTGTTATGAAGGGAAGCCCCGGGTTTAGAGCAGGGTGCACTGTTTGTGCTGCACACGTGCGAGTCATAACGCCACGTGCTCCCCTCCACCCTGTCGCACAGAAGGGTCTCACTGCCCTAAAATCCTGTGCTCTGCCTGTTCATCCCTCCTCCCACCCCACCCCTCAAGACCACAGATCATCTGTCTGTGTCCTTTTGCCTTTTCCAGAATGTCTTATGTTTGGAACCACACGTTATGTAGCCTTTTTAGACTGGCTTTGTCCACGTATCGACGTATCTTTGACGTCTGTCTTTTCATGGCCAAGATAGCTCCTTTCCTCTTATCACTGGGCCACATTCCACTGTTTGGAAGGACCACAGGTTACTTACCCATCACCTGCTGAAGGACATCTTGGTGGCTTCCAAGCATTCACAATTATGAATAAAACAGCTATAAACGTGTGTGAGAACGCGAGTTCTCTATTTGGGCAAATACCAAGGAGTGCGCCCGCTGGACCGTGCGGTACGACAACAGGTAGCTCTGTAAGAAACCGCCAGACGGTCTCTCAAAGTGGCTGCACCATTTTGCATCCCCAGCAGCAGCGAACGAGAGCTCCTATCGCTGCTCATGCTCGCGGGCCTTTGCTGTCCGTGTTCTTCTGGATCTTGGCCGTTCTGACAAGGGTGTCGTGGTATGTCCTCATTGCCATGTATGGAGTTACAGAAAAAAACCAAAAAACCACTGTCCTGAATATATGATCTTACTTGATAATAAAAACCCATTATAGAAACTTTATAAGATGGAGTGAATAAGCGTATCAAAATGTCCCCGCAGCCTCCCCAGCTGAGCACCGCTGGTCTTTTGTTTTGCAGGAATCAGCAGCTTCCTGGCCACATGGTCCGGCCACCGTCACAGCGCAAGCACAGCTTTGTCGCGAGCTTTACAAAATAAACACTTCCCCTACCATCAAATGGCTCACCCACGTCCAATTAGTAATCGGGGTCTTGTCTTCCAGGTGCTAGACCTGGCACTCCAATTTGCCGTATTCACTACTATCCCCCGTCCTAACAGACATTGCCTCCTATAAATAAACATGACATAAACGACGGTTTGCCAAAAAAGTTCATTTCTGCATATATTGTTCTAGGATAGATGTTCAGGGTCAAAACAGTGTATTTTTGGGTGCATGTATCACTTTAATGAGGTAGTCGACTTTTGTGGAAGTCGACACACTGCGGAGGCCTCTGCAAATGTTTCTTATTAAGTGTGGCTTCTCTCCCTCAGGATCTATACGTTGAGATGCTCTCACCAGAGGTGTTTAACCACCTATTTGCGCTGCTCAGAGACAGACTTGCCGGTGTAACTCAGCACCAAGTTCCATGGCCCCGGGGACGTGTTGCCTGGCGAATCTGTCTAATAAACTCAACCTGTTCTTTACAATGAGGATGACCTCTTAGCAATAAATGGCAAAGCAACTGCTGATGTTCTCAGAGAAGCAGAGGCTAAACGCAAGAGCGTTTTGTAGATGAAAGTGTGGGGACGTTTATACTATCGTGTGATTTTGTTGTCAGGAATAATACGTCGCTTCCTGATTTCAAGCTATACTATGAAGCTCTACTCACAAAAACAGTATGGTACCGGCATAAAAGCAGACAAATCAGACAATGGAACAGAACCAAGAGCCCAGAAACAAACCCAAACATAAATGGTCGACTAACATTTCACAAGGGAGCCAAGAACACTCAGTGGAGAAAAGACGGTCTCCTTAGTAAGCGGTGCTGGAAAAACTGGAGAAATGAACCTGGACCCCTATTTTTAAAAAATTTTTTTGATGTTTATTTATTTTTGAGAGAGAAAGACACAGACAGCGAGCAGGGAAGGGACAGAGAGAGGGAGACACAGAATCCGAAGCAGGTTCCAGGCTCTGAGCTGTCAGCACAGAGCCCCACGTGGGGCTCGAACCCACATACCACGAGATCATGACCTGAGCCAACATCAGACGCTCAACTGACTGAGCCACCCAGGCACCTCTAAATTGTTTTTAATGTCTATTTATTTTTGAGACAGAAAGAGAGAGAGACAGAGAGACAGAGTTCAATGGGGGGAGGGGCAGAGAGAGAGAGGGAGACACAGAATCTGAAGCAGCTCCAGGCTCCCAGCTGTCAGCACAGAGCCCGACGTGGGGCTTGAACCCACAAACCACGAGATCATGACCTGAACTTAACCAACTGAGCCACCCAGGCGCCCCGGAACTGGACCTATATCTTACACCACTCACAGAAATTAACTCCAAGTGGATTAAAGACAGAAACATAAGGCCTGAAACCATATGAACCTAGAAGAAAGCAGATGTGTTTTGGAAATCGTACCTAAAGGTCAATCAATGTGAACAAAACCAGCAAGCAGGACCATGTCAAACGGCAAGATAAATCATCAACGAGGTGAAAAGACAACCTGCAGAATGGGAAAAACAGTCATTTGCAAACCGTACATCTGATAAGGGGCTTATATCCAAAATATATATTAAAAGAAATATAGCTCCTACCACTCAACGGCAAACGAATAAAAATCCCAAATGATGCAATTTTTTTTTTAACGTTTATTTATTTTTGAGACAGAGAGAGAGCATGAACAGGGGAGGGTCAGAGAGAGGGAAACACAGAATCTGAAACAGGCTCCAGGCTCTGAGCTGTCAGCACAGAGCCCGACGCGGGGCTCGAACTCACAGACCGCGAGATCATGACCTGAGCCGAAGTCGGACGCTCAACCGACTGAGCCACCCAGGCGCCCCCCAAATGATGCAATTTAAAAATGGCAAACGATCCCGATGGAAATTTCTCCAAAGAAGATACATGAAAGGCCAACAGGTATGTAGTGAGGTGCCCCACACCACTCATCACCAGGGAAATGTGAACCTGAACCACAATGAGGCATCGCCCGCACCTGTTAGAACGGCCATCAACCCCAGATAAGATGGCAGGTGCCGGCGAGGATGTGGACAAAGGGGAACCCCCCCCCCCCCCCCCCCCGCGCTGCTGGTGGGCATGTAAGCTGGTGCGGCCACCGAGGAAAACAGTGTGGAAGGCCCACCAAAAACTTAAACATAGAACTACCCTGAGATCCAGCAACCCCACTTCGGGGAATTATCCCCAAAGGTAGCGAAAACGCTAACTCACGGATCTATGTGCACTCATACCCCGACTCACAACAGCCAAGACACGGAGGCCACCCAAGTGTCCGTTGGATGAATGGATGAAAAAAATCGTACATAATAGACTGTTAGTCATAAAAAAAATGAGGAAATGTTATCATTTGTGACAACATGGATAGACTCTGAAGGCGTTATTCTGAGATCGTTCAGAGAAAGACACGTGCCACACGATTTCACCTATATGTGGAATCTTAAAAACTACAAAAATAAAAACAAAAAACCAAACTCATAGAAAGAGATCAGTCCTGTGGCTAAAGAGGCAGGGGGTGGGGGAGGGGGAAGTGGAGGGAGGTGTCAAAATGTAAAACTTCCAGTTATACTATAAACAAGTGCTGGGGACCTCACGGACAGAGTGGCGACCGTGGCTGACACCGATGTACGATTTATAGGAATGTGGTTAAAAGAGTAAATCCTGAGTTCTCATCATACGGAAAAAAAAGTTTTCTTTCTTTCTTTTCTTTTTGTCTCTATATGAGCAGGTGGGTGTTAGCGGAGGCTATCGTGGTGACCATTTCACAACAGATGTAAATCACGCCAACGTGCTGTACGCCTTAAGCCTATACAGTATGTCAATTACTTCTCAATAAAACTGAAAAAAATGAGCCAATCACAAAGGAACACTGGTAAGTTGACCTGAGCTGCCTCTTCAAAACGCAAAAACAGCTTGGAAAGATATTTTTTAACCTGCTTTCAATTCACTTGGTTACATATGAAAACGCAACCCTCTCCAGGTCACAAAATCGACTGATTAGTATCAGTGAAGTCAGGACGTTAATAACCAACATCGGCAAAATGATGGTCATAATTGGTGCGTGGGATGGAAAGGAGGCCTGGTCTTCCCGCTGCAAGGGTTTGGCCAGGCTCCAGGCGGCGGAGTAACGTGCGAACTCACCGTGTGACACACGAACCAGGCGGCCGGTGTGGGAGCAGAACGCGCAGCCCGCCTCCAGCACGCCGGGAGCGCGCGTGAGCCCGGCCACGCATGCGCGTGCGTGGAGGAGCCCGCGCGGGCGGGCCGCGCATGCGCGTGTGTGGAGGAGCGTGTGTGCGCCTGCACGTGTGTGGAGGAGCCCGCGCGAGCGGGCCGCGCATGCGCCTGTGTGGAGGAGCGTGTGTGCGCCTGCGCGTGTGTGGAGACGTGCGTGCAGGAGCCCAGGCGGGCGGGTGCCTGGAGAACGGTTACAGGTGAGCGCGCGGTAACAAAATCCCGCGAGCCCAGCTTCGGGAGGCAGTTGGCCGCTTTGTGTTTTTCCTCTCGGTTTCGTTTCCCGCACCCCTCGGCCGGGCATTTACCAAGCATCTCTACCTGCCAGACTGCGCCCAGCTTGCGGCTGGGAAGACGACCGGATGCAAACAGATAAGCGCCCGCAGGTGCCTCCTGCCCGTGGACACCGGCCGGCAGGTGCGCGGAGCCAGTGAGAGCCCCGGGACGCCGGCTGCTCCCCCGAGGAACGCCCCCTGAGCCACGTCTTGGAAGATGAGCAGGCACTGGATAAATTGTGTCGACTGATAATAATTATCATAACTTGCTTTCCCCAAAGGACTGCACAGAATCCCTTAGTTGAGTAAATAAACAGTGAGATAAGAAGTCCAGCCAAAAGAAAACTGCTAAGCCAGCTAAAAGATAAGCCAGGAATGCTATCCCATAAGGATTACTTATTAAAAAATCAACGTTTTAAGCAGAACCGTAATTAACCGTGAGCTCTGCTTGAGGACGGGCTGAGGCGAGTGCAGGCCGGCTGCTGGGGGAGCTCCGGGGGCCAGGCCCTCGGCCCCAGGCTGCTGTTTTATCACTGTTCCCACTGTCTACCTCCTTCTCTGACTCCCAACTTGCAAACGAGCTCTGTTTGCATGTTTTATTCCCAGTAGTCCCTCTAGTACCGCATGAAGGAGAAATTCTCCTGTCTTTGTGGCCAGAGACAGCGGGGTGGGCGAGGCTGAAGGAACTTCACAAGGGCACCTGAACCCCAGAGCGGGTGTGTCTGACCCGAATACCCCTGTGGAGCTGGCGCCGGGGCCCCGCCTGGCTGGCCATGGGCAGTCCGAGACACATGGTGGACAGCTGTGGCTGGACGCCTTCCTCCTTTGCTGGCCAGAGCCCACCGGGGGCCACACGCACAGGGAGCCCTTGGTCATGGCTGACACGCTGGCTTACTTAACCCAACACCAGCCTCAGGACCCTGGAGGGCAGGCAGGCTCTCGTCATCAGCTGTGCTCACAGGCAGACTGGCTGCGGACACCCTTCCAGAAGCTTCCTCCCAAACCGGAAGTCAGCCAGCAGCTGCGTTTTGCTTTTCTCAGGACTGGACAAGGAAACAAGAGAAAGGCTGGTGGCCGTGGGAGCCGGGACGTGGGAGCCTGACATGGTCAAGGAGTCTAGAACCAGTGCAGGTACACGTTCTAGGTACACACTCAGTTCGGACGGCGCTGTCTGTCCTGGTCCCCGGGTCTTACCTCTGCTCCAGGCGTGCTCTTGGCCCACAGGGCCTCAGCTGCATCCTGCAGACCGAAGCAGGGGCAGGCGGTGCTGGAGGGGATACACCCCTGCTCTGGGCCTCCGGCCACCCTGCGGAGGGACGCATCACAGCGTCACCAAACACGAAGTTGGGGTTTGAACCGCTGGTGGGTTGCGGAGTAGATAAAGGCTAACCGATTAGCTTCTGCGTCTTCTCGGAATGGGAGGCAGGCAGTGCCTGCCACACGTCGTGTGTCTGTGAGAGCGCCCGCAGAGGCGAGGGCCCCTAGGTGTCCAGAACACAGAGGGTGCAGAGTAAACAATGGGCGGCTGGCAAGTCCTCGGAGGAGGAAACCTCGCCTGACAAATGCCAGCTGCCGCCTTCTCTGTGCTGAGCCACACATTCCAAAAAATAAACAATCATTAGTTTATTATGTCTATTTAGCAAATGATTTCAGCTCCGGTGGAAATCCTTCAGGCGATATATCTACCAACTGGTAATTATTTCTGCAAAAACGACTGTTCGATGAGAGCGGTGACTTCAGGCTCCTGGTGCGTGTGCATGGTGCTCACGGAGGCAAGTCCAGGGACTGCGGCGGGCAGAGGGGAAGGACGCAGGGCTCGGCCTCGAGGCTCCAGCTGCCATCGCCCTTCCTGGCCCCTGAGAGCCTGGACACTCAGCTCCCGGGAGTGAGGACATCCTCTTAGCAGGATGATGACGGGCTCTGTGCGTCCACACGATAAGCCAGCTTTCTGAGGAGCTGAGTCAGAGCTGGGTGGCATTTTGTCTCCTTGTATCGACACTCGGGTGCTATGGTGAATGTGGACCTATAGAGACCCCATCGACATCTCTAGTCTCCCCCCAACATTCTGCCTTGTTATCTTGGGTGAAGCTGGGCAGACTCAGGATCTCGGAGTCAAGCCCACAGCTGTGGGTGCAGAACTTGAAAATCCATGGTGGTGCTCTGAGACCCACACCCCCTGATCGTATGATGAAAGCTGTCCATGGTTCTTGGATCCTGGCACTGAAGGGGCCACCAGCCCAGATGAATTCAGCTCCTTCTCACAGCCACGGGGACCCTCTGGGTCTCCTCCCAAGGAGCTAAAGAGCAGAAGGTGTAGCTTTGACACGTGTGTCTCTACCAGGGACACCTGACGATGGTTGTTCAGGACGTTCACTTGATCCCAGCACATCCATATGAATGAGCACCCCATCCCCCAGTGGACAGAAGCCCGAATTCCTAATCACTGAGTTAACCTCCTGGGAGCAGGAGCACGGAATTAGGTCTCCTTGCCTGGGTGCTGCAGACGGTACAAGACAAGGACAGATGAGCTATTTAATGCTAACCGGGTGGCAAATTCACTTCGCTTTGTGCATCAATTTAGAAATACTAACTTGTTTTATTTTTATGATGTCATGTAACTTGGTACACAATAACGTGAAAATTCATTTCATTAAAACCAGAGATTAATTATACTACCCCAAAGAACAAATTGCCACTAATACTGGGTAATCTAAATGTACTGATTGTGGTAATAAACTGAGTCAGGGAAGGAAAGGAGAAGAGAGATCAGGGTGGCAATTTGCTTAAGAAACAACGGACCGTCTAATGGTAGCTTCTACTGAACGCTGTGAGCCCAGGCCTCCTCCGCTCTGGGCCAGCACCTCCCATGGCAGCCGCTCTCTGGAACCCCAGTACCATCACAGGAAGGAGGTGATGATGGCCGGCCAAGCTGAACCCAAGGGCTGGCTCGGCAGAGCGCCTGGCCTGCTCTGGACTCACTTGCCATCAGAACACCCAGGACCCAGGCACCCCTACCACACACATAAATTCCTTGGGGGCGAGGCTGTACCTGTAAGACATGACCAGGTACTGTGCACGCAGTAGGTGCTTACTGGATGCATGCCAATGAAGCGGCTCCAAGACAGCATTTGTCTCCTGAAGGACTCACTCCATAAGTGGCTTAGCGGGTTTCATGGGTCCATACGGACTTGTGAGTCTACTGCTGAGAGGGGCCTGCCCTTGGGGGGCCAACGGTGCACGCTGTCCCTAAAGGCAGCGCGTTTTCCTGTGGAATGCAGTGGCTTTGGTGAAAGATTAACCTTTCGCCTAAAAATAAATGTATTTACATTCCTGACAGGAAGCCTGAGGTTTTGCTGACCTTGAAGCAGGACAAAATCTTATTTGTTTGCACGACAACAAAAGTTGTGTGAAGGGTTCTTTAATGCGTTAAGCAAAACTATGCTGTTTATCATCAGGCAGCTGTTTCAACCCACTTCACTATGCTCAGCGCACACATGATTTACACTCACCTCTTACCTGACTCATAATATCCCCTGGCAGTCATAAAGCACAGGAAATTATTCTCAGCCCGTGTCTCTCTCTTCAGAGACACATTTAGACAGCGATGCCATCAACCAGCTGACGAGTTTTAGGAACCTTCCTGCTTTGCTGCGTCTATCTTCATTATGAAATTAAGATGATTGAACGCCTCATAATGGAGACACCAAATATGCCTTTCCCCTCACCACCTGCCACGGTGGTTCTGTCCCCTGAACTTCCCCAGGTAGATGCATGCGGCTGTTCACTTGCAAGACGGCTCAGGAAGGTAGGTGGGGCGTTCACGGACCACGCCAGGGTGACCGTGGCCACGCTGACTACTTTCTTCCTCGCGACCCAAGCGCCGTCCCTAAACACAGCCTCTGGAGCAGGGTTCCGTACACATCCCCGATGACACACGGTACTTGAGAATGAACATTTTAAGACAGAAGCTGCCGCTGCTGAAAGATGCTGCACGGAATTCATGTTTCCGTTACGGCAAAATATGCCACAACCATGTCTGTCCTTGAAGAACTGATACCCCAAGTGAGACGAGAGTCTGAGTTTTCAGAGTCCAGGCGCAGGTAGAAATAAGGGTAATCACAGTTCTGCTCACACCGAGACCGCAGGGAACAGGAGGATTCGCGGGGCCATTCTCAGAACTTCCGCTCCTGCAGCCCACACGCTGACCGCCAAGGACGAAAGGGACTTGAAATCAGCAGGCTCATTACAGAGATTGTGAAAGATACGGAGGAGGTTTTAGTCCACTTTTGAGCCCCGGCCCCTGAATCGCGAGGACCCTCGGTGGCAGGTGTGTGCCCGCCCCAGAGCCCCAACAACAGCCCCTGTCACGGAGCCACTGCAGCTACAGGGATGGGCGGCAAGGACCTCCTGCAGGAGGTGAGGTGGTGGCTGGGCCAGATGCCAGTGACACGAGGGCCGCTCTCTGCTTCTTGCCACGAAGGTCGGTGTTCCCCGTGGCCGTGTTCATGCACTGCCTTAGCGGATCATACTGAGTACCTCAAGGATGGCCTGCCTCATCTGGGGAGCAGTGGCTAACAGCCAAGGGCAGGGTTTATGGTGCAAAGTCAGGCGCTAGCTGGGCTGGGCAAGGACGTGAGGAAAGGACACAGAGGCCTGGGCACTCTTCCGTAAAAGGGCCGGGCAAGGAGGCTAGTCCCAGAGGTCACATCTCAGCAGATCTTAAGGAAGCAGCAGGCGGTGAGCTACAAGGATTTCTGGAGGAAAGGCGATCCAGGAGGAGGGAATAGCAGTTGCAAAGGCCATGAGGCAGGTGCTTGAAAAGTGGAGGAAGCCAAAGGGGCAGGGGCTTCCTGGGAGGTGGGGAGGAGTGACGGGGTGGGGGGGACCACCATGCGCTTTGGGATTCATTCCCCATGTGGACGGGGGCTTTGCTCACTTGCCAAGGCTCAGGCTGAAGAAAAAGCTAGAAAGCTTCACAGACGCTCCCGGAGAGAAGCTGAAAGAACCAGGCTGCTCAGGAGGCCACGTGCAGTGGCTACTGGCTGCACCCCGTCCCACGGGGCCCCAAGGGCTTCGACTGGGGACCCTGACCCCACAACTCCAAGCCTGCGGTCTTGGGAAGGACCTGAGCTCCCAGAGCCTGCATGGGTCACCTGTCTGTAACGCACACCTCCTCGGGGTCACATCTGTGCAGTGCAGGCAGGGCACCCCACCCCCACCCCCAAATTATCTCCACACCTGAGCCCCTGGGGTCTTTTCAACACTCACAGCTGACCACCCTGCTGCCTCCAGGCTGCCCCGAGAGAGGCCGTCAGGTCCCTGAAGGCTCAGGCTCTGTCCTGCCACAGGAGCTCTGCCTGGTCACCCCGATGCTTTCCCATGTCCCCCTTCATGATGACCCACGCCCTCTAGTCCCCAAACACTTCCCACCCCCTCCCCCCCCCCCCCCACATACCGGACATCGTCAGCTGCGCACGCACTTATGAGTTCATCCCCTGAAAGCCTGTCTCTCTCACAGCCTCAAAGCATAACAGACAGGAGACCTTAGCCGGCTGGTTTAACAACGCCCTTCCAGAACCTGGTCTGGCCTCACGGCAGCACCAAGTGTCCCCAGACACTGTGGCGTCCACAGAGCCTGTGTGAGGAGCCGGTGACCAGTTCCCCTTATAAAGCGGTATGAACTGCACACAGTTCATGCTCAAGTAAAAACGGGTCATCGTCCTTGCAAGTTTCAGGTGTTGCAAACATGTGCTGCCTTCACAACGGGTCGGAGGGAGGGAGGGGGGACAAAAGGAAGGCAGAGGCAGGCAGGTAAGCAGGAACATGAGATGCTTGGTGCACTGTATTGTCATAACCACCATTCCTACGTGTAAATCCCAGGCATCGCGGTATGCCTTGACTTCTTATGACCAAAGCACTCCCAGGAGGGGCCAAAGAAACTCAGTACCATCATTGGCAAGAGCAAAGCTCACAAGCCCTGGAAGAAATGACGTTTGGCGAGATAGATGTGTGCCACGCATGTGACAGCACCCGAAGCGGAGAAGACCATGGTGACATCAGTCTGGAGTCCATGAAAATTCCCAACAAAGGAGATGGAAAATCAAGATGGACCCAGAAGGAACACAGGCCACCCAGTGTCCTTCAACAGACCCACCTCAACATACTGAGTCCCCAAAATGATCCAAAGGAATGGAAGGTGGATGAGTGAGTTCAGAGCTTTAGCGGGTCCCCAGTGGCCATAACACCCAAGGCAAACTTGTCTCAGCCCACATTCAACCTCCCCTTCTGCCTTCCAATGTAGTGGTGAAGCCACACCCTCAGGCGTGCACCCTAAGCCCACTGGAGATTCCCACCGGGAGTCCACTTGGGGGAAGCTTCTCCCCGTGTAGTGGGGCCCAGCAGAGCGAGCCTGCATCCCTCAATATTAAGCTGCGCACGGCATCTGCACCTGCACAGGAAGACACCTCTGCACACACCCCCGTCCCCTCTGTGGCTGCAGTGCGTGGAGTCAGCGGCACCTTCACCCGAGGGCCGTGGAGAAGCCCTTGTGACAAGCTCAGGGTGGGCAGCGGTGGGCCTCACCACCAGAGACTCTGCAGCCAGAGGCGGACCGTGGCAGGCTGTCCTGGGCCCTGTCTTTTCCTTCCTCCGGACATAACCGTGGAATCCAAGCCAACCCTGTGACCCCGCCCTTCCTCTCCTCTCTAGACCTTTAGACTCAGTCACAACGTTTCATTCATAAAATGTGTGGTCCTCAGCAGGAACCGTTTCCCTCTTCGTCAAGTCTGCATCAGTGTCTCTGTGCCTCTTTCTTGTGATCTCAACGGCAATCATCTACCGCCAACAGTCACTAACCTGCTTCCTTCCCTTGCAAACTGTAACACTCCATTCTCTGCATAGTCCAAACCACACTCGGTCTTCCTTTTAATGAATCAGCAGACGTTTTCTGAGTGTCCATTATGTACGAGGTCTCGCAAACACGCGCCTAAAGGACACCGTGCATCCCCCACCCTGCATAATGAAACGTTGGAGGCAGACTTGTCTCTCTTTCCTGGAGAATGAATGCAAATGGGCTAATTAGATCCGAAGAGATTCCAGGTTCATTTCCAATTAAAAAAATCCTCTGTATTGAAGATAACACTACCTGAAGTGAATACTTATTTTCCTTAAAAGAGTGACTAATGTATTGTTTATATAAGAGGAATTCATATTGATGTAAGGAGGAACAAGGAAGTTACAGGTAAAACTCGGGACCACCAGGTCATTATCCCAAGAAGAAATACAAGGGTTGGTCATTGGGAAACACTCAGATATTTATTCTTTCCAAAGGCAGATCTGACTTGACATTCGTGAGGCTTAACCTCCAGAGCATTCATGCACACAAACTCTCCCAAGCCTCTATCCTGAATTCCTATTAGTGATTTTGTCTTCTCTTCCTTAAAAAGGAAACAAAATTTGCATAAACGTGATGGTCGGAAACACCTGGTCCTCCACTTCTTACCACCTTCCTTCAGTATCTAAAAGTAAATATTGCCCAGTACTGCTGAAAACCCATGTTTCTGCAAAGCTGCTTGGAAAGAACTGATCCCATCCCCCTCTCCTGGAACACACGTAGGAGCCAGATACTGAGGTCTTACGCTTTCAATTTCCTCAGAATTCTAACTGAAATCACATTTACATGAATTCAGCAAATTTAATTATGAAAACTATGACCATGACTGCAGGGCATCTTAGAAATAGGCATCGCTTTTTAGGAGATCTAGTGCCATTTTCATGTCGTTTGTTTTCATTTATAGTGTTGGTAATACCTAGTAAGCAGAAGAGAACCGATTCCTCATTATAGAAACCAGTGAAAGTAGCCTTGGGTGTCGCACCAGAGAGACTGGGTGTGCCTATCTGAAAACTTTCCACCAAGAGTATTTTAATCTATTCATGAACGTGATACACTAAAATGTTAACAAAATAATAAGCTAGAATGTAAGACCTATGGAGGCAGACCTTTTAATCTTCTTTGTTTACATCTGTCCAGCATTAACAGATGCCCAATTTTATCGACCATGATGAATGGACATTTATGAAAACAAATAATGTATCAGACCATAAAGCAAATCTCAACAAATTTCAAAAGAACTGTTGTTAAATAAGCCACCTGTCTGACCACAACTTATTTAAATTATAAATGAATAACAAAAAGAAAATTGTAAATCTTACAAATTGTAAAATTAATTAAACAGATATATCCTAAAAATCCACGAGACATAAAATTGCAATAAAAATTTAAAATCTATAAAACTGAATGACAAATAGACATTTACAGATTTACGGGAAGCACTGAAAATGGTATGTGGAGAGAAAGGGGTAGCTTTAAATCTTTTATTAGAAAAGAAGACATAATTATTGTGCAAATATACAACTTAAGGAGTTAAGAAAAGAAAAATCTGAGTAAATCCAAAGAAAATGGAGGAAACTAGAACGAAGGGCAGAAATAAATAAGATTGAAAAATATCTATAGAAAATATCTTTAAAGGGTAAATGTTATTTCTTTGAAGCTCTAACAAAATGGACAAATCTCTAGTGAAATTGAGCAAGTAAACTTTTTTCAAGTAAAGAGGTTTGTATGAGCGCCTGCCTGTCTCAGTCCATTAAACATCCGACTCTTGATTTCGGCTCAGGTCATAATCTCACAGTTTGTGAATCTGAGCCCTGCATTGGGCTCTGTGGTGACAATAAGGAGCCTGCTTGGGATTCTCTGTCTCCCTCTGTCTCTGCCCCTCCCTCCGTCTCTCTCTCAAAAATAAATAAATAAACATTAAAAAAATTATATAAAGAGGTTTGTAAATAAGCAATATTCTATGTTTAAAAGGAGATAACTATTAATACAGTATATTAAAACAAAAAGTAAATAGCATAAATAACTGTATACCAAAACAGTTTGAAAATTTAAGTTCACGTATGAATTCTAGAAAATATATATATAACTTGCCGACCCTGGCAAGAATAAAAAATAGAAAGCATGAAGAGTCTTAAGACCATTAAATACATTAAATCAGGAGTTTAAAATCTTCCCACAAAGGAAAAGCCAGGACTTTATATTTTGACAGAAAAGTCCTACAAGTTGTTGTGTTGTTTTTTTTTTGAAGCATCCGTTTCTAGTGTGAAACACTTCCAGAGAATTAAAAAAGAGGGTCCTCTTCTCAATTTATGCCATGCAAGCGATACAACTTCCACACTAAAACCAGGTGAGTAAGAAAAAAACGAAGGTGCAGGAGCACAGATCAACCACCCTAAACAAAAGAATACCAATAATGCAGCACTCTATGTAAAAATGGCAATTTGTAAAAAGGAGCTTGGATTTACCCAAGAATGCAAGTGATTTAACATTAGAAATCTTTTTTTAAACTTGATTGATTGACGGATTGATTGAGAGAGAAAGAGTGCAGCAGGGGAGGGGTAGAGAGAGGGGGCAAGAGAGAATCCCAAGCAGGCTCCGCACAGAGCCGGACGTCAGGATCGAAGCCACAAACTGTGAGATCATGACCTGAGCCGAAATCAAGAATCAGACGCTTAACCAACTGAGCCACCCAGGCGCCCCAGCATTATAAATCTTTTTAATAGCATGTACTACAATAACAAATTAAAAGAAGAAAAATGTGCTTATGTTAATAGAAAAAGAAAAAAATTGACAAAAATTTACTTCTAAATCATGATAACAAGCAGTTACCACCAGCAAATGAGGAACAGAAGGAACTTTCCTAAGCTCAATAAAGGGTAATTAATAAAATCTACAACATGCATCATTGTTAATGGGAAGGATTAAAAGCATCCCTTCAAAATGGGAGCTGCACAGAGCACCTACAATCACGACTAGATTAGTTATTGCACTGACAGTCCTGGACAGCAAAGGTAAAAATAAAAATTCTGAAAGTAGAATTAAAAAGCATGAGAATGGAAAGGAAGAAACAAATCCTTTTCCTAATCATCTTGCAGAGCAAGATGTGGTTCTTGCAAAGCAGTCTCGTGTCCTATAAAGCAAGGCAAAGACTGTGACAGTTTGGCTGGAGAAGTCTTTAAGAAGACTGGGGAATTAGGGAAAGTTTATGCTAAATGCCTACAAAATACATATGCACAGTGAAAATGTGAAAATAGTTTCTTGTGGTGCATTTATGGTAAGTAAACTCTGCTTCATCAGCTGGATTTTGAAAAAAAAAATTAAAGGTAACATTTAGTAATTTACTAAATTATTCCATCACGGAGAAATACATATTAAAATATTAAGTCAGAGTCGAATGCAAAACTGTGGTTATAATATCACATCACATCTGGCAATGCGGCCACACAGCAGCAGCATTGCTCAGAAACATTCCCTGGAGCCTTGGGTGACTTTTTTTCCTTCCTTCTACATTTTGCTAGTTTCTAAATTTTCCCATACCTAACAAATGTGGATAATTCTTAAGTGGGCAAAAATGAAATATGTTAAAATGAAAGGCAGTCCATTTGTGCGTATAAACACCACACACGCTTATTACCTTCTAAATATTCTAGATGTAGGATACAATTGGTGCCTTAACGGTTTTTATAAGATCATAGACATGGAAAGGTCACATTTAAATTCAAGTTGTTTGCAGAATGGGCATTGAGTAAATTTCCTTGAAATGCTGTCTCAACACCTTATTGAGCAGGCATTCTATAAAATATCCCGACAAATAGATCTCTAAGGCCTCCACAGATACACTTGGTTATTATCTTCCTGTGCTGCCCTGTCCCACACAGGGACATTAGCCACATGAGGCAATCAAGCATCGGCTGGTCTGCACTGAGGTATGCTGTGCGTGTAAAACACACTCGACTTCAAAGACAATATAAAAAAAAAAAAAGGAGGTAAATACATCATTAATATTTTTGTACTGATGACGTGCTGAAATGACAATGTTCTGGATATGTTGAGCTAAATAAAATTAATTGCTAAAATTAATTTCACCTCTTTCATTATGCTTTTCAAAATATGACTACCAGAAAACTAAAAATCCTATATAAGGTTCACGTTACATTTCCCAAGGGGAATAGTGCTTTTTTTAATTTATTTTTTATTTTTAAAATTTTTTTAATGTTTATTCGTTTTCGAGAGATAGAGACAGAGTGCACACGGGGGAGGGGCAGAATCTGAAGCAGCTCCAGGCTCCAAGCTGTCAGCACAAAGCCCGACGCAGGACTCGAACCCACGAACCGAGAGATCATGACCTGAGCTGAAGTAGGACGCTTAACTGACTGAGCCACCTAGGCGCCCAGGGAATAGTGCTTTAGAATAGGTACCAGCCTATTGAAACTTCCCCTGAGAAGAAACTAGGGAATAAGCATGTCTAAATTAGATCTTGAAGTCCACAGTTATCATGGAATTCTGACACTCCCCTAGTTATTTTCTGAATGGGGATCAGCACTAATACAATGACTCAGGATCAAATCTGTAACTTACAATTCTCATCTTTAGACAAACTGTTCCATTACTTTGGGGAATGTCACCCATAAATTCAAAGAGTAAATGATCCCAGGATGCAAACCCCTAGTTCTGTAGAAGGAGACGACTTTAATTATTTCATTATCTAGGCAACCTCTCAATTGTTGTTGATGTCTGAATACTTCACCACTGGTTCTAGGGACACAACAGTGTTCATACAGATGGAGCCTTGAAGTACAGTCTAGACACAGAGAAAATATAAAGTGATGACTCAGTCTCCAAGAAGGCACTGTCCCCACCCCGCCTGGAGAAGAATGTCTGCCCCAAGCAGCTGAGAGAGCGCCAGCATCCAGGATGATGGGGACATGACCACTTACATCGATTACTAATGTTACAGTAACAATGTATCTAAGTCTTGAAAGAAGCCCACTTTACAGATGAGGAACACTGAGGATCACGCAGTTAACAGGTGGCAGGTCACCCTCTGAACTCAGGCCATCTGCCATCTGTGATGCCACGTCTCTAACGCAAACTTTCAAGCCACTTATTAGAAGATGTCTTTCAAATGTAAATATTTTTCTGACTTTCTGCCTTTGGCACAATTCACAGGGATTCCTGGCTCTCCCCCCACCCACAGTTTTCTCCGGAACCGGAGGGAAGCATGAACCTACTCGCTGGGTGCGGGGCAGACTCTAAACTGGCCACCGCAAGCCCAGAGTCCCTTGAGGGCTTCCTGTTTTCTGGAGGGTCAAACACATCTGCATCGCCTACTAAAATGCCCGCTTCTCAGTCACAGAAAGGCGGTGTGTTCCCCCCGCCCTCCAAGTAAAGTTGGGGGTCCTGGAAGGTCTACGTGCCTTTCCTCTCGCCGCAGAAATCGCCGGGCCCTGTTGGCACAGGGGCTGCGACGTCACGGCTGTGCTTCCCACTGAGCTGGGCTGAGTCCTGGCCGGCAGTGATTAGCTCTGTGCACATCCTACTCTACCCCCTCGCCCGACCCTGGCACCTGGACATCCAGTGCCAGGGCACGGATCAAGCCGCCCAGAGCAGGTTACACTGTGGGGATGCCACCTCCAGGGAGTGCCTGTGCTGGCCCCCGGGATCCACAGGGCTGTGTATCCAAGGAGGAAATGAAAGCCATCTCCTTGGGTTCTCCACCTGTCCAAGGCTGCGCGGCAAGACAGAGCCCTGCTCCTTCCCCGGTAGGGCAGGGGCTGAAAGAAAATGGGGCACGGCCATAGCCAGGCCCTTTCTCGGTGGCGCAGATGGGCACAGCTCCACTGTCTTCCTTCTGCGGGGCTCTGCTGAGAGGCCCTGGAAGCAACTCGTATTCTCACGTTCAATGCCATGAAGGAGAAAGAAGCATTCTCGTGTATTTTGTGGCACTTTTCTGATTATAAAGTAACAGCTGCTCATTAAAAATGGAAAATAAAAGATACTCTATAGTTGGACGTCAAAGGTTCCCCCCCAATCCAGCATCCAGAAATAAGTACTACCGTTTTGGAGTGTTTCCTCGTCATTTATCAGTGTGTGTGCCAGTGAGTGTGCGTGTGTGAACGGTGCTCTCAAACTGAACTATCCTGCCCATACACTTCAGAACCTGCTTTTAAACCTTTTAAACTAATTTTTTTTAGTTTCTGAACCAAGCTTTTAAACTAAACTAAACTAAAAAGCTTTTAAACTAAGCTTCTTAAATTAAAACAAACAAGAACATTCCCTTTTGTCTAAATAATCTTCCAAACAGGATTTTATTCAAGGTTAAAGACCATTTACTTTTTAATACTGATGTATCCTAACTCACTGGACCAAATGTCTAGTCATAGACATTTGCGATTTGATTTTCCTTCTTAGTGGTATAAACAATGATGCGCTGAATCGCTTTACATATATATTTGCTCTTTCTTGAAGAAGTAGAATCATTGGGTGAAATTATATTAACTTTTTTAAAAGATCTGAAGGTCAGACTGCATGACCCATTACATTCTAGATTTCGTAGCATTAAGAATAAGTGTACGTCCCATTGCACTATTGCAAACACGGAACAGAGCCAAGGGTCTTGAAAGTCTGCACTAATTTAACAGGAATATTATATTTGGTGGTTTAAAGTTGCATTCCTTGAATTACTTATGAGTCATCCACATACCGCATAATGATCATTGATAATTATTCTCTAAGTCATCTGCTTATGTCTGTTCATTTTTTATTATGTATTAGAATGCCGTCCTAGGTAACAATTCTTTTAACACTCATTGCATTGATCTGTATGGAGGTTAGTACCACGTTTTTAAAACCTGATGCAACTTGAGAATAAGAAGTGAAATCCATCTTACAGATTCTTAAAAATACATATTTGTCCATCTCATGTGCATATTCCATGATCAACCCTTATAAAACGATTTTCTCACATTCCAAAAAAGTAGTTTCGTTAGCATTGTGTTACATCCACAAGCTAATGTGAGAAGAACTGATCACTTGGCCACGTTCCATTTTCCCATCCAAACACATAAGGAGTCTCTCCAGCGAAAAATACCATTTTCAGTTTTCTTTGTTTAGAGTCACACACAGGTGAAGATTCTGAGTCATCTGCCCCTGTCGATGGCTCTCGGCTGTGTGCAGGTACTTGATGTATTTTCCACGTGCACTTGCCCACAGCAGCCTCTAAACAACTTTTAATATGTAGGAAAAATATTGTCTTTTGTATGTTTGCATTTTATCCATCTGTCTTGCTGAACTGCCTTTCTAGTTCTCTGTTTTTAAGCTGAATGTTGTGAGTTTTCAAAATATTAAAGCGTATAAACTTCGAGCGGTATTTCGTATTTGTGTTTCGTTTCTTATTGCATTGGCTGGGACTTCCAGCAAATAGTCAAAAGATAAACAGGGATCGATTACCATGGGAATAACGGTGATGTTTGCCATGCGATATGGCAGTTTTTAGATAAACATCACATATCGTGTTGAGAAATTACAGTTCAGTTTTTAGTGTTCTCACTTTTTTTTCAACGTTTTTGTTTGTTTGTTTTTTTTTTAATTTATTTTTGGGACAGAGAGAGACAGAGCATGAACGGGGGAGGGGCAGAGAGAGAGGGAGACACAGAATCGGAAACAGGCTCCAGGCTCCGAGCCATCAGCCCAGAGCCCGACGCAGGGCTCGAACTCACGGACCGCGAGATCGTGACCTGGCTGAAGTCGGACGCTTAACCGACTGCGCCACCCAGGCGCCCCTAGTGTTCTCACTTTTTAAATGGTTGTTGAGTTCTATCAAACAATACATCTTCCTAAAATGCAGTTAAAGAATATTTTTTTCTCATTAAACCTACAGACATGACGTTGTTGCCAATGCCCTTATTACTATACAATTTCCACAACCATGAAATGTGTTCCACTGAAACCTGGCAGATGTTATTGTTACTATATTGTTACATTTTCAATAATGCTTTTAGGATTTTACAGCCACCTTTCCAACTGAGATCTGTCCAAATCATTTATTCCCTTCTCTTTTTTTTTTTTTTCCTATTTTTGAAAAACATTGGTGAAATGGGTGGCCGACTTCATAATCTGTCAGCATCTCACCATTTTCTACATTCTGAAACAAACTCTGTATGAGGAGAAGACCCTGGCTGGAGTCCGGGAGACTTTACAGGTCACACCTGGGGGTGCCAGGCTGCAGAGAGAGACAGGTGCAGGGAGCCGTGAGGGCGAGTGTCTGAGCACCTGTCCTGGGGGCTGTGACCCAGGCTACCCCACCCTGATCCGAGTTGAGTAGCTCATTGCGTCCCAGAAAACAGTTCACCTAATTATTTAAAAACTACTGGTATTGAGCAGAAATGTTTCCACCTAATCTGTTTTTTTTTCTGACCACGGGTGGGGCGTGCTTTTTAAAATCATTTTATTTGTTTTTAAAACTACAAACGTATGCCTTTATTTTTATCATTTGCTTCCTCACATTTTCCCTATTTCTGTCTCCCTTCCTGCTGCCTTGACGGAAGGCGAACTGATGCTGGGCTCTCCGAGCGGCACGGCCGTCACACCTACCGCTTCTCATGCGCACACATCGTGTGTGGTCACTGCATAAAGCGTTTATTTTTGTAGCACTGATTCCTGCTTTATTCATTTATTTTTGGGTGGTGTCTTCACTTCCCGGATGCTGGGGGTCTCCTTACAGTTCACCTTCGATTTTCAAGTTCGATGAGAGTGACAGGCGGGTGATGTGCACAATCCCTCTTGTAACTCCTTCAGGTGTGCTTCCGGGTGTTATTTTCTTGTTCTTTTTCCTTTAATTTTTACTATGAAAACTTTCAAATAGTGATACAATAGAGAACAGTGTGACGAACCCCAGGGCCCCAGGGCCCCACAAGTGTCAGCTCACGGCAGGCTTTAGACCTGTCCACGCTCACACCCCAGCCACCCCAGCCCCACACCCGGATTCTGATCCGGTAAACCCGTGACTGGCTTCAGCTCCGCCCACATGGGGTAACAGGTGTCTCTCAATTAGAAGGTTCTTTTTAAAAGCATAAGCATGGAACTCTTATCACACCTACAAATTACCAAATTAACAATAATCCCCTAGGGGCGCCTGGGTGGCTCAGTCGTTAAGCGTCCCCAACTTTGGCTCCGGTCATGATCTCGCCATTCGTGAGTTCGAGCCCCGAGTCGGGCTCTGTGCCGACAGCTCGGAGCCTGGAGCCTGCTTCGGATTCTGTGTCTCCCTCTCTCTCTCTCTGCCCCTCCCCTGCTCACACTCTGTCTCTCTCTCTCAAAAATAAAAATAAATAAAAATAAAAACATTAACGATCATTCCTTAGAATTATTAAACACTTATTGTTCAGATTTCTCCAGTTGTCTTACAATTTTTTTTGTTTGGTTTATTCCAACCAAGGTCAGACAAAGTTTACATATTTTACTGGGTACGTCTCTTATGACTCTGTTTAAAAGAAAAAAAAAAGTTGGGCACCTTCAGACATAATTTACGTATAGCAGCATTCGCTCTTTCTAGGAGTAGAGCTCTCTGAATGTCCACAACTGCAGTCATGCAGCCACCCTCACAGTCTGATACCTGTCCACACCCCACAACATGCCCTCTGCCCCTTTATGGTCAATACCTTCCTGCCACCCCAATCAGTCCCTGGGAACCACTGATCTGGTTTTGGTCTTACAGCTTTGCTGTCCATGGCATGTCACAAAAACGTAATCGTATGCAACACACATTTGATTCTGGACTCTCACTTAGCATAATGTCTTTGGGATTCAGTGACATCGCTGCGCGTACCAGGGGTCCCTTCCTCGCTGTTCCCGTCAGGGCCCATTGTTTGGACGCGCCCAAGTTCGTCAGTCCATTCAACAGTCAACGGGTATTCGGATTGCCCCCAAGTTTGTCGCTCACCAAGAAAGCCAGTACAAACACTCGTGTCTAGGTTTTTGTGTGGACACGCCTCTCTGTTTTTCTTGGGTGAACACCTAGCAATGACATCATGGGGTATATGAGACCCTGCCAAACTGATTTCCCAGGTGACCCTCCTGTGTCGAACTCCCACCAGCAAGTTGGGAAAGTTTCAGCTGGTCCCCACCTTCACAGGTGCGAGGGGCCGCCAATGTATTGTCTAAATCACAGCCGTCCTGATACAAAGGGGCGCCTCGTCATGGTTTTTCATTGGTATTTCCCTAATGATAGAAGACGTTGAACACACTTTCATGTGCACAACTGTCATCCATGCATCTTTGTTGGTGATGTGGCTCGTCACATATTTTGCCTATTTTTGTTGGGTTGTTTGTTTTCTTATTGTCAACTTGCAAGAGTCCTTTGTGTATTCTGGATATCAATTCTTTATCAGATAATATGTTTTGCAAATATTTTCTCCCAGTGTGTGGCTTTTCTTTTCATTCCATTAAAAGTCCTTTCAAAGCACAACATTTGATGTCGATGAAGTACAATTTATTGATACATTTTCTTGTATGGTTCGGGCTTCTGGTGTCCTGTCTAAGCCATCTTTGCCTAATTCAAGGTTAAAACTTTTACTTTTATGTTTCCTTTCAGAAGTTCTAGGGGTTTGGCTTTTATAATCAAGTCCGTAATCTATTTTGAGTTAATTTTTGTATATGATACAAAGTATTGGTTAGGGTTTGTTTGTTTGTTTATTTCAAAGATGAATGTTCAATTGTTCCTAAACTGTTTATTGCAAGAGGCAAGTTTTCTGTACCGAATGCCTTTGCACCTTTGTCAAAAATAAATTAACCCTACCCGTGTGTGCCTGTTTGTGGAAGGTCTCTTGCTACGTTCTATCGATCTCTGTTCCTATGCTTCTTCTTCATTCCTGCATCTTTATCGTGAACGTTCAAATCAGTTATGCACGATTCCTCCGCAATGTTTTCCAAACTGCTGTGGCCGTCCCCCTTTCTTCAGCTTTCCAGATAGACTCAGCTTGTCAATTTCAAGGACCTGGCATTTTGTCAAGATTATGTGGAGTTTATAGATCAATTTGGAGACAACTGATATCTCACCATTATTAAGTCTTCCAGCCCATTAATGCAAAACATCTCTCCACTTATGTATGTCTTTGATTTCCCCCCATCAATGTTTTGTAGTTTTCAGGGCATATATTTTAGTAGGTTAACCCGTTTTTGGTGTTTTAATGCTCCTGCTATTTTATTTTAATTTCCAATTGTTCATCAACAGTAATACAGGAACCAAGTGGATTTTCACAAACCTTGTGTCCTGCAACTTGCTAACGTCACTTATGAGAACTAGTGGCATTTGGTAAACTCTTTGAGATGGTCTATATGCAATCATTTTGTCTATATATTTTTGCATTTTGACTGTATGCTTTTCTTTTCTTTTTCTTTTTTTTTTTTTTTTTTTTTTTTTTTTTGTATTATTGCATTGGTTAGGACTTCTAGTAAAATTTTGCATGGGAGTAGGGAGAGCATAAATCCTTGTCTTGAGAAAAAGCATCAGGAATTCACTAATATAATATATTATATTGTAAATATAATACTAGCTGTGACTCTTTAAAAGATGTCCTTTCTTCGTCTGAGGAAGTTCCCTTTAATTCCTAGTTGACTTCAAGGTTTGTTTGTTGTTCTTATTTTTCTTAATCTGAAGAGATGCTGAATTTGACAAATGTATTTTCTGCATCTATTGAAATGGTCATATTGCTTTTTTTTCTCTATCCTTTTGATAAAGTAAATAACATTGATTTGCTAATGTTGAACCGGCATTGATTTCCTAGAAGAAGCCCTGCTTGGTCATGATGTATTAGCAGTTTAACATATTAGCTAATATCATGTTCAGGATATTTGTATCTCTGTTTATGAAGTATACTGTTGTGTAACTGTCTCTCTTTGCACTACTTGAGTTCTGTATCAGAGGAATGCTGACCTCAAAAAGAAACATATGCATACGTACATTTAATTAATTAGCTAATTAATTAATTAAAATTGGGAAACGTTATTCCCGCTTTTATTTCCAAACAAGTTTACTTAAATTTAGTATAATTTTCTTCAAATATTGGGTAGAACTATACTGAAGCTGTCTGGGTCTGGAGTGTTCGCTGTTGGAAGGATTGACTTTACGAATTCAATATTGTTAATACAGTGCCATTCGTGTTTTTCATTTCTCGAGTGAGCACGGGTAGCTTGTGACTCACAACAAATTTGTCTCCTTGATCTAAACTGTTGAGCTTATCATCATGAAGTAGTTTATAATACTTTTCTGTTTCATTTTTATGTTAAGACTCATAGTGATGTCCCTCTTCTGATTCCTGACATCAACAATCTGTGTTGTCTCTCTTTTTTTTCTTATTCTCTCTAGCCAGGGGGTTTTCAGTTGTATTGACCATTCTATAAACAAACACATAAATAAAGCCATTGGTTTCATTGATTTTCTTTATATTTTTCTGTTTCTGGTTTCTTTGATTTCTGCTCTTGTCAATAGTATTTCCTTCTTTCTGCTTGTTTCTGGCTAATTAGCTCTCTCTCTTTTCTGGTTTCTTAAGGTGGAAGCTTTGATCATTGATTTCAGAACTTTCTTCTGGTTTTCTTTGTTTCTCTGTTTTTGGTAAGAACATTTAAGATCTAGTCTCCTAGCAACTTCAAAGTATATAATACAGTGTTGTTGAGTATCAACGCCAAGCTGGGCCTCGGATCCCCTGAATGTATTTGTCTTCTAACTGCAGGTTCCTGCATTTTGACCAACATCTGCCCTGGTGATCCCCAGTCTCCTCTCTGTTTCCGTGAGTTTGGCTTTTTTAGATTGTGCTGGGAAGTGAAATCACGCATATTTGTCTTTCTCTGCCTGACTTATCTAGCACGACACCCTCAAGGTCCATCTGTGGTGTCACAAACAGCAGAATCTCTTTCTTCCTCATGGCTGAGTAACATTCCATTAAGTATACGTACCACATCTTTTTTATCCTTTATCAATTAATCCATAGACAGACACTGAGATCGCTTCCATACCTTGGCTGCTGTGAATAATTCCGCAATAAACATGGGAGTGCAGGTGTCTCCTCAAGATCCTGATTTCAATTCATTGAATATATACCCAGAAGTGGGATTGCTGGATCATAGGAAAGTTCCATTTTTAATTTGGGGGGGGGGGTACCTCCATATTGTTTTCCACAGTGGCTGCACCAATTTACATCCCCAGCAACAGTGCAAAAGTGTTTCCTTTTCCCATACAGCCACCAATACTTATCTCTTGTCTTTCCGACAGCGGCCATTCTCACTGTGGTTTTGATTTGCATCTCCCTGATGATGAGGGATGTTGAGCATCTTCTCATGTACCTGTTGGCCATCTGGACGTCTTCTTTGGAGAAGCGTCTATTTAGTTCTTCTGCCCATTTTTTAACTGGATCGTGTGCTCTGTTGTTACTGAGTTGTAGGAGTCCTTTATATATTTTGAACATTAGCCCTTGACAGATGCGTGGTTTGCAAATACTTCCCCCCATTCCATAACTTGTTCTTTCATCTTCTCGATTGTTTCTTTGGCTGTGCAGAAGCTTTTAAGTTTGATGTCGTCCCACCTTTTCATTTTTGCTTTTGTTGCTTGTGCTTTTGGCATCATGTCCAAAACCTTGTTGCCAAGAGCAACATCAAGGAGTTTTTTCTTTGTTTTCTCCTAGGAGTCTTACAGTTTCAGGTCTTACGTTTAAGTCTTTAATTTTTGTGAGTGTGTAAGATAGGGGTCTAAATTTGCCTTTTTTATTGAAGTATAGCTGACCTACCACATTATAATAGTTTCAGGTGAATGACATAGTAATTCAACATTTATATATTATGAAATTTCATTTTTCTGCTTGTGGTCACCCAGTTCCCCAGCACCATTTACAGAAGAGACTATCCTTTCCTCATTGAATATTCTTGGTTCCCTTGTCAAATAGTAGTTTCATACATATGTAGGGGTTCACTTCTGGGCTCTCTAGTCTGTTCCATTGGTCTATGTGTCTATTTTTATGCCAATGCCATGCTGTTTTGGTCGTTGTAGCTTTGCATTATAGTTTGACATCAGGACATGTGATGCCTCTGGCTTTGTTCTTTTTTCTCAGGATTGCTTCGGCTGTTCAGGGTCTTTTGTGGTTCCATAAATATTTTGGGATTTTTTTCTATTTCTGTGAAAAATGCCATTGGAATTTTAATAGAGATTACATTGAATCTATATATATGGCTTCGGGTAGTATGGAGATTTTAACAATATGAATTATTCTGATCCATGAACACAATGTTTTTTTTTTTCTTTGTGTGTGTGTGTCTTCTGCAATTTCTTTTGTCAAAGTCCTATGGTATCCATAGCACAGATCTTTCACTTCTTTGGTTAAATTTATTTCTAACTATTTTATGGGTTTTAATGCTATTGTGAATAGGATTGTTTTCTTTCTTTTTCAGATATTTTAGTGAAATACAAAGGCAACTGCTTTCTGTGTGTTGATTTTGTGTCTTGCAACTTGACTGAATTTGATTAGTTCCAACAGAGTTTTGGCTTACCCTTTGGGATTTTCTCCATATAAGATTATATCATCTGCATATAAAGATAATTTTACACCTTTCTTTCTGTTTTGGATGCTATTTATTTCTTTCTTGGCCTGATTGCTCTAGCTAGGACTTCCAGTACGACGTTGAATAAGAGTGGTGACAATGGACATCTTTGTCCTGTTTCTGATCTTAAAGAGAAAACTTTCAACCTTTCACTGTTGAGTACAATGACACCCGAGGGCTGGTCACATAGGCCTTTATTATGTTGAGGTATGTTCCTTCTGTACTCAGTTTGTTGAGGGTTTTTTTTTTTTTTTTATCATGAAAGGATATCGTATTTTATCAAATGCTTTTTCTGCATCTATTAAGAGGAGTATATGATTTTCATCTGTCAGTCTCTTAATGTGATGCACATTTATTGATTTGCAGGTGTTGAACCATCCCTACATCCCGGGATGGATCCCACCTGATCATGGCGTCTGCTCCTTTTAATGTGTTGAATTCAATTTGCTAATATTTTCTTGAGAATTTCTTTTTTTAATATAGGCATTTTAATGCAATAAATTTCTGTCCATACTCTGCTTTAGCTATGTCCCACAAGAATTTTTAAAATTGACTTTCATTTACATTCAATTCTAAATATTTTTAAATTTCCTCCATCACTTCCTCTTTCCTCTTTACATCTTTCCTCTTTCCTCTTTCCTCATCACTTCCTCTTTCCTCTTTACATCACCTGGCAGTTTCTCATTTAATTTCCAGATACCTGGAAATTTTCTGGACTTTTTTTTCCCCTGCTACTGATTTCTAAATTAATCATATTATGGCAAGAGAACAGATGATATACATCTTTAACTATTTAAGGTTTGTTGACTTGTTTTCTGGTCAGGAATATGATTTATATTGGTGAATCACACAAAAACCATGCACGCTGATCTTGTTAAGCAGAGTGTTCCATAAATGTCGATTTGATCTGGCGGATGGTCCTGTGTGAGGTCTCTACGTCTGTACCGGTATTTCGCCTTCTCACTCCGTGAATTCCTGAGAGATGAGTGCTGCAGTCTCCAGCTACTATTGGTCTACTTCTTTGTTCAATCCCTCCTCGTTTCATGTATGCTGATGTTCTCTCACTGGATGCAGGCGCGTTTAATATTTATTTTTCGGAGAGAGACGGACAGACAGAATGGGAGCAAGGAAGGGGCAGAGAGAGGGCGAGACACAGAACTTGAAGCAGGCTCCGGGCTGTCAGCACAGAGCCTAACGTGGGGCTTGAACCCATAAACCATGAGATCATGGCCTGAGCCAAAGTCGGAGGTTCAACCGACTGAGCCCCCCAGGCGCCCCACATGGAGACACGTTTAGAGTTGTCATGCCTTCTTGGTATGTTTTTAAGGATGTTTTATTAGTGACATAATGTCCTTTTTCATCCCTGGTAATACTTCCTGCCCTGAATTCCAATCTGCCCAATATTAATGCAGGCACGCCAGCCTTCTTCTGATTGGTGCCTGCATGCTGTGTATTTCCTATAGTCTCACTTTTATCTACTCTATGTGTTTATTTTTAAAATGACTTCCTTATGGACATCACATACTTGAGGATGAATACTGCCTTTCAATTTGGGAGCTGATACTTCTGTATTTAAATCTAGCACATTGTAGTTACTGTTTTTTTTAACATTTGTTCCATCTGTACTTTGATCCGTTTCTTCCTATTTCTGCCTGCTTTTGTGTTATTTGTTATGATTCTAATTTTATCTCCACTATTGTTTTATTAGTGACAACCTTTTCAATAATTTGTGAGTGCTCCCTTCATGCTTTATAATATGCATTTACTTCACCAGAGTTTGCCTTCAAATAATAATATAACCCTTGATGTGTGGTGTGATAGACTTACAGCTCTACACCTCCAATTTCTCCCTTCCCTTCTTTGTGGTCGCCGACATATATTTGATTTTATATATGCCATCTACATATATTATATCACTACTGCTCATCCTTTACACAGTTAGCAACTAAGAGCAATTAAGAAGAAGGACAATATACATTACCTTACTGTATTTAATCTCTAGGATTCTTATTTCTTTTTGCACATGCTAGCTTCTCCCTGCTATCATATTACTTCTGCCTGATATGCTTCTTTATATTTCTTGAACTAACTACAGGTTTACTGACAATGAATTCTCTTCAGCTTTACTTTGTTTGGGAAAATATTTATTTCACCTTGTTTTTGAGAACTGTTTTATCTTGGTAAAAAGGTCTTGAAGGCAGATTTTTTTACATTTTATTTATTTATTTTGAGAGAGAGAGAGAGCAACAGCACAGGAAGGACAGAGAGAGAGAAGCCCAAGCAGGCTCCGTGCTGCCAGCACACAGCCCAAGTCACGGTTTGAACTCACAAACTGTGAGATCATGACCTGGGCTGAAGCCAGGAGTTGGACACTTAGCCAACTGAGCCACCCAGGTGCCCCTTGAGAAGAGATTTTTTATCTTGGTCCTTTTCCGATGTCATTTTGTGCCTTCTGGCTTATATAGGTCCTGACAGTAAGACTACAATTTTAATCTTTGTTTCTGTGTAATGTGCCTTTTTTCTTTATTTGTCTTCAAGATTTGATTTTAATCTTTGAATCAGAAGTTTTAAAGTGATTTGTCTAGTTTTCAGTCGTGGAGTTTGCTGAGTCTCTTGGAGCCATGCTTTGACAATTTCCCTAATTTTTTTAAATCATGTTTGGTCATTATTTCTTCAAATAATTTTTTTTTTTTTTGCCATGGTTTCTCTCCTCCTCCTCAGAGTTCAGTGAATACATGCGTTAAACCATTTGTTATAATGTCAAACCTCTATCATTTCACTCGTTTTCTCTTTGCGCTACCATTTCAGTAATTTCCATCGATGTGTCTATACATTGGCTCATTCTTTCCTCGGACGCAATCATATCTAGTCATGAACCCACCAAAGTAGTCTTCGTTTCTTATAACATGCTTTTTTTCCCCTAGTATTTCAGGTTGATGTTGTTGTTGTTTTTATTTTCCATACCTGTGATGAAATTCTCCATCTGTTCATGTCCTCCTTTTCCATAAGCGCGTGAAGATATGAATCGCAGTAACTCAAAGTCCCCGTCTGAAAGCGCCAACATCTGCGGCATCCGAGGCTCTGGTTCTGTCGCTTGCTTTATCTCTTGACGATAGTTTAGCATCTCTTGCTTTGTTTGTGTGTGTTGTGACTTTTTAATTGAACGCCACACATCGTGGATAGAAAACAGAGAGTGGGGCAAATAGGATTTACTCCTAGAAGTGGGCACGCCCTCTCTTCTGAGAAGCTGCTAGTGAATGAGGCACGTCCGCGTATTCGGGGGCTGACCTGGATTTGGATTTTGTTGCCGCAGTTGCCTTCAGTGTCCCATAGGCTTCAAAGCCCTTTAACGATGCCTTTTGCTGAGGATAAGCTCTGGGGTATCTGACAGACTTTCCTAATATCTGAGCACCCGCCCCCTCAATTTTCAGCCATCCTCATATTCCTGCCCCACAGAAGGGTCCCTCTCAAGGTCTTACCCTGGTAAGTGGCAGACGGCTGTCACCCTCACTCATCTGTGCTAGGCTGGGCAGGAGCCCTGGTCCAGTCTCAGATGCAGATAACGTTATCTGGGCTTCAAGTATGAGAGTTTTCTAGTGTTTCTGCTGCTTTGAACAAAGTTGAGGGATTTTAAAAGAGTTTGTACCTTCGTACTCACATCTCTCATTTCTCGTCTCCCTAGTTACACACAACACAATCTGAGGTAGTCTATTCAAATCACTGTTATTATTGTAATTCCTTCTCTAGGAAGAATATTGCTTGGACTTTTTCACTCGTTCCTGTAACCAAATTAACAAGTATTCTGTACGATTGACAGATGGTTGATAGTTATAGATACTTTGAAGCCTAACTAATCCCACTCTTGGTTCTTGCCTTAGATTAATTTCTCAGTTAGTAGAAGATATTAAAGAGAGACTATACATTTTTATGACAAAATTTTCCCAAACTTCTCATATTCTATAGAAGAATTCTGAAGTTGGTAGTACTGTCATGGTTTGGAAATCAGAGGAAACAGAGGATCAAGTCTGCCTTTCAAAATCTTACTGGTAATTGCTTGAGAAGAGAGGATCAGTATTGACACATTCCGAATCACCATATAAAACACACGTGAACAAAGTCAAAACACAAATAGCACAGCAAGAGAGTAAAAAGAGAGTAAAAGAAAGGAATTACAGAGAACAAACTGATGGCTACCAGAGAGGAAGAGGGTAGGAAGACGGGTGAAGTGGCTGATGGGGATTAAGGAGTGCACTTGTCCTGACGAGCACCGGGTGATGTATGGAAATGCTGGACCACTATATTGTACCCCTGAAACTAACATCAGTTAACACCGTATGTTAACTAACTAAAATTAAAATAAAAACTTAAAAAATTATTTTAAAAAAGGAATCACAAAATACCATTAGAAACAGGATACAATAGGGGCGCCTGGGTGGCGCAGTCGGTTAAGCGTCCGACTTCAGCCAGGTCACGATCTCGCGGTCTGTGAATTCGAGCCCCGCGTCGGGCTCTGGGCTGATGGCTCGGAGCCTGGAGCCTGTTTCCGATTCTGTGTCTCCCTCTCTCTCTGCCCCTCCCCCGTTCATGCTCTGTCTCTCTCTGTCCCAAAAATAAAAAATAAAAAACGTTGAAAAAAAAAAAAAAAAAAGAAACAGGATACAATAATATGGCAGAAGAAATATAAAAATAGGAAATCAACTCTAAATATGCTGAGCTACATCTCTAAAAGGCAAAGGCAGAGGCTGTGCCTTTAAATGATTAACCTGAGCTTAAAACAAATGACGAGGCAACACTGACAGGAAAGAGGAAGCCGTGTCGTGGGATAGTTGTCCAGGTAGGACAGAGGCAGGATTCACTTCCGACAAAGTCGAACTTGAGGTGAAAACTTGCTGCGACAAAGCTGATCGTGGCTTACTCGAGAACGTCTTTTCCCTGCTTACGCCTACGACTTTCCCGTTGGACATACGTTTCTTCAATCACAAACTTTTTGCTCATGATTCTCTAAAGCTTCCCCAGCAACCAATCGCATCTAATACTGTAGGATGATGTGAAGCTGTGTCCACTCCTGTGTTAAGTGGTGCCCCTACCATGCATAAAATTTATCAGGAAATAGCGAGAAAGATATCCGGCCCGGCCACGGGTAATACTTGAGCCGCACTCCCTTTCCTATGGAGGTCAAATAAAAATAGACGTGCCGTTTGCTTTCTACTTTACACATCACTCTCTCTAGCTATTCTCATCTTTTTTGTTGTCCCAGATACATACGCTCGAGACTTTTCCTGCGTTGTCATCTGTCATTACGTCCAGAATTGGTTCTTCTCTTTATTGATTTTAACGGCCAGAGTTCAAAATTTCCCTGTATTATCTCCTCATCTCTTCAAACTATCTTCCCCACGACTTTGCACCTTGACCAGCTCCCTTTCAATCTCATCTTTCGCTGCTTTTTTCATAAAACTTTTTTTTTTCCTACTGAGGTAAACCAAAAGTTGGTTTACCCAACATATTTACAAGTTCCTGTGCAAGAACCTCTTCCTAGGTTTGTTTCTCTTCCTCATCTGGTGAGTAAATAAAACTTTCATGAAGCAGAGTTCCGCACTTCAGCTTCCATTTTCTCTCCCTCTCTCCCTGGTCATCTCTGACCAGGCGTTGTTGGGGGATTTTCCCAAGGGAGGGAAGCCGTGCTGGTGGCCAGCCGCCTCTCCTCCCCAGCAGTCCTGCCCTGAATCACTTTCTGATGTCTGGGAATGAGTGAGTCCTGGCTCGTTTCTCAGTGCAACCCATTCACACTTTAATTAGGGATAATTCCTTAAAAAGCCGCTAAATTATTCATCAGAGACTTAAGTTTCTAGTACAGCTGTAACTTTGCATATTTTTAAACGCTGGGATTTACTTTTCAATGAGAAAACTCTCTGTCTTCTCTGTGTCTGTTCTGCTTCACTGTGCTGAAGGGACCACGGGTCCTCAGCCAAGGAAGGATGGAAAATTCCGCAGCACTCTGTGAACAGCAGCGGCTTCCTCACAACAGAACCAGAGGGATAATGGGGCCCGTCTGCTGATCCCAGATCCAAGCCCACTTACCACCCATCCCTTCTCCCCCTACCTGCCTCTGTGGTATCGCCACACCCAGCTGCTTATAATGACCGGATGCAACATTTCCCGTGTGTTTGTGTCTGGGGACATTCCACTCCCTTTCTTTGGAATCCCATTCCCCTCTTCCTGCCCCGTTAAAGTTCTGCCACGTCTTGCTCGTGTGTTTCCGGTGGCGTCACCCTCCTGGGGGTCTTTCCTGACAATCCCCCTCCTAAGATCTCCTCGAAGGTCTGCAGCCAGCATACATGATCCGTGTGGTGTAACTTTATCTGCCAACTTGCCTAAGCCCCACTGGAGCATGATCTCCCTCGTGGCGCCTCGCACGGCCCTGGCTCAGGCGTCACCCCTGCGGGGGGGCGGGGGGAGGGGTGCACAGTGACAGCCTACCTGATGAAAGAAGGCGGGAATAGGATATTAACTACCCGCTTCCATGATTAAAACTGGTCAGTGGGCTTTTTTTCAGACCTGCATATGATGGCGGACCATCACTATTCTGGTCAACATGAGGGAGACTGGTATGTATCAAAATAAAGTTAAGTCCTTTATAATATTTACTAGACTTCTGAAGACTTACCCAAATCCGAAGTTGTGCTAATATTACATGAGACCCTGTTGCTGTGCAGTTCATTCTTTTTTTTAAAATTTTTTTAATGTTTGTTTATTTTTGAGAGAGAGAGAGACAGAGACAGAGACAGAGACAGAGACAGAGACAGAGTGCGAGTCGGGGAGGGGAAGAGAGAGGGAGACACAGAGTCCGCAGCAGGCTCCAGGCTCCCAGCTGTCAGCACAGAGCCAGATGTGGGGCTTGAACTCACGAACCGTGAGATCATGACCTGAGCTGAGACTGACTGAGCCCCCCAGGCACCCCAATTCCTAACCAACAGTACATCTGGGGGGTGCGATATTAATAGGAGTCTCAGGGATCACCTACCCACACCAACACCTCTACCTGTTTCGACCTCTAATTCAGTTCGACAAACAACACGCTTACTCAAACAGCCGCATTCTAGCGTCATATCACGTGGGCTCACGGTATGCTCTGACCGTGCCCCACACACAGCACAACACTGCGTACAAATCATTACTTCGAAAACAATTATTATGCAGAAATTGCTATGCATCCAAGAAAGGAAAATGAGCTTCCCTCGGTAGGCCTGTTCAAAATGAGGGGGACTGACTCATTCTTCTGGTTCTTTTGGAGTTCTAACAGTGCTTCTTTGATTAATTGAAAAGAGATCAATAAAATAGATCTATGATGGAAGGCCATTTACTTATGAATATAACGATTTATAACAAGACCGATCAATTTAAAATATCAATTATGTAACATATTTATAGATGATACATTAATATACCACATATAGTTTTATATCTAAAATGTGTAACTATATAATAACAAATTAATATAATATTTAAATGTATCAATTTATAACAAGATATAAAATTTCATAGCAATTTTAATAATCACTTTTAATTATACATCCAAAACTTGACATGGAAAATGTTTCATAAAGTTTTATTTTCTTATTAACTAGGGTGCTCCTGACACGATGCATTTTTTCAGTTGACCTGGAGCTGACCTGCCCCGCCTCGCCCAGTTACTGGCACCCCTTCCCAGTTCCTCTGTTATGCAGTTAGTAACATATAAACAAACCCCTAAATGTGCTCTTTGGACACAAGACATTTAACACATACTTTCCAGAACAGTGATCCCTAAAAATTCTGAAATTTATCAAAACATCAAGTTTTTCACAGAGTTCAGCAACTCCCCTCTCAAAACACATGCATTTAACTGTTATAAAATTATCTATGAAGGCAGACAAATATTCCCCCAGAAGACAGCAAAAGTGTAAGTGCTATATTATTATGGTTTATAAGTAAAAAGAAAAAAAACAGGGAAAAATGAAAGCAGAGATTTGACAGATGGGAAACCAAGTCAGAATGGTTATTCTATTATCCACCATGTTAGTAAGAAATATTACTTTCTTTTGTTCTTTAAGATAGATTAGCCAGAAGGCAAAGGTAAAACCAACACAAATATGCTGGGAAGAAAGTGTGATATGTTTCCCAAACAATAAACGATCTCCATATGAAAGAAAAGCGGCCGTCAGCTTCTTCAACTGGATATTTCACACATTCATAGTAGGGGTTTCCTAAGAGGACTAGGTCTACTGAAAAATGTCTCTCTGATATTCAAGGATAGCACTCAAGCCAGTTAAAGTCACAGAATCTTGATATACGACGTGCTATTTGATCATCTTTTATGGTCATTAAATTAAATAGGAAACAGGATCATCTCAGCGTAAAGTGTTTATAAATGTATGTATGATACTCATTCAGATTTTAATAACTCAGTAATGCATAATTACAAGGACAGAAGGGAAGATTCAGTCAAGAATCATTAAAGCCTGTGAAAAACACTAATAGTTGAGTTGTTCTTCCTGATTTATTACTAAACAAGATCTATAAGCAAGTTAGAATACATAAGATAGGCAAAGAGAGAAGAAAATAAATACGTCTCCTAAACCAGCACTGCGTTATCCACAGGAACATGTCCTTATTACTAAATTTTAGAGACACATATTGAGAAAAGCTTGGTAGGTAGGAAATTATAGGGAGATAATGTAATTCTGAAGTCATAAAATATTCCATAATGGAAGGCGTTGCAAGATAATCTTGGCATGGACAACATTTGCTTTTATAATATGATCTACGTTAAGGTGATTTTAAAAATCAATTTAAAAATTCATAAGATGATTTTATTCCCCTGTTGCTATATAGGGTTATTATACAATCCTTCATCCAGAAATTGTTTCATGGAAGTCTGTTCCAGGACAAATGTTCTTTCAGGCCACCAGACTCCAAAGATAGAACAAAATCCATCTTCCAAACGGTATATTTTTACAGGCCAGTCCCAATATCACCCCCAACGTGCAGGCAAAATTCATAAACATCCTGCATGTGCCCCTGCCCCTAGATCAGGGAGCTTGCTACACGCACCTCAGTCTGCATGGCAACACGTGTTTAACGGGTTCGATTAGCGCTCCTATCAAGAGCTATCGGCAGAAGATTTGGTCCTATTCTAAAATTTGAGCGCCAAAAATATATGATTCTGTGCAAATCCCCTCTACCATATCTTCATCTTAAAAACAGATTCCATAGTCTAAAAATGCAGTAAATGGGATACCTAACACTCAGCTTCTTCATAAAAAGGAATCACGCTCAAGAAAAACTCTATAACTTGAAGTAACCATTTGTTTAAAACGACAAATATGGTTTTCATACCTAAAATTAACATGACTAAAGCAAACATATATATGTATATATATTTGCTGTATAAAAGTATGTATGTATGTATATATATACATATGTATATGTGTGTGTATATATATATATATACTATATATACATATACACATACACACACACACATATATATATGTGTGTGTGTGTGTGTGTACAGGGCACCGGGCACCAACCTGGTATCGGCTGAGGCGCCAGCACCAGTGTGGGAAGAGGCCTGGAGGCAGGAGCTGGTCTGGACAGAGACATCGCCACTTGATTCGCCAATAAGTGAGGCTTTTCGTGCCCATGGAACAACCTTGATTCCTCAGGATATATCCACGTTGAGTCCAGAGCAAAGGAATTGTTAAAAAAGATCTGTCCAAAAATAAAGCAAGCATAACATTTAAGACAAGACACACGATAAAAGCTAAACAGTACTATAAAATATTTCTCTTTCCTAACATTGATCGAATATTGGAGATTCTGTAAGTGGGCACTCTGTAAAAGCATCATTCTAAAATCTAAAGATCCACAAGGCTCTGATACCAGTCACCTTCTGGATAAAGTCTCCTGGGCTGGTCTTCAACTACTGACTTCGTCACTTCACCCTGGCAGCCAGCTTACAGATTGAAGAATCAGCCCACTGAGGTCAATAGTCTGTCGTAGAGCAGCCACCATATCAGCTGCATTCAGTTTTCCGAGTAAACAAAGTGTGGCCATTAGGTTCGGATTCAAAAGCCAAGATTGAGCATCGGAAAGATGGACACTCAAAGCAATAACAGCAAGAAAACCCCGCTTTCAGAATTTATACTTAAATTATATAATGTTTAAGGCTAGATTTCGATCAACGGTTATAGATTCAAAAACTGAAAACTTTTAGAAGTAGATTCTGATTGGAAGTAGAAATCTCATATTGTTCTATGGAATCCACATTTTTAAGTTAAAACAAAAGGAACCCCACCCCCCCACCTCTGCTGGTGCTTTCGAACAAACTGATTTTACTCTGAAAAGGTTTCTCTCTAGACCTACATATTACAATCAGAAAATGCACACTGTTTTCTGCTGTTGTGGTGAGACCCAACAAATTAATAATTAAAGGTCCCCTTATCTAATTAAACTGCTTGCATTTTACCTTACAATTAGGTATCCTTTTGTCTATCCAACTTTTCCCAACAGGAGGAGGAAGAGCGGCTGGGCAGACGTGTGGGAAAATGGGCACCAGCTCCACAGTGGAAGAAGGGGTCAGTCCTATGGACGGAGAATGGCCACCAAACAGCCACTGAAAGCCAAGAGAAGAGAAGGGAGTGCTCATTAGCCTAAATAGATCAACTAGGTCGTACCACAAGATACCGGGGGAAATGCTTTTGAAAAAGAATTTAAAAATGTATGCATTTGACTAGGAGAGAAATTCCCTCCTTCAACAGTGGAGGAAAACTGTAAATGTTCACAAAATTTTAAAAATTTAAAAGTTTTCCTATTTGAATCATCACAACGCATCACCAACATTGCATTCTTCCATACCGAGAAAGAATTTCCAAGCACAAAACCGTAAGAATGTGGTAAGAAATGGGTTTCTGCCTTGAGATAATGAGAAACCACAGTGGAAAGACGAAATGCTGGGCATTCCTCTTACAATTCTTGAATTCTTTTCATAAGCAAGCAGGGAGTTATATTTTATGATAATCTTTTCAACACAACATGTTGTATTATGCTTATCATTTAAAAAGCCAACACAACTAATATTTTCAAAATAAAATCAGCTAAGGGGTTAAGATTCAAAGTTTCCCAAGGTTCACAAATGCAAATACATTCCAAGGCAAAGAAAAGGTAAGTGAGGTTATCACATAACCGAAGATCCCAGTGCACAGAATAAAATAGCAAACACTGAAAGGGGGCAGACAATTTAGGAGACAGTCTCCCTAATCCAAATAACTGAATCTTCATCAGTGGAGAACCAGTAAGATCACTGCTCAATGGTACGGAACGTTTCGATATCTATTTGTTTTAAGATCATAAAAGCGTTTTTTATTTTCCTGTTATGGGAAAATATTCTTCTGGTTCTAAATACTGTTATTTAACAGAAAACATGTAGCACGAAAATATTTAGAAGATAAGAGTTTTGGATTTTTCTTTTTAAATTTACACACACACACACACACACACACACACACACACAAATGCAGTGTTCTATACAGAAGAAAAAAAAAATCGTAGTTCCTTGACATTATACACCTCTAGTGGTAGCACTCTGATATAACAACCCCTTCAAAACATGGAAAAAGCTACCAACGTTTTATTCAATAAAACCCAATATGAACTGCATCACACATCAAAATGTGATATCCAGCACCGCATATGTGATGTATCATTAAGTCTAAAGAGCAAATTAGGAGGAGTTTAATAATATCTTTTAGAAAAGGCCACAAGATAATATTGGAATTAAATTAATTAAATGATGTATTCTAACACACCACTCATTTGAATATGCTAATGAAGGTAATCTTTGGAATAAAATACATGTTATTCCCTGATTTAAATGCATCTGCATAGTTAGATAGCAAACAATGGGTCTTGCCAAAAGCAGGCTGCCTTGCTCTGTTGCACCATTCATCAAAGGCACAGTCACTTTTTCTTTTTAATTCCAGGCTTTCGACCCCAAACTCTTCTAAAGTGCATTACGGCATTAGCTAATCTGGCGGACTCAGGCTGACCAAGGTGGGAGGGGAAATCGCCCGTAATATTTCCCAATATTAAAGGCAGGATTTCCTTGCCGGCTTCCATTGGTTTGAATTCTCTCAAGCATTGTCCTGAGTCTATTTTCAAAAAAAAAAAAAAAAAAAAAAAAACCCACCCAGATCAGAATCAGAAATAGCTATTGATTCCCAGCCTGCTTTTCAAGTCTGGCAGAGACTGTAAAAGTATTAACTTCTCTGCGATAAGTCAGCCCCGGCTCGCGGCCGCCGCGGCGGAGACTTCCGCACCGCGCTCTGGACAGCGACCCCGGCCCGGGCGAAAGTTGCGGCCAGGGCGGCCCAACTTGGCCTTGGGGTGCGGGGTCCGGAGCGCTCGGCCCACACAGCCCGGCGCCACCGGCCGCGGGACCTGCCGGGAGGCAGCGCGGGCCGTCGAAGCATGAACTTTGTCGCCGAGGCATGGCTGCCAGGCTGCGCCCTGATGGCTCGGGAAGCCGAGGACCACCGGGGGCGGGGAAAGGGCGCGCGAGCCGCAGGGCCAGGGGCCGCCCCCCCCCCCCCCCCGCCGGGGCCAGGCGCGGGCCGCGCCCGGGGGGGGGCGAGGTGGGGCGAGGTGGGGCGGGGGTGGGGCCCAGCCGGCGACCCCGGGGCCGGGGCCGGGGCCGGGGGCCGCGGACACGTTACCTGCCCGTGCAGCAAGGGGTAGTGGAGCGCGGCGGCGGCGGCGGCGGCGGCGGCGTGGTCTGGCGCAGAGGGCAGCGGCAGCAGCGGCGGCAGCAGGGGCTCGCCGGGGGCCGGCCAGCCGGGCGGCCCCGGGAGCAGCGGGGCGGCGGGGGGCTGCGCCGCGGCCAGCAGCACGGGCGGGGGCGCGACCCCGGCGCCCAGCCGGAGCAGCCCGGCCGCGCCGGGCACCATCCATACCCAGGGCGGCGGCGGCGGCGGCGGCGGGTCTGCGTTCATCGGCCAGAGGAGAGGCTGCCGCCGCCGGGGCTGCTGCTGCTGCTGCTGCTGCTGCCGCCGCCGCCGCGGGAGCCTGGCGCCCACCAGCATCCTGCATCCCCGCGCGGGCGGCGGCGGCGGGGGCGGCGGGGGCGGCGGGCGCCCGAGGTGCGGGCCGGCGGCGGCGCGGGCTCCGGAGCCAACTCACTTGGTTCCGCGGCGCGGCCGCTCGCTCCGCCCCTGCCCCGCGCGGGGAGCCCCTCCTCCCGCCCGCCGCCCGCCCCCTCCGAGCGCGGCCGCCCTCGCCGCCGCCGCCGCCGCCCCCGGGGCCCCGGCCGGGCCCGTGCGCCACCCCCCCCCCCCCCCAGTCCCTCGCCCCTACTCGAGGCTGCGGCCGCCCGCGCCCCTGGACCCCCAGCGGCGGCGCGGGCGGAGGCGGCGGGGCGGGGTGTGGGGGGGGGGGTGGCGCGGGCGCGCGGACCCGGGTCCCGCGGATCGCGCCCCCGGCTCCCGTGCGGCGCGGGAGGCCGCCGAGTGGCGCGGACGGTGCGCACGGAGGGGCCCCGAGCTCGGCCGGGCCCGGGAGCGGAATCCACGCGCGGCGGGCAGCGGAGGCCAAGGCGGCGGCGGTGGAGCCGGGCGGGGCTGGGGGCGCGAGCAGGCACCGCGCCAGCCGCCCTCTGCCCGGATTAAGCGGGGCCGGGGTCTCGGGTCTCAGGGCTCCGAGGGGGTGCCGGCCGCGGGCCCGACGCCCCGCAGGCATCCATCCTCACTGGGGGCGAGTAGATTTATCTCTCGGGAGAATCTTCCCAACATTTCCCTGAGTCCCCAGCAGGTCCTCTGCCCCGGCGGCCTGTGCCCCACGCCCCACTAGCTCCGTTGCGACGCAGCAGGCGGGTCGCCTCCGGGCCTTTGCACAGGTTGGCCCCGCGGTCGGACCGTGAACTGGTCCTGGATTCCCCCAGGCACAGGATTGTGCCTGCACCCACCGCAGGCGGCTTCTGCCGAGCACCCTGAGCTGCCTGGGGCTAAACACGGATCCCTCCTCCCAGGACCCTCGCTCAGCCCGGGGCACAGCCTGAGCCCGCACAGCCGGCAGGTACAGCGCCGGTCACACGCAGTCACCGCCAGGCGGCGCGTCGCAGCCGCTCGGGCCCACCTCCTGCTGCAGACCCTGGTCCCTCGGAGCGCCATCAGCATCACCTCCGTGTGCTCCTGGCCCCAAACAGCGGCTCGGACACCTAGCCCAGCCCTGGGAGACTCGTGTGCTAATAAATCGCTTAGGTCGCTAAGCCAGCAAAGCCCACCAGCAGCGAGCAGAGCCCGGGCTTCTGTGCAGCATTTGATGAAGGGGCTTCCGGCCGCCTAAAGCGGAAAGGAGGGCGGGCTTGGGATGCACGCATCCAAGAGCTTGTCTGGAAAGCTCACCCTGACCTAGAGGGACAGCATGCGCCCACCCACCCACACCCACGGACACAGTTGAGACCCCCTCGGACCGCATTATCTCATCACCTCTGAACTGGTGGCCACATCCCCCCCCCCAGGGAAGGTAGACCACCAGGGCGCCTTCAACTTGCTTCTGGCCTTGTGTGCTCGTCCTAATTTGCCTAATTTCCTCCTGGCCTGGCACGATTTCTGGTAGATCCGGGCATATGCTAATTTACATAGCTGGCATCCCCCTACTTCCCTCCATGCAAACCAGCTTTCAATTAGCAAGTTTAGCTTTCTCTTTGATGCGAAAGTACTGGCAAGATTTTGGGTTTTTTCTCACCTAAAATCAGAAAGCTCTGCAGATTAGAGTCTGTTACTATTCAGCTTAAGCCCTTAATTCATGTGCATATATTTGTACGTGCATACACACGTGATCTTGACGGCCACAGCCAGACTAGGCTTTTCGGGGCGGGCGTCTTTAGGCAGGCTAACGTGGACCTCTTAAGGGTCCTGCTTGAACAGGAGTCTTCGTCCCTTCTTCCTCACCGGGGGACTGGAGACCGGGGACCACTCGTGGCAATGTCCAGCTCGTTTGCTTCTGCGTGAACACAGGGCTACGCGCACTGACCCCCTGCCCCTGGGAAGGCAGGGTCGAGCCACCATCCCAGGCGCTTCGGCAAGCACTTGGGGAGGACTCTCGCCCCATCCCTACACAGCACTGTCCTTGGAGCGGTTCTACTGAAGGCAGCTTTTGTCACCTGCTGATATCTATTCCCTCCCCGGGGATTCCAGTGCCCTGAGTGCAGGTGCCTTGGGCAACCACTTGGCTCTGAATGACAGCTAGAAAATCCCAAGTAACTGTTCACTCACATAAGCTCAAAGCAGTCCAAACTCTTTTGTCGTTTCCTGCCATGGGCTTAACTGTACCCGGTTATTACAACGCTTTGAATTCTTTCCTGTACCGTGCTCGATTCTGGCGACAGCGTAGATGCAGAGTGGTTTCCACTAATGCATTAACGGATATGATGGGGGACCCGGGAGACGGGCTTATCTCCCACTTCTGGCTCTTGTCCCACTCAGCCTCATCCCAGGGTCTCCCCCCTACACCCCACTCAGCCCGGGAACAACCCTAAACCCTCCGAGACAGTAGAAGCTCTCCTCATAGACACTCTAATCCCAGCGGGATTTAAAGGACTCTCTTCCAGCCGGAAGCCCTGTTCTCCTTGAGGACCAGAAATCAAGGAGCTGCCCATCCGCAGGTGGAGGCTCTGTGCCAGGTAGATACTGTACTACTGGTAAGCAGGTCTGCTTGCCCGCCAGTGCCCCTGGGGGAGGGGGGGGTGCGCCCTGGGCGGGGCACATGGCTGGCACCCCACAAATTCAGGTCGGTTGTCTCAGTGAGACATTTTCTTTATAAAGACTTTTATACACAACTAGTGTCAAGGTCTCCTGACCAATAAAAACAGCCTTAAGTCCACCTGTGTTATTCAGGGAAAACCAGCAGAAATTTCTAGCTGAGACCGACAGGGAAGAGGAGATCCACACCATGAGAAAACATGTCAGTTATTGACATATGCTAACGAGTTCTGGATTGTTTCTCACCTTTCAGGAAAAAATAATGTTGAGGGTTAGGGAAAGATCAATGAAATAAGATTTTGCAGGCTCTAAAAGGTTTTTCTTTTTATTCCAAGTTATTTGGTTCTGTTTTCCTAAATAAAAAGTAATAGAATCTGAAGAATGGGAAAGATAAAGATGTTCCCTTCCAGACCTTCAGAGTTAAAACAAGCCCCCGGAGCAGGGGAGGAAGGTGGAGGCGTCCCCCCCAGCAGCGCCCCGCCCACCCGCCCACACTGCCAGAACATGGTCACAGAGCAAACACAGATGCCACCTCGTCCTCCCCTGCTGAACACTCACCAACTGTGGCATGACGAGGTCCTGGACAAGAGCCAGGAAGGCCGCCACAGCAGGGGCAACAGCTGAAAACGTGGTGCCTGACTCAGTGCCGGGTCAGAAGAAGAAGCTTCCGGGTAAAGCGCTGGTGGACGTGGGAGAGGGTGCAGCTGAGCATCTCTCCTGGAGGTGAGGACTTCGGGGGTGACCGGCGGCGAGGAGAAGGCGGCCCCAAGCAGGACGACTCAGAAGCCCCTGTGGGAAATCGGGGAAGATGCACCGTGTCACAACTGGAAACGCAGTCGGGAGTTCGGGGGCAAAGTCGTGGATGGGGTGCGGGGCTTGGATCAGCCCGGGAGCTGAGGGTGACAGCTGTCGGCGTCCCTGGGGGCAGGGATGGGGGTGGGCTCACCCCAGCTGATGACGTGTCTTGGGTATACATCACACGGAATGCATCCTATAATATCGCATCTCACACTGAGTTGCATTTCCTAACAAAATAGTTTTGATTCACCTTGTGCTGTATATAATTTAAATCTTATTTTTCACCCAACTTCATAGCGTGAGCATTCCTCCACATTATTAAAAATTCCCAGAGGAGCCCACTTATCAATAGCGGATGATTCGGAGTTAAGGTGCCCTAATGGGAATTTGGTAGCCGACACAACTCTGCCTGTGTTTCATTTTGTAGTTACAAAACTCTGTCTATCTGTCTGTCTGTCTATCTATCTATCTAATCTGTCTATCTATCTAATCTGTCTATCTGTCATCTATCTATCTAATCTATGTATCTGTGTATCTATCTATCTATCTATCTATCTATCTATCTATGTGTCTATCTATCTAATCTATGTGTCTATCTATCTGTCATCTATCTATCTGTCTGTCTGTCTATCTAATCTGTCTGTCATCTATCTAATCTGTCTATGTATCTATGTATCTATGTATCTATCTGTCTGTGTGTCTATCTAATCTGCCTGTCTATGTACCTACCTACCTCCCTATGTATCTAATCTACCTATCTACCTGTCTATCCATCCATCTATCCATTCACCCATGACACATGTAAAGCGTTCCAAATAATGGAGGGTGTAGAGGCGTGTGGAACAGAGCGAGGCCGCTGTGAAACCAGAGCCCTAGGCGGTTTCTCCCTGGATTCTCAGGGCAACTTGGGAACCATGCTCCTCTCCCCGTGCCCCCAGCCTCCACCCTGCCCGGAGGCACGTCCCCAGGTCCACACTGATACTGGGTCATGGCACCTCTTGGCTCACCACGTGCACCTCTTGGGTCAGCTCAGCTGAAAGTCCAGGGATGGCAGAGACCAAATGCGCTTCTCTTTCCTGTCCCCCAGCACCCAGCGAACGGAAGGTCTGTGCGGGAAGCTCCACTGAGCCCCCGCCGGACCAGGAGACAGATCTGTCACCTGACCGAGTCCCAGCCAACAGACAGTGACACAGCCGGGGCTTTGCGGGTTGTTTCCAAGGAGAGGGGCTGGGACCCAGCCAGGCCATCTGCCAACCCACATGCCAGGTGTGCCCACCCAGAGGGGCGGCTTCCTGAGATCCACAGCGGGGCAGCCTGGGCGCTGGGCTCCAGAGAATGACAGAGAGAGACAGCTGTGCCTCATGAAGTGACAGCACCAAACACTCGCGCGTAAAAAGCAGAAGGCCCTGGGCAGGGGGTACAGGAGGTCCTACGTGCTCTGAGAGCACTCATTCCTTGCTTTCTGCTCTTTAGACAAGGATGACCTGAGAAGTCAGGGAGGTCAGGGACAGGGGGAGGGGGGGCACCCCCAAGACAGGCTCCGGCAGTGCTGGGGGTGAGGGGGGTCTGTCTTAATGCCCTCGCAGCTCCCGGCCCCTCCCTGTGCCTTTTACTGTCCCACCACTGCCCGGCAGCCCCAGCTGCTGGGTGGGGGGTTGGGGGTCTACAGTCTCAGAGCCTGGGTTACCCGGCCCTTACGATGAGGAGGGAGGAGACACACAGCGCAATGAATTCGCACAAGCCCGACGATTTATCTGCCTCGTTGTTGGCACACATCTGGCGGCATGATTTGTGGGTTTTGGAGACTCGAAATGGTTTGCACTCTCACTACGAAGCCCGACCAGACAACGAGAGAGCGCCGTGATGCATGCTAAGCAGACCCAAATTTCCCATTCCGACGCAAACGTTTACACTTAGGTGTGCTTTTATTTCGTTCTGTCAAAACACATTGACCTCATGCCAGACAAAGCCTCCGTGTTAACCCGGTTCCAATCTGCCCGGCGTGAAGTGCTCTTTCCCCAGATTTCTTAACTAGGTCGGAGAAGGGGGTGGGGACTCCCAGCATCCACGTCCCTATGGAGAGGCACATTTGACCACCACTCCGCTTAATTGCCCTGTGGCCTTGCCACATGCTGACCTGTAAGAGGGGCCACGATTCGAAAACCTGTTGGAACATTTCTGCTGATTGGAAATAACTCAGGAGGAGAAGCGGTGTGGTCTGAACCGGGAAGAACGTAGAGTGTCGAGTGTGTTTTTCACACAATCTGACTGTTTCGGGGCATAACCAGTAGCACGAGGTAACGGGAGGTCAAGGGGAAGCCTGCCACGCCACCTCCAAGCAGGTGAGAGGCTTTGGCAATTACGCACCAAAGGCGTGTCGTTCCTCTTTGCAGGCTAATCAGCTTCCTCTGTACACGGGGCGCACTTTGCAGATTCCAGCCAGGTTCAAATTATTTTTTTTACTATGAAATTTATTGTCGAATTGGTTTCCACACAACACCCAGGGCTCATCCCGACAGGTGCCCTCCTCAAAGCCCATCACCCACTTTCCCCTCCCTCCCGCCCCCCCCCCATCAACTCTCAGTTTGTTCTCAGTTTTTAAGTCTCATATGGTTTGCCTCCCTCCCTCTCTAACTTTTTTTTTCCCTTCCCTCCCCCCCCCCCCCACCAATGGTCTTCTGTCAAGTTTCTCAGGATCCACATAGGAATGAAAACATATGGTATCTGTCTTTCTCTGCCTGACTTATCCCACTTAGCGTAACACTCTCCAGTCGCATCCACGTTGCTACAAAAGGCCATATTTCATTCTTTCTCATTGCCAAGTAGTAGTCCATTGTGTATATAAACCACATCTTCTTTATCCATTCATCAGTTGATGGGCACAAACCCCCCAGCACAGGATCCGGATTCACAGCATAACCCAGAGCACATTTCTTTAGAGGCACGGGACAAGATTCCCGGGGAGCGGATGGTCTGCACCGCTCCTGGTGGCTCAGCACCTATCTGCCAACACGGGCCCGAGCTGACCGGAATTCTGAAGCCCCACAGCCCTCGCTCCCCCCAGCAGCATCCAAGCTGCCCGGATGCAGGGGCCATCATGCCGGCCATCACGCGGGCTTCTGTGTGCCCTGGCTGTGAACGTGGGGGTCCAGCCCGCGGTCAAGCTGCACGCCGAGCTCCGAGCACAAAACCTAAGGGCGGAAGTGGGTCAGGCTGAGCTGTCTGTCCGTCCTCAGCCTCTGTGCCTGATTCCACTCTTCCCTTCTCTTCGGAAGCATCTGGGCCCCGCAGCCTCTCTGCACAAATGTTTGGTTTTATCCAGCACCTCCCACTCCCGAGAAATGGCAGGTCTGAACTCAGCGACCATAATCCTCCAAATCCAAATTCTCCCTTCTCGATAATAAATCACATTTCAACCGAAAAAAAATCGAGGATACGACTAAACGTGCTCTCTGCACCATTGATTGTCTTAATATTTTTCACCTTGATAAAATATTCTTAGGGCAAGAAAAAAAAATAGAAGTTCATAGAAGATCATCTGTTTTTTCTTCCCTGAACCATTAAATTAAGTCATTCTCTGCATTCAGCAAATTCTGCCACTTAACCTTTTCTCTGACTCCTCCAACTCATTAATAAATATATCGAAATATACTTGCTTTGGGACTAATCTCTGGGGCACCCGACTTCTGACCTTCTTTCCACGTTCAGAGTTGGACAGGGCAGAAGTTTGGAGTATTTAAAGAGCTAAGTGGTAAAGTAGAGGCACAAACATGGAAGTCCCGGGCCCCGAGGGTGAAGTTTTCACAGGGCGCTGGTGGAGGGACAGCAGGGCCACCGTGCTGCTGAAAAGCTGCCCTGTGAGCTCCTGGGGCTGCCACCGTGCCAGCCTTCACGTGAGACATCCACAAGGGGCTGGGGGCAGGTGGCCCACGGCTCCCCCTTCAAGTCCCCTCAGCAGGTCATAAAGATCCTGTGGCTCCCAGTGTCCCCCTGGCCAAGGCCCTGACACAGCTGGACCTCAGGTGTCCGCGTGGGAGACGGGTTTGGATGGAGTCAGCAGTCTCCAGCAGTGTTTGTGCGTGTGTCTGCGGGGCCCTGTGACTTGGGACAAGTTCTGCCACCTGCCCAGACTCAGGTTCCCCAGACAGAAGCCAGAAGCAGGTCGCACAACTTGGCAAGGCTCCCGTGGAGGCACAGCGAGCAAATGCTCACGGGGATGTTTGCCGGGGGTTGATAAAGTCCCTGGGTTTCACTGTTGTTCCCTGTGCAACGGCACAGGCACAGCTCCTCAGCTCCTTTGGCGACACCGTGTCCCCACTGCCCGGAACGATGCCTGGACCACGGTGGCTCAGGGAGAAAACATCCACATCTTCGTCCGTCCCAGAATACCGCGGACGGGGGCTTGTGCAGGAAAACTCTCTCCTCAAGGCTGCGGGAGGCAGGTCTGGTGCCGGGACGTCCTGCTTCCTGGCTGGCAGACAGCTGTGACCTCACATGGCAGACAGCAGAAGGAAGCGAGTTCTCCTGGAACTCTTACAGGGACACCAAGCCCCTCACGGGCTCGTGACCTCAGCAAACCAAAGCCCTCCCGAATGCCTGATCCCCGAATACCACCACACTGCGGGGTAGGATTCCAGCACATGAATTTGGGAGGGGCGGGGACAGACATTCAGACTGTAACAGCACGCATACAGAAAACCCCCTAAACTCCATTCCACAATAAACAAGACCTGCCGGGAGCCCGGGGGAGGCCGGTATTGTCAGAGGGACTCTGTCCAGAGCCTCTCTGGACTCCCAGCAGCAAAGCTGGCTGAGAGATTCACCCACCCCGAGCCCCCGGACTCGGGACGCCCCGCACCCTGGGCCAGGTGCGGAAAGGGCCTGCCCCAACACGCCTCTGGGGCCTCGGAAGGGACACCTTCCACCGCAGTCAGAGAAAAAAGCAAAATAATAACAATAAAATAAAAGATCCCTGAAAGGGGGAAAAGAGTGACGCGTACTGGGCCCCACAGCCCTTCATTTCGAGGGGAGAGCTCTGTTCACGGGACCAGACACGGTCCGTGCATTCCCGAGCCAAGCCCAGGCTGGGATGCAGAACCCTTCTAGATACTGCTGCAGCTTCGGCTCTGGGGGCTTTGGGGGGCAGGAGGCCACGCACACTGGGCTCCCGGGCCCACCCACAGGTGCCAGAGCTCCACGAACCCCACATCCCACCAAGCCCCACGGCCGCCCCTGGGGGCACGTGAGGCCCTTCCGTCAGCCGAGCCGGGGCCAGGGTCCTGGTTCCACGGCCGTTGTTCTTTCTACCGTCAGCAAGGTGAGGACCCATGCCAGGCGGACAGACTGCTTGGGGAAGGGGACGGCTGTGACGCATGAACGTCCCAGCCCCGCCGGAGCGGCCAGAGCCTCAGTGGGGCAGCCCCCGGGCCCCAGGCGTTTCTTTCGAGGGGCTCCCCTCCCTCCCTCCCTCCCTCCGCCTCTGCCCCTGCTTGCTCTCTCTCTGACCAGGGCGACTGCTTGGATTTGCAGAAGTTAAGTGTCCACCCAAGTGCCAGCCCACTGCATCAGCAGCACCGGGCCGCGAGGGCCCGAGGTCAAAGGTTCCTGTTCAACCTCAGCCCTGTGCCACCCGAGCAAACGTTCCGATCTGACAGACGGGGCGGGCGAGGGCGGGGCCCACAGCACAGTGACGCCACGTTGCTTTTCCTCCTTTTCCTCATGAAATCGTGAGCCGCCTGAGTGCCAGCACACACCTGGTGTCCTGCTTAGCTCACCTCCTGTCCCTCGACCTCCTGCCGGGGACGTGCCGGGTCAGTGAGCCGGCCTGAACCCCTGTGTGGCCCTGCACCCCCCTAACTGTGCAAGTCCCCCGCTCCTGATTCTTTGGGACAGCGGAGAGCCTTTCCTTCCCGCCCCTCCACCCCCACAGGCTCCAAGGACAGTCCTCCCTTCTCTGTCGGGGTTCCATTTGCCAGCCACCGAGGAGCACTTTTGCACAGCCACGCCCCCCGCCTACAGGCTCTGCCCAGGGGCCACCTGTGGCCCCTGGTCCTTCTTCCCGGAAACACCATCCTCCTCATCACTGGCTCCCTGCTCACTGTCCGCACGGAACAGCCTGTGTGGGGCCCTCCTGTGGGGTGGGCGGGGGACAAGGCACTATCCCTTCCTTCTGCAGCCAGAATCTCTAGACTCTCAGCTTGTACGCATCACGTTCTCAGAACCAAAGCACAGTCGGCCGGCGGGTATATGCACTTGCTGAATGAGGCTCTTACAAAGTCTACATCGTGAACAAAGTTTCTAGAATGAAACGTGGAAAGAAAGTATGAATGCAACTCTTGAAAAATCCAAGGCTGAATTGGTTAAAAACAAACAAGTAAAGGAAAAGGTCAGGGGCCAAAAATGACAAGAAAACCCAAAACGGAGCCGTGACAATCAGCGGCTGTCATCTGACCACGTGGCATTCACTGCCCACGGGGACGCCTGGGCCCCCTGTACTGTCGCTACGGAGAGCACACTGGGGATAGCAGCTACCCCACGTCGTGCTGGGAACCCAGGAGTTGTGACGGCCACCGCGTGAGCCAGGAAGAGCGTCCCGCGAGGCGCGACAGGAGCCTGCCCACTGTGCACCTGCCGCCGGCTGTCAAAGGAAACGTGTCCTCTGGAAATTCATAACTGCAGACGGTCCTCACGTGGAGTCAGAATTCACACCGCCCCCGCACAGAAAACCATTTGAAGTGGCCCGTGAAGGAAGGAGGCCCCAGGCACCTGGCAGTGAGGAGTATCAACCTCTGGGAGGAGACAGTTAGATCCAGGCCCCGGAGGTAAGCCTCAGAAGGAGATCAAAGGCACCTGTCTGGACGGGAACCCCCCGGGGAAAGAAGTCGTCCTCACTCAGGTTCGAAGCGAAGAAATTAAAACGGAAGGATCAGACCCCAAGACGAAAATGTCAGAATTACTGGACCTGGAATATAGAATCTGTGTCCTTGACACATTTAAATAAAATCGAAATATTTTAGCTCACTCTGTAGAAACTATTTTTAAAATAGTTTAAAGTAATGTCTTGGGGCACCTAGGTGGCTCAGTCGGCTAAGCGTCTGACTTCGGCTCAGGCTCGTGGGTTCGAGCCCCGCGTCGGGCTCTGTGCTGACCGCCCGGAGCCTGGAGCCTGCTGCGGATTCTGTGTCTCCCTCTCTCTCTCCCCTCCCCTGCTCACGCTCTGTCTCTCTCTCTGTCTCTCAAAAATAAATAAACATTAAAAAACTTTTTTTAAAAAGTAATTTCCTAAAGTTGCAGCTAAAGAACGAGATTATGAAAAACAACTAGGTGAATTTGTAAAGTGATTTAATGACCCTCATAGAGAAAAGCTCAGTGTCCATGGCATGTGGATTAAAAAGCAGAGAAATGGCCTGAGAGAGGAGGAGCCTGGGGGCGTGAGTGCGGGCCGGGAGGTTCAGAGGATACGGGAAAAGGGCTCGTGTGTGTTTAGTAAGAGTTCTGGAAAGTGACCGAAGGAAGAGAAGGGGGGACGCAATCTGTGAGAGATAATGATCACTTTCCAGAGCTTACAGGAATCACAGGTCCCTGCTTCTGGAGGTGCGAAGGATCCAGACGCATTTTCCACGTGGGTGGCCATCACCGAGGAGGCCCCAGGACAAGCCCTGATCGGGGGTGGGGCAGCAGGACCGACGGACAGCTTCCGGAGCAAGGATGCAGCTACAGTTCACGCAGCCGCGCAGGTGGGAGGGAATGTGCACACGGCACCAGCCACACCCTCGGAGCAGCCGCGCTCTGCGAGTCACAACAGCTCTGCCGCCCTTCTTCCCAAGTCCGGAGTTACGAGATTGGCCGGGAACGATGCTTCTGGCAATGAATAACATGCAGGGAGCACTCCTGGACCCGACCAGGAAGACATGCTGTCTCGAGATGACCAAGGATCTTCACGGGCGCCTGTCGGAGAATAAACCAACACGCGGGGCCTTCTGGTCTACCCGCTGTCGTAAATCTTCTCGGATAAACCCTAATACCTCGAATGGGTCCCACGGATTTTCTAAGACATTTTAAAATCAAGGTACTCGCATAGACAAGACCCCACGTGAAGTATTTGCCCAAGGCCCCACAATCACGAGGGGCAGTGCTGCGTACAAGCAGAAAGGAAGAAAGCTGGTGTAGGTACACTGATATCAACGAATACTTGGAGACAAGAACTACGATCAAAATGTGCAGCAAATAATGAGTAACAAGACAGAACCTTTCGAAATGTGTACGTACCTAGCAACAGAAACTCAGAATACATAAAATAAGTATTAGCAGATTTTTTAAATAGACAACTTAGTAATCATCCCGGGGAAGTCTAACGCATCTCTCTTAGCAACTGGTAGAACAGCCAGGAGAGTATGGAAATCAGCAGGGTGCATAAGAAATGAACATAAGATAACGGCGTCCGCCTTTTTGATAAATACGGAACACGGGGCCCGACATCTGTGGAAGACAACGGCAAGGGCAAAATAGAGCTTTGTGTAAACCGACAAAGACTGAGAGCGTTTACTCCAATGGACCCTCGCTATCGGGAGTTACAGAGAGGCTCTGGATAGAGAAAGCAGGGTCCCAGGAGGAAGGTCAGAGATGCCGGCAAGAACAGTGAGTAGAGGAAACGGTAGACACGTGCGTAAAATATGCACCTGCACCCACCTGACAATCCTTGGTGGAGGAAAAAATTAAGTTAGGAATAACATACTGGGCCAAAAAAAATAGCACATAGATCTGGAGAGAAATAAAGACGCTGAATTTTAACCTTGTTAAATTAAATATGCATGTTAGAATTTCTAGAGCGAATACTAAAAGAATAAAAATAGAGTTTGGCAAGCTTTTAAAAACCAATATATAAAGAAATTATTTGCATTTCCATAATACATGCAAGTGGAACATAAAACTTAAAAATATGTAATATTTAAAATAGTAATAAAAATGATGAGGTTCCTGAGAGTAATCTACCAGAAAATGTGTAGCTTCTTTATGGATAAAATCGTGTAACATTGTTGAGATATTGAGAAAAATCTTAAAAAGTGGCTAAAACATATATACAGATATGAAGACTCATATTTTAAAGCTGTCAGTCCTTCCCAACTTGATGTATAATTTTAATGCAATCAGGATAATCAAAAGTTGTTTCTTAATAGAACTTGAGATACGAATCCTCAAATACATCTACAAGCACAGGGTTAAGAGTAACCAGATGTGAGGCACCTGAGTGGCTCAGTCTGTTATGCATCCAACTCTTGATTTCGGCTCAGGTCATGATCTCATGGGTTGTGAGTTTGAGCCCCGCATCCGGCTCTGTGCTGACAGTGCTGGGCCTGCTTGGGATTCTCTCTCTCCCTCTCTCCCTGCCCCTCCCCCCTCTCAAAATAAATAAACATTAAAAAAAAAAAAGAATAGCCAGACGTAATGAGCCATTCAATAAGGAAAACTACTCAAAGGTCTTTTCAACAAATGGCGTGGAATTCCTGGATAAAAGTATGAAACGCAACAAAACAAAATTTGAACTTTTGTTCTTCAGAAGAGACCATTAGGAGAATTAAAAAAAAAATTTAATGTTTATTTTTGAGACAGAGAGAGACAGAGCAGGAGCAGAGAGAGAGAGGGAGACAAAGAATCTGAAGCAGGCTCCAGGGTCCAAGCTGTCAGCACAGAGCCCGACGCGGGGCTCGAACTCACGGACTGTGAGATCATGACCTGAGCCGAAGTCAGATGCTCAACCGACTGAGCCACCCAGGTGCCCCCCCCATTAGAAGAATTTTTGAAAACAACCCACACACTGGGAGAAACAAAATTCATAGCACATATATCTGACAAAAGATCCAGAAAATATAAAGAATATCCAGCCTACACAGAGAACTTCTGTGCATTAACAGCAGTTCAACAAGAAAAGTTGATGGGACATTTTATAAAATTCATGGCTGATGCCCATGAATGTCACCAAGCTCTGAAAAGTCACAAAACATCATTAATTACTGGGAAAATGCAAATTAAAACCCATGGGAGATGCACCGCACATACCCCCAGGATGAATAAAATTAACTAACAAACAAACAAAACTGAGCATTGCAAATATTCTGAGGCTGTGGTGTAACCAGAGCTCACATACTGCAGAGAATGCCGATGGTCCCGCCAGCGTGGGATTCTCTTGGCCAGTTTCTTTCAATGTTAACCTTGGTCGGGTGACCTACAGTTTCATTCTGAAATACGATAAACATGTGAGCAGGAAGACTTGCACAAAATGTCTGAGCAGATTCAGTCACGACAGCCCCAGACCGGAGACCTCCCAAACGTCCATCAACAGCGGACAACGGATTTTGGCACATTCAGACACTGAATTACTACTCGGCGATAAAGTAATGAAAGTCCCTGAAAACTGCAACATTGATCAGCATTGAAAACATTATGTTGACTGAAAGGAGCCAGACGTAAGAGAATACGTACTTAGTTCCATTTTTTTACAAAATCCAAGAACAGGCAAAAACTGATCTGCAGCGATAGAAATTACAACGCAGGTTGTGGTGCGGGTGGGGATTGACCTGAAAGGGACCCAGAGAAATTGTCTTGGAGGACGGACATGTCGTGGATCCTCCGTGAATGGGGTTACGTGGGTGCAAACATTTATCAGAATTCATCAGACGTTACCTCAAGATACGTGTGCTTTACTCTCTGTACATTTATCTCATCAAAACATAGATAAAGGACTCCTAAGCAAGAAACACTTGTTTTATGCCTTTACAAATTAAACTTTTCGTTTGAGCTCGTTGCTGGTTCGCAGGCAGTTGTAGGAAATCATAAAGAGACATTCTGTGAACCTTTAGCCAGTTTGGTAACATCTTGCAGAACTGGGGTACGATGTCACAACCAGGGTACCGGCATGGACACAGTCAAGAAACAGAGCACTGTCATCGTCCCCAGGACCCACACACTGCCCTTCCAGCCAAGCCCACCTCCACGCCCTTCCCGCCACCTCCTTACCTCCAGGTGGACGCTAATCTATTCTCCAGAATTACAAGCGGGTCCTTTTGGGATTGCGGTGCGAATAGAGTCACAGGGCACGTAAACTCTGGGGTGGTGTTGTCATTCCGAGTAATGCTCTGAGGACTCACCCAGCTTGTCATATGCATCGACACTGCATTCCCTTTAGCTGTTTGTTCAGAGGTATTTCATGGCCGTCTGGATTGGTTTGCATTTTGGGCTGTGATGAACAAAGCATCCGTAAACATTCATGCACAGGTTCTTGTAGAAACACATTTGCATGTCCCTGAGAAATGCCATTTCTGGGTCATATGACAGTTTGGCGTTCAAAGAAACTGTCAAATTGTTTCCCGGAATGGCTTTACCATTTCATGTTCCCATACGAAAAATCAAGTTTCTCCTCATCCTCACCAGCACTTGGTGTTGTCGCTTAGAAAAACTCAGCAGCCATTCTGACAGATGTGGAGTTGGTGGGTTTAATTTGCTTTTCCCTAATTGGTGGTAACATCGAACCTCTCTTCCTGCGTTTTTGCCATCTGTATATCCTCTTTGGTCAAATCCTCTCTATACCTTGGGCCATTTTCTAGTGGGATTGTTTTTTAACATTGAGTTTTGAATATTCTTTATATATTTGAGATAATCCTTTGTTGGACTGCTGATTTGTAGACACCTTCTTGCAGTGTTTACCATTTGTCATCTCATTAGCAAGGTCTTTTGCAGAGCAAAATATTTTAATTTTTATGTCTGGGGTTTTTTTTTCATTTTTTTCCATTTTATGAGTCATAGTTTTGGTATCAAGTCTAGAAACTCTTTGGCTGGCCCTAGATATCGACGTTACCTCCTGTGTTCTTTTAGTCCTTCCTAAAAGCTCCATGGTTTGTGTTTTACATTAAGCCCATAACTCATTTTGAATTAATTTTTGAACAACGCGTGAGAATTAGGTTGTTTTGTTTTTATTTGTTTGTTTTGCCTGTAGATTCCGGTTGGAAGCAGTTGCTGAGAGGCCCTCTTTCCTCTCTGGAATTGTTTTTACTTCTCTGTCAAAAGTTAGTTAGGCAGGAAAAACCAACCCGAATGCGCAGCAGCTGACGATGCGCACACGAAGTGTGGTAGATCCCTACAACGGAATGTTAGCGATCAGCAGGGAGAAAGCGCGGACGTGCTACACGGGTTGGCCGTGAAACCGTGATGCCGAGTGAAAGAAGTCAGACACGAGAGATCACGCATTATATGACTCAGTTCTTATGACGTGTCCAGAATAGGCAAACACGTAGAAACAGAAAATAGATTGGTAGTTTCTTTTTTTTTAATCCTTGACTCCATATTTGTTGTATTTCTTTTTTTTTTTTTTTTTAATTTACATCCAAGTTCATTAGGATATAGAGCAATAATGATTTCAGGAGTAGAACCCAGTGATTCATCCCCTACATGTAACACCCAGTGCTCATCCCAACAAGTGCCCTTCATGACCATCACCCATCTAGCCCATCCCCCCACCCACCTCCCCTCCAGCAACCCTCAGTTTGTTCTCTGTATTTAAGAGTCTCTATGGGGCACCTGGGTGGCTCAGTCAATTAAGTGTCTGACTTCGGCTCAGGTCAAGATTTCACGGCTCATGAATTCAAGCCCTACATCAGGCTCTGTGCCAACAACTTGGAGCCTGGAGCCTGCTTTGGATTCTGTGTCTCCCTCTCTCTCTCTGCCCCTCCCCTACTTATGCTTTGACTCAATCTCTCTCTCTCTCAAAAATAAATAAACATTTAAAAAAATTAAAACAAAAAAGAGTCTCTCATGGGGGCACCTGGGTGGCTTGGTAGGTTAAGCGTCCAACTTCAGCTCAGGTCATGATCTCACTGTTCATGGGTTCAAGCCCCGCGTTGGGCTCTGTGCTGACAGCTCAGAGCCTGGAGCCTGCTTTGGATTCTGTGTCTCCCTCTCTCTCTCTCTGCCCTCCCCTTCTCATAGTCTGTCTCTCTAAAATGAATAAATGTTAAAGAAAATTAAAAAAAGAATCTCTTCTGTTTTGTCTCCCTCCCTGTTTTTATATTATTTTTGCTTCCCTTCCCTGTGTTCCTCTGTTTTGTATTTTATATTCCATATATGAGTGAAGTCATGTGATATTTGTCTAAACAGGCAGTTTCCTAAGGTTGGAGAGGAAGCAGGATAGGGAAATAAATGATAGCTAAATATTGGGGGGGGGTTCTTTTTAAGGCGATGAGAATGTTCTAAAATTTACTGAAAGGATAGTTGCACTAAAAACCACGGAAGTGTGCACTCTTTGTGGGCAATGTGTCCCCAGCGACGCTGTCTGGGGCGTGAAGAAATCCTTCGGGCCGGGTCGCCCTGTGTGGTGGGGGCTGTCCTGCTGTTACCAGACCTTTGGCAGTGTCTCTAGTCCTTCGCCATGGGTTCCAGTAACAGTGTTCTGAGTCACGATGATGAAAGAATGTCTGCAAACATTGGCAAATGTCCCTTACAAGGAACCCCCTCAACATGGAGACCCAATGCCATTGAGTCAGAAAACAGCAAAAAAAAAAAAAAAAAAAGCAAACGTTGAAGCCACGTCAAGAGACCCACTGTCAAGACAGCCAAAGCAGAGCCACCCTGGAGTAAAGGCCGGTGGTTATTATGCACACCCGCACACCCGCCCAGCACTCACGTGACTGACAGCCATGTGGACCACTTTGGGAGTCTTCTCCTTAAAAGATGGCTTCCTCACTCCTGGGGTTCTGTCTCTCTGTCCTGTGCTTGATCAGGATCCACGCAGAGGCTGGGAAACAGGGCCCTAAATCTCCCCACCGCTAGTTCAGTGAAAAGGTGGGCATGACTTTGCACAAAGACAGATGCCTGCGCTACTCCAGTGGGCGTCCCTTTTTTCGAATTCATTTTGACCAAGACGGTTCAAGCTCCCTGGTGAAGACCCCCTCCCCATGGCTGACAAAAGCATCATGCCCCGAAGGAGGGTCTGGCTTCGGTCCTCTTACACCTCCACTTTGTGCAGGAGCGACTTTAGTGGATGCCACAGAGTGTCTCCGCTCTCGGGGAAAGCCAGGCTGAGTTCCTGCCACGGCATCAATGCCTCCGAAAGACACCCGAAAGGGAGAATTCCTTGTTCGTATTCCTTAAGGAGGAACACAAGCAAAGCAGCAACCAGCCACCAGAGATGCCCCTCCTGCTATTCCATTCAAACTGGACCTTCCGTAGGAAGAAGCACTAAAAAGCCGTATCTCGAGATTGATGGGTTGCACCACAAGAATAATTCCACTTTTACTATCAAGTGGCAAGATGCTTTTAAATAACATCAGTCACGCTGCTGTGGATGTCCCCTGGGAGCCCGCTTCACGAAGAGCCCATGAATAAAAGACACAGAAGAAACCTCAGCAGAGGCTTGGAGGGGTGAGGGGTGAGGGGCGCACGTCTGCCGGCCCAGAGACCCTCGCTGTGCGGTGAAGCTGTGTCAGGGCCAAGTCACCCTGATGTGGATGGGGTGTGGTCCCGGGCCCCTCCTAAGACCAAGCACAGACTCCTTAGGAGGTGAAATTCCCGCTAAGGATGAGCACACCGCGCGGTCACACGTGCAAACCCGCCTTGGAAGTCACGGAGAAGAATGGGTTCTAAACAAGCAGGGTTTCACGTGGGTTTCAAACCACTTAGTTTTGTGGGGCTGGAGTTGCGTCCTCTGTTCCCTCCGAAGCCTCCTCCATGGGACAAGACTATTCACCAGCAAACACTGCCAGCCAATGGGACCGGCTGAGGAAGGACAGGGGCCACATCGAGGCCACAGAGGATGAGTCTCCCGGGGTGGGCTGGGGGGCAGGTGTCCAGCCTCAAGGGTGAGAAGGCAGTGGAGGAAAAGAAGGACAGCATTGCCCATTGCAGGGGGAGCAGGATGGGGCCTGGGCAGGGTCACCAGGGTCATGTTAGGGGCGACTTCTCCATCCAGCTGGCCTGGGCACTGGCCACTCCCAGCATGCAAGAAAGTTTGCTCTGGTTTTGGCCTTTGCTGTCCTCTCCTAGAGTGTTCTCATCCATCTATGCACATCCTACTGTCTCTCCAGTGTCTACCTCCAGGTCACTTTTGTGGGGACCTGGCACTTCCAGCCAAGGTGGTCACTGCCTTTTCCACGTTCACACAGCATTGGCACTGGTGGCCATGAAACATCCATGTGGGCCATTCCTCCCAAAACTGTAGGCCTCGGATTTATTCAGGACCCAGCGCAGTGCCTGGCATACAGCAGGCATCAGTGTGTGACACAGTAATGGATGGAAGAAAGAAAGAAAGAAAGAAAGAAAGAAAGAAAGAAAGAAAGAAAGAAAGAAAGAAAAGAAAGGAAAGAAGAGAGAGAGAAAGAAAGGAAGGAAGGAAAAAAGAAGGAAGGAAAGAAGGAAGGAAGAAGGAAGGGAGAGGGAAGGAAGGAAGGAAGGAAGGAAGGAAGGAAGGAAGGACAAGAAAGAAGAAAGCAAGAAAGAAAGAAAAAAAAGAAAGAAACGAAGGAGGGAAGGAAGGAAAAGAAGGAAGGAAGGAAGGAAGGAAGGAAGGAAGGAAGGAAGGAAGGAAGGATGGAAGGAAGGAAGGATGGAAGGAAGGAGGGAAGGAAGGAGGGAAGGAAGGAAGAAAAGTTTATGCTGTCACACACGGCTGTAGTCCATGGCTGGTGATGCAATCAGCTTGTTAAATGCACACCCTCACCACCCCAAATATGATTGCATAAAAACAAACAAGAAGATGCAAATATGTAAAAAAAAAATATTTTCAACAAATAAAGAAAGGGTGCTGTTGGTGTCGTCATCTGTCAGTCCCTGCACGAAATCCTTCCCAGCAGACGGGAGCTGGCGTGGGAGCAGCAATGACGGTAGAGAGAGCCCAGGCAGGCGATTCTAAGACCAAGAAGTGCCCCAGGACTGCTCCCGGTGCCGGGCGTGGCGGTTCAGGGGACGGAAGGCCCTCACCCAGCTACCCCGCCAGCATCGAGCAAGCCTACACTCGTTCCGTTGATGGGGAGAGAACCATATTCCATGCCAAGGACAGATTTTCCTGATGCGTTAATTACCATCAACCCACACACTATTTCATCCTTTTTCACAAATTGCCAAGAAGGGGTTGCCGTGTGAAGCCTCAGCATCGGAGGACAGTTGGCGCGCGGATCGCTAGAAGTTATTTAGAATATTTTATGGGGGCGGATGGTGGGATGCAAAGACGTGGAAAAATGCTATGTGTGCCTATTTTCCATAGCAGTGTTAGTTACTTCTGTCCACTCGGTGACCCACTCCACCTTGGCAAAGCGCGTTTGGGTTCCAAAACTCCCACGGCACGTGACGTCGGTCCTCAGGTGTTCTCGGATTTGTGAATCTCTCCATGAGGAAGATGCCCGGTCCCGATGCCTCCATTTACCTAGTGTCTGTTTTCTTTTTTATTTAAATTAAAAATTTGAAAACGCTGGAAAAATACACAACACATAACAGTTCTCCAAACACTGGGAAGTACACAGTTCGGTGGCACTGCGTGACAAGTGTCGTTGTGATACAGGTGTCCCCACCATCCATCTCCAGAACGTGGTCGATCGGCCCATTAAACACTAGCCCCCCGTTGTTCCTGTCTCCCAGCCGCAGTCCCCACCATCTACTCTCTGTCTCTCGAAGGACAACTTGAGGGACGTCATACAGCATTTGCCCTTTGGTGCCTGGCTTATCTCACTGAGCGTCGTGTCCCTGGGGATCATCGGTATTGTAGCAGGTGTCAGGGTTTCTTGCCTCTTTTCGGCTGAATAACGTTCCGTTGTTTGGATAGACCACATTTGGTTCATCCGTTCATCCCTGGTGGCATTTCCATTGTTGCTGCTTTTTGGCTAATTGTGAATAATCCTGCTGTGACTATGGGTGTACAAATACCTTCAAAGACCTTGCTTTCGATGCTTTCGGGGACACACCCAGAAATAGAATCGTTGGACGATACAGTCATTTTATTTCTAGTTTTGTGAAGAACCACCCTGATGGTTCCCACAGAAGCTGCCCCATTTTGCATGCCCACCAATAGTGCCCAGGGTTCCAATTTTTCTTCATAAACTCTGACACTTGTTATTTTCTTTTTCTTTTTCTTTTTTTTTTATTTATTATTTTTTTTTTAAGTTTTTTTTTTTCAACGTTTTTTATTTATTTTTGGGACAGAGAGAGACAGAGCATGAACGGGGGAGGGGCAGAGAGAGAGGGAGACACAGAATCGGAAACAGGCTCCAGGCTCCGAGCCATCAGCCCAGAGCCATCAGCCCAGAGCCATCAGCCCAGAGCCTGACGCGGGGCTCGAACTCACGGACCGCGAGATCGTGACCTGGCTGAAGTCGGATGCTTAACCGACTGCGCCACCCAGGCGCCCCTCTTTTTCTTTTTAAATAGTAGTGCATGTGGTAATGTATCTCCTTATGGTTTTAACTTGAATTTCCCTAATGATTAAGGAAGTTCAGCATCTTTTCATGAGCTTACGGGTCATTTTTATGCCCCTAGAAAACTGTCTATTCAAGCGCTCTACCCATTTTTTAATCAGGTTGTGGATTTTTTGTTGTTGAATGTAGAAGTTCTTTATCTATTCTGGATATGCGCCCCTTATCGGATACATGGTTTTAAGGTCTTTTCTCCTACTCTGTGGGTGCCCTCTTCACCCTGATGCACACGTTTCCGGTCTTGATGAGGTCCCACTTAGCCATATCTTTTGCTGTTGGCCTGTTCCTTTCTGCATCCTTCTCGGCTCCCAGCTCTGTCGTCGTCTCCCGTCCTCCGTGAGCTGCCGAGCTCCAGAGGCACTGCACTTTTTGGGAAACATGGGCATTGGAGTCTGGCTACTAGAGTTCGAATCCCCGCTCAACCACTTTCTGAGTGACAGCAAGCAAGGCATTTTACACCTGCCACTCAGCCTGCCATGGGAAATAGGACAGGCCCCCTAACGTTTCCCTTACTGTGTTGTAATGACACGGGCAAAGCCGTGCTAAATATTCACTCTCTGTAAAGGTCCTTGCACCCCGCTTTCAGGAGCACGTGGGCTGGGTCTTCACGGTCAGGGAAGCCCCGTGGACATGTTACATATTCCCTGAACATCGGGTAAACAGAGAACCCCGTCCCCCATCCCATTTCACATCTGGTGACTCAGGCTTCCCTTTCTTTTCTCCTCTGCTCTCCTCCATTTGTACATAGGATAGATGGATTTCTCTGTAAGTGCACCTGATATAAATGCCCCGTAGGTAAGATTATCCTCAGAAATAAAATTGTATGTGCTTTTTACCCATCATTGAAATCAGGTCCAGCTAAAAAGTAGCACAAATAAATATGTTTGCTTTGTGTGTGTATCTTGTTTAAGCACTAATGTTTCCGGTTTTCTCTCTCGCACGTAGAAGTGCTGGGGACAGCCACCCAGGACAAAGGGTCTGCTCCCAGACGACTCTGAGCCTTACTGGCGTGTTCCAGACGGTCGCAGGTGGAGCTCCAGCTACGGATAAGAGGGACGAAGAAAGGGAGAAGAAACGCCAACAGGGGCGTGCCAGCTGATGTTTAAGAAGGTTTCCAAAGACTGCCACGTGCCTGAGGGCCCCCTGGCCTGTCTTTCCTCCTGTGGCCACACCTGTCTGCCAGAGATTCTGGGAAGTGCAATGTTTAGATTTATGAGATGCAGGTGTCTCAGCTGAGAAAGTCTCTCACTCTGTAGGAAGGAAAAAGGCTGTTAGGTGACAACCAGCAATCTCAACCACAGAGAATCTCTCATGAGAGTTTATGCTTTGAGAAAAGTGCAGACTTCCAAGGAAGCTGTGTCGGTGCTTTCCGAGCAGACTTGGGGACAACCTCACCGACATTTTCGACGACACGAGATACGAGAATGCCCTTTTGGGAGATGCTGCACCCCACACTGAGTGGTTAAGTGCCTGTGGGCACCCTGACTCCCATGGTCATTACTCTCTGACCTCGAGCTCTCTGTGCCTGGCACGTTGCAGGCATTCACATTAAATCTGCGCAACTCGTAGCTGGGGTATCATTTTTGTCTTGTACACAGAATGAAAGCGAGGAGTCCAGCACCCTGGTCATGCACATGCACCGAGCGAACAGCCAGCTCGGGGTTGGGGGGCCAGGAGAGAGAAGCCACCTTCAACGGGCTCAGGCACCAGGTGTTTTGGCTGGTCAGCCGTCCCCAGATCGCCCCCTTTCCAGCCACATACACAGTGCGCTGTGATTTCTTCACAAAGGTTCCCAGAGGCCGCCAGGCATTTACCCCATAGGGCACACATCGTTCTCAAGACTGGCAGGTTCTCCTGGAATTTGGAGAAATGCACGGTATTTCTCCTGTTATTTTTGGATACGTGAATTTGCTATAGGGAAACACTAATCATTTAGATTTTTGCTTTTTATAGGTTTTGTTTTTTGGGGTGTTTTGTTTTGTTTTGTTTTGTTACTTCTTAAATTATCTTTCCTGGGATGTATGTTATACGTATGCAACAAAATGCATCCATTTCCAATGGCTTGACAGCTATAAACACCGATGTAACCACCTCCACAATCAAGATGTAGGACATGTCCGCGACCCTCAAACAGTGCCCTGTGAATATCGTCCCGCAAGCCATCCCCCACCACAGGCTCCGGGCAACCCCTGACCTGCTTTGCGTCCTGTTAATTAGTTTTGTCTGCCCCAGAATTTCACATAAAAGCATTTTTGCAACTTTCACCAATTTATGTCGTTTCTTGGGCTCAGCGTGATGTCTGTGGGACTCACGCGTGTTTTTGTGAGGACGAGCTGCACACTCCTGTTTATTAATAAGTAGCGTTCCGTGTCTAAGTATACCCAGACCTGCTTATCAGTTTGTCTGCTGATGGGGTTTTTAGTTGTTTCTAACTTAGGGCGTCATGAGCAACACTGCTATAGACATTTGCATGCAGTCATTATGCGGACATATGTTTTTATTTCCTTTTGGTAAATATATGAATGGAATCTCTGGCTTATGTGAAAGTGTGTGTTTAACTTTATGATCAATTGCCAAACAATTTTCCGAAGTGGTTGTACCACATTTAATCTCCCCAGAAACGCAGAAGGGTTCCAGTTTTTTTTTTTCATATTCACCTAAATGTGTTTAAGATTTTCTCCTTGCTACTGCACCTGTGAGCCTGTCTCATTGGGGCTTTAATTGGCCTTTTGATGATTCCTGATGATACTGAACATCTTTTCATATGCTTATTGGTCACTTTTATATATTGCTTTATCAAGCTGTCCTCAAATATTTTGCCAAGCTTATAATATTAAAATTTTAAATTAATTCCACCGAGGTTTAATTTATGTAGAATAAAATGTGCTGACTTAAAGTGTGTAATTCAATGTGTATAATGTAAGACCTTATTTGCTGAAGTGCCTGTCCAAATACTTGTCCTATTTTCTCTCAGAATGTTTATCATGTTATTGGCTTGTATGAGTCAGTTATTGTTTTGGATATGATTCCAAGATTCAGGCATTTTTCTGGAAGAAATGCTCCTTGGATTGTGGAAAGCCTATGGTTAATTTATAGGTGTTAGTATTAAAAATAGATGTTGGTAATTCTTTACATTGTTTTCATCACTTTTATGGATTTTCAGAGGTCCTAGCCATCATGGAAGTGGCGTCTAAAAAGACGGGCCCCACTGACTTACTTTGACATTATATTCTGTTAATTTGACCCATCAATCTACCCTGAAAGCAAATCGCACATGTTCTCGATTAAGGTAGCTTCATCGTAAGTCTTCAAATCAGATAGTATGACCATTATGAAAATTAAAAATAACCAGCAGAGCCAAAACAATTTCAGAAGAGAACAAAATCAGGGAAGTTATACATGAATTTTGCAAGGGCAAAGAATACAAGGTCAATAGTTTATTTTAGATACCCTTAAGCAGGGTGCGGAAATGCCCTTCTATTCATAGTTTGCTGATATCATTCCTCAGGGATGGATGTTGGGTTCCATCAAATGCATTTTCCACATATATTGAGGTCATTTATTTTTTACTCTTTTAATATGGTAAGCGACATTGGTTGATTTTTTAATGTGAAATCACTCTTGCATTCTGAGAATAATCACCACTTGATAATAATATATTATTCTTTTATATATTGCTTGATTTGAATTGCTAATACTCAGCTAAGGATTTTTACATCTATATTCATGAGGAAAATTGGTCTGTAGCTTCCTTTTCTTGTAATTTTCTTTTCATAAATGAGCTGGGAAGAGTTCCCCCTCCTCTATATTGTGAGGGATCTTACGTAACGTTAGCATTACATCTTTCCTGAACATTTGGATAAGATTCACCATGAAAGCCATCTGGGTCTGCAGTTCCTTTTGTGAATGAGTTTTCAGTATAAATTCAATTATACTACTAGATAAGAGATATTTATTTTTGTATCATTTGTGTTACATTACTGTTTCTCAAGGAATTTTCCAACTTTGTTTATATTTTTATATTTATTGGAATATAGTCACTCATGCTACTATCCTATTGTCCTATTAATTTCTGTAGGATCTATAGTGATATCACCTCTTTTACTGAAGATATTAGTAGATTGTATTTTTTCTGTTTTTAAAAATAAGTCTAGCTAGAGACTCACGGATTTTATTGATTTTTCAAATATCACTTTACATTTATTTCCACTGTTTTTTGTTCACTTTTTTACTTCATTGAGTTCTTCTCATATTTATTGTTCCCTTTCCTCTACACTCTTGAGTTTATATTGTTCCTTTTTCTGCCTGCTTCTTCATGTACAAGTTTAGATGATTAATTTTAAAACTTTCTTCTTTTCTGACACAAGTTTTCCAAGCTCTAAATTCCTTTCTACGTCAGCTTTATCTGTATACCATAAGCTTTGATACATTGTGCTTTGTATCACTGAGTTCAAAATATTTTTGCTTAATTTTCAAATATTTAGAGATTTCCCAGATATTTTTCTTCCTGATTTCTAATTTAATTGCAACTGGTTCACAAAAGATAGCTTATGTGATTTCAATTCTTGTAAATTTATGTGGATTTGTTTCAAGGAAACATATTATCTATCTTGGTGAAGTTTCCTATGTACTTGAACATGTGTCTTGCTGTTGGGTGGCGTATTCAGTGAGCACTAGATCAGGGTGACTGATGGCACTGTTCGAGTCCACTGTTTCCATACCAAGTCTATAATTGTTGATTTCTATTCTTTACTTTTGAATCCTGAGCTTTGGTCTTTAAGTATTGGAAGTCTCATTCTGGGCACACACACACACATTTAGGACGTTATGTCTTCTTGACGAACGGATCCATTTCTTGTTGCAGAAGTTTGCTATTTACCTCTTACGATAATCTCTCTCAAACATGTTTTGTGTAGCAACAATAAAGCAGCTGCAGCCCTTTTATCATTAATATTTACATGGCACATTTCATTATCTTTCCATTTCCAAGTGTTTCCTTTTTTTATATATTTAAAGCACATTTTCTGAAGACTGCATAGGTTTGTGTTGTATTGTTACCCAGTGTGATCATCTGCTTTTTTATTGTAATTTAGACCATTTACATTTAGTGCAACTATTGACAGGGTTGGGCTTAAGTGCATAATTTTGCCATTTTCTTTCTGTTTGTCCCATTTGTTCTTCTTCAGCTTGTTCCCCTGCTTTTCCTCTTTTTTTACTAATTGTTTAGATTAATTGAGAAATTTTAGTATACATTTTCTCTTTCCCACAGGCTTATTAGCTAAATCTTCTTGTTTGTCTTTTTAGTAGAGGCTATAGAGACTGAGCATCATTAAAATATCACAATCAGCCTTCAACAAATACACAACTTCACATTTAGTCCCATAAACTTACAACCATATACTTCATTTTTCACTTCCTCCCCGCCCCCCCCCCCCCCGTATGTTACCTGTACTCACTGGACTCCAGTATGTGCTGCGAACTCCACAATACATCCCTGTCTTTATTGTTGTTTTCCCTCATGTCTCTGATAGATGATCTGGTGTTAAACAAGACCACCTTCCTTTGTTTGGCCAGTCAGAACACAAACATCTTCCAGCTCCTGTGAGCCACAGGAATCGCTCGTTTTACATCCACAGGCAGTTTTCTTTCAGTCGTTCTCACTTTTTATATAGATTTCCGGACTGTGCATGTGCAGCTTAACATTCAGCCAAATTTTCATAGGACTAGCCAACGGGAGTCCTATGAAAATTCGTGGAGCCCCTTCTTTACATAGCTTCTTCCTGTCCAGTGACCTGCTCTGCAAATTCCAGACACATCAGCCTTGCTAAACTCTGACTTTTGTCCTCAACTCAGAAAGACTGTCATACACCATCTATCTGTATGTCATGCACACAGGCCTCCACTGCTTGTGCCACAGTCTGGGAAATACCTCCAGGGAGAAAGGTGAAGTGATCATAGGATCTCAGGGACTACACTCCTGAGTTGCCAGTTAGTGAAAGACTCCAAAATCATATTTATATATTTTGTCCAGTTTTCTAATTTATGGAGTAAAGATAAGTTAGTTTTTATAAACTAATTTGTCATAAACAGAGGTGGAATGAGAATCATATAATATTATCTTACACTTTTCTTTCCCACATTCTAGCTTTATTTAAATACTTTTTGTTTAAAATTATTTTTGTTTAAAAAAATAAAATAATTATTGTCTCTAACCATTATATATTTCAGCTTTAAAAACTATAGCCCTGAGGGTTTTTTTTTACACACTCTCTTTTACGAGGTTTTATTTATATGTTCTTGCCTTTTATATGCTATGATAGCATTCATTATGCAATTTTGTGACAAATTTTACTTACACTGTCTTTATTTTTCCATGTTGCAAAACATTTCTGACAAACGTGATTTTAAACAGCCACAGAATAGCCCATATGTGAGTGTCCCACGTCCCCGTGATGAATATTTAGGACCTCCCAGTCTTGCTAATCTGCACAATACCGTATGACTGTCTCTGAGTATAAATCTTTGTCTTCACATTACAGAAGGCCAAAAGGTAGGGGCCCTTTTAACATTCCTGATACACATTGTGAAGTCGCTGGTGTGGGAGTGTAGTCAGTCCATCTCGTGTCGTTACAGAGCATTAATCGTTTTTGAAATCGTTCAAGCCTGGCAGGCAACAACTAACCCTTTCTTGTGGTTTCAATTTATATATATTGGATTCCTACTGAGGTTGAATCGTTTTTAAAAACATGCTTATTAACTAATGTCCACGCGTATGCCTTCTGTTGTGAATGATCGGCTCATGTTCCCTGCTCCTTATTCCGTGGTACAAATGTCTTCTCCTGATGCAAACTCCGCCAAGAAAGTTGCCCACCGTTTTTTCCCCTCCTCATACTTCAAGGCTTGAATCAATTATCTTTGCCTATGAAAAGCATCTTATTACCTCTGTGACATGTCTAATCCCACAGCCTGCTCTACTCCCAGAGCTCATCCTATGTCTTGATTGTACGACTGTGTCCTTTTATAGGATTTTGTTGAGGACAGGAATTCTTTCCCAACTGTCCATGTACAGCAAGCCCTCACCTGGATGAATGAATGAATGAATGAATGAACGAACGATTCGTGCTCTGATGATGCTGAGGCCCCTGCCTCCGTGTTCACAGGTGTGAGGAACGGACAATAGCAGGGATACTTGGTTCTTCGTCCGAGGGGGAGCTGAGGAAACCGGCCAGTGTTCTTGTGTGGCAAATGTGAGGCAAAACGAGGAAACCGGCCTTTGGCGAGGACAGAGGCAGAGATAAGGACAAAACACGTTCTCTGAGTGAAGAGTGTGGTTGGAAAGCTGACATGGCTGTTTGGCAGGCCCAGCCGGAGCAGACAGCCTGCTGGTCAGACTCCGCCGCCTTCCGCGCAAAGCCACGGTCCGTGAGTCAGGGCGAGGCTTGGGGACACAAGTGAGAGGTCCCCCGACCGCCAGCCTTCCTCCTTGCAGAAGCCGTGTCTTTGAGGCAACGCAGTGCAGCCGCGGGCTGACGGACCTTGTTCACGGGCACGCCCAAAAGCGTTGGAGGGAACGAGGGCACACGTCTCCGGAGGAATCCGTCGGGTCTCCGTGGGGCCCCCCTCCCCTGCCTCACTCGCTGAGGCGCCCGCGCCCTGGGCTCCGGTGCTATGGGAACGCTGGCTGCGTGCCCCCTTCGCCGATGAAAAATGTCCATCCTTTCTTTGGATCACGGAAAAGCCAGATTAATGTGATTTTTCTTCCTTGATTCTAAGAAGTACATTTAAATGTCAACCGTCTGAAAGGAAAAATGCACTTCAGTCGATACGGTGTGCGGTATATTTCCCATAATGCGAGGTTTCACGCAAGGTCAATAGTATATGTAAATTTTACTCATTAAAATAAAGTCATTTTTATGTTTTCCTCTGGCACTGAATAGTTAAAAGAAAGATGTTTTAAATTGCCAGCTTGTCTCATTTTCAAGAGTAATTGAGATCCCGAAATAACTTGGATGAAACCTTTTTAAAAAATGTTTACAGAAATGAATTTTTCTTTAGTTCAAATAATGGGAAGTCAGTGTCTGCTTCTGTTTCAGATTTTTGTTTAATTTAATTCCACCAATGCTCTTCTCCTTTGGTTCATCCCTGTCCAAATGCATCATTTTATCTTTTTAGTATTGATTATTACATCCCCGTGTTGTAAAAGCATGTCGTCAGGCAGCTGCATTTATGGTGAGACGAGACAGTCCATTTCAGAAAGAAAAATCAGGCTTTGGCTTTCTGAGACTCATGACTATGATTCATTCTTCCCCCGGACGTACAGTTTGCTCCCAGGAAGGTGCCACTCTCATTTCTTAAAAGGGAACACGTCCACTCCTTTGCTTATTCCTTCCCTGTGAAGTATGCAGGGTGATCATTCAAGCCACAAAACAGGAGAACAGTAGTTCCCCAAGCACCCAGGGGAGCGTGTGGCAGAAAGGGCTGGCAGGCGGCTTGCTGTCCCTTCCTGCGACGAGCTCTGTCTAAGGCAGGGGTTGGCGGGGTCGATGGCTCCACGGCGCCCACGGGCAAGTCTCTCGTGCAGCTCTTCTGGCCTCGGTGAGCACCCTGGCCTCAGCGGGAGCGGCCCCCCGGGCCTGTGTTTGCAGCTCTCAGCTCAGATAGCGCAGGTGCACCGGTGACGCTTCAGCACCGCGTCTGCTTCGTGACACATGAGGCCCACGCGCAATGGCCCGAAACGCAAACATTTATCCGGCTCGTGAGTCATGGGTCTCTGGCGGGTCTTTTGGTTTCAGCTGGACTCGCTCACTCGTCTGGAGGTGGGGTGGCTTCCACAGGCCCACGATGGCTTTCTTCCGTGCGCCCCCTCCCCCAGCACGCGGTGGGAACGTGGTGCAAAGGCAGGAGGACAGACGGAGAAGCCCAACCCAGCAAGGGCTGTCCAGGCTTCTGCCCGTGCCGTGTTTGCTCACAGCCCCTTACACAGCACGTCCCCGGCGGAGGCCGGGGATTAGCGTGGGGGGACCGTGAGTCGTCACAGGGTTGGGAATCTACCACAGCGGGATTCCCTTCTGGCCAGCACACGGGGGCTTCACCCTGTCGGTGCCCTTCCCCCTGACAAAGTGAGCTTGGTCTGCGCTTGGGAGAGGGGGTCCGCCTCTGCAGCAGGGTCTCAGGGGCACCAAATGCTTCCGTGGCCCAGAGTAGCTGCCCCTTGGCCTCTGTGGGCCCGTCCACGGGCCCCAACAAGGGCCCGGCCTTGGCACGCCGTCACCCCACCTCAGTTATCACCTGCAGGGGCCGTGGGCGGGGCTGACCCTTGGGGGCAGGGTTAGGGAGAGGATAAGAAGACAGGACATGGAATGGGACGGATGGTCCATGACTGAGGAAAGGGGTCTAGATGGGGAAGCCAAGCCTTCGATGCCCCCGCCGCGGCCTGAGGCTGACTCCACGCGGTGAGACAGAAGCCTGGGCGGGACCCTCCTCCCGGGCCGCACGGGCACACCTTGTTCTGACGGGAAGGCAGAGACGGAGCCGGCGGGTCTCTGTGAGGAGGCCCCTGCGTTTGTTTGCAAACTTGACCCCCACCCCGGACGCTCACCCGGCTTTCCCCAGCGTCCTCACCCGGGACGCGACCTCTTCCATCACGGGCAGACGATCCCTTGAGATTCAACAGCGGCTCGCTTTTAATTCTGCCCTTTCGAGGCCAGTTACGTGGTCTTGGGTTACTTAGGCGAGATCTGGGGCCTTCTTGGACCCCGCCTCCCAGATGGCAGTTACGAGTCCTGCTCTTTAGGATTATCTTGAGAAATAGAGATTTTGCACACCTACTCACGTGTGTGTCTACACAGAAACGTGCATATATGGTTTTGGCATGTAGCACGTAAACTTATCACTGACGTGCCCTGACTTTCAAAATCACGGTGTCCTCAAGGCACACAGGGGGGACGTGTGGCCTAGATTTGGGGTTGTCTCTGTGGTTTTGCTTTGTTATTGTTTAAAACAAGGTGGGGTCCAGAGATGTTCCCAGGGAGCAACTTGCTCAGAGCATCGTCCTGGGGGAGGCCTGCTCTCTCCCGTCAGCCCCACGGGACACCTGCTGTCCCCCACTCAGCCCTGCAGGAGGCCGGCCCTTCCCAAACTCAGCCAGTCGGACCCCGGGGCTCCTGAGGGAGCGTCACCAGGGCTCCAGGAGCATCTGGAGGAGGTGACAAAAGCCTGCGCACAAAGCGGGAGTTTCCTGTGTTAAAGGGAGCCTGGGGCGGACGGCGGGGGCGCCGGGCCCATCAACACCACCCGGGGTGATGCCAACAGCTTGGTGTCACATGTGGCAACAGGCACCGAACTAAATACAATCAGTTAATAACCATTTGCTGAACAGTTTGACTTTTCCACTTAACCACAGCTGTGTGTTGAACTGTTGGTAAATACATAACGTCACAGGGCCCAGTGGTGGGCGTAGCCTAGGTTCCTCGAGCACGGACACAAGACCACCCTGCAGAGCTCACTGAAACGCGGGGAACGCGCAGGATCAAACGGGCAGGGGCCGAACCCGGGGGGCTGGCTCGGTATTTAGTGCGATCTTCCTGCAACTCTAGCCCAGGGGCCCCAGGAGGAGTTGCCAGCAGCAGGCGAGCACAGCGTCTTCAAAACATCAGCGTCTGCAGAGCTGGGGGGCCCGCACCCCAGGGCCTGGGCGAACCTCGTTCCTCCACCCCTGTTCCTCCCTCTCTGTCCTCCTCCAGCGAACACCCCGCTTTTCCAGAAGGACAGCAATCTGGGACGGCGGTTCTCCAAGTGTGCTCCTGGCAAGGCAGCACCAGCTTCACCCGGGGGCTTGATAGAAATGCAGATTCTCAGGTCACGCCCCAGACCACCGGCTCCAACGCTCCAGGCTGCGTCCCTTCAGGGTGTTCTGAGGCACCCAAGGTCTGACACCCATTGTCCCTGACGTCAGGTCACCACCGAGGGATCTGGAGCATGGAGTTTGCCTCAGACGCCGGACCCTGAGGACACAGGGCATTTTATTGCCTGATGGGCTTCCTGCGGTCCTGAGATTTGCTCGTGGAAATCCTTCCTCCCAGGCATCGTGCAGAATCTGTGGATCCCACAGGGGCACGGACTGGGAGCTGCCACAGAAAGCTGGTGTGAAGATCAACCATCTCTGTCGTCCCCAGTTTCAGGTGGGGACAGGAGCGGTGCCGCCCGCGTGCACAGAAACAGTGCCCCCTTCTCCGGGTCTAAGGGACCCCGCAGGAGAACGAGCAAGCTAGTTAATATGCAGACAGGCCAGTGAGGACTTTCGCGCCCCCAGGGGGGTGAGGCTTCACCAAAAATAATTGTCCCATTCCACCAAGAGAAAATCATATCATACAGGGAATCTGCAGTTCAATTCTCAGGGGCTGGCGGTAAAACTGGAGATAATTGCGTGTGTTTACTGAGCCAGGCATCACTCTCCGCCCGCATGTGCACACACGCATGCAAACCTCCAGCAGGACTTGGAGATGGCGGGCCAGCCGCTTACTTGGCACATGGAGACACTGGACAGAAGCACCGAGTAGCCTGACCCGGCTCACGAGGCTCGGAAAGGGACAGGGCAGGATTTAAAAGCAGCAGCCGGACTTTGGGGGGTGCCCCAGCGCCCACGACACCAGGCTCCTGGGGCAGAGAGGAGACCAAGCCCTCGGCTGGTCCTCCAGCGGGGGCTTTAGGAAATCACTGAGCGTGCTCCCCCAGGGTCCCCCCACTGGCCGTGCGCTGTGCACACACGGGGCCGGCTCATCTCCAGGGAGATGCTCACACGATGGTCACAGGGAGGCACCGTGGTCCAGGCAGGCCCCCCGTCGGCCTCCTCCGGAGGGAGTCCTTCCAGCGAGGACACTGGCAAAGCCCCACCAGGTCTCGGTAAATGATGAAGGGTCACGTTAATGTCAGATCGGACCGGTCACTGCAGGACACCACGAGCTGCCCGGCAGGCTCTCCTGTGGCAGCCTCCGATCCCCAAGGCCCTGGAGTTTGCAGGAAAAGCAAGCAGCAGTTGGAAGCGGAACCCGCCTGGCCGACCTGCAGGGGGCGAGCCACCCGGTCGCTGCCCTCACTGGCCTTAGCTGCGACTCCACACTGAGCACACCTCCGCGGGGGGCCTTTTACCATCCGGCTCACTGCGCGGCTTGTCCTGGGCACCTGCTGCAGCCCGGGACCCTCCCCTCACAGGGCTCTGCAGCTGACCCTCAGCAAAATCCCAAACGCCCCTCCACGGCCCGACCAGCGATCTGTCCACACGGCTCCCACAGGGGCCTTTGCGGGGAGTGGGGTTTCCCAAAGCCAGTGCCTGTCGGATCCCCACCCCCTGCCCCCATGACACAGCCACCCACGAACCGCCTTCATGCTGGCCTCCCTGTCCCCTCCAGCTGGTGGCAGCCACCCCCACCCCCCCAGTTCTTGACCTCAGCCCCCTCCAGCCTGACTCTTGTTAGAGGAGGCAGCACGTAGACTGGGGTCCGTCCTTCGTTCATGCCTCTCTCACCGAGTGTCCAGGCCTCCTGCATCAGATCCACCCACCGGCGTGTTCACTAGGCCCCACCCCGGCGTTCGGGACGTCGTCTGCCCTCGAACCCGCGTGGCCGCCACTACGCCATGACTGAGGGTGAGCGCGCTGAGTCCCCGCGTCCCCCTCAAGCGTCCCTCGCTGCCACGGTGGAGGGGGGCAGTGCACGTGCCGCCGTGCAGCCCCCCGCCCCTGGCACGCCTCCCCCCGGGTGCCCTGCCGCGTCCGCCAGGTGGCGCCCGCGCAGCCGCACGCGCGGACCCTCATTCGGCTGTAGCCGTGCGGGGGGGTCAGTCTACATTCCAGGGTAAGTTACGCAGGTCACGTCCGAGGGGGACTTTGTGCTCAGTCCTCATCCCCCGGGGATCAATGGCCCTCCGGAGGCCTGCTGTTTGGTCACCATCTATCCCCCGACTCGGGCCATCGTTGCGTGAAGCCCGTTTCTCTCCCGGGCCCCCTGCTCGCCCTCCAGCGGGCGCGCTCCGCTGAATGAGGATGCGTTTACATCCCTCAGCGTCAACGCAGACAATCCGCCCCGAGGTGCAAAGGTAGCGGGAAGCAGAACCGCGTCTCCGCTGCCGGACACGTCACGTGGCCGTGCCGAGCATCTCTGTGTGCGCGTGAGGGATTTTATTGCCCATAAATCTTGAAGAGCCAAAGTGTACTTGTCCTTGCAGGAAGGGAATGATCCCTTGGTAGCACCTCGTGGTCTCCGAGGACGTACCTAGTCCCTGAAGCTGGAGACCGAACTTCGGGCGGGTCGGGGGTGCGCCTGGGGGCTGTGGAGCGTGGGGGCCGCCTTCCCCTGGCCGGTGACCCTCTGACACCCCTGTGCATCACGGGGGAGCACGCGGGAGCCCATGCACCTGCTGTCAGGAAGGCCCGGTGCTCGCAGAGGCGAGGTGGGGAGAGCCTCCATCAGCCTTCATTTGGCGGGGGAGCGGGATCTCGGGGAGGGGGAGCAGCCAGCCCGATCCCTCGGTGGGGAGCCCCGCAGACCGAAATTGGCCTACATTCGAGGCCCTTCCTAATCGAAACTTGTTTCTCCTCCCAGAGCCCGATGAGAGCAGCCGAGGACCGACACGCGGACGGGAACGGGGTCACAGGTGGGCACACGGGGTGTTTGCAGGTGCGCGGCAGGGGGACAGAGGCCACCGGGTCCTCAGCACATGAGGAGCCCGCATATGATCTCAGCACCACCCTCCTGGCTTCCTGGGAGGAGAGCTTCTTAAACATGAGGATTTCTTTCTGTTGTTACTTTGACCTACTTCGCTCCTGTTTGTGTGGTTATTGAGAATGGGCCACGCGGAGCCCTGTGGCTTTTTTGGGTCACCTGGGGGAGGCAGGCAGGTTGATAGCTTATCACAGCCTGCGACGGGGCTCCCAGCTCTACCTGGGGTTCAAATCACTGCCTGAGACCTGAGCCACGGAACATTTCACTCTAATTTGCAAAGACTTAAAAAGCTGCTGCACAGAACAAATCTAATCGGAACCTGTGCTGTGATGACCGGTCTCAAGCACTTAGGGCAAGCACCCATCTGTGCTCAGTTGTGCAGGGCACTGCGCTCACTCCTTTACACACATAACCCCTGGGGCGCTGGGGAGGGGGGAGGGGCTCAGTCGGTTAAGCACCCAACTCTTGGTTTCGGTTCAGGTCATGATCTCACGGTTCGTGGGTTTGAGCCCCAGGTTGGGCTCTGTGCTGACAGTGCAGAGCTTGCTTGGGATTCTCTCTCTCCCTCTCTCTTTGTCCCTCCCCTGCTCATGCATTCTCTCTCTCTCTGTCTCTCTCTCTCTCCTCTCAAAATAAATAGATAAACTTAGAAAACTAAACACACAACTCCTTTGATCCCCACAGCAGACCTGGGATGTAGCTGTTTCCATTATTATCATCCCCATTTTACAGCTGAGGAGCCCAAAGCACAGAGAGGTTAAGCAATTTCTGGAAGGTCACACAGCTAGGAGGGGACAGCAGGGATTTGAACTTGGTCTTGGCATCTGTGTTTATACCTTCACTCTCCAGTCTCCAAACACATTATGAAAACCACATGAAGTGGGGCACCTGGGTGGCTCAGTGGGTTAAGCGTCCGACTTCGGCTCAGGTCACGATCTCGCAGTTCGTGGGTTTGAGCCCCGCATCAGAGGGCAGACAGCTCAGAGTCTGGAGCCTGCTTCGGATTCTGTGTCTCCTCTCTCTCTGCCCCTCCCCCGCTCATGCTGTCTCTCTCTCTCCTTCAAAAATAAATAAAAACATTAAAAAATAAATTAAAAAAAAAACACATGAAGTCAATACCGCGGGTCTGGGCTCAGCCATGCTCAGGATCCATGGAGCAGGGAGGGAGGCACATCTAGGTGGTGCTCTGTGACAGCACTCGACTGAGGACTGTCAAAAGTCATTCCCGTACAAGCTGCACCCAGAGAGGCAGGCTTATCCAGACCCATGGGGTCCTCCTCACTGAGCAGAGGGAAAGTTCGGTGGCAGAAGAGGACGGTCTGGTTCCAGGCCACTTCCCTGTGCCTTGAGGAAGATCCCCTGGGGACAGGTTGTGCTTGGGACTTGCAGTCCGGCTGGCGTTGGACCCCGCAGCCTCCCCGCATCAGGACCTGGAGGCCGTGGGGAGCACGGTGCTGGGCTCCAGGGAGCGGCCTGGGGGCGCTGGAGGGCCTGACGTGGGGACGTGGGACAGAGTCCCAAAGCGACCAGAGCAAAGCTCCATAAACCGTGTTTCACTGGCCTTATTGGCATGGATCCACTCCTGAATATAATAATGATAGTAATAATAATAATCAGTAATCTCGTGGGACAAATAGCACAAGAATTAGATGATTCTAGTTACTGTTTTGTCTTTTCTGAGTCTTTGGCTGTTTTGTCAGAAACAGGACGCATCAAGGGGCACCTGAGAGGCTCAGTCTATTAAGGATTTGACTTCAGATCAGATCATGATCTTGTGGTTTGTGAGTTCGAGCCCCATGTCAGGCTCTGTGCTGACGGTTCAGAGCCTGGAGCCTGCTTTGGATTCTGTCTCCGTCTCTCTCTGCCCCTCCCTGCCTCATGCTCTGTCTCTCCCAAAAATAAACATTAAAAAAATTTTTTAAATCACTAAAAACAGGGCGCCTGGATGGCTTAGTCGGTTAAGCGTCTGACTTTGGCTCAGGCCATGATCTCGGGGTCTGTGAGTTCCAGCCCCACGTCGGGCTCTGTGCTGACAGCTCGGAGCCTGGAACCTGCTTCGGATTCTGTGTCTCCCTCACTCCCTGCCCCTCCGCTGCTCACACTCTGTCTTTCTTTGTCTCTGTCTCTCTCAAAAATAAATAAACAGTAAAAAATTTTTAAAAGAAGCAGGATGCATCAATGCACTACATACTTAGTCTTAAATTTCTGAAACTTACTCGATGCGGGATCCCTGACCTGGGCAGCTGCTCACAGGAGAAAGGATTTTTTCTTTTCTCTGAAAAAAGAAAATCTGTAAGTAAATTAGTTGTGGGGCCACCGATAAAAATTAAATAAATGTTTAGTTTATTGTGAAATTTGAATTTTCAACTGGAAAAATAGCCTGGGAAAAAAATTAAATGATTTGAGTCCCAGCTCAATAAAATCCCCCAGAGGCAGCTTCTGGGAAATAAATTAAGTAGTGAGTGAATTGTACTCGACGACATTCAAACGATCTATTTTTTTATTTTTATTTTTTTTAATTTTAATGTTTATTTATTTTTGAGAGAGAGAGAGTGAGTGGAGGGGAGGGGCAGAGAGAGAGAGAGACACAGAATCCGAAGCAGGCTCCAGGCTCTGAGCTGCGAGCACAGAGCCCAACGTGGGGCTTGAACTCATGAACCGCGAGATCATGACCTGAGCCGAAGTCGGTCACTTAATCGACTGAGCCACCCAGGTGCCCCCAAACTATTTATTTATAATTTGGCTTTCCAAATTAACAATTTCACTTAAAATAATTCTCCCACATAAGGAAGTGGCCGAGTTATGTGGCCCGTTGTGGAGCAGGTGACAGAGGTCTCAGGCTCCCTTTGTGGGGGTCTCAGTCCCCAGTTAGGTTCACTCCGTGTAACATCTGGGCAGATGGACGCTAAAGGTTTCCCTGAATATGGGCCAAGACAAGTTAAGAGAAGGCTAATTTGTGCTTACATGCTTTGTTATGCCGAAGTGCGTCATCAGTGAGGGTGTTCTAGAGAAACACCACCAGAAGTGTGTGCTTGTGTGTGTGTGTGTATACCTACACCTGACCTGTACCTGTATTGACCATCTATCTATCCTTCTGTGGAGAGAGGGGTATAGGGAATGAGAAGGCTGTAGTGTCAGGTCCTAATCTGTAGGGCAGGCTGGAGGCTCGGGCAGGATCCGGGGCTGCAGTCTTGAGGCAGAATTCCTGCTCTGAGACACCTGAGTTTTTGCTCTTAAGGCCCTCGCCTGATTGGATCAGGCCCACCCACATCATGGAGGGGGACCAACTGTGTGTCGTCCCTAACACCACACCCAGACTGCTGTCTGGTTCACTCAGTGGCACTACAGCCTGGCCAGGTTACACGTAAGACTGGATCACCCTCCTCAAAGCTGTCAGGGCTCCATCTGAGAACAGACATACCTCCTGTTTTCTTAGGAACAAAGGTTGAAAACTCTCCCCGCCACGTGCCAGGCTTGTCCCAGAGCAGGGGTGCTGTTAGGTCACATGAGAGCCCTGACTGCAGAGCCTCAAGCAGGCAGGGGGTTCTGGGATCTCTCCTGTCAGAGCTGGAAGAGAAGAGACCCCCATCGGGCACACAACGGAGGCAGAAGGAAGGGCAAGGGGGGGAGGAGAGAGATCCTGGGACCAGGCTCAGGGCAATGTCACCTCCCCAGGTGCCTGCCCTCTCTCAGTCTGGGCCAGTTCCCGCTATGCAACTCCATTCCGGGGCACCCCTGAAGTCTGGACTGCTTTATTCCGGGGCACCCCTGAAGTCTGGGCAGCCCCATTCCGGGGCACCCGTGAAGTCTGGGCAGCCCCATCCGGGGCACCCCTGAAGTCTGGGCAGCTCCATTCCGGGGCACCCCGGAAGTTTGGACCCGCTGCTCCTTTTTGCCATCTCTCCACTTAATGATACAGAAATGAAAGCAATCTCCAGCTCTCAGGACTCTCTCCCCTGCTCTTCTCTCCATGCTTGGGAGAAGGTAATGACCGCGTGCACTGCCCTGGCATGGGGACGGTGACCGCGGTATGGGGCCTGGGGTCGCAGGGAAGCCCGCGAAGCATCCAGTTTATAACTTAGAACCTCTTCACCTAACATTTGGACTTATTTTTATGGTAAAGAGTATCTGAAGAGGTTTTTCTTTTTCCGAGTCTAAAAAGAAATTTGAGGTTATTTTCAATGTCACCTTATTAAAGTAGAAGCTGAAAATGCTTTGAAGCCGTGCCAGACGCAGTAGCTTCCCGATCACTGAGGCTTTTCCCAGCGTGAGCCGAGAGCCCCTCTTCTCCCCTCAGCCACGTGGCGGGATAAGAGCCCTCCTTCCAAATTGGTTTATCTCCGCCCACGGCAGCTTCTAGCTCAGTGTCAGGGAAAGAAGCCCTCCCTCGGCAGTGTCTCAGCGTAGAATGGGGGACACGCGGCCAGCATGGGACGCCGTCTCCAGCAAGACGCCACCGACGTGCCCGTGCCCACCTCCGTCACGGTCGGCTCTGTGGGGGTGGGGGGACACCATGCCGCAGGGACACAGACCCCGTCCTCAATCCCCTAGCTTCGTTTCCACCCCGAACTCCGGCTTCCACACGACGCACCCCCTTCGGTGCTCCTGGGACCGCCGTCCGGCCCTGTCGCTCCACGGTGCCGTGGCCTCCCCCCGAAAGGGCTGGATGGGGAGGGAGAGTGGTCCCGAGTGCCTGACGCCGTGGCTGTGGTGAGTGGGAATTTGATAGACTTCCCCAGAGGAGGTGCCCCAGGGCACGAGGGTCCCAGGAGGGCTGGCCCAGCAGCCCCCCACGTCTAGAAGCCCACCCCACAAATCCTGCTGGTGTTCCAGCTACCTGGTGTCATTAAAACACTACACCAAGAATGAGTTAACACAACACAGGTGTATGGGCCTTCGGTAGGGATGCCTTCTATCAACGGGCGACTTCAGCTGTACGCATGGCTGACATCTCCCACCAGCCAACGTGCTACTCTCTGGGTTTCATTTCTGTGCTCACAAAATTGGTAGTTGGCACCCGGACCGTCACTGATTTTCATCCCCGTTGGAGCTCTGTGTGAGGGATGCAGGGCCCCCACCACGGACCCCACGGGCCTCAGTTACCCCGGGCACCTCCCTTGCCCTCAGCTGGACACTAGGACCAGAACGGATGACGATGACCACAGATGACGCGCCCTCACCCCACTGTCAACGTGCACTCTCCTAGAGATGCTCACGCCCCGGCAAGGGGACGCCCGCAGTGACCACGCATCACACGCATAGCTCATTATAACCACAAGCCCGACACTTTGAGACCAACCACATCATTCCAGATTTGGGCTCCCAAGAGCCTTTGACACGCTCAGAAGATGTAACATATTTTATTTTGTAAGAGATACTGGGTAAGCAGAGCCTTCCTCTGCTAATTATTTGTCAGGCCCCAGAAAAATCAGTCAGCCATTCCCATGGCTTCCCCGTCATTTCGCAAAGACGGTCTCCGACTTTCTCCCTCCAGCTCTGCTCGGGGGGCCCGCCGCTTGCAAATGAAGGTTTAGGTGCAGAAATATGAGGGCGCATCCTGGCAAGAGAATCTGACAAAATTATTAGTTATTGCGTGGAGACAGAAGGGGATAGGATCAGAAATGTGTTCGCACACAGCAGTATTTTAACAACAAAGAAACGAACGGGAAAGATAGCATTTTCTACGGGAGCTTTAAAAATCAATTACTGCAGATTTCCAGTGGAGAAATATGTCTGCTCAGCATAACTGTTTTCATCTCCCACATTAACAAGAAATATTCTGCTGATTCCCTGGCTCACCATCCCGCGTGGCCCCGGTGCCGAGGGATCTCCTGTTTGCCCCCAGAGGGAGAGGGCGGCCGCTATCTCCCCTGGTTTCTAGAGCCCACTGTGCACTTGTGGGCCCACGGGCTCTCCGGCCGGCCCATTGCGTTCCTGTCCACAGCATGAAGGGATGACGGGTGGAGAGCCGGGAGGACAATGTAGTTCGCTGCCCGGGGCCCCTCGTGCGTGCGGTTTCCCTCCCTCGTCATCGAGCATTTGTGGCTGTGGGAGAGGAACGGCCAGTGTCACCCGTGGGAAGGGAGCCCCTCATGAGCCGGCCTCGCGGCGCTCACCTCCGCGGGGGGCCCTGCCAGGTGTGTGCGTGGCCCCCCGCCAAGGCCAGGAGCACCTGCCTCAACCCAGAGCCTGCGCCTGGTAGACACCCACGTGAGTTTCGAGGAGGCTTCACACGCGAGGGCTCTCTTCCCCCACCGTGGTCCCTCCCGCGGAGCTTCTGAGCCGATGACTCAATAGACGTGTTTGAGTCAGTCCCCGTTGGAACTTCTCAAGGAAACAAAATGGCAGGTGCCAGCCCTTGATTTCGAAAGAAGGGCTACGTGAGTCACCCAAATAGGCCCCCACCCAATTTGTAACTGTCTCTGAATTAACTCTGCTCACAGGCTGCATGGCGGCCGGCAGAGACCTGAGCTCAGGGGACCCCCGTCCCTCTCCCCGTCAGCTGTCTGTCATGTGTCTCTTCGCACGGTCTGCAGGCCAGCAGGGGCTTCCTTTTGAAGATGAGGAGGATCGAGAACTTGGTGAAATCCCCCAGAGCAGATCACGCCCCTCTGGTCGAGCGATGGTTTAGGGAACTTGTCCTTGTCCACACAGCACGGAGACGGGAGTGCCCCCGTGAAAAGTTCCTGGTGATCCATGGCTCCCTTGAAGGTACTGTGGACAAGATTTCGGGCCACTCTGCCACGAGCCTCACCCTGCCCCCGTGGCGCTCCCACTGCTCAGGCACCCTGGACGGGGCAGCCCGCCCCTGCCGGGCAGTCTTCAGAGTCTGAAGGTGTGCACGTGTGTACGTGTGTGCACGTGTGGCTCCGTGCGTGTGTACGTGTCTCTGTGTGTGTGCATGCATGTGTCTGTGGGGCTGCACGTGCGTGGGTGTCCATATGAGCGTGCACGCGTGTGCACGTTTGCAGGTGCGCACGTGTGTATACGCGTGTGCATGTCTCTGTGTGCATGTGTGTATGCACGTGTGTGCACAGGTGTGTGTGTGTAAGTGTTCTAGCGGAGAAGGGTTGCAGGTGGACGGCTCCGGAGAAAGGCGCTCTGAGCCACCCCCAGCACCCCCAGCACCCACATCCGAGTCGCCTACATGGTGAGGCAAACGCAGAGGTCTGTTCGTGAAAGTCAGGCTGCGGAAGGGAAGGTAACACGCAGAAGTGTTCACGAGCAACGTGAGACATTAAAAGATTAAACCAAGAACAACTTCGGCAGAAGTGCCTGCTTAATTAAAATTAAATTCTGGGGGCGCCTGGGTGGCTCAGTCGGTTAAGCGGCCGACTTCGGCTCAGGTCACGATCTCGCGGTCCGTGAGTTCGAGCCCCGCGTTGGGCTCTGTGCTGATGGCTCAGAGCCTGGAGCCTGTTTCGGATTCTGTGTCTCCCTCTCTCTCTGCCCCTCCCCTGTTCATGCTCTGTCTCTGTCTCAAAAATAAATAAACGTTAAAAAAAATTAAATTAAATTAAATTAAATTCTGGTGGTGGTATAACATATGCCCCATTTAAAGCAAACCCAACATAAAATATCCCTAATTCACATAAACAATAAATTAGCAAGCGGTCATTTCCATTAATACCGTCCTTCTTCCCTTTGCAAAGCTTTCGTTCATTCATTCGTTGCACAAACATTCCTGAACACACACTGGGGCTATAACCATCAATGAGACAGTCACATGCTTGTCCTTAAGGAGCTCGTGCTGCAGACGGGAGGCACACGTGCAAAGGGGCAGCTAGAACAGAGCGTGACAAAGAGCCTAATGAGAGCTGTGTTCCAGTGACAGCAGGAGCCCCAGGAGCCGGCAGAAGCCCAGCGTGGTGCGGGGGGTCGGGGGTGGGGGGAGGGAACGATTACCGGGTGCAGGGACCACGCTCGGGTGGCGCTCAGAAGAGGGAGATACTCGCGCTCGAGGCGGGTGTATCTGTCAGCGCGGGTGAGGTCGCACAGTCACCAACATCTCCACACCTCGGCCTTGGCAAACAGAGTTGAATTTCCTGCTCATGTGAGATCTGCTGTGCTCCTGGGAATGCTTTAGGGTAACGCCCCTTCGGGTGGTGGCTCAGGAACCGGAGACAAAGGCCAGACCCAGAGGCTACATGATCTGGGCGCTCGGCTTCCTCTGTCTGCTGGAGGGTCTCGCGTCGATGATTAAAAACTTGGCCTGGTGGTGACGCACGGTGGTTCTGTCCCCGCCGGCCGTGTGCCCTGCCTCACCCTGAGCGGTCACGGGAAGGTGCCCCTTCCGCTAGTCGGGAAGGAGGAAAGGACCGGAACTGCCGAAGAGCAGGAAAGCCCACCGGCGTCAGGAGACGTGCAGACCCCCGAAGCGTGAGCGCAGAGGGTCATCGGAGAGCCTCGCGTGGGGACGCGCGGCTGCCCGCGAGGCGGAAGGGGACTCAGCACTTTAGGGGTGACCCAGCATGCCAGGCCAAGGACCCCATCCCACTCCTGGTGCGGGACCACCCGAACGGTGCACGGTGCCCAGGGAGACCAGGCCAGGACTCAGCTCTGGGGACAGGAGGGGACATCTCTTACAAAACGTAAGGCTCGCCAGCACTCGAGGGGAGGAAAAACATGGTGACATCATGCGGAAGACATTGCGGCTCCTCCCATCGCGATGTTATCTGCACGGTAACATTTGAACAAGATGTGACTCATGGACAGATCAGAGGAGTTCCTGTGGGCGAGAAAGGGACACTCGGAGGAGGGTCCTGTCGCCAAGTAGCAATCACACATCGGGGGAGACTTCGGAGATCAGCGGCTTCTTTCTCACAAGGTCGCCTCGAGCCTCCTGCAGATGGAGAGAGGGGCACAGATGTTCCTCAGCGCCGCCTCCGCTCCGGATGGAGACATCCCGCAACCCAGGAGTCCACCAGGAGGCGGTGCTATAACTGGAGCCAGGCGCTTGGGATCTCGGGCCGCGGTTGTTGCCGAGTCCCTACTTCCCAGGGGAGGAGCCGTGCCGTCTGTGGGTCCCAGCGTCTTTGTGGGTGGAGAGGTGGTGCCATCCACGGGGAGCACCCTTGGGACCTGGAAGGCAACGATGGCAGCGACGCTGAAGGGGCGGGGACTCCAGGTCAGCTGGCCCCTCGATGCTCACTGGTGGGGCGTCCTCGGGCAGGGGACCCTCGGCGTTGCTAGCTCCCACGTCGTAAACGCCCTGGGGCAGTGATCTTGAGAGCTTTAGCGGCAACAGTCGCCTCAGTTCATCTTTCGCCCAGTGAACCAACGAGTCTCATTCGACCTGAGGACTCAACGGGTGCAGATCTGTAACCGGCGTCATTTTAGGCGCATTGACAGCTTCTCGATCTTACGAGGAAGAGGGAGCCATTCCTGAACTCGTTCATTCAACACCCTCTATCGAGCACCAGGACTGGGATTCCAGACGGGAGGACGTGGCGGAGCACCGTCTGACGGGTCCCGGCCCGAGCTTCGTCCCGAGCACGATGACGGGCGATGGCCGTCGCCGCTCCCTCTGCCTCCACTTCTGCCTCTCGGAGCCGCCTCCTTGACCTTCTCCTCTCTTGGGCCCGGGATCCAGACCCTTCTCTGGGACACCCCGCACGGGACACCCCACGCGGTCTCTCACAGCCTGACCTCTACCCTTTGGTCCTTCTCAAACTCCTCTGCCCTCTGCCCTCTCTTGATGCACCCGCCCTGAGGGACCTCAGCCACCTGCCGCTGAACCCCCCACAGAGCATCCAGCATCCTGCCCTCCAGCTCCCAGACTCCAGGCTCTGCCGAGTCCCACCTGCACAGCAGGCACCTCGGGATAAAGCCCAAAGCTCCCTATCGTTTTCCCAGACCCTAAACACCTGCCTCTGCCGAATCGCTATCGGACGGGGATGCCCCAGCCTCTCAAACGCCCACTCCAGACATTTCCTGCCATCTTCGGAGCACACGTGCCCCTCGCCGCCCACCCGTGCTCGGCCCTGAATCTGCCCCGTCCACCCACCTCTCTTCCGTCCACCCCCTCCTCCTGCCTCGGCGTCCGAGCGACAGGCGACGACTCCGTTCTCCCAGGCTTCCCCGCTCTGGGGACCTTCCCTTTGCGTGTGTATCGTCCACACGGCTTCTGGCTAGACTGACCTCCACCACCGACACCGGCGCGGGTCATCACAGCCCCTCGTCACCGCCAACACGGCCCACGGGCGCCTTCGCCGCGCTCGCCCGCCCACTGGTCCTCTCCCGCCGCGTGCTCTGTACCCCGCGTCTCTCTCCGCAAAAGCCCAGGCCTTGCGGCGCCGTCCACGGGTCTGGCTCCTCCTGCAGGATCCAGGTCGGATGCACCTTGCCGCTGATGTCTGCCTGAACGCCCCAGCGCGGGTGGCTGATCCTCCTCGATGCTTCTGGAAATAACAGGCACGTGTCACGCCGTGCTGCGTGCTTCCCTAGGGCCAGCTGCCCTCACGACACTGGGACTCTGTTGGGGCAGGGCACGCGTCCTCGAAGGGCTGCCCCCGCTGCCCAGCTGTACCCGGCGTGCACGCGGCACTGAGGGCGTCTGTAAGGGAGAAAGATACACCCAAACTTCTGTTTCGTGCACCGTGTCCATCTGTCGTCCACGGCTCCCTCCCTCTCTGTCTCGAAGCCGCGTGGATCACGGAAAGCAGTGTGCAGTCTCTCACATCCAGCTGTTCCCTTACGGGCACCAGACACCCGAGTGACGAGAGACTTCGAGTCCACGGGACAAGCAGGTCCTACTTCCTGCCACGGCTCTGCCTCCAGCTGGGAGTGAAACCCACACCAGCTTTCGTGGCCACTAGGAACCCGGACTCATCATCTGCTGTGAGGACCCACGAGTCCTAACACGGTGCCTGGGACACAGGGGTTTCCGAAGCCGTGCGCATGAACGCTTCCTTCTGCTGCGATCAGCATCATTACCGGATCCCTTTAGTGAAGAGACTAATCCGTTGAGCACCTATTAAGTTCCAAGCGCCGTGCCACACTGGGGGACAGGAAGGCAAATCAGACACGGCTCTGCTCCCGAGAATTCACGGCAGGGTCACGTGGTGAGTCGGTGTTGTCAGATCTCACCGTTCTAGACCCTGAGCCTGGGGACCAGAACCTGGTTTCTGAAGCCCAACGTCACGGTCATTCATTTGTCCTGCTGGTTGACGAGGCAGAGCATCCTGCGGCTCAGGACCACGGGCAGCCGGTGACACTCAACCACGGAGCACGGCTCTGAGCCCGTCCTGTCCTCCGGGCAAGGTGCCTGGACAGCGCCCACCTGCACCGCACCTGCTCCTTCCAGGGGAGATGGGCACCTCATGGTGACTGTCACCACTGTCACCCAGCCAGCAGGCTTCCCGGGGCTTCTCCTTCTGTGCTCTGCAGAGGTGGGAGGAGAAATATTTTCTTTACAAAGTTGAGATGAATTTTTAAATCGTGGCAGGACTGCATTCTCAAGCTGTTCTATGTTGTCTTGGCTGCTTTTCTGACATGTAAATTAAATCATCATTTCTGCCCCCGCTATTTTTTTTTTTTCCTTCTGGTTCACAAAGCGAGTGCTGTGTGAAAGTTACTGCCATGCAAGGATTTTAAACGTCTGAAACATTTTACTCCATGGGGCGCCTGGGTGGCTCAGTCCGTTAAGCGTCCGACTTCGGCTCGGGTCATGATCTCACGGCCTGCGAGTTCGAGCCCCGCGTCGGGCTCTGTGTTGACAGTTCGGAGCCTGGAGCCTGCTTCGGATTCTGTGTCTCCCTCTTTCTCTGACCCTCCCCTGTTCATGCTCTCTCTGTCTCAAAAATAAACAAATGTTAAAAAAATTAAAAAAACAATTAAACGTCTGAAACATTTTACTCCTTCATTATCAGAAACATAATTGTTCCAAAGTAAGCTTCCTCATCTCCAAATAGCATCCCTCCACCCCCCACCTTGGCGAGTAGCTGTGTGTTAGGATGATGTCCCTTAGAAAGGGGTGTGGAGAGCACTTTGTCCCTGTGCAGCAGGGGAGGGTGTGTGGGGAGACCCCGAGTGTGGGGGCCACGCTTGCATGTGGGGTGAGCGTGTCTGGAGTCCGTCCTGGGTGTGAGATGGGAGGGGAGGGCGGGGTGCTTAGCCCACCACCGGGCTTCCAGCAACTCTGAAAAAAGCAGAATGCCTAATTACGGGCATGAATCAGGTCTTCTGCTTGGCCGGGTGGGTAATTGTGATATTTGAAACATAAAAACCAAAAGCCCTTAAAAACAAAACAAAATAGCATGGAATAGAAGCAGCGATGTGGAGCCTGAAATTTGGGATTCAGATTCCCTGGCGTCCAAATCCACGGCCCGGCTTAGCCGAGAGACCGCACTTCTCTGTGCCCCGATTCCTTCGTTTAAAAATTGCCGCAGGATCGCCAGGTTGCTGATGTGACATTCCTGGAACAAGTGAAGGTGGTTCCCTGTCTTCTCTTTTGTAAGTCGCTGTGTAATTGCTGGGAACAAAGTCTAAGCATGAGGCAGAGCCCGTGGAGTCCAAACGCGCCTCCCTCGGTTTTCACTCTTTTGCCCGCGCACCTCAGCTTGACCTACAGAAATAACGGACGTGCGCACTCCGCCCCCTCCAGAGCTCTCCCTCTGCCAAGACTGCAGGGGTGGGCCAGTCTTCCCAGCCGGTTTTGTCCCACACGTTGAGAGCTTGATGCGTTTGTACCGAACCCCATTCAGCCTCGCTGGGTTTGAATCGGCGCGTGCTTCTGGAGAAAAAGGTGACGTGCCCGATTGGCATCTGCTTTCTTCATGGGCTGTCTACTTTCGAATTATTTTTCTGACAAATAAATCATCCCTTCCCAAAGCACAGACCAAGCTTTGAGAGCACATTCTAAAAATAACTCAGGAGACCGCAGAGCCAGAAGAGCACAGTTAGGGGCATCGCTGTCGCAGACACAGGTGCGTCCGGGTGGCCAGGGCAGCTGCCTCGCCTCGCCTCGCCTCGCCTCGCCTCTCGGGGGGGTGTGTCCACTCCCGCCCGTGGTCTCCCTGCGCCGCTGCTGAGTGCGGGCTGTTTAGACTTATCCCGACTGCCTGCAGGCTCTGTCTTTCCAGCTCGCTCTCTCATTGACGTGAAGGGGAGCTATTGACTTCGGATGATGATGCCGTGTCCATTCCCTTTGCTGAATGTGTTCAGTTTATTAGAAACCGATCAGTAAAACGCTTCCCGTGCCAGCGCAGGAGCGTTGGGTGGGTGTCGCCCCTGCGGCCAGCTGCGCTCTCCGAGAGCGTGAAGTTGCCAGGGTCGCTCGTGAACCGATTGTACACACAGGAGAGCACACACCAAGCACATCTGCCAAGTGTCTATCAACTGCCACCGATGGATCCGCTACGTGTCCATCCGGAGCGAGGGGGCCGGGCCCCAGGGTCCCGCCACATCCGAGAGCCTGCCGTCGCCCTCGCTCGACCCCCCAGCACTCACCACCGCCCGCTGGCTGATATACAGTCAGCCCCCCTGTGTTCCTTGATTCCAGCCAAATAGTTCGTCCACTCTTCTCCTGAGACATTTATATTTTTCCTCGTTTTTGACACTCGGTGTCAAGGAAAGCCTTTATTAAGCATGTGAAGCTTTCAGAACACCACACGGAACATGAGGATAACGTGGGACGAGGCTTCACCGGGCAGTGTCGGGGTGGCTGCAGCCAGATGAGGAAACAGAGGCATTCCCAGAAGCCCTCCCCACACGTGGTCACCCACGCCTGCACCCGGGGCCCCCGTCCTCCCCGGTGGCTGCGCCGGGTCCCCACTGTGCGCGTCACTAGAGGCACACGGGGCGCACGTTTGAGTTTGTCCGCTTACGGCCAGAACTAGGTTTGTGATATTTACCCGTGTCGTCAGGTGTAGCTGCCGTTCAACTGCCCATCGGTAATTGCCGTACGGGATTCTGCTGTGACCCTTCCCGCCGTCGATGGGCAGCTGGGCTGCTCTGGGTTTGAGCTGCGGCCAGTAAGGCTGCAGCGAACACTCTAGAGGGTGTCCGTAAGGGCTCCAGTCACTCTGGGTTTCCGCAAACACCCAGCGTTATCCACTGTGGTAATTTTAACCATTTCGTAGCGTGGCCATAAATCAACACAACATGGCCATAAATCGAATTTACGGAAGGACAATTTGCATATTATGAAATGCACTTATTTTAAGTGACCAGTTTGAAGAGTTTTGACAACTAGATACATTTCCATCATCTTAGACAGGCCCTGCTGTCCCTTCTGGCCAGGCTCCCCGCCCCTGTGCTCAGGCAGCCACCGGCCCACCCCCGTCTCTGTGGGTTGGTTTCACTCTTCCAGAATTCCGAATAAACGCACGCGGGGGCATGCGGTATGTTCTGTCCTGTGTCTCGAGAGAATCACGGTTTTGTGGTGTGTGTGTGTGGTCATGTGAACCGGCGTTTTGTTCATGTCTATTGCTGAATATGACCCAAACAACTTGTGTATTCAAGTCTCTCACTGAAACGCATTAAGGTCGTGAGTGAGGCAGATACGGACAAACGCGAACAAGCCTGTCTTCGACCTTCAGGTGTCCCTTCCCCCGGGTTAGTGCCGAGGACAGGGATTCGGGGCCAGGTGGCAAGTGTGTCTGACCCTGTAAGAAATCGCCCAGCCATCCAGCCGGTTGCAGGGTCTGGGGCCCCAGCCTACAGGTGCGGGTTTCCGGTTGTCCCACGATCTCGCTCTACTTGGATTGTCGTGAGAAGAATGTTAGCCTTTCCAGTGGATGCATAGCGGCAGCTCCCTGTGGTTTTGTTTTTAGTAGACGCTCGAGCAGTTTGGGGTTCACGTCGACATTGACCGGAAAGTGCTCTCTGTGGTTCTCCTTCTCATTCCCCTGAGGACTCATGGTGTGGATCTTTCCATGTGTTGATCAATCATTCGAATATCTTGTTCCTGAGAAGCGTCCGTTCTGCCTATTTTTAATTACGTTGCTGTGGATGGGACATTTGTGTCTCCCTGTCCCCAGATTTACACGATGAACCCTAAATCCCCAGTGATGGCTATTGGATTAGGTCGTGAGGGGGGAGCCCCCGTGGACAGAATCAGTGCCCTCATAAGGGGATGAGGAGAGCAGAGATGTCTGTCCACCACGTGAGCACAGAAGGGGGCAGCAGTCAGTGTGCTCGGAAGGGGACGTCCCCAAGGCCAGACCCCAAGGCCCCATCACTGTCTCACAGCCTCCAGGGCCGTGTGAAATAAACATCGGTTAACCCGTCTGCAGTATCCTGTTACAGGAGCACGGGCACCCCTGTGGGCTCAGGGTGTGCCCCCCGCCCTCACAGGCCTGCGACACATCCCTGGGGCTGCTCCTCTGAGAAGCCCTCCGTGCCCAAGCCCCTCGGTCCTGCAGGTGCCACCCACCCACCCCCGTCCCCGCCCACCATCAATGCACCCTGTTCCAGAAAGTTCTTGTTGATTTCTCACTGAATTTCGCTTCTTTCCTTTTACTCGACATTCTCACTTCGGGGTTCCTGCTGCTGGTATTTGGGAACTTTCCAGCATGCCTAATGTTTCTTTTGAGCCCCCGATTCCACGCACCCTCCCTCACGGTGCTTCCGTTTGGGGGTGCGGGGTCTGCCGGCACCTTCTGCGGCCGCTGGAAATCTGCGGTCAGGGCCTCCTGTCTGTGCGTAGTTCCTTGATTCCAGAATCTCCAATCGATTCATCTTCATGAACGTCCGATCCTTGTAACAGCCTCCGTTTTTTCATGAATTCACCACATTTGCATCTACTATCTTTAACACAAGTCACATGGTCACCGTGAGGTCCTTGCCACCAGCCTCAGGGTCTGCGTCAGTAACAACCTGTTCTGGGGTCTCCTTTCCCCCCTGGGTCTGAGTCCTGTGACACCGTCTTCTGGAGACACCGTCTTCTGGAGCGGGAGACATGAATGTCCATAAAATGTCGTAGCGTCTAATGACGTTACTCCTTCTAGCGGTCACCTGGTCCCAGCCCGGAGCTGTGCCCCTGACTCTGAGTCTCGGCTGGCCCACCCGAGGCCCCCAGGTTCCTACAGGCCACCCGTGTCTTCTCCGCAGCAGGCCCCTCTGTGGGTCAGGAAGTCTAGCCTTCGGCTCACGACCGTGACCGGAGCTCCCACGGTTTCTAGGGGCTTTCTGCGACGGCTTTTGGTTTCCAGCTTTGTGGAGGGGGAGCCCCGCCCTGCCCTGAGGCTGCTCCCTGCTCAAGCGTCCCCTCGGTCCCCTGCCCACGCCCAGAGCGGTGCCTCAAGGGCCCCTCTCCTGCCGCGGTCCAGCAGGTGGCCTCTTCCTCCGCTCTCCTCTGTTTCTCTGTAGGAAACACGGTGTCCCACCCGCCCTCCCGCCTCCCAGAGACCCAGGTGCCGCAGCAGGACGCCTGAGTCTCCTTCGTGGCTCGAGGAGTCACTCGGCCTCCAGGAGGCTGCCCTCGAGCCGCGGGACGTAAAACAGCGTTTTGCCTTTTACCTCCTTCTGGCGCCGTTTCTCGTCCTTACACGTACCGTTCTGTCCACGGACAACACGCGCAGTCCACGCGGAGAATGGGACATGGGGTCCAGGCTTTATTTCTGCTTCCTCTCGAACGGAAATCAGGTCTGAGACTCTGCCAGGCACCGAGCTACCTCCGTGTTTGCGACATCGCCTCCCGCCGGGGCATCCGCGTTGTTGTTGTTTGGTTCGTTTGTCCTGCGCGAGTTGTAGCTTTCATCCCAGGGACAGCTGGAAGGCGCTTTCTGACGTCCCGAAGAGTGACTTCTCTCTTCCTATCTTTCCACGCGTTTTAGGATCAGTTAGTGCGTTTCTTGAAAAAACAAAAGGAAGTGCTGGACGATTTTGATGGGAATTGCATTTGAGAGTGATTAAGGGAGAATTGACATCTTTACAATATTAAATTTGAAATAGTCATTGTTAAAAATAAAAATTTGTATTCCAAGATGCCAAGTGATAAACTGAGAATATGCCACGGAGTCTTTAAGTGTGGTTATTGTAATTCAGCATTTTCGTGTCTGATGCTCCGGGGAAATGTGGCTCTTACGCTGTCGATGCTTGGGGTGTGGTATCGAATCTTCCCCGAGTCTGAATTTCTGTCTGTCAGAAGCACACAGGTGCCCTGCCCAGTCGGTGGGGGGGGGGGGGGGGTGATGCCCTAACACACCGCCCCAACCCCCACCTTTCAGGACAAAGATACGGCTGCCCCAGCCCCCGGGAGTCTGGCCGGGGCTCCCAGCCTCGTCCCTCGCGGGAACATCAGAGCCGCTTGGCCCACCGTCCTGCTTCTCCACTGGGGACGCCTGGTCCGTGCATCGGCTCAGCCCCGAGCCGCGGGCTGGGACCCTTCAGAGGGGCCACAGCTCGCCTTGCCTCCCAGCCTGCCCCTCCTCCCCACGGGTGTTGTTGGCGAGAGCACCCCCTCCCCGTCGTCAGCTTCCCGCAAGCAGATCTCACTTCCCGACTGTGGGAAACACTTTCGAGGAAGGAAGAAGGGTCTGAAAGGAGATTAGGGAGCGGGACCCCGGGGACAGGGCTGTGATCCCCCTGAATGCTCTGCACCACCCACATCCCCCGCCCCGTCCCCCTTCGGGCCTCAGCTCCAGCATTGCCTCCGTGAGCCGGTTTGGCGTGAGCTGTACGAACCCCGAATGCTGACACCTGGGTCCCTCCCCCGAGTTCTGACCCGGTTGTTCCGAATGTGCCCAGACTCGGGTTTTTCCAAGCTTCCCGGGTGACGCCGTTGTGTGGCCAGGGTCCAGGCCTCTGTCCTTCGGGAAATCTTCCTGCCGCCCGGGAGGCCCTGGGGCCCGTGTGTGCCGAGGTGATGGCATCGACCCACCAGCCTTGACGATGTGGGGGTCGCCCCCCCCCCCCCCAGGCCTCGCAGCCGCTGTCATTCGAGTGTGGGCACCAGTGTCTGGGAAATGCCAGGGGGCTCTCTCGGTCCTGGACTGAGGTCGTCCCCTTTAGATGAGGTTTAGAACCCAAATCTCTAAAACCTTTAAGTGCAAAGAAATGCCAATTTTAAACCTTATGCTTTCTTGACCATTTTATTCACACAGTGCTAAAGATTGAGAGAGATTTTCTCTTCTGTGTGGAGCTCTCTGGACGTCAAACTCCGCTCACCTCCCGTCTTGGAGAGCACCAACCCCCCCCCCCCCGCCCACACACACACACACACACACACACACACACGCAGGGAGGCCCGTCTCTGAAAAGGTGACCGTCTCACAGACTGCTTTCTTCCAATGAGCCTCGGTCTGGAAAATCTGGGCCCTTCCGAGAGCCTGGAGGTGAAAACAAGTATCTTTTTTGTAGCCTCTGACAAGCCTGTCCCCAACACATAATAAATGCAGAAAATGTCTCATCACAATAAAATTTAAAAATACTCCAAACCAGTTGCTAAATATGATTTTTATAATTATTGGAATACTCTTATTTTATATTATTAAAGTCGGATATTTTAAATGAGATTTTCTATCCCCTTGAGCAGCCCAAAATGCAGGGTTTTTTTTACAAAAAATAATTGAATTCTTCTACATTTTGATTAAACCCTTAACCAAGATTACCATAAATGAATGGTAAAATGAAATTACTTCTAAAACTGTAGTTGACTTCCACATTTCTATCAATGGCCTGACTTTAAACACTATTTATTTATTCAAAAACCTAGGCAGAGAGCTCTTGTCATCATGTTGTAATTGTCTGGAAAGGCCCCACCCCAGTCTCCTCTCACACCTGCTGTGGTCTGTTCTTTAGGCTCTACCCCACCTGCCTTCCTGCCACAGGCCCTTTGCATGTGCTGCTCTGGCAGCCTTTCTGCTCCCCCAACAGAACATCCTTTCTACCATCCCCTGCTCGTCCGAGGGCCCTCACCCCAGATACCACTTCACAGAGACTCCCTGACCCCTGTCACCCCAAGCATAGCTTCTTGTCTTTCCACACTTCTTTTGAAACTTCTCGTCTGGTGACGCTTATATATAACACTGAAACCTTCATAGTCAGTTGTGCAATGACAGGACTTGTGCCTGTCTCCCTCCTGGACCGTGGTCCCCGAAGCCAGGGCTGTCTTCCCTGAGGGGTGTGCACCCCAGGGCCCGGCGGCCATGCTGTGGGGGGAACACAGCCCCAGCAGCCAGACGTCTGGTGTCACTCCTGCCACCACGGCAGGACACGCCCCGGCCACCTGTCAGGAGTAAGTTTCACGGACTCAGAAAGGCCGGACCGGAACTTACTTTCCCAACAAGAGCCTGGAATGACGACCTTTCGTCTAAACGTCTTTAGGACCCTGAACATCTAAACTCGAATGTTTATCACTATCGCTGCACACAGCATGTCCTCGTTTCTCGAGGCTCTGAAAATAGCTGTGCGATATTTTAATTAAGCCAATTTTTTCTGGTGACAGAATTTTTCATACTCTCATTCATGGAGAAGAGGCTCTGTGCCTTCAGATAGATTTTACCGAAATGGCTCCGGAGGCTTCCCTCTGCCCACAGAATGGCCCTTCCCTGTCGGTGCTGTGACCGCGGAGGAAGAGATTCCCGCCCCGCTGTCCTGGGGGAGCCCTCGGCCCCTCTGCCGGCCCGGCCTCTGCGGCTGCAGCCACCCCGCTTCTTCCCCAAGTCAGGGCAGCGTGCACGCGGGACCCAGGAAGGAGCCCCCGGAGGGGGGCCAGGTGACTCTGGGGGGCGGGCGGGCCTGTTCCCGAGGTGTGCCGGCCGCTCCTGATGGCTGATTAGCCCAGGCACCCTGAATGAGCCGGGAGCCTTTGCAGGCTTCACCGACGAGGCATCGGTTTCTCTATCTGTGGCTCCGAGTGGCTCTTCAAGCTGGTAAATAGAACCTCACGCCATCGACCGTCCTGGTCGCTGCTCTGAGGGATCTGCCCCCCCGAGGGGACCACATTATCTGTGCCCAGGATGGGCTGAAACACATTCCAGCACAGCAGTCCGTGTCTGTGCTCCCCAAAACCCCGACGCCTGCCTTCCTCTCCTCCGTGAACACTGTGACCAGAGCCTTCCTCGCTCTCCCGCCAACGAGGATGCCCCCGGGGGGTGTCATCACATGCGTCTCGTACCGGCCTGACCCGCGCTTAGGAATCCGTGTCACCTACCTATCCATTGGTGAAGAAAGCTCGCTGTCGATGCGGCCAGCAGAGCCCCGCCCGATTCCTCCCTCCCGGGCCATCCAGACGCGGCAGCACGCGCACGGCCGGCCGGCTGGAGCCGCCAAGGGCTCTGCCTTGCAGCCACACATCAGTAAAAATGGGGACACGTGCATCCATCCGCGTGCCTGCATTTCGGATGAAAACTTCCACCGGTGAGAGAAGGTGTTGCTTCCCTGTGGTTTATCCCCACAGGGTTGAGCGTGGGGGTCCCGGGCTGCTGTCCACTTCTGCACTGTCCGATCCTGGGGACGCATCAAGGGGGCAGAGGTCAGGGAGAGCCATGGTCTCCAGGTAGGTCTCCGCGCTGGCCCACGGCGGACGGGAGCCGCAGACACAGTCTCCCCTCGCCCCTCCTCCGTGCCCCCAGGGTTCCCCGAGCGCCTGGGCCTCAGCCCTGGTCAGGGCGCGGTGTTCCCATGCCATAGATGGGCTGGTCGGAGAACAGAAGGTGGCAGGTGGGGGCAGGGAGGTGACTGGTGGGCGGGACTGGCCTGAATTTGGAGCTGGACAGGGTGGGGGCCTCAAGATGGGGTCACCAACTCTGACCGCAGCTGAGCCAGCTGGATCCCATCAGGACCCCACCTGGGCTGAGCCCAGCTCAGGCGTATTTTACACGTACGGACGGATGGGTGTGTGTGTGGGTGGGTGGGTGGATGGATGATGGATGGATGGTGAATGGGTGGAGGGACAGACACACCTAAAAGGAAAGAGAATTTTAGAAGCAAATAGAAAAATAAATGTCTAGGCAGAAAAGACAAATAAAAACAAATAATGCCAGCAAATCACTTATATTTTAAGCTCCCAGGAAAATCCTGATGCACAGCCAACGCTGAAGACCAGGGGCTGGGCTCGGCTGGGCAGAGAAGGGTCCTTCTGGGAAGAGACACCAATGTCGTGTGGTCCCCTGGGGTCCTGCTGTGGGCTGGCACCACGCCCAGGGCCTCCCCAGCACCCCTCCTCCCCTTTCTTCCAGAAGGTTGGAGAGTGCCTTCTGTCTAAAGCTGTGGGGGAGAACACCCACAGACCCTGCTGCTGAGGTGGTCCTGCCTCGAACCTCAGTCCCCGGCGCCCAAGCCCACGGCCTACCTGCACCCCTGCCACCCGCTGTGGGCTCATAGACAAGACGCTGCTCTGCTGGGAAAGGAAGCGGGAGAGAGAGGGGGCCTCACGGGGGCTAGGGAACCTGTAGAACGCGGAGTGAGCAGAGCAAGTCTTACGAAGAACACCGTGCCAGCCTCTCAGTCCTGTTTCCCGGGAGAACCCAGCCCCAAAACAGGGCACAGAGACCGGTAGGTGAAGAGAAGGACCCAGGCCCCACACCTGTCACCCCCAGCCCGGGGCTAGTCCCTCTGGGCGTGCGGGCTGGTCCTGGGAGCAGGAAGGACCTGGGAAGGATGGGTCTGGGCTGAGAGGGACCTGTGAAGCGTGAGACTCGGCCACAAGCCCCCAACCCAACCCTGATGTCACCCCCGAGGCCAGCGCTGGGTGGACAGCACCCCACCTGAGGCTCCCACGGAGGCAGAGCCCGTGAGGCAGAGGGGACGGTGCCACAACCAGTCTGTTTGCAGCCCCCTCTCCACAGACAGTCCAGTGACTGGAGAGAAGGGCAGTGCAGTTCACGGGCAGGACTTACGCATCATCCTTAGATGCCCGCGTCATACGAATAAAGCTTTCTACCTCATTTTCTCTCATGTCCCATGCAGAGATCCAAAAGAAACGTTTGAAGTCTGAAAATGTCAATTTTATTTTACTAACACGGGAAGCTAACACCAAGAAAAACAATGCCATCAGAAACTGCAAAATTTTCAAAAAGGGGGTGAAATTGGTCGTGCTGACTGGTGGCCAGTCCCCCGCGTGGCTCTCTCCCGACGTAACACCGTGGGGAACACCTGATTCACATCCCGATCTACCGGTCGGCAGAGAAGCGTCGCGGTCCACACGCACTCGCCCAACTGCCCAAGCACGTTGTGAAGGGCTCCCGTTCGGTGATCGGATTTTCACCAAGATCCTCAGCCTCATTACTGAGGAGCATCTTCCCGCGTGGGAGCTTGAGATGTGCTGGGCCAGCCGGAAGTCATGCCGGCAGAAGATCCAGGTGCGTTGGGAGCGGTGTCCCCTGGGTCCCTCTCATCTCCTGGGGCAGAGGTGCCCCCACCAGCCCTCACTTGAATTTCCCCAGCGCCTGAGGAGTCGTCACAGAGACTCTCGTGAACGCTGTTCTGCCATTTATTGGGAGGGCCTGTGAGGCCCGGACATGCCCAGGTGCGGCTCGGCTGGAGCCCTAGCAGGAGACGTTCAGATGCGCCTTTTCGAGGGATCCCCCCAGGAGACCACATGTTTCCCCTTAGGGCCAGTGCCCCCCCCACCCCCCCAGAGCTGGGGGTCTGGCTCAGGGGGACCGTTCTCGCCCCGGGCAGCGGTCTCGCTGAGGGCCTCCATCACGCATGGCAACACCAGGCAGGAACGCTTGTGATTTTCCATGAGACACACATTATTTTTGTTTAGTGACTTCGAGTAGCTACTTGGAGGCGATCGACCATTATGGTTTATGGCTTTGACTCTCAGGTTGAGTGAATGTCACCCACGGGCGTCTCAAATGAACTCAAAACGTTTTGTGAATGTCTCTAATGTTTTCAAGTGTGTGTGTGTGTGACAGAGAGAGAGAGAGAGATCAAAACGATGCTCACAGCTCCCTGCTATCTTTACGCCTCATCTGTTTTGGGTTTTCTTGTTCCGCAGGGGAGGGCGTGGGGAGCAGAGGAGAAGGGGGGAAGCTGCCCCACAAAATCGGGCTCGTGGAGCTTCACCAAGCCGCAAACTTGGCACGTCGCTCCCTGGAGCCATTCAGCCATAGCACCACGAGGGTGACCTACGGCTCTCTTGACCACGACACAGACACCCTGCCCCTGATGAGCGACCGCTGGTCACGGTGCCCACAAGGGCAGAAAGCATCTGGCTCTACTCCAAGTGCCGTGCCGAGATTTTACATTAATGTTGCACTTAAGAAATTTGAGCTCTGTAGCGTTTAGCATAATTTTCCTCTTTTACTGACTGTTTCCAATGAAGCGGCCAGGCAGCAGCACATCAGAGAGTAGGGCCTCCTATAGCCACGGGCGATGCTGGGGTCGTCGCGTCCCAGGTGGCCGCTGCTCGGGCAGCGGAAGGGCCACGGGCATCCAGGGCCAGGAGGCTCCCCCTTGCAGACCGGAAGGCTCCGCCCACGCGTGGGCTGCAGGGGAGAGCTGGGCGGGCAGGGAGCCCGGGGGGCGGCGTGAGGAAGGACGCCCGGGAAGCGGTGGCTTCCTTGTAGAGTGTGCGGGAGCGTGGACGGATGGCCGTCAGGTGGGGGAGGCCACGAGGGGCAGGCTGAGGACGGGACGCCGGCCCCGGTTTAGGGCTGGCCAGGCGGTGGGGGCAGGGCCGGGATCCAGACATCTGAACGGCACAGCGGATGTGATAAAACCGTCAGACGCGCAAGTCCCTGACTCAGGTAAGCGTTCCGCATCCCTGACACAGCCTGGATGCTGCTCCGCGGAAGCAGCTCTCCCCTAACTGCCCCAGGGTGGGTGGCCAGCCCAGGAGGGGTCCTCGGGGCCCACGTGGTCGCTGTCTGGGCTTTTAGCTTCCCACACTGCCCCCATTCTGTCCACACGGTCCTATGTCTCTCCTCTCCGCCTCGCCTCTCACCTGTCCTGACCCGTGTTCTGTGTGGGTCCGGAGGCCACCAGCCTACCCATGGCCGCGAACATCCCCCAGCCCCACACACTGAGAAATCCTGGTGCCAGCCCCCAGGCCCCTCGGTGTCCGCAGCACGCACCCGCACTTCTCCCTCCCCGGACTGGAAACCAGGCACGAGAGGACACTCTCCCCAGGGTCTAGGTGACATATGAGACTGCCAGTGTCAGTGGGGACCGTCCAGAGCACCCCCAGGACAGCCCCTCCACACGGCTGGGCCGCCAGGTGACAATGAACTCGGGGAAGCTGTCAAATGACACCTGCCTTCTGAGAATGTCTCTCCACTGCCCTTTCTGCCCGCAGACTTTGCGGGAAAAGGGAGTCAGCCAGTCCTGACCCCCTCTTCACTCTTTCCAGCAGCAGGGACTACGGGTAAAAGTACCCATATTAAATCCCCATACAGATTTATTAGTTTTCCGTCACTGTGGTAGCTAATCACAGACTTGGTGGCTCAAACTCAAAAATTTACCACCTAACAGAGCTGCGGTCACGTGTACAAAACGGGTCTCGTGGGGCTACAACTGAGGCTCCCGGGGAAATCCATTTCTTTGCCTTTCCCAGCTTCTAGAAGCGCCTGCCTTCCCTGGCTGGTGGCCCCTGGCCTGCCTCTCTGGCTCTGCTTTGGCCGGCGGGGTGTCTCTGTCTGTGACCCCTCTTCCTCCGTCAGGGACCCCTGTGATGCACTGAGCCCGTCCAGATGGCCCAGGACCATCTCCCCAGTTCCTCGGAGCCAGCTCATTCGTAACCTTAATTCAGTGCGCAGCATCAACTCTCCTCGGCCACGTAGCCCGACCAGCTCCCAGGTTCTGGGGTTTGGACACGGACGCTGTCGGGTGTCTGCGCAGATGCCATTCTGCTGCCACAACTGGTAACTATTGTAAAGCAGTGACAGAGTGATATATGGGCCATGGTGGAACACTTCCTAGTACTCCGCAGCCTTTTTGAACAAAAGAACCTGCAGAGAGATATTTAGGCAAACATTCTCACTACATATATTTAAAGAGAAAGAAAGAAAAACCCATCATCCAGGGCAAAGTCACAGGGCAAGATCTGTCGGTGCCAATAAATTAGCTCTTTGTTTACTTAGACTGCAAAGGGCTTGAAGCAGTCACAAACACTTAACAAGGAGAGACCCATCACTCTGCTGGTACGAAGCTAATCAATGAGGTAGGCCAGACTGCGTTTCCAGAGCCTCTGCTCGCAATAGCCTTCTCACCAGGATTATAGTAAAATTCTGTCCCCAGATTCCAGGGGTGAGGAAAGGCGTGCGTCGTTGTGGCAGTGGCCAAGGCAGGGGACAAGGGCGGGATGAGCGGCCGTCTGGTTTACCTGGGACTGCCGGTTTCCCGGGACACGTTTCAGTCTGTAAACCAGGAAGGTCGCGGGCACACGGGGACGGCGGCTCACCTGCCTCGGGTGTGAGATTGCCCAGAGTCAGGCGCAAGGACGCTCTGCCCATCCTGAGACACGGAAAGACAGGTTTACCGAACGCCCACTGCGCATTTCGCCCCATCTCCAGGGGACGTAGCCCAGCTCATTTCACAAACGGGAAGCTGAGGCTCGGAGTCCCGCATCTGGCCCACGGCACGGCCTAGGGCTCGAGCCCAGGCGTGTCTCACCCCGAAACCCACGCTCTGCACCTCAACATTCAGGGGCTCATTTCAAAAGCTGTCAGCTGATGTACCGTTCCATCCACTACCTCCGTGGCGGTGGCGGCTCACTGAAACGATTGCTCGTGGCTTGTGCGTGTGCGTGCGCGTGTGGATGTGCGGGTGTGTGGGTGGGGGGAGAGATATAAAGCCATGAGAATCCCCATCTCTCTCTGGCTCTATTTAAATCCTTCACGTAATGAAGGCTCTCCGGCCTTAAACTTTAACCGAAGCCTCAGCCAAAATCAAACGCGACCGGCTTCCTCCCAGAAATCGTCTGTGTCAGCCCCGCAGACTCGGAATTGAGCCTGGAACCCGGGCACGTGTGCGCATTTCGCTCGGGTCTTCCGGAATGTCTGACACCTTTGCCACAGATCCTGGATGTCTGAGGCTCCAACGGCATCCTGCTGAAAAATAAGCCATTTGCGTAAAAGGTGTCTTGGATTTGAGGGGAAAGAGTGGGATATAAATAAACACGAGGGAAAAGAAAGCGCATAAATTGAAAGCTCAGAATGATGTGCAACTATTAAAGATTTTGAAAAATCCACGTTATCTCGTGAACAATCTCTGAGGTGACGGGGAGGATGACAATCTCCAGCTGGAATTATCGGCTAATGTTATTCATAACCAGGCTCTATCAGCCTCCATCCAGCCGCATGTTTTTATATTCTGTTAAATTCTGCATCCAGTAAACGGGCCCAGCGGGAAGATTCGTGCGCTCCTTCGCGGACACACGGAAAGGGTGAGCAGAGATTTTTAACTGATGAGCCTTCAGCCGGGGACCCTCCTGAAGTTTTCATCATCCCCCTAATTGTAGGACTAGCGGTAACAAACGTGCGGGATTTTTCCATGAAAACCCTGCCTAACAACCTTACTCCGGGAGCTGCTCTGTGGGCGCCCTGACCGCGCAGGGGACCCGCCGTCCTGGCGAGGGGGCAGACCGCCCCCCTCCTCTGCAGCTCTGGCTGGAGCTCACCCCTTGGCCTGCTCACATTCATCCCAGGAGGCCGCCTGGGCATTTCTCTGTCTGTCTCCGGCAATTTGAAAAGTCAAAGCACGGACACGGGCCACATACACACACGTTACACACATGTGCACGTGTCTCCTCAAGGACTGAAGTGCCTGCAAAGCAGATTGCTTCGTGTCAAATACGGGTTTTGACCCATCTGTAAAAATAAATCTTTTTCTTATTCTAGTCTTTTTCTTTAAAAAAAAAAAAAAAGATTATTTATTCATTTTGAGGGAGAGCGTGCATGCACGTGTGAGGGGGGAGGAGCAGCGAGAGAGGGACAGAGAGAAGCCCAGCAGGTGCACGGCCAGTGTGTGCTTCCTGAACTGAGTCCGAGGTTCTCTGTAGCCCCCAGGGCCCTTTGCCTCCTTTGACCCACACGGCTCTTCTCAGACTCTCGGAGACCCAGGCCCACCTTTCTGGTCTTCCGACTCGTCTTTGATTTGTCAGCACTCGGCACCCTCTCCCCCACCACGCGCTGCGTATCTTGGGCACAGGTGCACCGCGAGTGGACTCACCGCGACCTGCCCTGAGTCCTTTTCCTAAGTGATTATTGAGTGTGAGCCAGGATGCCGCGGGGCCGGGCCACCTGCTCGCTGATCCTGATGTCACCAAGGTCTCCAGGTGCAGAGTTAGCAACTGGGATCAATTAGGAATTGTGATTGAAGCTAAATGTAATTAATTATATAATTTGCGCGAGTCAGGTTTTAATTATACTAAAATTGCATCGAACACCCAGGGCATTTGGAAGGAGCCCCAACAAAAGGCATCCAGGCAGGAATGCGGCGCCTACACAACCTGGGTCGCATTTGCATCACGCCTCCCGCTGCGTGCCGGCGTGGACCGCTCACGCTCGCAAACGGCCGTGCGCCCTGCGTACGGGACACCTCGCTCGCTCGCTTCCGCAGCGCACCAGCGGTCAGTGAGCACAGTGATCTGTGGCACGGCCAGCCTGACTGCACTGTCCTCCCTGTTGCCGACAGGAACGGGCAGCAGAGCATCGCCCTTTCCATCTGTGCACCGGGCTTCAGGTCGCTCTAGGATAACACGGGCCTGCACCTCTTCAAGGTAAAGCTTAATGCAGATTCCAAACACTCAGTGTTATACCCTGCACCTCTATGGGCTGCTTGAGGGGCAGTCATTGATTGAATGACGTGAGTCCCTTGTCATTGTTTCTGGCACTACTTGGAAACCTCTGGAAAATGGGGCATTCGTTCTGGCAGTGATTTCTTATTCCTCAGAGTAGCTCAATAAAGTCCCGCGAATCGGACCATCGGCCAGCCTGGATTTGCTCCACTATCACTGGGGAGCAAGTGTGGCCAGGAATGAGTGTCTCCCGGGGTCCCTGGGGGCCTCCGTGGCGTGAGTGCCCACTGTGTGCACGGGGAACAGGGCCTCCGCACGGAGAGAGCCCTCTGCAGTGTCCTCTCCCCGCTACAGCAGGGCCGTGCTCCTGATGGTCGGGAGCGCCTACTGACCCCTTGCTCACTGGAGCGGTCACTTCTCTGGCCGCTGGCCCTTCTGATTACACTCCTGACACCGCTGAATCAGCCTTCGCAGAGGGGAGAGCAGAAGGGCGCCACACTAGGAGAGGACGCTGGTCCAAGAGAAGCCTTGTGGATCCACGCGTCTGGCCCCGGTTTGTCTCCTGCCTGGGAAGCGAGCTCAGAGGGCAGGGATTTTGCCCTGTCAACACTCAGTTCTCCACCCTGGCTGGTGCACTCACTCCCTCATCCACCTTCTGCCTCCAGAGCCTCGTGAGATGCCTCTGCGAGGCGGCCTGGAATCTGACACCTGCCCGTCCTTGGCTCCGCTGGCCTTCCCCCTAGAATGCGTGCTCCAGTGACAGCTATTTGTAGAAAGTGTTGTCTGTGTTCTTTTTTTTTTTTTTTTGATGTTTTTATTTATTTTTGAGACAGAGAGAGACAGAGCATGAGCAGGGGAGGGGCAGAGAGAGAGGGAGACACAGAATCTGAAACAGGCTCCAGGCTCTGAGTTGTTGGCACAGAGCCTGATGCGGGGCTCGAACTCACGAGCTGTGAGATCATGACCTGAGATGAAGTCAGATGCCCAACCGACTGAGCCACCCAGGTGCCCCGTGTTGTCTGCATTCTTAGGAGCAGGTGTACCACCTGGGCTTCAGCCTTGAGTAAGCGGCTAGGTCTCAGTCTCCCCAGGAACAATGAGGCCCGTGGTCGGCACCCACGGTGTGGGAACGAAGCAGGTGATGGATGCCAAGTTCCTCATAAGCTCTAATACGCTGAACGAACCTGGGGTGTTCGCGTTTTACACTCCATGTTACGTTCCCTACCGTCCCCAAAGTACCTTCAAGAAACGTTGCGCCAGTAGACGGCAAAGTGAACCGTTCGTGTCGCTAAAATCACAGAATTCTCAGCTAGAGAAACCCTGAGCTCATCCTGACGCCCAGGTGCCCTCGCTCAGGCACACGGGCGTTCAATTCCTCTTAAAGCTATGAAGTCAGCTATCGGCCACCTGAGGCACGGGCTAGGCGTCCACTTGGGGAACCTGGACACCGCCTTCCAATTCATATTTCCAAATTCCAAACATTAGGGAGAGCTTCCTAGGTAACGACAGACGTGCTCCAAAGCTAAGTCAGTGCAACGCGTTGTTCTTCGGGTTTCGTTCTTGCAGGCGGGATGGTTAGCGGTCCGCGGGGGGATCTGCGGGCGTATCACCTTGATCACATTTGCCGATTCAGCTCTATGCGGAAAAGACCTTCACAAATAATCATTACCAGCCTCGTCGATCTTCTTGCGCCCCGATAAATCACACGGCACAAGTGACAGGATCCACCGATCCGTGCTTTAAGCCATGCTCCTAAAACATCGGGCCACCGCCAACTCTGCCCCCATGCTCCCCGGTTCATCCCGTCCCTGTGGCACACCTATTTATTGAGCTGTCTCCATGGGGTGGAACGAGGCCACTGGCGCCTCTGCCAGGACAGCCAAGGCTCACACCCTGCAGGGTGTTCATCACAACGAGCAGAAACACGGGTACGGCTGGCCAAAAGTTTGAGGCAATGGCCTTTCTGGGCATGCACACCCCCCAAGAGAATCTGAAGATATGTAAGAATCTTTAAACCCCAGGATGCTCGCTAAGAAGTGAGTTTTGCAGTCTCACCAATGGTAGCCCTCGCTGCCGTTGCGTTGTTCCTCAGAGTTCACGGGTAGGAAGCTACGATCGCAGATCTGTTGCAATAACTCTCTTCTGTGAAGCAATACACCAGCAAAGTATCGACGAGAAGTCTGATTGAATCAGGACGATTCATAAACACATGGAGTGATAAAAAAGGAAGAACACGGAGGCAGACGACGCCACTTGCAAGAGTGCGTTGGACAGCTTGCTGAGCTCAGCGCTGAGACTCGGCACGCTCGTTCCAGGAACCAAGTCACGTCTCGGTGGGGCCTGCTGTCCCCCCAACCTGGCCTGCCCAGGGCAAGGCGTTTAGAGGTCAGATCTAGTCACTAGGAGATCTCTGGTGAAAGTAATCACCTGCGAATGTTGCTGCCCACGTCTGGGAGCTCATCGGTCCAAAGCACGCACTTGACTTTGTCAGGCGGTCTCCCGCGATGTCCTAAAGGAGGGGCTCTGGGAAGCTCCCGAACACACAGCCGGCTGGACTCCAGCGGCCCAGGACCCGCCCCTCTGCCTTTGCAGCGGTGGGCTCCAAGCTGCCTCGTCGTCTCCCAGAGCCCAGACTGCCGGAGCGGCTTGCCCTTCCCAGGTGGGGACATCCCTCTGGGTCCAGCCTGTGCCCTGGTTTTGAGCTTTGCACTCTTCCTCACTAACAGAATCACTGTGGTCAGGACCCACCGATGGGTTGGGGGCGAGGCCCACGCCTGAAACATCCCAGCGTGTTTAGCCTTTTTAAACTGCAGCTTGTCACAGACTGGGGCCCAAGGTGGGGGTGCAGGGCGGGGGCTGCGACGCAGGCACTGGGACCGGACGACAGAAACGGGAACAATGGAGGAGCACCTCAGCGTTGCTCGATTGTTCCGGAACGAGCATTCGCTGCTCTGAACGGAAAGTTACCAACCGAACGCTGCACACGGACGCTGACTGAGCGTATGAATGACAGAAGGAAAGAGCTGACACTCAGTTAGGACAGGAGATATCACCCCGGCTGGCTCCCCTCTTGCCGTGAAGGGACCGTGAATATCTGGTGTCCGTGTGAAGGCCCAGGGGCCCCATCTCAGGAGGCATTTCCATAGTTTCTTATGGATCCTCAGGGTATTTCTAACCCAATTCCCTAAGTTTATGAAATACAGAGGTTGAGGCACTCCGGGCCCAGCCCGCCGAGCCCGCCAAGCCCTCTCTGGGCCCTGCAGGCCTGTCCCCGCACGGCCCTGACCGCACTCAGGCCTCTGGCCCCGGCCTTCTCAGCTACCATCCACTCTCCAGATGGGCAGGGTGCACCCTGCCCTCCGCCTTCTCGCGCCCCCTTCTGCGTCCGAGAGCTTCTCACCTCTCCCACCACCCATCTTGAAAATCTCATGTTACACCACAGACAACATACAAATCATCCTTTCCTAAGGATTCACACCGCCAGTATCCCGCCCCCATGACAGACAAGGTTAAAATGCAAACATTTTAACAACATTAAAGAGGCTTCAGAGAGTCTACAAAGGAGACGCTCTCCAAAAGTGAGCTTGATCTAATTTATTAGAGGCTGCTTATCTTTGTTTTCCCAAATAATGCAACAAACTGGCAGCCGAAAAGAGATTGTTTGCACAGCCCAGAGAGGGGGGGAGGAAGGCCCACTTGTCACCACCTAAGTCATCAACACAATGAGCTCATCTTAAATTAATGTCCATGTTTAAGAAAAATCTTGTTATCTTAATGCATTGTTAATCCTTCCCGGATAATAGCTTGGGGAAAGCTGGCCTGGGGAGACCCAGGGGCTGCAATCCTGGGACATATGCAGGTTGTAGAAAGGACGGAACCGTCTGCCCGGGATGGGGAGCCATCGGGAGACAGGTATGACTTCAGGCTTGTTAGTAGCTGACATTTAAAGGCCATCAGCTCCGGTCCAAGCTACGTGTGACCTTGCAGGTGGCATCTTTGCCTCTTCAAGGGGGAAGGAAGTCAACTGTGGGAGCAGAAATGCCATTTTCAGAGGATGCCCTGGGTAATCAGACCTTGTGGTTTCTGGGGCTTGGACGTCCTCGTGGCACTCTGGGCAAGGATCTGTCCTTGGCCTCAAGTCAGGCGTTCATAGGGTGCACGCTCAGTGGCCCCCTCATCATGCTTGTGCACGTATACTGGTCACCTATTTGCAAATCTTTGCTTTCTTGGGTCACTTTGCCACGGAGACTGTTTTTTTAAGTTTGATAAATTAGTCAAGTGTGTTGTGCAATTAGAAAAGACCATTCTCCCTTCTCCTATTTGTGATTCTGTTCTATGCCCTGGGGTCAAAGTTCTACGAGAACACGTGCTAAGTCCAGAGTCCAGATGGCGACGGAGCTCTCAGAGGTGACAGTGAAGATGGGCTGGCTATGTTGATTCTCAATGTATACTTGTACACTGAAGAAATATGTTTGAAAACTCTGGAGGCCAACCAAGAGATGTGTCTGGAATTAATGATGTGAAGATACGCTTACACATAAAGCACCCAACACGGCCACGCAGAACATCCCGCCCAGTAGATTGAGCAGAAGGGTGTTCCTGCCAGGCTCGGGCAATCGTCTTCACCAGTGCCATGCCTGCTCTCTTCTCACCCTGCACACTTCTTGATTATTTATTAATACTGATTTTGCTTTTTAATGTTTATTTATTTATTTTGGGGAGAGAGAGAGAGAGAGAGAGAGAGAGAGAGAGTAGAGGAGGGGCAGAGAGAGGGAGAGAGAGAGTCCAAAGCAGGTTCTGTGCTGTCAGTGCAGAGCCTGATGCGGGGGGCTCGAACCCACGATGACCTGAGATGACCTGAGCTGAAACTAAGTCAGACGCTCAACCAACGGAGGCCCCGCCCCCCGCAGTGCCCCTACACTGGTTTTAATCCTGAAGCTCCAGGCGGCCCCTCTGTTCACAAGAGTCATGAGGACAGAGTTCAAGAGCTCGTTACAGTCTGGACCCCCGTCCACACAGCTGTGGAGGGTGTCACTCGGTGACCCTGCGGCTGACGGGACAGCTTGTCTTGTGAGGGCCGAGAACAGCAGGCGATTAACACAGGAGCAAGTGTTCCTCCCTAAGCACCCGTCATGCGGGGACGCAGGCCACCCTTGCAATAGTAACCCACCAGCCAGACACAGCTGTCACCCCACTCTCCACGTGAGGAAGCCAGAGGCGGAGAGGAGCAACCTGGCCCAGGAACACCACTAGTTCACCAGACTCGGCTCCGTGGGCCGTGCTCTCAACCACCACAGGTGCTGTCCTGACAAAGGACGTGGCCCCAGTTACCGCTTCCTGCTTTTATTCCTGGTCCCCGGATGGGAAGCTGGCAGCCCCGGGCATGCTCTCTGGATGGGTGTGGCTCCCCGTGGATGGCGGGGCTTCTCCAGACAGCGGCTTGGGGACCGCTGAGCCGGACTTCAGCGGGAAGTCCCGACGGGTCTCGAGGCCTCTGCCGGACTGAGCAGAGTGTGCCCGTCGAGAGTGCAGACGCCGGCCCAGCGTCCTGTGCCCACAGGACCCCCACTTTGGCGCCTTGGCCTCCTCACCGCCCTCTCCATCTCCGCTCTGACACATTCACCCTAAAGACACCTCAAACAGGCGCTCACCTACACCCATACCTCTACTTGGTTGTCTGGCCTGTGCCCCAAATCAAGGCAGGAAAGTGATGCTCTCCTCCACTCGGAATGCACACGGAAGCCTCAGACCTTCCTCACCCCTGCTCTAGGGCAGGGCCCTCATGACAGCGTTTTCATTGCACTCGTGTCTACGGGAAGCCGACTTTCCCACGCCTCGGTGGACCCCTGCTCACCGACATCGCGCTGTCTGTCGAATCTGAAAGAATGGGGACAACTGCAACGTCATCATAGAGGACACTTCATTTGCTTACTTGTTCGTCTCGCCGTGCAGCATGGGTGCCGGTGAAATGTGACTGGAGGCTCCAGGAGCACCATCAACCCCACATCGACGTCCCCTCAGCGAAGCCCCTTGGAGAACGATCCCAATCTGGCCTCCAAGCCCTCGTTCCCCAATTGAATAGTGTAACCTGACAGCAAATTGATGTAGGGTAGCCAAAATAAAAGCTCGTTTCAGTGTCGACACCCGCTCTGACGTGGAGTCAAGTTTCCTTCCACCTCTCGCGGTGCATCGGGAAACCATCTGCCGGAAACGCGGCCTTGCTGTGGACTGAGACTCTGGCCAGTGTAGACTGGGGTCTGAAAGCTCCCTCAAGAAAGGCCAGGTTTCCTGGGGGAAGGGTCTACAAGACCAGCCGGTAACCCCGGGCACTCGCAAAGCCCTCAAGCTCATGAGATGTGGCAGCAAGGAGGGCGGCGGGTGCAAGCGTAAGGAGGAACAAAACTCGGTTCCAGAGAGGCACACGGTTCGTCCCAGTGCTTGGAGTAAGCTTGGGCTCAGCTGCGGGTTCTTTGGCACCAACAGCCACTCCTGCTCCCGCAACTAGGAGGAAACTCTTGGTGTAAGAGCCGTGGGCGGGGGCGGGGGGGGGCATCCTTGGTTATGGGTCAGGCTTTGTCTCCATTTCAGACCCTGTCCTCTGAGCGCTGAGATGGATCAGGCCTGGACTCTGCCCTCAGGAACTGGGTCTCCCAGCTGAGAACAAGGCCAACACGTGTTCAGGGAGAGAGGGCAGAGCAAGCACGCCCAGGTCAACCGCCAGCGATGGCGTGGAGAGTAGGTGTGGGCGGAGCACAGCAGAGAAGTCCACGAGCGCTGAAGAAGCCGCGGCAGTGAACCAATCACCACTCAACTAACAGTGAGGACAAAACGGATGTGAAACCTGGAGCACGGCCCCAGCCAGCGGAGGACGAGGGCAGCTCAGATGACCAACCCTGGCAGCGCCTCGTGGAAATGAGTCTCCGTGTCCACTGGGCATGCGACGGTGCCAAGGGGTGCCCGGATATTAGTCTAGGCGTTTCTGAATGAAATTAACATTTGGATCTGTAGACCGAGTAAGGCACATTGCCCCTCCCAGCATGGGTGGGCCTCACCCAGTCAGTTGAAGGCCTGAAGAGGACAAAAACTCTGATCCTCCTTCGAGTAAGAGAATTCCTCCTGCCCGACGCCTTCGAGCTGGGACAGTGGGGTTTTCCCTTCCTTCAGACTCAAACTGAAACATCGGCTCTTCCTGGGTCTTGAGCCTATGTGGTTTGGGACTAGAATGACACCATTGGCTTTCCTGGGTCCCCAGCTTGCCGACTCACCCTGCAGATCTTGGGACTCTCTGGCCTCCGTAATTGTATAAGCCAAATCCTTACAATAAATCTATGTATCCATCCAATTGGTTGTGACCCTCTAGAGCACCCTAATACTCTGTGCAACCCCCCCCCCAGGGGCCGTTTTCATTCGACCTGCATCCGTAGACATTCAAATGATGCTGCCTGGAAAGACGGCACAGTGGTGACTTCGATGCTTTACTCTGTGATTAGGAACTGAAAATAAATGTTTGATTCGTCCCGAAAATAAGACCGAAAAAACCTACAGCAGCTGTCTTCACAGAGCAAACCTGGTCGTAAGCATCCCGATGTTGGACAGGTGTGGGGTGGGACAGGCGGCAAGAGGCACCAAGGAGGCCTGGGGCGCGTGTAGGACAGAGGCCCCTGGGAAGGGCCTGGGCTCGGGGGGCGGTGTGGGGTCGCGATTCTGCAGAAGGAGCCGGGAGGCATATGACTTGGGATTCAGCAGGAATCTACCCGGAGAAGCCTCCCCCAGCACGCACATCCTTCTGCCCTGAACCATATGCTAGTACAGTTTCACTTCTCATCCCATCTCCATATGTTCATTCATCTACTTACCCTGTACTGTACCCTGGACGGTAGTGTGGACTCAGGTACCATTTCCTGACCGAAGTCTTCACCACCCTCCCGTCTTCCTGGGTAAACCCTTCCGCGCCCCCATGACCGGGAGCCGTGTTTGCTGATCCCTCATAAGTCCGGGGCGGTTCAGCCCACAGACAGTTCCTGTATCTCGAGTCCCTCTTAATATTGATTGCAGCCTGTGAATGATCCCCTAAATCCATATCAGACACTTCCGTTGAGAATGCGCAGATTTGCCAAGACGGGCCCATTCCTGATTCTAAATGGTGCTAACAGGTGGGGTGGCCACTTGCAATCTAATTAGCATGATACAGATGTGACAAGAATTGGCCAGCCTCACGCGGACCAGACAACGACATTTTTAGTAGACTGTCTTAGTCAACGTGCCGCTGACCGCCAGGAGACAGAGCCCAGCATTAATCACATGAAGACTGAAGTTATCTGCGATCGGATAACGCTCAATCACCCTCAGAGAGTCTGTCTTCAGCGGGTTTGCGTGGCCGCAGCTAAGCTGTCCCGGTGGGGGCCCCGACACATGTAGGTAAAGACAGCTGATTTTTATGGGAGCAGCAGGCAGCCGGCCGGGAAGCTGCCACGACTTTTGAGGCTTCTCCCTCGCAGGTGTGTTCGGGGTGCTGTTCTGATGGGAGGGGCCACAGCGCTGATGCTGCATGCACACGGAAGGCGTGTTCTAGAGAAGCCCACGCGAGGCTGACGCGCCCAGAGGCGTGCAGTCGCCTTCCGCTCCACCAGGGAAGGTGCCAGGGGGCCATGCTCCTGTTTATTTATTCATGATTAATTTCAAGCCCTCAAGTCAGACTGACGGGGAGTCCCGGCACCCCCCCACGGAGCCGGCCGCTCTGGGATCCAGCTTCCAGAAGGCACCCCGTTGCGTCTACATCTCCAGATCCCAGAGGAGGGCTCCCCCCCCCAATCTGTGATCGCTCCACCCACGGTCACCCGGGATTCTCCTGTGCCAAGTCCTAATGACGGTGGGGTTCGGTCCACGGAGAAGAGCAAGAAAAGCCCCTGCCTCGGGGCAGGAAGCCACCAGCCGTCTGGAGAACGGTTGCCAAGACTTCGAGCATGAAACAGCGCTCATTTAAAACAAAATGTTCCTCCTAGTTTGACAGTTTTTGGCTCTCTGGCCATCATGGCACCACAGCCACGTTAGGATCCCTTTTGGGTCCCGGCGGGCAGGGTCTGACTTCGCGACTCTGAACTTGAAGCGAACAATTTCCACCTGCTCCCGCAGCTCATTAGAGGCGGTTGAGCAGCCAGCAGAACTCAAGGACATGGCCCTCCGTGGGGATCTGTCACATCGCCTGTCAGCGAGGGGGAAGGAGGCTGTCAGGCTGTGCACTTCACCCCCAAAGGCATCACAAGGAGCAAAACAACAACAACAACAACAACAACAACAACAACAACGAGGGAAGATGAGCACCCGGGGCAGGAACTGAAGAGAAAGCTGGCCTGCAGGGAGCGGGAGGGAAGGGGGTCCTTTGCGGCTGGCTTCGCCGCCGATGGGGGAGGGGCAGAGGTCCCGACCTTGAGCTGACGGTGGGAGTGTGGCTGCTGGAACCACCGAAGCACCAGCTGGAAGAGTCGGTCCCGATCACCTTGCTGCCGGCCTTCCTGACCTGAGGTCTTGTGTTGTGGGCCCGCCCCGGCCAAGCCTGGTGCACGGAAGATGAGCCCCATGCCCCCAAGCGCGGCGGCCCCAGGCCTGACTCAGACATCCAAACGCTTCACTGCAGGAGAGTCACGGGCCACGTCAGCTCAGGAGCCACGGACCACATCGTGTCCACTAACGGGGCCTCGGCCCCACGAGAGAGGCTCCCAAAGGCGCGGAGCATGGTGACTCGGGGCAGCGGGGGGGGGTCTGTAATGGCCGCCCCCTCCACAGCCACTCGTCCTCAAGAGGGTGCCCCCGGGTGACGAGGTTCCAACTTTGCCTCTCATTTTGGCCACCCAGCTGCCACATCACCCAGGAACCACCTTCTCTGTGGGCACACGCTTTGGGCGCCCAAGTATATCTCATTCCTTCTGAGCCTCTGCAGGCATGCCTCAGTGCCACTCATGGGGGCACTGTGGGGGGACACCCGTGCCCCGTGAGCCAACTGGTCTAACTGGTCGGATCCGGTAGCAAAGTTGAAACTCTGTCCCCACCGCAGCAGCTGGTGATTCGCCCTGAAATACGGGCTCCATTTACTGGGATATAGAAATGGGCCAGATAAATGGAGACAGGTACTTCAGAATTCCACATTAATGCGTGGGGCCGTAAATACTAACCAATATTGATGGCGGAGATCTAAATTCAGATTTTCTTCTTGGAAACGGCAATAAATAACATGAAACATTTTATACTTCAGAAGCCTTATTTGCTTGGAGCATCAAAACAGATATAAATGTCATTTCTTCAAGGAGCAGAGAACAGCTCAATCTCCCCACGAGGGAGTTCCTGGTGAAGTGCTGGGAACGGAGGGGGCGGTCCCGGGGGAACCCACAGACCGTGGCCGGGGTCACGCCGACGTGTGGCTCGCCCCATCTGCTCTGTGGAAAGGCCCCGCGGTGGCAGGACCGGGAGTGGCCCTGACGCGGTCCCTCCGGCAGGACCACGGAGGCACGACAGGACGCGGGGGATGCGCAGAGGGGAGAGGTGAGCCGCCGGAGGCCTCCGGGACGGACCCCCTGACGGTGCGTGCCGGGCCCACCTCATTTCGCCTGCCTCCTCGCATAAGAAGCACCGTCCACCTGACACAGGTGAGGAAACGGAGGACCGGAGCCGGTGAGGAAGACAGGGAAGGCCCGGGTCCACGCACCTGCAGGAGGCAGCGGGAGATCACATCCTCCTGCCCGGACCCCGCACTCCCTCCCGTCCCACTGTCCGACCCGCAGAGCCCCCAGGAGGGATACACAGGGTGGGGGGCGCGGGAGAACGAGGTGTGTGAGCACGTGCCCAGGAGGCATGAGGGGTCCCCGGTGGGTGGAGGCGGGTTTGGGTGGGGGTTTGGCGGATACGGCCGACCGCTGCTGTCGCACTTCCACATCCGTGAACGCACCTGCTCGCCACAATTTACTTGTAACCCCAAACCAACGCCTGGAGTGAGTTTGCAATCATCCCGGGCGCACTCAGGGCGGTGAGGGATTTGAACGGCCCCACGTGCGCGCTCCCGGCCGAGGTCACGCACGTGACACGCCGCCTTCCTGACTCGGTGCTGAGACTACGAGCAGGTCTCACGTCAGGGTCTGTTGAGTTCCAGACTTTTCACATCTTCGTGCTGTTTGCGGGTGATTTTGCGGCTTCACTGGCCCCCGGGCACCGTGTTGAGGTGCCGTCCAGGGGTCCTGCGCGCCAGAGGCTGAGGTGCGTGCTCCTTCTGGAGGAGAAACGTGTGTCAGATAAGCTTCCTCGGCCGCCAGTCGCGGTGCCGTTGGCCGTGAGCTCGACGCGAACAAAACCACCACACGCGTTACACGAGGCATCTTTCAACAGCATGCACGCAGCAAAGTTACGCACTAAGAAACATGCCGTGACCGCAGGCCTGTGGGACCCAGACCCCGCGTCTCCTCTGGGCCGTGGCTCTGTGCTCGCAGACCCACCGTCTGTGGTGCCACGGACTCAGTCACCCCCGTGACGTGCACCACAGAGCAGGTCCGACGGGAATGCGGCGTTGCAGGCCGCAGGACCCCGCTGTGCTGGCTTTGTCCCGGGCCTTCGTGTCATCTCCACTGTCCCCAGGACAACCCGAAATCCTTCCTCTCACTAATCCCCCGGGGACTGAAGTCTGGAAACCCTGTCACCGGCCAACGGGGCACAAGCGACAGATAAGGGTGAAGCCTTAAACCCAGGCCGGACCCGGGGCGCCTCACCCAGAGCACACATTGCTGGCACCTGTGCAGGACCCACGGACCAGCGAGGAGCGGGGAGCCTCACGGACGACACTACTGCTGTGTGGGGGCCCGGGGGACAGAGCGTGCCTGCTGAAAGCCTGGGGGTGGGGGGGTGCCCACCTGGAGAGGTGACCTGGAAAGGCATCGTCCGAGGCCAACCACCTGCGTGCGACAGCGTTCTGACCGGCATTTTACAGTCGGACCGCGGAAAAGTGTCCCGAGAGGCTCGGTGCAGAGATAAGCCCTTCCCAGGAGGCGGTGCCCTCGGCCCTCTCGGGGGAACTTCCCAGCAGACGAAGCTGATGGAGACCAGGGCTGGCAGACCAGGGATTATCTCCAAATGCAGCGAGGGGACCCCCAGGCAGCCAAGGGCCTCCGTGGAGGCAGATAGGACGGAGCAGAGCCCGGAGGACGGAGGTGATGTGCATGCGGCCCGCGTGAGGCAGGGACGTCGCATCTCACGAGCAAACCGGGAAGCACGGGTTGACCGGGCCGAGGCTTGAGGAGGCGGCAAGGAAGCGGCATCTGAGAGGCCCAGGACGTCCGTACGGGCACCGGGTCCGCCAGGCGCGGTCCCGTCACCTGCAGAGCCAGGCCGCGGACCCCTTCTCTGGAGCAAGGGCCCGGAGTGACGGGCCTTGTAGGAGGGACGTGGGGTCCTGAGGAGACGACGGGCACGAAGAGGCTCACAGAGCTGCAGGCGTTACCGACGCGTACCGCTTCCATGTCACTGCTCTCTGGCTCGCTCGGGCTCGGCGTTTCCTCGAGTGCAGGGTAGCTGTTCCCGAATTCACCCTCAGCTTTGCAGACAGACCGAAACTAGCTGCAGAAAACCGACACCCCCTTAGGAATCTCTGTAGGCGGATCATCTGACCGATCTCCTGCCTATGGGTGGGGACTCGGGCCGGAAGAGCTGTCTCTGGGAGCCCGTGACAGGTTCCTCACCCAAGGGGGATCACAGCCGTTCCGCGGCTGGTCGTGCTTACCTTTCATCGTAACGGTTAATATTAAATCACACTAGTTATGAAAATGCAGGCCACGAGTCCATCAGTCTGTGCTAAGAGCTACCCAGCTCTCCCTAAAACTCATCCATGAGAACAGAGCACTTTGAACGTGTTCCTCTCAACCACACGCCGAGCTGCTGTGCCACTTACCGGGACACTTGTGGAAGCCTTGGCGGGTGGCCCACTGCTGAGGACCCGGCCGCCCCCGGCAGGCAAGAGGCCCCGCTTGAGGGTGACGGGGGGGTGTCGGGACCACCCACAGCCAGGCACCCCCTGCACAGGTGCAGACACTCAGGGGTCCTCACGGCCCCCGGAACGGCACCCGGGCTTGGCCCCAGGACCGCGGGCCACCTTGCAGACAAGGGCCGTCCTCGGCCCCCCGTGCCCATAGCTCCATGACCGATCCCCACACAGCTGACTCAAGCGCAGGGCGGTAGCCGGAAGACAGGATGTCTCTGTCACTTGCTAAGATTGTGCCTGTCACGTGAGGTTTGCAATCAGGTGCCCAAGCTCAGGGCAATTACAAAATCAAGATGCAGCCAGTTTTCCCAAGCGGGAATCGGACTTACTCTATTCTCTGTTTACCAGCCCGTCGGGGGAGAAAACTCAGGACCAGTGGCCGGCAGGAGGCGGGAACTCGGCCAACGGGGACGGCGCACCGAGGAGCCATCTTCGGGGACCCCGTGCTGTGGCGGGAAGGAGCCTCCGGTTCCCCGCAACCAGCCCCAAACCCGCGGACTCGGGATGTGAGCGCTGTGGTGGTGAGCCGGCGTCTGAAGCTCAGGGGCCCGGGCCTTGTCCGTGGGGTCCCACGCCCTGCCACTCTCACGTCCACCCACCGGCTGCTGAGAGGGTCGGTCAGACGGGGGATCGGAGCCCGCCGGGGAAGTTCGGGGCCGCCACTGGGGGACCGCAGGGGGGTGACATGCATGGAGCGTCAGCTTCGTTCTCGTCACGTCATCTGGGCCACAACCCAAACGGAGGAGACCATCCACGGACATGGTGTGAGTGAAAGTGTCACTTGTGGGTCGACTTGCGTCCCCGGAAGGTGGGCTGAGGGCCTAAGCCCCAGAGCCTGTGAATGTGACCCTATTTGGAAATAGTCTTGTAGCTACAATCAGGTTCAAATAAGGTCATGCCTGATTAGGGTGAGCCCCAAATCCAAGGCCTAGAGTCCTTCTAAGAAGAGGGAAGTTTGGACACAGAGACGCACACAGGGAACGCCATGCGAGCGCAGAGTCAGAGAATGAAGCCATGCGTCTCCAAGCCAAGGGCCAGCAGGCCAGAGGACGCTACACCTCCAGGGGGACCCCCGCCCCCTCCCGCACCGTGACTGTGAGCTTCTGGCCTCCAGACTTCGAGACAGTACATTTCCTGCTCTTTTAAGGCACCAGATCAGGTGCTTTGCACAGCGGCCCCCGGGGGCTGGATTCCCCAGGGGAGCCACATGTGTGCTGCCCACGCCCCCTCTCAGAGGGCCGGCTGCATCCACTGAACGGAACCATGGAGCTGCCCTGCCAGGGGACGTGACGGCTGAACTGTCACCACACCCCTGGGAAAGCTGCCAAGGACATCAGCAAACATTTTTCAGATTTTAACACGTGCATCCCAATAAACAACAAACTGAGCCCTGAGTTCAACACGATGCTGCAGACAGCGTGTTGCAGGACGAATGAAGCTCCCTGCTGGGTTGTGCGTGGCCGTCCCCAGCCAGCTCGCGCCCGGGCAGCCGTGCTCACATAAGAGAGAAATAACCTCTCGGTTCACGGCCGCGGACGAGATGCTTCAGAGAGCATTGCCCCCAACCCCCAACTCCAGCCCTCCCAGGCATAGGAATTTAAAGAAAAAAAAAAACCCCAAGTTTTCACTTTATTATTCATAAGATCGTCACATTGCTTCAAGCGTTAACTTTCTAGAAAAGTACGATTTCTGTAAAAACGCGCTAACATGAGGCACAGCCGCTCTTGGCAGGAGGCACGGAACGTGGATCTCCCAGAAAGAGCGGAGGAGGGGCGCTAATGGGATCAGCAGAGTTTCGAGCGCCAAGAAGGGAGGTGACACGGGAACCAGAGCCAACGGGAGCGCCACTCACAACTCGGGTTGACATGAGCTGGTGATGGGCCCACAGCCCTCAGGGCGCCGCCCTGGAAGCGAGGGGAGGTTTGCTGCTCTGACTTAGCTGCCTTCTGGCATCTTCCCCCCACGGCCTTCGGCACCTGCCTCAAAACCTGCTGGTGCTGGCCGCCTCTCCTCATTGTCACCAGGGCTGTGGCTAAACCCAGAATGCTGTGAAGCCGTGTGAACCCTGGTGCGGGGGTCGGGGCAGAGCTGCCTTCGTCTCGGGAAAGTGCTGCCTGGTGCTGCACCTACCACCCCCAGGTGGCGGCGTGCGGCCTCGTCTTCCACACCCGTCCCGGGCTCCCCCCTGGGATTTCGAGCTCAGTGTGTCCACGGCCCAAAGCAGGGGTCAGCGAACCTTCCCCGTAAAGGACCAGACAGGGAATACTTTAAGCTTCGTGGGGCAGGCAGCCTCCAGCACAGGGCACAGGCGACCTAGACATCAGGGGCGCACGCGGGCGCTGGGCCCCTGTCCCTCACCTGTGGACGCTGTGTCCCCACAGAGCCGTTCTGCTGTCGACATTTTCAATGATTTACAAACACGGCCTGCTTTCCCCATCACTGTGGTATCTTACTTCCCTGCTGTGGGATTTTCTGAAGGTGTGTTTTGCATGTTTTCTGAAATCTCCATTAGTTATTAGATTTTATAACTATATTTCATTTAAAAATCTCGTGTTGGTACCTGTATAAATTTACTGACTTATGCATTTAATGATGACACAATATAAAGTGATATTTAGGGGTGCCTGGGTGGCTCAGTCAGTTGAGAGCCCGACTTCGGCTCAGGTCATGATCTTGCGGTCCGTGAGTTTGAGCCCCGCGTCGGGCTCTGTGCTGACAGCTCAGAGCCTGGAGCCTGTTTCAGATTCTGTGTCTCCCTCTCTCTCTGCCCCTCCCCACCTTGCGCCATTTCTCTGTCTCTCTCAATAATAAACATTAAAACAGGGGCTCCCTGGCGGCTCAGTCGGTGGAGCGTCCAACTTTGGCTCAGGTCACGATCTCGCGGTTCGTGAATTCGAGCCCCGCATTGGTCTCTGGTGCTGACAGCTCAGAGCCTGGAGCCTGCTTCGGATTCTGTGTCTCCCTCTCTCTCTGCCCCTCCCCCATTCATGCTCTGTCTCTGTCTCTGTCTCTGTCTCAAAAATAAACATTAAAAAAAAACATGGCATTTTAAAGTGCTATTTAGGTAATTTTTACAACATCATATCTCGTACAGGTGAGTGCCCGCGAGATGGTCACCCAGCACTGCTGTGGGGAACGTGAATTTGCTAGAAAAATAAACAACAAAGCCACAAAGACGGCTCTTACCCCGTGGGCCTTACAGAAACCGCACCAGCCTGATCCGGTACGCGGGCCACGGCAGCAGTCCCCGGTCGTGGTGTCGCGCACCCAGGACCCCCGCGGTGGGGGAGCTTGGCCTCTGCTGACCATCTGGGCCTCAGTCTCTCCCTAGCAACTGGCGTTCGGATGCGGACAGACACACAGACACGCCAGCCGGAGACCCCACGCCGGAGCAAACACCGGGCGGGCACAGACCGTGTTCGCCGGGGCCTGCTCTGCATTGGTCTCCTCCACTCTCAGCGTCTGGGAACAGGGCCGCAGACGGCACGGTGTGTCGAAGGACCTTTGGAAAAGCCGGACCCGGCAGAGCCTCTCCGGGAGCTCTGCTGGGCACGAGGGCATCAGCTTGGTGGCCGCTCAGCCAGGGAAGCATCCACGCAGCCCTGAGTTCTGCCGAGCACCGGGCTGGTGGGCAGCCACGGGAAGGGGTTCGGATGTCTGGCCTGTACCCCTGCCCCACCTGCCTTTCTCCACCCTCAGCCCTGCAAACCGCGAAGCCCCTTGAAGCTTCCCTCTGCCCCGTTGCCTGACCATCCACAGCTGACCCCAAAAGTGTGTGGATCCATGAGGACGCAGGAGACCCCGCGTCTCGGGCCTCACTGCAGAGCCCTCCGCCTCTCCCCACCACCCTCGGCGGGTCAACAGGTACCGACTGAGAAACATCTCCAGGTCCGGGGCCGTTAGGAGCTTCAGCATGGGAGCCCTGGGAGGCTTATGCAGCGGCCAAGGAAACCTCAGTGCGTGTGGATGCGGGGGGCTCGGGGGATCTCCTGTAGTGGGGGGGAAGGGAGAGGGGTGCGTGAGGCTCCTGCAGTGGGGATGAGGGGGAGTGGAGGCAGGGAGGGGGGAGAAGGAGTGAGGGGCTTGGGCAGGTCACCCAGGACTTTGGGAGCCTTGGATCCTGGGACCTTATTTGAGGAAAGCAGGGAGCCCTCAGGGGCTCCAAGCAGGGTGAGTGTCCACTTTGCAATTTAGAAAGACCCCTGAGTCCCTCCGGGGAGAACAGACCAGAGGAAGAGGTGGACGAGAGGAGATGAGTCACGGGGTTGGTGCAGAAAGCTAGCCCTCATTTGGTATAATTGTTCGGAGGGAAACACCGGGGCTAGAAAAAACCTGCAGGGGTGACCAGGGTGGAGGCAGGGGCAGGTGGAAGGGAGAGGGCATCTTTGCATACTGGTCGCAGAGCCCCCAGAGCTCCCCCAGAGACAGGAAACAGACCTGTCCGTGTTGATGGGACTGCAGGAACCGGATGGAATCCATTAAGGTGGGGACCCAGAGTAACCAGTACTTGTAACCGGTCCTGCCCCGAGGCTCCTCTGGGCCGCCAGCAGAGCCTGGTCCGGGACTCGTCTTCTGTGGGGGAGGTGTTTGTTGTCAGAAGCAGGAGCGCAGGCAGAGAAGATGGGGGCAACGGGGAAGGGACCAGCAGGGAGCAGCAGGGCCTCCTCGGGGAGCCCTGGAGAGTTCTGGAAGACTCTCGAGAGGTCTGGAAAGATCTGGAGGGCCCTGGAGAATCCTGGGGAATTCTGGAGGATCCCGGAAAATCCTGGAAGACTCTGGAGAGAGCCTTGGAGAGTTCTGGAAAGATCAGGAGATCCCTGGAGAGTTCTGGAAAGATCTGGAGGGCCCTGGAGAATCCAAGACACACGCGACTCCACCTGAGACCTTTTACTGTGCATGTTTTTCCCTCCTAATTGTAACGATCTGCCTTCCATTTGAAAACCATTTCCTCTGCTCACCTTTCCAGAAAATGTGACACCCTATGGAGCCCGGCGATGAAAAGGCATTCCGCAGGCCTGCGCACCAACCTTCGGAAAGGAAGATTACCTATCGGGGTACAACCGGTAATGTTGGCGTTATTTTGGAAATGCCCTTAAAGACAGACGGGCAATATGGTGGCACACCACCCTGGGGCTTCTCTCTTCGAGGCACACGATTCTTCGGGCAAGCTAGCCAGAAAGGAGGGATAAAAGTGCCAGGGGCGTGAATGATGTGCCTGCGTATCCCTGGAAGGCAGGGAGAATTTCATTTTCTCACTTATTATCCCCTATGATGTGTCACCAATGGTCTGTGAAAGGAAAAATGGGAGGGACCACAGTAAATTTTCTCGCTAAGCTAAAAAGATTAGGGAAGAGGCAATACGAGCTCTCAGCTCGTATTTCTCTGCAAACTTAAAAAATTAGTTTACTAAGCAAATCTTTGACTGTTCCCATTGGCTAAGAAAATGAAGAAAAGAAAGAGGAGGCAACCAATGGATCTGACAGCTAGAAAAAGTTGTGTTAATAACCTCATTTGGGTAAATGTCCTTAGAATGCTCTTTAAAAACTATAAACATGAGGTATGTTCTGCTCAGATTCATTTTCTAAACGTCCCATTGCTGCTGGTACTAAAATCACTTCGAGTGCATTTCGGGAGGACAGGGCATACACGGCAGAGTACAAACCGGGTTTTCTCCTCTGACTGCAGACAGCGCGTGACCTTGGAGGAGAGTCTGTCCTTCCTCATCTATAAAATGGGGCCGCGTCTGAGGAAAGGTAGTGAGTTATGCTGAGTCCAGTGTTCCTGCTGACGACGGCTTGGAAGGTATTCGTGCAAATGCCCGGATTCACTGGATCTTTATTTTAAGTTTGATTTTTTAAATTAAGATACTATTTTTAAAAGCAGTTTTGGGGGCGCCTGGGTGGCTCAGTCGGTTAAGCGTCCGGCTCTTGGTTTCGGCTCAGGTCACGACCTCTTGGTTCATGGGATCGAGCCCGGCGTCAGGCTCTGTGCTGAGGGTGGAGAGCCTGCTAGGGATTTCTATCTCTGTCCCTCTCTCTCTGCCCCTCCCCTGCTCTCTCTCTCTCTCTCTCTCTCTCAAAAATAAATAAACAAAAACTTAAAAAAACTAAAAGCCGTTTTGGATTCACAGCAAAATTGGGAAACGTCCAAACTTGTTGTATCATTCGGATACGTCTTTTGCCTGGGGTGTATCAACCTCCAGACTCAGTCTCCGTGAGTCACCACCAAGCCCCACGAGAGTCGAACGAGCCCGCGGCGGGGTGTGCGGGACAGAGCGATGGGAGTGTGTGCACCTTCCACCGCCGGTAGGCTCCCGGCTCCCGCGCCTGGAGGAGAGAGGAGAGGCCGGGGACCCTTCCCAGCGAGCACGGCACCTGGGCTATCTGTCCATCCCTCCTCCTTCCTCTCCTCCCCTCCCTCCCTCCCTCCCTCTTCTTTCCTCTTCACCCCCTTTTTCCCCTTTTCTGCTCTTTCCCCACGTGCACCCCGCCAGCTGGAGGGAACCGTTCTCACATGCTTCGTACATGCTCTTGAGTGGATTCACTGAATCTTGTCCTTGTGAAACGTGGTGGTGTTCTCCCTGGGCACTTGTGTTTTAACTATGTCACTGAAAATAATGCACAGAACCTAAACACACAGCTCAGTGTGTTATCACAAAAGAAAAGTGGAGGTGGTCATCTTTCAGGCGATGCAACAGAAGACCCCGGCCCCCCCCGAAGCCATCCTCACTCGGGCGACCCCACCCTCCTCCTAAAGGCAGCCCCTAAGTGAGTTCTAAAGCGTAAGCCCCATGCAGCTGGCATTGGGGGCACGGATTCTGTTGTGACCGGGTCCTGACCCGATGCCACGTGTGCGGGAGCCACGGTGGTGAACGGGGGTTTCGTTCGCTCGTGTTGGTACTGTACGTATTTCATTGCATCGGTGTTTCTCATAATGTCGATCGTCGTTTTGATTTGTTCGAGTTTGGGACTATTTCATACAATGCCGCTACAGGCCGCCGCCGCACACCCTTTACTGCGCATACGCACGTCTCCGCTGGGCTTATACTCAGAATCGCTGGGCAAAAGTAGTGTCTCAGGCCACTGCGCCGGTGCGCACACGGCGGGCATCGCGTGGGAGGTCCAGCTGACTCCCAAGCTTGCCAGATTCTGGAGTCCGTCTTTTGAAAAGTGTCCGCCATTGTGGCACCATCGCACGTTAATTTTATTTGCGTTCCACAATTTAATTAGGAATTCCTCGATGATTAACAAAGAGGACCGCCTTCTTATGCGTTGATTGCCATCTGAATAATGTTTTCCTATTTTTGTCCCTTGAAGCTACGATGTTGGAGGCACGCGGGCTCACACTTAGCGTCTGCACGGGGATCCCTGTCTGGTTTGGGCCTTCAGGCTCTCTGCACCTTCACATCAAGCATAACATCTGTGAAAGGCGCATACTTGATGTTCTGACTTGCACCCACTCCGATGGTCTAGCCTCCAAGAGCGTCGGCAGCCTCACGTCGGTGGCATCGCCGTCCCCTCTGGTGGGTCCTGTCGTTCGGATCCCTGGGCTTCACCCACCCCTTCCACGCCCCTTCTTCTTCCCCTCGTCGTCTTTTTCATGGGTAACTGGATATGTGTAATTGTTTGATTTTCCCCTCCATTGAATTCATAGTCACGCAGCCCCTCCTCGCTGTTACAGGTTGTGCTGGAATCCAGAGCAAACGTCATCTCATTTCCCACAAGAACTGACCCTTAGAGCCCTGTCGGTGCATTTAGCTTCCTCCTGCTTCTGAGGGATGGTCGGTAGGCCTTTTAACTTTTAAAACTTAAACTGAGGGGCTCCTGGGTGGCTCAGTTGGTTAAGCGTCCACTTCGGCTCAGGTCATGATCTCACGGTTCGTGGGTTTGAGCCCCGCATTGGGCTCTGGGCTGACAGCTCAGAGCCTGGAACCTGCTTCGGTTTCTTTCCCTCTCTGCCCCTCCCCTGCTCATGCTCTCTGTCTCTCTTTCCCTCTCTCTCTCTCTCTCACAAATAAATTAAAAAACATTAAAAATTTTTTAAAAAGTAAATTGAAACTTGAATTCAGTATGTTGAAAATCACACAAGACAATATTAATTTGGTGGCTGCAGTCAGTCCTCGGTGTCCATTTACACGTGTATTTATGGTTTCCCTTTACTGCTCAGCTTTCCTGACTTTCCCTGCTTCCGCTGCCCTTGGGGTCACTTTCCTCCTGCCTGGAGGCCTCTCCTCAGTATTTCTTTCCAGGAAGCTCTTCTGGGTGTATTCTCTCTTCTTTCTTTCCTTTGCTTTTCTTTTTTGTCACAAAATACCTCTTTTACCCTCACCGTTGAGGGATTTGTGCGGGGCCCTCGATCCTGGGTGCACGGCAGGCCCCTCCCGCGATGCCCCTTCCCCCCCCCCCCACCTCCGGCTCGCCCACCCCTGCAGAGAAGCCAGCCAGCCCTCGGCCCCTCCTCGATGTATTTCTCCTGTGCCTTCTCGATTACCCGTGATCTCAGCATCCCCCTCCTCAAAAGCCTAGATTATTTGAGGTTCATTTTGCATTATTTCACTCACTCCTTCTCAGGGTGCACAAGTCGTTTTGAAGCCGCGCTACAGATTCAAGCTACTGAAAACCCCTTTCTGCGTTTTAGAGGCTTTGAGTCCGCATCCCAGCCCCTCGGGCTGCCGGGTGAGGTGTCCAGCCGGTGCGACGGCCCGCGGCTTTGTTTGTTCCCTTCGCGGGCAGCGCCCACAGCCTGCACCTTCCCCCGTGTGCCCCGGTGAGCGACCCCTCGAGGTGAGTCTGGAGTGTCAGTGTGGACCCTGCACCTGCTTCTGCACGGCCAGCAGGCCTCAACGGCTTGACTCTGCCCCGAAATGGATATTCCCCAAAATAGTAGTATTACCTTTCACATTTAGAATGATAACCCCCCTGGAATGGCATGTGTTTACTAGTGAGTCGGGGAAAAGCTCATCCTTGTGACTCTGGGAGAAACAGACGTATCCCCATCGGCGCACCCGTGCTCTGTGTCATACCCGCCGTGGGTCGAGTGTCCGCGTGGGGGGCGGGGGGGAGCCGGGTTCGTGTCTGGACTTGACCCTGTTACGTTAGCCTGTGTGCCCACCTCTGTTCCAACAGCAAATCTCACTGAAAACAAACAGTGACATTAGGGAAATCAAAATCTTCCTCTTCTTGCTCTGCGATCCGGCCTTCTAGGTCTGAAGGCCTTTCATTCCACATAAATTTCAGAATTTGTTTACTAATGTGTAAACACTTTAACGATAAACAAACAGACAAAACCTGTCGGTGCTCTGACTGGTATTGCGTTGCCTCTGTAGATAAATTTGGGGACAACGGGCGGCTCTGAAATGCTGAGTTTCCCAGTTCACGCACCCCACACCCTGCCCTACTTCCTTACCGGTCTCCCCAGATTTTCTAATGTCCTCAGTGTTGGTCTAAACCAACTTGTCCATTCTTTCCAGAAGAAGTCATGAATGTGGTATCTCAATTTACAAAGAGTATAATGTTATTTATGTCATATTTTTCACTTATTCATTCAACTCTACAGTTCATGATGACTTATGAATACCTACTTCATTGCTTTTTAATGACTGCAAACTTATACAGCAATATCCTTCATTATCTTGCAAAATAATAAAATAATACAAAAAACTAAATTATTACAGAAAATTTATTACAAAATAATAAAATTACAAAGTCAGGGGCACTCGGGTGGCTCAGTCGGTTAAGCAACCGACTTTTGGTTTCTGCTCAGGTCATGATCTCATCACGCTTCATGAGTCTGAGCCCCACGTGGGGCTCTGTGCTGACAGTACAGAGCCTGCTTGGGATTCTCTCTCTCCCTCTCTCTCTGCCCCTCCCCTGCTCAGACACTCTCTCTCTCTCAAAATAAATAAACAAAATTTTTTTAATATTAAGAAAGTCAATAAAAGTGGATAAGACAAGAATCATCAGAGAAAGCCATGCAAATTATCAATATGAAACTGAAGATACACTCGACTTCACTAATAATCGAAGAAATGCAAGTAAAAACAACATTTGTCCCTCTCAGATTGCCAAAGATTTTTTTTAAAGCCTGTAATACCCAAATTTAGTGCGGATGTGGGGAAACAGCCTTTTCCATTGGCCATTTTGAGGAGCTCAAATCAGTATGTCACTGTCTAGTGAAATGAAAAGTGTGTACGTCCTTTGATGGGCCAGATTTTCTCCTTGATATTTACTGAGGAAAAAAAGCTGCCGTCACAAGTTCACAAATAAGCATATAATGAGATAATCATGGTGGGCTTGAGTGGAAAAGGAAAAAAGGTTCAAACAACTGACATGTCCACTAACAGAAGACTAAATATGTAACTTCTTGGCCATCCATCCAGGTGATATATCATGACGCCATTAAAACATGATCTAAAAATCTGACATATTAGGATACTTTTGTGATGGGGGGGATGTTAGAAACCAAGTCTGGAACCCAGATGCACAGCAAGACCATCCCACCTTGTGATGCTGCGGCTTGTGATAGAGGATTTCACAACCTTCCTGTATCGTGGATTAATCCGCTTAGAATATGTTCAGACGAAGCCAGGCACGTCGAAGATGAGAAAATGTCACCCGCTGTTACATAAATGCACACAAACTACAAGAGGAACTCATATGCAGGAAGATTCCTGAAAGAAGAGACATAATATTTTTAAAAGTAACTATCGCTGGTGCTTGTTTCTAAGTTAACCACGTTCGTAAAGTTTGAGATTGAAAACGATCACTTTTTGGGAGACGGGGCGGGAGGTGGGTTAAGTAGCTGATGGGGCACCTGTTGTGATGAGCAGCGGTGGTTATTCTGGAAGGTGTTGAATCGCTGTATTGTGCACTGAGAGCTAATATCATACTGTATGTTAACGAACTGGAATTTAAATAAAAACTTTAAAAATTATTTGAAAAATTGATCATTTGTTACTTTATAATCTTTCATAATTGAGAAACATAATCAAAGTGAAAAGGAATTATTTAAAAAAAATTTTTTAATGTTTATTTATTTCTGAGACAGAGAGAGACAGAGCATGAGTGGGGGAGGGGCAGAGAGAGAGGGAGACACAGAATCTAAAGCAGGCTCCAGACTCCGAGCTGTCAGCACAGAGCCCGACGCGGGGCTCGAACCCACGAACCGTGAGATCATGACCTGAGCCGAAGTCGGTTGTACAACCGACTGAGCCACCCAGGTGCCCTGAAAAGGAATTATTTTAAGTGAAAGTGTTGGGACCTCTTTCCAGGTACAGAAAGCCCACCCGAGGGGTGAAACGTCTTCCTGAAGAGGCAGTCCCAGGGAACATGGAAGAAAAATAAGGTGGCATCTCGCCTTTGTCACCCCAAAGTGTACCAGAGAGCGACTCCCACGGGGAATCCCTGAGCTCTAGGCAAAGAGTGATTTACCGAAACTTAAAACAATAAATACATCTCTACAGTATTTTCTCCCCCCTTGCATTAACTTTTAAAGGTTATTGTGTGTTATTTTTCCATTAAGAAACTAGATAAATAACAATGCACTTGGCATTAAAATTAGAGAATTTCATTGGCGACCTCTGGTTCATTTCTTCTGGTAACAATTCCAGGCTTTTAGCTGCCCGTGCAGAGCATTTAAAGCTTTTTTTTTCTTTCTTTCTTTCTTTTTTTTTTTTCCTAATAGCTCACATGATAAATGCTCATGGCTAATTTAAAAGAGAATAAAGAATCAAGTGTGGCTGCTTTGGAATACTTCTTTAGCATTCTGTCTAACTTCTTGGGCTGCGGGCTTAATAATTCAGTGATGTAGGCATTCGATACTCAAGGCGAGTTAATAATCTCCTTAACCAGATGATGGCTCTGATGTGAGCCCTGCTCGGGACGACTCACCGTGTGCTGGGCATCCTACAGGACTCGAAAGCACAGAAGGAAGACGTCTCATGGTCCTGGCCAGGATGCCGGCACAAAGGGGGGCCCCTCCGCAGGCTGTGAGCCACGGGGGTGTGGGCAGAGCTCAGAGCACACCAGAGGGGCTGACACACCCAGCGTCCAGCAGCAGGTGGGGAGGCGGGCGAGTCTGCTCTTGCTGGGGACGTGGGGACCCCACACCTCACCCTTCTGCCTGATGCTCTCGTGGGTTCAGCCCGACTGGAATTAGAAGTCAGGGGGCGCCTGGGTGGCTCGGTCAGTTAAGCATCCGACTTCGGCTCAGGTCATGATCTCGTGGTCCGTGAGTTCGAGCCCCACGTCAGACTCTGTGCTGACAGCTCAGAGCCTGGAGCCTGTTTCAGATTCTGTGTCTCTCTCTGACCCTCCCCCATTCATGCTCTGTCTCTCTCTGTCTCAAAAATAAATAAACGTTAAAAAAAAAAAAAAAAGAAGTCAGGGGATCCAGTGGTGCGGCCCCGAGGCCAACCTTCCTGGGTACAGAGCAGGGCAAAGGGGCAGAGGTCGCTGGCAGACCCCATACTTCGAGCTGACGCCACGCACAGAAGAACCACAAACAACACCCGACTTCTCCTTCCTCTGAAGGCCTGCCCTGGGCTCCCTGAGATGTCCAGGGCCACCAGGTCACATCGGAGTCTCATTGCAGAGTAGTTATCTTGTGCCTGGACACCTGCACGGATTAGGAGCCTGGCCTTGGCAGCGGGCCTGATGCAGGCATTGCCATCAGGAAGGAAGGGTTGGGATGTTGCTGCCCTAACTCAGCCCCCAAGCCGATTCGGTGGCCTCCACTCTCCACAGGCTCCCCAGCACAGGGTGATCTTGAAATTGTAAACCGGTTTATGTCACTAGTCTAGCAGGAAGCTTTTGGGAATTTCTCAAATGGCTTCGGAATTAAAAATGAATGAACAGACAATAAAAGCCCTTTCCCGCATTATCCTGGGGCTTACATGGCCGGCTCGCTGGCCCCTTCCTTCTGGTCCCCACCCGCGTCCCCACCGCTCGGCCCTGGGACCTGCCCCGCCAGCCCCAGAGCAGAGCGGGCCTGGCCCTGCTCATCCCGGGCCCTACACCTGCTGGTCTCTGCCCACAGCCATCACCTCCAGCCCCGTGCACGGCCAGCCAACGCTCATTCCTCCTGCAGCGGGGAGGTGGGAAGGCCGTGGCGAGCGTCCCTGTCCCCTCTGCGGCCGGAGCCCTGGACTCCCCACCACGCCTCCTGCTTCCTGGTTTTCTCCTCCGCAAACTGTTTGTCCCCCAGCCACCACCAGCTGCTGTGTTCCCGTCCCAGGGCGGTCTGGCTGCAGCGAGACTCGGTCCACACGCCAGGGTGAGCCACGAGCCCGGGCTCGCCCACGGCCACGCTGCCACCACACGCGGAGCCAGGCGACACGCTCCAGCGCCCACCCCAGGGCCCACTTTGACCCGCCTGAAAGCACGGGGAGCGAAGATCCGCCCGGTTATCTGCAAAAGGAGGGGCAGGCCTCTCACACTCCGGGACCACTGAGGGAGCCACAAACGGTCATCCTGGGTCTCTGAAACCCTCCTACGGAGTAGAATCCTGCAACTGTGGGCTTCTGGGTCCCCATAAGAAGCATGCTCTAGGCATGTAATTTGTTTTCTTTGTAATTATTGACAGTTTCCAAAAAGTTGTCACAGAAGTGAAGCCAGAAAATGTCTGAAGGACAGGGCCCTGTCACAGCAGGACCACGTGCCTCACACTGCTAGTTCTCAAAGACTCTGCTCAGTCCTCCTGGGTATCACTGCGCCATGAGCCAGTGGGACCTGAAGCAGGCTCATCTTGTTCTGGTGGGACATAAACACACCCGCCAGGCAGTGGTTGCTGGGGGTGGCCTTAGACTGGGTTCCCCGAGAGGGACGGTGACTGGGCAGAGCTTCTGAGAGAGGTCCACACAGAAACGGGGCAAAGGGAGAAGCGGACCCTGTGGCTACACGAGACTCTCACCAAGTCCACTGGGGGCTCTGGAGCCGGACCACCCTTCACAGCCACCCCACGTGAATGCCTGCCCCCTGCCCCCTGCCGGGAGCTTACACCTTAGACGCCACATCCGTGGTCAAGGGCAGTTCCGGGGGTGGGGCACAGCCAAGAGGCCGGCTCACATCAGCAGAGTGCGGTCACACGGCCCCTCGAGAAGGACCTGGCTGAGGCGGCGACCTCCACGGCGACCTCCACGCCGACCTCCCCTCCAGCCAACCTGATCCATTTGCTTTTATTTTTTAATTGTTTTAAATGTTTATTTATTTTGGAGACAGAGAGCCAGAGACAGAGCACAAGGGGGGGCGGGACAGAAGGAGAAGGAGAGAAAATCCCAGCAGCCTCCCAGCTGTCAGCACAGAGCCCGACTCAGGCTGGATCTCATGGGCCACGAGATCATGACCTGAGCCAACAGGACGCTCAACCAGTCAAGCCCCCAGGCACCTACGTTTCTCTCCTTTTACAGTTTGGAAGTCATCTGCTGCCCTCCTTTGTTGTTGCTTTTTTAATTTTTTTAATGTTTATTTATTTTTGAGAGAGAGACAGAGAGACAGAGGGCGAGCAGGGGAGGGGCAGAAAGAGAGGGAGACACAGAATCCAAAGCAGGCTGCAGGCTCCGAGCTGTCAGCACAGAGCCCGACGCGGGGCTCGAACCCACGACCCGAGAGATCATGACCTGAGCTGAAGTCGGGCTCTCAACTGACTGAGCCAACCAGGCGCCCCACCCATTTGATTCTTGGAGCAAAGTTCGTGCCTTCTGAGAACAACTCGTCTGGAATTCCTAGGCCCTTCCACACCGTAGGGCCAAGTGTGAGACACACACACACACACACACACGTGCACACACATGCACACTCCCCGGCGTCAGTGAGGGCCACCTCAGCTCTCGTCTCCCCCTCCCCACCACAGCAGCAGCAACGCTTTGATCGGGTCTGGTTCTCAATCCTGTGCCACCCGCCATCTAGAAAATCCCTCCGGGCGGAACACCAGGGCCTTCACCTCGAGGTGCACGGCCCTGTCCTGCCTGTGGCCCAACGTCTGAAAGCAGGTGTTCGCATGTTGTGTCCAACTTGCTAGTTGTTTACTTCGGAAGGGCAAATCCAGGGCCACGCACTTCGTGGTGACCAGAAGCCGAAGCCAGGCTGGCATTTGACTCTTCTTAAGGGTCCGGGAAGGGAGGCGGGGTCACTGGAGCCAGCGCTGTCCTGAGAAGCACCCGCACGTTCGTGCTGTCTGCACTGGACTCAGCTATCGCCGGAAGGGTGACCTGTCAGGCCCGTCTTCCTGTCCAGGGCACCGTGGAAGCTGAGCGTCCCAGTTGTCAGTCGCTCCAACCCCGTAAGGCCCCGTTCCCGTCCCTTCCTTAATAGGGACTCGACCTCGGCCTGGGACCCCGGGCAGGGCTGCAAATGCACCTGCTCTCTCCATCCTCCCCGACCTTCCCCATGAGGCCTGACCCGGTCAAGTGCTCTGGCCGTTCTCCACGACCTTCCCCGTGAGGCTGACCCAGTCAGGTGTTCTCTCCATCCTCTAGCCACGGGTCATGACCATCTGCCTCAGCCCCCCTCCCCCCACCCCGCCCATTGCTGTCACATTGACGCCTTGAACCGGGGATTAGTCACCCTGAGCTCCTCACTCTGTCTCCCGCAGGAATCGCGGGTTCTCAGCGGCGCCACCCTGCCCAGGGTCCTGCAGCCGCTCCCAGGGACGCCTCCCTCCTACATCTCCTCAAGCTGGGCACCACGTCGATCATCAGTGGTAAATGTCTTCACAGCTGCCCCGTGAGAGCACGGGGGGTCCACACCCCTGTCTCCATCAACATTAGGGTCCTGGTGCTCACTCCTTTGGGGGAAGAGCCAGCTCTGAATCCAGGTTACAAGTGTCTTTCTAGGAAACCTCCCCGGACCACCTGTCTTCGATTGCATCCTCTGGCACAGGCTCGGAGATGGCCTCCGCTTTATTGAAAAGGGAAGGAGGTGCACAGAAGGTGAGCGAGAGAAGGTCCCGGGAACCCTGCCTGGTGGGTCCGACGGCGTGGCTGGTCTCAAGTTCACCTTGGTGCCCAGGGCGGCCCCGTTCTGTATGCCTTCCACAGGGGAGTGGGGTCCTCTGCCCTTGACACATTCTTCGTGCCCAGTGCCCTCCCCTGTCCACCTGGGACCCTGCCTACACAGGACCTCCATCCTTATGACACTGGAGTCACGTGGACCTTGCTTCTTGCATCATGTCCCACGGACCTCCTCCCTTCCTAATGTTGGTGTCCCGTGGACCTTTCTTCCTGGGCTTGCTTCCCAGCAGTGACGGCAGTCTCTGTCTGATCTCCCGTGTATCAGATGTGAGATTCAAGGCCTTCCCTGGGGAGTGGGGTATGGAAATGCACAGGGGTGGGGCAGGGAAAGCGGAGGGCAGGACGGTGCGCGGGACCCTCCACTGTCCTGAAGCCGCCCCAGGGGATCCAAACGACTCAAGCCACGCCCTCAGTCCTGACCCACTCCTGTTTCCCACTCTGTTGCTGTGGGAACAGAATAGACACAGGGAGGGCGGTCCCCGTGGTTCCCGAGGATCAGCAGTGGGGACATGCAGTCTAGGCAGGCTTGTCTGGAGCACCTGTTGCCACCTCAGCCGAGCTTCCGGCAGCGGCTGACGCGCAGCCCTGGGACCAGGTGCTTTCAAAGAGGACCGGAGGGAGGGCAGGGGAGGGGAATACATAGGCTCCCTTCTCTTTGCACAGAGATCTCAAGACCCACTTGCTTTGTAGGGGCTGCAGCAGCCGAGTCTGGGCGGCTGCCCAAGTTTTGGACAGAACATTGGGTCAAAGCCGCTTCCAAATCCCTCGGCCATTACTATTTAATGTGCCCATAATTCAAGTTTAGGAGACGTTGTTTTCTCAGATTATAGCTGGACCCGGCGGCTTCGTGGGCCAGAACACCGTGGAAAAGGCTGCTACTGAACAAAATCAAGGACACAGGAGGCACGGCAGCTCGGCTGCTGTCGTGTGAAACAGCTGCCCCCGGGTGGCACCCCCAGGAAACGAGCACGCGAAATACGCTCACGTGCGCGCGCGCTGACCCGGGGGCTCCGATGCTCGAACAGCTAAGGCACTGGAGGTGCCCAGACTGCGTGTTACTGTTCTAGCTTAAGGAACCTCTACGGCGTGTGTCCCCGTGGACGGCCAGAATGGCGGGCGTTTACTGAGTGCCGAGTGTGGGGCGCTTCGCCGCAACAAGCCTTCACCACCATCCTCCCCGTCCCGCAGGTGAGGGACATGAGGCTCAGAGGAGGTCAGCAGCCCGCCCGGCCGGGGCCCTGGGACGGCAGAGCGTGCCTGTAGTCGCAGGTGGCGTAGACTGGCACGGGGCACCGCCCTTCTCCCGAACCCACTCATCCACAGCCCCCTTCTGTTGCCTTTCCTCCCAAGGCTCATCACTCTAAGGTTAAAAAACCCCAGGCTGAGGAAGCAGCCCTTCGTCTACCTGCGCACGACCTGCCTGTGCACACTGTCCCCGGAGAGAGCGCCACCTCGGGGCACCTGGCGTTTTCCTGCATTCGCCTCGCTCCGAAGAGGCAGCGCTTCTGTCTGGTGGTCTCTTCTGTAGGAAAAGGGACAGGGGACAGATGGTGTCCGTTGAAGGCCACCAGGGGGCGGGGGAGAGGGCAGGGGGTGCCTTAGCAGCTCCTACAACACAGCCCCCGTCTTTGTGTCTCCGCGTAGAGGACACTCTCTCACCGGAAAGCGCTGGCTCCTTAAGACCTACATTCAAATATCGGCTCTCCTGCGTGTCCTCTGTGAGCCTTCGCCCGGTAAACAGTACAAATTCAAAAGGACATTGCCATCCTTCCGTCTCAAAAGTCGGGGAGAGGCCCTTTTGCAGAGGTGGGATGATCAAATCTGCCCCAAACGACAGCCACGTTTTCTGACTTCCATTAGAATTACAACCGACCGATGAGTAAGGAGACACTGAGTCGGCTGGACTCGACGGGTTTCTCCGCGAAGGCAGCCGGCCAGAAGAGGGGCATCGCCTCAGACTGCATGAGGTGGATACCACGGAAAGTTCTACCTGTCGCTTCTGGACTTCGAAGCCGTGTCAGCGTGGTGGGCTTAATCATTTCAGAACCTGAAGATTCGACTGTGGCTTAATTAACACGGGTCTGAAATGAACATGCTCTAGTGTGGACACACTTAGGTCTGTGCACCGTGAGCAAAGTACTGGGCTTTTATCAGGTGATTTCCCCCCAGAATCCTGTGTCTGGGGATTTCCGTGTCTTCATACACTGGTTCTTCCTCTGTTTCCTTTCTAGGGAATTTGGTGACAGCAAGTCCGCAGAATGGATTAAATGTGACGATAACGTGGGGACGCTCCGGCTGATGAGAACGGTCTCAACCGGGCTGGCTGGCATGGTTGGCCCCGTACCACAGCCGCCCTGTGTGCTGGTCCTTCTCCTCAACACCGGCTTCAACAGCCTCACCCCCGGCCCGCCCTCCGGTGTGGGGACAAGCACGTGGCTCCCGGCCGAGGGCAGAGCAAGTAACACGTGCCCCAGAGGCCTGGCCACCGTCTGGAAGGACTAGAACCCAGAGCAGCAAAGGGAGTTCGCCGATGCCAGACTCCCTCCCCCATCGATGCCGGTCTCCCCCAGCCCCGTCAGCCCCACGGAGAGGCACCCGTGGCCCCCAACAGTGTGGGGCAGCCCCCCATCGTGCTACGCCCCAGCGCGGTTTGGAACGACACTACCTTCTACTTCAGGTTCCTGCTTCTCTCGACGGCCACCGTCTCCAATACGGGCAGAGAGAGAGAAACAAATGTAGATTATCTAGATGTCGTTTCTACTTTGTAGTTCTGAGTACCATCCCCGCTATTCTGGGCGTGCCGAAACATCGGAGTCTGGGCACTGGGCAGAGGTGGGCGAGAAGGGACGGAGGGGGGTCCACCTGCAACTCCGTAGCCGTCGGTCGCTGGGGAAGAGGAGGACCCCCCTCCTCACTCCCCCCTCCCCCCAACCGTCCTCACCTCTGCCTCCGCCAGGGGACCTGGAACATTTAGGCTCAGTGCTCACCTCATCCAGAGGCTCACCCTGGATTTTTCCTGCAAACTAGTTGTTAAGGATTAAGAGGCCCATGACTTTGCACACAAATGACCTGGGCTGGGAGGTGGTTTGTGGCCCCACTCAGCAGGTCCTTTCCCGAGGCCCCAGCTGCTCTGCCCAGTCCCTGAACCCCCTGACCAGGCTCGCTGGGGTTACCGCACGGGCCCCTCCCCTGGGTCTTCCCCCCCTCACCGGGGTTCCCCCTCCAGCACCTGGGGAAAAATCTCCAGGTAACACCCCTGGGGCTGGCTCAGTGAAGGCAGTGGTGCAGGACGGGGTGAACACATCCAGGGGCATCGGGGTGCAGCACAGCTCAGGCACCAGGGTGACGTGAGGTGCCTGCTTGTTCTCTTAAACGAACGCGCAATCCCTAAACCCCCTGCGGTCACCTCGCTGACCCCCCTGCCACGGCCTTGACGTGGCGCGCACCCTGTAAGCACCGGCTGGGTAACGTAAGGACCGGGGAAACCACCAGAGGGACCGTGAAGTCACCACACAACTATATTTGCAAATTCACACGAAACAGTCGGGTACAGAAACGTGGGGCTGGAAGCAGAGGAAGACTCCCGAGGGTAGAACGGCTCGCTTGGTGAGGTCACACCACACGCAGAGACGTGGACACGCACGCCGACGCAGTCACACGCACGCCCAGGCTCACACACGCTCACACAGACACGCAGGCAGTTGCACACATATACACACACGGACACAAAACACACAAAGACGCCCACAGACACACACACATTTAAACAAAACTGAGGTCGTTTTAGGTATACACTTGGAGATCTTTTATTTCTTGCTGGTTACTGAATTGGGCTGCTCCTCGCCCGACGCGCAGACAGGGGCAGGTGGAACCAGTGCCCCAGGCTCCCGACGCCCTGTCCACGGTCAGCCTCCCCAGCATCTAACGGCCGATGCCCAGGGGAGACAGCTTGGAGCCTGCTTTTAATCTTTGATCCTTTGTCATAAGCCATTCGCAAATATATTTTCAAATGTTCTCTGTGTCCTAAAGAAATTGCATTCTAATTGTACAAATAATAAGCACATACTCTACACGGTGACAAGTAGGTCACTCCAAACATGTTAGCAGACTGAGTTTAGTACAAAGGAAGCCAAAAACTGCTTTGTTCAGAATCACTAGTTTTCAACAAAAACTGGTAAAATTTATTGAACCATACATTTATTTGACCATTTAACTACATGATTTGAGGCATTCGGCAGAGAGTAAGAAAACCACAGTGTCTCCTCTCACGACCCAAGCCTGAGAGGCCTGAGAGGCCGGCAGGTCTGAGAGAGCGAGTACACACACATGACGACAGGTGTCTCGAGGAAAGCTTAGTGGGCAGGGTGACAGAGGGCGGCCGGGGGGTGGCTGTCTAGCAGGTGCTTAGCAACGGCATCTCTGATGACGGGTGTTCGGGCCCCGGTTTTTCCTTTAGTTCTGCTTTGCTTAGGCGTGCGCATTTCTTGACAAATATATTCCTACACATTTGTTAACGATTGCTATTGTAAATGAGATTTCAATATATCTGGAAAGTTTTCAAGAGCATTTGTCAAAAAGCTGTTAGCACTCAGGCATGTTGAGTTGTACGTATTTATTTATTTTTATTTTTTTTAATGTTTTTATTTATTTTTTTGAGACAGAGAGAGACAGAGCATGAGTTGGGGAGGGGCAGAGAGAGAGGGAGACACGGAATCTGAAGCAGGCTCCAGGCTCCGAGCCGTCAGCACAGAGCCCGACGCGGGGCTCGAACTCACAAACTGGGAGATAATGAATGAGCCGAAGTCCGACGCTCAACCAGCTGAGCCACCCACGCGCTCCAGTTCGTATTTATTTTTAACCAACCAATCACCAAACACCCAAGTGGCCTCCACGTGATTTTTATCTGAGTCACTCAGGGTCTGGATAGGCCACCTAGAAGTCCTGGTGATGTATTTCTGCCTCTCTTATAATCAGGACATTTCATTTCTCGTGTTCTAATCGTTATTTAGAATTTGGACGGTAATCTTAAATAACTACAGGGACAAGAGCCATTGTCCCTTTAACACAGTCCCTGTGACCGCTCACAGGGCAGGAGGGCTCTAGTAGGTGTTTTTCCCTGTGTTTTAAAAAATAAAAAGTCCTCATACATTAGGAACTGAATCAATTTAATAACATCCCACACTTTACAGAATATCCTTCCGGCGGGTGTTGACATCATCAGACCGTGTCTCTCCGTTACTTTCGCCAACCATCAGATGGACTGTCGTGATGAAATTCTTCCCAACCCCGAATCGTCCCCACCTTCATCGAAAACTCCTGTCGTGGCGTTTCTTTTTACCTTTCTTTATTCTTTGTCAAGTTTCCCAAGGTGTACATTTTAGAATAACTAGTGAAAATATACAATAATCATAATGGAAAAGTTTCTAAAATTAGACACATCCCAAAGAAAGGCACCGTGATTATTTATGTGAAAAAGGAATTTAACTTATTAAATGCTGCATACAAGGGCTTCTTGACTAAGACTTTACAAACGTGTTTCTGGTTTTCAGAGTTTTGCCGGATGGCAGCGGGTAGTAAAGCCATCATACCCAGTACATGCTGGTGTATATGCATGTGGACGCACGTACGGACCTACCCGGGTTTACGACTTCCCGCATTTCTTCATCGATTTCCTGTTAAGTGGCTACTTTGAACCAAAGATTTATAAAGTGCCAGGAATTCAAAGGTGGGGAGAAGGTTAAGACGTCGTCATTTGGAAAGTCAGGTTTTCACCTTATTAACATGGACATAAATAGCAAACTAAGGTGGAATTAAGGGGGTCGGGGACACAAGTCATATGCTCAGACGACCGTCGCTGGGCGTCCACCCCAGGCACAGAGCTCGGTGCCGGGAAACATCTGTGCGTGGGGGCACACACACGCGTGTGTGCATGCATGCACGTGTGTACGCGTGTACGTGATGCGTGCGTGCGTATCACCCGGTCCAAGTTCTCTCGTTCACAATCTGCTGAGGTTGGAGAGCAGATAAATCCACAGTACCATTTTCCGAGTGAGGTTCTGACCGCACTTCGCGGGAGGTTCGAGACCTGGGGAAGGAGCCTGGACCCAGACGTGGACGGTGGAGGAAAGGCTGGCACGTGAACTGAGCCTCCGAGGGGCCTGAGCAGCCCCCAGGGGAGCGGCTGTGCTGGCAAAGCCAGGCGTCCCGGCACCGGGAGTGGGAGTGGGTCAGCGGGAGAGGCGGACAGAAGGACGGCGGGGGACTCGGGCTGGCCCGCCGGCGACGTCTCCACACCCGCGCGAGCTCCCGGGGGGTGTGGAAACACAGGGCACAGACAGACCCCCGAGGGATTCGCTACACCGGCCGACATCTAGTCTTCACTTGGGTTTTGGAAACAACAGCAAAGTGACCCGAACCGTGGGGCATTTTGCATCATTGGCAAACAGTCAAAACGATCACGCAGAATATGAAGACCGCACAAACAGAAAGAGAGATACTACAAACACGTCCGCCGAGACCCCCGAGACTGTTCAGGAACGACGTGGACGAGGGCTGTGCACGCTGCCGTTGGACCCCAGCCGCACACTTGGGGTTCCCGGACTCGTCACGGGTGACAGGTGTAGGGGTGTCACCCGGGTCCCTGTCACTCACCAGGGGAACACACGTCCGTGGCCGTGCTGTAACCTGGTCAGCTTCTTGGAGCACAAGGGAGACTGGAAGGCGACCCTTAGTTCACGCCACCCGCACATTAAAAAGGGTCCTGCTCCGTCTCCGAAGTATCACAGCCACACACAGTGTCCTTCCTTAGAGACAGACCCGTGGAGTCCCACGGCCGTGCCTCTGCCACTGAGCCAAGGGCGAGCCACGTCGGACGCGGTCGTTCGGGCCACTCCACACACGTGGGGCACCCGGCTCGCCCCTTCCACAAGCCGACACTAGTCCTGGATGAGCTAACAGCTGCTTCTTGCTAACAAGCTCGAAGTAAAAAGAAATTCATCTCCGCGGCTGCCACCAGCAGGCTGGCAGGGAGCCCACAGCCGTCGCCGGGAGAAGCCGGGCTGTCGAAGTCTCTGAAACTGTGTCTTGCTTCCCAGGGCCGCCTGCCTCATTTCCTGTGTTGTAAGGATATTTTGAAACTAGAAAATCATTAGCCCTACATATAGTTAATGCCCTTCCTTTTAATGGCTAGAATTGACTCTTTTTAATGTTTGCTAATAAACAGATCTGGAAACTCTGTGTCATTAAGTACACTGAAGAACCTTTTCTCATGAAATCTGACTTTTTAAATGGCCTTGACCAAATACAGAATCCAGATAACCCAAAGGAAGAGCTTTTATCTGAAGGAGAACTTTTCATCCTCCTCCCTTCAGAAATTCTCATGAAGATTAAAGTCACTCCCAGGTAAGGGGATGATGGATCCACTCCCCCGAGTTTTCCTGAGCACTTACTATGTGTCAGGCCCCGTGCAGGTGATGCTGGGTGAGATGCTGTCGTCACAGAGCGCACGCCGTGCCGAGGACGGTGACAAACAAACAAATAATTACCGATTAATGAGACAGGACGTAGAGCCAGTCACCCAGGCGGCTGAGCACAGTTAACCGCTGTGTCAAGGTCAGTCACCGTCCCACCGTGGACATGACAGCAGGCCTGGGCCTGAATTATCATATGACCTTCCAGGAAAGAGACGAAAGTAAAAAGTGTTCCCGGCAGAGGGAACAGCAAGGACAGCAGCCCAGAGGCTCAGAGCTCGGGAGCTGAGTCAGGCTGGGTTGATCTCACAAGCTGCCCGGGAAGTGAGAGATAACGCTTTTAGGTCAGAGAGACGGGGAACTGCGGCAAATTTACTCTCTGAAGGAGAGAGCCCAAAGGAGTCGGCAGCACACCTTTCCACGTGGAAAGGTGGGCGTGGAATACTGCCCAAAGTTCTGGGCGCAAGATATGTACAACATAGCCCAAGTCACCGTGCCACCGTGGACCGTGCCCACGTTTGCAGGGGCTGGATCTCAGCCGAGAGCTCATGGGCTCGGCCAGCTTGGGTTACTGTCCTCCCGTCGGGCCCCAAAGCCATCACGCCGTGCAGCGGTCTCTGCTGCATCCAGAGCGCTGCGAGCAGGGCCATGAGCTTGGTAGGCTCGGCCCTCCCTGAATCCAGAGCCCGTCACCGGGCGTCACCCCCAGGACCCCCGTGCTGCGGACGCTCAGGGGGATGTGGGGCTGAGAGGGAGCATCTTTCAGAACCCCCGGAACCATGTGTCTGCTCGCAGAGAGGTCATGTTCCCGAGGGCCCGTGTCCACCACAATCTTCAGGATGGGCCCCAAAACCAGGGCCTGCTTGCAAGCCTACAGATGGAAACATCCATTCGTGGGAGGGCATCACGTGCACAGACGGAGCCCGCCATCAGGTGGATCCGTAAGAACTCTGATGTGCACTGATCGCGGGAAAAAACCTCACACCCAGAAACATGTGGGCGATTCAGCCCAACCCGTGCTCTGCTGAGATCAAGGTCAGTGCTATGAATTTGGAAACGTCGTATGAAATAACCACTTACTGATTTAGTCTCGATCGTGGTAAAAAATAAGTGTGTGTATACCTATGTGGGTAATTTAATTCCCAAGAAAGGAAGGGGCTGGGACAGCTGAGTGCAGGCTAACGTTCTAAGAAGATACCAGGACCCCGTCAAGCAGGTTGTGAATATCCAATTTTAAGCAGGAATCGCAACCATTGTACAAGGTTTCATTCTGAACTGTCTGACCTCAGTTTTTAATTCCATATGCATTACAAGGGATTTCAAGGAGATTGTTAAAAGCAGATTTTCTACTAGGAAAAAAGAGAGCTACAGGTCTTATTAAAGGATCTTGACTACATGCTGCTTGAACATTACTTATTAAACATGACGGGTTTAGTGGTGGGGACTTGGTGAAGCCTCCAGGGGGCCTGGGGACGTCATTAAGGCTCCAGCGTCCCTGGGACCAGGCTGCAGCCCTAAGGGCTGGGACAGACGCAGCAACCGTGGAATATTGCTGTATGACATCGGTCAGCAAGATAAGAAGAAACTCAGCCAGCTGTTCCTTTTTCCAGGACATACCTATAAAAAGTGTGACAAGGGGACTCGATTTCTGCAGGTCTATGGGCACAGAGCAACTCTCACTTGAGTGGAAGAGCCCCTGTGTGCTCTGGGGACAGTGACAGAGGGTCTGCGGAGGCCCGAGCGGGGTCCCCGGGTTCCTGCTCAGGTTGGCAGGAACATGAGCACTGTCTCGTGTTGGCCAAGCGCACGCGGACCAGAGGAGGAGGCGCTGAGCTCTGCGGCTGGTGCGCGGCCCCTGGCAGATCAGGCTCCTCCAAACACCGCTCACGCGGGCCACTCGCCCAGCAGAAACTTCCAGAAGAAGGTCGGAGGTGTGGCCTTGGAACTGGGGGCTCAGGCCCAGGAGCAAAGCACCTCTCAGTAACAACGAAACTGTGTCAGATGTGGGTTTCTTCCAGAAACTGCTGATGCATCTGCCAGTGAGGGAACCACACCTGAGCTCAACCTTTACTTTAAAAGACAAAGCTCAGGGGCCCCTGGGTGGCTCAGTCGTTTGAGAGTCCTACTTCGGCTCAGGTCACGATCTCGAGGTCCGTGAGTTTGAGCCCCGCGTCGGGCTCTGTGCTGACAGCTCGGAGCCTGGAGCCCGCTTCGGATTCTGTGTCTCCCTCTCTCTCTGCCCCTTCCCTGCTTGCCCTCTAAGATAAATAAACATTAAAAAAAATGTTTTAATAAATAAATAAATAAATAAATAAATAAATAAATAATAAATCAACAAAAATCAAAGCGGAGGATTCTGCTGTGGCTCTGAATGGTGGGGGGTTCCCCCCGGGGGTGGGGTCCCAGAAGGGACCGGCTTCCAGCCGCCTGCAGAGCGGACCCACCGCCTTAATGGCAGGTGACTGTTTCCTCTGCCTCCGCGATGACGGCTTTAGTGTCTTGAAGTCCATGCAGCTCTGAGCCACATCGAGGCCATTCATAATGGAAGGCTGAGTGTTTGCGGCACCCCCGTAAAAGGAATTCTGGCGGAACGCCTACCCAACTCTTAATTGTTTTTTTTTTTTTTTTGGGACAGAGAGAGACAGAGCATGAACGGGGGAGGGGCAGAGAGAGAGGGAGACACAGAATCGGAAACAGGCTCCAGGCTCCGAGCCATCAGCCCAGAGCCTGACGCGGGGCTCGAACTCACGGACCGCGAGATCGTGACCTGGCTGAAGTCGGACGCTTAACCGACTGCGCCACCCAGGCGCCCCAACTCTTAATTGTTAACGCTCCGTCAGACTGCTAATTCTGCACGTGTGGCCGTGGAAGAGGGGGGTTCTGGAGGCTGACCGGGGGCCCTTGCAGGCTGATGACACTTTCGCGTCATACGGGAGACCCGGGGGCACCTGCCAGCCCAAGGCTTGCTTCTCACTATGTGATTTATTTCCATTGTGAAGAGAAATTTTGCAGAACGCTAAAAGTGCCATCACTTTTAAGTTTCCAGCCGTCATCATCAGAAAAGAAAAGCCCATTCACACTATAAGTGACATAAATGTGGAAATGTCTCAGGGTAAGAGGAGTCCACCCCATTCACCCTCCTCACTCCGCGCCTGGAGCCCCCAGCGCCCCGACCCCTCCCATGCCAGCCCGCACCTTCCCGCCCCTCCCCGCTCAGAAGACCCCAGCCTGCCCCAGGCTGTCCCCAAGCGGGATGCTCCGGGTGGGGGACGGGACCTCAGCCCCAGCAGGCAGGCCGCGCCCCTCCTCGCCGAGCCCACCTCTCCTGCTCACTGCGGCGTGGGCTCCGGGCGAGGGCACCGTTCTTGCGTGTCTGTGGAGACCCAGCTGCCTTCCAGGTGCCCCGTCCCCCCAGGCAGTGCCCTCATGCCCGGCCGCCCCAGGTCTCCAGGACTCGCCCCCGGATGTGGGCAACTTCCTGGGCCACCACGGCCACGTTCCTCGGGGCAACCAGCGCGACCAGGAAGTTCCTGTCCTTCCGATGCGCCCAAGTTGCCGTTTTAAGCCTGTTACAGCCTGAGCTCCTGGGCCCTGGGAGGCCTCCCCTGCCCCGCCCACCCCTGCCCTGCCCTGCCCTGGCCCAACCCCCAGGCCTCGGCTCCTCCCTCCGTAGGCCTCTGGCTTCTTCCACAGAGCAGCCTCTTGGGGTTTGGCGTGGGCAGAGCCCAGACCAGCTCACGGGTCTCAGGAACTTTCCCAGGGGGCGATCCTGGCCCACCTCCTGCCCCCAGAACCTCCCGAGGACTGAGGCAGACCCTGTGGAACTTTCCCACCCGGGGCACTGACACCAGTATTGAACTGCAAGCCAAGTAAGGGCGCTTCCTTTCTTTAATGCGTCTAAACTTGGATTTTTCTAGGTGTTCGTTGAAAGGTTTCAACTGCAAGGCCCCAGAGCCCAGGCCCCCTTCTGGTTAACTTGAACACGCACTCCCCTTGGGCCGGGAGCACAGCTCTGGGCCGGCACAGCGAGGAGTCAGGGGCGGGAGCCCTCAGGCCCCAGGGGCTCCTTCCAGAAGGGGGCAATCCTAGGCCGGAAGAGCCACCCCCAATCACAGCCACCTGGTGCCAGCGTCTGGCTACAGAGAGGGACGCGGCCCCCCCAGCAACTGTGTCTGGTGCACACGCTTTCTGGAACAGACACATGCTTTGGGGTGTCTGTCTGGTGCAGCACGAGGTAGCACACAGCTTTCTGGAACGTTCATCCCACTGCAGTCCACATGCACCTCTGTACTGGTCTCACCCCCAAATTACACCTTAGAACAGCAAAAAATCGCAAAGTGGAAACCGTGTGACCCAAAAGATGCTCGTGTCCGTCTTTCAGCAACATCAGAAGGCAAGCGGCAAACCAAGGACCTTGTCTCGAAAAATTACCAAAACCCTCGGCTCCTTCAGAATCACGTCTGATTCATAAGGGCGACAGGCGAGGGCCCCATTTCTATGCGGTTAGGTAGGAAGCAGGCAGAACTCTCCCCTTCCGTTACCTGCGTTACTAAAGTCACCCTGGTGTTTTCTAGGAAGCTGGGATATGCTGCAGTGCTCGATCCATGACTCCACCAGTGAGATGAGACACTTCTAATCAAAACGTGCAGTAAGTTGCCAAACAGGACAGCGATGGTTCCCATAGAATTGCTTTCCGAGTGTGCCGCAGGCATAAACCAAGTGTGAACTGCGATACGTTTCATCCTATAGAGTCAACCCTCAAAAGTAGAACTTTGCAGGGCGCCTGGGTGGCTCAGTCGGTTAAGTGTCGGACCCTTGACTTCGGCTCGGGTCGTGATCCCAGCGTTGTGAGATGGAGCCCCGTATCGGGCTCTGTGCTGACAGGGCAGACCCTGCTGGGGCTTCGCTCTCTCCCTCTCTCTCTGTCTCTCCCCTGCCCCTGCTCTCGCACCCTCTCTCTCTCTCTCAAAATAAATAAGTAGACTGTAAAAAAAACAGGTGGAACTTTGCAGACTCCTGTGGGCAGGGGTGGCGTCAGGGGGCCAGAGCTGCGTGCACCCCAAGGTGCGGGGGGTGGGGGAGGGGATGTGGGAGGAGCCTCCAGACCAGCTGCCGCCTGCTCGTGAGCGAGTGAGAGACGGGGAAAGGACCCGGTTCCCGGGCACCTGGGGACAAGGGGCTCCGCCCGGAGCGGCCGTGCCCGTGTCTGTGTGCGGGCGGTCGGAAGACAGCTCCCCTCTTCGGAGAGTTTGTGACGATTCGGCACGTGTCACGTTCTCCTGTTCGAGGGTGAAGCCTGACTTGGACCCACAGGCGTCTCCACTCCCAGAATCCAGAGCCCAAGCCCCGGACGTGACCGGTCTCAGTCCTGCCCACAGCAGCTGCCTCGTGGCCGTGGCGTGGGGCAGATGCCTTGGTGCAGGCCCCGTGCTGGGACGCGCTGGCCGTCACTGGAGCCTCGGTTGCTGCCTTCTTGAAAGTCCTCATAACATTTGAACAAGGGACTCCACGTTCTCACTTTGCTCCGGGCCGCGCACTGTGTGTCAGGCTGCTCCCCGACCTCTCCCGGGGCCAACACGCGCCCTTGGCCAGGCTCTCCGGTGCGTTTGCAGGGGCAACCTGGTTCTCACATCAGAAACGCCCTTTCCTTGAGTACCCGGCATCACCCAACCAGCTAAAATGTCATCTGTTGCTGGCTATTTCTAGCCCCCCCTGCCCTAGATGCATCCAGAACAGGATCACAGAAAGGCACTGAGGCTCTGGTGTTGTCGCTGGGTCTCCCGTGCTGACCCGGCAGGAGGGGAGCGGGGAGGGCGCATCCGTGGCTTGGAGGAGGGGACGCGGCTGCGAAGAGCCTGGTGTCACCCTGGGCTGCTCCCTGGCCCATGGCAGGGCAGCAATACTCCTGCGTGTAAGCATCAGCACGTGAGCCGCCTAGGTACCCCCTGATGGCTCCCCACTGCTCATGGAGATGGAAAGCAGAAACAGGAAAGAAAATACAAAATCATTTAAATTCGTGCTTTTAAGTCTAAAATCCCTTTTTGCACATTTAGCTATAATTTATTTTTTTAAATGAAAATTTATTGATCCCCTGATATCTTTATGTGTGCGTGTGTGTGTGTGTGTGTGTGTGTGTATGCAAGAGGGGGATGGAGAGTGGGAAAGAGAGAGAGTGGGAGCCAGAGAGAGGGACAGAGAGGAAGAGAGAGGGACAGAGAGAGAAAGGGACAGAGAGGAGAGAAGGACAGACAGGGAAAGAGAAAGAGAGAGGGGGAGAGAGAGTTGGGGCGAGGGGCATTTGTACAATGCACGCTCCTGGACACACGGGCAGCCGGGAGTGATGGCGGGGAAGGAGTCCCTCCGTGTCTTTGGGACCCAGCATGGGAAAGCATTGCAGGAGGGACGCGACCCTCTTTCTGTGAGTCGGCTGCTTGTGTTGCTGCAGAACTGTGCTCAGGAGACTGGCTCCTCCCAAGGCTCAGACCCCAGCGTGCACTGGCCACACACCCCCGGCCCGGCCGCACCCACCACGAGTGACGGCGGTCACTTTACCTACCGCGGCCCCGGCCCGGAGTCAGGTGTGTCCCCCAGGTGCCCGCAGCCCTCCCAGCCACACCGCGTCTGCTTTGCCTTTTGTCTGCCCGATTTCCTCGTATCTGCTTGTGAGCCTCCGGCCCCCACAACCAACTATCAGAGCCCGAGTCTGATCCGCAAACATCAGGCTCTGACTCCTCATATTGAAAACAAACGTAGCCAATCTTCTGACTTGGGGTCCAGCTTCCAAGTGGGAGAAGTTCAACGTCTGTACTGGATCGACCCCGAGCGGGAGGAAGGATCACCAGGTCCCCGTTCCAGCTGCAGCGGGCCGAGTGCTAATGACACTCACCTGCAGCCCCAGGTGAACTAATTAAAGCTCTTAATTGCACCCGTCCAGGCAACGAGACGAGTTCAGCCCCAAACAGCGCCAGCCCGAGGCCCCGGGGAGCGGGCAACACCTCGACCTCCCCTCCCTCGTCCTGGAGGCTTGGGACGACCCGGACCCCCGTCTAAGCTGGCACCCCCACCACGTGCCAATCGACCTCTCCCTGGGGCTGGAAGACGGTGGGACCCGAGGGGGCCCGGGGCCCAGATGCCTGAGTGCTCGGGCCACGGGACACAAGGTCCCCCCTGCGTCATCGGCACCGACTGTGTCTCCTCTCTCAGCCCCCCCTCGCCCCTGCCCACCTCGTCCTCCTCCTCTCCATCCTCATCCTCTTCCTCCCCTCCCTGCTCCTCCCCTCTCCCCACCCTTCCTTTGTGGACACCCGCCCCCCGCCACCCTGCACACTGAGGGCTCCTTGTGGCCCCATCTCCTGTCACGATCGGCACACCTGTGACAGGTCTTTAGCGCGGAGAAAACGTTCATTATTTCCCAGAAGGGACAGATGAGCCGTGACCTCTGGAGAGGTGAGTTCCTGACCATGTGCTAGAGGCAGGCTGGGCCCCAGGACGCGGGCAGGGCCCATCTGGCCGGTGCAGCCAGGGACCGGACGACGGGGACACTAGGCTGCATGTGGTGTCTCCGGGCCTGTCGTCCACCGGGTGCTGGGCTGTCGCAGGAGGAGGCCCAGGGACACCAGCCTGCGGGGCTGAGCTCTGGTCGCCCTGGGGGCGAACGGCAAAACCACAGAACGGCGTGTCCCTCTCCTGGTGCTGAGTCGGACCTACCCTCTCTGGCCCAGAGCTGGAGGCTCTAAGGGAAGTGACAAAAGAGGGCTGGGACGCCCCGGGTATAGCCCGAGCCCACAAGGCTCCTCATGACCACACATGTGGGTGAGTGACAGAGACACGCCCTCGGGTGAGCGCAGAACGTGAGGAGAATCTTCTGCTGAAGCGGGGAAGATGCAGGACACGTCTAGCGAGGGATCCGGCCACTGGGAAGGAAGGCGAAGCTCGGGTTTCCTGGTCTCGGGCTGGTCCGGGGAGCGTGAGACCTACCGAGGGTGGAGGCTGTAGATGCTGAAACTGAGGGAGGAGGCACAGCTCTGTCCTCTCACTGCTGAGGGTGGGCGCACGAGGTGGGAATGGGCTGCACGGACGTGGGGGGCCTTGGGTGACAGGTCAGCCACCGCAGGATGGCTGGGACTGGTGGGCGGGCAGGCAGCTCCTCCTCCCACGCCGCGTGACGACCTCTGCCGTCACACGGTACCCAGACCCTCACCAGAGGCACAGGCAGAGGCAGGAAACCAGCAAACGTGCCACAGGGCGAACGGGAGCCCTGGACGGGAAGGAGCCCAGGGGTGCACGCCTTCCTGTACGGAGACGGAGACGGGGCGGCCGCTCAAACAGGTTTTGTTCTGGAACCCTGGTCACAATACACTGTTCGATCAGCGTCGCTAAGGGGAACGATTAATACCATCATCGTGGAACTTGGTACCCCGACCTTTGAGATTTCTTGATCCATCCCGTAGATCAGGCTCAGACCCCAGGGGATTAAATACTCAGGGCATTGTGGTGTGGCTGGGCCGATCCCCTGGCGCCCCAGTTGTCGCTCGAGAAACACGGCCTGAGAAGCAGCATGAGACCCGGGGGGAGGGGAGGCCAGCAGGCTCCCCGGAGCAGGACGGAGCCCGGCAGTCACTCCCGGCTGCCTGGACACGTGCACTGCAGCCACAGCCTTGGCCACCCCACCCTCGCCTTTCAGGTCGTCCTCCGAGGCGCAGATTCCAGAACGGACTTCCCGTAGCAACGCCAGCCGGGCAGGAAGTGATGAACCAGGCCGCTCTCTCCCCTGGAGCCGTGCCTCTACACGGGTGTGGCTGGGCTGCGACGTGCTGGGACATGGGTTTAATAATTACACGAGTGAAGTCCCAAGGACCTATTGGAAGTGATCTATTTAAATGCCAACCCCATTCATCTTTAATGAGAGGACAAAAGCCTTCCAGCATTCTTGGTCTTTGGGATTATAGAGCGCGTTGGTTGATATTCTGTCGTTTTCAAAGCCAAGTAAGGAAAGACCATTAGGACTCTGAATTGGACATAACTTGCCAGGCCCTGGTCTCCCAGAGTGGCTGGCCACCATCTGTAACTGAGCTGGTCGGCTCTCCGTGGTGTCACCGCGTGATGTATGGCTCAATAACACCCTGCCAGCTGGCAAGACACATTTTGGGGATTCAGGCTGTGTGCGTTAGATCAAAAAAATTATCAAGATAGATAGTGCGATAGAAAGAGTTTTCGACAAGATGGTAAGAATTCCGTGCTTGACACGGTGTCTTTTCCTCTAGTGGTGGAGAAAAGGAGGCGTCAGCACATCGGGGAATCAGCAGACGCACAGGCGACCCTTGCTGGAGTCAGGAGCCTCTGGGACAGGTCCCGGCCCCGCCCCTCTCCCCAAACCTGAGCCCCAGCTCTCACTGAAAGGGGACAGCTCGTCCTTCGGACGTGGGGTTCGCCGGGAAGTGGCAGAGGGCTGCGGGTTAACGGGAACTCATGGCCCCATCCTCTCCATGGCCGTGACGTTGCCAATCTAAGAAAAAGAGTAAACTGACTTCCAGACAGAGGTCCGAATACAGCCCGTGCGTTTGGCTAAGCACCTCAACACCTGCAGGAAGGTTTGGACCAACAGGTGCGTGCAATAAATGTGATGTCATTGTCACATTGGCATTTTCCATCAGATGTGTTTACATGAAGCTGGTGACATTCACAAGCCATTGCCTGTGGACAGACAGGCAGCTGTGTCAGAATGCAGACATCATTCAACATTCGGGGACTTGATTTTGAGCAACCGCCATGAGCCAGGCACCAGCTTAGCACCAGGGACACTGTCATCAGTGGACAAGAAAAAAAGGGGGGACAATCCCGAACCATCAGGCATAAACCACTCTGCACTTTTTATGTAGTTTATAATTACAAATATGTACTTATTTCATATATAATGGTATCCTTCCAAATGTAAATTTAATTATAGCTATATTAATAATTATATATAATCTGTATTGTATTTCTATAATTTGCTAGTGAATTTTGTGTCTGAGGGGAGTTGCTTCTGGATCTGCCGGGCTGTGTCCTTATCAGAGTAAATTATATAAAAGCCCCACCGGACCCCGACACATCTAAGCCTCTGCTGTTGACTAAGTTGCAGCTTTATGTCAGTAAACCTCCTGTCGGGACCACGGAGACACGTCACACCCTGCACCGAGGTGCCCACACCGCCTTCTGTAGCAGAGCTGACACATCACTTGAACGGACCCCAAACCTCACCCCCTTTCCCGAATTCCACCCTGCTTGTTACGTTACTTCGCAAGGAGCACGCCGTGTGTCCTGTGGAAACAGCTATCACGGCACCGAAATGTCACCGCACAGAGCCACGTCCCAGTGCACGACTCTTTAACACATATTCTCACTTCACCAAGTGCATTTTTTAAAAAGCCTGTATTCAGACACTGGCATCGAACGCCGAGATCCTTGAAAGTGATGTGGGCTGGATGCGGCATTAAGAACGCAGTTCTTCTAATTTTATTCCTTATGATGCGACACGGCGCAAAGGAAGACTCGACATTCTCCAGAGGTCGAGATTCCCAAACTCTCTGGGAAGTGACTGTTTTCTAGAATATAAAGTACAAGTGGAGATGTGAGAACAGAGCCAGTGAGATGCATGGACGACGTAAGAGGCCAAGAGAAGCCGGTTCACCGTAAACCTCGGAGCCAAGCGACCCTTCAGACTCACAGCAAAATGCCTCTCAGAGAAAACGTTAAGTTTTATGTTTCTGGTTGTCCCGTTGGAGCCACAGACACTGACTTCAGGAAACAGGCACGATCCTCAGGAGCATCGGACCCAGCACTGCTCCGTCCGGGAGCACCGGGGAGCTCCGACAGCCTCCCGCCCAGACGTTCCCAGTGAGTCCTCTGCAGGGTGCTCCATAGCCGGCTTAAGTGTCCCCAGAGTGTCCCCAGAGAGCACGCCCCAGCATGCAGGGCCTTTGGCTGGAGGGAGCAAGCTGTGCACACGTGTGAGCAGAGCCTCATGGGAGGCGGTTTCATGGATGGCCAGCCCCCCAACACAGCTCCAGCTCTAACATGGGAGCCAGCACACAAGACACGCACACACGCACACACATGTGTGCACAGGGACGCACATGTACATGTATGCATAGGGGCATATGTGCACATGCACACAGGCGTGCACATGCACACACATGCATGCACGTTTACACACCCATGTATGCACACACAGGCATGCACACACAGGGTGCACCCATGCATGCACAAGAACATACATGCATGCACAGACATGCACACACATGGGCACAGAGAACCTCTGCACAGGAAGATGCCAGGTCAGTGTCCAGTGAGTATAGGCACTAGTTCAAGAGCGAGGGAAACACAGCCCTGATCGCATCGGTGGGCCCAGCCATTTCTGGTATTGGCAACGGATCCCAGAGAAGAAGTCAAGTTGCCTGGGAGTCGTTGAGTGATGGAGAGGGATTTGAGGTGGCTGCTTCGGAGGCACCAGGGGAAGAGAAGCCTTGAGGGGAGGGGGGAGGGCGGGAGGCAGGGCTGCAGCATAACATGCGAGCCGCACAGGCCCCCTTCCTCTCAGTCACACAAGCTGCCCGACCGAGCACTTACCCTGCCCAGCCCTCCCTTTCAGTCTCACAGAAACCCTGGGAGGCAGGCGCCACAGGGCCTGGCCGTGCAGAGGAGAGGCCCAGGAGCAGGTGCCGGGGCTGAGCCAGCCCTCCCTCCCGGCCCCCCCGCCCAGGGAACTCGCTCTTCCCAGTCCGATCCACCCCCGGAGAAGACACGGCTACTGACTGCTGGAGAATCCCTGGAAAATCCAGGCCAGGCTCCCCGGACCCCCCGTTGCGGGGCTGACCAGGCTCCGCGCCCTGAGAACTGCATGATGCTCAGTAAACAGCAGACTTTCCAACCCTGTTTCCGGTGGTCCAGAGGCCTCCTGGAGAGCCCCGCTCCCCGCCCGGCCCTGTCCCAACCCCGCCAGGACGTAGCCTCCCTGGTCCTATCCCTCCCTCCCAACCTTCCCCTAGACACCCCACCCTGATTGTGCCAACCCTCTGTGCCCACGTTTCACCCTTGCCTGGAATTCTTTTCCATGCCCCGGGCACCCAGCGCCCCCCACCCCAGCTGACCCTCCGCTGAGGGTCTGCAGCAGCCCAATCCCAGCTCCTTCACTGCAGCTGACAGCTTGTTCTGAACTGCTCGGGTACGAGGGTCCACAGATGTGCTGGGCCCTGGTGGTCGGCCAGCTCGAAGAGGCCCCACCCTGAGCTGCCCACCCGGAGCCACAGTGGGGCCCCAGCTTGTCACGGAGTGGCCGTCGGCCTCACATCTCTAGGTGCGGATTACGTTACCAGCAGCGGATTGTGTTGGAGGGATTGAAAAGGTTACCCTACGGATCTTGGTGTCTGGCTCATCATAAGTACTTAAAGGCTAATTCCCTTGCAGGGGCCCAAACCTCAGCACTGGGGAGACACGCTCCTTCCTGGCGCCCGGAGCTCACGGGTGGAAAGGCGCGCTCGCTCCGTGAGACGGTCAGTGCTCCGCGCTCCGGGGCTACGCATCTCACGTCGAGTGGCTTCGGTTACTTAGATCTACTGCCTCCGAGTCCTGCTGACCCAGGACGAGTCTCCCACACGGCAAAGAGCGGCCTTCCTCTTAAGAGTCACCGAAAAGGAGAGACTGTACGCCCAGAATGTTCTCTAATTCAGATGGGGACTTTTGGGGGAAGCCAAGATTGTGGTTCAACAACGTGGCCTAGCCAAATTATGGGATATTCGAGTCTGGGATAAAAGTGATCTTTCTCCAGACGACGTAAAAGCCTCAAGCAGGAGACAGGCTGTCTTGCTCCCCTCCCCCCTCCTCCCCTGCCAGCTCTCCAGGCTCTGGTCCAGAATCATGAATTTGTATCACAGTGACGGCCGTCAGCAGGGACCGCCCTTTAGGGGCTGGACTTTCCCCATATGCTGGAGCCTCTTTGATCACGCCGAGTTCCCCGTGTTCAAGACCGCTTCTCCCGTGGTCCAGATGGTACCACGGCACTTTTCACTTTGATTTAAATACCTGCGCCTGTTCTCGGCTACAGAAAAGGCTTCCCCCTTTATGCTCACTTCTGTTTGGTGTTCGGGAATATGAATTTGCATCCCATTATCATAATTGTCTGGCTTTTAACGTGCTTAGCCAACGCGGAGGTTTCCTGTTCTGAAATGCTCAATAAACTGTCAGAGGGCCCGTGGTTGGCCATTCTCTCGCGCGGTCCAAATGCCTCCGTTGTGAGCGAGGGCAGAATGCAAGCCGTGGCTGCACGTTGTACTTCAGGTTATAACTGGGTTCATCTGACTTTGGCAAAAGCAGTTCCTGGCTGTACAAGTTGCACGCGTGGTGATAAGATGCCTGCAAGGAGCCACACGGATCCCTGAGACGAGGGGTTCGTGAAAGTTATGTCGTGGACCCAATAGTTTAATTTCATGCTTTGGTCGCCCGCCAGGAAGCAGGTGCTGATGGTATAGAGCAGAGAAACTGGGAAGGGTCTCAGGGTGCAGACAGGGGGGTGGGGCGGGGGAGGGCCCCAAGCCCCAAGCCCCTGGCCTTCGTCTCCAGCACATTCTCTATGGACAGAGAATTGACCGCAGTCTCCGACGATCACAGAACCCCCGGCCCCCCGTGCGGTGGCCCCGCCACGTGCAGCCTGACGATACCCCGTTACCAAGCCTCCCGTTCGTAACTTCAGAGCAGCTTCCTCCGCCTCTCTCCAAAGCTCACAATAAGGGCTCCGCATATTCTGGTGTCCTTTCCACCCTCGATGTCGTCAAAGGGTTAACGTCGTCTTTTTTAATACATACGTTGTTCCATTAGAGGTGCTTCTCTTCGAAGGTCTCTGGATCAAATCAAAGTGTCTTCATATCAAGCAGAGCATAATGCTTTCTGGTCGTGAATTTGAATCTATGACTATTAAGCTTTCCTAAATCAGGACATGTGTTTTTTATGTATTTAAATTTCTTATTTAAAAAGTTCTGACAAAATGTACCCAGATCATTTTCCTTCCTCACGTATTATTGTGAGGAACCCATCATCAGGGTGGTTACATCACACCACAGACTCCACCACACCGTGAAATGCGATTCTCCCTGGAGAGGACCCCGCGTGTCAGGCACTGGGTCAACTCCCCAGCAGTACGTGCATCCACGCTGACAGTGGCGTTTCCAAGGGAACATACCGGAAAGCATCACCAAACGTAATTGGAACATCATCAGCTGTTAAGAGGTTGATCGTCTCAAGGGGAAAATCAGGCAGGACAGCCAGTCAGCGATCACGAGTCCCACGGCTCAGAAGTGCCACACGGGGAACTCGAGGTGACGGATCCTGCCCTTGTTCCGTGGTTCAGACCTGCGCAAAACACGCCTCTCGGCCGGGCACGTGGACATCTCATCTGCCCAGATCCACTGCACCATGGAAGTTTCCAAGCTCTGCCCAACCGACGACTGTCTCTAAACTGTGCTTAAGAAAGAAAAATGAGCCGACTCTCAGAATGTACAAATGCATGTTAATGCTTTTCTGTCAAAGTATTGCGCTGTCTAGACTTAGCTGAACTTGGGCTTTGAAAACCCATCTCTTCGGAATCTGTATTCCATAAATGCAGCTCTTACAAAATGTATTAAGTTTGAAGGGGAGAGCCAAGGATTGCAATGTTTGAAGATCCAATTTAAATACTAAAAATGGTCAAGAGCAACCCCAGGGGAATCCAGGTGAAGAAGTTGCCCTCTTGTGGAGTTTGGGTTTTGAAGTATTTCCAATATTTAGAAAAAGAAGAAATGCCTTTGCTCTCTTCTAAAGGTCCAGCAGGCTCAGACAACTTCCAGCCATGACTCCATGATAAGGGTGCACAGTGAGCTTCCCACAGGCCTGGGGAGCGTCTGGGCTGAAGTCACTCGGGGCGTTGCAGCCTGGGGTCCCGCACCAGTGTTCTGGCTCCCCAGGTATGACCTAGAGGCGAGAAGGCATTAGCCAGGTTGGGGACAGACCCCCTTCCTTTCTGAAATAGCGAGTGGCTCTCCAAAGTGCCTTCCGGCTCAGCTTGTCATGGACTTTGCTGACGTGTCACTTCCTCTTGTAGGCGCAGGTTCATCGCACCGTCGAGGCTTTCGACTCAGGACAGGATTTCAACAGCTGTGCCTTTTCTGTGAGGCCGTCCTGCTCGCCACATGAGTTTACTCCAACTCGAAGGGGAGCCTTGCCCCTGGAGTCACCTGTCAGAGAGGGGGCGCAGGGGCACCGGGGGGCACAGAGGGCTCCCGCTCCCGCTGTGGGCCTCTCGGTTCGGATGAACCAGATCGGCCGGACCCCGAGAACCTGTGCCTCCGGCCGGGATGACCCCCGTGTGCCCACCCAAGTGGGGGACAAACACGTGTCCCGTGAACTCTGTGGGGGACAGGACAGTGTGGAAGCAGGTGGGGGTACAGAAAAAAGAAAAGAGAAGTGAGGGGGGTTATCAGTGAAACTGAAGGAGGGGGTGTGGCGCCCAGACCAGGGCAGGAAGGACACCAGAGCCACGCAGGCAGCAGGAAGGGCTGTCTCGGGCCGTGAGGATGGGCAGGCTGGCGTCCGCCAGGAGACACGGGACAGAAGTCCTCCCAGAGGCCGAGCCTCTGCCTCCACGGTGGAAGGCTGTCCCGGCGGCAAGGGCAGCTGCAGGGTGCCTGTGCCCACCGCCGTGGATGGGAAGCCAGGAGGCCGTCTAGACAGCTCGGGGGATGCGTAGTCTGGCATTCAGCAATCACAGTGTGATGCACCGACTCTCAGTAAACGGACAGCCCTGCACAGCCACCCCCACAAGCCGGTTTTGGAGCATCTCCACCACCGCGGGTGTTCCCTGACGCCCGTTTCCAGGGGATCCCAGATCCCATCCCCAGTGCCAGGAAACCATTCTTCTCTCTCTCTCTCTAAATGTGCCTTTTCTGGACGGGCGATGGCCTCACACGCCGTGGCTTTGAGATTAGAATAAATCAGCAGCTCATTCCTTTTTGCGGCTCAGTAGTCTTCACGATGTGGCTGGACCGCATTTCACTCACCCCTTTATGGACCCCGAGGTTGTTTCCGCTTTGGAGAAATCCTAAATACTGCTGCTCCCAACACGCACGCACAAGTCCTGTGCGGACACATCCGCTGTTCTCCCACGGGGACGGTCCTCGTTCCCTGGAGGAGCATTTCTGCTCGCTCCCGACCACACATAGCAGCCTTCCGTGTCGGCCTCCTAAACTCCCGGAGCCGTTATGTTAATTTGCATTCTCCTAATCACTAATGAAGCGAAACACCTTTTCAGGTGTTTTTCAGCCACTGTTTTGGTGAAACAGCTCTTCATACCTAACAATCATTTATTTTTTTCAATTGAGTTCTTTTATCTCATTAAGCTCTAAGAACCCTTTATGTATTTTGGATGCAAACCCTCTATCAGAATTATAATTTGCACGTATTTTCTCCCAGTCTCTGTCAGGTATTTTTATTGTCTTCATAGTGACTTTTGAAGTATAGAAGTTTTAATAAATTCACCCAGACCCACCGTTCTTTGATGGATCATGCCTTCGAGAATTCTTTGCTTGCCAAAAGGTCATGGAGAATTTATCCTATATTTTATGCTAGAGTTTCTATGGTTTTATCTCATGCATTAAATCTATGATCCACTTTGAGTTAATTTTTAATGTATGGGTCGAGAGAAGAACATACTATTTTTTTTTTTGCATGTGAATGTAGAATCGTCCCAGTACCCTTTGCTGAAAAGATTATCTTTTCCCTCTGAATTGTCTTTGTACCTTTGTTGAAAATCTATTGGTCATATATGTAAGGGTTTAGTTTCTAGACTCTCGATTCTGTTCCATGACCTATATGCCTGTCTTTATGCCAATACCAGGTGGTCTTAATTACTAAAGCTTTCTATATTACTAATGCTTTTTTTTAATGTTTATTTTTGAGAGACAGAGAGAGAGACAGAGTGTGAGTGGGGGAGGGACAGAGAGAGAGGGAGACACAGGATCCGAAGCAGGCTCCGGGCTCAGAGCTATCAGCACAGAGCCCGATGCGGGGCTCAGACCCACAAACCATGAGATCTTGACCTGAGCTGATCAGACGCTTAACTGACGAGCCACCCAGGCGCCCCACTAATGCTTTTTGACGTAAGGTAGAGTAAGTCTTCCAAGTGTGTTCTTCTTTTTTCAAAATCACTTTCATTATTTTGTATCCTTTGCATTTCCCCATAAAATTTAAGATCAGTTTGTCAGTTTCCATTTTAAAAAGTTCAGTGGGGATTGTGTTGACTCTATAGCTGAAATCAAGGAGAATCTCCAACTTAATGACGTTAAGTCTTCCTGTACATGAACACGGACTGTTTATTCTGTTCTTCTATAATTTATCGGTGATAAATTATAGTTACAGTTTCCAGGGCACAAGTCTTACACTTCCTCTGTTAACATGACCCCTAAGTATTCTCTTCTTCTGATGCTATTGTGAAAGGATTGATCTTCCCGATTTCCATTTTTAAACTGTTCATCACTCACATGTAAAAATACAATGTATTCTTTATCGATCTTACATTGTGCAACACTGCTAACCTTGTGTTATTATTTCTGGTAGTTTCTCTGAAATCTTCAGTATTTTCTGTATACAGGGCCATGCCATCTTCAAATAAAGGTAGTTTTACTTCTTTTCCAAATTTATGCCTCTAACTGGGTGGTGTTGGATGATGGCACTGGCTCAGACCTCGGCACTCTGACGAACAGCTGGCAGGAGCGGCTGTTCTCGCCTCCACCTTGGTCTTGGGGAAAAGCACCGGTCTTTCACCGTCACGTATGACGTGAGCTGAGAGTTGTGAGTGAGTGTCCTTTATCCGGTTGAGAGAGCTCCCTTCTAGTTCCGTTAATTGAGTGCTTTCGCCCAGAGTGCGTAAAGGATTTGTCGAAAGCCTTTTCTGTATCTATTGAGATGATCGTGTGTACGTTGTCCTCTGTTCTATTAATGTGATTTACTTCATTAATTCATTTTAGACATTACGCCCATCTTGTATTCTTGGACTAGATCCCACTTGGCCATCGATCTATTTTATACGTTGCTGGACTCGGCTTGCTAAAATTTTGTTAAGGGGTTTTGCATCTATCTTCATGAGGGAAGTTGGCGGGCAATTTTCTTTCCTTGTGATGTCTTTATCTGGCTTTGGTGTCAGAGTAATCTTGGATCTGTTCAATAATATATTGCAACGACTCCAGATTCGGGTTTCCCACCCGAGCGCTGTTGTTTTGCTGTTCACTTAGTGTCTCCCCTGGATTAAGTGTTGCGTCTGTTTCCTGGAGCCAGTGGCATCTTGTCTGTCTTGTCTCGGGTGTTTATCGCTAGTGTGGTTGATCGTTTTCCTGCCTACCTTCCCAGGGGTTGCCGCTGCCTCCGCTTGGTGGTCAGCTAACGACCGGTCGGTCAGGATCTGGGCCGACACGCCTGTCTGGCGAAGCTCCCGCCGTGTGTGCGTGGACTTGTGTCCGGGTTCAGCATCGCATCCGAAGCACAGATTCTGTCAAGCCTGCCGTGCTCTTACGACCCGCGAGCTGTTCTGGGTCCTCTCCGCGCCTCTGCGTACAGGCGCCAGGCGGGGATACGTGGCGACGTCTCACTGTGTCTTCCCTGTGTCTCCCCGTTAGGCTTCTAGTCTGTTCCTTGTCCCAGGCAGCCATCTCAGACTCAGCTGCCGATTGGGACAACACCGACAGGCAGGGATTTTTCCCCTGTTGCTCTGAGTGGAGCCAGCTGCCTCCAGGACGGAAGCTGCTGGCGACACGTGGCCAGCCCTGACCGGCCACGACGAGCAGACAGGCAGAGCCACCGGGAGCCAAGGGGCAGAGGCTGGAGCACCCCAGACCCCTCTGGTCTTGCCCGGAGCTCGCTGGTTTTACCGGAGTAAGTGTATCCGCTCACCGGGAGGGTTTGGTCCACCTCCAGGGCACTGGAATGCTTTTCTGGTCATTTTGTCCAGTTTCCGCTTCTTTCTGGGGAGCGAGTTTGGAGCCCCCCTCCCTCCGCCACATCTGACACATGCTTCCGCTCGCATTTCCTGTGCTGCTGGCTGAGAGTCGGGCCATTTGGGTTCCGATCTGTGCAGCTCCGAACCAGCTGTTCACACGTCTCTCTGAGTCCGCCTCTGCCGGCGTGAAAGGGAGTCTGACAACGGGAATTTCTGAGTTCACACCCCGCTCTAGAGCTCCACTGACTCCAGGAGCCAAATGTGCACGTTATGATCCGTGAGATTCAACCCCACCAAGTGTTCAGAAGCACTCGGGTCTCGCTCGTGTCAGAACACCCCATCCTTTCTTCCAGATGAGGCTTTGGGCACAGCTGCTTCTCTCTGTTTGCACCTCAAAACAGCCAGGAGCCTTCGTGGGGCCCCCGCTGCGTTTGGAGCGCAATTAAGCAGATGTGCAGCGGCACTGCTTTGATCCGGGGTCATTACGAAGCACCGTCGTTCAAATACGCATCCCACACTGCCAGGGTCTGCACACGTTCTCTTGGTCCCGAGGGTCGCAAGTCTCTGCCACGACAGTGTTATTGCACGATGACGGTATGTGTGTGTCCTCTGGTACCCAAGGGGTCCATAACTACTCGTGTCTCCACGGTAACAGCAGGGTGGGAGCCCTTGTGTCCAGTTTTCACCAACAGTGTGGCTCTCTCTCCCCCCTTCCCTCTACTTGCACCCACTCCCCACCCCCCCCCCCCCCACACATCATCTCTCTCTCTGCCTGGTGCCTACTGCTTTCCTCTGCTACTTGCTCCTTATCAGCCAACGTACCCCCTCCACTTACAACTGGTGACCACTCATGGCGCGTAGAAAACCGTGTTGTGTGGCTTTTGTGTCCGCTTTAGGAGTCACTTAGCGGGACTTGGGAACGCCCCATCTACCAGTCAGCCTCCTTAGTGTCCCTCTAATGACTCTTTGATATGTCCCACCGAGAAAGTCCCGTAACTGCTGCATGTTCCTGCAATAACGTGACAGCTGTTTGCAGGAGTAGCCGGGCAACTTTTTTTTTTAAACTAGGTCCAGGAAGCACACTAATTGTACGGCCACTGAGAGAGCGTGGGGCCGCCTTCTGCTGTCCTACAAGGTCAGCCTAGCCACACGTCTACCTCTCAGCCTGTCACTCGTTACGTCATTAATCTCGCTTAAGTTTTACGTTGTATTTTCCTCGAAGTTGGTCTGCTGGAATGCGTGTGCCGTCTGTGAAATCGCGGTCTCCCCGGTGGTGTTTGCAGGGAAGTGTGAGCGTGCGTGTGTCGCCCCACGGGAACGGAGCGCGTCCTTGAGAATTCTCCGGGTTCCTGTTGCTCGAACTCACTGCTTTTTGTTTCTCACTGTTCTGCCATCTACATACCTGCTCGTGTAATGGCGAGCACTCCTGGTGTTTTCAGGACTAAGACTTAAATACACAAGTTTCAAGCGGGAGCAGCGTCAGTGCCGAAACCTGGCTGTGGCGAGGCTCACAAGGTGGGGCTGCTGTGGGAACCCTGGGGAACAGGTGCGTGGGGTCCCTCCGTGCTGTTTCTCGCAGCTGCACCTAAACCTACACTTCTCTAAAAAGGAAAAGTTTAATTGAAAATATCTTCGAGAGGGGAAAAAATCCACAGCCGATGAATCCTTGTGTTTTTGAAAGTTCGGTGATCTCAGCACAATTCACAGCAACAGATGCATTTGCTTTTTCTCTGTCTCCAGCCCACCCCTCCCCCCGCCTGGGTCTCAGTTCTGTGGGGCGGTCCTTCGTCACCCCCTCACCCCAAACACCAGGGGAGGGTCCGAGCCATGGCTGGTTTCCCCAGGGGGCATCGTTGGGGGACACAGCCCCGCTGGAGCCAGTGTGCTGGGCACAGGGCTTGGATCAGGAATTGCTGGGAAGCAGTCGGGGTCCCGTGGGGGTACCCGTGGGGGCTTCCAGCCTGGCACCCCTCGCACTGTGAATCCCTGTCTCCCAAACTCATGCAGGCGGCGAGGGGGGCAGTGGCACTTTCTGTCTGTTTCTGCCATCATCTATGAATGAGGTGTGTTTTCCCTGAACGTTTCTCAGGGCACATCAGCCCCGCGGATCCTGGGGGTAACAGCTCCTCACGGGGGACTTGTGTGCTGACCGGTCTGGGATCTGCCCAGCCCTGCTTACACTACACCTCTGGGCAGGCTCCCTGAACTCCTGCCTCGCCCTCCCCTGTGAGTCCCCCAGGAGGCGGTGAACCCTGAGCCCTAGGGCATCTGGCCACCTTCTCTGCACCCTGTGCCTGAACCACAGACTCACGTTGGTTTCTCTCTGTTCTCCCCCCCACCCTACCCATTAAGTCCTAGTTAACGCCATGCGGGCGTTAAGCAGAACTACGCGAATCAACAGAGATAAATATAAAAACAATGTCAAATGCAAAAAGTAAGCTAACTTCATCTCAAAAAAGAACCAGGGGCGCCTGCGTGGCTCAGTTGCTTGAGCGTCCGACTTCGGCTCGGGTCGTGATCTCACGGTTTGTGGGTTCGAGATCCACATCGGGCTCTGTGCTGACAGCTCGGAGCCTGGAACCCGCTTCAGATTCTGTATCTCCCCTCTCTCTGCCTCTCCCCCACTCTCTCTTTCAAAAATAAATAAAACATTTAAAAAAAGAAAAGAATGGGCCAGATATCTGCAATTTGACCCTAAATCATGAAGTTAACCCCACGGCAGCCCCAAAGATTTGTCTGGTCATCATGCGGGAGACTCCTGCTCAAGCCCAGTTGGGGAGCAGGTGGAAGAAAGAAAGCCTTTCGCTCTGTCCACAGCCTGCCCTCCTGCCCCCGGGGTTGTCTTACAGCATGAATCAGATCAGTGGATGGGGATTCTCTCCAAATGAGTCAGGCTCTTTCCCACAGCCTGCGAGGGCCCGGGGGCCACCCCTCCGGCTCTGTCCAGAGACAGAAACTCTGCTCACGGTAGTACCTCCCCCTGCGGGGCCTGGCTGGGGCCTGGGTCCTGGCCGGGTCCTACTGGTCCTCAGACCCCTGTGGACGTCGCTGTTCCCACAGGCCGTCCCGGCCACCTACCGCTGCCTGCATCCGGGCCGTACCTGTGTTCGTCCCAGGTTCTCAACATAGACTCGGTTTTCTGTCCCCCGTTTCTCTCTGTTCCTTTCCTCCACCTGCTCCCCAACTGGGCTCGAGCAGGAGTTTCCCACATGACGACCAGACACACCTTTGGGGCTGCCGTGTGCTTAACTGTATGATTTAAGGGCGAAATGCAGAGATCTGGCCCGTTCTTTTCTTAAGATGAAGCTAACTTACTTTTTGCACTTGACATCGTGTCTTTTAGAATTATCGCTGTTGATTCACGCGGTTCTGCTTTAACGCCCGCATGGATTAGCCAGGCCTCAACGCCATTTACTTCACCGCCGGCTCCTCGAAGGGCAATCTGCTGCTTCCATTCCTTCTATCAGGAACAGCACTGAAGGAACGGCCTCGTGGCAGGTCCCGGAGCGCAGCTCCCGGTGGGAGAGAAAGCGCAGACGTGCGGGAGCGCCCTGAGCCCCCACGGGCACCACGTGCACGTCCTCACGCAGCCGAATTCTCACTGCCCGGCCCCTCCACCGTTCCACGCCTTCCACTGGGACCGTCTGCTCCTCCGAGGGCTGTGACGTGCTGCCTCCTGATTAACCCGCAGAGTCTCGGCCTCGCTTTCTCCCTGTAACCGCTGAGCATGGCTGCTTCTCAGCCCTCCCTGTGGCTTTTCCCACGGCTCTGGCCCACACGCACGTGCTGGTGGCCTCCTGCCGGCACGTGGACCCTCCAGGCGCACGCCGGCCCCTTGCTGGTGGCGCACGTCGTCACTCCTCCTGGGACTCGGTCCCCTCGGATGTAGGTGGGACGCGTCCTCAGCCATCATTCACCAAAGTGGACGCTCCCTCTCCATCAGCAGAGCCGTCGTCAGGATGGACTGCCCGGCCAGAAACGTGTGTGGGAGGGCTGTGTGTCCCCCCCCACCCCGCGCCAAGGTGTCTGTGAACCCTGCACGGCCCCTCCCCCTCTCTTCCTCCGCCTGTCGGCCGCACTCAGAGCTCACCAGGCCCAAGGAAGGACAGATGCGGGGATGGAAGGGTCTGGGTCCCAGGGTCACCTCCAGGAGGACAGTGCACCCGCGTGGCTGGCCACTGGCTGCAGGGGTTCACACAGCGCGAACGAAGACATTGCACAGGGTCACGCGGAGGGTGCTGAGAACAGAGCCTGGCTCCCACTGCCCCCAGCCGGGTCTTGGGTTGGTGGTGGGCACCGAGAAGCCTTGATCAGCCCGTGCCCGCCATCCCTGAAGACGTGAGGGTTGGTCCCACTCCAGCAAAGACGCCGTGTCTATTCAAACAGGGGAAAGAGGTGACATTCTGACGCGGGTAACAGAACAGGGCGGCTGCAGGACCCCCAGGACTGCGGCCTTAGTGGAGGGGGGGGGCACCGGGCCTCACCCGTTAGTGCTTTTCCTCCTCTAGCTGCCGCTGACGTAAAACGTTGGTCGTCTCTAGGTCACGTGTGGAAATAAATGACAACCGTGCTGTCACACTGCTTCCTACCTTTGACCCTTAGACGGGGTGTCACGGGGTGGTCCTAACAGGCACCTGTTGGGACAGTGAAATAGCAAACTGCAGACGTCACTTCCTACCCCTGGGCTTTCGCAGGGACGTCACGGATTTAGCACCATCGCAGGAGCAAACCAGTCAAACGCATTGGGCGTGATCGTGCCGCTCGCTGAGGGCCATCGGCGGAACTCAGCGGAGCCAGGACGGGCGGAGGGGGTCTGCTCCGTTGCCCTCCATACACACACGCCTGTGGCGGGTTCTCCTCCCGGCCCGATCACGGCTCTGACGTGGCGGGGCAGAACCGGGTGCACAGGGCTGGCAGTCCCTCTGCCCAGCGGACGTTGGACGCTGCGTCCGGACTCACCGCCACGAGATGCGATTGCAGAGAAGGGAAAGCCGACGCCACGCTCGCCTCCGATAAACGGGTCTCCTCTCCCGGGAAGGAGCAGCCCTGCTTTGCTAGGAGTTTAAAGGACAAAGACGCGGGTCGAGTTTGGAGGAAGCGTGTCTCCACCTTTACGCCACCAGTTCCAGTGAACAAACATCTACAACAGCACAAACTAATCCTGGTGGACTGTCACCGCCTTGGCCCCATCAAATGAGACCTCCCGGTGTCCACAACTTCGGCCAGCCGCCCCGTCGAGTCCGGGCTGGCTCTGAGATTTGATTCTGACCGAAAGGATGCCAAGGAAGCGACGCTGCGTTGGGCCCGAGCCTGAGCCCGGAAGGGGCCCTGGAGACTTCCCCTTTGCTGTGCTTCGAGACCAGAGAAGAGGCCGCTCAAGAAATCTGTCTACCCTGTGGGGGACCGGCCGTCGAGGTGACCCAGAGGAGCCAAGGCAGAGACACCGAGACCGCGTGGAGCCTCCAGCTGGCCTGCCCGCTGAGACAGGGGCTGGTGACGGTGAGCAGGGTCGTCAGCCCAGACGGTGGAGCTCTGAGAGCAGGTAGAACATCGGGGGGTGTCTGAGCCGCTACATTCCCGGAGTAGATGAGCAAAATGCTCAACCAGACGAGAGTGCCCCAGGCACCCAGGTGGCCCAGCGTGGGGACATCCTGACACGCGGTGACTGGGTAGCACATGAACAGTGGCCTGTCTGCTCTGGAAAGGCCAGCATAGGGGTCTGAGCAACGTGGTCGCCCTCCTGAGCCTGCGGTGACAGGCTGATGAGACCAGCAGGGAGGGGACCACGTGCTTGTCACCTGGGCACAGCACACGCTCGGAAAGTCCTCGCGGGGAGGCCATCCACACGGGAGCGCACTTCCTTCTATCCCCCGTGGCTGCGATGGTCCCGGCCATTCCAGGAAGCACCCCAGGGACGACGCCCGGGTGTGGCTGAGGCTGGAGGCCACCGGCTCAGCCATTTCACCCAAGAATCCTCCCCTCCCCTCCCCCGGCCGAGCCCGACCCAGGTCTGCCTGGACCTCTGAGCGGCCTGCCGTTCCTAGGTCCGGCATGAACCTGCTTGCGGAGACCCGGCGCCACATGGGACCCTCCCCAGGAGAGCCGGCGGCGCGTTTCCCATGCACGGTGATGCGCGGGCAGGTGTTTGGTGAGCACAGGATCAAGTGGCACCGTCCTCACCGGGCGGGGGGTGGGGGTGGCGGTCCTTACCTTGTGGTGGGGGGTGGTCCTCACGAGGGGGGGGGAAGGGGGGGGTCGGTCCTCACCGGGCAGTGGGGGGCGGTCCTTATGGGGCGGTGGGGGTGGTGCTTACCTTGCGTTGGGGGGGGCAGTCCTCACCGGGCGGGGGGGGGGGGGGTGGTCCTTACCTTATGGTGGGGGGCAGTCCTCACGGGGGGGCGGTCCTCACTGGGCAGAGAGGGGGACGGTCGTTACCAGGCGGGGGGGCGGGGGGGGGTTGCTGTCCTTACCGGGAGGGAGGGCGGTCCTTACCTCGTGGTGGGGGGCGGTCCTCACGGGGGGGGCGGTCCTTACCAGGCGAGGGGGGCGGTCCTTACTTTGTGGTGGGGGCCGGTTCTCACGGGGGGGGGGGGGGGGGGGGCGGGTCCTCGCTGGGCAGGGGGGCGGTCCTTATCGGGAGGGGGCCGGTTCTTACCTCGTGGTGGGGGGCGGTCCTCACGGGGGGGCGGTCCTTACCAGGCGAGGGGGCGGTCCTTACTTTGTGGTGGGGGCCGGTTCTCACGGGGGGGGGGGGGGGGGGCGGTCCTCGCCGGGCAGGGGGGCGGTCCTTATCGGGAGGGGGCCGGTTCTTACCTCGTGGTGGGGGGCGGTCCTCACGGGGGGGGCGGTCCTCACCGGGCGGGGGCGGGGGCGGGGGCGGTCCTCACACAGTGCACCTTCCAGCCTCAAGGGGTCCCCGCCCGCCCGGGGAAGCAGAGCCCCTCAGCGGTGCTCAGTCCCAGCGACCGCCTGCAGTAGCAAATGTCTGGACAAAGTGAATGAGTCCTTCACAACTCGTCTTCACATCAGCAGAGCCCGGCCTCATTAATTATTAACCGCACTGTGACCTAAATAAATCATAGGATCATACTTCATTTAAACGCTGCTTGCCACACATCCTGCTCGTCCGATCTGACAAATGGCTTGAGCACGAAGGAGAAAAGAGGGTGTCTTTCAAGTGCAATTACAAACCAGTAACTACACGAAATAACACAGCCCGCCCTTAACCGGCCAAAGTGCTCCTGTTCCCCGTTGATCGCTGACGCCGAGGCGATGCCCGTCAGCGCCAGAAAGGGAGCAGTCGGCCCACGTTTACCAGGGTGATTGAAAATGACTCTTCTTAATAAATACAATTTCTTATTATTTAATGTCCATCTGTGACTGTGACAAATTTGTCAGGAAGATTATTGTTGAACATTTACCAGAGACATCTGTCTTAGCAGTGACAGCTAACTGGCACCAATGACAATAAATCGCACATTTAGTGGAACTCATGCTGCCCTCGCCGCTGAGTCCAGAACCCTCTCCCGCTGCGGCTCTGTGCCCTCCGGCGAGCCCCAGGCACCCCGTCCACGCTCCCGGCGCCACAGAGCCGAGGCTGGGCTGGGACCTGGTAGGGAGGACGCACGGCCACTGGCTGCACCACAGAGGCCACAGAAGGCATGGAATGCGGCCCTGCCCGAGCGTCACTCCTTCCTGGTGACTCTCGAGCCACTTCTCTTTCCTCCTTCACCCTCCACGGCAGGCAGTTTACAGGAGCCACAAGTGTGTCTTAAAGTGACCCACTAACGGGGTGAACCCGGCTCCCGGGCTCCACAAACTCTCGAGTCCTTTGCCAGCACCCTAGGACAGGCCTTCTGCCAGCTGGTGAGCGATGGGGCGGGAGCACCCCACTTGCTCTGCGGCTCGGGTGTGTGCAAACTAGCAGTGGGCGGGAGACAAGGATGTCTCTAGAGGGGCAACCCAAGCTGCCCAAAGACCCCAGGAAGGAAGGGGATGGCCACCCAGACTCTGGCCCAGAACACGAGAGAGCAGAAGACCCCCAGTCAGCCTTTCCTTTTCCTAAACCCTCTGAGCCAAATCAGGGCATCACATGCTCCTTAAAATGGGATCCTTGCTGTAGGCAACAGGAAGAAACTCAAAAGCTCTAAGAAGAAGAAAAAGAAGGAAGGGGGAGGAAAGGGAGAGGAGAGAAGGGAGGGAGGGAGGGAGGGAGGGAGGGAGGGAGAGAGGGAGAGAGGGAGGAAGGGAGGGAGGGAGGAAGGGAGAGAAGGAAGGAAGAACGGGGGTAAAGAGAAACGAAAGGAATGACCCCCAGACTTTTGGGGGATCACTCGTCCTTTTCTGAATGCTTGGGAACTTGGTGACTGTGCTACCAGCACCCGCAGGAGCCGCCCCAGGACCGTGACCAGGACGCAGGACATCTTAACCGTCTGATTCACAACTGACAGATCCTACAATGAAGCTGGCTTCATTTGTGGCTCTGCGACTTTTTTTACATCAATGTTTATTTATTTTTGAGAGAGACAGAGAGTGAGCGGGGGAGGGGCAGAGAGAGAGAGAGGGAGACACGGAATCGGAAGCGGGCTCCGGGCTCCGAGCCGTCCGCACAGAGCCCAACGCGGGGCCTGAACCCACCGACCGCAAGATCATGACCTGAGCCGAACTCGGACGCTCCACCGACTGAGCCCCCCAGGTGCCCCTGGTTTTGCGACTTCTGACCCAAGAAGAAAGGCAGGTGGCTCTCTTCTGCTCCTCTCCAGAGCCGCGTGCGGGAGTTGGCAGCACCGAGATGCGGCCTGCCTCAGTTTCCCCTGCTGCCTCCTCTGAGAGCAGGGTCAGGGCTGCGTGGGAAGGTGTGGGGGTGGCTGCTGTGCATTCACGTGCCGCCACAGGAAAATTAGGAAAAAAAGTTACCCGAGGAGCCAGATTACATCAGCAAAAAGGCATCATAGCAATGGGCACCTTTAACCCCATTAGGATCTTTTCCTAATGAGATTTTGATGCTTCAAGGAGTGGACGAAAGGGTGTCCTTGGAGGAGTTGGAATAGCTACGTTTGCTCTCAAAAATTAGGAACTCAGACATTGTGGGTCTCAGGACTTTACTGACTGTTTCCAAATCTCCCTGGTCATGGGCCTCCGCGAAGCCCGAGTCCCCCTGGGAGCCGCCCACGGGCTTGCCCGGAGCATCCGCTGACCCCGTGCTAAGCCCACGACTGGGGGGCACACGGGGCCGCGAGGCGCATCTGCTGGGTGTCGGGGCCCGAAGTCGTGAAGGGCTCGGAAGCCAGCGTGGGGGTCCCTTTCGGGATGGACGGCGCCCCGCACCCGGGGCAGGGTCCGCGACACCCGGAGCCGGTCCGGCGGCAGGGGTGCCGACGCGTGCACGGCACGGAGGGAAGCCGGGAGAACGGACGGAGCAGCATCTCACAGGGGACTAGGGAGCACAGACCGTCCCGGAGAGCTCACAAACCAGGGAAAGCGCAGGCAATGTTTTCGTGTCCCAACAGCTTCTCGGGTCACAACGTGACTTCCTTACCTGAGCTACAAAGACCGTCTTGCTTTCTCCTCTTGAGACGCCGCCTGCCAAAAGCTGGGAAGCCAGCAAGGCGGTGACCAGCAGCCCCGCTGAAATGCCGTTGTTAAAACGTCACAGCCTATGGGAGGCTGTCATTTCCCTTAAACTGGGACACAGAGGAAGGCTTTGCCACCGTCCCGTGTAGGACGTGATCATCTGCAGGCTTCTCAGATTTCGCGTGGTGACGAGCTGGGGTTCGCATTTGATTTCCATCTTTGAGGGGAACGGGGCAGCCCAAGTGTCCCCGGGCCAGTCACTGGTTGATTGATGCCCCTGCTGGCATGGCGGCCAGGAGCTCAGACTATGGCACCGTAGAGGTGGCCTGAAGTCGTTACTGGGACCCTCCAAGCCCATGAGCTGTCTGGGGCGGGGGGCGGGGGGACTGCTGTTTCCTGACCCAGGGAACCAGGATCTGGGCTGGTCTTCACCACCTCCTCCCCGCAGCAAACCCATCCTGCAGGAGCACATCCACCTGTCACTCTGGGGTGTCACCCCTGGAGGACAGACTGGCAGAGGCAATCGAGAGCACGCCAACCATGTGGACCCAGGTCTGGGGCACAGCGGTCACTGTTGGGACACACCAGGCGTTTGGCCTGGGGGGACAGTACCTCAGGTCACCCGGCCCTGGCAAGGGTCCTTAAGGCTCCCTTGAGAGAAGCCGCGGCCTCAGATGGTAGAATGGGCTGGGAGGCAGCGATGGCAGAGGGAGACACGGAAGGAACATGCGTGTCGCTGATTTTACGTAAAAGGAAGTTTCCAGTGGATTCCATGTAAGCAGGTGAGACTGAACTAACTCACAAAGGCGTGCGTGAGGCGGAAAGTGGACCCTTCCGATGTAGGAAATGCAAGAAAAAGCTTAAGTTACTCTGAAGTTACTTGTGGTGGCCAGTTTGCAGGTCCTCAGCCGCGATGTGGCTCTGAGGTCAAGACCGGACCGCTTGGTTCACTCAGTGAGGACACTGCCGCTCTTTCTCCCCAGCTCAGTGGGGGCAGAAGTTTCCCTGGAGGGCACCCCGCTTGCCTGTGTCTGGCCCCGTGTTACAGCTCTTACGAAGGAGAGTCCACAAAAAGGAGGCTACAGACGAATCTGATTGTCATGGACAAGGGATCCTTGGCACACAGCATTCGATTTTCACGGTGCATCTGACCACGCGGAGAACAGTGCTCGACCTGCCGCGAAGCCTGGTATTTGAAGACGCGTTTTGGTGCACGTTAAGAGGGAAGGCAGGTTTAAAGTGAGTCCAATAATTTCAGGACCCATACGTATGCTGGCTCAGCGGAGAAGCCAACGCAGCACGAGGGGCAGTGCCCGAGGCTCAGTCACGGGGGACGTGGGAGCCTCACGCGCTGGCCAAGGTCTTGGCATGTGGTTGAGGACAGGCAACCGATCACAAACATGCAGCTCTGCATGCGAGGGGAGGGGGACAGAAATCCCCTTCACCAAGCGGGGATTTGATCTAAGGACACACACGCTCCGTGAGCCGTAGGAAGATGACGAAGGAAACGTTGTTAATGTGAAGGTCCATCCACGAGAGAGAGAGACGGCGGCAACGCCTGGGACATACCGCCCCACCTGCCGCTCACGTCCCGTGGCCCCCGCAGCAGTGGACAGCGGGGTCGGCGGGCTCCTCGTCAGGGGTAGAGCGGGCGCAGGGACGAGGGAAGCAGCAAAGTAGTTCTGGTTTGTGTTTCATTTAAGCAGACATGGAGAGACAGAGACGCAGAGAGACAGAGACGCAGACAGAGATGAGAGAAGAGACACACAGAGAGTTTTGTGTAAGAGAGGCCAGGAAACAGGACCCCTCAGGGAGGCGACAGGGGAAAACGTGGACGGCTCCCCCTCCCCGGGATCTCCCGCCAGACGCCCTGTGGCTGAACCCAACGAGAAGCCGGGGCACGTGCAGCCCCCTGGTTGGGTCCCTTCCGATGGCCTCCCGGGGCAGGGGCTCCGGGGACACTCCCGGCAGCACAGCTGATGAACGGTGCTCACAGAGCTTCCTTCCCGACGGCCAGAGGCGGAAGGAGCCCAGCTGGCAGGAGCCGGAATGTGGGGGCGCTGGAATATCACTCAGGCGGGGAACAAGGGCGCACACCGACAGCTGCTGAGGTTGCTGCTGCCAGCCCGGCCGAGCGCAAGACTCCGGGCTCGGAGGACCACATACTGTGCGCTCCGTTCGCGCGACACGCCCGGGACGGGAACGCCGGAGACAGAGAGCCACGGGGGTGGGGGGGCCCCCTGGAGCAGTGACGCGCCCTGAAATCGGCCGTGTCGCGTCTGCACACCTCTGTGAATACACCGAAGCCGCTGAATCGTATACGAGTTGTAGGGTGTGGATGTTGTATAAGTAAACAAAGGAAAAATATGCAGTGACTATATATATATATATATACATATATATATATATATATAGTATGTAATTACATATATATGATTTTTTTTAATAAGGCCACTGCAGAATGGGGAAGGAATGGGATAATTATATCAAAGTATGTCGCCATGATTACTACATTTGAATATTAATTTTAGAGCCCAGCTCATTGACCTTCACAACTCAGAAAGGAGTCGTTCTTCCCGTCTGATTCAAGGGAAAGTGCCCTGTCACCCGGGAGTATCCCTTCTCCTTGTGCTAAATTCTGAGATGGGTTGTGAGCCGGGTCCGGGTGTGTCCCCGAGAGCAGCTTCACAGGGGGGCCCTCGGCTGTCTCGTCGGTTGGCCTCCGCTCCTGGGCGGGAGCCCCAGAGATGACGCCGGCCTCACCCCCATGTCTGGGGGGAGCCAGGCCAGCGGCCAGGTGCACGGGCTCCTCAAAGGCTGGTCCGCACAGCCGGGGTCTTGTGGAGGCGAGAGCCCTCGCCTTGTGTGAGGCTGGGCTGGCACAGTGGACGTGCCCGGGGTCTCGGGGTGAGGACGTGGGGAGCGAGGACAGGCCTGGGGCAGTCGCGGGAGCTCCCGTGGGATGGACCACATGTGAGCCAAGAAGACTTCATGTGGACATATATTGGGCGAATTCCCTTTTTTCCCGCCCCCGGGGCAGAAATTCCTTACTTGTTTTCAGGGGGAGAGAGAGGAAGGAGCACAGCCAGCTTCGAGAAAGCTCCCCTGCATATGGAGGCACAGATTTTACCACCGTCGTAAAGGGAAGAAGAAGAAAGGGAAACACAAGCATTCTTTTTCAGGCGGACTGAGCATGTGCGGGGCCGTGACACAAGTGGCTTCTGGCGACATCACGACAGCCCACGTGGCTGGCCACAGATGAGGCCACTGAGGCAGGAAGAACGGCGTCTCGGCCTCCATTGCTCTGACTTGTTACTCCGGACTCAACCGTGTTCCTCGGGAGCCTGTGTCCAGCTCCCATGAGGGTGTCGGCTGTTTCTTCCGGATCTCGTCTATACTGCAAGACCCTGGGTGCCCCGCCAGGAGCATGAGGTGGACGTACTAACCGCGAACCACAGCTGCCACCCGAAGTCGTCTTCCAGTTCCTTGAGGCGAAGCCTTCCCGGGGACTTGTGTGACCTCGTCAATGAGCACAGGACATGGCATCAGAGTGAAGCGCGTCCGTCCCAGAGCGGCAGCTGGGAGTCGCAGTTGTGGTCTGCTGGCGTGGTCCTGCCCCGGCCCGTCCCGGCGTCCCCAGCCAAGCGCGTCCTGGGGAGCGGGCGCGGGTGGGCGCGGGTGGCCGCGGGGACACGGGGACGCCGTGCAGACACAGGAGCCCGGCCCCCGGTGATGCGGCTGAAGAAACGGCAGGTCCGCCTTCAGTAAGAGGGGCTGAGATTCTGAGCCACCTGAAAAAATACAACTGGTACCTGGGCATTTGTGCCACAGGTTTGGGATGTGATTAATGAAAATGAGTGGGTTAATATAACTCGTGATGAATAGCTCACTGGCAACCTGGTCTCCTCTCATCCTCCCTGCCAGCGGGCTATTTATAGCAGCGAGCCCCCAACTTGTTCGTTCAAACATTTCAGACACAAATAATAGAAGATTTCCAATTAAAAGGGATAATCTCCCTTCAGAAGCAAAGTAGTAAGCACAGTGAATAATTTAAAAAGCTTTTGGGATATAAAGATTTATTCCATCTCCCCATAAGCAATAAGTCAGCGGCTTTGATTAACAATTTAAAAATAGTAGACCCGGATACGGGCAGAAGTTGGGAGACGTGGTCTCTTGTCCGTGATTTTTCATCGTTACTGCTCGCCCGAAATGTTGTCATTACATAAAACATTATTTCAATTAGTTTTCCGCAAACCCCCAAGTCATATCCAATAAGCTTTTACTGATTTGGAAAACAGGAACTGGGCAACAGGAAAAAAACACGGTCACCGAGAAGAAAATACCCTAGGGCTTGGCGACGCGTACGGCTGTATTTGAAGACTTTTGTCTACTGGCTCACCATTTAGGATGAGGGTACGTGGTGATTAATTACGAGGGTGGCCACAGGGGTTAAGGCCATCATCTGATCCCACCTGCTCTCCCTGAGATTTATTTCATAAATACGTCTGGGGAGAGCAATCTGGTGTTTCCTCCCAGGACTAATTCAAGACTCTGTCAGTGACCTAAGTAGGGGGGCTCGGCTGGTTCTCTCCGCGGTAAGTTCTGAAGAGTTCTGGGACCGGGAGCTCACGCAGGCACACGCGGGGAGGGCCTCATGCCAGGGGCTAATCCGAGAGGCCGCGTGGATGCCGGGACGCCCCGCCTGTGGTGTGGTCCCCGCCGTAGCCGTCAGAGGTGGCTTCGGTCGCGAATCCCCTCTTACCAGAGACACTGAGGCTGCGGGCTCCGGGGTCACAACGCGTGGTGGCCCTCAGACCGCCACTGTGCTTCTGTCCTGGTGGGGGCTGGGCCACGTGTCCTCCAAGGACCCCGGCCGCCGGCCTCCCGCTGGGCCCGCACACGGGGCAGAGGGTCAGGGAGAAGCAAACCCCACAGCGGCACGAGCCGGAAATCCAGGAACCCCGGGTCTCACCCTGCACACGCCGCCACCCGGGCTGGCGCAGGAGCAGGATCTCGCTCGGGGAAGAGCGTCCCAGCGACAGAATCGAGACACGCGTTCTGGGAAGGGCCCCGGCGTGCGGAGACAGCGGGTGGGGCAGAGGACGCTGCTCGGGACTGTGGGTAGCCGGCGGCCTCGAGCCTGGAGGGACGCAGGGAGAAGCGGCCTCAGGTGGTGATGCCTGCAGCCCTGCACGCAGCCTGGGCCGCAGGGCACAGCAGAACCCTCGGCAGCCCATCCCGGGGGCGTTGCCGCTGGAGCCCGAGCCAAGGGCTGTCCCTGCCATCAGTGACTCCAAACCCAGCGGCACTAGAGCGTGCTGCACGTGTGCCCCTGCCGGGTGTGCCCCTGCCGGGTGCGCCCTGCAGGGTGTGGTCAGGGGCAGCCTCAGACCTGACGCGGCACCTGCTTCTAAGTTCTCAGTGTCCATGGGACGCGAACCGTCCAGGTGAACGACTTTCCTCAAAGAGGACCAGTCTTTGGTATCTCTTTGGAGCCTTGTGGCCCAGAAAGGATATGTGCTGTGGCTGCCCTTGGTTTGTGGGCTTTTTTAACTCAGAACTTGGAGTTTAGCTGATGGGCTCAAAGAAGGGTTTTCCCCACTTTTGTACATATGGAAGCTTCTTTACAGGAACCAGAAATCTGTTTGCAAGAAAATCATTGCTTCTGCCAAGAGGCGTAATGGGGGGGAGGGGTTGCAGGCCGGCCGATTTCCTGATGGGATTAGAGCCTGGAATCCAAGGAGCTGGAAAGGTGGCTCCCTGTCACTGTGTCAGAGAGCTGGCCTCGGTGGTGGCCTCTGCTCCTCCTACACTCTATTTGTCATGGATCCTTAGGAATTTATGAGACCATCTGATTCACAGTGTGAAATGTCTGCTTACCATAATGATTTACACAGTTAACCAAGAGTCAATACCACATTCTTGCATGGAGGCAAACAAAATGATTCTTAAAATGCATTTTCTCTAATTAAAAATGTGCACTAACTCAGTACATTGCTGGACAGCATGGGGGACACCCGGCAGCCGGTGCAGGATGCTGGGTGCACCCAGACCTGCACATCAGAGTCTCTGGGTGGAGCCTGGAGACCAGACAACGAGGGGGTCAGGCTGGCTCAGCAGGGTCACCAAGGAGGCCCCTCCGGGAAGGGGTGTCCATACTACGCCCCCTGGATGAGGGGCCCCACGACAAGAGTGTGGGTAGAGGAAGACCAACTATAAGGGCCAGAGTGGAAGGAGCCTTTCAGATTCCAAAAGCAGAACCGGTGCCCATGTGCTGCAGAGGATGGGGAGGAGGGCAGGGAGGAAGGCGAGGAGGAGGGTGGGGAGGAGGGTGGGGAGGAAGGCAGGGGAAGGACAGAGGGCAGGGGAGGAGGGTGGGGAGAGGAGGGCAGGGGGAGGATAGAGGACGGGGGAGGAGGGTGGGGAGGAGGGTGGGGAGGAGGGTGGGGGGAGGAGGGTGAGGAGGAGGAGGGCGGGGAGGAGGAGAGTGAGGAGGAGGAGGGCGGGGGAAGAAGGGTGGGGAGGAGAAGGGTGGGGAGGAGGGTGGGGGAGGAGGGTGGGGGAGGAGGGTGGGGAGGAGGGCAGGGAGGAAGGCGAAAAGGAGAGTGGGGAGGAGGGTGGGGAGGAGGAGAGTGAGGAGGAGGAGGGCGGGGGAAGAAGGGTGGGGAGGAGAAGGGTGGGGAGGAGAAGGGTGGGGAGGAGAAGGGTGGGGAGGAGGGTGGGGGGAGGAGGGTGGGGAGGAGGAGAGTGAGGAGGAGGGCGGGGAGGAGGGCGGGGGAAGGAGGGTGGGGAGGAGAAAGGTGGGGAGGAGGGTGGGGGAGGAGGGTGGGGGAGGAGGGTGAGGAGGAGGAGGGTGGGGAGGAGGGCGGGGGAAGGAGGGTGGGGAGGAGGGCGGGGGAAGGAGGGTGGGGAGAAGAAGGGTGGGGAGGAGGGTGGGGGGAGGAGGGTGGGGAGGAGGAGAGTGAGGAAGAGGAGGGCGGGGAGGAGGGCGGGGGAAGGAGGGTGGGGAGGAGAAAGGTGGGGAGGAGGGTGGGGGGAGGAGGGTGGGGAGGAGAAGGGTGGAGAGGAGGGTGGGGGGAGGAAGGCGGGGAGGAGGAGAGTGAGGAGGAGGAGGGTGGGGAGGAGGGCGGGGGAAGGAGGGTGGGGAGAAGAAGGGTGGGGAGGAGGGTGGGGGGAGGAGGGTGGGGAGGAGAAAGGTGGGGAGGAGGGTGGGGGAGGAGGGTGGGGGAGGAGGGTGAGGAGGAGGAGGGTGGGGAGGAGGGCGGGGGAAGGAGGGTGGGGAGGAGGGCGGGGGAAGGAGGGTGGGGAGAAGAAGGGTGGGGAGGAGGGTGGGGGGAGGAGGGTGGGGAGGAGGAGAGTGAGGAAGAGGAGGGCGGGGAGGAGGGCGGGGGAAGGAGGGTGGGGAGGAGAAAGGTGGGGAGGAGGGTGGGGGGAGGAGGGTGGGGAGGAGAAGGGTGGAGAGGAGGGTGGGGGGAGGAAGGCGGGGAGGAGGAGAGTGAGGAGGAGGAGGGTGGGGAGAAGGGCGGGGGAAGGAGGGTGGGGAGAAGAAGGGTGGGGAGGAGGGTGGGGGGAGGAGGGTGGGGAGGAGGAGAGTGAGGAAGAGGAGGGCGGGGAGGAGGGCGGGGGGAAGGAGGGTGGGGAGGAGGGCGGCAGCTTCCTTTGCCTCTCACTCCCACAACCTCCTGGTCAAGGCCAGACGTGAGTTGTCACAGGACCCGGCCGGGCACCCACCCCCCCCAAGAACCAGATGTGCAGTAACTAACACACCACAGGGCCCGTCCTTGACCGATGGGCTACCTCGCTGTGCCACCTTCCCCCTCCCAACAGTCGATGCTAAATACATTTTCCAGGGCATCTTGGACGACCGGAAGAGGAGTGAGAAGTCAGTCACCCTCGGCAGGAGGCAGCCTGATGACGTCCCACACAAGGTTCCCCTCTTTCTCTGCCTTGTTCCCCTTGGCCCTCACCCCGTCCCCTGAAACTGCAGTCTCGGCGAGGGGTTTCTGGTTGCTGGGCACTGAGGCTAAGATAGAGGGCGAGAACTAAAGCGGGGCCTGGCAGGCTGGCGGCGGAACCCGGCGGTGGAGGCCAGCAGTGGAGGCCGGCCAGAGGATATACACTGCAGCGAAGACTAGACCCCCAGCAGCCCCACCCCTGCCCGGGGTCCACTTAGCCCGGTTCCATTTTCAATGGGTTTGTACCTTCCCCTCCGTCTTTAGTGTTCCCCCCACCCCCACCCCACCAGAACTGTGCTAATCCTTCAGCCTCATTGGCTCTTCTCCAGGAAGACCCCCACCCCGACCCCCAAAGCTGAGTTAGGTGCCCCTGATCCTTCTTCCAGCCATTTTTGCCTTCTCCTCACACATCACAGCTTGCGATTAAACACTGACGGATGTGTTTGCGTGCTCAAGGCCTATCTGTCCAGCTGGCGCCACTGGGTTTAGGAGCGGAGGGGCCCTGCCTGACACCCCACTGCTCCAGAACGGGGTAGGGTGGGCACACAGCAAATCCTGGGCCATCGAAGGAAGCAACAGACTGCCAGCCTGTAGCCCGATTCGAGATCTGCAAATCAGCTAGAAATGGGAGTGGACGGGCCAGCTTTGGCTCATTTTGGGACAATTTCACACGGTTTTGGATGGGGGGACCCGAAGTTTAAATCTGGATCTAAAACAGAGCTAACCTTTCCTTAAACATTCGGAGCAACCAGGGGCCGGCACGCATCACAGGAAGCGTATTAACGCCCAGGCCGGTGGGTGGAGGGGTCGTCACCTAAGAGCAGGGTTGTCCGAGCTGAACTCTGCAGGCACATGCCCTGGGAGGACTGTGCCCGTTCACAGGCAGATGCTTTCCAGAGGGGCCTGGGCCACACTGGGCCCTTCCAAATGGCCTTAGCTGTCCCTTAAGGCTGGTCCCTGGTGACCAGGACTATGACTCATTCACTCAGAAGCTTGGGCACGAGTGAAGTCTTGTCCTGTGTTTCCCAGACAGTCCCTTCCTTCACGCGGGGTCCCCATACCTACTTCCGCCAACTGCCCCCTCGACAGCTTCTTTCTGCGCACATATCACTTACAGATGCGCGAATGCTCACCCGCGCACACGTGCGTTTGTACACACGCGTGAGCACACAGCAAACCCCCGCCAGGCCCTCTGTCTCAACACACAACGTCCTCGGTGACTTCTCAGCCCTCCGGAGTATAACCAGACATCGGAGGCAAAGTTGGCGTGCTGCATTTACCTTCTCTGTCACTTTCCTTCTTTCTCCTCCCTACCTTCCTTCCCGTCTTAAATCCCAAACACACTCAGGGGTCTTTCAGCAGCAGCGGTAGCAGGGGGATTTCAAACCGCGTGGCCGCAAGTTAGCCAACCCCGGGCTCCCAACTTTCCAACGAGACTGCAGATTGAAGACCCCCCACTTCTGATTTCTAATCTGCCGCTTAGGGGAACTAGATCACCGACACGAAGGGAGGTAAGCCTCAACCCCTATTGAGTCTGCCTTCGTTTTGAACTAAAAATGATTGAGTTCAAATTCAGGTTAAGATTTTAAAACAGTTCAATTATCTCTTTAATTATTTTTCATTTAAGGTATATATCCACCCATCAGTCCTGGTCAGGGTTGGAAATACAGAAATAATACCCTCTAAGCCAATTTAATGGCCTCATAATTCTGCTGCAAGTAGGAACCAAATCTTACATAAAAGCCCGTTCCTGCCTGTCTTTAAGCGTCTTAAGGAAGCAGGTATGTTTTGAAATGTCACCTTGCAAGGTCTCAGAAGATGAGTGTGTTTCTTGGAATTCCAAGGAGTTGTGTTGAGTGCGCCTGTGTGTGTGTGTGTGTGTGTGTGTGTGTCTGACCCATGTGTGGTGGGGTCCAGCTGCTTGCCATGAGACCTCACTACAGTCAGGCAGAGGAGATTTGTGGGTTGGAGCCGTTGATGGTGACTTTACTGCTTTGGCCCTGGAAGCTGGGGCCCCTCGAGAGTAACCTGTTGGGGTGTGGACAAAGAAGACAGAGGTCTGAGGAAGGGCAAAAGTCGGTCAAAGAGCCAAGTGGGCAGGGCTGGAGTAGCCCTGGTGAGAGATGGTGGGTGGCCGGACCAAGCAGGGGAGTAAGGAATGAGGGAGTAGGCAGACTGGACAAATATTTCACAGTAGAATTTGCAGGACTTAGAAACTGATTGGCTGTGGTGGGGATGGGAGGGGGTGAACAGAAAACAATCCCCATGTCTCCAGGTCAGATGCCTGCATGAGTTAGGGGTGACGCTTCCAGAAATGCTGCTGCCGAGAAAACCATCGTGTGTCCCCCGGTCATCAACATGACACGATAATTGAGAAGCTTGTGATTGCCAATCCGGCTCTAAGAGGCCGTGTTTCCATCTTATACAGCGTATAGCAAAGTTTCATCTTCTTGACCTCCTCCAGGACCACCTCCCCCAGGAAGCTCTCCGGTATTCTCTCTGCCCACCCCCACCTTCGTAAATGTATTCTCAAGAGCCTTCCAAAACACACTTCCACACCCGAAGCTTTCCTCCTCGGCCTTTCTAACCGTGTCGTGTCTGTCTCCCCACCTCTACAGGCTCAGGGCGTGGCTTGCAACGAGCTCCCGATGGGTTTCTGAACGAATGAAAATGACCAGAAGGGATGTCTCTCGGCTCCTGCCAAGATACTGCCTTTCGCAGCTCAGAGAGGCGGCCCACAGCCTTCCACTTTGGGCATAGTTGTTTGAGAACTTTTGGCCTCACAAACCTGCCGGAGCGGGACCGGCCAGCGGCCCCCACCACGCACACATGTGAGCACTAGGCACACTTTGGGGACACCTCTTGGGAAGAGGTGACAGGCCCCAAAGAGAACTTTCTAGGCTTTAGATGGGGCAGCCACACAGCAGTCCTGGCTCATCATAGACGCTCAGGGGCTGAGGAGACCCAGAACCACCTGGAACCCCCGGCACCCCTGCAGCAGATGAGAACTTTCGAGTTCCTGGCCCGGGCTTTCTGGACTTACTGACCCATGTAGCAGGACGAACGTACTAGGGCATTACTGCTTCTGGGGATCTGCCCCCGATCACAGACTCAGGGGAGTTCCCCACTGGATCAACCTTCACTCACCCTTGGTGGCAACTGGCCTGAAGTGCCATTCATTGGAAGCCCCTCCCCGCCACCCGTCTCTTTGCCCTGCTCCCCCTGCAGTGCTATTCGCTCTTCCTACATAAACTGCTTGCCCTGGAACCTGCATCTCAGGGCCGTGCCCAACTAAGACACCATCTCAGATGCTATGAGAGACCAAAAGGCCTTCCAGCTTGGGGCTTAGGACCCGGAGCGCGGGGGATGGGCTCCATGGAGGACGGAGGATGACAGCTGACGCTTTCTCCAGCTGTGCGGTGCGCAGAAGCCCTGAGTAGACGACACTCGGCAAATCCTTCTCCTCCTCTTGTGAACACGGCCAGTTGCCAGGGAGGTGTCACTGCTGTTGTAACCTGCGGTAAAAGGCCACATGTGTGATGTCCAGATGTGACCCCAGGCCACAGGTGAGGCCTGGCTCATCCTCAGTCTCTTACTCTTTCCTTAAATTGGCCGCCCTCAGACTCAGGATGGTGACCCAAGAGACGTAGTCAGGTTATGTTTCTTTATTTAACAATCTTTTTAGCATTTATTTATGTTTGAGAGACAGAGAGAGACAGAGCACAAGCAGGGGAGGGGCAGAGAGAGAGGGAGACACAGAAATGGACGCAGGCCCCAGGCTCCGAGCTGTCAGCACAGAGCCCGATGCGGGGCTCGAACCCACAAACCGTGAGATCGTGACCTGAGCCAAAGTCAGACGCTTAACCGCCTGAGCCACCCAGGCACCCCGATTTTTTTTTAATTTTTTAATGTTTATTTATATTTGAAAGAGAGACAGACAGAGAGACAGGGCACAAGCGGGGGAGGGGCAGAGAGAGAGGGAGACACAGAATCCGAAGCAGGTTCCAGGCTCTGAGCTGTCAGCACAGAGCCCGACACGGAGCTGGAACCCACGAACCGTGAGATCGTGACCTGAGCCGAAGTCAGACGCTTAAGCGTCACAGAACCGAGCCACCCAGGCGCCCACGTTATGTTTCCATAATTATTTGTAGGTTAAAATAAAGCAGCGCGTGATGAACCAGATGGCTGGAGTCCTGGCTGACCGGGAGTGCCGTGTGGGTCAGCATGAGGCAGCTGCTGTAGGCTCCCTGAGTGTGGGACTCATTGGCAGAAATCGGCTCAATCCTGTCCGCATTTAGTCCTGTGCACTTCTTCTTAAGAGGAGCCTGCCCTCCCGATCCGAGATGCTCAGGACTGAACATGGTAGGTGCAGGAGCATTTGAAGGAATTGAAGATGTTTGGGCAGAAAAAGAACAGTTTCGGGGTGGACGGCACCTGCTCCTCAAGCTGTCACGTCAGGCAGGGAGCCTGCCCGGAGCCCAGGCAGACGCTACGACCAGGAGTCAGACGCTGGCACCAGTTCCGTGTCTCCCTGATGCTGCGTCGACGGCTTTCCCTGTCTGCCTGTCCGTCTGGGAAAACTGCCCGAGAAAGAAAGCTTGTTCTCAGTGGGCTCAGGCTGGTTCCCGTGGGATCGTTTCCTCTCCTGCCTGTGTGCAAAGCAACTCTTGGATGTATCTTCTTAAATCTGGCCCATGACTGCCGTCAAACTCACTAGTATGTGGCAAGCTGTCTCTATCTTCTAAATCTTCTGGAAAGTTGGAATCGCTCAGGTTTTTTTTTTTTTTTTAACTGTCTGGTGCTTTGTTTGGTCTCCACTTACCTTCTGATGTCACATCTGGGTCCAGGGAGCTCCTGGCCCAGTCCTGGGCTGTCACGTGTTCCCCTGTACAGTCGCCTCTTATAAACATTTCGCTTCACTTCTTCCAAAGATAAGGTTGCCTTTCACGTCTGGAGACTATTCCCTGAGGGAAGACGGGAGCCAAGCAGGAACTGAGGGATGTTTTTGCACATCAACACCCCTCGATGGCCCCATACAGCACCCCCAAGCGTCCCTGAGTTGCCCTTGTGCCTGCAGCATCTGGAATGAGGTGTCCTTCCTTGGCATTTTCTGAGGCCTCAGCCAGTCAAGGGCTCTCATCTCCCTGACACATTCACAGAATTTACACCACCGTCTTTTTTGTAAGGGTCATAACCTCCTCTCTATTATTTTCTGTGTCCACCTCAAAGCTGACCTCAGCAGAGACATTCTGACTTTTTGGGAGACATTTTCTTTTTTTCCCTCGGTAGATTAATTTCTGATGACACCATCAGATTGTATTTTATTGTGCCTTTCCGCCCCTCTGGTGCCTTCTTCCCTTGTGTGGTCTCGGGCCCTGGAGTCATGCCTCCCTGTCTTGCCTCTGGACACGCCGAAGCCTCTTTAATCGGTGCTGTGGCCGATGGGCTGTGCCTCCCTTCACGGGCTCACCATGACAGTCCCAAATGCCTGGGTCACATGCATTCAGCTACCACTCCCTCATGTCCAGCGAAGGGTTGTCTTCAGATCTGCTTCGGGAGATGAAATTATCAGAGAGGAGATTTAAGGCCATGACTGAACAGGACAATTAAGGAATCTAGTAAAACCCTCATTATCAGCTCTTATGAAACGGAGGGTTCTGTAATTCTGTGGGACGAGTATCATTTCTTTATTTATGGAGGGGTCTAAAGTCACCGCGCACTGGGAAATTATTTTCAAGCATCATGACCCTCATCTGTCCTCTTTTCAAATGATTACAGAGATGGAATTAATGTTGTGCCTTTTCCTTAATTCTCTGAAGTTCCCCGTGGTTTGTAAGCAAACAACAACTGTGGCCTGTTTGCCACCAGCCTCCCTAATGGGTTGTGAGATTTCCGCTTTGAGTCAAGTGCATCCAAGCTGGTTTCACAGAGTTTGGTTTTACTCTCATGTCTCTAAAAAGATTAATCTCTAGACACAAGACTCCTCCAGTTCAGTTAGCAGTAAAGATCAAATGACCTTACTTTTTGTCAGGTTGGCATGGTGTGTTCATGCTTTGGTGCATCCCCTTTGCTCCAAAATCATAGCAATAATAGATGAAATATAAAAGAAAAAAGTAGAAAGACAGTTCAGAGCTCAGAAGCAAGATAAATCTCACTTTGTGAACCAGAAACATCAGAAATGCTATGAGCAGGGTTTAAACGTGGGGTCTCTTGGGACCCAGGTTCAGGGGCCTGGAGAGCTATCAAGGGTTTGGCTTCCATGGGCCAAAGGAAGCTAAAAATGTGCCATGTGAGACCTGGCAATCAGATTCAAGCTATATGTCAAAGCCAGGGGGTGGAGAGGGTTCTTCCCACCTGTGCAACAAGCCCGAGCATAATAATATTGCTGGGTGCTGCTGAAGCCACAGCAAAAAGCCAGAAAATGTGCAAAAAAAAAGCAGGAAGACATAAGGAAGCCCTATAGCCAGGAACTAACATCACTCACTAGCATGGTAATGGGATCTATTGCAGCCTCAATATCAGCTCATGGCTGAGACCCTGAACCACCACCCTTTATAGACTTGGCCTGGGACTGAGGATCCAAAGTAACCACAGGACAGCCAGAAGGGTAAATACAGAAGGGGAGAGACATAATAAAACAACAACTAAAAAATCAATCAAACAAGAAGATTCTCTCCCAACCCCAAATTCAGTACAGGTAAGAAATATCAAGGCTTAGAAATACAACCCATAAGAGATACAAACTTCCAGTTATAAAATAAGTCACAGAGATGAAAAGTACATCATAGGGAATACAGTCAATAATTTTGTAATCACATTATATGTTGACAGCTGATGACTACATTATTGTAATAATATTGTATGGTGGCAGATAATGGTGAGCGTTGAGTAATGTATAGAATTGTCAAATCAATATGCTATACATCTGAAACTAATATAACTTTGTATGCTAATTATATTTTGATAAAGAAAGAAATACAGCCCCCAAATCAATAATTGTAACAATGATTACTCTAGGTGAAAGATCCTTCTATAAAAGAAACTTAAAGTACCTTAAAATAATTTCATTGAGGGTGCCCAGAAAGATACATGAAGGTATGTAATGTCCATTAAACTTTAAACAAGAAGGAGATAAGACAATAACAAATCTTGAAAATAAGTAACATAGTCAATTAAATTGGAATTTTAATATATTTATCAATTCTCTAGTAGATATAGCCAAAGAGGAATATAAGCCAGAATTGTGGAATTCAAGTGAAATTCAGCATAGAGAGGTAGATAATTCAGACTCAAATCTTAAATTGTAAGGGGCTCCAGAAGAAAAATGTGGAAAGAATAATGTAGCTGCAGTGTATAAAGAGCCAATAACTGAGAAGTCTCCAGATTTGATGAAAAACATATCCTTCAAGTATTAAGTAGAGAAAACTCCATATTTAAACCAGCCATAGTGAAAATACAGATTAGGAATAGAGAAATTATTTTGAAAACCACTAGAAAGAAAGGAAATTACCTACAGAACCATTAGATGAGAATGACTTTCTCATCAACAATAGACGTTAAGAGACAATGGAGCCATGAGTCAAAATGCTGTGGTCAAATGACTGCCAAATTAGAATTTTATACCCAGCTAAATGGTCACTCAAAATTTTAACATACTATCTCACTTGTTCAAAACTCCTCCTTTCTTTCACATCTGGCCATGGCTCCACTCTGAGTGAACTATGCATCCTGATCCTGTTGACTTCAGGCTGCTCAGGTGATCTGTTTTGGCCGGTGCAGACTAGGAGGAGTAAGTGTGCGCTGGCTCAGGGAAGCATGGTGTGTCTTCCTTACCTGCTTCCACTGTGATAAGGGCATTCTCCACGAAACTAGTCCTCCTTAAGCTTAGAATAAACACATGGAGAACCTGCATGAAGGAGCCACCTTGTAAGATTGATACATTTTCAGGAATCTTGAAGTCCATTGGTTAAACATAACCCTTATTAAAAACTAAATTATATAACTTACTATTAAATAAATCATATTAAGAACAAAGGACATACGTATTCAAAACCCATCACATTCCAGTTATTCTTCTGTATTTTACTGTTATGGACACTCTTGGGGTTACCTAAATCTCTTGCATCTATGTGGTGGGAGTGCCATATAATAGTGTGCAATTGTACATCTCCCCCCAGCCCTGGGTACAAACATGTCAGGTCAGTAGCTTGGAATCAGAAATCACTTGTGGTGAGAGTATTTACACCACAGAAGTTGGCGAGTGTTACCAGTCAGGGTTTGATGTATTATTTTGTTGATTTACCAGACAAGAGAGTGACGGAGAGAATGTCAACAATACAGATTAAACATGAAAGTGTGCTGTTCTGCAGCTGCTACATTTGGAATAGCACAAACATGGAGGAAATATTCTTCCAGCATTCGAAAGTATTAATGTAACTCGGCAAAGAATTTTCTCACATTACGGTTTTACATTGGAACAAAATTGTTACCTTTTTCACAGAATCCAGCATAGTACGGAGACGTTTTCAAGTTTTTCCTAAAGTTAACTAGGAAGCATATAACATTTCCATGTTAAACATCTCATGTGTTTCAAGATCTCATTTCTGTCCTTTTAGCTTCTCTATAATTGTCCTGACTCCACCACTGCTGTTTTTAAAATATTACTAAAGAGGACTTTCCAGAAGGTCATGCATAAGCTCTGTTTCTCACTGTGTCTTCGCCTGTGAGCCTGGGTCTCCTGGGATCCTGGGAACACAGCCTCAGAGGTGACACTCCAATGCCCTTCCTTAAACGTGCCAGTGAGTGCAGTGGACACACAGGGAGACATGGGAACCTGGAGAAACTTGGAGCGAGAAGAAACAACATTGGTGAAAAGAACCACAGCAACGTGGATACGTGACGCCTCACTAGATCTTTTACCTTGTGAACTAATGTCTGTACAAGAGGGAGTGCTGGCTTGAGAGTTAGGGTCTGGGGTCAGTGTTGGCCCTGACCCCTGACCACAGACAACCCGAGTCTCCTCATCTGGGAAATAGTCATCCGTGCTCTACTTTCACAGCTTTCCTGAAGGACTGAGGGAGGGAGGGAGGGAGCTGACACTGTATGTGTGCTTGTTGTAGGTGTGTGTGTGCACGTTGTGTGTAGGTGTGTGTTGTGGGTCTGTGTGTTGTGTGTGCACGTTGTGTGTGGGTGTGTGTCTGTGTGTTGTGTGTGCACGTTGTGTGTGGGTGTGTGTCTGTGTGTTGTGTGTGCACGGTGGGTGTGTGCACGTTGTGTACTGTGTGCATGGATGGATGCCGGCTGTTCCAGGGACCACGTGAGGAGGTTGACTTCCTAATTGCAGCCCGTTCGCGAGTTTGTGGTGCAGGAAACCCGTGAGGAAACTTCCGTGGAAGAGCTCGAGGCAGCACAGGGCAGTCCACACGGGGGACGTGCCACCTTGTGTTTCTCCCATTTTCCACCAGATACTCGGGTGGACTTGGGAGTCACGAGAAAGATGCGTCACGTTTCTCTCTGAAGAATGTGGCTTTGCTAGCGGCCTAAAGCGTACAGGCATCGACGGCCGGAGAGCCCCGACCGGGATTCGTGTTTCTGCTCACACGGTCCCCGTCCGTAGCTCCATCGTCAGCTGGCTGTGTGCACTTGTCTGTGCGGGACGTGGCCTGGGCCTCAGGGAAGTGGGTCCTCGTCTCCAGAGGCCCATCCGGGTGGAGCGGGTTTCCCGGAGGAAATGACAGGCCCTTTGGAACTTTGGAAATGCAGTGTGGTCCTTTTCGGCGTCTCACGTTCTGACCGGGGGGCCCCTGGCTGGCACCTGGTGGGACCGGAAGGAATAGCAGGCGCCCTGCCCTCCCGGCTCTGCCTCGAAGACCACGGAAGGCGCGTCTCTTGGCTCTCAGACTCCATGAACCGGCCGGGCACCCGTGGTTCGGCCTGGCAGGGCCACCGTTCCACAGCGACCGCACCTGACAGCGGGGCCGACAGAGACCGTGGGAGCTGAGTGTGCCCCGCAGGCCATCAGGTCACCTTCTCCTGGCCCTGGGGCCCCCAGTCCAGAGGGAAGAGCCCTCCCGCAGTGCCAGAGGAACCTGCAGGTTGACCGTGCAGAGACCCGAGTGACCGCAGTGTCCTCAGGCCCTCTGCGGGCTCTTACTGCCTGAGAGAGGACTGATTCCTCCGTGAGCGAGTAAAGTAGCAGGCGGGCGCAGCCAGGCCCCACGACTTGACTGCCCGGGTCACAGAACCTGCTCTGGTTCTGCCGTGTGTCCCTCCCTATGCCCAGAACCCAGGGCGTTGCAGGGCTCAAGTCCAGACGCCCAGGTGTGAGTAGCTCTGGTTTGAGGAAAGTGAGAGGCTGAGCCTTAGGCAGGGTCCTCTGCAGGCGAGGTGGGCAGAGAAAAGGGCAGAGCCCCTTAAAATCAATGGCCTTTCCCTTTAAGAAGGCTCTCGGGGGGACAGCAGTGGCTGCAGAGCAGTCGGTGGCAGGGCGGGGACAGGTGTGCAAGCCGCACACAGACAGGGTGGCAGCGTGTGATCCCACCGCCAGCGTGCGGCCCCCTTCAGGGGTGCGTTCCTGGTGCCCACCCCCCCTCGTCACTGCCAGACCCCGGCCACGGGCCAAACACAGAGTCCCTCCGGAGTCCCAACTGAGCGAGGAGCTGGTCAAGGTCAGGAATGTGACTTTCAGACCTTCCCGGCTCATTCTGACCCCGACATTTAAGCGTGCGAAACGCGAATGAGAACAGACTCCCCTGAAACGCCTCTCAGTACCACTCAGCTTTGAGGTTACAAGCACTGCGGTGTTTAGCGCTCTTCGGGGAATTCACCGGAATGCTTCCCACATTAATTCTACGAGGCCAAAGGGAGAGCTTTCGTTACAGGAAGAGTGGGCAGCTGCCAGGACCCATGCTCCTCACGGCATCTTTGGATCGGGTTTGCGGGAGGACGGGACCCCCCTCCGAAGGAGAGGAGAGGCCCAGGGAGCTGAAAGCCGGGTGTTCAGGCCCCTGCTCTTGGCTGGCCCCGACTCCCTCCCTCTTCCACAGGGTCTGTCCCAGGTGAAGGCTCCAGGAGCCCGGCAGGCAGGTCCGGCTCCCCTTGGGCCCCCGTGGCCCTGCCAGGGCCCCCAGTGCTGCCACGTCTGCCCTGAGCAGCGGCCGTCACAGGGATCTCTGGAAGCACTGTCCGGAGGGACTTCGCAAACGCACGCTGACATCTCAGACTCCACCGATGGAAATAAGAACGGGCAGGCCCGGCAGGTGCCGGCCTCTGGGCCACGGGGCCTGAGCTCCTGGACGGGCCAGCGCTGTCTCCCCCTGGGTCTCGGCCCATTTTCCTATTAGGATCAGAGCTTAAGCTGCCAGTGGGAGGAAAAGGGCCAACGAGAGGACAGTGGGGCCCAGGTGGGTCCATGGGGACAGAGGCTCCGGCCCACAGGAGCAGGTGCAGGGGCAGGACGCTCTCTGGAATTTGAGGTTTAGGACATAGATTTGACAAGAGCAAGAAAAAAGACTCTGTTTAGAAAGCTAATTCCATCACACTCAGTACGTAAAACAATTTTGGTCGACGCGGCGCTAACAATGCCTGAGATGAAGTGCTTACAGAATTCAGAGTCGTGTTTTCACTGGCGGAGAGAGCGCTGAACGTTGGGGTGCCGCGGACCAGGGGATCCAATGGGGTGAGGCTTCTGACTCCATCTCTCTGCCGAAACGCGTCCGTGTCCCTCCCGGTGGCCAGGCTGGGAGTCCGTGGGCCAGCCAGCGCGCAGCTCCCCGCTCACGCCTTACGACAGTGGCCGCACGTGAGGACGCACGTCGATCACTTTCCCACTGATCCCTTCCTGAGGACGGAGCCAGGGGTGGGAGGCGGAGCCTGGCTCTGCTGGGACGGCGTCTATTAATTCGGGCATGACTTGCATCCGTGGAATGACAGTGTGGAAAACCCCTTCCCAAGGGACCCTCCATGGACACTGGGAAGGCTAGACGGCAGCCTGTGTCGCGTTACCCTGTCTCCCTGCCAGCCCATCGGGCAGCCGGTGGGTCAGCTCACGTCACCCAGTGGCGTTCGGTGTATGACTCCTCATGTGGGTGTTTGGGGCACCAAAGCGTGGTTTCGAGTCCCGTCAAAGCGGCAGGGAAGGACACGCCAAACAAGCACGCCGTCTGGCCCCTGTCGCAGCGCCACCGGAGAAGGCAGAGCGCACAGTGCCCGAGGACAGCGCAGGTTTTGCTGTCCCTACCCTCTCTGAACAGACAGGGTGCGTCCCCGCCCCGGGGACCGCGACGTTCTTGCCCCCGCGCCGGGCCCAGCTCGGGCAGCAGACCCAGGGCCTGTCCCTTTGAGCACCATCTGGCCCAACGCCTGCCAGCTGGCTTCTGCTCTCCCTTGACGGGCACGGTCACGGCCAAGGCGCCGGAGCCAGGGGGGCGCCTCCAGCCTCACGCGCTCGGCCCCCCCGGCCGGCCCTCCTCTTCCTGCCGTGCACCTGCGGTGAGTCCGAGCCACCTCGCTCTCCCCACCACCCCCCCGCCTCTCCCGCTAAGAACCTTCCCACATCCTTCCTTCTGCCAAAGCCCTGAACACAGAGCCTCCTCCGGCACGGCCTGCGCCCCCTTCTTCACTCCGTGCCCTCTCCCTGGCCGATCCGAGGCCCCACGGTGGGGCCCCACCTACTCGTGGGCCAGCGGCCCCATCTTCCGTTTCCACGCGCGCCTCCCTCTGAGCTCTGCACACACCTCTGCACCTCCTGTCTGAAGTGCCGTGGAGACACTTAGCTGAAGCGCCTGAAAGTAATCTGGAATATTCTTCTCCAGAACGGCTCCTCCTCCCTCACTTACGTCCCACTGAACGGTCAGCGAGTACTGAGGGAGCGCCCGCAGTTAGCTGCTCTGGGCACGGGGCTCAGGGTGACGCGCAGACCGGCTCCCGCCTCTCAGCAAACAGCCCGGCCGTCCGGGACGCACTCTCTTCCTCTCGGGACCCGCCCCACGCCCCCAGCAGCGAGCCCCGCAGAATCCAGTGCCGGAGGCCCCTGCCGTCAGACAGCCTCTACCTCCCCGCCCCCAACCCACACCCTGGCCTCCCGGCCTGCGGCCTTCGTTCCCTCCCCTCTGTCCAGGCTTCCCGCTGCACCACCTCCCCCACCACCCTCCCAAACACGCAGCAGCCAGAGGACCCTCCCGTGCCCTGTGCGGAACCCTGCAGGGCTCCCCACGGCCCTCAGGGTAGCCTCCATTCCGCCTGCCAGGGCCCACGGGGCTGGGGGCCCCAGACACGGCCGGCACCCCCTCCCCGCCCCGCTCTCCCAGCCCCCTCCCCCTCCTCCTTCCCTCCTGCTCTCAGCCACGCTGGCATCACCACCCGCTCACAAGAAACCCCCTCCCTCTTGCTCCAGAGACTTTGCGAGGGCCGTTCCCCTGCCTGGAGTCCTCCTCCTCGATCTCCGTTACGGACCGTCTGTGCCCCCACAACTCACATATCAAAGCCCTGACCCCCAACATGACGGTGTTTGGAGAGGGGGCCTTCGGGGGGTAATCGGGGTTGGATGAGGTCGCGAGATAATCCACATGGTGGGGTCAGGGCGCTCATGAGAGGAGACCCCGAGTTCACTCCAAGCACGCACTCGGCAGAGGCCAGGCCTCGGGCGAAACCCACCTGCCGACGCCTTGGACTCCCAGCCTCCAGACCGTGGGAAACGAGTGTCCGTTGTTCACGCTGCCCCGTCCGCGGGATTTCCTCACCACGGGTGAGCTGACCGGGACACTCTGTCCAGCTGCCTCCCCCTGTCCCTCAAGAGTCACATCAGGGGCCACTTCTCCCGGCGGCCTCCTTGTCCTCGTCTCCGTCTCAGTCAGGTCCACCTCGTGCTTTTCGTCGTCACCTTAACTTCTAGCTGTGTGTGCGTGTGCACAGTGTGTATGTGTGTGTGTGTGTGCACAGTGTGTATGTGTGTGCATGTGTGTGCACCACGTGTATTGTGTGCACAGGTGTTTGCATGTGTGCATGTGTGTGCACAATGTGTATGTGTGCATGCGTGTGCACAAGTGTCTCTGTGTGTGCATGTGTGTGCACAGGTGTGTGTGTGTGTGTGTGCATGTGTGTGCACAGCGTGTATGTGTGTGCATATGTGTGCACAGTGTGTATGTGTGTATGTGTGTGCACAGGTGTTTGCGTGTGTGCATGTGTGTGCACAAGGTGTATGTGTGTGCATGTGTGTGCATAGGGTGTGTGTACATGTGTGTGCATAGGTATTTGCATGTGTGCAGAGTGTATGTGTGTACATGTGTGTGCACAGGTGTCTGTGTGTGTGCACAGCGTGTGTGTGCACAGGTATATGTGTGTGCACATTGTGAGTGTGGGTACATGCACATACGTGCATGTTGTGCACACGGGTATGCACGTGTGTGCATGCACGTGTGTGCATGGGTGTGTGCGCGCATGGGTGTGCATGGGTGTGTGCGCGCATGGTGTGTACACAGATGTGCGAGGCTGTGCTGTGTTTTCTCGATATCTCATCTTCCCTGAAAGACCGCAAGTTCCCTAAAACCACGAGTCGGTCTATTCCACCCACCCTAAACGCCCGGCAGCACACACGCGTGGTGTCGCCCGCGGCGCTGTGGTCGACTTCCCTGAGCAGAAGCAGTGGGTTTGCTGAGAGCAGGTGCTGCAGACCCGGGAAAGGACACTCGCACGTGAGGAAGAACCACTTCCCTGCACACGCTCAAAGCTGTTTTTCACTTTTAAAAACGACCTGGTTTCAACAGTTTGCTGACCAGGGTGCCCTCACTGTGTTTTCCAGTCGCGTTCCTGACTGAATGCTGCTCACCCAAGGCCGCTGATGGTTTCATTCTGTCTTTAAGACACTCACCATTGAGGCCACGACGGACACGTCCAGCTCCCGGCCTCAGCCTCCTTCCCCGTCCCTTGCGCTCACCCCAGCTCCTGCCGGCGGTAGGCTGGTCATCCGAGACGCAGCCTTCTCCTGCCACCGGGAGGCCTCCCAAATTGACCTTAGCACAATGGCACCTGTTAACTGGCTGGAAGGCAGGGGAGGCGCGGGGCGGGTGGGCTAACAGGGCTGAGGCAAAGGTGACAGCCGGGGATAGAGACCTTTGTGAGAAGTTCACTGGCTGGCAGGAGGCACTTACCTGAGGTTGAAGATAAATATTGAAACAGAAGGTTAAATTGAATTAAATCATAGACATATAACATTCTAGAATGCCAGGAGCCACAATGAATGCTGCATTTCCCACACCAGTCAGAAGCAAGAACCCCACTCCCTAGAACTTTGCCTTTACATCTTGGAATCTGAGCCCCTCGCCCTGCAGGAGGAAGGAGAGTTAGAACAGCAGCCTCCCTCGGGATCCGCACCACGACCCAGCCACACGAACCCCTCTTCTGCCCTACAGGCTGCAGGACCCATTTCGCCAGAGCAAGCGGCCAATCAGGCCTGTAATTTTGCACAGGGGGGCGGTGTGCCCCTCGAGACTGGCTGCCTGGGTCTAAGTCGCATCTCGGTGCGTGCGCGTTGCGTGGCCGCGATACATTTTCTGACTTCCGTCGGCCTCCGTTTCCTTGTAAACTGAATAATTGCAAGCTTCACCACCCGGTCAGCACTGATGACACAAAATAACCCAGGCGAAGCATCGCACCGAGCCTGCCCCACAGCCAGACGTGTCCTTCCTCAGGCGGTCCCCAAATCGGACAACTCCCACACTGCTTTTCCCCCAAGGAAGGGGCTGTAGCCCAGGACGCTGGACTCACGTCCCATTCGAATGTACCCACGCTTTGATTTATGGCCAACCAGCAGACTCGTGTTCCAGAGGCTTCTGGCTCAGCCACCGTTCTAACTGACTGGGAGCTGTAATGTGAACTCTTCCTGGTTATGTAAATGAAATGATTAGATCGGCTGAGTCTATGGATCTGAGGTTGATTCTAATCCAGTAGTGGCTTCGGCTCAAAGCGCGTCTGCTGTGAGCTCCGTGCGTGACGCGTGTTCAGTCCACGCACAAATCATACACCTGTGCCCAATCCCAGGTCAGCAGGGGGAATAACACACACGTGAAACACAGTGACAAGAAGGGCTCATTTCATGGAACCAGACGCCAGGCTCGACAGTTTCTGCCGATTGTCCAACTTCACCCTTATATGCATCTACCAGGTAGGTGTTGTGACTGAGGCCGTTTTACGACGGGCCTTGAATGCTAGGCTGAGGGTCATGTGGTTTATTGACGGATGATGAAACCTCTGTGTCCCATGTGTCAGCAAATACCTTCGCCAATAACGAGTTACGTCCGGCAAGTGTCTAATGTCAGTAAGAGGCTAGTGATCAATGTGTGTCCTAAAGAATAAGTTTTATTTTCCTCCTACTTCCGCTGCCTGTTTGTTCTAAAAATTTATAGGTGTAATAAATGTCTAGTAAAATCTCGGACCTTGTGTGTAATCATAAATGTACAGACCAAAGACAGACCATACAGAGACAATTCCCTGAAAACTGTCACCTAATTGATGTCTCTAAATAGTCAAGTAAAAACCTGCATTTTAAGCAGCATCTATAATGAACGCAGAACTTTACTTCCTAAAGAAAAGTAAAAGACTGTCCTTTCCCCATTCTGTCTTCTTGGGTCATCTTCTTGAATCAGTTGGCTACATGTGTGCGAGTTATTTCCGGGCTCTCCATTCTGTTCCCTTGGTCTGTGTGTCTTATCCTCGTGCCAGGACCACCCGGTCCTGGTCTCTTCAACAGATGTGCTGGGAAAAGCAGACATCCGCACGCAGAAGAACGAAATTGGACCCTTGCATTGCATCGCACACAAAAATCAACCCAAAAGGGATTAAAGATAAACGTAAGACCCAAAACTGTAAAACTCCTGGAAGAAAACACAGAGGGAAAGCTTGTTGGCGTCGACCTCGGCAATAATTTCACCCATACGACACCCACTACAGGTGGCACAATCAACAATAAGCAAGCAGAGCTACGTGGGACTAAAGCTTCTGCACGACAAAGGACACCATCAACGCAATGAAAAGGCCACCTACGAGACAGGGCAAAACAGTTGGAAGCCAGATATGTGGTAAGGAGTTAATATCCAGATTATGTAAAGAGCTCTCACCCTTATAAAGAATTCCTGAAGATTTACATAAGGAAGTATATAAAGAACGCTAAAAATAAAAAATGGGACAAGGACTTGAATAGATAGTTCTCCAAAGAAATACAAATGGTCAACAGATACGCAAACAGGTGCTCACCACCTCTCATCCTCAGGCAAACGCAAATAAAAACCACAAGGAGGTATCGCCTCACGCCTGTTAGGTGGCTATTATCCTAAAAAAGGCAAAAGGTAAGTGTTAGGGAAGCTGGAGAGAAATTGGAGCCCTTGGGCACTGGAGACGGGAAGGGAAAATGGCACAGCCATAATGGGAGAGTGTGAAAGTAAGTCCTCAAAAAATTAAAAACTAGGGGGCATCGGGGGGGCTCAGTTGGTTAAGTGTCCAACTCTTGATTTCACCTCAGGTCATGCTCTCACAGTTTGTGAGTTCGAGCCCCACGTCGGGCTCTACGCTGACGGCACGGAGCCTGCTTGGGATTCTCTCCCTATCTCTCTGCCCCTCCCCTGCTCTCTCTCTCTCTCAAAATAAATAAACTCAAAAAAATTTTTTTAATTAAAAATAGAATTACCCCATGACCCAGAAATCCCACTTCCGGGTATATATCCAAAATCAGGATTTCGGAAAAGATGTGCACACCGCCACGTTTATTGCGGCATTACTCACAACTGCCAAGGTGTGCAAGCCATCCAGATGTCCGTCCACGGTGAGAGGATGAAGAAAATATTGTGCACGCACACACAGCGCCTTGGAAAAGAGGAGACAGCAGGGGTGAACTTGGGAGGACACTGTGGGAAGTGAAATAAACGAGACGCAGAAAAACAAGCAACGCGTGATTTCACTTCCGTGTGGAATCTGAGAAAGCTGGGCTCATAGCAGCGGAGTAGAAGAGCGCTACGTGGGATGGGGGAGAGGAGGGGACGTTGTTCAGGGTGCACACAGTGTCGCCTGTGCCACACGAGGCAGCTCTGAGGCTGGACTACACAGCACAGTGTCCACGGGCAACAGCACGGCAGCACACGAGCACCTGCTGGGAGGCATAGCCCGCTCAGTTCTTAGCGCCATAACAAAGAGGTGGCAGACAGACTCTCGGAGACACACCCGGTATGTGCATGAAAATGCAGAGGGGAGCTTCAGGCCTGGGAGAGACGGCCCGTCCGGGGCTCGGCACGGCGCCTTCCAAGCGGCAGGCTCCATAAACAGAGTAGGTGGCCGTGTGGCACTGTGCCAGCAGCAGGCGGGCAGTTAATGGACGAAAAGCCCATCATGTAACTGAGGAGGCGTGAGGAGGCCTTGGAGCAGCACGGGCAGGGCCTTGACTCTCCCAGGGGGGAGTGGGCAGGAGGGACCCAGGTGCTGGGACCTGTCGGCGGGACCCTGAGCACCGGCCACCGCAGGCACTCAGCAGAAGTGACCCCAGTGACCAGGCTGTGCCACCAGGGTGATCACGGGGAGTGAGGGAAACGGAGACAGGTGGGGCCTCAAATTCAGAGATGGGGAGGACAGCCAGCCGTGGTGTTTAGAGGGACCCCCCACCGCCCGGCTCAGGACCGCCCGTGATTCTGGGGGTGGGAGGTGGAGACAGCGGCCAAGGGAGGTTTGGGGTGGTGCCATCCGGGGCTGCAGGGCTCTGTGTGGCCACCCCTGTCCTTTCCTGCGGCCCAGCTCTCTCCCTGGCTCCTCTCTGCCTGTAGCACAGCCCCCTGTTCCGGCACCTGCCGCACCCCACATCGTCCTCCACAACCTTCCCTGCGATCTGGGGCTTCCTGATGGCGAGCACTGGGCCGGGTAACGTGAGAGGGAGCCAAGTCCGTGTGAAAGGCAGAAAGAGACAAAGCTCCATTTTGCTCAAAAACCAAACATGTGTTTTCCATGAAAATCACTCTTTAACCAACATGAATTATGACAAGATCTCTATGTGTCTGCGGTTATAAACTTACTGCGAAAGATAATACAATTCGTTCTAATCTGACTTTGGGAAAGAAACATTTTGCTAATAAATGTTAATAATTGACCAATAGTATTGGTTCCCAAGATGAGCTACTTAGAAATGAGAGCTCGTGAGGCACCTGGGTGGCTCAGTTGGTTGACCATCCAACTTCGGCTCAGGTCGTGATGTCATGGTTCATGAGTTCGAGCCCCGCCTCGGACTCTGTGCTGACAGCTCAGAGCCTGGAGCCTGCTTCGGATTCTGTGTCTCCCTCTCTCTCTGCCTTTCCCCCACTCATGCTCTCTCTCTCTCTCTCTCTCAAAAGTAAACATTATTTTTTTTTTAATAAATGAGAGCTTGTGGGGGTTTCCAAGCTTGAATACGTGAGAAACTGAATCTTATTATTTCGTGGTGGGTCTTGTCCAAAATTCTGCTCTAGGATATCAACAAACATCACTTTTGTTAATAATTATCACAATCTGATTAATTTCCAGGCATCCATGTATTTTGTCTAAAGTTTATAAATTGCAAATTTGGGGGAAAATAAGACAAAGTATGAGAGTTTTTAAAATCCAAGTGTAGTACATGAAATTATTTGAACTTTCTCTATAGACTACTGTTTATTTCATTTTGAAAAGGCCTCAAATAGCCTTGATGGAGGAGGTTTACTTACTGAAGCAACCTTGGGTTATAAAGTGCAAGGCTGTGCTCAAATACGAAGTGGTTTAATATCAGCCGTGTCACCATTTAGCAAAGCCCTGGGGTTGCCGACCCTCTAGCTAGAAAGACTTAGTGCGTTAACACTCTCCAGTGTCTACAGACGGGCCCATGACGGAAGGTCTGGTGTGGATTTAAGACACGAAACACTGTCGCTGAGGTCTGTGCCTGACGCGTAAGGTCCAGACGGCCGTTAGCTTCTGTCGCCGTGACGAGGCTGAGGACGGCCACGAGGTGGGAACAGCCTTGGCCAAAACAGCACCGCTCGCTTCTCAGATTTCTCACTTTTAGCCTCAACAAACCACGCAGTGGGCACAGCTTATCTATTCCAGGTAACTTTTTAAAGATCGGTTACAATTCTTAAAAAAGTTTTAAATGGCAGATGTTTTTAAATAAGCAAAAAAAAAAAGTTTTTCTTCTTGTTTTCACCAGCATACTTCTGTGGCAGCAAGGGCTTGGTGGGTCTGCAGGTGACTCTGAGTGTTTGATGAGTCACAGACGTAAGGACGATGGAGCAGTTTCTCGGCAGGTTGTCCCCAGAAGGGTAAAGGGTTCGCTTCGGGAAACGGTGGCGGGTGGGTTCCTTCCAGACCCCGTTCTCGGTGATCTGCGACAGGGTTGCACGTAACTTTGAAACAGGCCTCAAAATGCATCGCGATGCGTCTCCAGCGGGCGAATACGGTCCTCGTGTGCCCAGGACGAGAGCGATGATGGACGTATTAGCCCAGCCAGACCCTCACGGATATTGGGATGCCTGACCCTCCACGGTGAGGCCATAAAACGTTGGCCTGCCCTGATAGGCCCCGGGGATCCCCGGTTCTGCGCTCACCCCTGAGGCGGCCCTGGGTGTGCCTCATGGCCACCACCCCCTGCCACGAGTGCACACGGACGTCTTCTTACTCACTCCCTTGAGAGCAGGGAGTCTGCCCACGCCCCGACAGGGTGCGCACACGGGGGCCCTAATCAATACATCACCTCGCACCATTGATCTGTTCCTGTGACTCAAACATACAATTACTCAAATGCATAGCAACAAAAAAATACAAGTGTTTCAAACACAAATAATAAACACGTGTGATGTGGAATCCAGTTGTCAAGACAGCTACATCCTGTCAGCTGGCCCTGAACTTCCACGACCCGAAAAAAGTGCTTCCCGTAGCCTTTACGTGCACAATTTTTACGAAAGATTTTTTAACTTTGTGAAAAACATAATTAGTTGCATGTTTCATATTCATAAAACATACGTGAACAACACCCCCACTTCTTTTTTTCTCTGAAAATGCCAACCTGCATAGAGTCCCATGTGCTCCTCAATGTCTGTCTTAAACCTTACTTAACCCCAACTCAAGTTTAGAATGAGAAGCCAGGTCCCCACACTCGGCCACCACTTGGTTTCCCGCAGCGTTCACGGACCTGAAAGGCCACACAACCGTATTTAGAAAACTGGCGCTTTAAGAGCAAACAGGGAAAGACAGTCACGGTTGTTTTCAGCATCTCATTCAAGTACCTCTAACAGAGCGGCGCTCAGAAAGTGTGGGAGCAAAACCAATGATCTAGCGATAACCTATTTCTAAATTAAATCGTATATTTTAATGTATAAATTACATTCGGTTTGTGGGAAAGATTTGTGTTCTTCCATCTATGGCAACCTTGGGTTTCTTGGTTGACACAGGCCACCTTTGGAACGCTCTTTGTTTATTTGAGAAAAACCTCACTCTTGAGTATCGTCCCTTGACAACTGTCCCGTTTCAACTGACAAGTAAGTATCAGGAAGACACCAAAATATGGATCCCTGTTATGTGAAGCAGTTTAGAATCCCAGGCAGAGAGATAACCTTTATGTTTTTCACTAATAAGCAATAAATATTTTAAATAAGACGAAATAAAAATGATACTTTTGGAGCTCACAAAGGAGAGCAGATGAACAGGATTTCTGGGAGTTTAGAGCTCCCCAGGGAAGGTGTTGGAGACGTGGCAGCTTCCAGACCTGTAGGAGGTGCCCTGGTGGAGACAGGTGGCAGGGAAGAGGGGTCTGGTAGGGCCTGACGGGCCGTGGGGTTCGTAATGGATTGGACCCTGCAAGAACTCGGAAGGCAAGAGCTGATCGTACCGCCCAGCGACAGGGCAGAGCAAGGGGGTAAAGAAGCCAACAGCTCCCAGCAGCCAAGGCTGGAGCCATCTGAACAACAAAATCAATACAAGGCTGGAGTCATTTGAACAACAAAATCAATAAAGTCATATCGGTTTATAACCAAAAGTGTAAAAAAAAAAAAAAAAGCCCAACCATGAGTTCCTACAGGTATAATCACGGACTAAAACATTGGAAAGAACAGAAGCGCCTGTGGGGAAGGGCTCCAAATGACTCATGTAGATGGTGCACCCTCCCAGAGGTGGGGCGGACTCCCCGCGCCCCATGTGGCCTGCACGCTTCCTCCCGAAGAGCCCAGCTTGGGAAAGACGGGCACAGAAGAACCTAACAAACTCTACTTCAAGTGGGCAATCAAGGCTAAGAGAAGCCACGGTAAGTCGTGTTGGTAGAGGGACCCCCAGAATAATGTGATGGGAAGGGCACACCCCTGCGCCCTTCCCCCCAAAGACGCCCCACTCCCGCAGAGCTGTGAGACAAGATTTCTCAGTCGGGGGAATTCTACAAAATACGTCAAAGCCGTCGTGGTCATGAAAAACAAGGACAATCTGAGCAACCGTCAGAGCCTCGCAGAGCCCCAGGAGACATGAGACGTCATGTGGTGTCCTGGGTGGGATCCTGAGGCTGAAAAGGGACATCGGGGGAAAACTTAGGAAATGCGACTAAATACCGACTTTAGTTACTGGTGCTCGTTGATTAGCTTTGTGAGATGTGCTCCCGTGAGGTTTGAGCAGCGAGAGGAACTGGGCACGGAGTAAACGGGAACTGTCTGTGCCGCCTCGGCAATTATTCCGCAAATCTGAAACTGCTTGAAATTAAAAGTTCCTTCTTGAGAAAAACAAAGACGTTGCTACCAAAAAGTGAACACAGAATCAGCACCATGTGGGGAGTACGAAGCAGTCTATATTATGTATAATTAAACTCCCAGAGGAAGAGAACAGGGAGAATGGAACAGGGAGAAAAAGATAAAAAACATACTAATAGAGGAAATGTTCTGGCTGGAAATTTCCCAAACTCGGTGAGAGAAAAAAGGCCATCCACAAATTCGGGAAGTGTAAAAAGTGCCCAATATGATCAATTCAAACAAAACCACAACTAGACATATCATGGTCAGACCGGCGAAGATGAAGAAAAAAATCTGAAAAGCAGCAGATGAAAAATACCCATTGTGAGCAGCAGAACAACCTCAAGAAAGAGCGCTGAGCTCTCATCCAAAACAAAGCCAGAGACAGCAAGACAATAGGCAGAAGGGGCTGGAAATAGGTCCGGAAAAATTAGAATTCCTTATTCAACTAGAAAGAAAGAGAGAGAGAGAAAGAAAGAAAGAGAAAGAAAGAAAGAAAGAAAGAAAGAAAGAAAGAAAGAAAGAAAGAGAAAAAAGAAAAAAAGTGGAATAAAGACATTTTCCAATAAATAAAGGTGGAGAGAGTGTGCAGCCAGTAGGCCCACAGGACCCGACACACAGAAGAAAGCCCTGAGTCTGGGAGGAAAGGACAGCAGGTGACACAGGTCAGCAGGTATGAATAAAAAGCACCGAAATATAAACATGTGGTGAAAAAATGTTTCTCATCTTACTTGGAAGGCCAGTAACTATCTGTAAATTGATAACAATGAACAGCAGGTTTATGACCTGTTGAAATAAAATACGTGACAACATTAATGAAGGATCGGGGGGAAATTAAAGTGTAGAGTTGTTAGACTCTCACGCTTTACGTGAAGTGTTATGATATTAATTCATTGTAGAGCATGGTAAGTGATGGGTGCATATGATAATCCTTACCGCAACGGCTAAGATTAACAAGAGATTTGTCATAAAATCAAGAAAAGATACGAAATGAGAGATTCTGAAAATACTTGAATAATCCAAAGGAAGGCAAGACAGAAGGAACACAAAGAAATGGGATTAAGTGAGAGAAACCAGCAAAATGGCAGACTTAAAATCAGCCATGTCCATCATCACATCAAATGCAAAAGGCTTATACATGCAAATTAAAAAGCTGAAATTGTCAGACTGGATTAAAGAAAACAAACAGGATCCCATATCTGTGTACTACGAACAAGGCAACTGATTTAAACGCCAAGGCAAAGAGGATAAAGGGATAAGTTTGAAGACCAGCACGTGCGCTAAGTGCGAGCGCCTGGCGGGGTATCAGCAGGAACGAGCTGACTTCTAGGGACACGTGGCCTCAGAGGTATAGAGGGCTCTCCCTAAACAATGAAAGGGTCAATTCATCAAACGATGCAGTAACCCTAAAACGTATTTTCCTAATAACTGACCTCCAAAATACAAAAAGCAAAAGTAAACAAAGTTTTGGGGAAAAATAGATAAGTCCACAAGGGAAAAACATGTCAAACAAATCAAGGATACAAAAGATTTAACCAATACAATTGACAGACTTAACCTCACTCACATTTTTCAGGTGTATGTACCACATTCATAGTGCACATTTCTGTATGATAATAGACACTTTGGTGGGCTTGAAATTTAAAAACGGATCAAACTGATTTACGGCGATGAAAGTCCAAATGGAAATGGCCTCTAAAGATTGGGTGGTGGGGATTGATGGATGGGGAAGCAGGAAGAATCATTCTGAGATGATGGAAATATTCTATATTGTGATCGTTATGGGTTATGCGGGTATATATATTTACCAAACCTCACTAAATGTGCACTTCAATCCATGCATTTAACTGTATGTAAATTATAATATATATTATATAATATAATGTGATATATGATACAAAATACCATAACATAAACAATTGGTTAAGATTTTCTAGAGCTTCACATTCAGGGTTTGACTCTGCTGAACGTCTCGTGATTCTGAGTCTGTCTCTGTGTTTTCCAGGCAATATCACTTCTGGGAGGTCCGGAGCCTTGCCCTAGTGGGGAACAGTGCCCGACATGCCTGACTCACTACCCCCTCATCCTGCTCCCTGCAACCATGCCATTCCTAGGATTAAAAAGATCGTCAACGCTTCTCACTTTCAAATAAGTTAAAAAACTAGAGGAAACCAATAAAATGCAGGAATTTTTAAAAATCAGAATGCCTTTAACAATAACCAAAGAGATGTCTGCCTTCTAGAACTGGGGGAAGGGCGAGGACACAGCCACGGAAGCTCTCCGTCACCAAGAGAATGAAAGCCCTCAAGCCCCCACTGTCCCCTGAGAACTGGGACACATGTCATCCCAGGGGCCCATGAGTCTGGGCCAAAGCAAAGGTCTCACCTGGGACCTACTAATATCCTGAAATAAAATGAGCGGTTGGTTGATGGCGAGAAGAGAGGTGGGCGTCTGGTGGGCAGCTCAGAGCTCTGGGGCCCCAAGCCTGCTGGGTCCAGCACGGGAGGGAGTCTTTAGCTCTACAGTAAGACGGCCCTAACGTGTTCCCTCACTGCCTTTGTCTCCCGGGAGTCACTGACCACAACAGATGGCAAAGGGGGACATTTCTGTCGACACTCGTCGAACAGAGCATTTAGTAGAAAACTGTTCCACCTTGCCCCCTTCGCTAAGCGACGGGCTTCCCTCCGCTGTATGCACCTGCGGGGTCACGAAGGCCGGTCTCCCCGGAGCATCCTTCGCCCTGGCCGCAGGAACACGCAGCTGAAGACTTTCTCCAGGGAGGCGGTGTTCGGCCAAAGCCACACAACCTGCAGAAGCCCAGTGCAGGAGCTGGGGCCATGCGGGGACAGTCGCGGGATGTGACGGGGGTGGCGCCATCAGGCCCGGACCCCTGTGCCCACCGAGTCGCCTGCAGGTCTCGGAGAGGATGTCTGTGGACGGTCCAGGGCAGAGAGCTGGCGCCGGGCTCACCGGCACTCGGGTCGGCTATTTTGCCGTGATCACTGGAGCCCGGAACCACGTAAGCACAGCTGAGTCGATGGCCTCTGTCCGAGGCACGGGAACGCCTATTAACGAACCCAACCGGTGGCAGGTCACAAGTTCACATGGTACAGAAGGGTGGGGACACAGGTGACCGTCACCTGGAACTCATCTTATTCCTCACGATCGCTTCCAAGACAAGAAAGTGGGGAAACGCCTTGGGCCCTCCTCTGTGACATACGAAAGTACGAACTTACCTTTAGAAACAGAAATCTGACCCCTGCAGAATGTGCCGGCCTCTGTGGGCTTGCGAACCAGACAGGAGTTCAAACCGCTGGATCTTGGAGCCGGAGGCAGCCCTGCAGACCATCTTCCCCCAAAGCGCACGGCGGGGGGGTGTGCTGAGCCCAGGGTCACTGGGGCTGCGCGACTCACTCAGACTGACCGGAGCGGCGGGGGGGGGGGGGGGGGGGGGGGGGGTGGAGTCAGGGGGACCCCGCCCTCCCAGCGCAGACAGGGTCCCAGTCCTCACTTCATCAACCAGTGGGCTTTCCTCCGGCTCCCTGGGGGCAGCTGTAGGGTGTCCCGTCCCCACCCAGCGCCTGCAGGACTGCACCCCTCCAGGCCCTCCTCTGCAGCCCTCCCCCAGGCCCCTCCTACTGGGGGCGGGGTCTGCTGACTGTCGGCCCCTCACAGAGCGCGTACGCCTCCCCGCCCCCCCATTCTGCATGTCCCCGGCTCCCCTCCTAACTAGCCCTCAGCCCCCCACCTCCGCATCCTGGCGTGTGGCAGGCTGACCACCCTGCTGGTCTCTGCCTCGGCCACGTCTCCACACCAGGAGCTGGACCCCCTCTGGACGGGTCGCCCACGTGCCTACGAGGCCTCCTGCCTTAACGGTACCTGCGTCTCAAACGCAAACGGAACAGATTCGTGGGTTTCCTCTAAGCTCGGTGAGGGCCTGGGACACATGTGTCTGAGTCCTCACCTCCGGTAGCAGTGAAGGTGACCTTATCTGGAAACAGGGACTTTACAGAGGTGATGAGGCTAAGGATCTCCAGATGAGACAATCCTGGACTATCTGGGTGGCCCCAAATCCAATGACAAGTGTCGTTATTAGAGGCAGGAGAGGAGAGACTCAGACACAGAGGAGCCGCCCCGTGAAGACAGAGACAGAGACTGGGGAGACGCAGCCACCGGCCAAGGGACTCCTGGGGCCACAGGAGCTGGAAGAGGCAGGAAGGACCCTCCGTGGGATCCACTCGGCCTCCAGAACATGAGAGAATCCATTGGCATCGTTTTGAGCCTTCGTAGGGCAGCCCCGGGACACCCCCACGTCACGGGGCTCGGTGGGCCCACAGACTCGGAGCACGTACAACAGTGTCTCTGTTACATTTTGAGCTCAGGCGTGTCCCCACGGCCCCACGTTACAGCCCTGTCTGCCCCTCCCTCCCTGTCTTCAGGCGCCTGTGTCCGCGTCTGTTTCCCTCTGAAGTGGCCGCCGCTGGGGGACGGGCACCCGTCAGGCCCAGCAGGCCAACGCGGGAGCAAGTGCACAGGTTTCCCCGAACACCTCAGTGAGGCCACTTCCCAGATTTATGGGCATCTCTTCCCTGAACTCACTCGCACGCCCGTTGGCCCAAGACAGCTGGTGTAAGAAACGTGGACTGACATGTCCCCCAGCCTGGAGGCCCAGCTCCCGGCCAGAGGCCCCGGGGGTCGGGGCGTCTTCCAGGTCACGTGTCACCACGGGGACTAGAGAGGACGGCCCCCGTCACGCGGTGGCCGGTGGCGGAGAATCGGGCAGACAGCCCATCCTTCGAAGCCGTCGCCGAAGGGCACGCCTCCCAGGCCGGTTCCCTCCCCGTGCGCTGGGACAGAAAGGCAGTGGGTCAGGATTGGATTTCCTCAGAAAAGAGTGCTATTCTATTACCGTGACAATTCAGAAATACTGCCAACATCCATTTTCAGAGAATAATATTGTAAGTTTAAACCCCTCAAAATACAGCGTTTTATTGTTCTTCACGCTGACTATAAATTTCCTTCTGCAGCCTTTTAACACAATTTGCTAGTAATCTAGCCCAGTTTGGGCGTGCGGGTTTGAGGCTGGCCAGTGAGTCACCGTAATGATCATTTTATCCGCCTCGTGTCTGGGATTTACTGAGACAATCAGGACAGCAATTGCCTTTTCATAATCTGATCAATGAAAACCCACTGGGAGAGACAGTGTTTTAAAAAGTAATTGTTTAAATGAACTTGATATTTTTATTGCAAAAATACATCACAACACGCTTAAAGGTTGGATTTTAGCTCAGTAACCACAAACATTATTCAAATGATTCATGGGGAAGTTAATGACAAACACTGTTGTCTTTTACATAATCTAATAAAAGGCTTATTAATGTAAGGGAGGATACCGGCCAGGCGTTCACACAGAGTAATGTGTTCGTTTACTGTAATGAAATAAGCTGAATTCTGTCAAACTTTGTTTTTCTCCAAATCCGACGCCAGTGGTGTTTTCCACCTCTGCCCCCAGCCTCCCCGCGGTTCTCTTACAACCTATAACTCGGGTCACACATGCGGTCCACTGCGTAGACGCAGGCCCCGCGTCTGGGGAGCGGCTCCCGGTCTCGCCTCACCTGGGCCGGCAGGTGGCCCTTCACCCTCTCACCTTTAGAAGTGGCATCACTCCCGGGGAGATTCAGCCAGAGTCCTGGGGCTTATTCAGCAGGAACTCCCAGGGCCACAGTCGGGGACAATGAAGGGCAAGGGAGGCCCGAGAATCCCCCTTTCCCTGGGCGCCCCGGTCTGGGGCCCGATGAGTTGAGGGATGGGGCCCCGGTTCTGCTGCTCAGCGGTGACGCCTCTCAGAGATGGGGACGGGTCGGTTCTCTCTGCTAAACGTGGAGCCCAGAGACCCCCACCCCCCCCACCGGCCTGCCACCAGGTTGTTAGGAACAAGATGCCCCCCTGCGGGCTCCCAGGAGCCCAGGGCGGGTCCCCTCTGCTCCTCTCTGCACACACCTGCCGGGGCCACTCCCCCTCGGCCCCTCAGGCCTGTTTGGCAACACCCTAAACATCCTTGGCACAGACTGTGCCCCGTAAATATTTCGGAAAGGATAACAGGGCGCGGCCTTGGGCAGCTGTCCGTGGAGGGCGTCCAGGCGGCCTCAGCTGCGCAGAGCTTTGGTTTTCCGCCGAGGACAGTGTCCATCCAGGGACAGTGGGCAGGCTCAAGGCCTCTTCACCCCACCCCCCCTTCTCCACATGAGAAACGGGGCAGGGGGTGGCAGGGGCGCAGGGCTTCTGCAGATCTCCTGGCAACCTGCATACTTGCAGGGGACAGGGTTTCAGAGAGGAGAGCACTGGAGCCGGCCGCCTGGGTCCCACCCAGGCTCTGCTACTCACTGTCTGACCCTCCACCGGGTACGTCGCCTCTCTGTGCCTCAGTTTCCCCATCTGATAGTGGAGGCAATGATAGCACCACCTGCTTCACGGGGTTGTCCTGGAAACAAGCAAGTCTACGCCCATCACACATTTAGGACAGCTTCCAACACATGCTGAGCGCTAATAAACGTTAGGCATCGGCTTCAGCAGATAGTTTCCTTCAGCCCAGCTCCAGACCTACATCTTCCCCCCACGTGCCAAACGCCCACCCACCTCAGGGCCTTTGCACATGCTCGCCTTTCCATCTGGAGCACATCCTGCCAGGCACCAGCATGACCACCCCCCCCCATTGTGTTCTGCTAAAATGTCCCTTAATCAGTTAAGTTGTCTTAACCAGTCTGTGAAAACTGCCCTGTCATTATCCCCAGAGCCCCCATTCCAAGACCTTGGCTTCTAGTTAGTTAATTTACACAATACGTATCATTGACACAATAAGCATCCCTCGTTTAAAATAAAACAAAAACATGCTTCTAAATCATTTCTTGGGGTGCCTGGTGGCTCAGTCGGTAAGCGTTCGACTTCGGCTCAGGTCACGATCTCGCGGTTCATGGGTTCGAGCCCCGCGTCGGGCTCTGTGCTGACAGCTCGGAGCCTGGAGCCTGCTTCGGATCCTGTGCCTCCCTCTCTCTCTGCCCCTCCCCGGCTCGAGCTCTGTCTCTCTCAAAAACAAATAAGCATCAAAACAAAACTTAAAAAAAACTTTTATAAAGACAACAATGCTTCTCTGTTCCCTCTTCTCCTTAGCGTTAGGATAGTTCTCCAGAGCCAAATACTTAACCTGCCCCGTCCCCTAATGGGGACAATTACGTAGTTAGGCTTAATCGGAGGTTTCTTCTCTGTGTGAGGAGTGGTCGGTTCCACTCAAGCTGGTGGAAGGAGGGTGGGAGTCTGCCTACTGCAATGCACCTGCTCCTGGTGGGGGTCTGGCTGAGGGCAGGCACCTGTTCTCGTTCTCCAAGTCAGATTGTCTCATTCACGTGCAAGTGGCTGTTGAGCACGTCAGAAATATCACACGCTGTATCCAAGCGTTGGAATCTGACACCATAAAGTCAGCCTGTTTTCCTTTTGATATTTATTTTAATTTAGACCATTCTCACCTCTTCCTCACCTAGAGACTGCCAAGGTATTTGCAAAGGGCAAAAAGCCCCGTGGGCCTCTAAGGATCTGGAGACACACACACACACACACACACACACACACAGAGACACACCATGATCCCGGCAGACCCAGAGGCTGCAAAAATTAGCTACTCCACTGAGCTCTCCATGGGGAAATGTCTACTGCCCCACCTGGGCGCTGAAAAATTTTGCAAGATGTAGAAATTTGCATAGGAAAATTGAATTCTTTTTTAATTTGCTTAGAGCAAAGTAATGCTTTCTAAGTGCACCTTACTTCTTCGACGGGCTTGCTCACATCTCTCCTCGGAGGTCTGGACAGTGTGTCCGCCCACAGCGGCTGCCGCTCCCTTCAGAAGACAGAGGACTGCACCCTGGGCGGCTCGGTCAGCCTCCTGCAGGACTGTCCGCCTGCCTGCACTTGCCTTCAGGTCTCACTCCTCACAAAGGAAAGGTCTAATTATTCGTCTACAAGGAGGGAGCACCAACCACCTACCAGGCAGAGGGCAGCCCAGGGGGACGAGAGACGGGCATTCACGGGAGCACGGAGCCGGGAAGCTGGGGGTCCTCCCTGCTGGCGAGGGTCTGCTCAGCAGCCCAGGACCCAGGGAGACACAGCAGCCAGGGGCACGCAGCAGGTGCCTGGAATGCCCGAGTTTGCTGATGTCTGTCCCTCCACACGATAAATGTACGTCTTTTAGGCAGGTAGATTATCGGATAGAGTTCCAATTTAATGGGAAGTTATTCCAGGACTCAAGGAGATTGTAAACTGTGGGTTAAACACTCCTCGTTGGAGAGGAAAGGAAATGCAGGTGCCGTCTTTAGCCCACGGGGCACAGCACCTGTCAGGGTTGCTGTCACTGCCACCGTCTTACTGGGCTCTCCGTGGGGGACGCCCGGCCCCGGCGCCAAGCAGAGCCAGCCCCCGTCAGCTGCCGGCCTCGACTGACAAGGAGCGATTCAAGGGCCGACCAGTGAATTCGAGCTTAAAAGCTGGTGACGCCGACGTGGCATCAGCCACGCCTTCTGGGCAAGGGTGCTGTTCTGTGGTGGCCGCCCCACAACTGTTCCTCTTGGACCGAGTAGGTCTCCCCACCCCCAGGGGTGTTTGTTGGGGTCTCTGATCCCACGTCGTTCCAGCCGCTCGTCTGAGGTCGGCCTTGTTATCCGCATTTCAGGAAAAAGGAGTCTGGACCAGAGGGCCAGACAAGGTGGGCTTCCCTGCGGGGCTCTCCTGCAAACTTCTCTGCAAACGCTCCCTCGTGTGCCCCTGGCCAGGGCCCGGGGCCTGGGGTCCCCACCGAGTGGCCGCTAAGGTGCAAGGACCGGCTCATCCCCTCAGAAGGATGCCAGGAGCCCAAAGGACAGTTTGATTGGCTTTCAGCAAAGCGGACTGGGATTTGGGGAGGTCTTTTCTCTACCGACCCGGGAGCTCAGGCGTCCCCCATTCTCTTCCTGGGTCACCGTCATTCTGCCTCAAGACTGAGTAAGAAACTGCCACATTTTGTCAAGGGGAAAGTTTTTTCTCCTACCAGGGCGGGGGCGGGGGCGGGGTGGGGGTTGCTGCAAAAAAAGTGTGTTCACACCGGAGAGCACAGCAGGACTTGCTTCTCCAGGAAGCCAGCTGAGGGGCCGTCCGGGCGTGGGAAGAGCGTCCTACAGGGGCACAAAGCCTAAAAACAGAGGCAGCTCTCACTTCCGGGAAGTGGGAATCACACACAACTGGCCCATGTCGTTGAAGGCTCCGTTGCCACTGTAATGAATTGGTTGGTGTTTGGGCAAAGTGATGATGGTAAAAACATTAAAAATGTCATTCATGACATTCACATAGTCAGCAAAGATCTGAATGTCCACACTGAGATCTGTCCAGAGATGTACGTTGTGCCTGCAGAAATCAAATCCAGCTTTCCTCCCGGCGGGGACTGTGTTGTTTCCTTAAGGACAGACATCCTGGGACGACAGACAGCTTCCTGATCTCCTTGGAAGCCTCCACTGATCCACTCAAACCTGAACTTATCCTCAACCAGATGTTTAAAAGATGCACAAGCAAGTCATAAGGTGATTAAATCGGATGAGTGGTGTTTGCCGGGAGGTAGAAATCTCCCACACGCTGCAGCACGGGAACCCAGGAATGAACCACGATGCGTCCCCTGAAGGTAAGCAGGTGAGTGCTGGCTTTTCTCAGCAATTCCAAGGGTAGAATATCCTTGCTTTCTGTGATTGCTCTGTGACAGTTCTTAGCGATTATACTCACCCACCCCTGAAACAGCATCCAATCCAAGTGCAGCCGAAGCCTTCTGCTGGGCGACGAGGGAGACCACGTCTGTGGCACCGTCTTCAAGGAGCCGGTGGTCCGGGAGGGACAGTTAACACACAAGACACCCTTCAGACTGAAGAACCGCAGTGAGATCCCCAGAACTGGGCTCTGACCCTGGGAAACCAGGGGGCTCTGCCGTGTGCTATGTAACTCAGACGACAAAGGCAGAGCAGTCCTGTCCGTGTCTGTAACAAGACTATTTATCTCACCAAGCGCATAGGTCAGGGATGGGGACTCCCAGATTGGATGGCTTCACTCTAGGCAACGCCTCCCGTCTCACGTGCAGGGGCAGCAAAAGCAGAGGGCAAAATTACCTAAAATTTTCCACATTCACACTTGACTTTTCCTTCCATGTGAAGGAGAATGTGTTAGTTAATGTGGCCAGCAGGCGCCAGGAGACACGGTCAGAGCAGTTCCAGAAGATCGTGAGAGATCACCGGGCTTTCCGAGACGTCTGCTTGTTAAATGCCGCATCGACCTTGCCGTTGTCTGCGGCAATCAGGGCCGGGGACCGGAGCCCGTGAAATGATGCCGAAAGCCAAGGAATACTGCAAATGAGACGCTTGTGGAGCATGGGAGGAGAAGCCTCTCCGGCACGCTCTCAGTACGCAAACTCCCCAGAATCGGCCCTGTGCACAAAGGCAGGGACCCTGCCTGACCCTCAGCCTCAGCCCACCCTTTCTCGGCCAGTGAATCTTCTCCATGAGCCGCCAAGGACAGGAAAGCTGGAGAAGCCTTGACATTGGCTGTGAGTGGGAGTGAGGCCTCGAGGCTGGGGCCAGTGGGTAGTTGAGTCTCCGTGCCGGGCTGCAGACACCTGTGATGAGGCAGACGGGGAAGCCTTGCCTCGTTCCTCGCCCCTTCTTTTGTGAGAGGCTGCCTGTGGGTGTTGCAGAGAAAGACCACATCTTGTCCTATTTCCCAGCTATGTCCACCAATGAGTGTTCACATGTGGCTTTCCAGGCGATTCCAGGAGAGGACCTGAGTCCCGGGGGGCCCCGGCACGGCCGCTGGTTGATTGCGCTACTGGTTGGGGCCTTGGCCCTGGTTTGTTGATGAACCCGCTCACCTGTCATCACAGGTGGAGGACAGACAGGCAGACAGAAAGACAAAGGCCCTCTGCAGCCGTGGCCCCTCCCCAGGAGCCCCTGAGCCCACTAGAGGCCAGCTGAGCGGCTGTCAGGTTCCGTTGACTTGCTTCCATCAATCCCACGCGTCTCAGAAAGAGCTGAACACCGGCCAGGAAAGCTGCCTCCTGGCAGCTCGGTTTTTAGTGCCTGTCGTGTGAGGGATTCCCAGCTGGGAATAAAAGTAGAAAACCTGCGGACGTGCAGACATCGAATTCAAAACGCAAACAGCGAACCGTGCACTTGGAGGTAAAAAGCCACAGAAAGTGGGGCCCCGGAGCCGACACCGCGACGGGAACGCGCCACGGGGCACGAGCGTCTCCTCCTGAGTCACATTGACAGATGCCATAACACACAATACCGTGTAAAATGCCGACGTCAGTCACAGCCCAGAGCCCGACAGGTCCTCGCATGAAATGTTTTCTGTGGAAAAGAAATCGGAGGGAGCAGAATTTGTCAGGAAGCCAGGCTACCCTGAACACCCGCAGGAGTAGAGACCCGTGAGCTCCAGCCCGGATCTCACCCCCCACAAGCTCCAGGCTCCGATACCCCCCACCCCCCGTCTTCAGAGAGCTTCCCCAAACGCCCACAGGAACCTCATGTTCAACCCGTGTGACTCAGAACCCATCTTCCCTCCAGATCTGAGGAGCCCCAGACCTTCCCCTTCCGGAAACGGTCCCACCTCCCGGTGAGCTGACCACATCCGAGCCCTGGATTATCCGGCTCCCACATCCCAGCAGTGAGTCCGCCCCCCGGACTCTGTCCATGCAGGTTACCCGCCCACCACCCACCCCTCCTTCCTTCCGGGACGTCCAGCATCTGGGCCCCCTCCAGTCTCACCCTTCTCTTGCTCTGTGCGCACGCAGTGACCAAAGCCAGGCCACGTCAAGGCCGTAACCATCAGGTAACGCAACTATTTCCTAGCAAGTCCCCAAAGTATTACACTCAATAGCAAACACTGACCACTTCCTGACCTTGCTAATTAAAAAAAGAAAAGAAAGTACCACGTGGCATTCTTGCCGAAACTGTTAGTGTAATCATGCTGATTCAAACGTTATTCTTCTAGGGGCGTCTGGGGGGCTCAGTCGGTTAAGCGTCCGACTCCTGATCTTGCTCGGGTCCTGATCTCATGATTTGTGAGTTTGAGCCCCGTGTGGGGCTCTGTGTCGACAGTGCAGAGCCTGTTGGGATTCTCTCCCTCCCTCTCTCTGCCCCTCCCTTGCCCGCTCAACTGCGTGCACTCTCTATATCTCTCAGCATAAATAAATACACTTTTTCTAAAAAGGTATTCTTCTAAGTGAAGTTTACCAGCAATTGGAAGATTCTGGAAATACTTCAAGTTGATCAAGAAGACCGTATACGGCAGCACATGCAAATTCACTCCCGTGGACGACCAGCCAACTCCGACACGTCTTCTCTGCTTCTTACGCAACAGGTGACGACCGTCTTTTGAACAACTCATTGGGCCAGAGCGCGGCGTCCCGCCGTCCACCCTCTACCTTTAATTTTCAGAAATGCTCGAGTGGCTTCGCGAAAGCCTGCATTTTGCCTGTTCCGTGCAAGCTCGCACTGTGGGTGAAGGCCAGGCTCCCACTCAGCTTGAAATGACAGCACAACCACCTGAGCAATTGTGCTGATGGGGGGCCGGGCTCAGGCCACACCTCGGCTGCCGTCTGGCCACGTGGAGTGCGCAGTGTTGTGACAGATTTAAAGAGAAATGTAGGTGGTGGTAACAGCGAGGATTCTGCTGTATGATGGCACCTGTCGGGGTGGCCGGGTCACCTCGAGGGCAAGCTACCACAGAGACGGGGCGTCTGGGAAGGCCTGTGGCCTGCGAGCCCAGGAGAGCCACAGTCACTGTGCATTCAGCAGGAGACACGCAGGACCCTCCCTCCCTGGGCGTGAACCTGCGGGCCGGCTCCCGGGGTGTCTGGGACCCAGGCTCCGACTCAGGGGCCCAAGTTCACCACTGGAAGCAGTGACACTGTAAAGCCTGAGGCCAAAGCCAATGAACAATGCAGAACAGAATTCAGCGGCACAGCAGTGGCCTTCCCGACGAAGGAAGAGGGCACTTGGGCCACTGCGTCCGCCCAGCTCCAGACTTGTCCCCACCCATACCCCCCCGTTCCTCAAATGGTGCTCTGTGCCATGACCCGAGGGCGTCATCACACTGGGAAAATGCCCCCCGTTTCCAGCCAGCACACAGGCTCCATCATCCACGCAGATCCAAGGGGACGCTCAGAAGCCCCTGGACATTCCGGGAAACCGTCTGCCCGTTCACTTCCTGCACAAGCCCCACTGCAGACACACAGTTCGTCTTCACAGACCCTCGCTGTGCGGCTGGGAGGAAGGATCCCCTCTCCAGGTGGCATCATGAGGGCTCCTGCCTTCGGTGGATCTCCCTTCTGATCGTAACCTGAATCCAAGCGTTGGAGCAAGGCGGCCACAGAGGGCCTACCCGCCCCGGGTCAGCAGCCAGGACTCATTCACCCAGGTGAGCCCAACTACAGGCTTCAAAACCCCAGGGCTCCCCCGAGGTGAGTCAGGAAGTGCCCAGCAGAACAGGACTCCCGTATCCATCGAGATTATTCTTAAATCCAAGTTTTCCGCAGTATCTTGACTCTGTTTCTCCAGACTTTCAGGTAAGACACACACCAAAATGCAAACACCCCACAAGTTTATCTCATGCCTCCTATATAAATATCACAAACTGGGAAGTTGTCATTGATTGAATGGGTCTTTGGTGCTATAATAGACGAAGCAGTTTCCAATGATTACAAGTCTATTGCATTTTGCTTTCAGAAGTATGTGCAAAATAAAATAAGGCCCATCTAAATGGGGCTCATCTAGGTGCATGAAAAATATACATACTGTAGATATTCAAATCAAGAAAAACAGGATTTGTCATCTGGAGGCGTTATCCACTAAGCGGAGGGCAGGCGGAGTGAGCATCTAGCTCCAAATGTATAATAAAGCTTTTGTATCTTATAATTCAAAAGCACAGAGGAAAGGAAGGTGTGGGGATGGGGTCGTGTGGACAGAACTCACATTTGCAGAACCGCTTACCAGTCACAAATAGATCTTCACGAGGCAGCCTCCTGGTCAACACCTGGTGAGGAGAGAGGTCTCCCGGAAACGCCCGCTGATACGCAGCTGGCCGGGCCAGGGGCCTGCTCTTTCTGCTGGAACCCACAGCCCTCCTGGCAAACCTTCGTGTGCCACACGTCCCAGCACAGCTCAGGGTGAGGGCCTGGTGCGCCCTGGATCCAGCCACACGGCCCCTAGCCTTGTGAAACAGATGCCAACAACGTAAAGGTGCAGCCGTGGGCAGGCAGATCAGAGCGTCAGATCTTCCAGACAAGGCCTTTGGCTCTTCAAGGACAAATGTATACGGAAAGCTATGACTTTGGGCCCGAATCGTGGCTGCTGAGGGGAACTGGGGTTTCCACGAGACTCATCCCCTGGCAGCCGGACATCTCTCCTGGTGGCTTGCTTCTCACTGGAACCACTCCCCTCTGGTTCCCTGACTGTCCCGTAAGTTCTGCGAGCAGCCAGTAGTCCTGAACAATCTATAGAAGCCAATCCCTTTGTGCTGCAATTAGCAGGGATATATGCCGTCACCTGCAACAAAGAGCCTCAGTACAACTGTTACCAGAAACATCCACAGGTAGCAAAGCTACGGTTTCACAACCAGGCGGCTTAACCCCCCGGGGACAGGACGCAGGCCCTCAACGGTGCACGGTGTGGAAGCCATCACTTAAGCCGTCACCTGCACGTAGGAGAAAGTGCCTTGGGGAGCCGAGGCTCCGGCAGACCAAGCTGCTACATTTGAAAGCCACGAAGATCGCATGAGGAATTCGAGCTCCGATGAGCAGGTTGGCGGCTTCCAATTATGACGAGAAACAAAAATAAAACAAGTTCAGAGCTAAAAATTCCCAGTTTAAATGTGACCATGGAATGGGAAGTTTCTATGACCGCCTGACATTTGAGACTCCTCCCTCTTGTGTCTGGTCCCGGGGCTGTTGGGTTGCAGCAAAGGTGGGGCGTGTGCTCAAGGCCTCTGCAGGTCTCTCACCTGAAAAGTAGGGCACTGACTGGGGACGAGAAGGGACTGAAATGAGAGCGGGGATGTTTGGGAGGATGACGGTAATTCCGGGCCCCTCACAAACCACCAGCCCACTGAGCCTTCCTGGCCAGGAGAGGCATCTGCCGGGGCCGCCCCTTCGTGGGAGCCGGCAGCTGGCCTCTCCAGAGACTGTTCTAGCGCATGAGAATCCCGGCGTCGTTGCCGCATCGTGACCACATCCCATTTCCTTCTGAACTATAATTAGAGGCAGAGTCTCTTCCCCGATTTCCCCAGGAAACTAATTACAACACGGAACCCAAGGGAAGACATAAGCCCTACAGAACGGCAAGGTTGACTCACTGATATCAGAGGGAAGTCTTCAAGAACAGACGTGGCTACGGGTTTGTGGGGGCTGCGGCGGGAGAGAAGGGCACCCGTGCAGACGAAGTTTAATTGATGAAAACTGGGAACTTACCAGGCTCTGGGTTCAGGGTGCCTGCCTGGTGACTCAGCCGGTGGCCTCTAACCCAGACCCCGTAGTGCTCACACTGAGTTCAGATGCCAGAAACCTGCACCGTGACCAGAAGAAGGCGTTCAAAGCCAGGCGACGCAGGACGGTCGGGACCGGTCAGGGCTCACAGCCGCAGACGCCAGGTGAGCCCTCCAAGGGACGTAATGACAGACCAGCAGATCCCGTCTGCGTATTTTCCAAAGGAAATGTCAAAATGCATCCTAAGATCGATAGCCTGTGCCTCACGGAATAGGGCCAGGATGTGTGTGTTGACCCCTTCATTTATTCATCGAGACCGGGCGTCACCTGAGCTGGAAGCCGGGACACTGAGATGGAAAAGTGCTGGGTCCTCGAGCCGGGGTACAGCAGGGGCACGGAGGGGTGGGAGCAGATCCTCCAGGGAGGGGGGTACCGGCGGGGGGGGGGGGGGGGCAAGGCAGAGACACGCAGTCAGAACCGCTGACCAAGCGAACTGGACAGTTGTTCCCGGTGTGGAAACATCAGAACTCAGCTTGCTGGAAAGCGGACGTTCAGCAAAGAGCTCCTTCCGAGCTGCTAAACGAGACCGCATTGGATGCCACTTTCCTGCATCTGCTTTGTTTCAATCGGGAGAAAAACAACCACAAAATATTACACTTCGGTTGCTCGTAGGAATGAGTACTGGCCCCGTGCAGAAATCAGGAACCGAGGTCTGCTTCCACGAACGCCCCACCTCCCGCGGCTCACCGTCCCGGGCCCTTTTCTTCGTCCTTCTTTTCCTTTAAGGCATTTTATTAATGAAATTATGTACACATAAGGTGTGCAAGATGCTGCTGCGATGTACTTAGAAGTCGTGAGGTGACGGTGGCAGTCACTTCCTGCGATGGGAGCCCCTGAGAGGCCCCAGCATGGCGGGTCCCGGGCCCGTGGTGTGGCGGGGGCAGGCATCTCGCTGTCCTCCGATCCCCGCATTCAGCACAGGAGGTGCGCAGGCCCTGGGGCGCGCATCGAGCTCCCGCCAGTGGGATCGAGGGATAAAACAATCCTTTCCCGGCCCCCTTGAAGCAGAAGTCCCCAAAGAATCTAGATTAGCATCCCTCTTTTATGGCCGAGGAAACCAATAGAGAAAGGTGACGAAGGTGTCTGAAGTCACACAACTAGTTAGTGGCATAACCAGGATCAGAAACCAGTGTCCCACCGTCCAGGCCAGCGGCTTTCCAGCAACCCCCACCCCCACTGCCTCCTGATCCTGGGAAGCAGTGTGGGTAATTGGTATTTCCAGCGACTGGGACTAGGAGGGCCTGAATTCGAGACACAGACTCAGTCCAAGACCGTAGAAAGTTCTCAAAAAAGCTGTCACAAACTTTCAGAGAATTTCCTTTCTTAAATTTTGATCCTTAATGACTGTTTTGTGCCCTAAAGTAGGAACGTTGAACTTTCTCTCAAAGACTGTATCGAGTCGAGATCTAAGTAAAGACGAACATGAGCCGTGGACGGAAACGGTCGGGACCAGAGAGGCCCCGCGCTGTTCAAGGGCTGTGGGCGCTCAAGCTCCGCAGAGGACTTTTCCTGAACCTGAGCCTGTGGGGCTCGGGAAGGGTCGTGTGTCTCCGTCTTCCTCGCTGACATTAGCGCAGTGAAGGCTCAGACAGGCTCTGCAGCAAAGAGCAAGCCACAGTGCGCTTCGCCCTCGAGCCCTGACCTGACGTGGAGGCTGATCCCTCCGTTGGAAGCTCTGACTCGCTGACGGCACGTTACGAAGTGATGGGCGGTGACGGGTGGATCCAACCCGTCCGTTGGAAGACTTCCATTTTGGGAGTCCGGCCAAAAGGTGTCCCCGGTCCAGACACGCGACCTTCGTGTGCGGCTGCAGGGTGGTGTCGCCAACCCTCTGGGCGCGGAGTCTTCCTGGGGCCACGGCCGATACTCAGGGATGGCAACCGTGTGGCTGCGTCCCGGCAGCGCCCGCGCCCAGAGGCCACCCAACAGAGGGAAAGGGGAGCCAGCCTGATGGCCATTTGTGCAGGGAGTCACGGGTCTCCACGGTCAGAGGACAAGGAATGAACTGTGACCCGAGCTTGCTCCTCGTCAGCCGCGTGCCCCCGTAGACACCCTTCCGGGGGTAATTTGCAAACACGTGGGAGAGTCTTCCAACGAACGCCTGGAAAGTTCTCCTCCTGTCACGTAGGTGAAGGGAGTCACCGGAGAGGTGCGCAGAGATGCTCATGGGACACCAGGCCCTCACCGCGTGCTCTTGTGACCACAAAGCCACCCAGAATGTCCAGCAGCGGGGCGGCGGCCGGCCACACAGACAGGCGGACCCCAGGCCGCGCCCCAGCCAGGGCAGGTCCCCGGCGCGCTGGTGTGCCATCTACCGGGAGGGGCCGCTGGGGGCCCACGTCCCTCCTCCGGGACAACCGGGACTGAGGGAAATCGGCTCCTCCGGAACGCCACAGAGCCTGCAGCAGTGACAGGCACAGGGGTCCCCACTGACTTCCAGGTGAGAGCCTACCTGCAGAACGGTATACGTGGCCAGTGGAACTCGATCATTAGCAACGGAAAGATCTGCACAAGGGGACCGCCAAAAATGATTCTGCAAACACGCAAGTCGCAGGGAACCCCGTGACCTGCAGGCCTTACTTTTGTTTTCATTACGATTTTCTGCAGTTCAGATGTGTGCGGTGTGCACTTTGTAACAGCTGGACTGCGGCATAATGGCATACGATAAATTAACACACACTTAACAGAGTAAATAATAAAGTCACGAGGCCTCTAACTATGGCCTCACAATGTCTGTAATACTTTCAACTGAAAAGTACCGTGCGTATATCTATGCTCTGTGTGTATCCATACCGGTGTGAGCACATACGTGTGTGAGTCTGTGCGTGTGGGTGCACACGTGTGTGCAAGTCTGTGCATGCGTGTGCATGTGACTACGTGTGTGTGCACTTAGGTGCGTGTATGTGAGTCCATATTCATGCATGCGTGCGCATGTGTGGGTGTGTGTGCGTGCGTGGGCACCGACACAGCAGGATAAGAAATGTGCAGGCAGCTTTGGCGGTGGAGAATGCGGGAACAGCAGAGGCCATGGGGGATCACTGAGTCACCGAAGGGCCTCTCCTGGGCCACTCGGGCCCCTCTTCCTCATCTGCAAAATGGGACACCTATGCAGGGGCAGTGTGACCCCGCGTCCCAGCCTACCTCATGCAGACGCACGGAGACAAAGAGTGGCGAAGCAGGATCGTGGAAAAGCCAGGACGGGGTCTGGTCACTGGGATGTGGGCGGTGTTGTCTTCGCGCCCGATGGCAGCGAGGAGGACCGGGCTTTAGTCTTGTCCCGTCGCCTTCGCAAGGCGGCTCTGACGGCAGTGGGTGTTTTGCGAAGAGTTTGTGTTCATCGGGAGACCACCGGGGCCCAGCCGTGGGCCGGGGGCCGCTTGGCTTTCAGATCCCCACCCCCTCCCAAGTGCAGAGAGCTGAAGTACGTTTTTCAAGGGCAGCCCCAGTGTGCGTTAGCGTGATGGATCACAACGAATGCTTTGCCTTAATTACCTCCTAGCACACGGTACTTTACTATAAAGACGCCATTCCTCTGCCAAAGAAACGCATTTATTTGCTTTGCTGTGTCTTCAGAGATCACGGAGTGTTTATAATTAGGTTGGGAAACCGTGCGATCCTTCAGCTGGTGTTTGCTGTTTTAAAAACAGACTCCTTTTGCGTCTTGAAGTAAGACAACGTTACAATACCCGCGGTCTTGTTCGGGATTCTCCAAATGAAATCTGGACTGTGGGATAGACAAGGGGGAGGTTTCATTAAAAAAAAAAAAAAGGCATTGTCTTAATCTAAACAGCAGCTGGGGTTCACAGTGGCCTGGCTCATTACGATTCAACAAAAGGAGCCTCGTTTAAATTGCAGATGGTTATAAAATTGAGACTCTACAGATAACTCTGCAAATGTATAGAATAAATGATCTCTTAATATAATAAAGTCGCTTGTCTTCTTTGTTTGCGGTTTATATTAAAACTTCACTTGAGATGTGATTTCCAGGCAAATCTCCTAAAACGTTCCCTCGGGACAGTGAAATTCAATGACACTGGATCATCTACAAGAAATAATAGAAGAGGGACACGTTATATGTCACCAGGAAAGTCCCGAAATTTTGAATTCAAGAATGAATTATTCATCAAGTTTTTTTAAAAAGTCCTGGTCTTGCAAAACCAAGTTTTTGAATACTGAAAGGAATAATATTTTTGTAAACTAAAGCGCATCCTTTCTTAGAACTGACTATGCAGGGGCCGCCTGGGAGACTCAGTCAGTTAAGTGTCAGGCTCTTGGTTTCGGTTCAGGTCATGATCTCGTGGCTCCGGAGTTCGAGCCCCGCATCGGGCTCTGAGCTGACAATGTGGAGTCTGCTTGGGATCCTCTTTCTCCCTCTCTCTCTGCCCCTCCCCTGCTCGCTCACTCTCTCTCTCAAAATAAATAAATAAACATTAAAAAAAGAACAGACTGTGTGAGTTCAGTGGAAGCCAGGGTGATGGGAGCAAACCCCACCGGGAGGGCCCAGCACCGACCCCTCTTCCGGGAAGGTTGGCCCCGCTTGCCCGGGGGCTCCAGAGACAGAAAAGGGCCCTTCCTGGAACCCAGAGATGTGCCAGCAGACACAGCGGAAATATCCAAAGGGATCTGGGGCCAGAGTGGACCCACCAGTCAAAACCTTCAAGGTGGCCAGTGGCATTTCAGCACTCGCAGATCTTCACACAGAGGGAGGCCTGCCGGTCCCGGAAATGAGACGTTGCCCTCCTCCAGGAGCTCAGTTAGCTCGGCCTAACTGCCCTCCTCCTAGGTGCTCACCCCCAGACCCCCAGGCCAATCACAGCTGACCCTCAAACGACACGGGTGTGAACTGCCCGGGTCCAACCGCACACGAAGTTTTTCCGACTAATACAGTGCAGTGCCGTGAGCGTACTTTCTCTGCCTTATGACTTTCTCAACAACACTCTCTTTGGCTTACTTTATTGGAAGAATACAGTATACAATAGATGTAACACAAAAAATACGTGTTAATCAACTGCTCGCGATCAGTAAGGCTTCTGGTCAACAATAGCCTATCGGTAGTTAAGTTGTGGGGAGCCGAAAGTTATACCCGGGTTTTCGACCGTGCGGGGTGAGAAGGGCTGTTCGAGGGCCAGCTGTATTTCAGCTGTATTTCATGCTCGTTGTTTCTTCTCACAGTGTTTCACGGCACATGGAATCCAATGACACCATCAAAAAATCAGAAAGTGGATCAATAAAAGGGGTGACCCAAGACCCCACCCTCCAGAGATGATCGGGGGGTGCGGACAGCTCCAAGTTTCAGCCTTCCGCCTAGACCACCGGATGTGGCCCTGTCGAGGCTTTTGTGTGGAATTTTCTTTCGTCTGTACGTCCCTCTTCATTTTGCAGAAATTCCCTCATGTCGTAACTTTGAAGACGAATCTCACCCCGTTTTCCGGGCTCTCCGAACACCCACACCGGCTTGGATGATCTTTGCCACCTTCCACACACCTTCTCTTATGTTCTGATTTCCTAATTGATGCTCGCTGCTCTCGGACATTCCCAACTACACACACACTTTGATCCTTCTGTCGACTTTCTCAACCCATTTTAGTTCAGAGAGTGGGTCACTTGGGTGGTAAGTTTGCCTTCTTATTTCTATACACGCCTCCTTTTCCCTTCCCCATTCCAGGGAATTGCGTTGTCTCTAAGTTCAGGTCTTTACATTTCTTGTTTTGTGCCTTTTTTTTAATGGGATGATTGATCGCTTGATGGCCAAGCAGTGTATTTGGTGTGTTTATGCCTTGCTGATTCTTGGGCGCCTACATTGAGAAAATCTATGCCCATTAACGTAGGGGGAGTGACCTGTCCCCCGCTATCAGGGACTGGACTCCCAGGGGGACCCACAGCCAGGCCCCCAAGAGGCCACCCTCCCCAGGAGCACTGGTGCCCCATGGAGGGAACACCGGAAGCTCAGAGGGGCCTCCACCTCTGCACACGCATTGTCTTACTTATAATTAAGGGATTTCATGTTAATACATTCATCCTTTGCAAAACAAGCTTGGAGAATTTCTCACTCCAACTGGAGTTTCAGAGAAACTATGTCCTATTTATTTTGTCTTTTCTGGATTCAGTCTTCCCCTGCTTGGTAGGGGGATGAATAACTAATAACAAAGTAAAAGTAATAAACAATAAAGCAAAGATGGCAAGTAGTAAAAGAAAGGCAAAGACGAGGTGGCTCGGCCAGCTTTAACCATAGCCTAGTCCTGGACGTCAGGCGATGCGGTCGCGTCCCTGCCACTCGCTGCGGTGGCGTCCAGGTGCCCTGCTGGGGCACGCGTGGGGGGTGCATGCTCCTGGGGGAGAAGGACTCAGCCTCCCGCCAGGCAGCCACCTGTGCTGCCAGGCTCTCAGGGAGGGTCGAGGCTGACGCTCCAGGCTGGTGTGACATGCGATCCAGGCTCTCTGTGTCTTCAGACCCTGGGGTGACCCTGGCCTCGTTCTGGCTCCCGCTGAATGTGACCACCTTCGGAGATGGGGCAGTGACACGGCTGGTCTGCAGGCTGAACTGCAGAGCCACCTTGCCGTGCCCCAGGGACATCGATACACTCAACTATTTCCTACACGGCCCGGGACCCAAGGGCACTTGAAAGAGCCCAGCTCAGGTCTCCCTTCCCCACTGTGGAGTTTCCACAGCCACTTGGTCAAGTCTGCGCCCCTGTGGGTTTGGGGCATTCTGTGAGCCAGCTCCTCACTGAGCCCCATGTAGACTGTGCTGGCCCAAGCCACTTCCACTCTCCTTGCTACCCCTTCAGGGAGGAGAAGCTGGAGACATTCCTTCAGAGAGGAAAAGTTGGAGACATGCTTCAGGGAGGAGAAGCTGGGAGCATCCCTCAGGGAGGAGGAGCTGGGAGCATCCCTCAGGGAGGAGGATCTGGGAGACATCCCTCAGGGAGGAGAACCTGGGAAACATCTCTCAGGGAGGAGAAGCTGGGAGACATCCCTCAGGGAGGAGAAGCTGGGAAACATCCCTCAGGGAGGAGAAGCTGGGAGACATCCCTCAGGGAGGAGAAGCTGGGAGCATCCTTCAGGGAGGAGGAGCTGGGAGCATCCTTCAGGGAGGAGAAGCTGGGAGCATCCCTCAGGGAGGAGGAGCTGGGAGACATCCTTCAGGGAGGGGAAGCTGGGAGCATCCCTCAGGAAGGAGAAGCTGGGAGACATCCCTCAGGGAGGAGAAGCTGGGAGCATCCCTCAGGGAGGAGGAGCTGGGAGACATCCCTCAGGGAGGGGAAGCTGGGAGACATCCTTCAGGGAGGAGAAGCTGGGAGACATCCCTCAGGGAGGAGGAGCTGGGAGACATCCTTCAGGGAGGAGAAGCTGGGAGCATCCCTCAGGGAGGAGGAGCTGGGAGACATCCCTCAGGGAGGAGGAGCTGGGAGACATCCCTCAGGGAGGAGAAGCTGGGAGACATCCCTCAGGGAGGAGAAGCTGGGAGCATCCCTCAGGGAGGAGGAGCTGGGAGACATCCCTCAGGGAGGAGGAGCTGGGAGACATCCTTCAGGGAGGAGGAGCTGGGAGCATTCCTCAGGGAGGAGGAGCTGGGAGCATCCCTCAGGGAGGAGAAGCTGGGAGACATCCCTCAGGGAGGAGAAGCTGGGAGCATCCCTCAGGGAGGAGGAGCTGGGAGCATCCCTCAGGGGGAGGAGCTGGGAGACATTCCTTCAGAGAGGAGAAGCTGGAGACATCCCTCAGGGAGGAGAAGCTGGGAGATATCCCTCAGGGAGGAGAAGCTGGGAGACACTCCTTCAGAGAGGAGAAGCTGGAGACATCCTTCAGAGAGGAGAAGCTGGAGACATCCCTCAGGGAGGAGAAGCTGGGAGATATCCCTGAGGGAGGAGGAGCTGGGAGCATCCCTCAGGGGGAGTAGCTGGGAGCATTCCTCAGGGAGGAGGAGCTGGGAGCATCCCTCAGGGGGAGGAGCTGGGAGCATCCCTCAGGGAGGAGGAGCTGGGAGCATCCCTCAGGGAGGAGGAGCTGGGAGCATCCCTCAGGGAGGAGGAGCTGGGAGCATCCCTCAGGGAGGAGGAGCTGGGAGCATCCCTCAGGGAGGAGGAGCTGGGAGCATCCCTCAGGGAGGAGAAGCTGGGAGCATTCCTCAGGGAGGAGGAGCTGGGAGCATCCCTCAGGGAGGAGGAGCTGGGAGCATCCCTCAGGGAGGAGGAGCTGGGAGCATCCCTCAGGGAGGAGAAGCTGGGAGCATCCCTCAGGGAGGAGGAGCTGGGAGCATCTCTCAGGGAGGAGGAGCTGGGAGACATTCCTCAGGGAGGAGAAGCTGGAGACATCCCTCAGGGAGGAGAAGCTGGGAGACATCCCTCAGGGAGGAGGAGCTGGGAGCATCCCTCAGGGGGAGGAGCTGGGAGACATTCCTTCAGAGAGGAGAAGCTGGGAGACACTCCTTCAGAGAGGAGAAGCTGGAGACATTCCTTCAGAGAGGAGAAGCTGGAGACATCCCTCAGGGAGGAGAAGCTGGGAGATATCCCTGAGGGAGGAGGAGCTGGGAGCATCCCTCAGGGGGAGGAGCTGGGAGCATTCCTCAGGGAGGAGGAGCTGGGAGCATCCCTCAGGGGGAGGAGCTGGGAGCATTCCTCAGGGAGGAGGAGCTGGGAGCATCCCTCAGGGAGGAGAAGCTGGGAGCATCCCTCAGGGAGGAGGAGCTGGGAGACATCCCTCAGGGAGGAGGAGCTGGGAGACATCCTTCAGGGAGGAGGAGCTGGGAGCATTCCTCAGGGAGGAGGAGCTGGGAGCATCCCTCAGGGAGGAGGAGCTGGGAGACATCCCTCAGGGAGGAGAAGCTGGGAGCATCCCTCAGGGAGGAGGAGCTGGGAGCATCCCTCAGGGGGAGGAGCTGGGAGACATTCCTTCAGAGAGGAGAAGCTGGAGACATCCCTCAGGGAGGAGAAGCTGGGAGATATCCCTCAGGGAGGAGAAGCTGGGAGACACTCCTTCAGAGAGGAGAAGCTGGAGACATCCTTCAGAGAGGAGAAGCTGGAGACATCCCTCAGGGAGGAGAAGCTGGGAGATATCCCTGAGGGAGGAGGAGCTGGGAGCATCCCTCAGGGGGAGTAGCTGGGAGCATTCCTCAGGGAGGAGGAGCTGGGAGCATCCCTCAGGGGGAGGAGCTGGGAGCATCCCTCAGGGAGGAGGAGCTGGGAGCATCCCTCAGGGAGGAGGAGCTGGGAGCATCCCTCAGGGAGGAGGAGCTGGGAGCATCCCTCAGGGAGGAGGAGCTGGGAGCATCCCTCAGGGAGGAGAAGCTGGGAGCATCTCTCAGGGAGGAGGAGCTGGGAGCATCTCTCAGGGAGGAGGAGCTGGGAGACATTCCTCAGGGAGGAGAAGCTGGAGACATCCCTCAGGGAGGAGAAGCTGGGAGACATCCCTCAGGGAGGAGGAGCTGGGAGCATCCCTCAGGGGGAGGAGCTGGGAGACATTCCTTCAGAGAGGAGAAGCTGGGAGACACTCCTTCAGAGAGGAGAAGCTGGAGACATTCCTTCAGAGAGGAGAAGCTGGAGACATCCCTCAGGGAGGAGAAGCTGGGAGATATCCCTGAGGGAGGAGGAGCTGGGAGCATCCCTCAGGGGGAGTAGCTGGGAGCATTCCACAGGGAGGAGGAGCTGGGAGCATCCCTCAGGGGGAGTAGCTGGGAGCATTCCACAGGGAGGAGGAGCTGGGAGCATCCCTCAGGGGGAGGAGCTGGGAGCATTCCTCAGGGAGGAGGAGCTGGGAGCATCCCTCAGGGGGAGGAGCTGGGAGCATTCCTCAGGGAGGAGGAGCTGGGAGCATCCCTCAGGGAGGAGGAGCTGGGAGCATCCCTCAGGGAGGAGGAGCTGGGAGCATCCCTCAGGGAGGAGGAGCTGGGAGCATCCCTCAGGGAGGAGGAGCTGGGAGCATCCCTCAGGGAGAAGCTGGGAGCATCCCTCAGGGAGGAGGAGCTGGGAGCATCTCTCAGGGAGGAGGAGCTGGGAGACATTCCTCAGGGAGGAGAAGCTGGAGACATCCCTCAGGGAGGAGAAGCTGGGAGACATCCCTCAGGGAGGAGGAGCTGGGAGCATCCCTCAGGGGGAGGAGCTGGGAGCATCCCTCAGGGGGAGGAGCTGGGAGACATTCCTTCAGAGAGGAGAAGCTGGGAGACACTCCTTCAGAGAGGAGAAGCTGGAGACATTCCTTCAGAGAGGAGAAGCTGGAGACATCCCTCAGGGAGGAGAAGCTGGGAGATATCCCTGAGGGAGGAGGAGCTGGGAGCATCCCTCAGGGGGAGTAGCTGGGAGCATTCCACAGGGAGGAGGAGCTGGGAGCATCCCTCAGGGGGAGTAGCTGGGAGCATTCCACAGGGAGGAGGAGCTGGGAGCATCCCTCAGGGGGAGGAGCTGGGAGCATTCCTCAGGGAGGAGGAGCTGGGAGCATTCCTCAGGGAGGAGGAGCTGGGAGCATCCCTCAGGGAGGAGGAGCTGGGAGCATCCCTCAGGGAGGAGGAGCTGGGAGCATCCCTCAGGGGGAGGAGCTGGGAGACATTCCTTCAGAGAGGAGAAGCTGGGAGACACTCCTTCAGAGAGGAGAAGCTGGAGACATTCCTTCAGAGAGGAGAAGCTGGAGACATCCCTCAGGGAGGAGAAGCTGGGAGATATCCCTGAGGGAGGAGGAGCTGGGAGCATCCCTCAGGGGGAGTAGCTGGGAGCATTCCACAGGGAGGAGGAGCTGGGAGCATCCCTCAGGGGGAGTAGCTGGGAGCATTCCTCAGGGAGGAGGAGCTGGGAGCATCCCTCAGGGAGGAGGAGCTGGGAGCATCCCTCAGGGAGGAGGAGCTGGGAGCATCCCTCAGGGAGGAGAAGCTGGGAGACATCCCTCAGGGAGGAGGAGCTGGGAGCATCTCTCAGGGAGGAGGAGCTGGGAGACATTCCTCAGGGAGGAAAAGCTGGAGACATCCCTCAGGGAGGAGAAGCTGGGAGACATCCCTCAGGGAGGAGGAGCTGGGAGCATCCCTCAGGGGGAGGAGCTGGGAGACATTCCTTCAGAGAGGAGAAGCTGGGAGACACTCCTTCAGAGAGGAGAAGCTGGGAGACACTCCTTCAGAGAGGAGAAGCTGGAGACATTCCTTCAGGGAGGAGAAGCTGGGAGCATCCCTCAGGGAGGAGGAGCCAGGAGCATCCCTCAGGGAGGAGGAGCTGGGAGATATGCTTCAGGGAGAGAAGGTGCAGGCAGTCCTCCTTTCCATCCTCCCCATGCTCCCTCCCACCACCCCGTGGCTGAGGGGCCTCTGGGATGGCTCCCTTCTTCCCCGCCTGGAGGTTGGGTCCTTCCCTCTCTGCACAAAGGGCACCATCACCTGCCCCCCTCCAACGTTAGACCACGGTGGGCCACGGAGGCTCAGGTGAGACCTCTCCCACGTGACCTTCCAAGCCCCTGCTCACATGCCATTCTAGTCTGTGCTCCTTTTCTGTCCTCCCGTTAGTGTGCGCCACATCCTGATCTCCCTCCTTCATAAAGATGAATGCTCGAGGCCACCAGCACAGAAGTCATGTTCTTGGAAATGCAGAAGAGAAAAGTCACATTAAAATTTGAAAAAGCAAACGACTTTATGTATTTACCAGTCAGCAAATGCCGACAGAGTGTTCTCTGTGTTCCCACCGTTGTTCTGAGCACTTTGCAAATATTAACTTAGCCCTCGTAACAGCCCAACCGCAAGCCGCTATTACGGCCCCATTTCGTGGAGGAAAAGCCAGATGCACGGGGAGGCTGTGTAAACACGTACACCAGAGCAGAGCACCGCGACGGACGGAAAAGCCTCCCGGGGCCGAGCCCAAATCCCGCTCCCGCGTGCTGGCTCTCCAGTGCTGCCCGGTCACGGGGCCTTCTCACTGCTCGCGCTCCCCGCATGCGTATGGCTGTGCTGGTGCACAGGGGGCGTGCAGGACGGCCTCCACGAAGGGAGTGAACGCATAAGCGTTCCAAACACTGTGCCCGAGACAGGGCCGATCCTGTGCAGCGCAAATGTCCCGTTGACGTGTGTCCACGTGTCGGGGTCCTTTCGTCGTGCATAATCTTTAATTGTCGCGTAAGCAAGAACACACCCGGTGTTTCTCGAATGCCCCGTTCTTAGCAGGTTACATGTCATTTCATTTCATCTTTGCCGTAACCCCACAACCCGCTTCAGAGATGAGAAAACCGGAACAGGGAGAGGAGTCCCCTTCTGAAGACTGCCCCCCCGGTGACCGTGCAACAGGACGTACTCAGCCGCCGCTCCCGCCAGCCTCTGCCTCCAGACGTACCTCCCCCTACGGCTTCAGGGAAAGGTCACCTGTTTTCATTGTTCGTGTTTCGATGTATTCATGTATTCTTTTCTTACATAATTAATTAATCCAGAACTTATCTTGATTTGCAGGTTGCACTAAGGATTCGATTTACCTTTTTCCGTACAAATTCCATCAGCTGCCCCACTGCCGTCTCCTGGGTCACCCAGCCTCCCACGTGAAATTTACGTCCCACCTTACAGAGCCGGTGTTCTCGCGGGCAGCGCTGTAGATCTCGTGCTCCGTTTCACCGATTTTCCGTCCTCTCTCCAACCCAGTCACGCCCCGCCTTCATTTGGACTCAGGGAAGCATTTCCATATCTATTAGAGCAAGTTCCCCTCCAGAGTGCAAAAATATCAGAAATGTTTTATTTGTTCGTTTACTCATCCTGAAAACCTTTAGACTCATCTGGGGATTTTGACCAAGATTGCACTTTTAGATTAATTAGCATCTTTATAATATTGAGTTAATAATCCTTCCATCCATTTGTCTCATTTTATATCTTTCAGTAAAATTTTATAGATCGCTTCATGTGCGATTGCATAGCGCATACGCTCCCCTCCAGGAATTTACGTTTGGTGTGGTTATGAGGCTACGTTACTCATCACGCCTTCTAACCGTTCCTGATGTTTGGCGTTCACAAAGCTCCTGGTTTGCGGGCATTTCTGTGGGTCGTTTTTCCTCTTTCGTGTTTGTTCCCAGAGTTGTTCAGATGTCCTCAGGCTCTCCAGATGGGCAAACACAGGACGTTCTGTGTGTAGGAGAGGCACGTGAGCATTTTTCTGGGCTCAGCGTCCGTAACTTTAATCAAATCCCTATTTTCAAGGTGATTTTATATACACTCTTCTCGGAACAATTAATGTGATAAATTATATTAATACATTTCCCAATATTAAACTACCCTTTCGTTCCTAAAATAAGCCATGCTCAAGCATATCATATTAATCTTATTAAATGCTGATTCGATGTCTGTGTTAGTTTCCGGTAGCTGCTATCACAAATGACCACAAACCAGGTGGCATAAAACAACAGAAATTTGTAATCTCGGTTCCGGTGGCTGGAAGTTCAAACCCAGGTGCCGTCAGCGCCTACTTCTTCCAGACTCGGAGAAGCCTTCCTCCAAGACCTCCTGCCCCTCCCAGCTTCCGGCGGCCCAGGCGCCCCTGGTTCGAGCCGCGCCCTCCAGCCTCTCTCTCCGCCTCCACGTGACATCATGCGTGTGCGTGTGCACATGTGCGTGTTCTCCTTCTTCTAAGGACATTGGTCATATTGGACGAAGGGCCCATCTTCTCCCAGGATGATCGCACCTTAACTAATTACATCTACAGTGACTCTATTTCCAAATAAGGTCCCACACTGTTACGGTTCCAGCATGGCGTTTGGAGAGAACACAATTCAGCCCACACCAATGTGCTAATATTTTACTTAGAATTTCTGCATTAAACATTCATGAGTAGTACTGGGCTACAGTGGGCCTTCAGGGGGTTCATGAGTCAGGTTTGGGGGGAGTTATGTTGACTTTATGAAATTAACGAGAGATTGAGTTTTCTTTGTGTTCTGAAATAATATAAATAGCAAGGTGGTGTCATTTGCCTTCACGTTTTGAAAGATCTTGTCCTTTAAACCATCTGGGCTTTGGGGAAGGGCTGGATTGCTAATGACTTTTTATTAATAATATTACGGAGAGAATAATGAATTTTCATGCGCACGTCACACAACCTCAGCAGCCATTTGACGTACTTGTTATATTCATTCTCCGCCCCCAATGAGTTAGCGTGTGTCCCCTTGGTGCACAGGTGCTCACACCAGGATATTTATTTTTTAAATTTTTTAATGTTTATTCATTCTTGAGAGACAGAGACAGAGCGCAAGCAGGGGAGGGGCAGAGAGAGAAAGGGAGACACAGAATCTGAAACAGGCTGCAGCCTGAGCTGTCAGCACAGAGCCTGACACGGGTTTCTAACCCACGAACTGTGAGATCATGACCTGAGCCGAAGTCGGACGCTTAACTGATTGAGTCCCCCAGGTGCCCCGTTACCGGGACATTTTCAGGCACGTTGCAGACATCATATCGTCTCACCCTGGTGTCAACACAGGGAAAATGGATGGAACATCGAACCACACCGGTGAGTAAGTTTAATGAAGGACATACAGGACCTAGGGAAAACACAACAGCAGTGAAGTCTCCCAGGGCTGGCACCACAGGAGTGACATCCTTGCCACGGGGGACCCCAAAGAGTGAGTTTGAAGGGCCCCTTGGCAGGATCAGCAGGTCTAGTGGAGAAGCCTACTCTGAAAGCATCTAAAGGGAGCGATCCAAGAGATCAGTGTTTGGACTCACTCCTGTGCCATCTTTCAATTTTTGAATCTTCTACGATTGCCTTCCGTTGGCCAAACCCAATGGGAGCCTGGAGCGTGCGATCCAAGGTTCCATCTTCCCCTCTCTTTGTACTCACTGCCCTGTCCGTTGTCCCACAGAATGTCCCCTGTCCGTTGTCCCACAGAATGTCCCCTGTCCGTTGTCCCACAGAATGTCCCCTGTCCGTTGTCGCACAGAATGTCCCCTGTCCGTTGTCCCACAGAATGTCCCCTGTCCGTTGTCGCACAGAATGTCCCCTGTCCATTGTCCCACAGTATGTCCCTATCCCAGGCATGGCTGGTCCCTGGCTTCTTCGTGGTAGCATCTGACTCCCCTGTTTCCCTTAGAAATGAACTCAGACTGGAGTCTTGAGTAGATCAGGGTCATATATAAATATAAAAAATATATATAAATATACCAAAAATATATTGCACCAACAGTGGATAAGGGAAAGCTTCATTGGTGAGAAACAGGTGACAGTGTTAGAAAACTGCCCCCTTGCAGCCTCCAGGGAGATACCGTGTCGGCACCGCACCATCATGGAGGGGAAGACCAGAAAGAGAACTACAACAAGGAGACTCAGGGGCACCCAGGGGGGCTCAGTCGGTTGGGGGTCCAACTTGGGCTCAGGTCACGATCTCACATTTCCCGAGTCTGAACCTCGCGAGACCCGCGTGGGACGCTGTGCTGACACCTCGGAGCCTGGAGCCTGCTTTAGATTCCGTGTCCCTCTCTCTCTGCCCCTTCCCCACTCGCGCTCTGTCTCCTTCTGTCTCAAAAATAAACACTAAAAAAAATTTTTTTTAGATAAGAAGACTCAGAGAACATCCCGTCCCGGGAACGACAGTGTCCCGATTCACTGCCTCAGACTCTGATGAAGAGAATCCAGCGTTCGTGGGATCCTTCCTCTACGCACCAGGCAGCTGAGGGACCGAGTAGGGGTTAGGGGATAAAGGTGAGAAGACAGCCCCAAGGCCAAGGGCGGGTCTTCTCATCAGCAGAGTTTAAATGCGTCACACTGTGTGTCCTCCCTCACCCTGGGGTGTGTGTGGCCCCGTGACTTCGTGTCACTGGTTCTCAGAGGTCAGCCAACCCTCGAAGGGGAGTCTGGCAGAAAGGTGGACCCAGCCCACGGGCACTCCCCTTCTTCCCTGGGAGCAGGGAGGAGGGGAGGCGTGGACATGGATGCGGTTCCTCTGCTCTCACCCCTTACCCTCCACCCCTGGGCTTGCGTAGCCACGAACAGGGCAGTCCCGGGGGCTGCATCAAGGTGCAGGCACAGCCACGCCCCCAGAGCCCTGCAGCCCCACTAACTGGGGTCCAGGCGCCCTGGCATCTCCACAGGGCGCGGTGGGACAGGCAGTGGCAGGGGGCCCAGAGAAGCACATGGGGCCCTACTGGTCCCCACTCTCCTCATCTAGTCCAATGTGGCATCTGAAAGCAGAGGGGTCTGCGAACGTCTTTGGGAAAGGAAATGCCAGAGAATGAACGTTTTAGGGTTTGCGGGCCACACCCTCTCGTTTGCACCGATTCACCTCTGCTCTCGTGGCCAGAGAGCAGCCACGGGTAATAGTAGCAAATGGAGTTGGCCATGTGCCCACAAAACTTCATTTACAAAACCAGGCTGTGAGCTACTTGGCCCCTGGGCCAGAGTTTGCTGACCTTTGTCTTAAAGGATAAAGGGGCCTCCTCAGTTCTGACTCATGCATTCACCTGCAGATATGTATTATTTTCCAGTATGTTCCAGGCATTGTTCTAGATTACTGAACCACAGCTGAACAAGGTAGACATGACCGCCCAGCACGTGGCTGGAACCGTGCGGTGTCACATCCGTCCTGGGTTGAAATCCCCACCAGCCAGCATCACGGCCGAGCAGAGCCATTCAGGGCCACAGGGGGCCTCCCGCTGCTTCTTCGAGAACAGGCTAACCGAGGCGCGCTGTCCAACCTACAGTATCTTCTCGGTAGCGGATCGGTAGGTGCAGTGCCGTGTCGGCGGCACTCAGCGCTCTGCCAGGATGCTCCCGCTCGCAGCCCACTCACCGCCGCACTAGAATACACGAGCCAGGACGCCACGGGCGCTGCCCGAGGTGATGCAGCCCGGACGCGGCTCAGAGGGCAGGAGGAACACCCCAAACGAGAGGAAAGCTGCGGGTCAGCACGAAGGGGGATCCGTGGCGTTTGAGAAAGGGTTTTTGCGCAGTTCTAGCCTGGAGTTTGGAACGGCAGGTGGGAGTTCTTGGAAGGAGTTCTGATTGCGTCCAAGCACGAGGCAGGTCGGACTCACGAGGGGCCTTCGATCCCCCAGAGCACAGAGAACTCAACCCCCGAGGATGTGTCTGCAGACCTCAGGTGTTTATGGACGCCAGCTGGGAAAGCGTCCTTCTGGCTACCCGCCTTCCCGCGAACTTGAGGGGCTCCGTCGGCAGGTGGGGCCAGTCCCCCAGGTGCTGCTTCCGCACCAGCACAACCGGACCCCCGAGTGGCACTTTGGTCCGGGAAGAAGGCCTCCGGGAGCCACGAAGGCCCGTGTCCACACCGGTGCTGATGGCAAGTCTGGACGTGCCCGAGGCTGCACCCGTGCCTGGTCTCACACATCCTCTGTGATGGGACGCTTTTGTTGTGAAAGCTTATCAGCGCAGGAAACGAAGGCGGCCCCACAGATGCCGAATAAACATGCTCGCAGTGAAAGACCCCTATGTGTCCTCAGGCTGCCATGCAGCGTCATCGATCAGTGCGTGCAATTATCTGTTTTGCACGGGAGACAACAATTTGCATTTACCCTCAGATGAGACCTGAGCCGCCTCCTGTCCTCCCGTGGACCCCCTCCCCCGTGACAGCCGGGAGGCTGACTCAAACAGTGGGAAAATTCCACTCCAGTGGCACGGCTCCTTCCCAGTGGAATTTCCTTCTAGTGGAAGCACGGAGAATCGGGTGTCTGGAAAGGGAGTTTTCGGCGTCGTTACTGCAGACTCCGAATGAAGCCTCAGCCGCAAACAGTCCCTCATCGGCAGGAAAGTGAATTATCCGCTGTTGCACCACAGGGCAGAAATGAATCTTGGAACCATATCCTAAGACCAGCAAAACAACGGTCCCCAAAAACACTTTCAGTGCTATGGAGTGGAGGGAAGCGTGGATGCCGTGGCCGTCTGGGACACGCACAGTCTTTGAGACTGGCCGGCCCGTCACAGCGACGCAGGCCGTCTGTGCACCAGCGGTGGGATGGCCACGGGCCAGGAGAGCTTGAGCGCGAGGTGATGGTGTGAGTCCCAGAGAAAACGCCTTGAGGGTTTCAGCGACAAATGTGTTGAGTCTTTTGCTGCCTGACAGTGGCCGGTTCCAAAGAAGCAACCCCAAACACCCACAGTCGTGGGACCAAATCCCCGAGGTGGGGGCCTCCCTTGGGGCATCAGCTAGAACTGGCTTTTCACAGGGGTCAGACCCCGTGTGCCCTGCTGGGAGAGGTGAAGGACAGACCCCCCCACCCCCTCCCCAGGGGGCTCCCGAGGGAGGGACGAGGCAGCATCCAGGCCCCAGGGCTGCAGCGCCTGGTGGCTGGGCAGGTGCAGGTGCCCAGTGAGGCCAACCTGGCTGGGGAGCCACCTGCCAAGGGACCCCCACCACGCCACCCTCCACGGGAGGTCCTCTGGGCCGCCCACGGGGACTTGAGACATCAGGTCCACTTACCACTCAGTTGAGCTGACTTCACTGCGGAGGCAGCTGGGAGGCCAGGGACCCAAGGCCCGGAGGCCCCTCCCCGGGCCAAGCTGGCTCGTGTCGCTCCCCACCCCACTCGTGGACAGCCTGAGTCACTTTACCGTCATCGCTCCCTCCTACCAGCCACTGAACGTCAAACAGGCGTAAACGGACACCGGCCAGAGGAAGCTTCTTTCCCAGCTCCAGACCGGCTTCCTCCCAGCCAGCCCACGAGGACCAGGTCGTGGGACATACAAAATCTGAGGACAAATCCAGTGTCCCTAACGTCGGAAAATACGCTGAGGCCTTCTTGAAGGCTTACCTATAGACGGCCTTAAGACACATATTTACTTCAATGTTTAAGGTTAAATCTGTTGATTCTGAATGCAGATTGTTTTAGGCACCAGATAAGACCTAAGAGTCACAGACATTTGCTCATAGTGCACAGTGGGTCTGTGGTACAGGGGTGTGAGTTCGGGGGGAGGGCACTGGGCTCCCCTGTGAGCACGGCGAGCAGAGAAACTCTCCCGGAGTGGGCCGCTGTCTACACGGCAGCTCGGGCTGCTTTTCTGGGTCAGTGCAGTGCTCTGTCATCTGTGTCCGGTTGGGGCTATGACATCCGTTCTGGTGGGAAGGGCTGTAGAGGGAGGCGGGTGATGAAACCAGGTTTTCTGAACAGAAGGGAGAGGGTGTCCCTGCGAACGTGTCCTCCGGGCTCAGCGTCGTGTGTCCACGTGAAAACGCCCGCTCCACAGAACGAGAAGTGTGGCCGTGGCCGCCACGGGGCTGTTGTGGCGGGTTCTGTCTCGGGAACCACCAGCCCCAGACGCCACAGCTCAGCAGACAGTCATTTCCCTGTGACCCCCAGTGCGGGTCCACGGGGCACAGCACAGGTGTGTCCCTTCCCCCCCATTACTCCCTCCTGTAAGCGTGTGGCCTCCCGCAGTGTGGGGGCTGGGGGGGGGGGGGGGCAGGGAGCACCACGCAGGGGCCACTTGCCGAGGGCACGCACCACATCCGTTTACATCACTGGCAGAAGCATGTAGCACGGCCGCCCTGGGGGAGGGGGCGGCTGTGCCCCCTGTGTGTGCAGGAAAGGACTGGGCCTGCCGTGGGCGGCAGGACGTGGCCCCACGACGGCCGCCTTACTGCTCATAGTACACAGATGGGGTGCCTTCCAGGGCTGCGGGTCTGATGCACTTGAGCATGATGGAGGCCAGTGCGAGCGTGTGCCTGCGTGCGAGCGTGCGTATCTGTGTGTGAGTGTGTGCGCGTGTGTGCGTGCCAGTGTGTGCGAGCGCGTGTGCGTGCGTGCCGGTGTGTGTGCGAGGGCTGGCCACAGGACAGGCCCGGAGGACAACTCACGTCGCCGCCTCCTCTGACAGGCCCGGGGCCCCGTCCTTCACCTCCACGTCCGCGATCTGTACCTAAAGCTCCCGAACGCTGACCCTGTTCTCTTGGTGCGCAGCGCTGTGTGGAAGCAGCGGGGCCAGCGTCACACGCACACGCGGCTCAGGGGGACTGGCCGTCAGGTCGGCATCTTACAGGCTCCGGGCCCGGGGTGTGGCCTCCGCACTAATGTCCCGCCCACCCAGTCACCTGTGCCCGGCCGAGTTAGGGCCCCTTGGGACGCAGTCCCGTGTGGTGGGCGGAGACGACAAGACACACACACCCCCCCCTCCCCGCCCCCCCCCCCCCCCCCGGCAGCTCCAGGCCCCTCCCAGCTGCGCAGGGACCCCCGACGACGTGACCACCAAGGGCGCGCCCACGACAGGCCCCGCCCCTCCCCGAAGGGCTCCGCGCGGCACCGGCCCACGTCAGACCCGAGGAACGCGAGCGGCTTCCGGAAGGTCGTGCTTCCCGGGCGGGCAGGTTCCACCCCCCCCCCCCCCCCCCCCCCGGGCTGCCTGGGAGCGTCTCACCTCGTCTCGGCAGTTGAGGCTCCGAAATCAGGGTGAGCCGGCAATGAACCGAAGAGAGTGGGGAGGCCCCTGGGGAGGCGGCCTGCCCGCTTTCTCCCCGTTTTAACCTACGCCCTGACCGCCCGCCGCCGAAACACGAGGGGTCGGAACTGGGGGAAGAAGCCGCCAAAAGCCCCAAGCCGCTGGCACACCCAGATCCAAAGACGCACGCACCGCACACCCTAGCCCCCACACACACCCCGCAGACGCCCCAGCACACGTGCCCCTTCTTTGCCGCTGGTCTGTAACCGGGGTTCCCAAGCCTTCCCTCCAGGGGCAGGTGTGAGCTCCGGGTGGGGGGGGCCGGGCCGAGTCTGCCACCCCCCCACCCGGGGTGAGCAGAGGGCGGCGGTCACCCCAACAGGGAGCGGGGCCCATCCCCGCCGGCGCCCGGCGCCCGCCCAGCAGGCATCCCCGCGTCGGCCCGGGAGTCTTCATGCTGTTCCACGGGCAAGGCCGAGACGTCCGCTCTGGAAAACACTGGAAGAAATAATAACCCATCACGTTTCTTCTTGTTTAAGTGATTACCAGAATCTCTTAAAGAATTAAACAAGCCAGATTAAGCATAAATAAATAAAGGCTTTAAAAAGCCATTCCCAAGAAGGTGGGGGGGAGGTGGCCGATGCTGCCCCGTGGCGGGCGGGGCTGTGCCCGAGGTGGCCGCCGGCGGGGGACTCAGGGGACAAGGTCGGGGCCACATCTCAGGGGCAGAAAACAACAGGGGCTTGCTCATCTACAGCGCTGCCTGAAGCCCAGCTGTGGCCCAGCACGGAGATGTGGGGACAGGGACCGTGACCCCTTGACATCCAAACTTCAGAGATCACTGTCTTCCTGTTGGCACCCACCAGCCCCACGGACCGTGGCTGCCACGGCCGCCGGACAAGAAAGGGAGGGAACGGGCTCAGGGTGATGGGGGCTTGGGCGGGACGGACACACGGCGTGGGATGCGGGGGTCCAGAAGAAAGGGGCCCTGCTGAGAGGTTAGCGTGGGAAGTGAGAGAGCCAGAGCGACTCCGGTGGGGGACAGGACCCCAACCATACAGTCTCAGGTGAGGGAGGCCCGTCCCCCACCGCTGCACAGCACACTGCCCTCGCCCCAGCTTCAAGGGGAGCAGGTGACTCTGCCCCAGATGGAGAGATGTGCCAGGAGGGGCCCGTCCAGACTCAGAGGCTGTGTGATCTCGCACATGTGTCTGGATGTGTCTGAGCCTGTTTTCTGGAAAGGAAAATGGAAGCGTTAACACTATTCCATCAGGGTGCCGTGAACGGTAGGAGCCACACGTGCCCAGGGCTTACCCCAGCTTGGGACACGGCAGGCGCTCAGAACTGACCGTCGTCATCAGTGACACTGCGAAGAAGGACCACGTGGGTCCCTGCAGAGAGAGTGATGCCCGGAAGTCCGCGATTTCCAGAAGACGCTGGAATGGGGGCCAGGAGACCAGCGCTGCGTGCACGTCTGTCTGCGCCCGGCTCTGGCAGTAACAGTCTCTCTCCCGGACGGACAGAGCCTGGCGGCAGCACACAAGCCATGGGAACAAAGCCTCCGGGCCCCGGGGAAGGACCGGCCCGGCCCGATGACGCAAACCTGAGAGGAAGAGCCCGAGGGCCTCGAGGAGGACACGGAGGGGCTGTGCTGTCACGGGCAGTCACACCCCGCGTCCCAGGAGCCGGCCGGCCTGCTCCCGACCAAGGGCCGCGAGCCCACACGCACGGCAAGCTCGGAACATAAATGCCGCTGACACCTGTATCGAAACAGCCGCACGTGGTCCAGCAAATATGGCCGAAGTGCGGTGTGTTAATCCAAAGACTACTGCGCAGCAACGAGCAAGGTCGACCTGCTCACAGACAGCGGGATGGATGGACCCCACGGGTATAACACACGGAGCCAAAGAAGCCGGACACGAAAGAGTGTTTACACCAAGTTCAAAAGCGGAAGATTCGTGTTTTCAGTGGCGGTAGGGCTCGGGGCGGCCTCTGGGCTCCGACTGGAAGGGCGCAGAGGAGCCCCTGGAACGCCGGTCAGCGGTTAGCGGCGAGCACTGCCCAAGCTGAGCCAGGGACGGAGCTCCCAGCCGCCGACCCGGGCTACAGTCCGACCCCGGGTCTCCCTGCAGCCCACGCACTGCTGTGTCCCCTGGGGGGCCGTCTCCGGCCCCGAGGCACCTGCTGTAATCGCCGAGTGCCAGAACCAGCATGTTCTCGAGCTGCTGTGCGGAGTCCAGATAAAATCGGCCTCCGCCGAATGCCGGGCGTGGCTCGCTCGAGGGGCTGTCGCGCCCGTTCCCGACTGGTTAGCGTCCAGTGGCCCTGCCATTCTGGAAACTGTCCCGCGTCCGGACAGCAGACCCAGGGTGCAGCCAGGTGACAGGTCCCCGCACCCCGGAGCTGTTCTCCTGCCCGGGTCCGGAGAGGGCCGCCCACGGGCTGGCGTCCAACCAGAGCCCTGCCCAGGAGCAGAGGGGAGCACAGTGGAGGAGAGAGGCACCCGGCCGGGTGCAGAGGAAGCCGGGAGACCCGCTGAGCGGGGTGTGGGGACAAAAAGCACCTACAGAAGCCTGTTGAGTAAGAGGCCTCCGCCTGGCAGTGGTGTGGAACAGGAGGACCCCACAAAATAGCAGAGGGCACTTCAGAGACCCCCGAGGGCCCCGCACACATGAGCAGCCCGCGGGTCCCCCACCAGACACATCAGAACCTCAGGATGGAGCACGGAGCAGACAGGAGCAGCTGAGCCACCCGTCCCAGCCACACAGCCAGAGTCCCAGGGGGAGATGGGCGGAGCGGCTCCAGCTGGCGCGGCCCAGAAGGAGAGCTGCTCAGGGACGGTGTCACCAGGCAGGGCCAGACTCAAATCCTCCAGGATGCACAGGAGACGGAGAGGTTTCTGGCCACAGTTAAATTCCAGGAGCAGATTTTGCACAGAGAAATAAAGGTTTTATTTTCCTGAGTCTCCGTTCCCGTTCAGAGTCCCAAAGGGAAACATTCACACCAATCGAAAAAGGGATTTATCAACCAGAAAGTTCAATCTTGCTTCCTGTCAAGCCCAGTCATTTATAAAAATAGCTGGTATTGGTTTCCCGAGACAGGGCGTCAGCAGTTACCTGAGTTTGGGGTCTGAAGACAGAGAGAAGCTGGCGGGACAGACACAGGCAGTGAGGAGATGGGGCAGGGGCCTGCGGGGACCCGTGGACTGTGCAGGTTTCAAAGCAGCTGAAGAAAGGGCGGCAGGACAGGAGGACAGGGACAGACGGAGGGGAGCAGCTGGCCGGGGCCGAGCGCCCACGATGCCCGGTGAGCTCAGTGCTGTCCCTCCCTCTGGCAGACGCTGCCCCCCGCACACGCCCAGCCGGGCACTGAGGGCCGACCCTGCAGGGATGCACCTCCCTTCGAGGTTCAAGCGCCTGGCAGGTGTGAGAGGAAGGGAGGGCGGGGCTGAGTCACCTGTACCGTCAATGACACAGAGCAAGACAGGAGAGCACCCCGCCGGGGCCCCCCCCGGCACCCCACATGGGAGGGAGAGTGTCGGTTTGCCTCAGACCCTAGACTCTTCTCCAAGAGGCGGGGGGGCTCGAGTCTGAGGACGCAGCCCCCCTGGCGGAGCTCTTGGCGCGTTCTGGTCTGCTTCCCCGCGTGCCTTGCATCAGACAGGACGCCAGGTTCCCATCGTGCTCCCCCCTGCCCACGGCCGGGTGGCTGTGTGGGTCCGAGACCTGGGACCCGGCTGCCGTGGCTCCGCCCCGGTGCTCCCGATGCCCGCGCCTGTGCGGCAGGGTCCCTGCACCACGGTCAGGTGTGGGGTGCGGGGTGCAGGAGCAGACGCTGCCACGCAGGATGACCCTGAGTTCCTCCTTCCTGTGCTGGACACACGGCGGCCTGAGGCACTGCCAGCTCGGCGTCGCCGCGGGTGGGGACCCCGTTCTCCTGGGGGTGCAGGGAGAGAGCTCCAGGGATGCAGGGGTGCACAGGGAGAGGGTGGGTCTCCTTTCCACTCTGATGAGAGAAGCACCCAGCCTCCTGGCCCCCCTCAGTGGGCGTCAGCACAGCTTTCGTGGCACATCTGTGGCTTCTGCCACTTACCTGTCGTCACCCGCTGTCCACGGGTTTCCTGAGCTTCTCCACGCGGCGGCCTGGGCCTGGCCCTTGGGAGGCTGGGGTCACCTCCCCTCCCACACCTCTCTGGAAGGTCCCTGATGCCTCTCAGGACGCCGAGAAGAAAACCACGCAAAAATGGCCCAAACGCGTGGCTGTAAGAACACCGTCGCGGGTTCATTTTCCGCTTAATTAAAACGGGCGCAGCCGCAGGTCAACCGGCCTCACCCACAGCGCGGGGACTGCAGACCTCTGGTCAGACGGCGTAACGTACTTGTTTACCAGCCAGCGTAAGCAGCAAGTTCGCGTGGGAACCAGTGTCGCTGAAGGCAGGCGCCCCGGCTCGCGTCTGCTCGGGGACACTTGGCACGCACGTGCGCTGTCTGATGCCGCTAACTTTGCCGCCACTCTCGGAAGTGGCGTTTTGTCGGTGTGAGACGCAAATAAGACCCGAATCTAATTTCTTATGTAAATATGGCACGAGTCCAAACCAGGAACTGTGGGGACAGAGAGCTTTCCTTCCTATAAATTCCATATGGCCATTTATGTCACTCATAAAACGCTACGTCCCGTGAACGTCGAGGCTCGCTGAGCCACAGCGGCTGGCTACTGAGTACCGCTGCCTTCGCGGCGAGACCTTCTCTGTAGGCGGACAGCCAGCACGTTGGGTTAATCACCTTTGTGACTGAAGTCGGGCGGTGGAGAAGCCCCTTTTCTCCTCTGTTGCGGCAAAGCTGAGATACTGTGCTCTGAGCGCATTGAGAACAGGCACTCAGGTTGCAGTTTCGTATTTCCTTACATGAGATACAAGAAGATCTCATTCTGGGGGCCCTTTCTGCTCCAGCTTTCGCCAAATGTCTGATTAATTCAATTCTGCATCAATATAGTAAGTTCTCGGGCCACCTGGGTGGCTTAGTCGGTTGAGCATCCGACTTCAGCTCAGGTCACGATCTCACGGTTCGTGGGTTCCAGTCCCGCGTCGGGCTCTGGGCTGACAGCTCAGGGCCTGGAGCCTGCTTGGGATTCTGTGTCCCCCCTCTCTCTCTGCCCCTCCCCCACTCATGCTCTGTCTTTGTCTCTCAAAAGTGAATAAAGATTTTTTTTAATTAAAAAAATAATAATATACATATAGTAAGTTCTCTCTTCCTGGCCTGTTCAGACCAGGAAGAAGTTCCCATCTTTGTCCCGGGAAATGAACTGTTGGGAAGGACCTCGGGTGGGACAGGGCCCGTCTGTCCCCTGTCGCTTGCCGAGGTCCCCAGCCACTGATCCGTTTCTGGGAACAGGGCGGGCCTCGCACAGACCTGGCAGACGGAGACTCCTCTGGGAGCAAAGTCATAAGAACAGGGGCCTCGACCCAGAGAGATGGGCTCTCACTTCCTGGGGGTGGACAACCACATTTGATTCGCGCCTCCCTTGGTCTCGAAGAAGATGCCGATCGCAGGCGGCCTGGGAGCCTGGTGGGGACTCCGTGCCCTCGGAGGCGTCTGCGCACGTGGCACTGCCGGTGGAGGGCACGCCCTGCAGACGATGAGTTTGTCTCCCATGGGGGGGGGCTGCCACGCCGGGCGTGGGCTCAGGCCTGTCATCGTATGCCCTGGACACGTCCTCCAGAGCCACCGCACCCCAGCCGTGCCTTCTCCGGAGAGCATCTGCATTTGGCCCTGGGGAAGGCCAGCCCGGCCTGAGCCTGGGCCCAGGGGGAGGACAACTCGGCCCTGAGTTGCTGACGAGGGGACGGGACGCACGGTACCCCCTGTTCTCAGAGCCCCTGATGAGGCCCCTACCCCCTCAGCTGGGCCGGCTGGCAGCGTTCACCGAAGGGGCTCCTGGCTCCTGCCAGCATGACGGGTCCCCAGACCCCGTGCACCGTCACACCTCCGGGCTCTGCTCCCTGCCGGAGGGACTGTCCTGGCTTCATCCCCTCTCTGTCCCACATCGCCCAGAGGCCTTCTGTCCACCAGGAGCTGGAGGTTCCTGCCACCTCGGGGTCTGGGCTGCCTTCGACTTCCTTCTTTAGGCAGAGAGAGCTTATCACCCCATGGGATGTTTCCGGATTTCTATTTTGATTCCTTCTTTGACCCAGTTCAAAGAAGTGTTCAGGGGGCACCTGGGTGTCTCAGTTGGTTGAGCGTCTGACTCTTGACATCGGCTCAGGTCATGATCTCGAGGTCATGAAATCAATCCCCGTATGCTTGGGATTGTCTCTCCCTCCCATGTCCCTCACCACCCCCCTCAAAATAAATAAATAAACATTAAAAAAAAAAAGAAATGTTCTGGAATGTGCTGTTTCATTTCCACACATTCATGAATTTTCCTGTTTTCTCTTGTTACCAAATTCTAGTCTCACCCCATTGGGGTCAGGGAAGATGCTTGGTATGACTTCAGTCTTCTTAAGTTGCTAAGGCTTGTTCGGCGCCCTAACACGTGATCTATCCCGGAGAGTGTTCTGTGTGCTTGAGAAGAATGTGTATCTGCTGCTGTTGGATGGAATGTTCCGTGTGTTTCTGTTAGGTCCATTGGTCTAAGATATGGTCCAATGTTTCCTTATTGACTTTCTGTCTGGATGATCTATCCATTATTGAGAGTGGGGTACTGGAGTCCCTGCTTCTTCTGCATTGCTGTCTATTTCTTCAGAGCTGCCCGTATTTGCTTTATGTATTTAGGTGCTCCGATGTTGGGTGCATAGATATTTATAACTGTTCTATCCTCTTGATGAATTGACTCCTTGATTATTATGTAACGACCTTCTTTGTCTCTCGTTACAGTTTTGACTTAAAGTCTATTTTGTCTGATGTAAGTATAGTTACCCCTGCTCTGCTTTAGTTTCCATTTTAGTGGAATATCTCTTCCCACCCCTTCACTTTGAGCCTATGTGTGTCCTTTGAGCTGAAATGAGTTTCTTACAGCATATATTTCAGTCTTGTTTTTTTTTTTTTTATCCATTCAGACACTCAATGCCAAAAGAGTGGAAAATTTTATTCATCCCCATTTAATGTAATTACTGATGGACAAGGATATTGAAGGATAATTACTACTGCCATCTTATGTACTGTTTCTGGTCATTTTTCAGTCGCCCTCCCTCTCCCTCCCTCCCTCTCTATCTCTCTCTTGCTGCCTTTCTTTGTGAATTGATGATTTTCTATAGTAACGTGCTCGGATTCCCTTCCCTTTGTCTCTTGTACGTCGTAGGTTTTAGCTTTGCGGTTTCCATGAAAATAGGCTCATTTTAAAATATTGTGTTATACGTGTGTGTGAGAGAGACAGACAGACAGAGACAAATACAAAGAGACAGAGACAGAGAAAGAGACAGAGAGAAAGAGACTCTTTTCATGTGCTTATTTCCACCTGCATATCATCTTTGTGAAGTGTATGGTCAAATGTTTTTGCCCTTTTTTATTGAATTGTGTTCTTATTATTCCATCTTGAGTTTTATATATTCTGTGTACAAATCCTTTCTCAGGCATGTGATTTGGAAAATACTTTCTCCAGTCTGTAGACTGTCTTTTCATTTTCTTAACAGTGCATCCCAAACAGAAGGGTTATTAATACTATGTGGTGCGATTCATGTTTTTTTTTTCTTTTACGGATTGTCCATTTGCTGTTAAACTTTTGGCATAACCCAAGGTTATAAAGGTTCCTTTCTATGTTTTCTTCTAGAATTTTTTAAATTTGTTTATTTAAATTCACAGTAGTTAACATGCCGCGTAGTGTTGGTTTCAGCAGAACCCAGTGATTCATCTCTTACATACAACACCCAGTGCTCATCCCAACAAGTGCCCTCCTCAATGCCCATCCCCCATCTAGCCCACCCCCCACCCGCCTCCTCTCCAGCAACCCTCAGTTTGTTCTCTGTATTGAAGAGTATCTTATGGTTTGCGTCCCTTTCTGTTTTTATCTTGTGTTTCCTTCCCTTCCCCTATGTTCTTCTGTTTTGTTTCTTAAATTCCACTTATGAGTGAAATCATATGATATCTGTCTTTCTCTGATGGACTTATTTCACTTAACGTAATACACTCTAGTTCCATCCAATCATTACCAATGGCAATATTTCATTCTTTATGACCACTGAGTAATATTCCATTACACACACACACACACACACACACACACACACACACACCACATCTTCCTTATCCATTCATCAGTTGACGGACATTTTGGCTCTTTCCATAATTTTGCTATTGTTGATAGCATTGCTATAAACATTGGGGTGCATGTGCCCCTTTGATCAGCATTTTTGTATCCTCTGGATAAATACTTAGTGGTGCGCTTACTGGGATATGGGGTAGATCTATTTTTAACTTTTTGAGGCACCTCCGTACTGTTTTCCAGAGTGGCCACACCTGTTTGCATTCCCACCAACAGTGCATAAAGCTTCCCATTTCCCTTCATTCTTGCCAACATCTGTTGTTTCTTGAGTTGTTAATTTTAGCCACTCTGACAGGTCTGAGGTGGTATCTCATGGTGGTTTTGATTTGCATTTCCCTGATGATGAGTGATGTTGAACATGTTTTCATGTGTCGGTTGGCCATTGGGATGTCTTCTTTGGAAAAGTGTCTATTCATGTCTTCTGCCCGTTTCCTCACTGGATTATTTGGTTTTTGGGTGTTGAGTTTGATAAGTTCTTTATAGATTTTAGCATAGATAAAATAGATACTAATCCTTTATCAGATATGTCATTTGCAAATATCTTTTCCCATTCCATAGGCTGCCTTTTAATTTTGTTGATTGTTTCCTTTGCTGTACGGAAGGTTTTATCTTGGTGAAGTCCCAATAGTTCATTTTTGCTTTTGTTTCCTTTGCCTCTGGAGACTTGTCTAGTAATAAGTTGCTGCAGCCGAGGTCCAAGAGCTTGTTGCCTGTGTTCTCCTGGAGGATGTTGATGGCTTCCTGTCTTATGGTTTTAGGTTTTACAATTAGATCGATGATCCATCTTGAGTTAACTTTTGTACATGGTGTGAGATAAGGATTGAAGTTACTTTTTCTTCCTGCATGTGGACAGGGGCCCAGCATCATTTGTAGAAAACATCACCCTTTCTCACTGAATTGCCTCTGCACATCTGCCCATTAACCATGCACGTGTGGGTCTAGATCTGTGTTTTTCAGCTCAGGAATTTCTGTTCAGTCCTTTTTTTAATAATGTCTCCCTCTTTGTTGATATTCTCATTTTGTTTGTATATTGTTTTCCTGATTCGTGTTTTCCTTTAGCTCTTTGACCACACATAAGGGAGATCTTTGAAGTCCTTGTCTAATAAGTAAATTTGAAGTACCTGTTTCCTTAGGGTCAATTTCTGGAGACACATTTTATTCCTTTGAATGGGCCACGTTTCCCTGTTTCCATGTACGCCTTGTGATCTGTGTTGATAATTGGCCACTTGAAAAAGCATCCGCCTGCCCGGTGCCCGTCATCTGACTGTGTCCTGATGATCCCAGAAGCCTGGAGTTCTTCCCAGGTTTCTTCCGGGCGTGTGCCCCCCGGGCCGGTGCGTCCACTTGTTTTCCCAATTTGCCCGTCCACATGGCTGCTTTTAAAGGTCTTAATTTCCCTAAGAGTCCCCCCGCCCCCAGCTTCTTCTCAGAGCCTTACATGTTCTGCGGCACTCCTCCGCCCATCACTCCCCCCCCCCCCCAGACTTCCGCAGGCCCCACGGTTTTCACGGGCCGTGGTGCCACCACCGCCTTCAGTGGCCCGTGGCCTGAGATCCAAGCCTCCATTCCCTGTCGCTCCCACTCAGAAAACACGGGAACCAGCCCCTCGGGCAGCCCAATGCCCTTCAGCTCCTTCCCTCTGTCCTACACGGGAACCGGGGTCCAATGGCTCCCGCTACCGTACCGGCCACACTGGGGAGGTGGCAGGACAAGAACAGACAAAAAGGCCACAAGACTTCCTGCCATGTTGCATGTGGCTTTCTCTTATAGACGTTCACTCCATGGTGCATACACTTGACTGGTTTCCAGAGCCGTCGTCAATGTGTTCTCTTGACGTTCCTGTGGGTGAACAAGAAACTGAAACTTCAAACGCCGCCCAGTGTGAGACGCAGAATCCACATTGACCTCCGAACACGCTGCCGTCACGCGGCCGAGCACAGCAAGCTTTCAAACCTTGGGTACGTGGCGGCTGCCCTGCCCTGAGGGCCCGGACCACGAGCACGGCGCAGGGGCCCAGGCAGCCCCGGGGGTGGCCGAACCCCGAAAGTCCAGGCTCCCTCCAAGAGTGCGTCCATGGCTCGCTCTTCGAGTCTCTGATTCCATCAAGATTAGAGGTCTACTGAGTTGACCACCCAGCACATTTTAATAGGATTGTAATAGCAGGTAATTGCAAGTTCACACATATATTTATATAGGGACAGCACCAGCGGCGTGTCTGTTGAAATCATGACGTGGAAAACAAAGTTTATGCCCTGAAAACTGCTTTTACAATCGCTTTACCGGAATGAATCCTTTTATTTCTTGAAGGCCTTTCTCATGCTGAAGTTAAGAAATCACAGTTGTTTTAATAAAATGTATTTTGCACTCCCTGCATTTCATTATGTGAAAATGGGTTTCTAGCTGCCTATTCTAATTAAGGAAATGACACTATTAAGTGGATGTCTTTTGAGCAATCCGGCGGTGGCTAGCCCGGCATAGAAACCGCCCAAATACATTGTTCTACACAAAAGTTGATAGTTCAAAGTCATCCAGATGCCAATTATTCACCTGTTTGGCTCATCGCTAGTAATTTTATGTAGCGTTAGATTTGCTGTTCTTAGTTTACAACCTATTAAGCCTGATAAAATTGAAATATGGGCTCCCTGGGTCATAAATGAATATAAGCTACTCTCAGACAAATGAAATGCTCAGAATAGAAATATTTACTGCATTTTAGTGAGAAGTTTTCATAAAACTGCTCCAGCTCTAATTTCTGTTCTTTGAAACGGCGTGAGCCAAACCCCACCTGAGCGAGCCACGTGTTCTGTGAAAGACGATCATTCTCGACAGTAGGTAACGAACAGAGTTTTCATACCCAACCCAGAGAAGCTGCAAAGTCCAGAAACCCCTTAGCACCTTCAGGAGGGGGAGTGACAGTTTATCAACACAATCTGAAACGCAGGAAGCAAACCGCGTGTCACAAAGGGGATGTCTCCCACCCAGCACGCCGGGGAGGCGTCGGACCCCGAGTCTTGCTTCCTGCTCTTGTGGGGAAAGGGGGGCACGTCCGCCACAGAGAAGCTGCAAGGTGTGCCCTTATCCGAGAGCAGGGGTGTGGGCTCTGGGGAGGGGTGGGCCCGCCCCGCCCATCGGAGCAACAGTGCTGAAGGCCCGGCAGAGGCTAAGCACAGAGGAGTTGGGAAACCTAGAGACCACGTGAGGTGGTAAACGGGGCAGGAGGACGGTGTGCAGGCTGGCCGGGCATGTGCAGGGTTTAGAGTGGGGTGGTGGCCTGGGTTGGTCCCAGTTGCCACCACAGGCCTGATGAGGTGAGGAGGGCAAAGTGAAAGGAAAGGTGGGCATGTGCTGGGGGCGGGGGGGGGGCTGCCTGGCGGAGTTGGACTCTGGTGGAGGGTCACGGCCAGCCCAAGACCCTCTGGGGTGGGGACGAGGGATGGGGCACACACACTGGGTCTCTCTTTCCGCCCCTTCTGATCCAGGCGACCAGCTCACCCTTACCTCCCCAGAGCCCTTGGGTGTGAGCCCTTGAAGCCCCGAGTCCCAGGACCCCCCAGGCCACCCCCTGTGATCTTGCACCAGGGGCCCCACGTGGCAGACCCCAGCCAGGAACACAGGGCAGGCCCAGGGGTGGGGAAGGGGCTCAGGCCAAATGAAGCCATGCTCCAGATTACTTTGTTTTATGAGGAAACATTCCAATCACACCGCTAAGGACAGAGATGAAGTTAACACACACGCATCCCCACCACGCAGACTCATAAACCCTAACATTCCGTCAGACTGTTTTCAGATAATTTATCATAAAATGAAATATTCCCTATATTTCTAAGCCCCCCCCATACCCACCTTCCATTCCCAGAAATAACAACTCTGCTGAAATCAATATCATTCCTGAGCTATTTGTTAGAGTTTTGTAATAAGTAATGTATATTCATAAGTCATAGAGAAGTATGGTTTTGAATGTTCTTAAACCCTATGTTTCATATTGCACAGAACATTCTGAAACTTTTCTCAGTAAGGCTTTGGGGGATTCTGTACTTGGGTGCACCCAGCCAGATTCGTCACTGTTTCTGCTGTCTGTACAAGTTCACTGTGTAAGCACAACAAGATGTATGTGTCCGTTCCACGTTGCTGGCCACTTAAGGAACTCCCGGGGGCTTTGCTATTATAACCCGTGCTAAATAGCCCATCAGGAGTATGTCCACCATGTGCACGTGTGTGTGCCTTGGAGGTTCTCAAAGGTTTGTTAGAACCGAGGTGACAGGTTAGAACCACCCCCAGAAGACCACACCCCCATGGTATGGCTGAGTCTCCCTCAGATATGGTCACATATTTTTCTAATTTCTCCCAATGGTAAGCACGAAACGATACCTGGTTATAATTTAATCTGCTTACATTTATTTTATTTACATTGTACTTTGAAATAATTTCAGACTTAAAGTTGCCAGAGCAACACGAAAGACTCACATCTGCCCTCATTGAGATTCCCAGACACGGCACACCCCCTTCCTTTCTTAGCAGAAATGTTCTTTCTGAACCATTTGGGGATGAGTTCTTGAACAATGTCCTGTTACCCACAAATGCTTCCATATGTGTTTCCTAAAGTCAAAGGACATCATCTTGTGCAACCACAACACGCGCATCACAGTCAGGAAATTGGCATCCATGCTACAGTGCCCTGACTTATGGATCTTACAGTCGAAGCACTACTGTTCTTTCAGGCAGAAGAAAGAGCGTCTGCAAGGCAGCCCTGTGCCACTCGCCATATTGTGTCGTCCTTCCTGCCTCTGGTCCTTTAGCCTAGAGTAGCTCCGCCATCTTTCTTTGTCCTCCATAACCTCGGCACTTTTGAAATGTGCAGGCCGTCTGCTTTGTAAGGTGACCCTCACTTGGTTAGCGTTCGGCTAGTGTTTTCTTCATGCTTTGCTTCGGGTGATGCATCTGTCAGCCACAGTAGAAAAGAGATGTTGTGTTCTTCTCAGTGCAGCGTATCGGGAGGCCCATTGTCGGTGACGTTCTCTCTGGCCACTTGGTAACAGTGGTGTCCACCAGGTCTCTCCACTGTGAAGTGACTGTTTTTCCTTTGTAATTATGGGTGTCCTGTGTCCAGATGCTTTGAGACCATGTAAAAGCCTTGTTTCTTCATCCAGCTCCTCCCAGCATCCAGGCGACCATTGCCTGAAGCAATTACTAACGTGTCGGTTGACAAATGATGGTTTTCTAATTCCATCACTGCTGGTACCTCTATTGGTAGGATTTTATGGAAAGGAAGGGGAGAGAGAGAGAGAGAGAGAGAGAGAGAGAGAGAGAGAGAGTTTGTATGGATGGGTGTACATAGGTGTGTGTATATGTGTCTGTGTGTAGGTGATCTATTTAATTTCATGGATTCTTCTCTTTTACACATGTTATCACTGTCATCCTTTGTTTCGATGCTTAACTCGCTCCATATTCAGCCAAGGAGTCCCTTCAAACTGCTTCTTTGTCTTTGCTGAGCCCTGGGCCCTTTGGTCATGACCTGTCATTCTTTGTCCATACTCTTCCTTTCTGTCACAGAAAGATGTAAGCTATTCCAGGATTCCCTTGTCCTTTCCCAACCCAGATCTAATTAGAAAATGCTTCAGAAATAGTTTTCCTGACTCCTTCTTATGAAGTATTGCACACACACACACACACACACACACACGGAGAGAACGCATCTGTCTATCGATCTGCCATCACCAGGAATCCACACTGACACCTGCTTCAACCCCGTACCATAGAGCCAACTGTACAGTTCCCATTTCATCATTTCTCTTACAACGAGGTACCTCCCACCACCATCCACAATGTATTTATTTGTTCGACCCCATAAAGCACATTCAGAACTTCCGGAATTGCTAACAAATACCACTTTTTGTCTTTAGCCTGGGGGTATAAAGTCAAATACCGCTTTCAAGAGTCACTTGGGATGGGTCCCTCCCCTCCAATGTGCTGAATTACAAATCTGAAGTGCAGTTGGGTTCCTTTGTTTCTGTTTGCTTATCCCTCGTGGTGGATGAGTGGTGGCATCACTAACTCGCATTAATTTGTATTTACCTAATGGCTGATGGTGGAGAGCATCTTTCCTGTGTGTGTTGGCCATTTCTACGCAAGTATCTTTTCAAGTCCTTGGCTCAATGTTTATCAGTATGTCTCTATTCTAACTACTGAGTTGTAAGAGCTCCTTATGGGTTCAGTGTACCAGATCTTTACCAGACATAGGTTCTGAGATATTTTCTCCCTGTCTGAGGCTTGACCCATCACTGCCCTCACTTAGAGTATTTTCAATCGCAAAAGTTGCAGTTGTGATGAAGTTTAATTTATCACTTTCTTTCACATATCTGGTTTTTGCTTTTTGTGTCCAATTTAAAAAATCTCTTTGCCTAACCCCAAAGTCTCAAATATTTTCCTAGTTTCTTTAAGAAGTTTTAATTGAACTCTATGAATCATTTGGAGCTAAATTTTGCACGCGATGTAAGGTAAGCATTGAGATTCAATTTTTTTACATAAATATTCAATTTTTCAAAAGCATGTGTTAAAAAGAATGTTCTTTCCCAATTGAATAGTCTTGGCACCTTTGTCAAAAATCATTTAACCAAACAACCGTGGTTCTATTTCTGGCCTCTCCGTCCTGTCCTACTTATCTATCTGTCTATTCTTATGCTAATATGACACCACTGATTTCCGAGGCTTGATCCTAGGTTTTCATTTCAGCTAGTGCACTCCGCCAAGTTTGCTCTCTCTTCTTCACAATGACTTCAGCTCTTCTGGGTCCCTTACACTCCCACGTAAATTTTAGAATAACTGTGGGTGTGCCCACACAAGCTGACCTCCCGACTGGCGGGGGTGCAGGCTGTCCGCAGCCTGTGTTTGTTCCAGGATGTGATCAGCCGCTGCCTCCCTGAGGTTCCTTCTCCAGACCTGAAGTTTGGCCTGTGGGCAGGTCAGGACTCGAGCCAAGTCCGCGGGGGCCCTGCCCAGGTAACTGAGGTTCCTGTCCCTCGAAGGCCCTTCCTCCCGGGGACTCTCCCCACGCTTTCCAGCTGCCCCCAGCTCCTCCAACTCCAAAGCCTGTTTCCTGACCCCAGGGAGACTGCTGGGCCCTCTCCGTGTGCCCCTGGCTGCTTTGAAGCTTGCAGAATCCAGGCTGCAGCTGCTGCCAGTGCGGACCTGCCCCCTTGGCCACTGTGCTGTCACAGACCGATGTCCTGTGCTACCTGCTCTCCAGTGTCTGGAAACGCGCTTTCTTATATGTTGTCCAGTTTTCTAGCTGTTTACAGAGCAGTGCTCACTGCTCCCGGTGCTCTGTGCTCCCAGCATAGGAACACAGCTTCCCCCCCACCCCCTGCACTGGGTAGCGAACACCCGGTCGGGACAGGTGCTTACTTGGCACTTTTTGGCATCAGGTGGGATTGCAAGTGGGGTTAACCATCTCTGTTCTCATTCATTGTCTGTTCAGGTAACTTCTGCCCTAAACTTCCGGTTTGCCTCTGCTCGTGAATCTGCTCATTTATATTTTTCTTATTAATTTGTAAGAGCTCACTAGTTTAGCCTCAGCTCTGTCAGTTATATCCAGATACCCTCTCCTGCTCCATAATTGTATTACCAGCTGTGTCTAAGGTGCTTCTTTTTTCCTTTGGAAGGTCTCCCTTTCCTTCCTGTCTGTTGTTCTGTTTTGTTCCCGGGAGAGGAACGCAGTGAGAAACATCCCTCCCCTGGGCCATTTGTGCTTTTCCTATCACAGGGTCATCAAGACATTCTACCTAGGAGTTCACCTAAAACTCCTAATATTTCATTTTTCACATTTTGATCTTAATGGATTTCTTCTGCAGCCAGTGAGATAGCATCTGCTTTTGCTATCGGGGTAACCAATTTTCCCGGCTCCACTTTTCTTTCCCCCACTCACTTTTTTAAAATCTTTTTTTTTAAGTGTTTATTTATTTTTCAGAGGGAGAGAGAGAGAGAGAGAGGGAGAGACAGAACACAAGTGGGGAAGGAGCAGAGAGAGAGGGAGACAGAATCTGAAGCAGGCTCCAGGCTCCGAGCTGTCAGCACAGAGCCCAACGCGGGGCTTGAACCCACAAACCGGGAGATCGTGACCTGAGCCGAAGTCAGACGCTCAACCGACTGAGCCACCCAGGCACCTCTAAATTGTTTTTAGTGTCTATTTATTTTTGAGAGAGACAGAGACAGAGAGACAGAGAGACAGAGTTTGATGAGAGGAGGGGCAGAGAGAGAGAGAGGGAGACACAGAATCCGAAGCAGCTCCAGGCTCCGAGCTGTCAGCACAGAGCCCGATGCGGGGTTTGAACCCCCAAACCGGGAGATCGTGACCTGAGCCGAAGTCAGACGTTCAACCGACTGAGCCACCCAGGCATCCCGCACCCCCCCACTCACTTGTTAATACCAAGTTCTCATAATGAATATAGGCCAGTTTCTGGGCAATGACGTTTGCTTCGCCAGTCTGTCCGTCAACACAATACATTTGTTCTCAATGTGTTTCACCGTTGTAGCTTCATGAAGCAGCCTGATATCTGGCAAGATAATCTATGTGGGTCTTCAAAAGCATCTTGGTCCTTTATTCTCCCACGTTTTCAAATGTTCAGGGACAGAGAACCAAGAACTGTCCAAATGAAAAAAGGAAATCCACCAGTCGAGTTTGGAAAATGCCCTAAGGGACACTCTAGACACGAACAACTGTCCCTGGAGGAACACGGTCCCCGGCGGAGGCAGCTGGTGAACGAGACACAGCCGAAGGAAGGGTGCTGGGCTTGGATTCGGCTGAGGAAGCAGAGCGATCAGCAGGGACAACAGGAGAGAACGCAACGGGCATCCGGCCGGGTCGGGACGCACTGCGGCCGGGGCCGCCGACAGAAGCTCCTGAAGGTGGAGAGAGAACGCGGCACCCTAGGACCAGCAACGGTTTTCTCCTTGTGTGAGGGCCTCCTGGATGGAAGAAACACGGGGCTGGCCTCCCGGCGGTGGCGGACCGGCCAACTGCTGCAGGCACCGCCGCCGAGCGCACGTCCCCCGCGGGCACCTTCCCGGAGAGCGCCCGGGCCCGCAAGGAGGGCAGGCTGCGCTCCCTGGGGCGGCCAGGCCCCGGGGGGCCGCACCCCAGCCCTCCGCCCAGCCCACCGCGGCACTGGCAGTCCAGGCCCCATGGGGCCCCGGGCTCGAGGCTCCGCTGTGCCCTGGGGACGTGGGGGGCTTCCCGCCCACGCACCCCAGGCCAGCGAGCCGCTGCCCCCTCAAGACTGTCCCCCTCCGAGAACAGGACGGAAGACAGGATGGATGGCAGAGAGGCGGGGGAGGAGGGCGGGGAGGATGAACGCGCCTCAACGGCCAGTGCGGACCCAGGCGGCCCAGCAGAAGGAAGCAGACGCGGGGAGCCCCCCCCCCCGAGGCGCCCCGAGGCCAGCGGAGCCCCCGCCCCACCGCGCACACGGGGGGGTCGCGCCTTCGCGGACACACAGCCACGGTTTTCGCATCTGGGGGACTCGACTGGATCATGGGCCCAGCATATTCTTACATCAAAGCAGTGATTTTCCTTGGCTACATTCATAATTAAAATTCTTATTTATGGGGAGAGTTTGGAAATTTTCTTCTTGAAAGACGAAAAGTTCCCTCTTTTAACTGCACAGCCCCTGTAGCGAGCCGGCCCCTCGCGGGCGGGACTGGGCGGCGCCGCCACCTCCCGCCCCTGCCTGGCAACGGCCGGTTACCATGGGAACCAGCATCAGCAGCCGCACCAGAGAGCAGGGACTCTCCTTCTGGCCACTGGGTCCTAATCCCATGTCTGTTCCGGTTTGCAGAGAGCTCCCGGTGACCACGGGCCATCCTTGGTTTCTGTGGCTGCGGGCTCGCGAGGCCCATGGGACCGGGCAGGGGACGGTCTGTGGCTCAAGCCTGGGAAGCGAGGGCCGCGTCTGGGGCTCCGGGTCGCAGGTCTGGGGCTGGACCACATGGAACGAGTTCTCACTGCTGTAGCCTCTGCTCCTCGGTTGTCTGCCCCCCAAAACGGGACGCAGAACCCCGCCCTGGGGCCCAGCCTGCCCCAACCCCCACGGGGGTACAAGCCCTCCTGTGTCCTGTGACCAAGGAGGAAGCACATCATCACGATGGAGAGCAATGTAAACCCGCTGTGGGTGTGTCTGCCGGCCCCCGTCTGTGGCCTGGGGCAGGGGCGCACGGCCCTTCACCCGGCACGGCTCCCAGGAGAGGGAAGGGGCTGGTCCACACAGCTCGGACGCCACAGAGCAGCGGGGAGCAGGTCCCACCGAGTGTGGGCTGGCCACCATCACCGGCGGGGCTATGAGGGGCTGGGGTGCCAGAGAGCGCCAGGGACAGCCAGCAGGTGCGAGAACAAGGGGAGAGGGGCCAGCGAGGCGGGGAGGGGCTCCTGCCGCAGCCGCCTGGGGAGGAAGCTGAGGCCCGGGACAGGAAAGGGACCTGCCCTGCGAGGGGACAGAGGACACGCAGGAGCGAGCACGCCACAAGGGGAGGTCCTGGTACTCCTGAGGGGGGCTCTCCTGGGGAGAAGGCCCCACGCAGGTGCATCCCCCTGCCACCGGGACCAGGCCAGAGCTGGGGGCTGCGGGTGGGGACCACCCAGGGCTGGTCCCGGGCTCACAGAAACCAGTACAGCCGCACAGGGGGCCGCCTGGGCCGCCCGACCAGCTGGGCCCTGCTGGGTCCAGACAGGTCCGCACAGAGGGTAGCTGGATGATGGAGCGTCTCCAGGCACGTTCCCCTGCGTCTGTCTGTCCTCTCCGCTGGCCCCCAAGGACCAGCTGGGAGGAGGAGGGAACACGCCCAGCGGTAATCAGCGGGGACACGGGGTCCCGTGGCCAGCTGTTTGCTGCACAGGAACAGAAACCACGGCGGCAGGGGTCACGTGATTTCCTGAGCTGACCAGGGCCACGGGGAGACAGGATCCAGGGGCCTTCAATATTCCTGTGATGCCGACAGAGCCGGAGCTCAGAGAGGCTGGGTCTCCCCCACCCGCAGGCGCCAAGGGTTCAGCTTGTCTTCACCCACCGGGCCCTTTCCCGCCAGTTCCCCAGGGCAGATGCAGGGCCCAGCACCCCTGAGGCCACGCAGGCCAGGCCGGGACCCTATCTCTGGGAGCCTCCTTGCCCACCGTGCCCCAGCCCAGCTTGAGGGGGTCCCGGCAGAGCGGCACAGGCCCGGGCAAGCCGCAGGCAGCCCAGGAGACGCAGGGGCCATCCTGCGACCCTCCCTCGCCTAGGTAACGAGGAGCTGGGCTGCGGCAGAACCTCACTCTTGTCCACGGCTCACCCTGCCCGTCACTATTGACCCCCAGCCTGGGCGTCAGGCGGACAGTCCCAGACCTGTAGGGCCTTCCCTGGGAAGCTGTCTCATCAAGGCAGACCCTGGCCTGGGCAGCCAGGTAAAGACAGCCCAGGCTGCTGGGAGGCTCGGGACAGGACCTTCCCTCGGCCGTGGGCTCACCAGGGGCTCCGCAGAGGCAAAGCTCAGAGCCACGACTTGAACCCCAGGCCTCATCTGCCACCCACCTGGACGCCCCCGCCCCCCCCCCCACCCTCTGGAAAAGTCAAATGGGAAACCGGCTCCCTTGCTGCCCACAGGCACTAAATTTCAGTGGCACCAAGTGGTTCCTGCACGGATGAGAAGAAGGCAATTCTGATAACAGGGAATGAGAAATAAATTTTCAGGACAGTTTGACAACTTCCCTGAATCTTTTGGTTTTTGATTACATTCAACTCGATGTAATAAGGAAGAATGAATGCTGAGAGCCCAGGGTTTGGGGCACCCCCGTGCCCCTCCTGAACATGGTGTGTCCGCGGTGGTCAAAGTCTTCCTTCCTGATTGAAGGAGAGAACAGGGGGGAGGGGAAACTTCAGGGTCTGCTGCCAGAGGCACCAGAGCCCCTCACTGCCGAGCCCCACGTCCCTCCCTCCTCGCCCGGCCCTGGCCACCTGTCACAGCACTTCCTGTACCTGAGACCAGCCGGTGGCTCGGGGGGGTTCGCCCCCTCCCGTCTGCCCGTCTGGATAAAGGGGGACAGAGGTAGGTTTCTCACTCGGCAAAGAGGCATCCAGTGTTAGTGTGTGCTTGCACGTCCTTCCACCAGCCTGGCTTTTGTGCCAACTTAAGGGAATTCTCTACATGTTCCGGATGGGAGCCCACCGTTGACTCCAGTAAGACCGCAAACCTTCCCCCACTCTTTGGTTTCCCTTCTAGTCTCTTACCGGTGTCCTTTGGACAAAAGTCCTTAATCTGAATGCAAACTCACAGGTTCTTCCTAGTTGAAGAGTGCTTCCCGGATCCCCAGTCCACATCCTGACGGCCCCTCCGTGACCAAACCCTAGCCATGTTCCCCTGAACTCTTCTCAAACAGACTCTGGCTTTCCAGCGTCCGTGTTCCTCCTGGTTGTCCAGTATGAGGGACAATCCCGCTAAGTCAGTTTAGCGATGACCACCCTCGTGTGTGAGGGGGGCTCCTCGCGCCCTAAGTGACCCCAGGCGATGTCCCGTGGTCCCCGGCCACCTTCAGGACGAATCTGTCAGAACCCCTGACCCCCGACGCTTCCCCAGTGACTTCCCACCCCTGACGCCCACCTGCTCCCGGCTGTAAACCCCCACTTTAACTCGCTGTATTTAGAATTATTACTTTGTCCCGCTCACATATCTTGATTCTTAAACCTGCCTTTGAAAAGGTGTCGTGTGTCACAAGTGTTTCCCCAAAGCCTCATCCCGTACAAATGACCGTTTCCTGGGTGTGTTGCTGGCTTCCCGGCTCCGAAAACAGAGAGGAGCACTTTGGTGGCAGGTTGACAATGCTGAGCTCAGTCTGCACTGTGCCCCCTGATTAGCCATCAGAGCCTCCAAAACTGCTCTGATTAAAAGGACGAGCAAATGGGAAACATTTCCAGGTCCCCTGAACCCAGAGGGTCAGACACCCCCCAGCACAGGAGATCGGACTGGCGCTCTGCCCGGGCACCCTCACTAGTGTTTGGAAACAGGTGGGGGTCTGCAGGGCCACCGGGACCAGTCACTTCCAACAGATTCCACTTGGGGGGCTTAAGTCCCAAATGACCAGCAAGAGACAGACCCGTGGTCAGAACCAGAGCTGTGCCCAACGCCACACGCAGAGCCTGTTGGGAGGAAACCCCCACACCATCGCTAGAGCCTGACCTGCCCACAGGATAGCCTCCAGCACAGGCACCCCTTCGATCATCAGCAACTTGACCTCACCGCCCTTTGGAAAGACCTCTGGGGCCACCACCAAGATCCAGAACACCTCGGGCTACCCCAGCCAGCCAATGTTTTCTCCAAATCAAGCTCTCCCATTGGTGCTTCTGAGGCTTCGAGCCTGGGCCACTGCTTGTCCCTGAGGGGCCTGGGGTCGTGGATTCTGTGACTGCCTGTTGGGGCTGCTCTTGACTCAGAGAAGTCCTCCAGAGGATGGTGGAGACCATGGTTGGAAAGGTGGCAATACGGAGTGTGTGAGAAGTGACTGTCCCTGATGCACACAGGGTGACCTGTGGGGCCGCCCCCTTCCACACCGGCATGGCTCAAAGGATGGCCCCAGAGCCGCCACCCTGCCCCTCTACCTGGCCCCCGCTCCCTGTCCAAAGTGCCACCTCTGCCCCTGGACCTCTCCCAGGCCACGCACCCCTTCCGGCGGGCAGCACCGGAGCACTCCGGGGCCAGAGGGGGGGCGTGTAGTTTCTGCCAGAATGTCTTCCGCCCATGCCCACCCTCGTGGACACAGATCCTGGGTTACGCTTGAGCCAGACACATAAGCTTTCTGGGTCTGGTTCCACTTAGGAAACTAAGGAGGTGGGATTAGTCAGTGCCCACAGCCCTTCACAGTGTTTGCACAGGTGGGTGTCTGTGTTCTGCCTCCTCCCAGTCTACCCTCTTAGGTCAAACCACATTGAGCCTTTGGTCTCGGGAAAAATCCCTCAACTCTGCAAACTCTGGCGAGACCAGTGCCTGGTCGGGGGCCTGGGTCAGCACCTCGCAGGGTGTTAACCTGCATACAGATCGTCACCGTCATGATCTATCTTGAGCCTAAGAAATGCTGTGTTGTATTTGTGCCTTTTTTTTTCAATTAGGAGACTGATTCTATCAGACGACCTTCCCAGGTCCCCGCTAGAAAGGGGTGGGTCCCCCAGTCGGTGGTTCCTTCCTGTGGATGCAGCCAGGTGGCTAGTTGGTGTCTTTTCTAAACTATTTTGGAAGACTATATTCTTTGTTGTGTGTGATCCCTGAAATCTCTGTTCTTTTAGTCTGTGCTCAACTGTGTTTTGACAACTTCCCTTGAATGAATGGAGAATTCTCCCAGGAGAAGAGAAGGGAAGGGGAGGAGAGGGGAGGGGAGGAGAAGGCAGGGGGGGAGAGGAGGGAAGGAGGGCAGAGGAAGAGAGGGAGGCCCCTGGTCTTTGCCCTCAGGCCCCGTGCCGCCTCCCTCCCCCAGCCCTGGCTTTCCTGGCTCAGCCTGGGCCTTACTTCCTGCTTGGGCCAAGCCTAAGGTCAGCAGAAGTGAAACTTGTCTCCGTGCCCGCCCTGCACGGGGCATTCCAGATTTCCCGCGATGCTCAGGAAGTCCTCTCGTCCTCCACCTGCAGAGTGCATGTCCAGCTCTTCCCTCCAGGTCTCGGCCTGCCTGCACTCTGACCCCTGCCCTCTGACCCAGGCATCGGCAGCTTCTCACCTGGCCTCGTGTTTTCCAGGACGGCTCTCCTCTGCCCCTTTCCGTGCTGAGGGAGCCCCAAGTCAGGCAAAGCCTGGTGTCAGCCCCTCGGGGAGCCTGGACAAGTCAACACAGACCAACGCAACGCCCCGGAGCAAGACCCTCTCTGCCCCTGCAGAATCAGGGGCCCTGGCCCGGGCGGTGCGGGCCACCGTCTTGAGAGTGGCACCGGAAGGGGGCAAGGCGACGCTGACGCTAAATGCCACAGAGTCCTCCCGCTGCCTGCCACCTTTCTCTTGATTAAGCGTTCACGTGGTTCCTCTAAGCCGTGGACTATTTTCCAGAGCTCTGACAAAGCTGGTCCCCAGAGTGTAGTCCTCTTTTCGGGGTGTGTTTGTGGAGGGACAGCCCTTGGGGCTCCTACTCCACCACCTCTGCTGGCCCCTCGTCCGCTTTCTCCTCGACAGCAAACTGCTCCTCACAATTTCCCTAATAGAGGCAGAGTCACACGGTCCCCCGGGCCGTCAACTCACGTCTCTGCTGGAGTCGGGCTTGCCCGGCTCGGCGTGGCCCAGGCTGCAGAGCAGGGGTCTCGGGGCACGTGGACCCTGGGCTCCAGACCCCGTCCCTCGTGCACAGCGGCTTCGGGACACTGGAAGCCGGAAGCTGCCCTGGGACTGCACCCCACGCCTCCCTGTCGACACCCTCTCTTCGAAGGCAGGCGCCCCAGGGCCAGGGGAGGCTCCGCGGTTTTGACCGGCGGACAAGCCATCGGCTGCCTGTGGACGCGGGAAACGCGGGAGCTGGTGCAGCAAGGTACCGAGCACAATTTTTGAAAGTTGATGTGTCAGTTCTTTGCAGTTTCGTTTTCATCCGGTTTTAACAACATGACGTTTCTCTTCAGGAATCCCACGGTAGTTCTCTGCCTCCCCTTGCCATCCCAAGCGCGACTTCAGACCCCAACCTATTTCCAGCTGCTCGGTGACTAAAATGTCGGACAACTGATGTTCAAGTCTGATGTGTGGTCGGGGAGGTGAGAAGTGTGCCAAGCGTGTCCCGTCACGTTGCCGAGCTGGGCTGACGTCTCCGTGCGCTCAGGGTGCCGAGTCCTCGGTGAGGCACCTGCGGGGTGAGCCAGGCCCTTGAACGGAGTTAATTTACGACCCTCGAGAAGCCATCTGAGCTGTGGTCACGAATGAGGGGGCAAACGTTCCTGGCATGGATTGCGTTCGACTCCACAGTCGCTCCTTCCCGGGCTCCGGGGGCACGATTTGCACGTGATGACCAAGGAGAAACTGCCGTTTGGAAAGGAAGTATTTGGGGTGTGGAGAAACCCTTCGTGGTTTTGATGCTTTTCCCTTTGATATTTGTGTTGCTTCAGAATCACAAAGTATCATGAGGCAAAAAAGCAGGTGGTTGATGGGGAGAGGCGAGCTGGACGGGAAGCCCTGCACGTCTGGCTGCGGGGCCAGCACCCAGGCCAGCACCTCCAGGCCCTGGAGATGTGTACCTTTCATTGGGTAAGTTGTGTCATCCCTTACATGGTAGCGGTCAAGCTTGTTATTCAAAACCTGCGTGTCTAATACTTGTGTTGCTCATTTATGAAGCAACAGCTCGCCTAACCTGAAAAATCCGTATTTCCAAATATATGATTCCCCGCAGCGAGACCACCGAGTGGCCTCGTCAGCCAGGCACATGGCGGGTCATCGGGAGCCGACCGTCTGCCTCGGGGGAAGTCCTGTCTACCAATGGCCAGAGCCCAGCAGAGACTAAATTCCCGAGAAGACATCGGAGCGGAGCAGGCCAAAGGAGACCGGAGGGGCCGCTACCATCCCCCCAGGGGGCATCCCGGAGATTTAGAAAAGGCACAGCAGGTAGTCCTGAGGACCGAGAGGTCACGCCATGGAGGTGGAAAGCCTGCACGTCTGTGCAGGTCCGGCCCAGGAAGGCCAGGTCGGCGCTGTTACCAACGGTCCTGGGAACTCTGCCAACGAGTGCCCAGCAACCGAAGATGCAGTGATGCTCAGGGGGCTGCGGCTTCCCAGGAACCTCCGGGCTTACCGAGGGACACAGCCGGGAGACGCAGAGTGCAGAGGTCCGGCCAGCAAAGCGGTACAGAGCTGCCCCTGCGTGGGTCACTTGTGGCACCTCCGGGCTCTGCGTGGATCACTCGTGGCACCTCCGGGCTCTGTGGTCCGGGGGCGCCCGGCACCTTGCAGCTGCTGTCCGTAGCAGAGGAGCACGACACCCATCCCCCTCCCCTGCGACTGGCCTGTGGCTCCAGAGGGTAAGCATTCGGAACAAGCCTGTGTCCCGGGGCCGCCGTCCCTGGTGCCCCCTCACATTCCTGGGGCCAGCAGCTCAAACAGGAGTGTGCCCTTGACCCCTCCCCAGAGCGAAGCGCCCGCACCCCCCGGGGCCAGAGTCCTGAGCTCTGACGCACTCGCCTGCGGTCAAGGGCGTGATGAGTGAGTCTCCTCCGGGCTTCTGTTCCTCCTTGCGAACCCCGTGCACCCCTGAGCGCGTGCGTGGTAGATTCGCATGTCGCTGAGTGAGACTTTGACCTAGCGTTCACTGATGCTCTCCGCCGCTGGGAGCAAACAGATGCCAAGGAAACCACACAGCGGGGAAGCGGCCGTGCAGCAGAGATCAGGGACACTGCCCCTAGGGAACGCCGAGGAGCCCCGGGACCCCCGGCACCATGACACCCTCGCGGGCCCGTCTCTGTGCCCAGACAGCCAGCCACATTGCGACAGAGGGAAGTATATTCCCCTCAGCCAGCTTCCCCCGTTAGAAAGCCTTTCTGCCCAAATCAGTTTAAATTTACTTTTTAATTATGTTCACTGCTTTCGTATGTGACGCTTCTGACTAGAAATATGTATCTCATTTTACTTTATGTTATTCAATTGACCCAAACACAAAGGCGTTTTTCTTAAATACTGAATGCTCATGTACCTTCTTAATTAAAGCTTAAATAGCTCTTAATTAAAACCATAAATCACCAGCAGCAATTTCTACCTAAAGTGTCTCGCAGGCCTTCCTGGTTTTCCTCCCGCTTTTCCCGGTGACCCACAAGGTGACACGGAGTGAGGACGGCTTTCACGATGGATTGCAAAGCAGCAAGAGCGGGCGGCCGGTGGGCGGGAGGCGCTGTCCCCGCGGTCCCGTCACAAACAGGGCACCGGGGCGGCCTTCCCAGGGCCGTTACACACGGGCCCTGCCCTCCGGTCGAGCCGGGCCCCGTGTCTCCCTGCCCTCGGGTCCCTCCCGCCCAGAGAAGCAGCCCGTCGGGGAAGTGCGGCCAGCTCTAGCGGGACCAGGAAGTGACCTTCCATTGGTACTTTGGCACAACAACAGGTGGCTCGCAAATTCTCGCTGTTGGCACTTTTAGTGACGTATCGCTGGCATTCAATAGGTTGCCCTTTACCCCCTCCTCGTCCAGGCCCCACTGACCTTCTATCCGTTGCTACAAACCAATTTGCATCTTACAGAGTTTTCTACAAATAAAATCATACGTCAGGCACTATTTTTTCCACTGGCTTCTTTTCAGTCTGAGGTTCTTCTGTCTTGTTTTATTATCAGCAATAATTCATTGCTTTTATTTCTGGGTAATATTCCAGTGGGTAGATTTGCTACCATTTTTTTCCTTCCACCTGTGGAGCTTCGAGTTTTTTACAGTTTGGATGTATCGCTAATGACACGCCCGTGACAATTCACGTAGACGTTCTTGCCTGAACGTACCCTCCTCGGGGTGTAAGCACCCCGAGCACAGCGGCTGGATCACTCGGCGCGTGGGGCTTTGACCCTTGGCCAAGCGGCTGTGCCGTTTTCCGCCCCCACCGGCACCAGCTTGGGGACGGCCGGTGCCTCCCCGTAGACCACCCAGCCGTGTTTGCGGTCATCTCTTTCCGGTCTCGATCCGCATCCCCCGAATGACACGTGACCCTGAGCATCTCTCCGGTCCCCACTGCCCTTGGTGCCGTGTCCAAGCACCTCCCCCACCTCTTTAGTGGATTATTCACTTTCTCATGTGAGCTTCCGGAGTCCTTTCTACATCCCACAGACAACTCTTACCAGCCACGGAGCTTGCAAACGCCGTCTGCTAGTGTTTGTTAACTTCACCGTGTCTTTCAAACAGTAGCAACTGCTACTTTTGCGGAAGCCAGATTTCTCATGTTTTCCTTACACACATCGTGCTTCTGATGATGTAAGAACTGTTCACCTGGGACACAAACATCACCTCCGATACTGTCTTGTCTCTTCTCTCGTCGTTCAGCGTCAGCGTTATGATTGATTCTGAACTAAGTTTAGCGAATGGGAGCTTCTCTCTGTAAGTTCATCCTTGTTCGCTCTGTGTCTTTTGAAGCTCTGTCATTAGGTACATAAGTGCTGGGGACTGTCGTGTCTTCTTGATGAATGAGCCCTGGAACATCACCACAGGAGCCGCCTCATCCCCAGCAGTCCTCTTTTTCTCTGAAATCTACTTCGATGCCAGGACAAGGACTCTGGTGTTATTGCAGTGACGATGAGCCTGGAATATCTGTTTCCACACCTGTACTAGTAACGTATTTGCGTCTTTATGTTTGAAGAGTGTTTCACGGAGGCAGCAGATGGTCAGGACAGTGTTCTGAGGGTCAGCGCTGCCCCTGGAGCCTGGGGAGCCAACAAGCAAACGGAATCACAGACAGACAGACAGACAGACGGTGAAGTGAAAGCACATCTACGTCTCGGGATCCAAGGAGAGAGATCCCGGGGAGGGGCCCGCTTCCAGATTCTCATCCTCCGGGAGATGTCTTCAAAGGCTCTGCCACGGGGTCATTTACAACATCAGAACGCACCCTGGAAACACCCTGAGTGTCCCCAGCAGGGGGCGTGTCACAGGAGGAGGGATTCCTGGGACACGCACACTAGGTCGTGGGGATCCCAGGGCCACGTTACAGTCGGTCCCCCACGAGCAGCTGTTTAGAAGCTGAGAGGCCCACAGCCTCACAGGCGGATTCCCGGGCGGGAGGGGGATGCCCAAACACAGGGAGACTGCTCTCAGCCGACCGAGTTCGCTCACTTGGTTCACACTGCTCTTGCAGTAACACGGAGGTACATTAAATCATTTGAAAGTCACATGTTAGGGGCTCCTGGATGGCTCAGTCAGCGAAGCATCCGACTGGGGCTCAGGTCACGATCTCGAGGTTCACGAGTTCGAGCCCCGCGTCGGGCTCTGTGCTGACAGCTCGGAGCCTGTAGCCTGTTTCGGAGTCTGTGTCTCCCCCTCTCTCTGCCCCTCCCCCGCTCACACTCTGCCTCCGTCTCTCAAAATAGATAAACGTTAAAAAATTTTTGAATGTGACATATTAAGGGTACGTTACTTTATTTTTAAGCACACAATAACGTTTTGATCAATGTTAATATTTAAAATGTCAGTGCTCAATATCACGTTATTTTACTTTTAAACAATACCCGTAGCTTCTCTAAAAACGAAAATGTATGCATTACTCACCCACACACTCTGGCCATGTTCTCCTTTGTCTCCTCTCCTCCTCTCTCACAGGCTCCTTTGTGCTCGTGAGGTGATGGGGGAGGCTCGTCCGTCAGCCTGTGAACCCCCCCACCCCGGATTCCCTTGACCCCCAGCCGCGGCCGTCGGCGGGTCTCGCGAGCGGTGCGTGGCCTCCACGCCACATGCGGACACCGTCTGCACCCTGAGTTTGCTCGGGGGAGGGGCCGGCCTGCCGCAGACCCGGGAGGGGTGTGGGGGGAGGTCAGCGGGAAACCTGTACCGCTCGACGTATTTAATTAGCTTTGGGAACAGGGAGTTTCGGTGGCACATAATATGTTTCGACGGCAGACAGTTTCTAACACAGAACTGTGGGGCGCCATCTGGCTTGCCTAACTTTGAGACGGGGGCTCCCGCTCTCATTCAGGCGCTCTCCCGCCCGAACGGGGGGTCGCAGAGAAAGGGATGTTCACGCCCGGAATGGCCACATCATCACGTGTCATCAAAGCACCTGGGGAAGAACCGGTCGTGGAGCCACCGAGGCCCGGCGGGCCGGGCGGACCCCCCGTCCGGCGTGTCTACGGCCTGACCGCCCACCCCTGCCGCCAAGATTTTACCCCAGACCAAGGGGGAAATTACCCTCAGAGACACAAGGCTGAGTTTTTCGCGGATGCACGTTAAAGAAATCTGCTCCTGTTGGGAAACGCATCAGGTCTTTCAGAGCTGTGAGTTGTTGAGATAACAGCCTCTTTTGGTGAAGAACCGTGCGGGGGCCCGCGTCTGCACGGGAACCGCGACGGGAACCGCGTGGGGCGAGTCACCGACTGGACGGAACGCTTCACCTTTGCCCTGGAAGGCCAGCAGGTGTTTGGAGCCAAGGCTAGAGACGATCTGTCCCAAGAGGCGGAGGGTTTCCCAGCGAACATCGGGCTCCAGCACCATCCTCCGTGCCCGTGGTGGGTCGGGGAGAACGGGGACTGGGAACCAGAGAGGAGGCGTATGGGGAAGGGTGTCCAGATGCGGGACCACGGCTGTCCCCCAGCGCCCCCAGCGGCCAGGTCACGGGTCTATTTGCTGGCAGGGCGGCCTGTGGTGTCCAGGGTTTCTAACGTGATGACGGAGCGGCCATCCGCGGGAAGGACTCCCGCCGAGGCGGCCACGGCCCATCTGATGCAAGCACGGGGCTCCCACGGCCCACCGGCCAGCGGTCCCGGGGCTGAGGGAGGCCCGATGCATGGTTCTCTCCCGGGCTTCAGGAAAGCTCCCCGTCCACCCCAGAGGATGAGCCAGTGATCCCGAAAGAACCAAGTCAGAGGTGGAAAATTGTCCAAAGCCGAGTCTCTGTGGAGGCCTGCAGACCTTGACAGTCTCGCTGTGGGACTAGGGATCCTTCCCCGTGTTTCCACCACACGCTGTCTCCCACCCGGCCCACCCCCCGCGGATGCAGCGCAACTCATTGAATCATCTTCTCGGTGGGTTGGGGGGCAGATCCCACATTCTCGCTGTCCTAAACTCTCCCGGGTGGACACGGTCCATATCCGAATCCAACCCCGTTCACGGCCTGAAGGGGGACTCGATGGGTCTCGGGGTGTTTGCCACCCCGATACCAGTCACCCGATCACCTGCCAAAGGCTGTGCCCGTTCACCCCCCCCCCCAGGAGTGCCCGCAAACCCCCGAGGGACATGGCCGCCGGAATGAAGATTCCGTCGGGGGCTCTCCCCACCCTCCCTCCTCAACGTTGCAGGGCCACTTCTGCCCGCGGCTCCAACCTTCGCCTCACTCTCCACCGTGGGCTTCAGCGCCTCTTCCTGCCGCATTTCACCCAAGAATCTGACACACTGGGTTTCCGTGTTGGTGGTCTTCGCGCGTGGGGAGGGGTCGGACTCCGTGGAGAGTGGGATGGGAGCCGCGGCGTGCGTACCCACCCCCACACAACACCGAGACAGCTCCAAGGCCCGAGTGGGGCCCCCTGCCTGGCATCTGCAGCCCGGGTTCTGATCTCCAGCCTGACGTTTTCTCTTTCATTCGCCAGGGATGCAACGAGAGGCCTCATCAAAAACCCTGCTGAACCCGGTTTCGAGGCCCTGCGAGACTGCGGTGTGAACCAGGCCGGCCCTCAGGGTCGCTGTCCCTCCTCCCGTGAGCCCCCGGGCTCCACATGACCCCCCCAGAACGCGGCCCGGGCTGGGGGACGATGCTACTGGCCCAGAGTTTACGGACCGACCCCTGCCTCCCATTCTTGAAGTTGGTTTGAGACACTTACTCAGAGCTCGTAGTCCAAACAAAGTTGAACTCTTCCCTTGCTGGCATTGTCTGTGTGTGTAGCGTCACTGTCCTCTGACGTACCAAAAGCACGTGCACATTTAATCATAGCAAAGCGTTACTCTTCCCCTCGAAATTAGGAAAGGCTTTGCACGCGGACCCAGCCTTCAATTAATCCCAACACAATTGTGCGAGTCTGTACGTTTTTGTTCTTATGAAGATGTAAATCGCTAAAGAAAGATACATTAAAACCTTGAACACACGTAGGAGACAGCTGTCCAGTAGTGAGCAGCCCGTGCACTGGGGGAGATGTCATCAAAATGCCTCGCTCTGAAAGCAGCCAAGCCATCCCGCGAGGCCGGAGAGGCTCGCCCTCACGCACCCCCGGGAGAGGTTTGTGAGTCAGTGAAGGGGTGCGAATCAGTCGCTCCAGAAGGCGAGCCAGCAGGGCTCCGTCCAAATCTCACGCGTACAGATCCTACAAAAGTGGCTCCGCTGATGTGCCGAAGGGAGTTCTATCGGGACCCGCAAGATTGCCAGTGACTTGCCCCCGCGTTGAGTCTTACATGAATAGCCTTGTGTTGATTCTGGCTCATTGAAGGGAGAAACCCAAGCCAGGAGTGAGCCTGTGCCCAAGTGCAGCGCTGTTCACGGGATCAGAGGCCCCTGACCCGCCGGGCAAGGCCTGTCCCTGCCGAACGCCGCAGAGGCCGCTGAGTCAGCCCCAAGGCTGCGACGCAGAGCCAGCAGAGCTCCAGGGCAGTTCGTTCTGGAAGGGAGGCCGTCCAGGCCCAGCCCCCTGGGTGGATCAGCCAAGGCAGAATAGACGACAGGTTCTCCATCATTGAGCCAAAGGTGACCCTGGAGCCAGAGGGAGGCCCCAGGGGTGGCGTCAGCCGGCAGCTCCCGTCCCTTACAGACCCTACAGGAGGCAGAGAAAGTAGAGGCCGGCCTCCTCTCTCAGCCTCCAACCCACCTCCCTCCCAGGCCATCTGCAGCTCTGGGCTCACGGCACACCCACAGCAAGGACTTATCACCCCCAGCTGGAGCGGGGCCGCTCGCCTCACTAATTCATCGGGTTCTGTGGGCATCTGGACCCTTCAGGCCAAAAGGTACTAGAGTCTCAGGTTGTTTGTCCTAAAGTGGAGGCCAACTGAATCAACCCTTCCCCAGGTCTGGCCGACTGACTGGGAAGTGGAACGTGGTCCCACAGGAACCTGGTGTCACTGCTTGGTTGTCCAAATTACCCCGAACAACAGATCAAGCGGTTTCCGACAGGAGCAGCCAATCATCTTGGACAAAGTCACAACCTGGGTGAGATCAACAGCACGATCACCCACGTGGAGCCCTTCAATCAGCGGCTGCCTCCCAGAGGGCAGGGTGCCCGGGACGGAAGGCGGCCTGTGAGCCCGGACCAGAGATCCCACAGACAACACCATGGTCGTGGGCCCATGGGAACTTCACGAAGAAAAAAATCATTTCCCTGGGACTTAGTAACAAGAAGAGTGTGTTTTAGCACGTGCACGACGAGATCAATTTTAACGAGCCCGGTAAGGAGGTCGGTAACAATACATGGGCAGGGAACAGAAGGAACAACGTTCACTACATCCACTTTTGAGAAAGCTTGTCTTTGATCTGTCAGTCAGTCGGCAGCTCGGTATCCACGGGCACGGCGAGGGGAGAGAAGGTCTATCTGTATGTTAAGCCCGTGCAAACAGACACCCTATTTCCCCAAAGCCAGACCTGCCCCCCCGGCCACACACAACTGCTCAGGAGTCTTTTGGGTCAGATCAGAATGGACTGATGTGTTGGTTTTCAAAGAAAGCTATTAGCAGTTCAAATGGAAAACTCCCTGCCTGGAGGGCAGCCAAACACAACCCACAGAGCCTTCTGGAAGACTCCCGGAGACTGCTGACCGGGGAGCTCTGAGCCAGCTCCTGGAGAATCGCGGCCCTGCCAGCGTTTGCTGCTGGAATCAGCAAAATCTCCTCCCAGCTCTGGAGACGGTGACTGTGCACATCTTTGTAGATTTCCTCAAAAGGTCTATAGCTACTTACATGAGCCACAAAGGCTTATTCCTTATATAGAAGAGAACCATACATTTCTAGACAATACGTCCCCATGGAGGAAAGATACACTCTCCAAAATCATACAATCCAAAACACGGAATTTGCACAGAAAAACTGAAACACGTGCAATGCTTGAGCCTCCCACCATCGCGCACCACTCACAAGAATTACGTTTGGCTTATTACATCCAAGAGGACTGCTGTGTGGATCTGTGCACAGGAGAGGGTCACAGAGCTGTCCCAGAGCGCTCTGCGGCTTGGCCATGGGCCCCAGCCCCTTCCAGCCCACAGCCCTGGACGCGTGCGGCAACTGTAACAGAAAGACGCCGTTTCCACCGGGGCCCCTGTGGTCCCGCGCTCGTAAGATAAGTGATTAGGAACACAGTCTCCACCTCCGGATCCAACGTCAACAAGCAGAAACAAGCAAAGAAGGAAGAGATCTCAGCATCCGTGGACAGAAGAAAAGCATCTGACTCTTGCATTTTGGGAGTCAATCAGTGTTTGTTCACTGGCCCAGCTTGGAACTGCAGATGGCTAACAAGAAATACGAATTTTGCACAAAATCCTATCAGCTGGATCATTTTTGAAAATTGTATTTGGGGCAGAGGGGCGAGGTGGCACTATGCGAGTAGTCTGATTCAATCAGTGGGCAGCCAGTGAGCGCTTCTGTGTGCTATGGCCGAGGAAGTAAAACAGACATGGCCTCTACCCTCTTCAGAGACTCTTCTAGGAAGTTCGGCCTGATGCAGATTTTAAATTTTACTATTATGATTGCAGAGATATTTGCAGTGATAAAAGAGAGTTGATCCTTTCTCACCTAAAAAAAAAAAAAAATGTGTTCTTTAAAAAAAATGTGTGTACAAATTATATGTTTGTGAATACAGAGCAGCATTAAACAACAAATAGAGAAGCTTCCTAACCCTACCACCAAAAGAGAAACGCTAATTGTTTATCTTTCCAGAATTCCATGCCAGTGTAAACATGGGCAGGAACGTTCACGTGCATAATAGCGGCTCTCCCCACAAACACAGGATCACACGACGCAAACAGTTGTGAAATTTTCTGTCTGAGCCAGCTGGTTAATGCACAGGGAATAGTCTCACACTACCCGTGGCCTTATTCTCAAGCGCTCGGCTCTGCGGGTCCCCTGTGCTCAGCTGCCCAGGACGGGCCCCGCGGGGCGCGGTCCCAGTTCCAGTCCAGACGAGCGGGCCTGGCTCCTGCCTGGCAGAGCCCTGAGGCACGTTCTGTGTTACGTCTGCTCACCCCCCGCTGGCTGAGGCCCGTGGCTAAGGTGGCCAAGACCTGGTCAACAAGTGGGCGTGAGCCCCCCGACCCAGGGGCTGCGAGGTCACAGGGCAGAAAGAGGAAGCGAAGAAGTAAAAACAATAATCCGATAACCCGGCCTCCTCTGCAGCTCTCACCAGCTGTGGAAACAGGAAACGAAAATACACCTGCATTGTCTTTCTGAGAGGCTATACGCTGTCCCGCGTTACTGATACACGATAATTTACTTACTCGATTCTGTTTTTGGACACGTGGGTTGCTTGCAACGCTTTGAAAACACGATAAACAACAGTGTTGAACATCTTTGGACAAGATGTGTTCAGAGTAACGCAAGAGGATGCTCTGCAGAAATTTCCTTTGGTGTGGCGTGCTCAAGTCAGCCGGGTCCGCGACAAGCCCTCGGCGACAAAGCGGGACCCGGCCTTCTCCGTCCTGGCCTCCCCTCGCCCGCTGTCCAGCCCACGGGGCCATCCGAGGCCGGCCCAGGGGGCAGGTGCCCCCATGTACACGGGCTGGTCGTCCTTCCCCGCTCCCCGGCTGAGCGACTGACCTCTGCTCCCCTAATTCTCAGACGCTGTGAGGATCAAAGGCACAGCGGCCGCGGGTTCACAGAAGAAGGGAGCTGCTCCGGGGGGTGGGGGGAGTCCGGCTGGGGCAGTCGGCCCAGACCACTCGAGCGACCCACCTGCAGGCGGAGGACACACAGCGAGGTCCAAGGAAGAGAGTCCGGCTGAGCTGAATGCCTCTCTCTTCGCTGAGCTTGGACCAAATACAACCCCGGGGACCAACTGGTGCCAGGAAAGTGGGAGCGGGTGGCTGCACCTGTGGTCCGTGTCCACACGGGCGTCGCCGGGATTAATGAGGGAGGTTTGCGCAACAGGATTTATAAGACCAAAACAAACAGGAAATCAAAAGCTAGCTCTAAAAATCTTGAAGTTGAAGACAGCCGCAGAGCTGAGCACACGGGCAACTCGCCCCGTGTGGCTGACGTCACACCCGCCACCCACGTTCAGATGCGCAGTTGCCTTTGGCAAAGCTACCAGTGAAAAAGTGGAAAGGGGGCCGCTGGGAGGGGACTCGGGAGCCCCAGAGGCTGAAGGCACAGGGAGGGGAAAGGTCACAGGCTGCCCCTGGGGCCATAAGAAGCCCCGCCCCCCTCATTCAACAGAACTGGGACCTCACTCTGCCCTCGGGGCTCTGGGTCCGCTATTTCAAGAGTGCATCTCGTACTATATTTAGACACCTCACAGCAACTCCACCTGTAACTTTGGGGGGGAAAAAATCAAAGGACATTTATTATGCATGAGCTTAGAAAGATTCAGCACACTCCTGAAATCAATGAAACCTCTTTTTTGCAGCGTGTAAATCCTGGCAGCGCTCCAACCTTCGCGGAGAAAACCCGCGGAAGAGAGATGAATACCTTTGCTTCGGGGGATCCAGAGCCAGTGGGGCCCCGGTGGTGGAGGGGGGGGCGCTTTGGGCCCCGCAGCAGGACTTCAGGGTCTGATGCTAAAAATGGTCGTGTGGCCAAGTGAGCCCGGGTTGCCTGAGGCAGGACTTTGAGGTTTCCCTACAAGCCCTTGGGAGGAGGACTCGTCTGCCCCCACGGACCCTGCCCTCTGCCCTTGCTGCCTGCCACACACCCGCTGCGTTACAGGACACAGGTGGCTTTCCTCTGGCATCCCATTCTCGGCTGTCACTAAATAAACTGAACCAATGAACGACGCTCCCCAAGTTCATCAGCTGGTGGCTGGCTTCGAAACGCACTGGCCCTGACCCAGGCTCGGGCAGCGGCCTCTCGGGTCCGCCTGTTCTGAAAGGTCCCTCCCTCTCCTGTGTGGCGAGCGGGGCTCACTGCGAGTTCTGGGGTGGGGGAGTGGGGTGGGGGGCTGTGTGCACCAGGCCTCCGTCTCTCTCCCGGACCCTGCAGCCCTCCACCTGAGAGGCTGAACATTTGTTCTATCATGTGGCGAAAGCACAGGACGCCGTCTGACTTGGTTGACACCGTCATTCGTATGGAAACCTCTCAGAAGGTCCCCAGCCCACCCACCGCGGGTCCTCACTGCTTTAGGGGTCTCAGAGAGCTTGCCGAGGGCAGCACCCCCCCCAGGGAGGCAGGCTCCCCCCACCCCCTCCTGTCTGCACCCCACCCCAGGCACTTCCCAGACTGTTCCACAGACTCATTCTTCATCCCTGAAGGTAGCCCTGGGCCTTCCTGGGGCCCTGGAACCCCCCACAGGGAGGGAGGCCCCGGGCAGGACGGAATCCCATCTCTGGATACAGCCCTCCCTCGCTCGGCCTCTGAGACCCGCCTGTAAGGTACAGCCCACACCACCCCCTCCTACCTGCCGTTCGGGGGTACACTGAGTGGGACACCCACCTGCCCAGACAGCGCGGGGCACGGATCACCACCACCCCTCCCTGCCCCCAGGGCATCGGGTGGAGCCCCAGCTGTTTCCCACAGACCCCGACAGCCCTTCTCCATCACTGTGCTCACCTCCTGTGACCCCTCAACGCTGTGTGTGAACGTTCCCGCCTGAGGGAGGAGCCCGGGCCGCGTTCTCCCTGGTCGCCTGGTCACCGGACGCGTCCCTGTGATTCTGCCTCCTGACGTCCACCCCTGAGAGCTGGCCACACACCCTCAAACTGGGCACTCAGCGGCTGAGCGAGCGCCGTCTCTCTCCTGACCCAAGAGGCTTAGAACATAACCTCAAGGGTGGTTGTTTTCCTTTGTTTCCAAATTCCAGGAAGCAATCTAGACCAACGGCAGGTTGACGACCGCCAGGGGCCGCAGCATCTGGGGCGCAGGAGAGCCCCGCCTCGGGGGCCGCAGACAGCTCGCCCCGTCTCCCCAGCACCCGAGGCCTCCAAGCGGGAGACTCCCCTGTCTGCCTCGACTTCCCCGGTGCGAGCCAGCTCTGTGTCTTCCCTCAGGGAGGCGGGCTCCCCACTCTGGGCCCGGCAGACTCTCCCTCCTCTCCCTCTTTCCGCCTCACTCGCTACCTTCTGGACCCCAGGTCTCATCCTAGGTGCCGCTTCTTCCAGGAAGCCCTCCCAGACCCAAGTCCCCGCTAGCCGTTCATGTTGTGTGCTTCCGGAGCACCCCACCCCCGGCGGAAGCCCCCAAACCGCTAGCGAAATCAGCTGCCCCCTCTCCCACAATTCCCAGGACACACCGAGATGCCTGTCCTCGTCCGATGGGCTGGACTAAGCAGCACACCCAAATCTCTGCACCCGTCGTGGTCGCCGCTCCTCCCTTGGGGACGAGGAGCCCCCGTTACCTGTACCTGCTGCAGGTTTAAGCCATGTTCCCCCAAATGGGCCTCTTCTGGCCGACGTCACAACAGCCTCCTTAGGTCGGTCAACCATGCTGCGTACGCGTGAAGCTCTCTGCTCGGGCTTTAACACTGAGCTCTGTGCACTACCTGTGTGCATTCCTGGTCTTCGGGGTCATTGCTTCCCCTCATTGCATGTACCTGGGGTTCATATTCAGAATAGTAATACAATGCTAAGTAATGCTAAGCTATAAACCAACAGAAAACTCAGCTCCGCGTGTCAGGCAGCCCAAATCTCCATGCCACTCTGGATATTACGCGGCAAAGACACACATATGAAATTTCTTTTTTTTTTTTAAGTTTACTTATCTACTTTGAGAGAGAGAGACAGAGAGAGAGACAGAGAGAAAGGGCGAGAGAGAATCCCAAACAGGCTCCATGCTGTCAGCACAGAGCCCAACGCGGGGCTCGAACTCACGAACCGTGAGATCAAGAGTCGGACGCTTAACCGACTGAGCCACCCTGGCGCCCCCATACATTTGAAATTTCTAATCGAACATTAATTACCCATCCCCTGTGGGAGACAGCAGACGGGGTTCTAACTTCCCGGTACATCTGTTAGGACCTGAAATAGTGGCCAATGTGGTGGCCCCGCCCTTGCCCAGGGGCTTTGTGGGAATTAGAACATTTCGGCCCCCCCCTGCTGACGGTCCCACCAGCGCTGGCCACTGCTCCTCATGTCCGTTTTCTCACATGTCCTGCGGGAACATGTGGCTAATTTCCATTTTGTAATTGTTTTTCCTCACTGACACGGAGATTAATTCACCTTACAAGTGTAAAATATTCCACTTTCAAGCGAGTCCCTGTTGATTTGTCACATTGAGTTTTGTCCACTAGCCATATTGATCTTTCATTATGTTCCTATCTTAGAAGCTCCCCGTGATGTCTCTGTGCGTAATAAAGGGCTTCCTGATTACCCTTAATTAGCTTTGCTAGTTGTCATTGCAAATCTCGGATTGGTATTTAAATATTGTTTTATGCAAGGACTAGTTCGCGGAAAAGGTCAATAAATCCCCGCCCCCACGCCGTGACCCCACAGAGAAGGGGAAAAGAGCAGGAAACAGGCTAACGTGGCTCCTTTCGCACAGCTCGGCCGCGAGGGGCTTTGGGATCCCGCTTCCCCTCCAAAGGTGGACGAAGTCAGGAGCCAGAAGGGATTCCAGTGGGCGACACACGCACCCGGGGCCGCTCCTGTCCTGGCCTCCGCTACGGGGAGTCTGGTGCAGGGGGACTGAGGGCAGCCCAGCCCCCACGGGCCTCCCGGGCCGCACGTGGCCCTGCCTCCCTCTGCACAGCGCTCCCGGCCCCGGCCGTCCGAAGGGAGGCAGCCTCGAGGGGCCCGGCCTCCGGAACCGCGTGATGGTGACCATGAGATGAGCGGGCCGGCCCAGCTGCTACAGTCCCAGCGACGAAATGGAGTAGCAGGTGACGAGGGACAATAGAGGGCAGAGTACAGGCAAACAGCAGCACCCCCCCCCCCCCAGGAGAATACGTGTGACATTCCTCAGACACTCCTGGCCGCCCGAGAACAAAGGAAAGGGGTTTAAGTGCTGGCCATGCCCATGTGGGAAAGTCAGGCAAACGAAAAGTTAAATTCCCTTACTGCCACCGCCCATCCACAAGTCCTTGAGACCAGCAGAGTGACCTCCCTCTAGGACCTCAGCTGCCTCGATGACGACACTTTGCTGGGGCAAAAGAGAGTCTTAGCTCAACGTCATCCCAACCCCCAGGATCCTGCACGTCTACTTCCTTGATGTCAACTCCCCCAAGTACATGCTGGCGATCACACCCCCAAGCTGATGGCCCCCGACATACTTCTGGAGGGTCTCGTGACTGAGGTTTCATTAAACGGTAGTAAGTGGCGCTTCCCTAGCAACAGCCAGCCCCTCGAGGTCCTGGAAACCTTGCTTCCAATATTCCTTAGGGACTTACTCTATCCCTGACCCCTTCGAGCCTGAGGGGATATAATGAGTCACCTGTCACGACCCCAGGGCAGCTCTTCCTGCCCACGGGTGGGTCCTGTCCCCGTGCTTTAATAAGATCACTTTTTTGCACCAAAGACGTCTTCAGGGATTCTTTCTTGGCCGCCGGCTCCACAGCCCCACAATACCCCCAAACCTCATCAGCAAGGATTTCAGGTCCTGCCCAGGCCACCCCCCAGCCAGGCCACCGGCCCCCTGGTTGGGGGCCGTCCAGGGAGCCAGCCGCAGCAGGTCCCCCTGAGGCTGTACTGGTCCCCAGGGGTGCTCCTGATCTGGTCTGCACTGTCCCTCCACCTTCCGGAGACCCTCAGCGACCCCCACGCCCAGCGATGTGTCGCGATGACCGTGGTGCCACCGGCCGCTGCCTTCCAGCCCACAGCACACGAGGCCTGTCTGGGGCATCCCAGGCTCCGGTGGGCTGATTTGTGCCCTGCCGGAATCAGGAAGGCCACTGTGCCCTGTGCCCTGTTGGCCCCCATCAAAAATGGAGCTGGAGGCCACTTCCTAGTCCGTGGGCGTTTGCGTGTTGATCGCCAAGAGCCCTGCCAGGTCCCTCCCAGTCTCCTAGTTCATTTGCATCGCAAATCCACGTGTCCGTGCCACAGGCCCCCAGCGCTGAGCTCGCTGGCATCCGACCTCCCCCTCCTTCCTCCTTTTGATCCCCAAAGCCACTGACACCCATTTCCACTGGCCTGTTAGGAAACTAGAGCCAGAACTGAGCTGCCGGCTGGCAGTGGGGAGGCCCGGGCACCCCGACACCGAGGGAGAAGGGCCGGATCAGGGGCGAGCGGGGGTCCGTGGGCCGCGCCCGTGCCCTGTGGGGGGGACCGGCCAGAGGGACGGGGGGGGGGGGTCTCCGGGGCAGCGTGGCCCGAGCGCCAGGGGCCTTTCCAGACCAGGCTCTGCACTGTCCACTTAGCAGAAGGCGGGTTCCCCGCGGCCTTTATGGGCGCACTTGTCACATTTTTACAGACAACATAAACATAATTTTATGTATCAACCATCTTTAATGTCTTTATTCCTCAGGAAGTGACAGGAGACGCTCCTCTAGTAACAGCGGTTTTCTGTGAGGAGCAGATAAACCGTCTCATTCTTCTCGGGCTCCCCAGCGAGCGCTTGACAGGCTACTTATGAGGCGCGAGCATCAGGCTCCTTCAGAGCCAGAGAAAGTCCCGGCGTCTCGGGGCGGCTTCCAAACTTGGCCTGATACAAATTCCAGCTTTGGAAACAAGGCCCACGGCTTCTTGCTGTTTCCTGATTATTACAGGGACTCCCATTTCTTAGCGTTTTTAGTTCCAAATCTTGAACACTGACGTTGACTCTGTGAAAGCAGCTCTATGGTGACCACAGAGGACAGGAGGACGGGGGGTGGGGGGGGAAGGGGGGCGGGGGCAGGGAGACAGAAGAGCAGGAGGAGGGGAGGACAGGCCAGCAGAGGGCTTGGCATGGGAACATTCTCCCCCCGGAAATGACAACACGACAGAGCGGAGGCAAGTTAACTTGTTTTCCGGCTGGAACTGGTAAACGGGATGCCAGCATTCTGGTGACAACGTCCCAGGGGGACCCCCAAGGTTCCGGCTGGGCCTCCCCCTGCCCTCCAAGGCCTTCCCACTGCACACTGGTGGTACACCCACTTCCTACAAGGCCGCGGCTTGTCCCCGACTCCGAAAAACGATCGGACGGACACACAACCTCACTGCAAAGATGTGCCGAAACCGTGGGCTCAGAAACCCGAGCCACTCTCAAGGCGCGATATCAAATGAAAAGAAAAACTGTCATGGCCGCGGTAGCTGGAGCCTTAAGAAACAGAGATCATTTCCAGGGCCGCAAACTGATGCAGATAAGCTGGGCTTCGTGGCCACCTGTGTGCGTTCACTGCCTCTGAGCAAGGCTGAGTGAAGAGTTACCCGGCTCCCTAAAAACGTTTGTCAGGACTGTGATTTCAGGACTGAAATTCTGATGTGTGCAGCAGGAATCGTGGTCCCGGGGTGTGGGATCACAGACCCAGATTGACCCAGGAGCCCTCGTGGGAGCGAGCCATGAAACGTCATCTACAAACCAGCTGGTGGGGAGAAGCGAGGGGGCAGCCACAGCGGGGGCAAGAGCTGCCCATGAGCTCTGGCTGTGGACTTGGCATCCGCTCCCAGGGCTGACCCTCATGCCCACTGTGAACCCGGCTCTGGAGAGAGCGGGCATCTGGCCCAGGCCCCACGGTCCTGAGGCTTTGGATCAGACCGGTGGGGTCCAATGGAGCTCAGCTACTATTCACTTCCTTATCTGCAACTGAGGGTAATAAAACATGGTCACCTTTGATCCCTGAGTCAAAGAGAGTAACGTGTCACACGCCCGGGACGCAGACAACGCACAGGAGATGTCCCCTGTGCTTGAACCGACCGGTCTTTCCAGGAGCCCCTGGGATCTGTAAAAGAATGGTCACATGTCTCCTGGGGAGGCCTCTGTGTTCTGGATGTTGGGGGAGGACGAGGTGATGGCCCACCCGTGTGCCCTGGTGGGTGCGTGGATGGGAGACTGACCGCCTTGCCCTCACCAGGGGGCAGCCCGAGCCGTCCCCCAGCCCGGCCTCCTCCTCTGCTGGTCTCCTGATCACCAAGGCAGGGCCCAGAGACCACACCTCACCCCCTGGCCCTGCTGTGGGTGCTCACTTGGCTCTCAGCCGGCTGTTGGGCCTTATTGTCACCTCGGGCATCCATGGGGTCACCAGGTGTTGCAGCCTCAGTTGGAGCATCACGGATGTCCGCGACCCTCGCTGCGGTCATGAGCCGATGCCTGCCCGTGGGCTCTCCTGGAGCAGAAGCCGGCCCTGGACACCGGGCCTGCAGGTGCCACATCCCAGAGGCACGACCGGGCCACGCTGTCCCACGCTGAGGCCTTCTGTGGGGCTTCAAGCAAAGGACAGGTGACCGAGTGGCTCTCCTGCTCCGCTTTCCTGTTGGTGCCTGTCACTTCCCCCCTCTGTCGAGTTTGTCCAACTTCGTAGATGGTAGGAAAGCCCGCAAATAATTGTTTGGGAAAAGCTGGACTGTCCTTGCTCCCGTGATGGTCGAAGAAACTCGCGACTGCAGCCGTAGCAAAGCTCCACGTTCGCGCGGCCCCGTCTTTGAGGTGTAGGTCAGTGGCCAAGGTCGCCATCGCCATGGCCGGTGAGTATGCACACGGCCGTGCGCCTGTTCCTGGACGCATCTGCCCGCGCAGGTCAGCGTGCAGGGGTCTCCCGGGAAGTGTGTGTGGAGGGAAAACCGGCCCCGGAGCACGATGGGAAGGTGTTCTGCCTGCAGACGGTGCTTAGAAACTCTCCAGTCAATGGAGGACTAGACGCTCGCCAGAGGCAGGGGCGCAGGGGAGAGAGGATTAGCCGGCGCTAATAAATTCGGAGCACGAAGCAGCCCAAGGAGACAATTTAATTCCATTCTCTCCCCATGAACGTATCTTCCTCTACCTGTGAATGCAGGGCACCTGCTGACGGGATCCCTGAGCAAAGGGAGCCCCCCCTTCGGCGGGGTCTCGGGGTTTAATTAAAACAAGGGCCCTGCGCTTATCCCAAAATAGCAGGATCGTTTGCACTACAGAATCTTTCTTGCAAGTTGACATTTAATTTAACGCTAAAAACTGATCATTTTAAAATAAAAGGTGGCATTAACTTGCCTTTAAAACATTTCCAAGGGATCCCGGAGAATACGACTCTACCCTGGTTGTTTTTTTCCTGTTTATTTGTGGCTCCTTTTCCGTCCAAGTGGGAAATACTGTTTCCGTTTTTCTTTTAGTTTTAGCACATTTTCTTAAAAGTCCATTTTTATCCCTCAAGTTCTGCAACGGTTTCAGTGTTTCCTTTATGTCACCGTAAAACATGGCTCCTTTCTGCACTCCCACGATACCGGTGGCCTCGGCCCGCAGAGGGAAAGCCCGGGGTCGGCCTGGCTGGGCAGCGGCACCCCACAGCAGAACAGGAGCCCCGCGGTCATGGAGCGGGACCCCCGCGGGGTGAGGAAGCAGGGGTGCCCGTCCCTCCAGCAGGGGCCCAAGCCTCCAGCCACAACTGTCCCAGCCCCTGGGGGTTTGCACCTGACAAAGAGCAGAAGACTGGGGGTGGAAGGCAGGGGAGACCCTGGGCGGGGGGGGGGGGGGGCATGGGGAGGCGGGGGCCTCGGCGGGGTGGGCCCCCTCCGCGTCTTCTGTGCCCAGGAGAAGACGCCCCCAGGGCTGGACAAGACCTCCGTCTCTAGCTCAGTCAGAACACCTTTCTCTGGAATTAGCTTGTGTGGCTGAAAAGAATGGCACCACTGAAGCAGACAGATTTGCCATGAATATTCAGCTCTCGGACAGACGGTGACACTGGCCTGCAGATGAGACGCTTTCCGTCCACGTCTCGAACAGAGGACCCTGCTTCTACCGTCCCTCCTGTCCAATTCCCGGGGATAAGTGTTTCCGTAGCTTCTGCTGTTTTCTCCTGCAAACACCTCCCTGTCTGTGTCTAGGGCTCCAAGCGCTAAGTACGTGTGCCAGCTGGAAGGTATAATTTGCTGTTCAATTACTTCTCAGTCTGTTAAGAACACTGCTTTTCCCCAGTGGCTGTTGTGTCTTTCTAAAACTTACTTCCCTTTTTTTAATACATGATTTCCTTTATAGTGTCCCTGAAACTCATCGTGTGTCTGGCCCTTATTTTATTGAAGCGAGCTGTAATCTTTGTTGCCAGCAGGAGAACACGTGAATGTCCCTGTAACTGGGCGGTGACGTGTCAGCGGCACCTTGGACACAGCAAGGTGGCTCACAGATACCTCCAGTCCTCTCCAGGAGCCACATCTATCGTTTGTGCGGCCACCGCTCACCGGGAAGGGCCCTGGGGGCGCTGAGCAGAGCAACCCTGGATGTGGCGAGAATGTCCAGGAGCAGGAAGTCAGGCACAGGAGAGAGGTGCCCAGGCGGTGGGGAAGGGTCCCCAGCTGGACTCTAGGGTTAAGGAAGTGGCTGGATGGACAAGGACCAAAGGCTTTCTGGGTAAAGGGAATAGCATATGCAAAGGCCCAGGGGCAGAGGAGGAGGCAACGCCTAGAAACAGTATGAGGAACAGGAGCCAAGCAAAGCTGAGAACCGTGTTTAGGTAGAATACCCACAGCAACCAAAGGGACGGAGAGGGAGGCAGGAAAGGCACGTGTGTGGAGAAGCTCTGGACCAAGAGAAAGCTAGGTGCACACGCAGTGAGCCCAAGGAAGGGGAGTGATTTTCTAACCATACAAAACCGGGGAGGGAAGGAAGGTGGGGCTCGGATTAAGTGCGTCACCCTAAATCTGTGAGTTCTTCGGAGCTGGGTTGGGATCCAGCGGCGGGGAGGGGGCGCCTGGGGTCCGCAGCCCCTTCCCACGAAGGCTGTGCCGTCGCACCCTGGGGGCCAGCAGCACCCAATGTTTCCAGAGTTAGAGGAGGCTTCAGAGGTGGCGTTTTAAGGTTCCCTCGTGCTGTGGCAGGCTGTGTCTAAGCCTTCATTAGACTTATTTTTTCGAGTCACCGGATGGTGACGAGCCGGTGTAACGGGGAAGGTGCTTGTAATTAAGCCGCACGAGCACTGTGGCCCCAACCCCGCAATGAGGCCGATATCACGGGCTTCTTTATCCTGAGGGTGCCTCCTCTGGAGACGGAGAGAACACAGGGAGGGAGCTCCTTCAGAGCGAGCCCGCTGCTGGTCACAGAGCCCCGCGGGCAGGCAGGACGGACGGGCGCAGCTCCGTCAAAGGTGCAGGTGAGACCGGGCGCTGGCCCGGTGGGACCCACAGCGACCAGCACAGAGAACGAAGGCCAGCCGGACGCTCCGACGTCCTTGGGGCGAAGCCCGGGCTCGCTTCCCAACACTCCGAGTAAGACGGGGGACATAGTTCCTTCCTCCTGTCCGGATCTCTCCCGCTTCGTCCCTCCCAAGCCCACAACCTGTGCCTGGAAGCCGGAGCCGCATTTGGCTCCCGTCGTGTCCCTCTCCCTCCTCCCTGCCTGCCCAGCCAGCGGCTCAGCTGCTCGGCTGCCCGTGCGTACTCAAAGCAAACTGGCAGACAGGTGAGCCCGTGAGCGGCCGGGAGGTTCAGGAAGCCCTCCTTGTGTCCACACAGCCCGTTACGACAAGAGGTACGACTCTGCAAATCATCTTAAGGGATGGCTCTGCAGTTAACACGCTTGATAGCTGGTGGTGTTTATCAGCTGTGCACTCTCTGGCTGAGCAGCAAAGTAAAGCACGTGCTGGGGAATGACGTGTGGGTCAGGAGCGCAGGGGCACATCGCGGGCTTAGAGGCGGACCCAGCCAGGGTGGGGGGGGTCGCCTCCTTGGCTGGACGGTGCACCACAGTTGCCCTGGACGGGTGGGAATCATCCATCAGCAGACCCCACGGGAGAGGTGGTTCTTGTTTCAGCAACCACGTGCTCCCGGCCCCACGGGGCATCGTGTCCCCAGCCTCCGCCAGTGCTGGGACTCCCCCAGAATCGCATTCGGAGAAGTGCGCTCCTCACCTGGGCTGGCTCCTTACGAGCACGTGGCTGTAGTGTGTTCTTGGCGCCCAGGGGAGCGAGTTCCCTCTGGAGAGCCGTCCTGATCACCAGATGTCCGCGTGGTGTTGTCCTTTTTATGTAGACAACAGAATCTTTTGCAAGAAACATCATTTCTCCAAAACATAATATTGCTACTTTCCAGTTCCAAATAAAATCAAGATTACAATAAAATATCTCAGAAAAAATACGTATGATACCAGTCTTCTGTTGCTGGGTAGGCAAGTGCCACAGTTTTAGTGAATTAAAACACCACCGACCAGGACTCCCAGGACCACGGAGCAGACGTACTTTCCCTGCTCCTCTCCCAAAGCACAACTAAAACCCTGCACACCGTGCGAGAACCTGCCTGAGCGGATCCTGAAAGGTGGAGAGCACCAGCCGTGGGCCACAGGACCCGGGGGGACACAGCGGCGAGCCGCTTGGGTTTTCCTGCCGCCTCGCACGTCACAGACCAGGGGCTGAGGGACCTGGCAAGCGGAAACACCAGTGGACACACACACGCAAAAGCTCCAGGAAAGCCTGGTCTCTCTTGACAAGGACCAGGAAAGCATCAACCCAGCGAGAAACAAATTTCAAACAATAACCCGTCCCTCTGCTCCAGTCAGACATCACAGAAAAATGGTGGACTCGCATCCACCCACACCAGCAGAGGCCAGTGCGGAGCCCAGACTCCCGCCCCCATGACGCTGTGCCCACCCTCCCGGGTGGTCGCAGAGAGAGCCTTTGTCACCTGTGCAAACATACACTCAAAAGCACTATGAATAAGTCAAAATCGAATCTGGAGGGGGGAAAAAAAAAGGTCAAGTAACCCAGAGGAAGGGAGGGAATAGAGAACACAATGAAAAACTGAAATAACAAACAGAAAGCAGATAACAAAATGGCAGATGTAAGATACACGTAGTTACATTAACAGGAAATGGTCTAAATGCACCAATTAAAGAGCAAAGATTGGCAGAGTGGATTGAAAAACAGGATCCAACTAGACACTGTTTACAAGAAACCCACACAAAATATAGAAGCGTATGCAGGTTTAAGAAAAGGGAACGAGAAAAGATATATTTGGTAAATATTAATCAAAGGGAAGGCCGTAAGAGTCAGCCTTCGTAGTACCAGGTAAGGTAGACTTTGGGACCAAGAAAACCTCCGGAGGAAGACACAGACGTTATGCAACGATGAAAGGGGAAGTCCGCCAGGAAGGCACAGCACTCCTGAACATATATGCCCCAAATTACAAGCTGCATTCCGGTAGAGGAAACACCAATGAGACAGAAAGGAGGAACAGAAAAACCCACAAATACAGATGGAGACGTCAACACTCCTGTCTCAACAACGGAGACAACCACTGACAGAAAGTCAAGAACACGGAAAGACTCAATGGTACAATTAACCAGCAGGACTTAATGACCTTCCGGACCAGCCCAAGTGAGAACCACAGAACGTGTTCCTTCCAAGTGCCACGGAGCACACGCCGAGACAGCCACGTCCTGGGCCATGAAACTGACCTCAGCACGTTCAGAAGAACTGAAATCACATAAAGTGTGTTCTCTGACCACACGGAAGAAACTGGAAATCAGCCAAAAGATAGCAGGAAAATCTCCAAACAATTAAAAAACAAACACACTTCTTGATAATCTGTGAATCCAAGAGGAAGTCTCATGGGAAATCAGAAAATATATTTAACTGAACAGAATAAAAACACACACAATGAAATTTCTGACACGTCATAGAGCAGCTGTGAGAGGAAAATTTATGGTTCTGAAGGTACAGATTTAAAGAAAAAAAAAAAAAGAGTCTCACATCAACGAGGGAAGCTCCCAGCGCAAGAACCCCAAAGACGATCACAATAAACCAAAAGCAAAGAGAAAGAATGAAAGAGTCAAGGTAAGAGCAGAAATTAATGAAATCAAAAACAGTAACAGAAAATGAAGGGAACGCAGGGCAGGTTCACTGAAAAGACTGGTGAAACTGTCCAAGCGTTAACCAAACGAACAAAGAAAAAAGAAAATGGAAAGACCCCGATGGCCAACATCAGGAATGAAGCAGGGATCACCGCAGACCCTGGAGGCAACAAACAGGCACCACTAATAACTTCACGGGGAAAAGCTGGACGGATTCTAGGACGTGGACCAACCCCTCAAAAACACAAACTACCACAATTCACCCGAGAAAATAATCGGTCGTTTGAAGAGCCCTATGACTATCAAGGAAATGGAAATTATAACTTGGCAAACTTCCAAAGGTAAAACAAAAAACCTCCAATGTCAGACGGTGTCCCTGGAGAATTCTGCCAAATGTTTAAAAAAGAATTAACACAAAGTCTACCTAATCTCTTCCAGGAAAGAGTACAGGATGGGACACTTTCCAGTCCATTCTGTGACGCTGCTACCCTGATACGAAAACCAGGTAAAGTAATACCAAAAACACACATAAAACACAAACCAGCGTCTCATCGACTTACATGTAAAAATTGTCAAAATACGTATGAAACAAATCAATAATGTGTAAAAGGAATCACACATCATGACTAAGTGAGGTTGGTTTCCAGCCTGGAGGGCTGAGTCCACAGCAGAAATCAGTCAGCGCAAGCACCCGATCGGTAAGTCAAAGTGTCCCCGGGGGTGGGGGGTGGGGGGCAGTGGTGTTGGAAGGGGCACGATGCATCCGCCAACGGCTCCGAATGGGAAACCCACAAACACAGCCACAAAAACCGTTCAACTGACCTTTGGCAAAAGCGCAGAAGCAACTCAACAGAGGAAAGATGGCCTTTTCCATCGATGCTGCTGGAATAATTGGACATCCACAGTCAAAAAAAAAAAAAAAAATGAGCTTTGACTGAAGCGGCACGCCTTATACAAAATTTAACTAAAACGGATCATGGACTTCAATCTATAATATAAAACCATAAAACTTTTAGAGTAAATGCAGGGGGAAATCTCCAGGAACTCAGTCTAGCCAAAGAGTTCTTAGACTCGACATCAAAGGCACGGACCATGAGAGAAAAAAATGGGTACGTCTGCATCAAAATTAGAAGTGTTTGCTCTGAGAAAGAGTCAAGATGATGAGACAAGCCCGAGACGAGGAGACAATACTTGTGAACGGCACCCCCAATACATGAGGAGTATCTGAATGCACTGAGCTCGCAAAACTCAACCGCGGAAAAGCAGATCATCTGAGCACAGGCTGGACCACGGACACGGAGAGTTAGCTTCCGAAGGGGCGCAGCCCAGGGGACCAGGGGACCACACGAGAGACGTCCAGTGTCAGTGCGCCCCACGGGCCCGGTGCGTCAATGTGTCTAAAGTACACGTGGGGACACCACCGCATGCTGGCAGGGGTGCAGAGAGACCGGAGCCGCACGCGTGACGGGCAGGGGTAAGAACGGAACAGCAGTTTCTTATTCAGCTAACCTTCAACTGCAATCCTGGACATTTACCCTGGAGAAATGAAAAATGGCGTTCGCGCAAAAACATGCTCAGGCTTCCAAAGTCAACATCGTTAGCGTTGAGCTTACAAGACGGAAGGTGTTACAGAAGATCATCATTCTGAGCTCGAAATGCAGAGAAACTCAAAGGTCTTCGATGACTCCTCAGAATGGTTTCAACCAGGGGGCAGAGCAGGGAGTCCACCCTTGGCCCCCACGCCGTCCACACTGCCTGCTGCCGCTTCATCCTTGGGGCCGGCGTTTGTGCGTCAGCAGCAACACCCCCACGAGCACTGCTTCCTTGGGGCGGCCGACGTCACCAAGGCAGGACCCTGGAGGCGGTCTCGGGGCGGCCAATGTCAGAGAGGCAGGACCCCAGAATGGTCTACAGAGGTTCCAGAAAAGGCTGCAACAAACTGGCTGCTGATGTGCCCCTGAAGCCTTGGTGCTTCCCAGAGGGCGTGAGGCTTTGTCCCGCACAGCACGTGCAGCCTCCCCACTGAGCGCCCTGTCCTACCCTGGGCAGTTCCAGGAGGGAGGAGTGGCATCCCCTCTCTCCCCAAACCTCGCTTTCCTCTTGGCTACAATGACATACGGTACCAAGCGAGCTCTGTGGTCCCTTCCAGCCCCTGGTCCAGATCTGCTGAGTGGATCTCACGCTCTTGGCCAGAGATCTTCTCACGGCGCCAAGGAACTCGGGGGGATGGTCACTGTTCATCACAGTGTCAAGGAACTCGGGGGGATGGTCACTGTTAGCGGCTGTCTCCTTGATCAGAGAGGCGTCAGAACCCAGCCCCCCTTGTTCTCACGTAGAAATCACTCCTCTATGAAGGTATCAATCAAGAAAGGGTTCATTGCATCTGAAGATGGCTACAAGTCACACGGGAGCCGAAACGAAGCCCAGGGACCTTCACAACAAGACAGGGCCACAAACACTGGGGCCGCTGAGTGCCGTGCTTTTACGTCCGCAAATTACTTTCAAGAACGCTTGCTAACTAGATAAAAGCTTGGCTTTGTCTCTTTGATGCTTTTTGAAATCTGATTTAAAACTTGGATGCGTAGTCACCCTTGTCAAACAAAGGCTGGCCAACCGCTATTTTTTGCTCTAGGAAACGGAAATCCTTCACATTCTGTCCCGTTTGCTGATGGTGGTTGTCTTAGTTGACCTCGGGCTACCGCAACTAAATACCGTGGGCCGCGGACTGGTGGCTTTAAACCACAGAAGTTCATGTTCTCACAGCTGCCCAGGCCGGAAGGCGTCAGCGTGGCCAGCTCCTGGTGAGGGCCCTCCCCCCGGCTTCCAGAGGCCACCCTGGCATAGTGTCCTCACACAGCACACGGAGACCACCCTTCCTGTGTCTCTCCTTCGAAGAGCACTCACCCCATGGAGAGAACCCACCCTCATGACCTCACCCAACCATATTCACCTCCCAAGGGCCCCACCGCCAAACACCATCTGGCTGCAGGGTCGGGCTTCAACCCACGAATTTCAGGGGGACACGTTCAGCCCATGACGGTGGTCGTGGCTGTGATCGCCATTTTGTCTGTTTTTCCTAGAATAAGGTCAGATCGCTGGAGGCTTAGGAGAGAGGGCACGAGCCTTGTCCGCCTTACGTATTCTCTGTTGGACACACACCTGGTTGTGAGCAGCTCCTGGGATGTGGCAGGTGTCTAGAGGGTGATGACTGGGTAGGTGGTGAACGGATGGATGGGAGCATTCAGCCCCATTTTAATGCACAGTATGAGTCCTTTGCCCATTGGCCAGGCTGCCCTACATTCTTGCCTTTTCCTTCCCCAAAGAGCCCTGAGAGGCACTATGGGTTTGATGTTTCCTAAAGGCTGTGGGCCTTGGGCGAACCGTGCTCCCTCTGTGGGCCTCAGGCTCTCTCCGCTTCCTACGGTGAGGGAGCTGGTCCCTCGGAGCCCCGTTTTCTGTGCGCCTGTCCAGGTGAGCTCTGGTAGGCTTCTCAGACCACATCAGAACACGGGGCACAGACCCCGATCCCGCTCAGGTGTGCCCCACAACAGTGCTCCTTCATTGGCATGCTAGGGCCTGCTTCGCTCTGCCAGAAGCAGGAGGCCGCTTCTGACCCGGCATTAAGGATGCAGCCTGGAAAATGTCCTTTCCACGGCACTGGGGATTGGCATTGGCCACCTGAGCCCCCAGCGGCCCCAGCCCTGAACTCACACCTTCAATCAGTGAGCTCCTGCCAGCACACGACAGGGTTAGGAGCTCACCACGCACGGCGTTAGGGCCACCGAAGCCCCACGCACTGCGCTGTGGTCCAAGGACACGACCAGAGGGCAAGCTCACGCCCCTAATCTTCCGCCGTCAACCCAGCGTGGAGCCCTACGTAGACCACAGCGCTACCCCGTAACCTTAATTCAAAGTCTTCCTTGCCAGCCTAGCCACCTCTTCCAATGAGGTCCTCGTATTCCTGGGGTTGAGGTCGTCTCTCCGAGGCCTTGTCTGCAGAGAAGCGACCAAGGGGCCCAGAGCCGTCCCACGCGTGTTCAACACACAGAGGAAGCTGGAGCAGGGCTGGCTCCCCGGGGCGAGAAGGGGCTTTGCACGGACGCGGGAGCACCTGCTCTGGTTCAGGCCCTGCCTCAGGCTGGGTGTGCTCCAACGAGCCCCCCCTTCCTCGCGGACTGCCCCTCGCACACACCTGCCGGGTACCTTGTCAGCGGACGTGGTCCAAAGACGGAGAAGTCCTGGCCCCCGTCCTCCCCCAGCTTCACCATCCGACAGAGGCAACAGAGAGGTGACTGCCAGGTGTGGTGCGGTCAGGGCTGCGAATTCAACCCAGAGCTGGTTTACTGCAGGAGGAGCGGCCCCCCTGGGACCACAGTCTCTGTTTTTTCCAGAGGAGAGAACGGACCAATAAGGCAGGCTGGCAGAAATGTTGTTTTTAAAGGTAAACGGAATAAAAACACTTCATACCCAGTAGGCTTCTTCTCACCCACAAAGCATTAACTGCCTTGAGAATTGACCTCCTTGCAAAAACAAATAGAAAACCCAACAAAATATATGAAATTCTGTTTTCAAACATTGGGCAGTAGGTAGCAGATGACTGATCCTGTGGAGAGGAGAAACCCCAGGTGAGTCCTGAAATTTTCCCAGATTGCAGCCTACAGGCAGGGCCCAGGACCAGGCACCGGGAGGGGTCCTCTCTCCAGACAGCAGGCAGCAGGGGACCCTTGAGCACCGGCTGGTCAAAAAGCCACCCAAAGGCAGGAAGGGGCCACCAGAAAGCGGTGGCTCAAAGGGCTCCCAGTGGTCACGTGGGGAAGGGAAGTCTCGTGCTCCCCTCACAGAGAATGGAGAGAGCTTGAGGTACACAGGACGTGGGCCCGAGTCCTAAGAAAGGCTCCTCCTCAGTGGGGCTTAGCCCCCCTGCTTAGTCCTAGTGTAAGACCCTGGTGTCCAGGGCAAAGCCCGACACTCTTTAAAAGAATGCAAAGGAATCCAGCACTGAAAATGCACATCACAGCAGCTGACATCCAATCAAACTGATCAAGCATGTGAGATACCAAGAAAACAGGATCACAATCAGGAGAAAAACCAAGCAATAGAGACAGACCCCAAAATGACAAGAGTGATTAAACACAGCCAGTGCCCAGTGAGGACGTAAAGATGCTTATTGTAGATATTACAAACACGTCCGAGGATGTAAAGAAAACCTGAGCACGATCAGGACACAAATGAAAGCTGTTAAGTGGAAACTTCAAGAAAACAAACACCACATGAAATAAAACCTACCTGGGGTGGGATTGGTAACAGAGGAGATCAGTAACCGTGGAGCCAGAGAGAGGAAGCCATCTGGGATTCTAGAACAAGGCACTGCCACCTGAGGCTGAGAGTCAAACACTCAGAGCTGCCCCCGGTGGGGACAGGATGTCCGGCCACCGTGGGCTGGGTCTCAGACCCACTGAGCCGCAAGCTCAAACGGGCAGCAGGAATCCATCCTGAAACGGAGGCTGACCACGCGTGTCAGCGTGGGTGGGGCCAGAGAGCGTAAGTGTCAGAGCAGGAGGGGGGGCCTGACAGCAAGAAGGAAAGGCCAGTAACAGCTGCGGGGAGGGAGGCACGTTCCAGTGGCTGCTTACTCCACGTTATGTGCTGAATGCAATTGCACTGTGCCCTGGGGAGCCCTCTGGTGGCGGCCGGACCAGCTCCTCCACCGCCAGCCAGGCTTTCCAGACCAGGCCTGCCTCCTACAGAGTGTAAAACAAGGTGTGAGAGAGGGGGAGGCGGAGACGGGAGACGGACAGAGCCACGGCGGTGCCAGGCGCAGCCCCTGGGCGGGCAGCAAAGGCCCAGGAGAGCCCCCCCGCCCCAGAGGCCGAAACCCGCCCCCGTCCTCTCCCTCTGCAGATTTTCTACTTAAAGATGCACAGGCGGGCTCCCTCTGCCCCTCCGCATTTCATGTTTTCCCTCTTTAAAATACATTGCAAGGGGGTCCCAACATCTATAAATATTCAAGGCTGTCCTTGTTCCTTGACATTTCAAAATGGACTGCAAAGTGAGTCTTTCACACAACGAATTCAGGTGATAGGACCGTGTCAGGAAGGACTGGCCGTCTTGTCCCTGTCCAGGCGGGTGGGACTGAGGACGGGGCACAGGCGTGGCGGGAAGACCAGGCCCCCGTGGGGCGCCTGGCGGTGGGACAAGACAGGCACGGGACTCCCCCTGTTCAGGCTTGGAAGGGGGGCGGCGAAAATAGAAATGAAACCTGTTCTCTCGTGTGCAAGGGCTTTCTTAGATACACGCGTATCAGATCACATAGTCCACAAAATTTCCATGATTTCTGATGAAAGTGATTGTAGTTATTGCAGATTTTTTTTAGGTTCATTTATTTTGAGAGAGAGAGAGAGAGAGAGAGAGAATCCCAAGCAGGCTCCACACTCAGGGCAGAGGCTGACATGGGGCTCGATCCCAGGACCATGAGATCATGACCTGGGCCAAACTCTGGAGTTGGACGCTCAGCTGACCCAGCCACCCGGGAGCCCCTGGTTATTGCAGTTTTCTTGTAATCCGCGGCCCGACAAACACAGTTTCTATTACCTTTCTTCGGTTTTCCTTACAGGGAAGGAAGACAATGCCTGTGGCTACCCGTACGGACAGCGTGCCGCGACAAGGATCAGGACGCCGGGTTTTCCGAGTCCTGACGGCCGGCGCTGTGCTCCGGGAAGCCGGGCTAACCTCCCGCGAGGCGCAGGGCGCTGTCACACGGCTACGGCGGAAAAGGGATCGTGGCGCCTAAAAACCACACCAGGAAATTAAAACATGGACACTGCAGCCCGTGTGTCCACTCCTCCGAGCAAGCACTGGCTGGTGCGGGACCCACTGAGGATCTTTCAGGCAGCGGTGGCTCTGGGCTAACGGGTGGCTCCCATCCTCCGCGTCAGCTGCGTCATTCTGGAGGTGAGAACGCTAAACGAGCACTTGCGTTCAAGACGGCAGGCAGGAGGCGGCTCATCTCTTGGCTATTCAGTTGGGTGACGTTTTATTCCAGTGAGAATCCGTGATTTCAGCACGTTCCCAGTGTTTTCATGTGGCAAGAAATAGACTGTCCCCGTTCACCGGCTTGGCCTCTGGCTCATCTGGGACAACTGTCACAGGCGCCCCGAAATCTGTGTGAAGACGCCCCCCCCGGGGACGACTGTCCGCTCTCATCTGGAATCCGCCCAGCTCTGCCGAGGCTCCGTCCCCCAGCCAGCCCAGCTCTGTACAACTCTGCCGCAAAACGAAGAAATTAATTCCGGGCAATGCAGCAGCCAATTTCCAGGAATCTTTTAGCTCTTAATTCTGGGATGCACGGGCTCTCGGGTGGCCACCACCCTGAGTGAGCGTGGGCCCCCCTGGGGGCCACCGGGCCCCGGGCCCGTGGCCCCTCCATGCGGTGTCCGCTCCACACCGTGGCCCCTCCACGCTGTGCCCACGCCGTGTCCGCTCCCCGCTGTGTCCGCTCCACGCACGGCCGGCGCACGAGCACAAGCGGAGAGGAGCAACGTGAATTACCGCGCGTGCAAATCAACGCGCCTACTGGTGACGCAGACAGGTTTGGCAGACAGACTAGCTCCAAAGCACAAACAGCTTCGAAAGGGCAAAGCAATTAGCTGCACACATTCCTTAATTTTCTAGCGACTGTTCTGAGTGTCAGAAAGAAAGCGTCGGGGCCGTACCGCGCTGACTCGGGACTATGGGCAGCAGCGGGTTCCCCCAGGGAGGTGCCTGTTTCCAAGCGCCCCCCCCATGGGAAGCCCTGCGTGGCCTGCTCATCTGAAATGTAAACGCAAAATACCTATGACTCCCCAGACACCGGCTTCGGCTTCTGGAAGGGGTCCCGTGCCCAGGGCCGAGGGCTCTGCCCCAGGCGTCCGTTTGTTGATTAGCCAAAGGCTGGGCCTGTCCTTCCTCCGCTCTCTTCATGGAAAGGGGCTCTGGGGAGGCCGTGCAGGGGCTTTCACTGTGTTTCCACCGCCAGAAGCTATGGCCAAGTTCACTTTTCCAAGTCAGAACGTGGAAGGAGGGACCGTGTGTCCTGCGCCTCTGGGCCCCAGGTCCCCTCTGTGCTCACACCAAGTTTGTCACCCTAGAGCATATGTGCGGACTCTCTGCAGGGGAGGGTCTGAGTCCAGACCTGAGCACCGAGACCGTGAAAAAGCAGAAGGAAAACACCGCGTTCTTCCAAAGCTCGCAGCACTGGAGGCAGCCCGGACCTCCCACCTGGAGTGGTTCTGGTCTCAACGTACGTCCCGTCTGTGGGACCGGCTCTGTTTCGTTTTGTCTGGGAAAACCCGAGAGCCCGGAGGCGTGGTAGGTGGGGTCATCCCAGAGGCCCACCACGAGAGGAGGGAGGCGTGCCACGCAGCGTGGAAAAGCTCTGCTGGTGGACAGTCCCACCGAGTCCCCAGCCGCCTCCCTCGGCGTGTCCCTCTACACGTGCTAATTGGCTGTTGCTGTTCTAGGGAAACGCTCTTTATCACAAATAATCTGAAGTTGGGGTCCCTGGATGGCTCTGTCCATTGAGCGTCTGCCTTCGGCTCAGGTCACGATCTCATGGTTCGGTTTGTGAGTTCGAGCCCCACCTCTGTCTCTCTGCTGTCAGTGCACAGCCTGCTTGGGATTCTCTGTCCCTCTCTCTCCGCCCCTCCCCACCCAAGCTCTCCCTCTTAAAAACAAGTAAAACATCTAAAGAAATCATCTGAAATTAAAAACAAATGTGCTCAGCTTTGTGCGTGCACGGCCTTAATGAGTTTCACTCATTCCTCGTGAGTGTTTCTAGGGACCAATCCCATGCCTGCAAACACTTCGGTTATTTCCTGTTCAGTAGGCCTCACTTTCTGTTTCCTGCCTTATCACGGCCAGAACGCGCAGCCTTAAGGCAAGTTAGTTTGATGGTTTCCTAGCCTCTCTGGACGCGTGGATGGGACAGGAGAGAAGCTGCGGGGCGACTTAGCGGCCGAGAAGCGCTGCAGCAGCTTGGGAGGCTCGGGGCCCCGACAGAAGTGGCTCACCTGCGCCAGGATTCGGACGACGCGCTGGCCTGGGACAGGCAGCAAGCAGTCCCCGCCCGGAAGCACAGAGTCTGACCGACGTTGACCGGGAGGTGGTGCCATCTTCCCACTGCCGTTAGACTGTCCCTGGTCGCCCCGTGGGGACAATGTGAGAGATGAGATTAACTAGGATTCCCAATTTACAATCAGCTCTCTAAGAATATGGATTCAAATTAACTTAACAGCTGTTTTAATTTTCTCCTATACCTCCACGGTCTGACCGGTAATGAAGCTACAAGAAAACACTTAGGACACTTGAAGGGGGTTGCTGTTGACGTGGTAACTCTTTGAATGTCGTCTCAGACTTCTCACCGAAGCCCCACGATCTGCACGGCACCCTCCAAGAGAACGTTCTCTGTGACGGAAATACCCCTGCACTGTCCAGAACGGTGGCTCAAGTCAGGGATGGCTCGCAGCCAGGGCACGGAGGAACCACGTTTTTAATCTACTTAGATTTAAGTGGCTTCGGGTAGGTGGTGGCTTCCTTAGTGGACAGCACAGAGGTGGGGGCTGCCATGAAGCTGTGGCCCGTGGATCAGCAGCACGGGTATGACTGGTGGTTATCGCTAGGAATGCAGAATATCGAGCTCCCCCCCAGACCTAGCGAGTCAGAATCTGCATCTCAGCAAGATCCCAGGTGTGCACGTTAATGTCTGGGAAACTCCGTTCTAGGCAACTACGGGCCCCTTGTCACAGGCCACACTTCCACCTGTCATCTGGTGTCCCATTCAGACCTTCAGTCCCAGACGCCTTATGAGGGGCTGTGCACCTGCTCTGGTGTGTTTCGTGTCTTCAAGTCCACGGTTCTCCCCTGCCTCACCCGCCTAGAGGACTCTGGTGCATGTTTCACCTGCCTGGTGCCAGTGTAGACAGCTGGGGCTCCCCCCGGAGGTGATGGCTCAGCCAAGCGCGACCTGACAGATGCTGGGGCCCCAAGGGGCCGGCGAGTCCGGATAAACCGGGTTTGCAGCAGCTTTGGGTCTCTGGGAACCACTTAGCTGGGCTCAGAGACAAAGAAAGACCTGTACCCACAGCCCAGATGGTTCCTGTGGACGCTGGGCGTGCCCACCTCCCTGACGCAGGGGGCGGGGAGCCCTCTGCATGGCCGGGGCGGGGGGTGGATGGTGGGAACGGTGTGGGGAAGCCCTGCGCTGGGCCCCTTCATCCGAGGGGAAACGGCTGCCCAGATCCTGCTGCTAAGTGGGTCCTCGAGGACCTACCCGTAATCAGGGCTAATTCCTGGCGTGAGCCCCAAGGAGGACGCGGGATGAACTTCGTCCTGTCCGACCCTCGGTGACTACACGGATTTCACGGGAAATATTCTGTGGAACTCGCCGTGTGTGAAAATGTCCCCCTGAAGCCAGCGTCTCATCGAAAGGCAAACTCAGATCATGAATTCACGGTTCTGGCAGAATGAGGGTTTTTATCTCCAGCCGCGGAACACTGGATTTGAGTCTTCCCATGTTGTGATACGTCAGGGGAGGAGGCGTCTGACTCCAGGCAGGGCCCCTGCCCGCACACTTCCACGCCTCTGCACACTCTCGCTGGGGAAGGGGGCACAGCCTTGTGCTCGGCCCGTGTTCTTTGTCTCCGGCCGGAGGGGCGTGAACAGTGCTGGGGCGGCCGTGCTCTGTGACCATGCCAGAAACACGCAGATGCGGCCAGGGCGTAGGGGGCTGGTGGTGTCACAAGGGGCACAGCTCGGGGGTCAGCGGGCCAAGGCCCCCGGCACGCCCTGCCCGGCTCCCCGGCGCACGCCCCTGGGGACCATCCCCTGGACCCGTGGCAGCATCAGCCCCACTGAGGACCCCCCACAGCGGCTCGCACACACCCCCCCCCCGCCCCGTGCCGCCTTCGACAGGGCCGACTTAACAGCCACCCCCTTCTGGCTTGAGCGGAGTGACCGCCTGAACCTTCCACACCTTCGCGCGGGAGGACCCCGTAGAGCAGCTGGCCGGACCCCCGGAGAGCCCTCCTCTCCCTGCCCCTCCCGCACCAGCACTGTGACCCTAGGACTAGGGCCAGGTCACACGACGGGCTCCCCCAGCCTCCCTCAGCAGAGGCAGCAGCCCCCAGGTCACTGTACCCACACATCCCGTGGATGTACCCAGCCCACCCAGCCAGAGAGGACCCCTCGCTCACACTTTCCCCTCCCTTGGGGGACAAACTGCCCTTTTAGTTAAGCAACAGCTGCTTTAGGATAGAGCGAGCTAGGACAAGGCTCCGACAAATGGCCCCCAAGTCTCCGGGGCAGAGGCCTCACTCCCCATTGTCACCATCTGGCTCCAGGACCAGGCACACAGGACAGCGGGCAGCCGGTCATGGGGCAGGGGAAAGAGGGGCCCAAAAGCCTGCCCCGCAAAGTTGACCCATCACGTGTGCTCACACCTAATGGCCAAAGCAGGACGCAAGGCCAAGCCGGGCCTCCAGTTGGGGGGGACAGGCCTTGCTCCTGCCACAGTCCCCGTCCCCAGGGACACAAGACCCAGAAGATGTTGCTGACACAGCATAGCTAGGCAGCACGATTTTAGGAAGACGCTTTTATTATTTTTTTAAATGTTTACTTATTTTTGAAAGAGACAGCACATGAGCAGGGGAGGGGCAGAGACAGGGGGAGACACGGAATCCGAAGCAGGCTCCAGGCTCCGAGCTGTCAGCACGGAGCCTGACGCGGAGCTCGAACCCACGAACTGTGAGATCACAGTTCTGAGCCAAAGTCGGAGGCCTAACCGACTGAGCCACCCAGGCGCCCCTAGGAAGAGGCTTTTAAACCCACCGTTTTTCTCTGGTCCGTCCTGGAAAAGCCCTTTGAATTCGCACTTGTCATAGCTGACGGGCTGGCCCGAGCGCTGCCACGAGGTTCCTCCACCCAGAGGTGCTCGGGCCCTTCGGGGTGTCCACCTCGAGTGTGTCACGCCCGGCCCGGTCGGACTTCCAGGCCTGGGAAATCACATCTAGAAGGAGTGCGTGACCCCCCCGACACGTTGGCGGCATTGGGGCCTGCTGAGGGCGCAGCACCGCTCACTGCCCCCCGCCCCCCCCCAGGTACGACGGTCTGAAGGTTCGAGAACAGAACAGGCTGCAGGTGCGAGCGGGCCGTGCACAGCGGGGATATCACCCAGCAAGGATGGCACGTCCCTCTCTCGGCCTTTCAGAGACTGTCCAGCCAGGGTCCGAGGACAGAGACAGTGTGCGTGTGCCTGATGACCCCCGGCGGTCCTGCTAGGACGTGCATGACTCCGTCGGACCACAGTTTGATGGGAACCGTGCCCACTGTCAGGAAGCTAGGGATGCAAAGCTGTTCTCCCTTCCAGAATGTTTTCCATAGTTTTTACGAACCCGAGCTCTTTGTCTTTCCCCATGGAGCGGAGAGGCCCCTAGCTCCATAAGCCTGCGGATCCGAAAGCAGAGACCCTGCCCGGCCCACAGCTCTCCTTCCTCCTGTAACAACCAGTCCTGCTTTCGGTGGCACTGACCCTCCAGGTTCTGGCTCGGTCACCTCCGCGTGTTAACAACCCGAGGGCACAGCCGCTGCTACCGGGAGGTCGCCTCCTTGGGAGCAGTCCCGACACAAGGAAGGAGGAGACTCCGTGTGTGGCCCCGACTCGCTCTCGCCCAGCGCGGGTTAACTCCTGGCACGCGGTCTGCGCTGTCTCCCAAAGGCCCGGGACGACGGGGTCTCAGCTAACAGGCAATTCCCTCCCGCGGTGGGTGACCCCAAGCACTCACGGCCTCATCTCCCATCCTGTGCAGGGAAGGCCGTCCTACCACAAAGCTTGGAAGGACCTGTCCTTCCTTCGCAAGGAGCTGGGGGAACAGAATGGGTCAGCCCGGAGACCTGTTAATGAAACGGAGACGGGAGATGCATACATACGATTTTACACTAATGTTACATGGAGAAATTTTTTGTTAACTTGAACAAGAATCAGACAAATGAAATGTATGTACGTTATTTCAAAGCATTGTACTTTCTTTCTCCTGGAAGTCAAGGGTACAGATTTTTAAAAATTATTTCATAAGCATAGAAAAAAGAAAACAATGGCCCAGAAAACGCACATGCTGAAGAATGTTGGGACCCCCGCGGAAGCTCAGCAGTCCTTGTTAAGTGGCCATCGTGTGGGTTCCTTCTAGAAATAAGGTGCAAAACAGATGGGAAAAAGAGTTTGGCCAGGGATCTACCTACCTCAGCCAGACTGCAGTTCTAGAAATAATTCACTCACACGGCCGGGCTACCGGCGGTGTGCATGAGGGCCAGCCAAGACGATGCACTCACACCACAGATTTGGTACATTTGGTAAGGTAGAGGTTGCTGTTTTCTCCGTGCAGACCGAGCGCATGGGGCATCGGCACACCAGCGCCCTGGACACGCGCCCTTGTGGTGCCACAGAGGAGAGCAGGAGAGCGGCCCACGGGCAGAGCTGGCCAGCAGTGCCGGGCAGGGAGTGAGCACCGGCGGGAGAGCAGTGAGCCGGGGCCGCCCTAAGGAGAGGCCCTCGGGGGCTCCAGAGACCCGGTGTTAGGAAGCGCTTCCCAGAAGAGAGCGCACCCTGCAGGGGCTGCGTTAGGGGAGATCCCGTCGGCGGGTGGGGCGCATTCACGGGGGGCTTCTCGGTGAGCCCGGGTCAGCACGCGCGGCTGACGTCAGGGTGGTGTGATGGCTGCTACTGGCGGCAGCGGCCTGATCGGGAGTGACCGGAGGGCGGTAGGTCAGTCTTGTGGGTGACGATTAATGGCGTCTTCCGTAGGGATTTCGGGGTTTGGATGGATGGGGACCTCGGATGTCTGCCACGCCGCTCAGCAGGCACAGAGACCCCCCGTCCGCGGGCACGGGGCCCTGCAACCCCATCAGCTTTTACGAAGGTCTCCACATGACTCTATTTATTCCAGATCCACCCCAATTCCTGCTACATAACTGAATCTCACTGGAGACTGAAATTGTTCTCTGACGATTTAGAGATATCTGCCATTAGAAACCACCCAGCCATTATTCCCACAAAAATCAGAATGACGTGAACGGGGACACGGCCGAGGACCACGCTCCACAGACGGGAGCGCTTTGTGTGATCCGTGCAGGAGAGCCGTGGGGCAGCGCCTGGCCGTGGAAGGGCCCTTCACCTGTCCGAGGTGGGGGAGGGTCTTAAAACCCACAGCAGGTACAGGTGCTGCTGTCCCTATCCCTCGACTCGTTAGCTAAAGGGGCCTTGAGAAGGGACCCTCCCGAGACCTCACGAGTGCAGATGCTGCCCACAGCTTTTCTCTGCAGCTGGACATCCTGTGACCTGACCTGTCATCATCTTCCAGACGAAACGTCTGTCCTTAGGTATGAATTTGAGGGCAAGGGATGACACTCAGAAGACAGGGATCCTCACGGGGACATGGCTCTTAGAAGGATCCCCGAGACGGAAAATAATGGGGTACCAAATGGGGGCTGGGGGGGCAGGACACGCCCCCACACGCTCCCTGTGTCACCTCTTGGGCCAGCCTGGCACGCCCTCCCACCCGAGCCTTGCCGACACCCATGTGGACGGTTGACCGCCTTGCCTAGCAACAAAGGCCTCGCTCCCGGGACCCCACCCCAGGTGCCTGGGCGCCCGCAGCCTGGGCAGGGCCTCTGGAACGCCACCTCCAACGCCCTGGGGACGGCTGCCGTGTCCCCTCCCGCTCTTGTGCCCTGATACCCCCCGTGCATGTTCTCTGGCTGCATCGAGACCCCCAGACCTGTACCCCCCGCTTTCTCCGATTTGCCAGTCCTTCCTCCTCACCTGCTAGGTAGCCGCACCGAGAAATGGGGGGGCGTGAGAGGAGCCGGGTGGCTTCTCATTAGCAAAACGCGGTCACGATGTCGCCTGCTCTGTGGCGACCTCAGGATCGGTGAGGCCGCCTGGCAGCCGGCTCAGCACGGCGGCCGGTGCCACCCCGCCCGCGTCGCCCGGCTCGCCCGCCTCACCCTCCTCGCCCGCACGCGCTCAGCTGCACCACCGTCATGCCCACAAACCGGGTCCGTTTGGAAAAAAGAAAAAGAGTAGAAAAAAATCAATTTGCTTAATGAGCAATTATCTAAACTAACCCAAGCACATGCACACACTTCCTGTCAATATACGCTTCTCGTCGGAGCTTGAAGACACGCGGCGCTTACCGAAAACCGGCTCTCGCCGAGCGGCTTAGCCTCCGTGGACGCACTCACCACCACGCTCACGAGGCACACGCGCTGGAACGTGAGGCACAGGACGAAGAAGCTGCGTGCTCCACACGACGTGCGCGGAGTCAGGGAGGTGTCCTTCAAACGGTCCTTAAAACTCGAGTTGTGGTGAATTTGGACCAGCGAGCAAGCTGTCTGTGCTGCAGGCTGTTTTCAGGAGCCCGTCTTCTCGGGAGCAGCTCTGCGCCCCACTGACCCTCTCGTCCCTCCCTGAGCCCGTCCGGCAGATCCAGTGTGGGGTCGGCGCCCGTCCTCCGGGCCTCACGGGGCTGCTGCCACGGCTGGACGTCACTGCCTCTGCAGCCTCGTGGGACTCAGGCTGCTGGGCCCCAATCCCCTCGTGCTCCACTCAGAGCACAGGGGCCATGGCCGGTTCTCACCTCCGTCCACCACTGCCCGGCTCCAGGCACTCGCCTCTCCTCCCTCCCTGCAGACAGCTCCTTGGGGCCAACCCCAGCCCTCGGGCCCTCGCACTCCACAGCGTCCCTGGTTCCATACACTCGGCAGCACTGGGAAAGAGGACGCTCTGTAGGCTTCAGCCCGTAGGCAGTCGCCTCTTCCTGGGTGGTTTTTATCCTTCAGAAATAAAAGCAGAATCAAGGTCAAGCTTGATAACTAATGAGCATGTTTTTAAAAGATTTCGAGCTGATGATCAGGTCTCCCTCAGGACTGTTCTGATTGTTGGACGTAGTTGAAGCAGCGACGTTCAGGCTGATTGCTCAGACCTCGCCTGAGGGAGGAAGCCAAGGAAATGGAACCCCTGCACCCTGGCGCGCGTGCACACACACACACACACCCCGCTGACACACACACGTGCACACACAGCCCGCACGCTCACACCCCTCTGACACACACACGAGCAGACACACAACCAGGGCAGGGCCTCCCTGAAGACGCCCGTGGGCTCCGATGCTCCAGGAGCCGTCTGCCCTGTGGTTCCGACCCTCGCCATCCAGCCAGACTCCCCTTGACCACCGAGGCCCCCGCCTGCCTGAGGGACGCCTGCACCTGGACAGCCCCGGGCTCGGGGCCTCCAGAGAGCCCTGAAAACCTGGAGTCACCCCTCCTGCAGCTGGCGTTTACAGACCTGCTACTTTGGAGCCTGCCCGGAGGCCTAGGTCTCTGTGACCACCCGCAAACTCAGAAGCGCCGGGAGCCACCCGGGGAGGTCTCTTGCCGTGGGTCTCTCAGGCCACGTGACCTGCCACGTGCACCGGCGGGTCTGTGCGTGGCCGCCACGGCGCTGTGCGCGTGGTCGGGCCTCTGATGCCCCAGAACGGTCGCCCTGCCAGGCCCTAAAGGGATCGTCCTTTGTGATGATTTGCCTTCCCGCGAAACCGCAATGCCCCTTTCTAATCACAGCACACAGCTGGATTTATTTCCCCTGCAAAGGCGGAACAGTGTGATTACAGCCAGCCCCGCAAGCTGCTGATGGGGACGCCGGAGGAGGAGGGAGCGCCGGCTCGCTCCCACCACATCCCGCCCGCACCGCGTCCCCAGAGCCCAGCTTTCTGGCCTCTGACCCCTCCAGCTCCTTCCCAGGACAGCAGAAGAGATCTTAGCAGCTTTGTCGGAGGGGGACTTAGACGGCACATTCACTGCAGGTTCGCGGGTGCACGCGGAAGGGCAGGGAACCCACCAGCAGGGTGTCCGGGCCCATCAGTGACGAGGCCACAGGCGCGGGCAGGCGGCCAGCGCCCCACTCCTCCTCAGCCCTGCGTAAAGCCCTGCTCGGTCCCCACCGCCGAGCCACGTCACAGACCTCCCTTTCCTGCCAAATGCCGACCCCCCCTCAGGAGGAGGCCGAGGCCTCCTCCGTCCCGTCCCACCCTCCTCCACGTGGACAACAGCACGTGACACGCTAGCCGGTGGGGCCTCTCAATCGGGTCCCTGGAACGGCAGCGCCAGTCTCACCTGGGGACAGGGGACACAAGCAGGTGCTCGGGCCCGTCCTCGAGGCCCGAGCCACATCGGGGGGGCCTGGCTGCCTGTTGCCCAACCCCCCATCCTCAGTGCTCACCTGAGCCCACTGGAGCCCACCAGCCCCCTGGGCGGGGCTCTCAAGCCATGGCAAGCACACCGGGGGGCTCCAAAAGGACCACAGGGTTCCGATGCGCCAGTCTGGAGTGGGGCCCGTGCACAACCTGTGCGGCTGTGGGTGCTGCCCGGGGGCTCGGCACCTGCTACGGGGGCATGGCTGGCATCCCCAGCGCTGCCCTCCTGTACCACCACGCCACAATTCGACCTCCTGACCCCTCCCCACACCCTCCTCCGTCCTGCGGTGCCCAGACCCCCCTGACCCCGGCCATCCTGGGACCGCACCTGCCTGCACCAGCCCCGCATCAGTGGGGCCTGCCCCCTGGCTTCCAGGCTCTGGTGGAGAGAACCGTGCCTCCCGGCTGGAGCCACTGCAGTGGCCTGTCTGCAGACCCAGCCTGGCCCCACGCACCCCACAGGGCTCCACCGGAATCGCCCCTTGTTTGCCTTCCCCCCTTTCTGGCTCCAGGAGCACTTCCCTAGGAAGTACCAGGTACCAGGATCCTGGCCTCAGGCAGCCCCCTGAGAATAACCCCTTGCCCGCATCTCCACAAGTAGCTGTCACAGTTGGGCCCTCTGGGAGCAAACGTGGGGATGGGGCTCCCGTGCGGGGTGTTTATCAGCGACAGACAGCTGTGGGCGGGGGGAGGGGGAACGCAGGCAAAGTCGACCCGGCACCAGAGCTTCCTGTCTCCTGCGAGTCCCCGAGCGGGTGCAGCCCTCTGTGTGCCCGAGGGGCCAGGCCCGACAGCCGCCCCGTAAAAAGCCACAAGCCCTCGCCCAGAAGGAGGGCCCTGCAGCACCGGGACGGGGACCCACGGTAAGAATCTCCGGTTCCTCCCACAACTGTGCGCCTGGGAGAGGAGAGGCCTGAACGTTTCGGGGACTCTCGGCCATGGCGTCTGAGATGCTGCCGACGCCCAAGGACGGGAAGAGTCATGGCGGCCCCCAGACGGGAGGAGGGCAGGTGGGAGTCAGGTAGTAAAGGAGGTCCAGGTCCAGGCCTGGATGACAGTATGTCCCCTGGGCCCACAGTCCTACCCCGTGGTCATGCCCCAGTTCCCAAATGAACGATGGAGACTGACTTGCACCCCCCCACCCCCGCCACTGGGTCCTTGGCGCAAGGGTTAAGGGTTATCACATTGAGGAAGGGCCAAGTGGGAACCTAACCTCCCCTCCGCCCCGGACAAAGCAGTGGATTCAAATCTGTATCTCACCACAGGGGACGGCGTAGACTTTACTTACTCCCCCAAAGTAAGGGGACTTTGGTAGCCTTACTCATCTAAAGGATACATGGTGACAGTCTGAGCAAGGGACAGGTCGGCACCAATGTCGGGGAGGGTGTCCCCGGCGGGAAGATGGCATGAATAATGGCGTGGGGGTGAGGGTGCTCAGGGGGATCCGCTCAGTGAGGCCCCTGCCAGCCCTACGACATAACTCAGCCTCCCTCCCACTTCCCCCAGACGCCACGAGACCGTGAGGCCAGTCTTGTCCTCACACCCTGGTCCCCTCAAGGGCATCCCCAGAAGACTTCCTATGCCTTCAGCTTGTCCAGAAAGGGAAGGGGGGAGCCCTGAGTGGCTGGCCAGAGCCCTGTGCTCCCCAAGACCTGTGAGAGGCCCCAGGGGGTCCCACCCTTGGCCCTTCTTGTCCAACCATGCGACACTACGTCCTTCTGAAGACCAGACACAGACGACGCTCCCGGGGCTCCGGCGGTGGGTCCTTCCCGCGTGGGGCGAGCTGTGTCACGGCTAGTGGAGCTGCGATCTCCCAGGGCCTTGGGGAAGGCCCTCCTCCCTCCCGTCGGAGAGTAAAGGGGCCTTGGGACACTCAGAGATCACTGTTCTGGCCACACGTTCTCCTTGTGAATACGGATTAAAAATTAATGAAGACAATGGCTTTTTAAAGTAAACTCATGTGTTTGAAACTCACCGCTTGCTTTGGGGATTTCCGTAAGTTTCACGTCTCTTTCTCACCTCTGCTGGTATTGGCTTTCTCATTAGATTCTTATTTGAACAAAACAGCAGAGACTTTTGATTAAAAGATGGGCACTGAGATACTTGTAAACGGTTATCCTAAGTCAGTCCGAGGACTCCCCTGCGGGGGTCCCAACAGAAACTTCTTGGGGTTGAGGTTTTACGTGACGAGATGGGTCTCTCCAACATCAGCTGTGTCCTACGTCCCCGCTGGAGATGGGACCACTGGGCAGCCAGGTCTGTGTCACCCCTCTGCCTCTGTCTCTCACCCGCTCTTACCCCACCCCCTTCCTCTCTGACCTCTGTGTCCACTATCATCACGAATCCCCTTATGAGAACCCTCATGATTACACTGGAGCCATCTGGGTAATCAAGGATAATCTCCCACTTTTCAGATTGCGGGGGAGGGGGATCTGGTGCTTTTCCTGAGGGAATTCTTTGACGGTATTTTCCATTTCTCTCCGGTCTATTTTACGTTTTCTACTTGTCAAGCCAGTGTTGTTAATGTTTGTTTTAAAAATCATCTGTTTGGGGCGCCTGGGTGGCTCAGTCGGTTAAGCGTCCGACTTCAGCTCAGGTCACGATCTCGCGGTCCGCGAGTTCGAGCCCCGCGTCGGGCTCTGGGCTGATGGCTCGGAGCCTGGAGCCTGCTTCCGATTCTGTGTCTCCCTCTCTCTCTGCCCCTCCCCCGTTCATGCTCTGTCTCTCTCTGTCCCAAAAATAAATAAACGTTAAAAAAAATTTTTTTAATAAAAATAAATTAAAAAATAAATAAATAAAAATCATCTGTTTCCTTGATAACGTTATACCTTTCACCATAACACGACGAGCAGTATTTTCCCAGCTGTACTGAGGTGAGATAGAACATTGCGAAGTGTAAGGTGTGTGGTGTAATGACGCGCACACGCTGGGACGTGATCCCCACGATAAGGTTAGTTCACGCCCCCGTCACCTCACGTGTGTGACGCAAACGCTTAGGATCAGCCGTCTCAGCAACTGTCACCTACACTGTGGTCGCCACTCTGTACATCACGCCCCGAATCTTCCTGGCACGCCTAGAAGCTCGTGCCTCCCGACCAGCATCTCCCCACCCCCCACACCCCCAGCGGAAACACCACTCTGCTCTGTTTCCTTGTTCCTGTGAGTGCAGTCTTTTGACGGTCCCCATCTAAGTGAGACCGTGCGGGACCGGCCTTCCTCTGTCTGACTTACCGCACGTAGCGAAATGCTCTAAGGTTCACCCATGTGGTCACAAATGGCAAGGTTTTCTTCTTTATGGCTGACAAATACCCATCGTGTATTTATTCTACATTTTCTTCATCCATCCACCCCTTGACTGACGTAGAGGCTGTTTCCATTTCCTGGCTATTATGAATAATGCTGTGGTGACCATGCGAGGGCAGATTCTCTCTTCAAGATTGGGACCTCGTTATCGGCTGTACACCCAGAAGCAGAATTTCTAAGACGGTAGTTCTGTTTTTCACGTTTTGAGGAACCTTCACACTGTTCTCCAGAGCGGCTGCGCCAGTTGGCATTCCCACCAACCGTGCACGAGGGGTTCCCTTTTCTCAGCATCCTCACCGAAACTGTTGTTCCTTGTCTTTCCGGTAACAGCCACTCTGACGGGTGTGAGGTGGCATCTCACCGTGGCTTTGACTTGCATTTCCCTGATGAAGAGGGATGTTGAACCTCTTTCCGTGTACCTGCTGGCCATTTATGTCTTCTTTACAAAAATATCTGTGTAAGTCATTTGCCCATTCTTTAATCAGATAGTGGGGGGAGGGTTCTATTGAGTATGAGTATGTGTAAGTCCCTCATATATTTTGATATTAAGCCTTATCAGGTGTGTGGTTTGCACATATTTTCTCCCATTCCATACTTTGCTTATTCGTTTTATTATTTCTTTTGTTGCACGGAAGCTTTTCAGTTTGACTTGATCCTGCTTGTGGATTTTTGCTTTTGTTGCTTGTGCTTTCGTCATACCTAAAACAGTCATTGCCAAGGGTGCCTGCGGGGCTCAGTTGATTAAGCATCCGGCTCTTGATTTCAGCTCAGGTCACGATCTCCTGGTTCGTGACTTCAAGCCCCACGTAGAACTCCACGGTGACAGCACAGAGCCTGCTTGGAATTCTCTCTCTCTCCCTCTCTCTCGTCCCCTCTTCTACTCTCTCTCGACCTCTCTCAAAATAAATAAACATTTTTAAAAAAATTTTTAATAAATTAAAAATCAGTGCCATGACCCATGTCAAGTAGCTTTCACCCTATATTTTCTTCCAGAAGTTTTATTGTTTGAGGTCTTACGTTTAAGTCTTTAATCCATTTTGAGACAGTATTTGTGTGAACAGTATTCTAAAAAAGGCCCAATTTCATTCTTTTGCATGTGAACATCCGGTTTTCCCAACACCATCTATTGAAGAGATTATCTTTTTACCCTCGTGTGTTCTTGGTGGATTTGCCAAATCTTAATTGACCATATATGTGTGAGTTTATTTCTGGGTCTCCCAGTCTGTGTGTCCATTAGTCTGTGTCTGTTTTTACTCTAGTACTTTGTGGATTACTATAGCTTTGTAATACCACTTGAAATCAAGAAATGTGATACACCCAGCTTTATTCTTCTTGCTCAAGACCATGTTGGCTATTCAGAAATTCTCATGGCTCCATACACATTTTAGCATTGCTTTTTCCACTTCTGTGAAAAACTGACTTTGGAATTGCGATTAAATTGAATCTGTTGATTGCTTTGGGAAGGATGGGCATTTTAACAACATTAATTCTTCCAGTCCACGGGTACAAGATACCTTTCCATTGTGTCTTGTTCAATTTCTTTCAAAGATTTACAGTTTTCAAAGTATAAATCCTTCGCCTCCTTGGTTAGATTTGTTCCTCAGCATTTTATTGTTTTTTGATATTAGAAATGAGATTGGTTTCTTTTTGTTCCCAGATGTTTTGTTGCATATAGTACAACTGATCTTTGTATGGTTGATTTTGTACCCTGCAATACTTTACTGAATTCACTAGTTTTAACTTTTTTTTTTTTTTTCAGGAGTCTTCTTTGTTTTCTATCTATAAGGTCATGTCATCTGCAGGGAGTTTTACTTCTTCCTTTCCAGTTTAGATGCTTTTGATTTCTTTTTCTTCCCTGAATGCTCTGGCTAGAAATTCCAGTCCCACATTAAATAGCGGTGGTAAGAGTGGCCACACCTGTCTTGTTCATGATGCTAGAGGGAAAGTTCCCAACCTTTCACCGTGAGTATGATGTTAGCGATGGCCTTGTCATAAATGGCTTTCTTATGTTTCGATATTTCTTCTATACTCTCTATCTGCTGAGAGTCTCTATCATGAAAAGATGCTGAATTTTGTCAAATGCTTTTTCTGCATCTATTGAGATGATCGTTTGGTTTTTGTCCTTCATTTTGTTAATGTGGTGTCTCACATTGATTGATTTGCAGATGTTGAACCATCCTTGCATTCCAGGGTTGAATCCTGCTTGCTTGTGGTGTATAATCCTTATCATGTGCCATTGAATTCAGTTTGCTAGTATTTTGCTGCAAATTTTTTCATCTATATTCATCAGGGATATTGGCCTATAGTTTTCTTTTAGAGTCCTTATCAGATTTGATATCAAGACAATACTGGCCTTAGAAAATGAGTTTAGAAGTGTGCCCTCCTCTTTAATTTTGTGGAAGAGTTTGTGAACTCTTACTGTTAATTCTTCTCTAAATGTTTCGTAGAATTCGGTGATACCATCTTTTTCTGGGCTTTTATTTATTGGACATTGTTTGATTACTGATTCAATCTCCTTAGTAATAACTGATCTGTTCAAATTTTCTATTTATTCATGATTCAGTCTTGGTATGTTATAGGTTTCTGGGAATTTATTCATTTCCTCAAGGATATCCAATTTTAGCATGTAATCACTCATAGAGTTTATAAACCTCTGTATTTCTGTGATACCAGTTTTAATGGCTCCTTTTTCATTTATAATTTTATTTATTTGCATTCTATGCCTTTTTTCTTGGTTAGTCTGGCTAAACGTTTATTGAATTTATCTTTTTTTTTTACTCCGGACTCCTAGTTTCATTGATCTTGTCTATTGTTTTCCCATTCTCTTCTTCATTTGTTTCTGCCCTAATCTTTATTATTTCCTTCCTCCTGCCAACTTTGGGTTCCATTTGTTCTTTTACTAGTTCTTTGAGGTGTAGTGTTAGGTTGTCTACTTGAGATCTTTATTTTTTTTAAGGTAGGCATTTATCACTACAAACTTCCCTCCTAAAACTGCCTTTGCTGCAAGCCACAAGTTTTGGTATACAGCATTTCCATTTTCACCTGTCCCAAGATATGTTTTGTTTCTCTTTTGACTTCATTGTTGACCCACCAGTGGTTCAGGTGTACATTGTTTAATCTCCACATATTTGTGAGTTTTCCAGTTCTCTTCTTATAATTGATTTCTAGTTTCCATACCATTGTGGTTGGAAAAGACACGTGGTATGATTTCAGGCCTCTTACATTGTAGACTTGTTTTGTGGTCTAACATATGATCTAGCCCAGTGAATGTTTCACATGTGCTTGGGAAGAACTGGGTTCTGTTCTGCTGCTGTTGGATGCAATGTTCCGTACGTGTCAGTTAGGTCCGTTTGGTCTGTAATGTTGTTCTAATCTGCTGTTTCTTTATTGATTTTCTGTCGAGATGATTTATCCACCTTTGAGAGTGGAGCATTAAGGTCCCCTACTATTATCGTATTGCTGATTATGCCTTCTTTCAATTCTGTTAGTATTTGCTGTGTGTATGTAGCACTACATGTTGGATGCATAACTATCCGCAATTGTGTATCTTCTTGATGAATTGATCCCTTTATCATTATGTAACGACCTTCTTTGTCTCTTGTAGGTCATAAACATGGCTGAAAGTCTATGTGACTTGAAGTCTATAGTCTCTAAAGTATAGGGCGCTCTTCTCTCTTTGGAAACCATTTACTCGAAGTATCTTTTCCCAACCCTTCACTTTCATCCAGCGTGTGTCCTGCAAGCTAATGTGAGTCTCTTGCAGGCGGGAGATTGTTGGATCTAGAGTTTTAGCCATTCAGCCATTCTGTGTCTTTTGATTCGAGAATTTAATCCGCTTACATTTAAAATAATTACTGATAGGTAAGAATTTGCCCTTGCCATTTTGTTCATGGTTTTCTGACTGTTTTGAACTTCGTTTGTTCCTTCCTTCTCTTTCTCTGCCCTTGGTGATTCCTTGGTGATTCGGTGATTTTTCATGATGATATGTTTTCATCTTTTGAGAATCCACTAAAGATTTTTCTTCATGGTTACCATGGGATTTACGTGTAATATTTTATAGTTATAAAATTGTATTTTAAGCCATTAACAACTTAACTTTGATAGCATACAGACCCCTATCCATTTACTTCTCCCCCCTCACATTTCAGGTTGTCTCTGAGAGAGACAGAGCGTAAGTGGAGGGAGGGGCAGAGAGTGAGAGAGACACAGAATCCAAAGCAGGCTCCAGGCTCTGAGCTGTCAGCACAGAGCCTGACGCGGGGCTCGAACTCACACACAGCGAGATCATGACCTGAGCTGAAGTCGGATGCTAAGCCGACTGAGCCCCCAGGTGCCCTGATGTTATAATTTATATCTTTTTTATATTGTGCACACAATAACAAATTGTTGAGATTATAGTTATTTTTAATCCATCTGTTTTTAACATTTACACTGGAGTTGAACGTGATTTACACAGCAGCATGAAAACATTAGAGAACTTTGACCTTGAGTGTATATTTACCTTCATCAGTGAAATTTATATATTTGTAATGCTTTATGTTGCTAATCAGCACCCTTTCCTCTCAGCTCTTTTTCTCCGGGTAGAAACTGAAGAAGCAGGAGGACCCTCTGCCAGCCTGGGGGCGGGGTGATCAGAGTCAGGGGCCCCTCTTGCCCTTCTTGTGCATTTTCTCTGTTCTTCTGGGTCAGCAGGGTTCTGTGGCCTCATCCTCAGGTTGCAGGATTTTCACGAGGGCTTCATGGATCATTGCTGGCGATTTTCTCGTGAGGGGGACTAAAGTCAGGAACAGCATTTTCTGCCCTACGGCTGCCCCTCTCTTAAGATCCTAATCACATCTACAAAGTCCCTTCTGCCACGCGAGGTGACTTATGCACACGTTCCAGAGGTTAGGACGTGGACGTCTTTGGGGAACCGTTTCCCAGCTGACCACAGGCCCCACTTCCCCTTTCCGGCTCTTCCCATCAGGCCCCACAGAGAGTCTACTCTCAAAATGGTCCCCAGAACCCACTACAGATCCTCTTTTTAAAGACTATTGCAACTTTACTTTTCGACATACAACGTTTCAGACGCACAGTAAATTCGCCGAATAGTGTTATTAATTAGCTTTAGCAAATTTTACACTATCGTGTCAGCCTCAGATGTTCCAGAGAAATCAGACATCACGGGCACCACGGAAACCCCAGGTAAGCCTCTCCACGAACTCCCCTCCCCAGTGGTACGTCTCCGACAGATTCTGTGCTCAGAAGCCAAGATCCACTGGTCGTCTTTCCCTGTCACCATCCACCTGCATGCCCACAGCTCTCATTCACTTGCCTTACTTCCTATAGCACAGCTCATGTACGAATGTCCCAGAAAGTTCTCATCCATTCTCCTCCTACTGACCGCCACTGGGGTTTCCAGTTCTTCCCTGTCAGGAGCAGTGTTCCACGAAACAGCCCTGCTCGTGCCTCTGTATTCTCATGCGTAACAGCTTCTGCGGGGTGAGCTTGCAGGGGGAGTGAGATTAGAGCACACGCACGACTCTCCATCCATCTCTGAAATGAGAGGATCAGTGTAAGTCCCGCCTTTTGCTACTGACAGACCTTCATTCCTGCCAGTCACGTGGGCGTGAAACGGTGTCCTGCTGCTGCTTTACTCTGCAATCCTCTGTTTCTGGGAGCGTCCTCCTCCTACCTGCTCATCAGCAACCTCGATTCCACCCGCAGCCTTCACTCCCCTTTGCCGTGGAAACAAACATGTTCAGAGCCTCCGGACAGCAGGACACGGGCACCTTTGGGGGCTGGGTTAGTTCACGCCGGAAGGACTCAGAGGGACGCGCCGCTCAAAGGGACCCGGAGGCGCCGCGTGGAAAGCCACAGAACAAAGGGGGAGGCGCCACCTTCTCGAGGACCCCGGCTGGGCCGCTCACTCCTGTGCACACAGGCGATGTAGGGAGAGGTAAGCCCGCAGGTCCCAGGGGTGTGGGGTCAGGGAGGTCCTCCCACCCCCCCCCAGAGTCCTCAGCCTCCCGGCAGTCCTCACACACACACCTGCTGCCATGCAGCTGACCTTCCCTGTCCCCACACCCCCGAGGGTGTCCCCAAAGACACACATATTCCACACAGCGCCGCCCTAAACACCACCGACGGCACTGGCCCTTGTGAATGGTGGTAGTAAATCTTCCCATCGTTTGTCCATTTTAATGGATTCCTTCCCTCACGTAAGCGTTCGCAGCATCTGAATACGAAACTGTCCTTGGCCGTCAGGTTGCTGAGCGTGAGGAGGAAGCTGCTAGGAGTTGGGACCTTGCCCGTCCCCACGTGGCTGTCTTCCCCAACCATCCAGGTGGCTCTGCTGAGACCTCGGGGCAAGATGGAGGCAGGCTCCTGCAGAACACAGGTCACGTTTTGCCCCCTGTCACAAAACTGAAAGCTCAAAAAGCACCATGAGCAAGTTTTTAGAACTGCTATGAATTGTCCCCACGAGGAGTCATGAGCATTCTTCACCACAGCCATTTCGGGCTCTGTGAAGCGGTCAGTGGACTGAGAGCTCCCTGGTCATACGATGAAAGGGCAATCTCTGCGGTCCAATCGTATGGGCACGGGTGCAGGTCGACCGTATCCTCGGACCTAAATCAGTCCAGTTAGGAAACAGGAGAGTGAAATGCAAGACGGGCCTGCGGCCACCAGGGTGAGCTGCTCGTCTTCCACCAGAGCTGAGGCTGGCGCAATCCCGCCACTCCAACAGAAGGGACAGGTGAGGTGTGGCGGTTAGGGGACAGTTGTGGCAGTTCAGGGACAGCCGCGCCTGACGCCTGAGTCTGTGCTGCTCCAGAGCCGGTGGTCCCGCTGCTGGGCCAGGGTGGCGGAACCCACAGCCGCTCTGGAGTGTTTCACTCTGGCCCGGTGCATAGACGGCCACCCACATGCTCCCCCGGGACCGTGAGGACCCTCGTGAATCTGGACACCTGCTTCTCCATCTGCAAAACTGTGCCTTCGTGGAACTCACCGGGGCTGAGTAACGTCAAATGAGCTGATGTCTGTAATAAGCTGAGGACAGAATGCTCAATAACGTAAGCAATGGCTGACATCGTCCTGTCTGGGACCTACGATCCTGGAGCTTCAACCAGCAGCCAACCCAGGCGTCGGGCCAGCTACACGCACAGGGGAGGCTGCGCAGTTGGGACGTGCTCCTTCTGCCAGGACAGAACCGTTCAGAGATCTCCAGACAACACTTCCAACCCACAACCCAAACATTTGCTTAGATATCTCTGTGTGGCGGAGCTCACTGTCGCTGGCCTGTGTGTGTGCGTGAGGGTACGTGTGGGTGGGTGGGCGTGCATATGTGTGTGCGCGGGTGTGTACATGGTTTTGGTCGAGCCACGTTGGGATCTGCCTGCAGACATGGCGACCCTCGGTCCGTAAACACTTCAGCTTGTCTCCGTGAGAACAAGAGCCTCACGATGATCACGGTTGCACCTGTTTAACCTTCTGCTGCACTGTCCTCACTTAAATTTCCCAAATCATTCCAGGCACGTCCTACTTGGTGCTTGAGAGCCAGCTGGCCCAGGACCGACGGCCGCATTAGTCACCACGCCGCGTTTCCAAGGAAGTTTGGCCACACGGACCTCTGCGTTCTGTGACCGTCTGCCAGGTGCCCTCTGTGAGCATCAGCCCAGAACCGACTCCAGGGCTCGGCCTCGGTGCCCAGGACAGAGCCGGCAAGAGCGGTAGACACAGGGCGAGCAGCTGGGCACCCAAGCGCACGGCGGAGGTCAGCCGGGACAGCGGACCGGGGCGAGGGGTGAGGGCGGAGCCCGACGTGGGAGGTGAGCCAGAGGCCGGATCCAGGTCGGAGCAGGGGCGAAGCCTGGACACGTGCAGCCGGTGGAAAGGCCCCCCACAGCCTCCGGCCTGTTCCCCGGATGAGTGCTGGGGTGGGTCCCTGCGGGTGACTCCGCACTAGGAGCACCTCAGGGTGCAGGGAGAGTCAGCGGAAGGTGAGAGAAGGAAGCAGATAGAAGAGGGAGTCCAGGGACTCCAGAGCAGGGGGCCTGCGGCGGGCCCGGACAGGGAGGCATCCCCCTTGCAGCCAGTCGGCTGTGTGCCCGAGACGAGGGGTCCTGCCGCACCCCACGGCCCATCGGGACACCTGGGTCTCTGCGGGCAGCGCGGCTTGCTCGGAGCTCACCGTGCCCGCCAGGCGAGAAGGTGCTCCTCCCGCGTCGCGAGCCTCCCGCGCGGAAGGGACGGGAGCACGGCTATATATAGCGGTGTGGCTGCAACACCAAATGCCTCCAAATCACAGCCCAAAAAATATGCAAACGAGAGTTACAAAGGCATCTTCAGGCTTTGACTTCCAAAGGCGGTTGGCAAGCGGCTCATAATTTTACCCAGCTGCTGTAATAACACGGTTAGTTGACTCTTACTGGAAGCCGGTAGGAAACCTTTCAGAGCTGCTGCTCCCCTTCTATTTCCAAACTCAATGGCACACGTGACAGGCAGCCGCCCTGTGACACAGCCCGTGATTAGAGCGTGACACCCCCACATTATCCCAGGAGCCTCGTTCCGTGCGATTAGACTGCGGGGACCACACTTTACTGGAAAGTGTGCCTGCGATTTGGCCTGTAAGGTAGAGAATACAAATACACCCTTAAGACACTTTGCCGCCGCTCACACGGGTCAAAATCACGGATAATAATCGTAGATAAGTGAAGTGTCAAACCGAAAGTTATTACGGGAAAAAATCTGTTTGATACGCAGCGCGAGGTGTTAAAGTGCCCCTGCCTTCCAGGCTCACGCCGCCAATTCTGGAAACATTACAATTACACTTTTCCGAAAAGCATAATGCGTAGGAGAGGCAAACGGGCACTGCCCACAGCCACCCCGGCCCTCCCAGCCATGAAACCACACCGCGTTCCGGAGCCTTCTTCCCTGAGCAGGTGACGGGGCTGCTCCTCGCCCACGATGATGCTGCATCCCCGGGCACGCAGCTGCGGGGACCGTGTCCGCACCTCACTCGCCAGGAGCCTGCTGTCTGTCACACTCACCCCACCTGAGTATGAGTCCATCCCAATGCAGGCAGGTGCTCCCCCAAGCAGCGCTGTCCTCCCGGGGCGCGGGAGTGCATGCGCACAGCCCAGACGCACCCACGCACACGCGCGTCAGTGCCTCTGTGGTCACCTCTGCATCGGCAACTAGAGCAGATGAGCTGGACTTACCAGAGGAACTTAATTCAAACCGAAGTTCGCGTGCGTTCAAGATCCGGGCAGGCGGGCAGTGCGGCTCTGCAGGAGCTTTCTCCGGAGGAGGCGCAGGCACGCCCGCTGGGCCGGCCAGAGACCCCGAGCGTCCGGAGAGGCTGTCAAGGTCGCCCTCGGCACCTGGCTGTGTGCCACCCGCGGATTTCGTGATGGGGTTTTGTTTCTATTCATGTCTGCTTTTCTTTGTAGTTTCCTTTGAAACGTCTTCTTTGACCTATGAATTATTTACAAGCGTGTTAATTCCCACGTGTTCAGAGGCTTTCCTGAGGTCTCTGTGTGGCTGATTTTTACTTCGGTGGCATCAAGGCCAGAACCCCTCTTTACTGAGGCTCACGACAGACCCCGTGTGAAGGGCCAAGACTCCGCCCCGCACCCGAGCACCTGGGTCCTTTGTCCTCAGAGCAGGTGCAGGGGAGGCCAAGAGTCTGGGTTTCAGCCACATGCTCAAGAGAGGCAGGAGGGGGTGGGACCACTAGCCCGCACACCCGCTGCGCCACGGCAGCCCTGCCTGGCCCTTCCTCTCCGGGAACGGCCCTCCGGGGCCTGACACGGGAGGATGGCCAGACGCGTCTGCAGAGCCAAGGTCTGGGCCTCTCCCTCACTGCCCCTCGGCTTCTGTACCTGCCAGGAGCCCTAATCCAGTCCAAATCATGCGAAGCACCTACTGTGTGCAGGAAAACAGGCCAGAGCATGGGGGTCAAGACTTCATGAGGTACAGACTCCGTGAGTCCCTGAATCGTGCAGATTCTGCCCCCCCCCCCCCCCACACACACACACAGAGAACGGGGACAATGGCTGCTCCCAGGACCGTTGTGGAAGCCCTGGGATAAACCGTTACAGATGGACACCATGCATTTCCGCACCCCCCGGTGACCGGCCTGGAGAGGGACAACGCTCCCGGGGCCAGGGGGGTGAGGGGGATGCTGGGGCAGCCGCCTCGGAGAGCCTGGCGGGGCGGGGAGACCTCTGGGGCAGCGCGGCACCTGGCCCAGCAGACACGGCCAGAACCGCCCAGAGTCCAGGGCAAGGAGCAGGGAGGTGGGCAGGGGTCAGGACGGGGGCACGGGCCGATCAGCCAACGACTCAGGCAGGGGACAGGAAAGCACACGGGCCGACTTCCCTCCCCTCCCTCCCGCCTCCCCCCGAGGCCCCCAGCCTCCGACCCAGCAGAGGCCCAGAAGCCCAGGGAGCCCGCCCGGGGGCCTACCTGCGTGGGCCCCGCGCCCCGAGGGGGCAGGAGGGCGGGAGTGGTCCCGCAGGCAAACACCTCCTCCAGCCAGACCCCACTCTGCCACTCTTGGGAGCCTGGAGATTGCTCGTGTCCACAAATAGCATCTTTTAGCCACTAGTGGGCTGTGGGTTTGGACGGTACCGGTGTCACGGATGTCCTCTGCGCACTCCGCCACAGGACCCGAGGCTGCGGACAGGCGGGCACGCCCCGTGTGACCTACCTGCTTGAGGGACGTTAGGACAGTGGACAGGGCTGCACACACACTTGCCCTGAACGGCGGCCCTCAGGGCCCCGAGGCTGCAGGGAGGAGGGAGCTGGAAGGACACATGCCCACACCTGCCCACGGCCACTGGCGGCAGCTCAGGGCTGACGTGACGACACAGAGTCACGCGCGCCAAGTCCGGGAGGAAACGCCGGGCCGTCTGACCCCAGCTGCACGGGCACCGCCCCCCGGCCTTGCTCCCAGAGCCCCAAACCAACGTGCCCCCCAACAGCCAGGCTGGCAGCCGGTGCAGAACCCAGTCTGCCCCTCACACGTCCAGGCAGGACACACACACGCACATGTGCACGCACACACACCATATACTGCACACGCTCACTCACATATCCACACACTCACGTATGCACACAGACCCAGAACACACGCACACACACATGCACACACACGCGCGCGCACACAGACTCACACACGGGGACCCACAGTGACTCAGTCATTGTGCCCGTTCCAGACAAACGTGACGTGAAGCCGTGTTTCCCGCAGAAACAGAAGGGGAGCGTGTGTCGCCCCCGGGAATGCAGGTCTGCCGGGGGTCCTGCCTCAGCTACCGTGGGCACCACCGGTGGGTCCGGCACCACAAATCCGTCCTCGCGGCCACAACGGGTTGTCAGGGATTCGCAAAGAGACTAGCGGATTGCCCTAATTTAATTACCCGCCATGCGATGTTTACGAGCGTCACCAGCCGTGCCGATTCTAAAATGAAATGTGCCGTTCTCTAATTGTTCACAGCTCGAAAGAAACAGCCAGAGAACGTTTTCAACCATTAAGGAAATGATATTTTAAATGACGAACATACTGTATATGTTTATACTTTAAGAAAACAGACTCTGGTAATGTTTGGGGAAATTAGTGAGAATTTACTGATTCCCAGAAGAAAACAGTTGTGTCTAACGGTGCCAGGCAGTCTACGGGCACCATCCTGGTGAGACGCAGCCGAGGCTCCGAGCCGCTCCGGGCGGCCTGCTGAGGGCAAACACGGCCAGACCCGCTCCCCACCACGGACGGAGCTGGGGCACCCACCGCCTTCTGTGCCCCTGGTCCCTCCGATTTTGCTAGCTCGGTCCCGAGAGCTATGTCATGGGGCTAGGGTAGCACGGCCAGTGCTCAAAAGACAACGACTGAGGGTGCCCCTCCCCACGGTCATGCCCCACAGCGGGTCGTGGGTGTGTGTGTGGAGGGTGGGGGGGGGCTTTCTGGAGACTTCAGGAGCCTACTGACCTCCAGAAAAGGTGGGGACCTCTGTCCTGGCCTGAGAAAGAGCCAGCCCTGCCAGCCAGACCAGCAGTGACTCCAGGCCTGCCCTGCACTGGTGGGGCCCTGGGGAGCCGCCCATCCTTGGACCTGGTGTCCCTGTGTGCACACAGGGCCAGGGCGGGGGAGGGAGGGACAGTTGGTGAAGAATGTATTGCCAGAAGATACTCAGACATGATGCCCTGGCACCTCCTGGAGCCAGGCTCTGTGCTTCCCAGGGGAAAACAGGGCTGGTCGAGAACAGCGTGAAGGCCACAGAGCTGAGCCCCATCCCTGGCTGGGGTCTGCACAAGACGTCGTGCGGAAGCCCCGTAAAGCAGGGCCTCGGGGTCCCCGGGGCAGGGGTGGTCGCCCCCTTCCCAGTGGGACTCGGGGACAGAGGCGCCAGGTGCCGGGGACAGCTGTGAAGGGAACTGAGCAGCTCTAGGGGCCATGCGGATGAGCGGGTGACAGGCAGAGCTGGGGAGGAAATTTGGGGACACTGAGCAATACTGTGATGTGACCCAGCCGGCTGTGACCCTTCTCTGGACGAGACGGGTGACCTGGCTGGGACACGATGTTGGGGAAAACCAGGCAAAGTTCATTCATCTGTTCATCCATCTGGCAAGAAGTCCTGGAGCTCCGACCTGTGACCTGCTCCTGGGCGTGTCCCCTTGTCCTGTCCTGTGGCTCAAAAGCTTGGGGACACTTATCCCGCGCTGGCCAACTACGGTGGTGTATTTCTCTCCACACGGCGTCTTCCTCCTCACGGGCCTGAGGTCAGAGCTGAGGCTTCAGGGGCAAAAGGACGCTGCCCTCCTTTCCCACCAGGAGCTCAGACCCCTCCCATGGAGTAAGTAGTCTCCTGGCCGTGAATTTCAATGCCTGAAGGACTTCCTGGATTTTCCTTTCCCTCATCCTGCTGGCAGGACAAGGCTGCGTCTCCCCTCCCAGGCATGGCCATCATGGGCTCTCGGTCACCTGTCAGTGACTGGACCCCACCTCGTCCTCTGGGACACGCCGTCCCCTGGCCCCCGGCGGCCGGCCGTGAGTATCACCCCGGGCCCCTGAGCTACCCCTGCCTCCCCTGCTCCATCCACTCACCCTCTGGGCTTCCCCCTCGCCCGGAGCACGTCCCTCGCAGCCTCAGCAGGAAGGCTCCAGAGAGACGCATTTTCCAAAGCCCCGTGGTGGGAGTGCGCATGTGGCCCCTAACTCCAGGGCTGTTGGAGTCCGAGGTTAACCCAGTGTGGCCAAGACCTACCGAGACCCTTCCTCTGTCGTCGGGACAACCCTGACGCCAGCTCCCTCGTGGGGAGTCTCTTGGTTTCTCTGTCCCTCCCTGTCTCCGTCTGCCTGTCTCTGTCTCTCTCTGTCTCTCTGTCTCTGTCTGTCTCCCTGTCTCCATCTCTTCCTCTATAATCTGCCCTTCGGGCGTGAGTTCCTTCCCGTCAGTCCTCTGGAGCGGCACAGATCTTCCAAGCTGAGCAGCGTGTCCCCTCAGCTCTGACGGCCTCCCGTCCACGACCCCGACCCTGCCTTGTCCGCCTTTACTCTGTGCCCCTCCCGTAATGTCCCCAGCAGCTCTGTCTCTTCCTGAGCCCCAGACACACCTCGCTACCTTCCTGCCTGCTTGCCGAGCGGCTGAGGTGGCCACAGGGGACGAGGGGGAAGGGGGGGACGAAGGGGCCGAGGGGGGTCGAGGGAGCTGAGAGGCAGCAGGACGAGCAGGCGGGACCAGGGCAGCAAGAGGCGCCTCCAGCAGCCGGCGAGGGGGGTCAGGTGGCCGTGGCAACAGAGCAGCGAGCACAGGGACACCCTCACGGAGCCGGCAGGACAGGAGGACCGGCCGGGGCATTTCTCGTGAGGAGAGAAGGTAAGAAAGAATCAAACCCCTGCCAGCTGTGGTCTCCGGACGGACAGAGCAGCCACTCCTGGCCGAGAAAGACCGGGCAGAGGGGGTTTGCGGTTCGGGGAGGTTCTGGGATGGGGACGGTGGGGACGGGAATCCAGGGGTCTGCCGGCGTCCTGCTGAGCCCATGTGAGGACATCGGGTCGGCATTTGGGACACGGGTGTGGTGAGGCCGGGGTCAGGATCCGGCCTCACGTGCCATGTGGGGGAAACCAGGAGGGCCTTGAACGGCCTCCCCACGACCCTCCCACCCCCGGACACAGGCAGGTAAGGTCACCACCCTAACAGCCTCCTTATCCACGGACGGGGCCCTCCAGTCTCCACCACCCTGTGCAATTACTCAGACAAGCTGGTCACTGCGTCCGTGGGGACCAGGCGCGCCCACCCCCCGTCACAGCAAAGCCCGCGTGGCCAGACTCCTGGCTGTCCCCTCCGCTCCTGAGCACGCCCTGTGGACCCCGCACAGTGCAGCGTCTGCCCTCGCCAGGACCTGGTCGCATGTCCTCAGTGTGCAGGTGCCCCTGTGTCCCCAGGGCCGGAGTCCTCCTGCACCGGGGGACAGTGGAGGTGCTGGGCGGGAGTCACCCCCTGGGCAGCGAGAAGGCCTGGCCCCGAATCCACCCCGCTTCTCCCAAAGCTCACGGGGGCGGGGGGGGCAGGGCCGGTGGAGGTGGGGGGGCCTCTGCCTGTCCAGCCCCAGCATCACGGCCCGAGCCACAGAGAGAAGAGAGCAAGGCTCTGCTCCGACGCAGGCGGCCCAGAGGGTCCCCGGGGGGAGGAGAGGCGAGCAGAGGGCGTGGCTCCTGGGAGGAGGTGCTGGCAGTGGCTGCAGGGGACAGGCGGGGACAGGCAGTGACACGTGGCTGGCCACACATCTGTCTGTCCCCGGGGCTGCGCTCACCACTCACCGAGTCTGACCCATCTCTGCCCTGCATACCCTGGAGCGTGGGGGTGCGCCACGGGTGGAAAACGAGGTGCCACCTCAGCGCCCCTCCCCCCCGCCCCGGGGCTGTGCCTGCCACCCAGGCTGTGAGGAGGGAGGTGGCGCCTGGGCCTCCCCGGCTCCCGCGCTGGGACGGAGGTCGGAGAGGCCGAGGTGGGGGTCAGCTGCTCCCGGGGCCCCGGGGCGGAGGGGCCTGTGGCCACACCGCTTCTTCTGACGGCTCCCCAGCTCCAGGCCTCCCGGCGGCCGGCCAGGCTACCCTCGGAGCAAAAACGAAGAAAGAAGAGGCTTGTGTGCACCTGCGTCCCCCGCACCACACGCCTCTCCTCTAGATCTTTCTTCCAGGTCAGGTAACGACAAATCAGCCTCATTCACCTGCACCAAGTCGCCCTGGGGACCAGTGTCCAGAAACCACACTCCCAGCAGCACACAGAGGCCTGAAAGCCATGGAGGGTGCCGTGGGCACGTGTGAAATCACCGAGTTTTCTGTGTCCTCTCACCGCTGAGTAGACGCCCACGGCTCGGCCCGGCCCCACACTGCCAGCCGGCACCCCTGCCCTCTTCTGTTTCCAGGAGGCTAGGGGCTGCGGCCGCTGCTCACCCCCAGCCCTGACCACTGCTGGACACGTCGCGCCCCCGGGGGTACAGGGGAGGGCGGCCTTACCAGCCTCTCCCTTCTTGTCCCAGAAGACGTTGCCCCCCCCCCCCCCGCGACGTGTCCCCCTCAGCTCTCCCTACGCAGGTGTTCTGCCACCACAACCCACCGGCACCTCCTGGGAAGAAGGCACCCAGCGTGTGCAGCTGGCTGGTCTCCAGAGTGGAGCCTCAGAAGCTGGGGCATAGGTTTTAAGACCAGTTCTCTCGGGGAAATGAAGCCACATAGGACGTTTCTCCACTTCACCCCCGGGGTCAGAATGACCTGTAAGCCACCGACACACTGCGGGCCGGCGATCTCTCTCCTTGTGAGCACACAGGCTCACGTGTCCGGATATAAAACGTCCCCAAGCGCCCGGTCAACCCAGCACGTGACGCAAGCCGTGACCCGGGGCCGTGTTCTCACACCCTCTGGCCTCCGCGGAGCTGGGGCGGGACAGAGCCGTCCCGCAAAGTCCCCCCGAGAAGCAGAAGGCGGCCAGGGCCCCCCTACTCCCCAGCGTCCGTGGCGAGGCCGGCCGTGCTGCACCCGGCAGGCAGAACTGCCGTATTTCAGGATGAGAGTGAACGTGGCCAAGGCCTTCCCAGCGGAGTCGGGGCACCTGTGCCCGAGATCTGGGCCCGCTCAGGCGCTCGGGCCTGTGGCTCTGGGACGAGGCCAAGAAGCAGCCAAAAAGCACAACTGCCTGCTCACCAGGTGCCCATCAGCCTGGGCGGGGTTGACTTGCTTGTTTCCCTTAAACAGAACTTTCTTCAGACCAGATCATCTCTTTTTGCACAGGACGAACGTCACCCCCACTTGGGGAAGAGGCTGGTCGGACCACACAGCAGGGTTGCTGAGCCAGAGCCCCCTCCTTCCTGCTGGGCCCTGAGCCCCCTCCCTTCCTGCTCTCTCCTGAGCCCCCTCCTTTCCTGCTGGCCTCACCCCTCCTCAGGCCGTTGCTCCCCGTGGAAACCTCTTTTTATCAAGTGACCGACGGCCACACCGAAATCCAGGCACTGGTTCCTCTCCCAGAGATGCCCTCCCATCCCACGGCTGACATAAATAACGCTGCCCCGGAGGCAGTCACATCGGGTCTGTGTCCCGGCACACCCGTGCTGGGAGGAAGCCGGGCAGTCCCTCTCCTGACCCTCAGCATCCTTCCTGTGGGCTTTGTCCTGCTTCCCACTCTCCCTTCCCGCCACCCCTTCTCCACATCCCCCTCGCCCTGGGCTTACCTACCCCTGCGGCGGCTCCAGGGCCCGACCCTGCGTGCGGGGTCAGCCTGCGTGCAGCGTCCGTGAGTGTCCAGGGTGGTCCCCTGACAGGCCCGGACAGGCCCCTCTGCCCCTGCTTTGTTGCCCAGGGAAAACCTTCTTCATTCTAGTAAATAAATATGTTCCACTTTCCTGGAATCCGGTGTTGTTCTCTGTACGAGCAGAGCAAAGAAATCATTTCACTTCATTGCCAGGTGTCTTGGCAATGTCTGATTGAACTGCCAGTTAAATTGGAGAAATTGTTTCTTTTTATTTTTTTAAATGTTTTTATTTATTTTTGACAGAGAGAGAGAGAGAGAGAGAGAGAGAGAGAGCGCACTAGCAGGGGAGGGGCAGAGAGAGAGGGAGACACAGAATCCGAAGCAGGCTCCAGGCTCTGAGCTGTCAGCACAGAGCCCAACGTGGGGCTCGAACCCACGAACTGTGAGATCGTGACCTGAGCCGAAGTCAGAGGCTCAACCGACGGAGTCACCCAGGGGCCCCCCAAGAAAATGTTTTAAACACATCTCCCCATGGCTTGGGAAGTGGTGAATTACATAAATACATCACAGGAATAAAATGATGAATCTGTAATTTAAACAAATCACACGACAGGCATCGCAGCCTCTCCGACAGGTAGAGTGGACCCACGGGGGGCAGAGCGGCCTCTGAGCACGGGCCGGAATCGAGGTCTAGCCTGGGCCCCAGCCTGGATGTCACCGCCAGGTCCCCTGGAGGGACCAGAGCCACAATGGAACCACCTGGGACCTTGTAGAGAAGTTAGTGCTGTGGGCCACCCGCTGATCCTGAGTCAGAATCGGGGCTCGGAAACCAGCCTCGTATTTTCATTTTTTGAATTTCACCTGTTGATCATGATGTCCAGCAGCTTGAGAGAAGCAGCTGGAAGGCAGGGGTCAGCAAACCCTCTAAGGGGCAGATACTAAGTATGTCAGGCTTTGCAGACGGTCCGTGCCGCTGCGGGAAGCCAAAGCCACCGTAGACAGCATGCAAAGGAACGGCAGTGGCTGCATCCCGGTAAAACTCTACTGGCAGAATGGGCAGTGGCCCCACGGGCTTGGTCTGCTGACCCTGAGCCTGAGGCCCTGTCACCTGAAGGGCGGTAAAATGCAGGTGACCGCAGAGGGGAGGGAGGACAACACAGAAACGGGCTCTTGATCCCCACTTTTAAACTAAAATAGTTCTGTAGAACCTTATTTTAATACATACAAACGTTCAACTAGGTATAAACCCCTCTTCCTTTTGCTCCTATGTGACTTTAAAAAGAAAACACATTTATAAATTAAACACAAAATACAATAGCAACAGAATTCAAATTAAAAATATAAATTCAACATAGCAGATGATGCTGTTCTGCTGACGCTAAATCGCCCTGCAGTGGCTCAGTCCGACTGTCTCCTCCACCGCCAACCCTCCCCCCGTGTGGGCACCACACAGCTCCCCTCGGGCAAGCACGTCCCCGACACACGGAGCACGTGCTGTGTTATGGGCCCTCGGGCTCACGGTCACGGGAGAACAGAGCTCACGGGCACCAAGCCCGCCTGGAGGGCGGCCCCTGAGTGATCAGAGCACATGCACGTGTGATGTGTGTCAGGGGGGGTGCGCTGTGTGCATGGGTGCACATGTGTTATGTGTGTGCACGTGTGGTGTGTGTGCACATGGTGTGTGTGCACGTGGTGCGTGTGCACACGTGTTACATGTGTGCATGTGTCATGTGGGTGTACACCTGTGTTGTGAGCACGTCATTGTATATGTATGTGTTGTGTGTTGTCTGTGAACATGTGTGTGCATGTTATAATGTGTGTGGTGTGAGTGTGCAGTGTGTGCACATGTGTCATGTATGCATGTTATAATGTGTGTGTTGTGTGTGATGTGTGCATTGTGTGGTGTATTGTGGTGTGGGTTGCAGTATATGCACATGTGTGTACATGTGCAACATAGGTGGACACGTGGTGTGCATGTGCATGCGTGGTGTGGGTGCATGTGTGGTGTGAGTATGCAGTGTGTGCACGTGTTGTGTGTGTACATGTGTTGTGTGTGCACCTGTATTGTGTGCATGTCATGGTGCATGTATGTGTTTTATGTGCATGTGAGTTGCATGCACATTGTATTGTGCACGTGTTGTGTGTGCACGTGTGTGTGTTATGTGTGTGGTGTGAGCGTGCATGTGTGTACACGTGTGTTGTGTGTGCATATATGGTGTGTGCATGTTATAATACGTGCACCGTGTGTGTGTAGATGTGTGGTGTGAGTGTGCAGTGTGTGCACGTGTGTGGTGTGAATATCATGGTGTGGGTCGTATACGCACACGTGTTGTGTGTGCATGTGCAGTGTGGGTGGACACATGTGGCGTGCGTGTGCAGGTGTGCTCACATTGGCATCAGCTGGGAAGCGATAATGCCTTAATCTGCCCACGCTCAGGGACGCCCCTGCCCGCGTGTCACCGGAGCCAGCACGGGGCAGACACGTGGCAAACCCTGGAGAGAGGAGGAGGTGCACCCCGAGAATCGCCCTTCCCCTCCCGCTTCCCCTTCCCCTTTCCTCTGGTACACCTGGGGGGGAGGGGGGTAGAGCTGTGCTGGAAACAGGGGCACACGGGGAGGGGTCTCCAACCAGACAGAAACCCTGACAGCCACCGGGGCATCGTGGGGACATAGCACTCCCAGAGGGAGGGAACGCAACGCAAATACCTCCTGACGGCACCGGGGGCTGAGCTGTGTCTGCTGCTCTGCTCAAGCTCAGGACACGCTAACTCACAGAGTTGTCCCCGTGCCTCGTGGAGTAGACACACACACCCAAGCAGACACAGACACACGTATGCACGGACACACGCATGCACTCACACAGATGCACATGCAAACGCATGCACACACACATGCATTCACACACACAGACACACAGGCATACACACATGCACACAGAAACATGTACGTGCAGACACACACGTGCACTTATACACACATGCACACGCAGACACACATGCACCAACATACAGACACACATGTACATACCAACACACACCTGTACACACACAGGCACACGCGGGCACACATGCATGCACATGTAGGCACATGCACACGCACATGCAAACAGACACATGCATGCACACAGAAACATGTACATACCGACACACGCATGCACTTGTACACACCTGCACACACAGACACACATGCACTAACATACAGGCACACGTGTACACACCAAGACATGCATATACTCACACACATGCACATGCAGACACACACATGCACAGGCACATGTACGCACAGACTTACGTGCATGCACTTATACACGGACACGTGTACACACCAACACACGCAAGCACTCACACACATGCTCATGCAGGCACACACATAACTCACAGATGCAGAGAGATGCATGGTTGCACACAGACGCATATACACACAGACACACGCATGAACTCATACACACGCATACACAAACGAACTCACCCCTACACAAGCAGACACGTGTACACGTGCATGTACTTATACACACCTGCACACAGATGCACACGTGCATGCATTAACATACACATGTGAACACACCAACACACACATGCACCCACACACATGCACATGCAGGCACACATATACACACACGTGCCCTTTTCCCAACACCCTCCAATGAAGTCGTGCCGCACGTCAGTACTTCTCGTGTCCCTACAACAGAGGCCACGGTCTGCCCGCGTGGCCGCCAGCCGTGATGCAGCCCAACCCCCAGGGTGCCACAGGCCAGTGCTGCCGTCACAGGAGGGCCAGCGCACTCTGGAGCTGAGCGTCCCCCTGCCTGGCTCATTAGGGCTACGAGTCTTACCGAGCTCGTGGGATGCGGGGACAGCGCCGTCCCCACAAAGAACAACTGTCACCAATCACTTTTCCTGCTCCCGCCCCCTGGGAAGGGGGCCCTCTCATAAATTAAAGAGCTGGCACTAGTCTCCAGACTGTTTTCATTATTGGCTTAATTTGTCTTCCCTGATACAGATATAAATATTTTATGTCCCGTCGCCTAGAGATTTGGTTATGACAATCGCTCCTGCTCCCTGCGCACCCACAGAAACACCTGAGCGGGGGAATCCGCCCCCCACCTAGCATGCCAGACCGCTGGCCACCTCTGCAGGATGAGGGTCTGGGTGAGGGACAGAGCCGTCAGGGGGCAGCTGTGAGAAGGTGACACAACACGGGGACCCTTACTCAACAACTCAGAGCCGCCCCAGGGAGGTGGGCACTGAGCAGGGGGTCCCCGTCTCTGAGCCTGTGCCCTGAGGGATATCACGGACTTGATGCCTTAGGCACCAGCCTCAGAGGTGAACCTGACAAGGAAATTTAAAAGTGAGTAATTAAAACCCAAGAGAAAGCCCCACGTGGCCTGTGCCACCCCTGAGGAGCCCTAACAATCCCATCCAATACCCTGCAAGTGCGGGCTCTAATTCTCGCTCAGGAGTTAAAGGCGTCCTGACCTGTCAGGGCAGTGCCTTGGCGCTGGGAAGTCTCAAGGACACATGACGAGAGCCTACGGGCATTCATAAAAGACTTCCGGGAAGGCGCTGGAAATACGACCGTGTAAATAACTCTATAGCTTTTCTGTATAGTAGCAATAATCCGTGAGGGGAAAATCCCGACACCTTCCATTCCAGCAGCAGAAGGTATACGTTTTTACACGACTGAGAGACTTATTTGTAAGAAAGCTGTAAAACTTTACCGAGGCACAGGAGGAAAAGGAGAGATATGCGTGTGTGTACAGGAACCATGTCCTACAGCGGTGCCCAGCCTGGTCCCCAGACCCTGTGAATGTGTCACCTTACACGGCAAAAGCGAATGATGGTGACCTGGGGGCACGGGCCTGGACTGTCTGTGGCTGACGTCATGACCAGGGTCCTCAGGACACGGACGCAGGAGGGCCAGAGAGCAGGAGGGAGCTGGGCCCCGCCGGCTTGGCGAGGAGCGAGGGGCCACGACCCGGGGTGGGGGGGCGTGGAAGGTAAGGGACCCGCTCCCTGGGGCCCCAGGAGGAACCAGCCCTGCCCACCGCTCAGGTCAGCCTCCTGAACCCTAAGTTACTTCAAACCCCTACATTTGTAGTAATTTATTACAGCAGCGACAGGGAAAAATATACGTTTTAAAGGAAAAGAAGGAAAAAAAAAACACGTATAACTGAGTTTGTTCCAAAGTTACGTATAAGTTTAGCCTATTTCAGTCAAAATCCAAGCTAGTTTTCATGGAATATGACAGCGTAACTATACATCGTCCTGAATAAACGGGACGGTTACGAAGACTGACCTGTGAGAAGGGCCAGAAGGTGCTGGCACCCGTGTCACCAGCTGTGTGCACAGCGTGGCCGCCGCAGGACCTGGTGGCCGCCCCACCAAGACAAGCTTATCTGAGTGTCACGGTCGCATGCATCACATGCTATTTGGCACAAGACAGATGCCATTTTTCCCGTGAAATCAGTGAAAATGTGAAAAAACAAAACTGTGCATTTGCTGGCGCACCGAGTCCTGAGGAAGTGGGGTCTGCGGCACCTGGGACAGGGGCACTGCCGGCTTCCTCGGGGGGCCTCTGGCCGGTGAGCAGGGGTCAGGAGGCTGGGCTCCAGGACAGGGTCAGCAGCCCCGGAAGGCCCCGGAAGGCCCCACAACCTTGGGGCGGCCGAACTGGGGTCTGACGTGAGTGGGGCAGCGAGAGGGAGCGAGAAGGTCACGGTGACACTGGCAGCCTTGTCTGCAGGTCTGGGGAGACAGAACCCAGTGCAGGGGCGGCCCAGGGCAAGCAGCGGCCCCCAGGGGACACGTGTGGGAGGTGGGCTGTGTGGCAGGTGGGTCTGGGAACTCTGTGCACCTGCCCAGAGGGGCTGCGGGGCGGGGGGGGGGGGGGGGGGGGTGCAGGGAGCGTGGGGCCAGACGAGGCCGGACCGGCCTGTCACAGCGTCACCCTCACCCTCGGGGGGGCACAGGCCTGCCCGCCGCCTGCACCCACAGGACGTTTGAGCCTTTTCTGGGAGAAGATGGTGACCCTGCTCTTCAGCCTCAAGGGTTTAAGCAGAAGTAAAAGCAGCCTAATTACTTTTTAAAAATTCCGTTGATGCTTTTGTATTCAAATGTTACCCAGAGAGAGTGAGCTGGATCACTGCTGTGCAAATGAGGCTGTGCCCCGGAAGGGAGGGCGCCGTCCTGGGCACCGACACCCTCCTCCCTGCTCACCCGCCTCCGCAGTTTCCAGTGGACACTTGAGAGCAGTGGAGGCCCCGGGGCTGGTTCGGTGGCACCGTCCCCGCGGGGGTTCACGGCTTGCACGACACCGCGGTCCCCGGAGCCCGTCGGCTGTGCAGGCCCCGCTCTGAGGGCTCAGCGGCCGGTGTCCCGTCACCCCCAGGCCACCGAGTCACGAACACCCGAGTCTCGGCCGCAGGTCGACCACCGCCCGCACCCGAGTGGCGGCCAGGCCAGAGCCTGGGATCTTGGCCACTATTCCACACACAAAGGACCCAACAGGGCCCCGCCCACGTGAGCCTCCTGCTGGACAGCCCGTGGCACACACACACCCCCACCTTGCTGCACCTGACAGGTGAGGGGACGGCCATTCCACAAGTACCCCGTGCAGCCTCTCAGCTGTCAGGGGTGTGGGACATCTGGCGGGACGCGTGGTGGCCTGCGGCGCTACGGGCTGGGGGTGGCGCTCCGCTGGCAGGTGGCCTCCCATCTCCGCAGTCGGGCCGGGTGCGCGGAAGCCTTTGTCTTTGTCGAGTAAGGAGCAGACACCTGGGCAACCGTACAGGCAGGGACGACACCAGAAGACATCTTGACTCACATGTGAGGTGCAGGTGCCGAGGCAGAGGGAAGACACAGGAGCCGAGTGGCCCTGGGGGACGGGGGAAGTGGGGTGTGGCCACAGGAGCCAGGAGCAAACACCCTTGGGGCAAACAAACAAAGGCAACGAAAGCTGTCTCGTTCACTCTAAAAGCAGGACAGGCTCCAACCAAAATGGGCGGGGGCAGGGCCAGTCTCCCCACCCCAGGCCCGGTTGGCACAACCCCAGGTCGAGGCTGGGACGAGGGGGCCTGGGCTTCCTTGTCCAGCACACAGCGCGTGTGTCCTGCCTTCGTGCTGTGAACGCTTAGCACGCCCCAACCAAGTACGAGGTTAGCTGTGGGGCTGTCATAAACGTTGTCACAAACGGCCCTTACCGGGCGAGGCACTTCCCTACCACTCATACGTCGTGGGATGGTTTCATCATTAAAGGGTGTCGGATTTTGTCAAAAGATTTTTCTCTTCAACTGAGAGGATCGTGTGGTTTTCTCCTTTACTCCATTACTACTAGATGCACTGCAGGGACTGATTCTCCGATGTTAGCCAAGCCTTGTGCCTCTGAGACAAATCTCACTCGGTCATGGTGAACAGTCCTTTTTCTCTCTCTACTCCGTTTGCTGCTGTTTTAGGGATGAGTTTCGTGTTTACGTTCGTGGTAGGCATCAGTCTGTAGTTTTCCCGTAAGGCTCTGGCTTGGCCGCGGAGGTAAGACTGACATCAGAGTCGGGCTAAGCTCCCTCTTCGACAGCTTTGGAAGAGTTTGTGAAGGATTTGTGTTAATGCTTCTCTAAGCATTTTTGTAGACTTCACCAGCGAATCCAGCTCCCATTTGGGGACGTATGTTCACTGCCCTCTTGCTGTCTTCACTTGTCATAGATCTATTTTCACTTTCATTGTCTTTTTGAGTCAGTTTTGGTCTAGCTCTTCCCAGGAATTTGTCCATTTCCTCTAAGTTGTGTAACTAATGGCCACACAACCGCTCAAAATATTCCCTTTTAATCCTTTTTATTTCTGTAAGGTCGGTAGCATCGCCCCCTCTTTCGTTCCTGATGTTAGTAATCTCAGTCTTCAGTCTCTGTTTTGTCAGCTTTGTTGGTGTTCACAAAGAACCGGTTTGGGGTTTTGTCTATTTTCCTCTACCATTTTTTCTATTCTACGTCGTATTTACTTCCACTCTTCTCAGAATTCTCTCTTCCCTTCTGCTTGCTCTACATTTAGTTTGCTCTCTTTATTCTACTCTCTGAAGGTGGAAGCTGAGGTTATTAACCGGAAATCTTTTCTAACGTTTGTGTTCATGGCCACAGACTTCCCTCTGAGCACTACATAAGTTGCACCCAGTAGGTTTATGTACATTAATGTTTTCACTTCCACGCATCTCAAAGTATTTCCTAATCTCCTTGCAGTGTCTTCTTTGGCCCAGTGGCTAGTTAAGACTGTGTTGTGGAATGTGCGTGTACTTGTGGTTTCCCAAATTTCCTTCCCCTGCTGATTTCTGTCCCAATATCATCAGAGAAGAGACTCTGAATCATTGCAGATTCTTCAGCACATGCTGACTTACCCTGGCCCAAACATATGGGCCACCCAGGACAACGTCCCATGCGTCCTGCTGCCAGCTGGAGCATCCTGAGGTGGCCTCTTGGGTCCAGCTCACAGATGGCATTGTTTGCCCCTTCTCTTTCCTTCTGTACCTTCTGTCTAGTTTTCTGTCCACTACTGAAAGTGTGGCACTCGAGCCCCCACCTGTTGTTTGTTGATTGTCTCTCTCCCTTCGTTTCTAAGTTCAGGATGAGCTCGTCTCAAGATCCTTAACTACGTCCACAAATAAGGCCTTATTCCAAATAAGGTCACATTCACAGATTCCCGGGTACCCGGTGGGCGTACCTCTGGGGCGGGCAGTATGCCACCCATTCCGCAGGGACAACGAGCTAACCACGCAAAAAGCCAGGATCTCGCCTGTCGTGCAGCTCTGGGAGACGACAGGAGCCCCTCGAGGCTCTCCTGACCGCATGTCTCGGCTCCACCCACCAGAGCCCTGGCAACAGGAGGCCCACAAGGGACGCTTCCTTCTGTGTTTGTGTGCCGGTACACGCTCTCACCTGAGCTGTTGCACAGGTACAAGGCCGGGCCGGGGGACATATCTGCGGCCTCAGGGCCGCCACCTTCAACACCGGAGCGATGACAGTCCCCCCTATTGGGCAACACTGACCCCTGCCCTTGCCCACCAGGTGAGGACCAGCTTTTCCAGTGGGCCAGGGAACCCGCTGGGCCCTGGCAGGCACTTCTGTGAGCACTGGGGGATCACTTCCAGGGAACTTTGGGGAAGAAAGCTTCTTTGGAAGTTTCCCCTTTCCTGGTCTCACCCTCCAAAGGCTTAGCCATCAGCACTAAGGGTGGAGGAGTCCCAGAGATCGGGGGCTTGCCCCAGAGCCCCTGCCCCCATCACGGTGCAGCTGTATCTCCCTGAGAGCACGATGGGGGTGCGGCCGCCCAGCTCATGCCGGCAATACCGGGCCGGAACCACCAGACCCTCCCGCCACGCGGCCGCCTGCCCTCCCTGTGCTGCCGCTGGCAGACATGACAGCCAGCCATGGGAAATGGCCAGATTTGACTTCCTCTCTCACCTCGGTTTCCATTCCAGTTTCCATGGAAACCGCCATCTGAATGTGGGCCAGGAAGGGGGAGCGAGAAGCTTTAAAATGATGATAGTTGAGAAACTTTCATGGGCCTGTGTTTCCTGCTACTGGGGGTTTCCATGGAAACTCAAACCAAAGACGGAGCCGGATGGAGAAGGCGCTGGGTGTCTTCCACCACGGTGACTGGCGGCTCCCGGGGGCAACCGTCCGCCCCTCCCAAGGGTGCAGGAGCACGCTCCCAGATCCCGACGGGCCACGTTCCTCCAGGGGGTGGGGACACCACGAGGGAGCAAGGGAAAGGGGGCGGCCGCCTGCCATCCTGAAACAGGACCCGAGACACCATTCTCCTCCACCCAGGACCATGGCCCGCGCCCCGATCTACACACACCCTTGAGGGGCAAGCAAGGTGGGGGGGCAGCGGGCCTGGGAGCCCCCCCCTCCCCTGATCTGCCTCTCACATGCAGCACGTACACACCCTCTCACACACAGCGCATACGTGCACACACGTGTGCACACACACCTCAGCATCCATGTGCTTGCACACTTGCTCACTGCTGGGCTTGGCGTCGACCTCCTAACGGTCGTCTGTGCCCGCACCCCTCCCCTTTGCAGTCACCGAGGGGCCGCAGGCTGGAGGCTGAGGGCCGGGGCAGGGGCAAGCCCGCCAGGCTGCGGAGGACACCGTGGCAGCAGCGCCCGACCTGTGCGTCTCACCCTGACAGGGACTCTCACTGCCCCCGAGCCCTTGTCCAGAACCATCCCCTGGGGGCCGCGGACTCGGTATCTGGGCAGCGGCAGAACACGGCCCACGACTGCAGCTCCCGGGGACACCGTGGCCTCCGCAGCCTCGGTTCCTCTGGTCGGTGGCCAGCGTGCCGGCCCTGGGGCGAGACCCGAGGAGGCAGAAGGGCCCGGCGGCCCTGCCCTGGCCTGAGGGGAAGGGCTCTGAGCTCTGTCCCCCAGCAGCCTGCTGAGCCCTCCTTCCTCTTCCGTTAAACAGGACTCAGGGTGCCCGCTGACTCGTCTCCCCCTTTACCGAGGTCCCCATCCTGGAAGCTCCTTCCCTTCAAAGCCCTGGGGCCCTTTGCTGCTCTCAGTGCCCCCGCCCCCGCCCGACGACGGTCCCTCGCGGGGGACGGGCTGCATTCAAGAGGCCGTGGACACACCTCAGCGGCTCACGCGGGTGCGCCTCGCCGGGTCTCAGACAACCCACAGACCCCGCGTGAGGAGACGCAGAGGGGGGTGGACCGAGGCCAGGCCCCCCGCCCGGCCACCGCGCGGGACACACACTGGCCTCCACGGCCCCTGCCCCGAGAGTTTTGCGTAAGGAGACGGCCGGAACCCGCCAGACACGCGTTGGGCCCGCACAAAGGCCAGTGAGAGCCGAGTTCGAGGGGCCACAGCCGGGGCCACGACGCCTCCCCGCACCATTCCAGCTCCCCAGAGTCAGAAAGGAGACCACGGCTCCCAGACGCGAGGCATCAACGTGAGCCTAGGAGGAGCCCAAAAGACACACAGACGTCAGCCGGCCTGCGTGGCGGCGCCCCCGGCTCTGACCGCTCGTGTCCCGTGGACTTATCACCCACACCTCGCCTGCTGCCCACACGGCTGGAGCAGGTGCCGGGCGCAGGGTGTTCACCCAGGGTGCCAGGCTGATGGCAGAGGCGGGGTGCCCGCGCCCACGATCGCAGATTGAGGGGCGGGTGTGACCGTGTCTGGCGAGCGCTCGGTGGTCACTCTGCGGCCAGCGGTCGACGAAGCTTGGGGTTCCGAGGAGGCTTGAGGGACGGACACCTCCACAGGCCCACGTCAGAGGCGGCGCCCTGGGAGAAGTTACAGCCACGGCGAGACCCGACCCACAAAAATGCTCATCCCAGACGGCCGTGGTGTTGGCCCCGGACCACGGCCTGGGCAGGGGCCTGGAGGCGGACACAGCAGCGAGGGCACAGCGAGTGCGGACGCGGCAGGCAGGTGCCCCTCAGTGTCACGAGGACAGAGGGAGAGCCTTCGGCCGGGGTGGGGACACTGCGGGATATGTGCTCTCAGGTCACTGTGGCTGCGGTGCAAAGGGTCCCGGAGGACGTGTGGTTGTGCGGCTGGGCCTCAAGGCACTTTTCTCCCCCTGCACCGGGTCTCGAACCCCGGGTACCCCCCTCAGCCATCGTGCGCCCCCGCCCAGAGCCACAGGGGACAGCTTGGAAGTTAAGGCCCCTTTACTGCACAGAGGTGAGGAGGGAAGGACAGAAGGGGGAGCAGCCCGGAGAGGGCACCGTGTGTGGGGGTGTCCCTGCAGCCCCACCTGACTGACCCCAGAGCTCACGCTCTTAACCTCTGAACTTGGGCCCGGTGACACGGGGAGAGCGAAGCAAAGGAAGATACCAAACAACCGTCACTGATTTGGAAACTCTGCCAAGAGCTGGCCCTGCCCCGCACGGCCCGGCCTGGAGCTGTCCCCCGGGAAGAGGCAGGCGCCTCCTACCCCTCGCTCCGGGGCTCCCCCAGCTCAGCGGGAAGGAGGGCAGCAAACATCTGTGTGTGGGGGCGGGGGGGTCCACCATGGGGTGAGGAGGGAGGGACCGTGGGCCGGCGTTCCACGAAAAGTAGGTCCCTGTGTCCCCCCGGCCCCCTGAGGTGGTCTGGGTGGACGTCTTACAGCTAAGGAAACAGACGGTGTCCTCAGCGTGCCCTGCACTCTGAGTGGGACGCAGCCCCGTCCTACGTCCACCTCCCTTTTGCGGGCGAGCCGCTGCTTCTGAGCGTGGGCCTTGCTCACCAGCCCCTGGCACCACCCAAACAGGTGAACAGACCCCCCCAGAAGGCTGCCCTGGCCGAAGGAGCTCATCAGAAGAGGGGGTGTGTTTTAGAGCTGGAGAACAGGGCTAAAGAAAATCGCTTCTCACCAAACACAGTTGAAACGTTCTCACGGCCAGGCTGCTAACGAGGTTGAGTCCCTCGGGGATCCAAACTGCAGACTCGTTGGTGCCTATCATTTCCGAGACGGCTCGGCACGCGTCTTCCTTCTGACTATGCAGGTGGCCCACAGGGCGGCCCCTTGGAAGCAAAGCACTGATGTCAGAGAGGAGGCCAGCGGAGCAGGAGCCCCGGGAGCGCTGGGGGACCCAGGGGCCGGGACCAGGGGCCCTGGAGCTGTGGTCCATCCGGAGGCCCGGCCCCCCTGGGGTGCGTAAAACCGGGGAAGCCAACGGGGCAGCAGCTTGGGGCTCGTCCAGGCTGAGTCTGGGAGAAGGTAGGGACTGAGCCAGCCGCGATATAGCACGAGCTGGCCGCTAGAGCCTTCCCCGCGCCTCCCCGATTTCCAGCGCTGCACAGTAAGCTCTGGGTTCACCCGGCCGCCCACCCTGTCCGTCGGGGCAGAGCTGTGATTAGCGCACTCACAGCGCCATGGGACAGAAAGGGCCCCAGAGTAGGGAGTGTCCTGAGGGCAGGTGTGGGGGCAGATTTCCTCTTTCAGGGACCTAGATATTAATGAAACCTCTCAGGAGACGGTCACACGGACAGACTCCAGAGGACGTGTGGGGCGGGGCTGAGCGCACCTGCCCCCGAAGCCTGGCCCCCGCAGGTGCAGCCACCGCCCTCCCCCAGCACTTCCCGGGGCCCGACCCACCCCCAGCGTGCATGACGCACAAACAGTGCATATGACGCAGCAGTCAGAGCACTTAGTGAGGAGTAACTCAGCCCCACGCACACGCGGGGGACGAGTCTAACCCGAACGTCACTCACAGTGCGTCGGCGCCATCCACGTGCTATGACTGCCCTGTGCCTGACCGTCCTGGCCAGGGCCTGGGGATGGCCGTGGGCAGGCCCGGGGCACTTGGGAGTGTCCACTGACCCTCTCCAGGCCGTGCAGGTGATAAGCAGGTGGTCAGTGGAGGTCACACCCAGACAGCTGGGCCCCAGAGCAGGTACACGCTCACACAGACACACACGTAGTCACACACACGACTCAGACACTGTCCCCCCGCTGGCTCCTGGCCCAGGGCAGCCACCCGGTGGGCAGAGCCCCCGCAGCAGGCACGGCTTCCATCAGACGCTGGGCCGCCTCCCCAGAAACCAGGGTACGGGCACCCACACGGCTCCCTGGGGTGGCAGACTTGGAGCAAGGCCCCCGGGAAGGGGCCTCCGCAGGGCCACGCCACTTGACAGCCGGAACCAGCCGCAGCAGTGTGCCCCGCTGGGACTCAGGGGTGCTGACGAGCCGAGCCGGCCCAGGCCTCGGGGTGTGTGCGTCCCGGGGATGGGGTCCAAGCAGGCCGGGGGGCTGTGAGCCGCTCGCCAGCACTGCGCCGGGTCTAAGGGCCAAGGACTCGGCCGGGAGGCCAGCAACGCTTCTGTGTCCCCATCAGCAGTTCCTGCCCACCGGCCTCGGGGTGGCGGGACCTCTCACCAGCCGGCCCGGCACTCCAGGACAGGCAGGACAGCCCCGTGATGGTCTCGGCGGGCCCCGACGGCGACCCCAAGCCGTCGCTGGGCCTCGGCCCCGGGAGAGGGAGGGGAGCAGGTGGAGACCCCCAGAGGCCGGTGCGGGGGACGGGGCGGGGCCCCCAGCTCTGGGAGGACGGGAGGAGGACGCCCCAAAGTTGGCACCGCCTCCTCGGAACTCACCGCGCGTGACCAGCAGGCCTGCCCCGGCCGGAAGCCAGCGTCCCGGAAGCCGCCGTCCCGGAAGCGACGTGCCAGCCGCTCTCCCTGCGCCGTCGGGGGGCCGAGCCCCACAGCCCCTGAACCCCTGTCCCTCAGATCAGATTCCCTTCCACCCAGCACGCGGGGCCAGGGGCCCGGGAGGAAGGACGCGGCCGTTGGCGCCCCCCAGGGGCAGCAGAGGCGAACCGCTGTGCGCCGTGACCGTCAGGCCCCAGGGTTCGGGGGGGGGGGGGGGGGGGGGGGGGGCGGTTCGGCGGGGAAGCCCGGCTCAGCCGCGAGGGAGCAGGTCTCGGGCCTCTGCTCGGTCAGGCCATCTCGCTGCTCTTCCTCCTGGACAGTGACAGCAGCTCACGAGCCTGCGGGTGGGGGAGGCATCTGTCCCTGCGGAGGGCGGAGGAGCCGGCGCGGCGGCCCCTGCCGCCACCCTGACGGCTGAGCGTCCGCCACTGAGGGCCGGCCCCTCGCCCCGTGGGACCCAGGCCGCCAGAACCAGCCCGTGCGCCCCAGCCTTGCCAGCAAGACCGTCGGTTCCAGAACGCTGGCCTGTCCTCAGCCCAGGTCACCCGCATTCACGGAGGACGCCAGGATGGCTGGGTTCCGGGGAGGGGGGGGGGGCCTTGGTATTATAACCACGCTCCATGATGGCACAAGCTTGGTCCTTTATCTCCAGAGCCCTCTCTGTCTGTGTGTCTGTCTGTCTCTGAGCCTGTCGCCAGGAAGCCTGGGCCACACTGGCTCTGACCCCGGTGACTGCAGGAACAACACCCGGCAGGCCCCCGCTGAGGCGCCAGCACGAGGCGGATGGGTGACAAGGCGCAGTGGGAATGTTCAGGTCCCCGCCTACTAGTTTGGAGGCCTCCCTCATTCCTACCCCAAGCCCCGCGAGCCGCCCTTCGAGTAAATGGCGTGTCCTTTCTACAAGTCCCCACCCTTGCCGTAGCTCCTTCACAGTCCTCACCGGTGTAACCGAAGAGGCCGACCAGCCCACGCCGCCAGGAGGCCAGGAGGCCATGGTGCCCGGTGCCCAGGGAGCACAGCGCCTCCCCAGACGGGCGCCCAGCCTCCTCCCCGGACACGCTGTGTGTCTGTCCGCACCGCGAAAACAATCCAGAGAAGAGGTGTGGACAGCCTGAATGTCTTTCCAGATACTTACTCCTTAAGTTATACAAAGTGGGGAAAACAGCGTCTTCCAGTATTTAACAGTTTTCTGAAATAATTACCCAGTTCTGTGGAAATACCAGGGTTTCTGGCCGCCTGGGCCGCCGGGGCTGGGAGGTAGGACAAGAGGCAGATCAGCCGCCTCCATCCTCTGGCCCTGACCTCTGACCTCACACTCAAAGGCCTGGGGGTGTGGGGCCCGGGACAGGGTGACACTGAAGGTGGCAAGGTCCCCTCCCCCATGCCGTGTCTTTTCCTGCCGCATTCAACTCCACCGGGGGCCCTGAGCTGCTCAGACTCGGGAGGATGGCCCCAAACAAGCCTAAACAGGGATCAAGGCCATACAAGGGTGTCTGTCAACAGCAGATGGCTGAGCTGTGGTCACTCCCACCCTGCTCGTGGGGCTGTGGTTCCTGGGAGCAAAGCCTCCTGTAGGAGCGACCAGAGACGTGCCCCCCAAGGGACGTTTGGACTTGGGTGGGGCCAGAGGCTCCACCCTGTCACTGGGAAGCACGAGAAGCAGGTGACAGAATCAGTGCTGGGGGGGGGAGCCGTGTCACCTGCTCCTAGGCCGCATGGCCAAGGTCTGGGTGGTGGGGGGCTCAGAACACAGGTGCTGGGGACATGCTGGCCGATGGGTCCCCAGCACTCAGGGCCAGGGGACCTTCAGCACAGGGATGGGGGGCAGGACTCAGGGGGCAGGGCTGGCAGCAGAAGGGCCACGCGTGGGTGTCCTTAGATGCTCTCCTGGGCAGATTCTCTCTGATCATGGCTGACTGACAAGGACATGAGAACCTGGTAAGGAGTTTGAAGTTTATCTTAAGGACAGAGGTCAGCAGACCATGGCCTTGGGGTCAGATCCAGAGGTCAACAGATCACAGCCTTCGGGTCAGATCCAAAGGCTAGCAGATCACGGCCTCTTTCTGTATGGCTACCAAGCTAAGAATAGTTTTTATGCTTTAAGTAGTTGAGACACAACGAGGAATAATATTTCCTGATACATGAAAATTATACAGAACCCAAATTTCAGCGTGATAGATAAAGCCTCATCGGTTCAGGCCGCACTTCTCTGGTTCCGCACTGACCGGGCTGTGTCCACGTCAGAATCAAGCAGTCGGCAGCAGAGATTATAGGGCCTTGCAGCTAAACTAGTTATCCTCTGGAACTTTAAAGAAAAGGTTAATCGACCTCTGCTGAAAGTGATCAGAAGCCATTAAAGATTTCTCATCTAGGGGCGCCTGGGTGGCTCAGTGGGTTGGGCGTCCGACTTCAGCTCAGGTCATGATCTCACGGTTTCTGGGTTCAAGTCCTGCGTCGGGCTCTGTGCTGACAGCTCACAGCCTGGAGCCTGCTTCAGATTCTGTGTCTCCCTCCCTCTCTGCCCCTCCCCCTGCTCATGTTCTGTCTCTCTCTGTCTCTCAAAAATAAATAAATGTTAAAAAAGACAAATTGAAAAAAAAAAAAAAAAAAGATTTGTCACCTAAGAAAGGCCCAGAATAAAACAGTGATACGGCCCGCGGTTCCACAAAGACTGTCCATCTGCCACCTCTTGAGGGGAATGATTTGTGCAAGGGCAGGACGGCACAGGGAAGCAAGTGGGACCAAACCCAGCTGAGCGTGCAAACCTTTATTTCCACGCACGCAATCACGTCTCCTGTCGTGGCTCACGGGCGGGCGGCCTCACTGTCTGCAAGCACGTTGCCCCAGAATCTCACCAGGACATAGATGCATTGACCCCTTGCACAGGCGTCACATGTGCCCTCGGGCCAAGACTCCGCGCCCTGCCTGGAGTGAGTGGGCAGGACCAACGGACCTAGACCCCGACGGAGGCGCTGAAGGGCTCGCCCTGCTGGACTCGCTGACCTCAAGCCGCATCAGGGCTGGCAGGGTCTGAACAATCCTTAGAACCATCCGGTGATCTTGAACTCCATTCAGTTCACCAATGAAAAATAATTTCTAACATCCAATTAGACCCTCTGGTGTCGATTTTGATAATAATATCTGAAGTACTAAGTAACCACCCGCAGAATATTGCAAACGCCCACAGTCCCTAGGGGTAGAGTCCGCCTACACGTGTCACAATTTTCATGCCTCACACTGTTAAAGCAGGTCGGCACGCGGAGAGCGATGCCTCCTCATTCTCGGCGCTGGGAAGGGCTCCACGCACAGACGTGCACCGGGACCCCGAGATCCTGCCACGAGCCCAGAGCACCAGCGGCAGCGGCTACGTCTGGGTCCCTCTCCCTAGAGGCTGGAAGGGACTTCCTCCTCCAAAGACACTGTGACAGCAAGGACAAGACAAGCATTTAACGTATCTGATGCAAGAAAGAAAGGCAAGACGCGCGAGGCGGGTGTCCCGTGAACAGGGGCTGAGCCTTCGCATGACATCACCACCGGCACCACCAGCACCTACGCTTGAGCTGGAGGAGTGATCAGCCCGTCCTTCCTGTCTCCTGCCTGTCGTGTGATCACCACCTCCCGCCAGCCGGTGCCTCCAGAGAAGCAGGAGGACAGGATGTACAGAGATACAAAAGAGAAGGTTCCTTGTAGGAACTGGCTCACGCGGTTATAGAGGCCAAGCAGCCCCAGGGTCTGCCGTCCACCAGCAGGACCCCCAGGAAAGCTGGTGGTGGGATTCCAGCCGAGTCCAAAGTCCTGAGAAGCAGGGACTCCAACGTCCGAAGGCAGGAGGAGCCGGACGTCCCAGGCGAAGAAGAGAGAGTAAAGCGGCCCTTCTTCGGCCTTTTTGTTCTATTTGGGCCTTCACCAGATTAGATGAGACCCGCCCATTAGATGAGGCGGACCACCGACCTCCTTTATAGTTACTGAATCACGTGCGAATCTCCTCAAGAAACACCCTCACAGACACACCCGGGAGTAACATTTGATGGGCTCTCTGGGCGTCCCTGAGCCCAGTCAAGCTGCCACATAAAACTCACCATCAGAATGGCAATGCTAAGTGAGGCAGTACAGGCTCTAATTACAAGCACTTGCTGAACTATTTGGATGACATGTATTTGAGGCGTGTGATAAATTACACCCACACACACACACGCATTCTCATCCAAATATTTTTAGAAGGTAAAATTTTTGTATAAAGGGAAAATTATTACTGTCATAAAATTAGAAAAAAAAACACATCAGAGATTTTGTTAAACTAATTAGCTACTGAAGAAACCAGTAAGATACTACAGTTGGTAAAAGGATTAACACACATACACGCTGCAATCAGGAATTCTGAAATGAGTTTTAAGTAAGTAAACACTGGTCCGTATCCGGCCAGTTGTATTCCCCCAGACACAATTTATTTGCAATTCTATGGGCATTACTCTAAGTTTGCACAACTCAGGGTCGTAAAATAGCCCACAGACAAGGAAGGATGTCGGCCCCTGTGCAGTCAGGCCAGACAGGTGCCCCACACAGTCTTGCAGTTTTCCCCGACAGTGTATTAGTGTCAAAAAACAAAATGCGGCCAAGTAAATGTAAGATCTAATTGGCTTTGGTAAGCGACTCACGAGTGGGGCAGCAGGCCATCCGGGAGGCAGAGGGGTGCTCCGCTGATCTGCCCGAGAGGAAGGTTGGCAAAGGCAGAGAGAGGATGTAAACACAAGAAGAAAGGGGTTTATCAGCAGGGTTACTCTCCCGGGGGACCGGAAGGGCTCTATCAGAAAGTTTCCTGGGATTGATCTGGAAATCCCACGTCTGCTGGTGAAAGCTCACTCCCCTGCGGGGGGCGTGGAACTGCAGGCAGGTTACGTGTTGAGTCTTTCGGTTTGCTGACTTGGGGCCTTAGCCTGAGTGACACCATGTTGGGCCCATGGTTTTCCTTTTAACACTGGAAAGTTCAAAGTTCTGTGGCCTGTGAGGACTGCCCGTCCCCCCCCAACCCCACCTCTTGTCCCTTCTTCAGGAAAAGGTGTTCAGCTGGTCCCCGCCAAAGCCCCTGATTCCCCAGGGCATCAAGGCCGTGGTCCATCCGGTGCTTTCAACGCTCAAGGTGGCGAGGACAGATCTCCTAGACCCCACAGGATATCAGGGACCAGCACAAAGACGGGCAGTGTGTCAACCCCAGAGGTCATTGGGCCCCTGGAGCAAGGGAAGACTGTGTCAGAACATCCCTCTGTGGTCACCGGAGAACAGAGACACCACGGCTGTGATTGTCAGAATCTCGAGTAAAATAATTTAGATTGCTTCCTTTTCTCTGTTTCGAAGGAAGGATGGAAGGAAGGAAGGAAGGAAGGAAGGAAGGAAGGAAGGAAAGAAGGAAGGGAGGTAGGTAGGGAGGGAGGGAGGGAGGAAGACAGATGAAGGGAGGGAGGGAGGGAGGGAGGGAAATCACGAAGAAGAACCTCATTTCCTATCACGCTCGGCCTCTCACCTGCTGTGTGACCTTGGACAAGGTACTAATCTCTCTGCATCGCAGTGTCCTTATCTATTAAACAAGAATCTAGCTGCCAGTGACCAAAGGCCTGCGGGAGGATGAGGGCAACTAACCTACATAAAGTCCTTGCCTGGTGCCTGGATCACACGAGAAGCGTGTTTTCCATTTGTGTGGTTTCTCTTTTCTGCAGGACCGCGGAGCACTTTCCCACAACCCGTAGGCCTAGACGCGGAGCTCCCCTGCTCTTGCGCACACCCTGTCCCACCTGACCAGGCCCCAAGTGCTCTCCAGCTGACGGTTCCTGGAGTCCCAAGTACGTGGGAGAATGGAGACCGCTTCCCTTCCCACGTCCGTGTGAGCACCCTCGGCCCGGGCACCACCCGGCCTTCGCCCGGCGCTTGGCCGCTGCGTGGGGCCACACTGGCTGCCAGCCGCTCCCCATGTCGCCGGGGTGCCCCCCCGGCTTGGCTCCACCGGGCCCCATCGGACCCGCTCCCCGATAACCTGTCGTCTTTCTACAAGTGCGCGGCCCAACACGGTGAAGGGCCATCTGACGACTACTCACTTGCGTCGTCCGATTCAAGTCGCCAAGTCGCGCTCACATCTTAGTCCGCAGGCTGGCTGCGGGCTCCCAGCGCTCCTGACGCAAAAAGCAGGGTCCCTCCATAAACGTCAGACCTTCCTGAGCAGGTGTCCATCTGCCCTGCCGACCGCTTCCCCTACTCGGCCCGGGGCTGCGGCCGACGGAAAACGCAGCGCAATGTGTGTTGGAGCCCCTTGACCTGCCCAGCGCTAGACGGTCTTCCGCGGCCACAGAAGGGTGGCCCCGCAAGGGTGGGGAGGCGCTGAACTTGAGCTATGTCCATCCTAACACTAGTGCCCTTTCTGACTTTCTGGAAAATACAAGGAGCAGACAGAAGGGTGCACTGGCGGAAGAAGGCGATGTGTGACACTGAAACCATCCTTTTCTTGGCTCTAAACGCCACCCTGTTCTTCTTTAAGAAACGCTCCGCAATGAGCCAGTGCTGCATCCCTGCTGGGGAGAAGCCCCTTCCGTCCCAGCACCGCTCTCCTCGGTCACCAGCCCGCCGCTGACCGTGCACACCGCCGCGGGGTGCCCGACGCCAGGCTGGCTCCTCCCTCCGTGGGCACCAGCGGGTCCCTCCCTGCTACCTGGCCGGGAACACACATCCTAGTCCAGTCCCGGATAAAGCTGATTTCATCTTATTCCATTTAACATACACTTATTGAGTGCTTACTGAGTACCCTCCCGCATGAATCCTGTTCCAAAGGGCAGGGTCTGGTCCACCATCCTCGTTTGAGAGGGGGACACACGGGAGCCCGTGATCCAGAACGGCCTGCACAAGAATGTGCCCCTGCTGCTGAGCTCCCCATGGGGGCTGTGAGAGCCTGATGAGCTGTGCATATGTAATGAGACTGCATATGTAATGGGATTGCATATGTAATGGGATGTGAATATGTAATGAGTGGTGCATATATAAACAGCCCTATGCTGCATATGTAAATGAGCTCAGTCCCCTCATCGGCACTAGAAGCCACTATCACAGCCTCACCTGACAGCCTATTTGTATAAAAACTTATTCTGGTGATACTATTGGATTCTAGAGGTGGGCTCCAGGTTGAAATTGTGAAGCGTTTTGAAGACTGGTTTATAATGTGCTTCAAGTTGTTTGTTGCCTCCTAATACGGGGGCTTATGAGACGCATTTCCTTTCTCTAAGCTGAGTGGGTTTGGGCAGCTTCATCTCACGCCCTGCGGGCGTGCGAGGCTCTCCCCCGGCTCCCACGAAGCTCTGGGCGATGCCGCATCCTCCTTTAGGCAGACCAGAGACCCCGGACATGTTCCAGAACTTGTGCAAACTGGCTCGCTGTCATGCCGCAAAAGGTGTTTTAATATGAATACACCTGTTGCTGTAACACCCGCTGTGTGCTGGGTGAGGATCAGAATCGAAAACTGACTGCAGCCTAGAGCTCGCTGAAAGCCTCACTTAGTTTTTACGGGCATGTTGACCATGGCGCCCCAGGCAAGGTCTCCAGGTGAGGGTCTCTGCAGGTGGGGGGGCTGGATGAGGGGATCGCTGCAGGTGGGGGGCAGGATGTGGGGGGTCTCTGCAGGTGGGGGGCAGGATGTGGGGGTCTCTGCAGGTGACGGGCAGGCCTCCGGGGCTGGTTACTGTGGACTGTGTGTTCATCATTCTACTGTTAGGTACTTTTATGTACAACCTGGGCCATTGTCTTTCTGTACAGTCAGCGCCTCGGGCCGTGGTCAGGAGTTCCGCTCGCCTGGGGGTGGCCGGCAAGGGTGCTGAGCTCAGAATACGGCCCAGGACTCAGGTGACCCAGCGAGGGAGCAGGTCTCAGTGGGAGCACAAAACAGATCCAACGTCTGCACCGCCAAGGCCCTTCCAGAGTCCGGAGACACACAAGTGGACAACAGGGCCCCCGAGCAGGCCGGACACACGGACGCCTCAGGAGAGCGTCTCTGACGTAGACCGCCCACGGAAGGCTGGTGGAGAACAAAGTCAGGTAGGGTCACAGCCAGCAGGAGGGGCGCCGGGGCCACGGCGAGGGGTCCCAGGGGGGACCATGCCTGTCTCGGCCTCCGCTGTCCGCGGCCTGACCTCCAGGCCCTGCCCCTCCCCCCGAGTGGGCCGCGAACATGACCCCCTCGTCCCAGCTGGCCAGCTCCCTGACACGGGCATATGGCAGCGGCCCGTGCAAGGGGACAGTGAGATCTTCTGGGAAGAAAGCACCCTCTGGGGCTCGCACAGCACGGCAGGGCCGGCCAGCACCTGACAGCCTCCGAAGACGCTCCAGTTCTGGCAGGAGTGGCCACAGCCTGGTGCGTGTCCTCCGAGTCCAGGGTGAGTGCATTCCGGATGTGGACACGTGACTGCAGGAGACACGGGAAGGGCCACCATGCAACGTGGAACAAAGACAGACAGTGATGAAGGGACGTGCAGCCCCCCCCCCCCCGTCCGGGGGACAGCGTCGTGCTCTGAGACTGGACGAGCACGTGACGGAGCACGCTCTCGGTGCGGCCGGTGGATGCTGCTGCCGGGTCACCGAGAGGTGATTGTTAAAATGAGTGCAGGAAAGCGGGGTGAGCGCCATACTCCCCAGGCTGACCCCACGGAGCGGCCCTCGGTGACCGGCGACCCCCCCAGCCCTGCCTGCCCCGCTCACGGCCCACAGCGCAGGTGGCCACTCGGCTTTTCTGCGGGGACCACTAATCGCCCTGTCTGCCCTCCCTTCTCACCCCTGCCATCGCCTCCTCCCCAAGTTCGGCAAAGGTTGGCTCCCTTCCCTTTTCCCCAAAGCTCTTGCGTTTAGAGAGAAATTCTGAGCAAGAGGTGCTCCAATCACAGGGGCCTGTGGCTCGGCCGCAGCCTGAACGACAGGCCCTTCCAGTGCAATTAGGACCCGCCTGCCCCGGAGAGCTCTGTGGCCAGAAGTCGGGCCCCCTCTCCAGACCCAGGGCTCCGGGTTTGTTTTGAGCACTTATTCATAAAACCTGTGCACATCGTCCGGGCAGGAACAACGGAAGAGGGAGTGTGCTTGGCCGGGAAAGTGGGTCGGCGAGTGGCCATAAATGTGCCCTCTTAAGGCCAACGTTTAACTCCGTAAGGACAGCGCTGAAAGCACTTTTCAAAAGAATGGGATTTTTTTCAACAGACACGAGTACGTCTGAGAGTCTCGGATTCTGACCCCAGTGGATCAGAATCCACTGCCCGCAGGTGGGTTTACACCCGCCGCACACGGAGCGTGGAGGCCCGCTCTGCCCGAGGTCTTGGCGGCTCTGAGATGAAGCCCTCCCTCGTCTGCTGGGAACTTTGGTCACACGGGTGCCGCAGCCTCGGCACCAGGCTCTGCCTGCTCCTGGCCGTGCCCAGCTGCTCTGGGAGGTCAGTGAAACCACGGGAGCCCAGCCGGCCTGTCTCCGACCCCCGAAGGGATGTTTCTGGAGGCCTTCCGTGTGCTGGGGCTTACACACCCCCTCCTTTTCTCCAAATGTATCCATTGTTCAAAAGTCCAAATCTGCGATTAAAACGTGCTGCCACCAGGGGTCGCGTGTTCCAAAAAGTAAAGTTGGCCGTGTTCTGGGGATGGACGTTGCCCTGAACACACGGTCCTCGCTTGTTTAGAGGGAAATGTGTGAATTTATTGAACATCAACTCTTCACGTAACAGGTACAATCTAAACACAAGCCTCAAGGCAGCATTTCTTAACTTCATGTGGGTCATGGGTGGTTTCCCAAACCTGATAAAACGTGGGAGGTTCTCCCTCAGGGAAATTACCTCCGGGCACCTTCAAAAAACGTTCACATGCAGCTTGGAAGTCACATGGCACCACACGAAACCGCTATTTTAACGACAATACCTAGGAATTGCTCTCACCAGATGACTGCAAATGAAACATGAAAATCGTTGCCTGATCGCAACGCAAGAACCGTTACCCTCTGGGCTTCTCCGAGAAGTCACACGGACGCATCCGTGTTCCGTTTGGTTGTTTAATAGGCGAAGGTGTGCACGCTGCCGAGACAGGTGGATGCACCATGCGGATGAGAAGGTAGGTAGGTGGAAAGACGGATGGACAGACAGGACACAGAAACACGTAGATACTTATATATCGTGAGTACTTATTCACGTAAAACCACGGGTTTCTCTATTCTGATTGAACACGGCAATTAATTTAATTCTGCACAATAGTTATTTATCATACGGCTGGTCTGGTCACTGGGCCAGGTGCTAGATGCTCAGAGAATGAAATCCAGTTTCCACCCATGATAAACCCACCGCCTGGCAAAGAAAACACACATATGTAATAACTGTAATCTAACGTGATGAGCGTTTGTGTAAAAAAAATATATATATGCTATGGGAACAGAGGACAGACGGTGTTGTTTCTATCTGGCTCGGGGAGCAGAAATCAGGAAACGGTAGAGAGGAATGGGGACCAAGGATTCGGTACCCCGTCTGGGGCCACTATTCTAAGCTCGGGGCCCCGCATGCCCGTCGGCCAGCACTCTGCGGTGGGGTGACCAACGGCAGGTTTTCCCCCGAGCAAAGCTCCTCGCCAGTCCCCTTCCGCAGGACCCCCTCTCAGGCTCTCCTGCTGCCCACGTCTGGGTTTGGGGTCAGGCGCCGGGTGGGGCTGGACCAGGCCCCTCCTCTGGCCTGAAGCTGGACCTCTTCCTTCCCGATTTACATGCCTGCAAAGAGGACCTGGGGCAATGAATCGGAAGTCAGACCCCTCCTGCCACCTGCACTGGCATTCGGGGCCTGGGTCTCACCCAGCCTGGCAGACGTGCCCTGCAAACCGGAGCTGAGTCCCCACCTCAGCCGGAACAGGCCGGCTCAGCCTAAGCGTCAGATGCCCTGCGACTGGGCCACCTTTCGACCGCACGGATGTCCGTTTGACATGTTCCCCCTCCCAGTTCCTCTGCTAGAGATCGTTTTTCCGAAACCAAGGTCATGTTAATATAAACAATTTTGACTTCTGCATGTTTCACTCCAAGTTGTAGCTACACCTGTTTTAAGAACTCAGAAAATGCCACCGTAGAGCCTGAGACCACGTTCAATATGTCATGTGGACACAGCCAGCTATCTGACCACAATCACCAGACACTTAGGACCTTTCCACGTTTTCACTGTGGAATTAATGCCGTGATTAATATCGATTTTTAAAATATTCCCAAAAAGTCTCTGTGAGAAGATTATTCCCGAGGTCTGAGCATACAAACCCTCCTTAAGAGATCCCTTGTTCTGAACCATTTATCCGACGGGCACGGCACACGGACTGGCCGCGACGTGCACAGTCCGGGTTAAAGCCCCAACGAAGAAACCCCCAGCTGCTCCGCAAGACAGAAAAGACCCTGCAACTGGGCTCAAAAGCATTCAGATCAGAAGAATTTTCACAATTAAATAAAATTTAATCTTGGGCTCACATGGTAAAAGATTGTATCAGATTTCTCATTCCTTGGAAAATCAGAGAGAACTTAATAACAAATACCATAGGTTTCTGCAAAGACCAAACCATGATTAAATTATCAGGAGGCCTTTCCTCCCAAAACGATTTCTTTAGTTAGCTAAAGCTGGCAGTATATGTTAATATTTCCAGAGATATTTGCATACACTCACAACAGGCTAACCAGGTATTAGCTGAAATACAATTTTTCTAGTATTATATTAGAAATACTTTTAAGAATACATCATATTATCATGCTTTTCTATGATTATTAAAGTAGGCACTCCTGATTTATTACCATAAAGTCCCTAATTGAGAAAGTGAAAATGCTTCTCTTGCTCCTTGATGAGATTTTCCAGTTCCACCTACAAGCCAAGGACCTGCTGGGGAGAACGGCTCCAAATAATCCACCCGCCCAAACTGCTCGGGGACAAACAGAAGGAAGCCCACCCTGACGTCCAGCTGCCACGCTGTTTGTCGCCCAGACCCGTGTGACCAGCTCCGGGAAGGTCTCCGGCAGAGAGCCTGGCAAGGGGGCGAGGGAACTTCGGGCACTGGGGTCCCACCGCCAAGGTCAAGGAGCACAGAGCCTGGCCAGGATCCCAGTCACAAGTCCCAAGACTTCCCAGGCCCTGTCCCAGCACACCTGGCGGTCCCTGCATAGCAAACTGGGACAGTCCGAAGGTTCCAGGAAGGGGTCCGCTCCAGAGGTGTGGGGAGGCCAACACCATCCCGGCAGGACTGTCGTCACCCTTGCTGGGCACAGCCGGTGGTGAGACCCCGCGGGAGAGAGCTTCAGAGCCAGAAGGGGGTCAGGAGCAGGGTCAGGAAGGGCGGAGCCAGAAGGGGGGTCAGGAGCAGGGCCAAGAGCAGGGCCAGGAGGGGGGCCAACTCCGGAAGGCCCCAGGGAGGGGTCGGAGAATAGGCTCTGCCCACTGCCCTCCTCCCCACCGTCCTGCCTGGGCCCAGCAGAAGCCAGAGGGCAAAAGGGCCGGTGGGCATCCAGGCCTGGGAGGAGGGGCGGCTGGGCACAGACGTCCGCATCCAGTGAGCTCATCTGCGGCAGCACGTGCCCGTTCCCCACTCTGGTGCTTTCTTCACCACGGCCGTGACTTTAAACAACAATCGTCAGCAAGAACAGCACCTACTTTGAGAACCAAACAGAAGTTTCCAAGGAGCGAGGAGCCAGGGGCCAGAAGCTGCGGCCCTGCACCCCTCCTGGAGCAGCAGAGGCGGTGCTGGGGTTGGACACTGAGCAAGGATGGGGCCCCTGTCCCAGAGGCTCCTGGCTGGCGGGGCTGAGGGCCCCATCCCACAGCTCACTTGCTTGGAGAGTGAGACACACGTGGGGATGTGAGCAAGCAGGGCGGCGTGGACGAGGACACAACTTGGTCCACTGGATGGGAGGGGCTTCCGGAGGTGACAGCAGGGAGGTGTCCTGAGAACCACCCCCACCCTCGGTGGCCATCACCGGGCAAGGCTGCCATCTCGAGGCCAGTCCAGCAGGACCCTGGTCTCGCTTCTGTGGGTGCAAATGGGGGAGGAACGCAGGGGAAGACAGTCATCTTGTCCCCGACGCGGAAGCGGGAACCTGTGGGCAGGCAGTCCTGACTCGGGCCCCCACTGCCCCTGCCCCGAGCACCAGAGAGGGACGGGGACACCAGACTCTGCAGGTGTTTCCCACACAGGACGATGAGGGCTGGTCTCCAAACCTGGTCTCCTGAGGACCTTTTCTTCCCTCCTGCTCCCACCTCCTCTTCCAGACAAGCTCACTGACATGCCGTGGCCTCCAGCCACGTTCCGTGGTGCTCGCTGAAACGTCACAGAGCATTTGCACATCCTCGGACGCCTGGAAGCCTGGCTTGAAACTCAGGTCTGTGTCCAGGCTGAAGCTGACCACCCTGCCACATCGTTTCCACATCGTGGGAGGACGTGGCTGAGTCAGTGACCCGCAGAGAGAAGGCGCAACAGCCGGCCGGCATAGGAGCCACGGGCACGCGGGACCAGCTCTGCATCCCCCCGTCCACACCCATCCCTGGAGCCTCTTCAAGACAGACACGTCCATGACAGAAAGTCTACTGGCTCCCAACAAGAATGTATCCCTGAAAAGATGCGTTTCCCCTCCCCAAAGACTGAAAAAGTATTTTAGGAATTAAAATGCAGTAAATTCAAATTACAGTCTATCCAAATCATGATTCTAAAAAGGAAATGCAATATTCATGCTCAACTTGTCATCTTAATTAATTTGTCTAAGTTATTTCAGGAGTTCTAAAAAAACAGGGCAGTCATCAAGTGAAAACGACAGTATAAATAAAGCAATTCAATTAATTCACTATCCGTCCAAGAAGATTTAGGGAGGAAAACCTTCCCACTGGGAAGAAAAGTGGGCTAGACAAAATACTCCCCCAAAAAAGATCTCTGAGAACAATCGCTTTAAAATGTGCGACTTTGTAAAGTTATTATACAACATTATCCACACTGAAATTTCAGCGCCTTTTTTTCTGGCATTTTTGACTTACTGTAAACTTTATTTCTTAAAGCGATTTTCACAGCAACGCGGAGCAGACGGTACACAGAGTCGCCAGTCACCCCGCCCCCCAACGCACAACCCCCGGACTGTCCACATCCCCACCACATGGTGCCTTTGTTGTAACTGATGAACCACCCGGGCTCATCATTACCACCCAAAGGCTATAGTTATCGCAGCGCTCGTTCTCGGTGTTGTACGCTCTATGGGTTGGGACAAACGTATAATGACGTGTATCTATCGTTATAGTATCCTACAGAGTAGTTTCACTGCCCTAAAATCCTCCGGGCTCTCATTCATCCCTCCCTCCTTCAGTCCCTGGAAATCAGTGATCTTTCTACCATCTCCATAGTTTTGCCTTTTCCATGACATCGTAAGGTTGGAATCATATCTATGCAACCTTTTCAGACTGGCTTCTGTCACTTAGCAATACGAATTTAAGGTTCTTCTGTCTTTTCGTGGCTTGACCCTCATGCTTTCAAAAAAAAATTTTTCAGGGGGGGTGCCTGGGGGGCTCAGTCGGTTAAGCGTCTGACTTCAGCTCAGGTCATGTTCTCACGGCTTGCGGGTTCGAGCCCCGCATCGGGCTCTGTGCTGACGGCTCGGAGCCTAGAGCCTGCTTTGGACTCTGTGTCTCCCTCTCTCTGCTCCTCCCCCACTCGTGCTCTCTTTCTCTCTCGCTCTCTCAAAACTAAATAAAGCTTAAAAATTTTTTATAATTTATTTATTATAATTTATTTATTCTTGAGAAGACAGAGAGAGACAGAGCCTGAGCAGGGGAGGGGCAGAGAAGGACGGATTCACAGAATCTGAAGCAGCTGCCGGCTCCAAGCTGTCAGCACAGAGCCCAACGTGGGGCTCAAACCCACGAATGGTAAGATCATGACCCGAGCTGAAGTCGGACACTTAACCGACGGAGCCACCCAGGCACTCCAGTCCTCATTCTTTTTACTAACGGACGATATTGCACTGTCTGGACAGACCAGTCTCTTTATTCACCTACTGAAGGACATCTTGATCACTTCCAAGTTGTGACAATTATGAATAAAGTTGCTATGAACACCAGGTTTTTAAATGATGTACGTTTTTAATTCATCGGGGCAAAAACCAAGGAGTGTGATCGCTGGGTCATAGTTTTATAAGAAACTGCCAAGGTCTTCCAAAGTGGCTCTACCATTTTGAATTCCCGTCAGTGATGAGTTAAGAGTTCCTGTTGCCTCACACCCTCATCAGCATTTGTTGTTACCAGTGTTCTGGATTTTGCCATTCTAATTGGTGTAGTATTATCTCCTTGTTGTTTTAATTTATAATTCCTTAATCACACAGGATGTTGAACATCTTTTCATATGCTTACTTGCCATCTACATGTCTCCTTTGGTGAGGTGTCTGAGCATGTCTTTTGGCCATTGTTAAATCAGGTTGTTGGTTTTTTTATTGGTGAATTTTAAGTGTTCTTCGTATATTTTGGGTAACAGCCCTTTACTAGATGTGTATTTTGCAAATGTTTTCACCCAGTCCGTGGCTTATCTTCTCATTGTCCTGACACTGTATTTCATAGAGCGGAAGTGTCAACTTCAATGAAGTCCAGCTTATTAATTACTTCTTTCATAGATTGTACCTTTGATGTTATATCTAAAAAGTCATCTGCATACCCAAGGTCACCCACATTTTCTATGTCATTTTCAACAAGTTTCATAGTTTCACATTTTACATTAGTTCTGTGGCCCACTTTCCGTTAACCTTTGTGAAGGTGTAAGGTCTGGGTCTAGATTCCTTATTCTGCACATGGACAACCAGCTGTTCCAGTGCCATCTGTCGAAGACACCATCTTTGCTCCAATGTAGTGCCTTTACTCTTTTTTCAAGCATCAGTTGACCATATTTATGTGGGTCTATTTTTCTGACCCACATCGACCCATTTGTCTACTTTTCCACCAACCGTACACAATTTTGATTACCAAAGCTTTACTGAGTCTTCAGGTTGGGCAGTGTCAGTCCTACAATCTTGTTCTTCCCCTTCAAGGTTGTGTGGGCAATTCGGGGCCTTTGTCTCCTCTCCATATAAATGATACCATCATGTTACTGATATCCACAAAATAACTTGCTTGGATTTTGATTGGGATTGTGCTGATTCTCTAGACCATTTGGGAAGAACCACCATCTTGACAATATTGAGTCTTCCCATCCATGAACATGGGATTCCTCTCCATCCATTTAGTTCTTCTTTGATTTCACTCATCAGAATTTTGATGTTTTTCTCATATAGATCTTGACATATTTTAAGTCTCTACCTAAGAATTTCATTTTGTAAGATGTTAATGTAAATGATAATGTGTTTTTGATTTCAGATTCCATTTGTTCATTGACAGCAGGCAGGAAAGTGATTGACTTTTGTATACTAATCTCGTATCCTTAAACTTTGCTATAATTTCCTATTAGTTCCAGGAGTTGCGTTTTGTTTTGTGTTCAGTGCTTTCAGATTTTTCATGTAAATGATCATGTCGTCTATGAAGAAAGACAGTTTTATTTCTTCCTTATCAATCTGTATACTTTTATGTCCTTTTTTCTTCATACTGAATTAGCTCGGACTTCCAGTACAATGTTGAAAAGGAGTGGTGAAAGGGGACGTCCCTGCCTTGTTGCTGAGCACGAGTTTTTTTTTTAATTAACTTGTTGTAATTAGTTCTTTTGAGTGATAGCCCGATTTCAGAAATGGCTCTGCTTATACATCACAAAATGGTCAAAGATGCTTGTGTTTTGAAGAGATGGGAATATTTTGCTTCGAAGAATTTGGAGCCTCCCGTAGGCTACACACCAGGCCTTGCCCAGGAGAATCTGCATAAAGTGTGGACTTGTATTAATAATCACGTATTGCTATCAGTTCGTGAATTGTGACAGATGTTTGTTCCTAACGTAAGATGTCAACGGTAGAGGAAACTGGGTGTGGAGCACACAGTCTCTCCCTGAACCATCTCTGCAATAGTTCTCCAAGGCTAAAACAAAAGCATTTATTTAAAAAATACACTGGATGGGAACAACAGCAGACTCAACTCTGAAAGGAAATTTTAGTGAACTTGAACAACAGAAATATGAACTTCCCAAATGAAGCACCTAAAGGAAAAACAGAACACAAAGTGGCCATCCGGCAAGTGGTTCCGGAACAGTCGGATGTCCAACTATATCTCACCATCCCACAAAAACTAACCTAGGATAGGTCCTGGACCCAACAAAGAGAGAGAACCATCACAGTACTGTGAGAAGTCTTGCAGCTCGGGCTGGGAAGAGGTCTTAGATGGGATGCAGAGAGCAGAACCATAAAAAACAACTGAATAATTGGACTCCTTCAAATTTAAAGCTTTTACTTTTTGAAAGCTGTTAAGAAAAATAAAAGACAAGCGACTAGGAGAGACCATTACGTAACATATGTCGATAAAGAACTTGTAACCAGAAAATAGAAACTCGTTGGCAACTCAGTTATAAGAAGACACCAAAAAACGAGTTTATTCTAAAACAGGCAAAACCATGGGCGCCTGGATGGCTCAGTTAGTTAAGCGTCTGACTTCTGCTCAGGTCATAATCTCGCGGTTCGTGGGTTTGAGCCCCACGTTGGACTCTGTGCTGACAGCGCGGAGCCTGGAGCCTGCTTCGGATTCGGTGTCTCCCCCTCTCTCTCTGCACTCTGCCCTACTTGGACATGTGTGTTCTCTTTCTCTCTCAAAAATAAAGAAACATAAAATTTTTTTTTAAATGGGCAAAACCAAAGAGTAAAACAGATCTTCACAAACATACACAAATGGCCAGCAAGCATAAGAAAAGACGAGCCACATATTTGTCTCAAGGGAAATGCGGATCAAAACCACAGTGAGATACCGCTGCACATCCACTAAAATGGTTCACTACGGGTAACACCGCAAAATGATACAGCTACTTTGGAATATAATTTTCCAGTTCTTCACGATGTTAAATATATCCTCACCACGTAACTTGGCGATCCCGTTCCTAGTATTTACCCAAAAGAAATGACACATATAAGCCTAGGAAGACATGCTTGCAAATGTTCATAACGGCTTTATTTATAATAGCCAAAACCTGGAACCGTTACAGATTCACATCAACTGGTAAAGAGCTTAAGAAATCGTGGTCTAGCTGTGAAATGGAATAGTAGTCAACAATAAAAAAAGAATAAACTACGATGCAGGCAATAACACGGATAAATCTCAAAACCACGACACTGAGTGAAAGAACCCAGACACAAAGGACTCCAAAGGCAGAATTCCCGGGACTTTCAGGAGGACCAAGGCCTGACTGCCAAGAGCACAGCAACTTGGTGAAGTGATAGAACTGGTCTACGGCTTGGCCGTCGTCACGGCGGGAAGATGGTACACCGTTGTTGAAACCCAGCGAACTGCATATTCCAACGTGGCCGATTTTATTCACGTAAATTTTACTGTGATAAGGCTGATTTAAAGACATTTATCTTGCCATTCCCAACTGAAAACCCCATAACACTGTCTCTCTGGCCTCACCCCTGGATGCTATCTCCTCTCTCCTCCCCGTGAATCCCACACCCTTTACTGCGGCTGCACGAAACACGGACAAATCCTCATTCCCCACGTCTGGGTCCTCTGCACCGGTTCCTTTGCCTGCTGGGCCCGTCTCTTCATTCTCCCTCCGTACACTGGTAGAGTCTCCTGTCCTCCAAGACCAGCCAGAAGCATTTGCAAAGACCACTAAGTAGGGTCTGCCAGAGAATGAGACACAGATGCCCGATACCCCCCATACCAGTTAACATTGTACCAGACTTCCCGCCAAGGCAATATGTTCATTTTTTAAAATAAGGTACACAGATTGTAAAAGATTAGGTAATTATTAGCAGATCTTTAGAACTGCGTACAAAAGAAAGATAAAAGGAAATTTACAATTGCGGGTAATAAGGAGGTCCAGCAAGGCCACTGCTTAAAGCCCGACACACAAAGATGAAAGCATTGTTACACGTCAGCAGTGTCTAATTAGGAAATGTGATTTATACAAGATCCCATTCACAATAGCAAAAAAAAAAAAAAAAAAACGAAGAAACTGTAAGTTCTCTGAAACAAAGTCTAACATAAGATGTTCCAGATATTTATGGAGAAAGTTAGAATAAAACATTACTCAAGGACATTAAAAAAAGACATGAATAAGTAGAGAGACGTACAATGTTGATGAATGGGAAGACCTAATTTCGTAAAGATGCCAGTTCTCTCCAAATTAGTCTATAAACTCAAAGCAATTCCAATCAACGCTCCAAAAGATTTTTTTGTGGAACTTGTAAAATGTGTTCTAAAATTTACATGAAAGCAAAAAAGTCCAAGAATAGCCAAGACAATTCTAAAAAGGGAAGGACTTTCACTGTGAGATTATCCAGGCCAGTTATAAAGCTGCAGTCGCTACAAAGTGTGTTGGAAAGGCCCCTGAGTGCGACCAACAGACCCCCGTGCACGCACGGACGGCACCACCACGTGGTAGAGGAGGTGTGCAAATCAAAGGGGAAAATGATTACTCAGCGTTCGATAAACACCACCTCCAAGACCCTTGACTCTCCACACTGGGAAAAATCATAGATCCCTGCTTCTCAACAAGGACAGTTATAAATTCCCAATGTATCAGAGGCCTAATGGTGAAAAACAAATTAGGACGAAATATACAAGAATACTCTAAGAAAACACAGAGAAAGAAAAGAGAAAAGCATAAATCATGAAGGAAACGACTCATAAATATGACATCAAAATGTAAAATTTTGGGCATAACAGGAGACATCATCAAATTAAAAACCGGGCACAGGCTAGGAGGAAAATTGCTCTCAGTGTATGCAACCTATAAATAATTCATATCTAGGAAGTATAATGATTTTCCCACAAATCACTAATAAAAAGAAAGCGCCCAGTGGACAAAAGGCGCAAGGGCTCTGACAAGGCCCTTCGTAGGGAAGGCACCTGACCGTGCTGGGGAAGCTCACTCTAAAACAAGGGATGCCCCTGCACACCCATCAGCGTGGCAAACACTACAGCAAGCGTGACCCCGTGACGACCGGCACGCAGGGCCTGGCGGACCCGCGTGCTGCTCCGGGGTGTGCACGGCACCCTCGCTCTGGGGGCATTTTGGTGGCACCCTGTAAAGCGAGGGCACAGGGCTTCCCTCCTTCCCGCCCCACAGGCCTGGCGCCTCCCTCCTCTGTCACCTTCTTCCTGCACCAGAGGCGGATGTGCGGTGAGAGGCACAACCACAAGGTGAACGTGGGGGCAGCGGATGGAAATCCGGAAGATTCCGGTCAGGGCAACACTGCTGACCGGCTGAGCTGACCTCGGCGGCCTTCCCGCAGGGTCTCTCCCTCCATGAGGTCCTCGCCTCCGTCCCTGGAGGGACCCGGCTTTCGGTGCCTTGTATCTGATCATACTCCCAGCCAACACCCCATCCGGCACCCACCGACAGGACAGAAAGGGAGAAAATACAACACGGATTACAGTGCATGACCCACGTGGCCCCTCGGGTGGGGCCAGTGACCCCAAGGCTTGTGGGCCACATCTCGGAAATGTGGGGCGGCTCCCGGGGGGAACGGGGCGCTGCTGGCCCAGAGGTGCAGACCCGGCTGCTGTTGGACATCCTGGGGCGCGCAGGGCGGCCCCAAGGTCAGCGCTGCTCTGCCAGAGACTGCGACCCCGCCTCACAGCCATGGCCGGGTCACCAGTGACAGGTCACAGGCTGGGGAACATGACCCGTGGCCCCGGGGATCATTCGTGCTCAGCAGGGGTGGTATCGCCCCCAGAGAAGAAGGGTTTGGTCTGGGGAGGGGAGAGGGAGGTGAAAATCCAGATTCTGTACGATTTCATTTCTCTCATTAGGGAGAAATTGATGAATTTCATTAATTTAAATTTAATTAATTAAAATTTTAAATTAATTTTGTTTTGTTTTCCTCCTGAAGGCAGCAACAATAGGGAAAGCCTGAAAACACTGCCCTCCGTGCATATTTTAAACACACACGTCCCCTGGTTTCTGGACAGCTGCGCGGATCCGTTTCAGCCACGGCCTGAATGTGCCTCAGTTTCCCGGCGGAGGGCGTCACGGGGCAGACAGGGGAGGCGTTCACAGAGGGACTTCGGACTTGTCTAAAGTGCCTGAGTTCGCAGGGAGAAAGCCCAGAGGTGAACAGCACGAGTCAACATGCGGAGTGAGAGACGCACTGGTATGTGATTTCCCACAACTTCGTACTATAAAAATGCAAAAAAAAAAAAAAAAAAAGATACTGAATTATTTCCAGACAAAACGGTGTGAGATGTAGATTGTTTTCAAATTCTCAGAAAACAAGAGTGGGGTGGGAGTCGCGGCAGCGAGACGGATGAAACAGGCCTTCTCTGCTCCCGCGGAGCCAGCTGCCCCAGGACCTGGTGGCTTCAAGCAGCACGCCCACGTCACCCCGTCTCCGTGAGGCCAGAATGTGCGGCAGCCACGCCGGGGCCCTGGCCCTGACGCTGAGCTGGCTTCACCTGGAGCCCACCACCCAGGACCTGCCTTCAGAAGCCCCCGGTGAGGGTCTCAGAAGTCACCTCTCGGGCGGTTTGCAGGGAGGGCGCTGAGGGAGGAGTGTCCGTGAACTTGTGGGCGTATTTTATTTTTAAGTAATCTCTACATCCAATGTGGGACTCGAACTCACAACCCTGAGATCAAGAGTCACGTGCTCCGACGGAGCCAGCCAGGCACCCCGCGTGGGCATATTCCTAAATTGCCAGACTTTCCCTGCACTTGACCCCACAGGGAGGAAGATGTCAACCGGAAGCCTGGGGAGGAGCCCCGTGTCCCAGCCACCACCATCCCAGCTCCAGAGGCCGAAACGGTGCGTCCTATTTATGGCCTTTCCTGGCCATGCGTGAACCCGAACGCCGTCCCTGAGCCACCTTCTTTATCCCTGGGTGACTTCCTTGGTTTATTTTAATCAGCTAATTTGAGAGCAAAATATCATGTTGCAAAATAGTTATTCTTGCAACGCAGGAGCTGGTCCACGTCCTACAAAGTTAGAAATTAAATGGCTGTTCTTTTTCTGAGACATATGTTAAGCTGGTAGCTCATTAATCTTTCTGCTCTAGGACTGTAACAACTGCTGCTAAATCTTTAAGTCCTCGAATCATTTCTCTTTTATAATCCCAACGCGGGGCTCGGAGAGGAGTTCATCTTTCTTAAAGCATTCCAGGAGAGGCCGGTTCAGACAATGGGAGATGGCATATTCCCGCTCCCAAAGTTGGAAGAGACAGTGTGATAGGGCCGTGCCAGCTCTCCCGGCAGCTGTCGGATGCGTCCTGAAATCAGAACTCCCGGGTCCAACCTGGCCCTCTGCTGATGCTTGACCTCTGCTGCCTGAAGAAAGTCTCAGCATGATTCTTCCTGCCCAAATAGTCCACTGATCTACTGATATCCCATAATATTGCTCACTGATTTCTGATTATTCAACGTTGAGGGGGCAATTTAGGGGGCATCTGGGTGGCTCAGCCGGTTATGCATCCGACTTCGGCTCAGGTCACAATCTCACAGCTCGTGAGTTCGAGCTCTGCGTCGGGCTCTGTGCGGACAGCTCGGAGCCTGGAGCCTGCTTCCCATGCTGTGTCTCCCTCTCTCTGCCCCTCCCCTGCTCACACTCTGTCTCTCTCTCTCTCTCTCTCTCTCTCAAAAATAAACAAACATTAAAAAATTTTTTTAAACATTTAAATTACTTCTAATTTTTCATTATTATTGTCTCTTAATTAGCATCCCCTGCAAAATCACACCTAATAATTTCTCCAGGACTGACTTCTGGAAGTAAACCTTCAGGATCACAGGGTTTGCACCTTTGTAGAGCGCGAGGCCCCCAGAGGCTTGCACCCCACGGCATGTTCCCCGCATGTTACCGGCCCCCGAATTCATGCTCTGTCATGTTGTCACTGCTGCAGGTGAAAGTGCTGTCACTTTATTCCCATTTACTTATGCATCACGGCTGAGGTCAACGCTCTATCACGAATGCAGGACTGGAGAAGGTCCAAGAACCGCCGGAGGAAGGCGAACCCACAGCCATCCTCAGCCTCAATTTACCTGCAGCGCGTCTGCCTCTGTCAGCCACGCCCTCCCGGGACCTCAGCCCCCCCCCCTCTCAGACAACCAAGAACAACGGTTACCACGGCCACCGGCTGCAGCGGGGGTTCCCCCAAACCGCCCTCTCCCCTGACGCGGTCACCTCCAGCCCCTGGCACCCACACCCTGGGGGTCGAGCTGACACCTAGATCTGTACTATGGTCAGCACTAAGAATCCTTAGTGAGCCTTCCTTCTGGGAAGCCTCCTGCCCTTTCGCAGCTGGGTGCCAGGTACCTGGCAGGGGCAGCTGGATGCCAGCGGGTCCACCCCTGCGGTCCTGGTCCTGACGCGGCCTCTCTCCAGCCACACAGGAAGCCGGTCCTGGGGCAGAGACCTGAGCATCACAGACCGGAATGAAAGTCAAAACAATTGCTCTGTGATCTTTATTTATATTCTAGGAACCTGCTTCACATGGAAATGCAGATAATCAACAGTCGCTGATTAAATTGTCCATATGAATATTCATCAAATCACCTGGACTTTCATGGAAATTCGTTTCTTTCTCTCCAGCCATCTCTGAATAACAAAGCTTCCTTCCTTCTCCAAAGAGGGCGTCAAGGGTGGGCGGAAGGCTTTAGTGCACAATGGCATTGGGTTTCAGGGTCTAATTTGATCTTCCGATTTAAGGTAAGCTGCACCTTCAAAGTCTAACCTAATACAGTCTCTTCGTGCAATCGAGATGAGAAGGAGCAATTATTTCATATGAGAGGACGTGTATTTAATGAGTACTGAGAGAATGTTCTATTTTAAAGGATTATCATACTAAACTACAGTGCAGGAGTTTCCTAGAATAAATGTTAAACCGATGTCCACATTTGACCAAACATCTAAAGAGGAAAAGCTCCTGAAACACCTCAAACAAATAAATAGATAATACATAAAAGGCTTTGAATGCACCTGGGTTTTGAGGCCATGTCCGTGTCCGTGCGAATGTCCGTTCAGCCCACACCTCTGGGGGTGCAGCACTCACATGGGGTGTGGCTCAGGGGACACGTACCATTAGGGTTTGCCCTGCCCTCGCTTTCCTCCACTGGCTCACAGCACCGGCCTCCTCCTCCTCCGTGCTCCCCAAACCTGCCCTCAGCTTTGCTCCAGGCCCGGGACAGGAGGAGGAGGAGGATGACTGGAGGTCAGGAGGACCTTCAAAGGTCGACCCCCTAGGCCCTCCCGCACCCACCCCTGTGCACCCCAGCCCCCCACCCCCACAGGCGAGAGGCTACTGGTCTGCCGGTGCCGTGAACCCTCGCACACCCACAGGGGAGGCCCGCTCGGTCCGTCTGGCCCGATGAGCCAAGGGACCAGCAGCCACGCTGTGGAGACAGCTGAGCCCTCTCAGCCCCTGGGGTCCCCGGCCAATCCCAGGGCCTCCTCTGTTGGACTGACTCGGCGTGAAGACATCTGTGTCCCCAAGGACCCCCGACCCAGGGCTGCACGGGAGCAAACCTTCCCTCGGTGGGACATCGGCGGTCACACCTCTGTGGTCTCAGGGCCCCAGCCTTCCCGCCAGCTGCACCCCAGAACCCCAGCTTTCCCCACCCCCGATCTCCCCCATCCCTCTCCCCCAGCTGCTCCTTCCAGAAAAATATCCCAAATTCACACTCCACTGTATATTTAGTTCTACAGAGAAAACTGGGTCGCTGCATGGGGAGGTACAGGCGTGCGCCCCCTCTCTGCCTCCCCTCCCCACTTGCTCCCAGGCCCGTTCCCTCCAAGCTGGTGCCCTGACCTCACAGGGCAAGGCCTCCTGCAGGCAGAGGGCTGACCAGGCGCCCTGAGGCAGGGACCAGGATTTCCATGTCCCCCGGCAGGGACCTGGTGCAGTGTCAGGCCCGGGCCAAGTGACTCATCTTGGTGACGGCGATGCCTTCACCTCAGTAGTAACTGTTCCGACCAAAGAGCCAGCGTTCGCCCCGCGCCTCGGCCGCATCAGACCGACTCTGAGTCCGCACTGGGTCATACGATGCGGCCTCTTCACTAACCCCAAGTGACAGAGCACGAGTCAGGTGCTTGGCCAGCCACGAGGCCAGAGGACGACGACGCAGTGATCTCCCGAGAGCCCAGGGCAGACAAGGACACCCTGTCACCCACCTCGGGGAGCCGTGGGGCAGGAGGAGGGCAGTCTGCAGGCTCAGGGCCACGCGGCTGCGCCCCGTTGGCAGCGGATGCTCACCGTGTCCTGGGCCGGGGTTAGGCCTCATCAGGACTTGTAGAGCTGCTCCCTCGAGGCCCCTACACGTGAGGGCGCGTGGCTGGGCCGCGGATCCTGGCTCACAGCTGTGCTGTCGGAGCCCTGGCGTCCCGTCAGCGATAGCAACATACAGAATTGTCTGAAAAATCAAAAATCAAAATGTGATCGTGCAATCAGTGTGCAATGTCTACTGTTTGTATTCCTACTCCATGTGCTCGGGGGAAGTACGGCAGGACACGACTGGGTCACGGGAGTGAAGACACGGAGCCACGGGCCACCCTCCCACCGGCTCGGGAAGATGGGGCACATCCAGGGGAGAAAAGGAAACTGTAGGAAAAGAAGCTCCCGGAGCGTTCCCCCACCTCAAGGCCATGGAGGGGCCAGGCGTGTTCGTGTCCCGCAATCACGGAGCCCAGACGGCCAAGGATGTGGCCCGAACTCCGGGGATGGGGGCCCTGGGGCGGAGGTACTGGAAGGCGCCTGGTCAGGGCGCCACCACCCCGCCACCGAGGAGGAGGCGTTTCCAGGTCCGGCAGGGTCCTGCGTCCTGGTTACTGTCCCCCCGGGGCCGGTGCAACCCTCTACCTGCCCAGGGCCTTTCATGGACTGTCCTGCGGCCTCAGAAACCTGCACTGGGTCGGGGAGGCGGGGAGCGGCGGGGGGAGGCGAGACCGTGCACCCACGGGCAAGGGCCGATGCTAGTGACCCCAGCCCCGGCAAGGACCCCGCCCCCTGCCCCGCAGCAGATCCTATCGCGGTACCGATTCACTCTGTCATGCGCCCACCCACTCGCTGGGAGGCCCCCGACACGCGCCATGCCCCCGGCAGCAGACTCACGCGGCTGCCATGGGAGCTCCCGAGGCCGGCGTGTCCTGACACCTGCAGAACCAGGGTCCCCCACCCCGGTCACCCACCAGGCCGCACCTGCCCCCCATGGGCCTCCGTCTGTCAAGATCGGGATTCTCCTTGGCCACGTTTTCCCCGGGAAATTGGCCCTCTCCCCACTTCCTTCCCAGGGTCTGGCCCCCTACAGGGCCTCGGAGATTTCGGACGTGAATGAGGTGACCACCAACGGCACTTCTGGCGGCTTCCCCGGGATGTGGAGGGCCCTGCGCTTGACAGGGGTCTGTCCTGTCCCCAAGCACAGTTCTTAATCTTGACATAAACCCCCGTTAAGCCCCTTCGTCTACCTAAAATAACAGCCAAACTTCAAAACTGGGTGCACAGGGGGCGCCTGCGTGGCTCAGTCGGTTAAGCGTCTGACTTGGCTCAGGTCATGATCTTGTGGTTTGTGAGTTCGAGCTCCGCGTCGGGCTCTGTGCTGGCGGCTCGGAGCCCGGAGCCTGCTTCGGATTCCGGGTCTCCCTCTTTCCCTGCTCCTCCCCTGCTCACGCTCTGTCTCTCTCTCAAAAATAAGCAAACATTAAAAAATTAAAAAAAAAAAAGCTGGGTGCACACGCAAAACACTTTGGAAACCCGGCTCCTTAGGCCCAGAGAATCGCACTCGGGACACAGGGAAGCTGGATCCGTCAGAGATAAATAAGTCACATTCACAGGCACCAGGGCTGAGGACTTGGACACGTGTCCCCACACAGGGAGACAGCAGCATCGCCCACTCCCGAGTCCCCAACCACGTGGCCAGGCAAGAAGCACCGTTCCCACGAAAGGCTTCTCTTCAGAAGTTCAGACGACCCATCAGCACACGGGCTGCTGGTGCCGGGCTGCGTTTCCCGGTTCTGTGCACGGTCTTCAGCACCTTGACCGTGAATTTATGGCCTCCCCGTCCCCACTGGAACGTCCTCCTTGAAGGGAGGGGCCCCCTGCCCATCCCCCACACACCCACTCATTAACAGCAGGCGTCCTCCCCGCGGCACTCAGCTCCCTAGGGAGGAAGGTGTCCCCACAGAGGGGCAGCGCGGACGTCCGCGGGAAGGGCATCACTCTGCCATGCATCGGGGACCCAGGAACCGGGTCTGTCACCGGGCCGGTGAGTCACCAGGGCACATGGGTCCTGCTGACCAGCTTCACCCACCTGGAGCCACAGCCTCTTTCTGAGGGCCGGACGCGTCGGGCAGCGTGCTGTACCTCGCGCCCGCAGCCCTGGGCTGAGCCGGGACCTCCAGGAAAGCGCACCCTCTCCCAAGCGGTTGGTTCTGGAACCGGCTCCGGATGGCACGCCAGCCCAGCGTCCTGCCTCCTTGGCTCCCCGCCACGCGGGAGGCGCGGCTCCACCCGCAGGAACGAGGCTAGGCAGTGAACGTGCTACCCCAGTCCCCAGCCCGCGCTGACTGGTTCGTGGCGGTCATTTCCACGTGCACACGGACAAGATTCTCCCCGACCAGACCCCGGCCAGACGCTAGCCGGACAGGCCCAGCCCTCCCTGCATCGCTGCAGCGGCGTGAACCGTTTCTAACAGCTCAAGGCCCAACCCTCGGATGACCCCGGTGCCCGCGGCGCCTGCCTGGGAAAGCTCAAGGCTGCCCGGAGGGCCCTGTGTCCCCAGCAAGCCCTGTTGGTGTCCTGGGGACCACACCCCGCCTGGGAAAGGCTGTCTCTCCCTCCCTCCGTCACCCACACCGAGCGATCCTGCAACACCAGCTGGGCATCCCACCGCTCAGTTCTGGCACCGTCTCCCTGGAGGGGGCATCAGACCCCACGGCTAAGGCCTTGGTCCCACGGGGCTGCCCCTCCCCCACTGCTGACCCCAACTGCACCTGTGCTTTCGATCCACCTGCTGCGGACGGCCGGAGAGTGGCTCGCGGAGCTCAGAGAAACGCCCCGTGGTGCACCCGTTCAGGGCTTCGCGGGAGGACGTGGACGAGCAGCTGACGAAGGGGCGTGTGGGGCGAGACGTGGAAGGAGCTCCCGGGCCCGGTTCCGGAACCTGGAAGAGCCCTGAGCCCCACAGCTCCAGACTCTACGGCGGCTTCGTGGGCGTGCTGGGTCCTCACCAATCCCCCCCGACCCCGCCCGGAGGATGGGGTGCAGGCGGGGCCACGAGCTGGCAGCTCCCACCGCCTCCTCACGAGGAAGGATCGTCACAGCGCCTGGAGGCTCCGAGGGACGCGGGGCCCCGTGCCAGCGCCTGGGGCAGAGCCCAACACGCGTGTCTCCTGTCACTTCACCTGCCGCTCTGCCAGACCGTTCTCTGCGAGCCCGGCCCACCACACCTGCTCGCCCTCCTCTACAAAGGTCTTCCCCGCCACAAGCTGTCGCGGGTCACAATCTAACCAGGTCCGGCCTCGTGACCTCTGGGGACACGTTCTGTAATCGCGAACCGTCTCCGAGCCCGGGGAGCCGAGCGCAGTCTCCAGCCCTCACCGAGAGCCCGCGGCCGTCTCTGCCGTTGGGGCGCACGGTCGGGGGCAGGCTCAGCTCCGTGTTTCACTCTCAGGCCCAGGAGGCACAAACCGGCTGGATCTTCGCTGTTCTGTAAGGAATCTGCACTAAACCACTGAAGAAAGACGGGTCTCTGGCAGGAAGAAAGCCACGGTGGCCCGTAACGCCGGCCTCGGCTGGTTTTCTCCCGACGGTGAGGTGCTATGCAACCCGCCCCCCCCCACCCCTGCCCAGCGTCCCCACCCCCCAGTCTGTCCTGCTTGGGAGGGAAGAGCGGCCCCCCGGGCGGTTATAAGGTTGGCGCTCCGGGGGACAGACCCCTCAGACGCCTGGAGGAAAGGGCTGAGCCACATCCCCGCGAGGCTCCCTCACACTCATATCTGGACGGGTCTGTCTCAGCGGGGCTCCTGCCAAACCACGGTCGGGGGCAGGGCCTGGGGTGCAGACGGTTTCAAGGGGGACACAGGCAGGCGGTGAGAGAGGCAGGACAGACAGACCCAAGCAATGGACTGCTGTCACTTACAGAGGTGGCCACTCAGCCATTATCACGAGTGTCCGCACTTTGCCCTTGGAGAGCAAGAGGGAGGCCGCGAGCCTGGGACGGTGGGGAAAGCGCAGCACCGCAAATCTCGTGGGCGTCTATGCAGCACAGCCAACCCGGTGAGCCTCCTGGTTACACTGTAACTGTCACACCTTTACGTCTGTTTGTTTGTTGTTTTGAAGTATCATTTCCATGAAGTAGCGGTTATTAGAGTCTTAATTATGGAGAATTATTCCCAACTTCATCAAGACCCATAGGTGCAACATACTTAAGCTATTAAAATTTTGAAGGAAATGATTGCCCTGAGTTAAATCTCCAACGTGGAAAGGCGAGCTTGATGTCTTGGATCTCCGCGAGACCGTGGCCTTGCGGCGGCGACCGTGAGCACCGGCCACGCATGGCAGGGGCCGGGCTCTCCCGGCGGTCCCCGCGTCTCTGCCCCGGGGACCAGACGCGCCAGAGCTGAAAACCCCAGAGCCGCCCTCAACCAACGCTGGTGGCGGCAGTCAGGTGAACAGCCCAGCCCCTCACTTGCGGGAGAGGCCGGCTCCAGACCACGTGCCCGATGGCCTCCCAATCCCGCCAGGACCACTGCCCACCCCCAGCGGCTGCTCTCCTCCTGCTCTGCCCACACCCGGCTCCTTCCCTGGATCAGCCCCCGAAAAGGCCCTAGCTCTCCAATCTGTGTGGCACACCTGCTGCTGTTTCAATAAACTGTGTCCTTAAAAATTAACATAACGTAACATAACAACATAATGTAACGTGATGACATGACATAACAACATAACGTAACACGATGACATGACATAACGTAACGTAACAACATAACTAACGTAATAACGTAACACGATGACGTGACATAACACAACATAACAACATAACGTAACGTGATAATGTAACACGATGACGTGACATAGCGTAACATAACTAACGTAATAACGTAACACGATGACGTGACATAACGCAACATAACAACATAACGTACCGTGATAACGTGACATAAGCTATGTCCTGCTGAGCTAAGCCCTCGGCCCGTGTTTGGAAACAGAAAACCCTTCATTGTAGCAGCACGATTATGACTTTTAAAAGAGTGACCCTGAGGCAGAGAATGATGAAAAGGACACAGATTGCTCAAAAATTGCCGGTTCCCGGCTTCAGAAGCCTCGCGCCTCCACGCGGGACTGCAGCGCACAGCAGCCACACTGAGGAAGCCAGGACGTGGACGGTGGTCGGCCACAAGGCCAGGACAGGGGCATGCAGCTGGCGTCCGGGTTTTCTGCATCTGGAATCATCTCACAGAGCGGGCCAGGGAGGCGCACGAGGGGGTCGGGACGGCAGACAGGTCGGGAATGCTCAGTGCAGGGTGTCCACGGAGGTCACGGGTGTGGGTGGGTCCCCAGGGAGAAGGGGCAAGGGTCAAGGCGGGAGGCGTGCAATCAGGGGCAGACGTGGGAGTGAAGTCATCACAGAGAGGCAGGGGGAGGGCCCGCTGACCGGTGCCTGAGGGCAAGGTCCCCCCTGCGCCCTATGGCTCTCCGTGTGGCCTGTGCCAGCTCCTGAACTCCAGCTTCTCATCATAAAACAAGGACAGTAATATTTCCTCAGGTTGGTGCAATCGATGGGATGACGTGCAAAATGGCGAGTGGCAGGGGTGGAGGGAGGTTCAAGTTCCCGGCACCGCGGCCACCCAGGGACACTTGTTACCTGCTGTAGGCCGGGCTCCCCGGGAAGCAGGCTGGGACGGCGTCTGGGGGCAGGACGGTGTTGGGGGCTTTTGGGGAGGGAGGGAACAACTTCGGGCACTGGAGCCGACACAGTGACCCAAACAGTGGCCACGGCCAGGCCCCCAGGAGCCGATGTGGCGGGCAGACATCCGGATCCGGGCCACACTGGCCACCCCACCCGGAAAGGACGTGGCCTAGGCAGGTCCCAGAGCGGAGGGCCCGTCGACGTCCACACTCCCATATCTGGGAACAGGACCTTCCTCGAAAGGCCCCGGGTCTTCACGCCGCCATCTGTCACGGTCCCCCAGCCCCGTGGAGCCAGTGAAGAGCTCTAGACGTAAACAGAAGGATCAGTCTCCCTGGTGTCTTCCGTCCCTGACGATGGCAGAGAAGAGAAGGAGTCACCTGGGCTCCCAGGTAAGAGGCCCCAGGGCCTGAAAGGAACTTTGCTTGATGGGAAACAGTCTGGAAACATAGAACCAAGCGAACGGGCGCATCAGCGAAGTTCTCTGGGCTACAGACTGGCAAGACAAGTGCCGATCCTCGTAGCTCGACTGATGGTCAGGGACGTAAGACAGACAGCGGCCGGACACCCGTGGCTGGACAGCATCACTCTGCGTTCACAGGCGCAGGACTGCTGGGGCCCTGGCTCCCAAACAGCAGCTCCCGAACGCTGCCCGGACGTCTCGAACCCAAACCCGCTCTGCTTTGTCAAGACGCGACACCCCCGGCGCAAGACCGGGAGCCTCGCGCCAACTTGCCACGTGTGGACGGAGCGCATCGGGCACCCAGCACCGGGGACACAGCCCTGTCCTTCAGGACCGCGTCTCCAGGAGCCACGGCAGCACCAGAGCAAGGCCGGCCAATGCCTCTGTCAGGCAGCCTTCTGGAAGCTTCTTCCTGGAGAGTACACCACCAGCCACCAGAGCAGGGGGCCCGGGGGTTCCTCTGCACCAGGATCACACGTGTGCGTGGCTTGTAAAGTGCCCACTCTCTGTGCGTGGTGTTTCCCAGGACCAGCTCTCTCCTTGAAGGCCGGGTGCTGCCACGCAGCCCACGGCGTGAAGCGGCCGTGGCTGCAAGTTCCCCTCGTGGACATGGAGACAAAGGGACAGAGCGACCGTCACAGAGGCCTGCTGGCGCTTCTGCAGAAATGACCCTCGCGAAGGAACCCGGCTGTGTGGGCATCAGCCCAGGGGCGCCTGAGCCGGCTTGCTCACTGCGCTCCCTCCTGCCGAGCTCGGTTCCCACTACAGGAAAGGCTTCTCCGTGGTCCGCCTCAGTTCCCCGCTGGTCCCGGGGGGTCTGGAGCCTGTGTCTGTGGTCTGTAGGATGTCGGCCTCCCAAAGGCATCCAGTCCTGAGCCCGGAACCTGTGAACATGTCCTCGCACGTCAAAAGGGACCTTTCGGATGTGATTAAACTGGGGATCTGGAGGTGGGAGGTGACCTCGGGCCGTCTGGGTAGGTGTGACGCAGGACGAGTGTAGTAGCCGGGGGTCCCCGCAGACACAGAGCCAGTGGGACATACGTGGATATACAGAAAGACGGTTCTCGTGAGGATTGCCTCGTGGACTTTGAGGCTGAGAAGTCCCACCGTGTGCCGTCTGTAAGCTGGAGACCCCGGAGAGCTGGGGGCTGGTCCCGGTCCAAACCCAAAGGCCTGAGGCCCAGGGGACCGATGCCCGTGGGCAGGACAAACCGGGCATCCTGCAGGAAAGAGCCAACAGCGGCCCCTCCGCGGGGTGGATGGGGCCCACGTACACCAGGGAGGGGGCTGGTCTTTGCTCAGTGACGGAATCCAACACTAATCTCTTTCGGGAAGACGCTCACAGACGCACCCGACGTCACACTGCCCAGCTGTCTGGGCTTGTCTGTGTTCACACAGGTGGACACAAGAGTAACCTCATGGCAGGTCAGGGGGCCTCCCAGGGCGGCCGGAGGCCAGAGCCCCGTGGGAGGAGGTCACAGCCCCGTGGGAGGAGGCCACAGCCCCGTGGGAGGAGGCCAGAGCCCCGTGGGAGGAGGTCACAGCCCCGTGGGAGGAGGCCACAGCCCCGTGGGAGGAGGCCAGAGCCCCGTGGGAGGAGGTCACAGCCCCGTGGGAGGAGGCCACAGCCCCGTGGGAGGAGGCCAGAGCCCCGTGGGAGGAGGTCACAGCCCCGTGGGAGGAGGCCACAGCCCCGTGGGAGGAGGCTGGAACTGTCCACAACTGGCTTGGAAGGCGGAGGAGAGGCAGGGGGCTGAGGGGGTAGAGCCAAGGAGGTAGATCTCCCCGAGAGCTCCGGGAGGAAGGACAGAGGACGCGGCACGGTCGGCACCTTGACCTTAGCCCTGCTCCCAGGGCTCAGACTTCCCGCCCGCGGGATGGTCCGCTGATGCGTCTGTATCTTTAAGCCGCTGAGTCTGTGGTAATTCTGTAGCAGCAGAAGCCGCTCACAGGCTGCCTGTAATCCTTTATTTAAAAGTTCTCTTTTTTCTGGCACTTTTTAAGTGGCCGCCAGAAGCCGGGAATTCTCAGAAACCATCTTACACGCAGTTCACTCTTTTTTTTTTTTTTTTCTGGCTAAAATCAGGTCCCTGCTTAGTCTAAAAGAACATTCTACCGTGCTCCATGCTGATCTAAATTCTAAGGAGGTAGATGAATCTTTGTAAACTGCACAGTAACAGGCAGGTCTTGACGATGAAAGTCATTTAAATTAAATTATTTATGCAGAGACGTGAAGCCAAGAGGAATTTCACGGCAGCAATACCAGCAGCTAAAGATGCGGGCTCGCCGGGCAGCAGGTCAGGGGACGGCCGCGCGAAGCCCCAGACCCTCAGCGCCCTCAGCGGCCAGGCTGACGGGTCTCCCGCCGGTGGGGCGTGCAAGGGTCTCAGGTGCTTCCAAATTCAAACAAGAATCAACACTTCCGCCCTCTGGCCGTTTGGTGCGCGGCGGGCTGGCGGTACTAACTTAGACGGTCACGCTCTTCCCTCTGGAAGTCGTGACGCTCCGGCCACACCCCCCCAAAACGTCTACCGGGCTTTAAGGGCCGGGTGGGCCCGCGTGCCACGTCAGACACTTCCCGTGTTGGGATGGGGACGGACGGGACGACGGTGACACGCACAGGAGCGCGCACATCCTGCCACGATCAGGCCTCAGCGAGGCTTCCGTCAGCCCCCTCGAGGGTGAAGACCCGCAGACCCGCTCCGATGCCGGCCAGGGACAGGCCCCACTCCCCAAAGCAAGGGAGGCCTGGCCCGTCTTGAAAGGCCAGCAGGCCTCCCCCCGGGGAAGAGGAGGAGGGGGAGGGTCGGGGGGCCCTGCGGGTGCAGCTGCCCAGAGGACAGGAAACTGCAAAGGTGCGTCAGGGCCGCGGGAAGCAGACGGCTCGAGCCTCCCGCCAGGCACACCGCCAGGTGTTCCGGAAGTGGAGTCCGCCCCACGCGGAGCAGTGAGTCCCGAGTCACGGCAGATCAGACCTTCTCCACCTCTGCCTCCGGGTTTGCTCGAAACGGGACCTTCACCTCCCGGAGGGGAGAAGGCGGCTCAGACCTCCTTGAAACCAGTAGGGAAGCGAAAACCAGGTCAGACTGACTCAAAGCGAACACAGTCAACAGATGGTGACGAAGCAGCGTGCAGGGGCCCAGCGTGCAGGTGTGGGGCCCAGCGTGCAGGTGTGGGGCCCAGCGTGCAGGTGTGGGGCCCAGCGTGCAGGTGTGGGGCCCAGCAGGCCAGCCGAAGAGCGCGGTCAGCCAGCCGGAGGAAGGTGCTCGGGGAGAGGGCCCCCGACGGGGCTGCGACTCCAGATCAGCAAGCCGCCGCGCAGCGAGGGAGGGGACCCCGTGACCCTCCCCGTCCTCCTTCTGACGCCTGCCGGTGGCCAGCGGCGGACAGCTCAGCCTCTCCGGGCTGGGAGAGGTGCAGTGGGTGGGGGACTGCTACAGACTGAAGGTTGGTACCCCCCCAGATTCACCAAGGATGAACGGTGCCTAACCCACAAGGATGGCCTTGGGAGGTGACTAGGTCCCGAGGGTGGAGCCTCTATGACGGGGATTAGTAAGTACCCTGATAACAGAGACCCCACAGGGCCCCCTCGCCCCTTCTGCCTCATGAGGGCAGAGAGGGCTGGTGGCATCCGTGAACCGGGACGTGCTCTCTCCAGGCACCTGTCTGCTGGCACCCAGGCGCGAGGACACCAGTCTGCTGGCACCAGGTCTTGGACTTCCAGCTTCCAGAATTATGGCTCTCCACCCCCCCAGGAGGCTGTGGTGGGCTTATTCGAATAATCCCACAGTCACGTAAGGACCTGAAACCCACAGGACAGGAATAAGCAAGCACAGGCACACGATACTGGGCTGTTTGGGTAGCGGCCTCATCAGCGGGCACGGTCGGCCATCGGAGGCTCCCGACTGTGCCGGAACTCGGAGCCTTTACCGTGGGCCTTTACCACATGTCCCTCCTTGTTCTCTCCCTCTCTTCCTAGATGCCTCCACCATCAGACGCCCCCAAGATCAAATTCCAGGTGGTCCTTTCCTGTCTTGACCAGCTTACGAGACAATGTATTTGGCTGATGGAGAGCAAACCTAACACGTAACACTTCCCTTGACGTCTTAAACTGTTCCCGAACGCCTTCTTGGGGGAAGGGAACAAGGAGTGGTTGACGAGAATGAGAAAAATCTGGCGTTCGGATTTTTGTCAAATATTAGAAAACGCTTACGTTCTCCACCTCGCACTAGATGTACTATCTTGGTCAGGTGGGTGCTGTGCGGCCCACTGGGGCAGAACACTCGGGTGGAAAATTCTGACGGCCATTTCTGGGCAGTCGCCTCTGGTCTGGCGACAAGATGGCCCCGAGGCCCACGGAGCGCACGGCCACATACCGCTGCGTTGGCCGGAGGGGTGAGGGGACGTTGTCTCGCATTCGCCAGTGTTGAGTGCGCACACCTCTCCCGAGACAGAGTCCTGGCGTCCTCAGAGCTGGAGGCAATTTTCACGGTCTCGTTGACCCACAAATCCCCTCGGCTTGTCCATCATTTGAAGCTCATGGTTTTTTCCCAAATGGTTGAAAGTTTACGTGTATTTCCTGAAAGAAGTTCTCTTGTCCAAATAGTAGAAAATAGTCACAGAAATTGTTTAAGATAAATCACCAAACGATGCATCCCATAATGAAGTGATCAAGTTTAATGACGTTCCGGCTCCGTCTGTAAAAGCAGCAAGGAAGGGAATTTTCTTCAATTGTCAGGAGCACGTGAACCACACCACCGAGCCGCCAAGCTCTCTGGGCAATTTCGGAAGCCACGTCGGCTCAACGTGCCGATCCTCGATCCAGTGACCAGCCCCCGAAGTGAATGAAAACAGGCCCGGTCCTGAAGCTGACAGAAACCACTTGAGCTGGCACAATGGTCTTCCTAGAGACGTTTCTTTGCACGTCCGCCAACGGCCAGTGCGTGCGCCAGGCTGCCCCCAAGTGAACACGTCCACTGACTGGGAGTGACCTTGGGCTGGAGGCTGCAACCCCCCGCCAGGGGGACCGGGAGACATGAGCTGCGGCCCCCTCCCCGGAGGCCCGGCAAATGCATCTCCAGCCAGCGGCCCTGAGCGCACCTCGGTGCTGACTCCCGTCTGGTCTTCCCAGCCACACTGACCAAACGTGAACGGGCACAGGGACGAGGCCGTGTCCACCATCGGCTGTGTCTGCTGAGCTGGCCCCGCCCCACCCCTTCAGCTCCGTCACTACAAGGGAAGGGCGTCCTCTCACTCGGTCCACGAGCGAGACGAATGAGCCCTCGGGCCACGGCCATCCCTCGGCTGCAACAGGCAGAGGAAGGTCCCCCCAGACAGGGGCGTCCCCCCACGTCCTCGCCTCTGCAGACGCACATCACCCCTCCAACGGGTAAAATTTCCTTTGGTGTCACGTCTGCACGACTTACAAAACCCTCCCCCACACCTGCACCTGAGCTCTGCCGACCACGGGAGCACCTGCTTGTGTCCGGGCCTCAGTCAGGGCCAGAGCAGGGAGCACACGTGGAAAAGCCAAGGCCGAGTCAGCCTGAGGTCACTACAGCCTCACTGCCTCCCATCGAGTCCTGGTGGGGACATGGCGGGACGGTGACGACATCGGATCCCCTGCACAGTGAATGCAGCTGGGGCTCTGAGCCACGAACCGGGGGGGGGGCCCTGAACATCACACTACTTGACTTCCACTACTTTAAATCAGACGTGACTCCCAACCCATCCCCCCGGCAGGCTGGGGGAGGCCAATGTGACTCCTTATCGGGGTCCCCCATGGGTCATCCTACAGACAGAAGCACAGGAGACCCCATCCAGCTTTCCCCTGAAGCGGGACGCCGAAGGCACCCGCTGCGGAGCGAGAACCGCCGCACAGCCAGGGTCCTGGGCATGTCAGGAGAACGGGGACCCAGCCTCCGGGGCCACACCCCTAGCTCGGCCGCACACACGTCTGCGTTCTCCGGGTGCTGAAGTGCAGGTGTCTGGGAGCAGGTGAGTGGCTTCCGCCCGTGGGCGACTGGACCCGGGTGACAGCTGATCGTGGTGCAGCCCCTAGAGAAGGGTTTGGGGTTTCCCGCAAAGTTAAATAGACACCACACGACCCCACAACCCACTCCCGGGTGTTTGCCCTGAAAATGTGAAGACCCACGTTCACACAACCCTGCCCGAGACTGCTCACTGCAGCTGTATTCCTACCGGCCAAACCAGAAACAACCACAGTTCCTCAGCAAGCAAGTGGGTGGGCAGAGCAGACCATGCGTCCACACCGCAGCGGGGGCAGAGTGGTTCGGCCGTCCACACCGAGGAGAAGTAACTACTCAGAACAGCAGGAACAAACCGCCAACTCGCGTCCGCGGGGACGACTTGCCAAGAGAAGGAGCTGAGCCAGCCTCAAACCCTCCCCCCTGGAGCAAACATCCTCAGAAAGACAAAACCGCAGCATTGGGAAGGTGTCCGTGGTGGCCCCAGGGTCAGGCCTGAGGACACAGGCTGAATCCTCGCCCATGTCACAAATCACAGACCTGTCACCTAAAGAAGACACATAATTTTACTATACGTTACTTTTTTTTAACGTTTTGTTTATCGTTGAAGGGGAGCGAGGCCACGACCAGGGTAGGGGCAGAGGATCCGAAGCGGGTTCTGTGCTGTCACGCTGGAGCCTGATGCTGGGCTCGAACCCAGGAACCAAGAGACCATGACCTGAGCCAAAATCGAAGTCCGGCTTTCAACCCACTGAGCACCCCCCCCCCCGCCCCGGTGCCCCCATACGTTACTTTTAACTCTAAAGCCATATTTAGAAAGAACAACCCAGAATAAAGGGTGAGTGAGGAGAAGATTAATCGCCCAAGACGGCAGCACCCTCCCCGGCAGGGGACGGCCCCCAGGGGTGCGGTTCTGATCCCCGCCCCGTTCCCTCTGACCCGGAGACGCTTCCACGGCTCCCCGCATCCACGGCCACACCTCTGGCCCCTGGAGGGACCAGCCCTCCCGCTTCACCCCTCTTTCAGCAGAGTCCCTCCGCCCAGGGCCACCAAGGCCCTCTGTGTCCCCACCTGCACGAGGTCGGCGTCCCCACTGACCCGATTTCCGGGCACCTATGGGGGGGGGTGCTGCTCCTCTCACCATCATGGTGCCTCAGCGTACGTCCCGGCTTCGTGGACCCGCAGGGCACGCCCCCCGGCGTCGCGGGGCCGCAGGGCCCGCCCCCTGGCGTCGTGGGGCCGCAGCGCACGTCATGGCCTCCTGGGGCCGCAGGGCACGCCCCCTGGCTTTGGAACGCTGCAGGGCGCGCCCCCCGGCGTCGTGGGGCCGCAGCGCACGTCCGGCGTCGTGGGGCCGCGTCGTGGGGCCGCGTCGTGGGGCCGCACGGCACGCCCCCTGGCGTCGGGACGCCGCAGGGCACGCGCCCGGCATCTTCCACGCCAGCCCTCAGCCGCTGCCTCTTCTCGCCGCGGATCGGGTCCCGGGTCTGTGTCGTCCTTACCAACAGCGACGGCCAGTCCGCAAAGGTGGGACGGGTGTCTGCAGAGACCCGTCCGTGGGAGACGCGGTGGCCTCTGGCGACCCTGGAGTGGCTCCCGGAAACCGAATCCTGAGCCTCCCGAACCCCCAGCGGTGGAATTCGTGGCGCCGACCCCAGTGACAACGGCAGGAGAGCGGGGACAGGCAGGCACGCCGCGCACCGCGCGGGACAGATGGGCCGGAGCCGCAGCCCCGGGCGCGAGTCTCGGCAACGGGAGACGAGCGCGAGCGGAAGGAAGGTGGAAGGCGATGTCGCCGGCGCACGGACGGCAGGAACACACAGATGTAAGTGGGGCTTACGAACGCATACGTGTCATTAAGAGCTGTGCCCAGGGAGGATCGCCAAGTTCAGAACAGCGGGTCCCTGCGACGGGAGCGAGGTGGGGGTGGGGGGCTTCACGGGGAACCTCAATCGTGTTGCTCATGTGTGAGTTCTGGAGATGAGTCACGGGAGGTGGGTATTTGGGATGTTTTCTGTGTTTTCTACGTGCTTTAAATATTTTACGAGCAAGAAGAGCAAACGACAGAACAATAAGTAACATACTAATAAATAGCAATAAATAACAGAGGAGGTGTCTGCATACCTGCGTGTGTTTCGGGGGGGGCTCCAGGAAGGACAGGTCGGGGCCTGCGGGTTGGGGGACGGTTTCGTCCTCTGCCGCGACCTTGATTTTGTTGAGTTCGGGTACCATGTGCACGTACCGTACCTCCGATTCATAAAAAATGACTTCGGTGTTGAACAAGGGACGGTGAAGGAGGGATGCCCTCGCTCTCCCCTCGCTCCTGCTCACGCAGCTTCACAAGCCAACCTGTCCAGCCGCGTCCTGCGGGCCACGCTCTGCCCTCAGCCTCACCTGCGCCACCGCGGCCCGTCCCACCCTCGCCTCCCGGGGCCCCTCCCCTCCCCAACCTACAGCCGCTGGCCTGCCGCGCCTCCCCCGCCCCCCGGGACCCCACGGCCGGCTCGCACACGTCAGCGGCTCCCGGTCTCCTTGGGGAGCCTCTTCCGGGTTTTCGCCAGGACTCTGCCCATGCGCCCGCCACCTGCCGTAACAAACCGCCCCGTCGGGGTGGCTGCACGAAGGAATCTGCCGGAGGCTGCACTCCAGCCATTGGGGTGTCACGGGGCTGGCTTCCCCGAGGCCTCCCTCCCGTGGCATGACGAGGGCCACCTTCCCCCGTGTCCTCGTGGCCTCCCCCACATGTCCCTGGTGTCTCCTCCTCTTCTTGTAAGAACACGGTCATGTCGGATCTGAGCTCAGGTAACCACAGTGTTTCCAGGTGCCCACGCGCAGCCACAGCTTCGGTACCGGGCTTCAGACGCCATCCATGAATTTGGTGATACAATTCAGCCATAAAGCCACAAAGGTTTCCATTCACAGCCTTATCTTTTCTTACCCAAGGCGGGAGTGGGGGAGGGGGGCCCTCAGGACCCAGAAACTCAGAGGAGGGGTCCCGAGGGGCTGGGATCCGGCAGCCTGGCAGGGTCCCGGCAGGACTGCTTGGGGGAAGGGGCCCTCCAGGGCTGGGCTGTGTGGGTGAGGGTGAGGGGAAGGAGTGAACCCCTCCCACCCCCAGCCACTGCACTGGCAGAGGGAAATGTGACATCTGTGTCCTGGCCCCGGGATCAGGGAGCCCAGCTGTGGGAACCAGGCCGATCGGCCGTCACTCGTGACCTGCAGTCATTTGTGTTCACGCAGGCTCTCAGTAAAGCCCGAGTCGGAGAAGGAAGGTGGGCGCACAGGGCCCCTTCCCCTGAGCCGCTCCTGCCCCCCAGGCAGCAGGCTGTCCAGAGCGGAGCCCTGCAGGTGACTCCCAGACGGGGGGTTCACGTGAAAGGACACTCCCTTCCTCGGCCCAGCAGTCCCCTCAGACCTGCCCTCTGCGGCCATACGTGCTCCAGGAGAGAGTGATTCTCGGCTCTGCTGGCCCCCGCCCCTGACCCCCCCACCCCACGAATTTCACCAGGAAGAAGTAACTAACAGCCATCTGGAAGATTTAAGAGCTTGCCTTTGGGAAAGTTTGAATTATGTATGATTTAAGAATGGCCATCTTTCCTAAATAAAATATTAATTTGATTCTTCTAAAACAAATAAAATGTAGGCAAGTGATAGCCAGGAAAGGTCAGCCATGGTGCAGACAGGAGCGTCCGGGACACGGCTCTGTCGCTGCTGCACAGCCAGAAGTTAAAACAGCGGGGATTGCATGGACAGAAACTACTTTATTTACTCACCTCGGCTCTGTGCCATCGAACACGGAAGAAACCACCCGTCCCCCCCTTTCTGAGATTGTTCCCGTGGCCCGAAAACCAGCCATCAAAATTGCAGTGAGCATGACGTGAGTCCTTGCCTGGGGGATGGACCCTCGGTGAGAACGGGACCTCGTGCTGGCCCCCTACACCCCCATGACTGGGAATGGGCCCCCCATGAGAGCAGGACCCCCATCCGCCCCCCTGCACCCCCAGTGCCCCTCACTGTTCCTCTGCTCCAACCAGGCACGTTCTCAATCTCGCACCTGCTGGTCCTTCTGCCTAGACCCCCTCCCCTAAGATTATAGGGCTCCTCCCTCACTATCCTTGGATGCTTCCTACACACACCCCCCGTCACTGTGTCTCCCTCCCGTCCTCTGCATTTGTCACAGGCCCTGCTCAGATGTCTATAGACGTGTCCGCTGCCCATCACCCTCCAGATGACAGCAACCGGGATTATCACAGGACATGACATGTATCAGAGGACACGACTGTGGGGAAACAGGAGGGGGAGGCCCAGGGGACTGGCGGGCAGACAGTGGGCAGGGCCGGACCTTGAGAGAGAGGACTAGGGGCAGGGATCTGACACCTGGGGTGTGTGGAGCCCCGTGCCCACAGCCGCCCCCTCCAGAAGCACCCCGTTTCCCTCCCCTCCCACACTGACCGCTCAGCCCCGGCCGAGAGGAGGATGGGGCTGAAACGGCAGACAGTTCCTTCACGCAAGCCTGGCCGACACAGGCCGTGTCTCGTCCGCCTGAGCACCTCGTTTCCACGGCTCATTCTTCAAGGCCCGCCATGGCGGGAGAAAGCATCTGTGAGGAAGGAGCTCGAAACATCAGGTCTCAGGGGCCCTGAGGGCTGCAGCAGGGGGTTGCGGCAAGGACAGGTTGCACAGCGGCCGCGGGAGGGTCCCGCCAAGGCCGGCCGGGTGCCCTGGCGAAGGCGGCGGGCTCCTCTCCTGCCCACGTGGGCCTCCCGGGAAACGCTGTCTTGTATAACGTACGCCCCACCTTTCCCTAACCGGAATGCACACGTCTGACGGCAAAGTTCCCGCACAGTAAGACCGTGAGTGTGGAAATGGAGCCCATCGGCCTCGTAGGGAAGGAGGGACTTTGTCTGCGTGACTCCGTTCCTGGCTCCCCCGGCACCCGGACCAGGCCATCAGGAATGAACCGGGCCTTTCAATTAAACGTGGTCATGAAACATTTCCGGGGACCTCCAGGACCTCTGGGACAGTGACCACCTCCTCCAGACATGCTTCTATTTCCCCAGGAACCGCCGAGGCACCTCTGCACAGGGACACGAGAGCAACAGCTACGATTTCCCAGAGGCGGGCCTCTCGCCGACACGCTGATGTCTCCCTGCTCAGAGGAAGTCATTCCCAGGCAGCAACGACCAGAAGATATTCAAATAACCCCACCAGTGCCACGGAGGAGGGGACCGACGTGCCACATCACCTCCCGCGAGGGGCCCGGGCACGGAGGGGGATCTGGCCTCACTCCCAGACGCCGCCCCATCGTTCCCACGGCCGAGCCCCAGCCCTGCGGCCCCCAGCCCTCCTGGGCCTCCTCGACCTCCCCGGGCTCTTCTGACGTGAGGACTGGGTCAGGGGCCTAGGGGCCGGGGCGGCTCATCAGAGCCAGGACCCAGGACCGAGTGGACTCGCTGCCGGGGTCCTCGCGTCTCGCACCTGCAGCACCAACCTCATCAGCCTTAGACCCCTGAGATGGTGTCGAAACAGGGGCAGCCGTGACCTTGGGCACCGACCCCGAATGCTGCGTCTTCGCCCTACAAGCCTGTCGCTCACATCATAACCCACGAACCATCCGACGTTGAGGGGGCAGAACCCTGTGAATCGGGGCCACAGAGTCACCACAAAACACTGAAGAAAGCGGTGCCCAGGTGGCTCAGTAGGTTGAGCGTCCAACTCTTCATCTCTGCTCAGGTCGTGATCCCAGGCAGGGTCAGGGGATCTCTCTCTCTCTCTCTCTCTCTCTCTCTCTCTCTCTCTCCCCCACTCACACACACTCTCTCTCTCTTAAATAAACATTTTAAAACATTTTTCTTTCTCTTAGCAATCTGTCTGGAAGAGCAAAATTTTTAATTGTTTTTCATCCAAATGACTTTTAATGCACGTTGTCAAATATCACAAAAAATAAAAAAGACAGATGTACTTTCCAAGAGTCACCGGTAATAACGCAATCATTATTGATTAGAGGCCATAATCGGGATGGGGTGGGGTGAGGTGGCTTATCAACGGTTTGTTTCCTGCTTTTTTTCCCTCTGTTTCTCTCTCGATTCTCTCCTTTCCTTGTTCTGTACCTGCTCGGCGTGCTTTTCCAGACCCTTTCTGTCCCGGAGGAGTTCCTCTAATTCACCCCATGACGGTGGTTCTCAACACTGGCTCAAGCGACTGTCATGAGGGTAGGTATGGTGGGGAGGACGCGACCAGAGACTCTGACTTCATTTTCCCGGGGCGGAGTCCGGGTATTTACGGCTTTGATGCAGGCAGATGGAGAGCCGAGTGGTCTCCAAACTTTCTCCCTTATACGCTTGAACATAATTTTGAAAACTTTCACGTGGCACGCTTTAAAGTTGATATCTAAAGTGTCTTCACATAAGTTTAAATAATAGCTTCAAATACTCTAATTTTCTACATATTACAAATATTGATTTTTTTTACATAAAGCAAATAAATTATGACATGATTCCAATGAAACAAAGACTGTGGGCTTTGATTCCTATCTACCATTATCCATTTAAGAAACAGATGAATGAGCCCTCTTTTAACAGTTGGAAATTTCCAATTTTTCCTTGGCTTCCTTGAACTCTGACTTCCATTCTGTTTCTCTCACAGAAATTTAGGTTTATTGATTATGTCGTCATATTTCTCTGCAACAAGAAAATAGCTGTGAATGGAAATGTAACATTTTAAAATGTTTCCAAAGGCTCCAAATTAAAATCCTCCTCCCCCCCCCATTGAATTACCGTTAAAAGTCCTATTAGTGTGAAGTTGACATAAATATATTACAAATTTTGATAATTCGTGAATCTTAAAATGTTATTTTACTGGAAATGAATTTTCTAATGAGATGTATGGAGCTTTAAAAAGGCCAGTTAGGGGCGCCTGGGTGGCTCAGTCGGTTGAGCGTCCGACTTCGGCTCAGGTCACGATCTCACGGTCCGTGAGTTCGAGCCCCGCGTCGGGCTCTGGGCTGATGATGGCCCAGAGCCTGGAGCCTGCTTCGGATTCTGTGTCTCCCTCTCTCTCTGACCCTCCCCCGTTCATGCTCTGCCTCTCTCTGTCTCAAAAATAAATAAACGTTAAAAAAAAAAAAAAATATTTAAAAAGGCCAGTTAGCTTAGTATCCTTTAATGTGTGATACTTAACGATAAAATGGAATGGGGTCCAACACCAGTAATGCCCCATTGTCAGTTTTATAGATGTAAATGCTAATCGTGTTCGTGTAAATAACGAGATTGCTATTATAAAGAATATTGTGGGGCACCTGGGTGGCTCAGTCGGTTAAGCGTCCTACTTCAGCTCAGGTCACCGTCTCATGGTCTGTGGGTTCGAGCTCTGTCAGCACAGAGCCTGGAGCCTGTTTCAGATTCTGTGTCTCCCTCTCTCTCTGCCCCTCCCCCACTCACGCTCTGTCTCCCTCTGTCTCAAAAATAAACATTAAAAAAATAAAATTTAAGAATATTGCTAGTGGGCCTGGACGGCCCAGTTGGTTAAGTATCCGAGTCCTGATGTTGGCTCAGTTCATGATCTCAAGATTCGTGAGTTCAAGCCCTGCTGACTTTGTGGAGCCTGCTTGGGATTCTCTCTCTCCCCTCTCGCTCTGCCCCTCCCCACTCATGCTCTCTCTCAAAATAAATAAACTTTTTAAAGAAAGAATAGTGTTATGACAATGTCACTTAATTTTTTTAACTCCTTCTGAATTGTATGCAAAAAATAAAGTACTCAACGATTTCTTCTTAAAAACATTTAAAAAAATCAGTGGAAAACTGGATTCGATTCTTCCTTCAATTTTGTTGGAAGTAAAAAAACTACCTGAGTAACTTGGAAAATAATTTATTTTTTATTTATTTTTTTTTAATTTAAATCCAAGTTCATTAACCTATAGTATAACAATGATTTCAGAGATAGAATTTAGTGATTCATCACTTACATATGACACCCAGTGCTCATCCCACAAATGTCCTCCTTCACACCATCACCCATTTAGCCCATCCCCCATCGACCTCCCCTCCAGCAACCCCCAGTTTGTTTTTTATATTTAGGAGTCTCTTATGGTTTGTCTCCCTCTCTGCTTTTATATTATTTTTGCTTCCCTTCCCCTATGTTCATCTGTTTTGTATCTTAAAGTCCACATATAAGAGAAGTCATAGGATATTTGTCTTTCTCTGACTGACTGATTTCACTTAGTGTAATATCCTCTAGTTCCATCCACATTATTGCAAATGATTTCATTCTTTTGATGGCCGAGTAATACTCCGTTGTATGTATATACATCTTCTTTATCCATTCATCCCTCAATGGACATCTGGGCTCTTTCCATACTTTGGCTATTGTGGATAGTGCTGCTATAAACATTGGGGCGCACGTGTCTCTTCGAAATAGCACACCTGTATCCCTTGGATAAATGCCTAGTAGTGCAATTGCTAGGTCAAAGGGTAGTCCTATTTTCAATTTTTTGAGGAACCTCCATACTGTTTTCCAGAGCAGCTGCACCAGCTTGCATTGCCACCAACAGTGTAAAAGAGATCCTCTTTCTCCGCGTCCTCGCCAACATCTGTTGTTGCCTGAGTTGTTAACGTTAGCCATTCTGACAGGTGTAAGGTGGTATCTCATTGTGGTTTTGATTTGTATTTTCCTGATGAAGAGTGATGTTGAGCATCTTTTCATGTGTTGGTTGGCCATCTGGATGTCTTCTTTGGAGAAGTGTCTATTCATGTCTTTTGCCCATTTCTTCACTGGATTATTTGGTTTTTGGGTGTTGAGTTTGAGAAGTTCTTTATAGATTGTGGATACTAACCCTTTATCTGCTATATCGTTTGCACATATCTTCTCCCATTCCGTCGGTTGCCTTTTAGTTTTGCTGATTGTTTCCTTCGCTCTGCAGAAGCTTTTAATTTTGATAAGGTCCCAGGAGTTCATTTTTGCTTTTGTTTCCCTTTCCTCTGGAGACGTTTTGAGTAAGAAGTTGTTGCGGCCAAGATCAAAGAGGTTTTTGCCTGCTTTCTTCTCGAGGATTTTGATGGCTTCCCATCTTACATTTAGGTCTTTCCTCCATTTTGAGTTTATTTTTGTGTCTGGTGTAAGAAAGTGGTCCAGGTTCATTCTTCTGCATGTCGCTGTCCAGTTTTCCCAGCACCATTTGCTGAAGAGACTTTTTTTTTCCATCGGATATCCTTTCCTGCTTTGTCACAGATTAGTTGGCCATACGTTTATGGGTCCATTTCTGGGTTCTCTATTCTATTCCACTGATCTAAGTGTCTGTTCTTGTGCCAGTACCATACTGCCTTGATGATTACAGCTTTGTAATTACAGCCCGAAGCCCGGGATTGTGATGCCTCCAGCTTTGGACTTCTTTTTCAGGATTGCTTTGGCCATTCGGGGTGTTTTCTGGTTCCATACAAATCTTAGGATTGTTTGTTCTAGCTTTGGGAAGAATGCTGGTGTTATTTTGATAGCGATTGCATTGAGTATGTAGATTGCTTTGGGTAGTATCGATGCAAAAATTTTAATTTTGATGAAACTTCCTTTATTAATCTTTATGGCTCTTCTTTTATCTAAGAACTCTTGCCTAACCCAAGTTCATGGAAATTCCCTCCCGCATTCCTCTGGAAGCTCTCTTGCTTTGGCTTCACCCTAGGTCTGTGGTGTATTTGAGTTAATGTTCACCGGTGCGTACAGATTGAGTTGAGTCTTTTGTTCTTCTGTGCATCCGGGGTATGCAGTTGTCCAGCATCGTTCATCAAAACTCTCCCCCCTCCACAAAACAGCCTTTGCTCTTAGAGGGGCCATTGTGCCCGAATGATACATGGTGTGCAAACGCTTAGCACCCGGGAGTACTCAAAGCAAGTGCTCAGTAAACAATAGCTTTGAAAACTCCACACTCTCCATGTCCCAGAAGTTATCGTGACAGGTAAATACATCCCATCTCAGAAAAGCTCTGGAAGGGTCTCGTGCTCCATGGGGTAGGAAGGACGACCTCTTGCACCTGGTCCTGACGGCTGCCAGAGGGGATCACGCATGGACAGATGCGAGGCCCGGTCCCAGAGGCATGGGGCAGCTCCGAAAGCCTGCCCGCAGAGTGAGGAGAGTTATGGTCAGGGCTTGTCCCCTCCTCCCCCATACCAAATGCACCCACACACGGACACGTACCGTGCTTTATAAACCTGAGACCTCATCGTTAGTACCGAACAGCCACATTTAGAGAAACTTTACTCGGAAAATTGTTGTTAATAATTGATTGGGTGATTACTTTTCACTTTGCCCACTCAGGACATTATTTGCTTTGTGTAGAGTACAATTGGTTTTATAAACAGAGCATATTTAAATATAATTTGACAACAGTGATGGTTTATTTGATGCTATCCTTTAAATTCACATTTATCAAGCCTGTACCTTTGGCATTTCTAACAGCCACAGCCACACAAAGTCACCACGGGCCAGGGCCAACCTGCCACCAGGTGTCGTCTGGCCTCCCGCGGGAGGAAGGATTAACACAGGGGACCGTGGGCCAGACTCCTCGCCATGAACCACGCTATCCTGCCTGGGGGCCCGGGGTGACCCCTGCATGCCCCTCTCAGGCCCACCCAGCCAGCACATGGAGGCGCAGGAGTCAGGAGCCCCAGCGTCCGAGAGGGCAACCAGCACGCCTAAGGTCCGGACGGAAGAATCCAAACCAGTCCGCGCGCCCCCGTCCTCAGCAACTCCGAGAACGGGGCTCCAGCCCTCTCCCCGACTGCCCCGGGGTGCCTGGCACCTTGTGCTCCCTAAACCCCTGCCACAAGTGCGGGAGGTCTCCCCGGTCCCATCTGTGCTGCAGGCACCCCCCAAACTCCACACAGAACCCCCTCACCTCCCTCCACTCCCCCAGGGGCCCCAACACCTCGCGGCTGGGCACAGGCCAGCCTCTCCCACCTCGCAGTCCCCTCTCCACAGGGCAGCACAAGCGATTGTCCAGAAACATAATTCAGATCGAGTCTTAAACCCGCTTCCCGTGCAAACAGTCGCTTTCTGACCTCCAACTGCTGTTTCACTCAGGCCTTTGCAAGCACCCGCCTCTGCTGCCTCGGGGCCTTTGCACAAGCAATCCCCTCTGCCTGAGGACGCTTCCTGCCACCACTATGTCCCTGGCCCCCGCCGGTGGCCTCTCACCCTTCAGGTCCTGGCTTAAACCTCCCCTCCTGGAAAACTCTTCCCACCTCTTTCCCTTATAGAGTAAGACATCCTCTTTGCCTCTCTGGCACTTGTCACATTCTGAAATAATTCGATGTATCTGCTTGCTTGTCGACTGTAGGCTCCATAAGGCCAAGAGCCTGGTGGTGCCAGGCACAAGCTCGTCACGCGGTGGGCTCTCACAAATGTGCGTTAAATGAATGAATGCAGGGGCGCCTGGGTGGCACAGTCGGTTAAGCGTCCGACTTCAGCCAGGTCACAATCTCGCGGTCAGTGAGTTCGAGCCCTGCTTCGGGCTCTGGGCTGATGGCTCGGAGCCTGGAGCCTGTTTCCGATTCTGTGTCTCCCTCTCTCTCTGCCCCTCCCCTGTTCATGCTCTGTCTCTCTCTGTCCCAAAAATAAATAAAAAACGTTGAAAAAAAAATTAAAAAAAATGAATGAATGCAGACGGCCACCTCCCCAGGGAGCCAGAGCAATTCACTCAGATCTGTGTTTGCTTCTAATTTATAAAGCAAATTTCCCTTCCTCTCACTACCTGCTTTCTGTGGCGAGGGACCTTCTCTCCCCCAAAGGGCAGCGGTACCTGCGTAAGGCTCCGTCCGGCAGGAGGCGCATTTCTGCCCTCCTGGGGCTCTGTGTGTGATGTCCTGTCACGAGCAGCCTTTCTCGGGGTGGCGTCCTGGGACCCGTGTCTCTGCAGGTGCCACACTCTACGCTCAGGTGAGGTGACAAAGTGATTCGCAATCCCTCAGGGCCTTCACTGGACATTGTGATCTCCCAGAGGGGAACTGGGTCCAGTTCCCGGGTTCTGGGGACTCCGTGTGTTGTGAAATACCCCATTGATCACGTAACGGCTGGTTGGAAGGAAAACAGAAAAAGGCACTGACCGGGGCTGTAGGCTGTTGGGGGGACCCACGGCCCTGGGTGGCCTGAGGCTGAGGAGCTTCCAGGGAGGCGGGATCCTCGCACTAAGCCCAGAATGGTCGGGGACTCCAGCTGCAGCCCCCGCGAGGATGTTCAAGTGCGGGGGCGGGAGGGGGGGGCATGTGAGGGGATTTGCGCATTTCCCAGTTATGCGCCGAATCATCTGCAGGGGCAGCTCACAGGTTCGCACAGAAGGCCCTCCGGGAAATGGCGAGCGGAGCCCGCGCTCAGAAAATTCGCATCTGCCGGGACCCCGAGGCCACTGACAAGCTTTGCGGTGAGCTCATCCCGACCAGAGGCCACCTGGGTCCAGACGGAGCCTGTCACATGCTGGATAAAGACCTTTCTCGTGTGTCGAACAGAGGAGCGCGGGCCGTGGGGGCGGCAGGCAGGATTAACGAGGTCGTGCGGGTCAGCCGCACACGGTCCGCAGGCAGGAGCGAGAGGGGCTTCGCGCCCTCTGGACATTTTTGTCGTCATTAACCTGCCTGGCGGCCCAGATCAACCCTAGCGGTCAAGATTTAATGATCTACAATTTTAGCAGAAACACGAATCTCAGGGAAAACGGTGTGATGGCTCCGTTCAGCCCTCATAAGAAACCAAAATTGGATTTAGGAGAAAACAATTACATGCATAATATTATGACCCAAGCATGAGGGAAAATGAAAACATTTTGCCCATTTTAATAACCAGAATATTTTAGCAACTGAATAATCCTAGAGCATCCACGGGAAAAGAACCCATCTTGTAAGGGGATTGATCTGGAAGGCAGCAGGCGCTGGGGACACGGACCTGACGATTGGGGGAGGTCAGGACACTGCAGTGGTCCGGGTTAAAGATGCCGAGGGCCCGAAGAGCAGGCTGACTCTAAAATCTACGGGAGGGCATAGGGCACCTGGGTGGTTCAGTCGGTTAAGCATCTGACTTCAGCTCAGGTCATGATCTCGCGGTTCGTGAGCTCGAGCCCCGCGTCGGGCTCTGTGCTGACAGCTCGGAGCCCAGAGCCTGCTTCGGATTCTGTGTCTCCCTCTCTCTCTGACCCTCCCCCGTCCATGCTCTCTCTCTGCTCAAAAATAAATAAAAACATTTTAAAAATGATAATAAAATTTAAAAAAATAAAATAAAATCTACGGCAGGGCAAAGGACCTACTGGCCAAAACAATTCTGAAAATTGGATGTATTGGAGGCGTCCACTTTCCCCCGTCAGGATGCACCCCAGCACACGATGTAGGTGGAGTGATGCTGGCATACGGGTGGGCACATACATCAACGGAGCAGAACAGATTCCAGAAACAGACCCACCCACATGTGCGCAATTCAGTGTCAACAAAAAACCAGAGTCACGCAGGGAGGGAAATACGTTTACAACAAATGGCACTGGAGCCATTAGACAGCCATACACAGAAAATACGGTCCTTGCCCCCATCACACGCCATCTCCAAACTCACCTCTCAGCACGGAAACCATAAAACATAAAGCTTCTCGAAAAAAAACCACAGGAAAAACTTCTCGTGATCTTGGACTAACCAACTATTTCCGAGAAAAGATGTAAAAAGCAGAAACCATTTAAAAACTGATAAAGTGTACCTCATCAAACAAAAAACTTTTGCTCTTTGAAAGACGCTCCTAAGAAAACAAACACTGGGGCGCCTGGGTGGCTCAGTCGGTTGAGTGAAAGACTCTTGATTTTAGCTCAGGTTGTGATCCCAGGGTCGTGGGTTTGAGCCCCGAGTTGGGCTCTGCTTGGGATTCTCTCTTTCCCTCCCTCTCTGCCCCTGTCCCCCCCATGGGTGTTCTCTCTCTCTCTCTCTCAAAATAAACAAATAAACACGTATTCTAAAAAGGAAAACAAACAATTAAAAGAAACCTAGGTAAATATTTTTGAGACATACATTAATAAAGGACTTGTATCCAAAATACTTAAAGAACGCTTACAGCTCAATATTAAGAAGACAAACAGTTGGGGTTTTTTAAAGGGCAAAAAACCCGAACAGATAATTCACGAAAGAAATACACTGGTGGCAAATAAGCACATGAAAGATGCAGACGTGAATCATGAGGAAAGACACTGAAGCCACAACAAGGTACCGACCAGTCTGCGTCGGAACAACCGGAACAAGGACGACTAACCGTAGCCAATCCGTGAGGCTGCACGGCAGCCAGAAGCCTCACGTCCTGCCGGCGGGAACGCGGCCACCGCGGGACAGACTCGGAATGAAGCTCGGGAAGGAGAGGAGCCGGGGAACGGGGCAGCGGTGACACTCGACGGTTAAGGGATGCGAATTCCAGAAGCAACGTGGGACTGATCCACAGGCTCAGAGCCAGACCAACTCCAAGCAAGATAAACACGACAAAGTTCACAACTGCACACATCGCAGGGACCTGGAGAAGGTCCCTAAGCGTCGACAGAGGAGACAGCACTTGGCCAAACACGTCCCCGGGAGAAACAAAGCCAACGTGCCCGTTGGCGTCACCGCCAAGCCGTTCTGACACTGACGATCTTCCGAGGGTCCTCGTCCCCACTGGCCGTGTCCCCTCTACTCCCGCAATGGGCACCCACCTGTATACACCCTGGCCTCCCGTGTCTCCCTGCCAAGTGCCTGCGTGTGTTCAAGGGCCACCCCCATGTCTATGTACCAGACTCCTCTCCCATCCTCAAAGCCTTCTAGGCCACACCCGCCCTGTGGAGCGTCCTCACGAGCTCCCCTTGAGGACCCACTGCCCCTGTACTGTCTGCTCTAGCGGCCGAGCCCTTCGCCTCCTGCGCTCTGGGCCTGCCTCACCAGCTTAGGCTCAACAGCGCCTGCCACTCTTGGTGGAGGCGCATCTCTCCTCCGGACTACAGGCTCCTTGAGAACAAGAGTCATGTCACGGCAGGTGTTTTCAAATCCGTAGCAGGTCACGCGTGTGAATCCACAGCACTGGCTGGCGGAGCACCACTAGGAAGAACGGTTCAAGTACGCCCCCTTCCGGCCAGAGTCAGGGCCTCTCGGACGCCCCCTTCCGGCCAGCGCCCGCCCTCTTGAAAAGGTGGGCACCTTTAGCTCCGGAGTGGAGTCGGGGGCCACGCCCTGCAGCCCTCAGGACCCCAGAGCAGGGAACGTGGCCATCCAGGCGAGCCCCGCATGCGTGTGCCCGGGAAGCCAACTGGCCCGGCGCTTGGGAGCCCCAGCTTCGGGCACCCGTGCGATGCCTCCTAGTCGCTCCCGGCTGGTGGGGGCTGCTGGTCCCCGGCAAGATCCAAGCTCACTCCGCACACACGCCGAGCCCCAGCGCCAGGGGGACCGCAGTGTGAACAGCGGGGAGGAGACTGACAGGCTGTCGGCCTCTGGTGTGGCTTAAACTGCGGCGTCTCGGGGGAAGAGACCTGTGGCCGTCGCTTGGGATTGGGTCAGCCTTCCACGTCACCGGGAAAGTCGGGTCCGGGAGACTCCGGGGATTCCACCAATCCCGCTGCTGCACGTCCGTCCCACGGGGCCGCACAGAGCCCCCTCTGCCTCCGGGCTTCGCTTCACGGGGGGGTGGATCGATTCCACTCTGCAGCACACATAGATCACTCAGCTGTTTGCAGACTACGGTGCGCTATTTACACGTGTCCATCAAACAAAAAATAAAGCTCTAAAGCAGGCAGATGATGGCTGCGGGAAATCAATTTCCACATTAGTCAAAGAAATCCATCTAATAGTGAATGTTATGACGAACTTACAGGGAGAGCTTCCTTATTATTCAGTGGGTTCACAGTAGCAAGAAATAACAGTCCTCTGCTTTCAGAGCTACTAACTCACAGCGAGAAAATGTAGACATGTTTTATTTATTCGTGCTTCCGTGGTTTAGTTGCTAACCAGCCCTTGCTGCCTAAACTGGGCATCAGTCAAAATTCGGGCTTCAGCGGAAGCTGTGTGTATCAATTGCCCCCCAGTACAAAAGCATGTGGCCCCAGATGGAGACCACTTCAAGGAAAGCTTCGACTGCGGTAAGGCCAGGCAGGACAGGTAGCTGACAGCTGCCCATGAGAGCCACACCCCGAGGCTGACCACTGACTGGCGGTCCACGGCTGGTACCTTTGCTTCTGGAAGCAAAGAGCAGGAGAGAAGTTTGCTCCAGTGGGTGCGAAATCTGTAGTCAACGCTACGGTGCACAGGAGTGCTCGCCCGCTCCCTCTGCGGCATCAGGGAGCCACGGCCACGATCACTCGTCCCGCAGGGGGCCTCCCCTCTGTCTGCCTCGTGGGGCTCAAACTTGACAGCAAAGGGGTGAAAAACTATGGGGGACGCAACAGAGCTTTTGTACTGCAGTATGGATTAAAGCAGAGGAAATTGTAAATATTTACCGATGGATTCATGTAAAAATAGCAGTCATAAACCCATTATATGTTAACATAAATAGCATTTTAATGAAAAAAACTAGACTTTCCAAATTGAAAAAAATAGTGAGATCAATGTTTTGATATATATGTGTGTGTGTCCACTATCTGGCTAATAGAAGACAGAGTCTCATATCTGCTGTGCATTCAATCTTACACCGTATCTTGTTTATAATTTTTAAGAAAATGGGGCCAGAGGACGCTGGGTGGCTCAGTGGGTTGAGCGTCCGACTTCAGCTCAGGTCACGATCTCGCAGTTGGTGGTTTCAAGCCCCACATTGGGGCTCCACTGTTAGCACAGAGCCTGCTTTGGATCCTCTGTCCCCTTTGCCCTCTGCCCCTCCTCTGATCGTTCTCTCTCTCTCTCTCTCTCTCTCTCTCAAATAAATAAATAAAAACTTTAAAAATTTTTTAAGGAAAGAAAAGAAAATGCAACCTCACTACCAATATGTGGACAGAAAAGCGGGGTTTGTCAAGGTCAAGTTGCAGCATCTGAGCCCAAACCGGCGACCTTCATCCTCTGTGCATTAAGGCCCACCGAACCGTCGGGCACATCGATGGATCTTTTGCTTGTGTGTGTGAATTTACAACAACCTGCCCGGGCCATTTGGAAACACTGGTTCAACAAGTCATGTGGACACATCTCATAGCCCGATACCAAAAGGTCACATTTGTTCAAATCACGGCTAATCCCACTGGAAAAGTTGTTAAATATTGGGAAGCCATCAGGGTCACAGTAACAGCCAACAGTTATCCGAAATCCTAGTTTTGCCCAAACTTCGTTAGCAACAAATACCGTCCATTTTCCCCAAAGTGGCAAGTTCACTGTGCTCTTTGGTGAAAATGCCTGTCAGATATTAGAGCCTGGAAAGCTATCGTTTGTCAGTATAAAAGGCGATTCATTAAAATAAAATAAATTTTAAAAAGCAGGGCGTTCGAGTTGCATCTCAAACCACTGCACGGGCTGGTCCTTGGGCCCTGGTGCCTCGTGTCCCCCAGACGCCCCCTCGCTGTTCCTGTTTGCCGCACCGAAGAGGAGCCGGCTCTGGGTCCGTCCTGTGACGTGAGGAGCACCACACCCCCAGCACCGTGGGCCGCTGCCTGATTCCCGCTGAGACACCGTACTTCTGTCCAACCTCAACACCATGACCACGGCACAGGGAGTCTCGGGGTGATTATGAGTACGGCTTTTACCTTCCAGAGCCACCCGGAAGGATCTCGGGGACCCCCGGCGTCTGTGACTACCCCCTTGAGCCGTGCTGGCCACCCCTTTCTCCTCCAGGTGCTGCCCCGGAGCTGGCCGGTCGAGGAGGGCGAGTGTCCGAGGTGGGGGACTCGGGACAGACTGGCTGCTCCAGGGAAACAAACCCCCAGCTTCAGAACCGCTGTCAGGGTGCCCGGCCCCACCAAGCTCTGCAAACACGCCATGGGGACACGTGGTGGCTGCAGCGAGCCAGGGGCCGCCACCCACAGCCGTGTCTGGAGGGATCGATGTTGGCTCCTCAGGGGCGCCCAGGCTGCCTCCAGCCTGGAGGTCCGGGCTTCTCTTCTAGACAACGCTGGAAACCCACACAGCCCATCCTGCTGGATTCCCTGTCTCCTGTCTCCCTGGCACAGACTTTTTTATCTTGCTCCAAAACACAGCCTTCAGGCCGACTGCACAGCCCATCTTCCACTGCCGCCCAGGCGTCGCTGGGCTCCCCCCGCGGAATTTTCCCGACGGTCTAGCGTCACACCGACGCCCACGCAGCATCTGAAAGCTCTCCGGGCTCCCAACTTCTCCTCGAGGCGCTCTTGCCCAGCACCCCACAGACAGATAAGAAAGCAGAAACGCGTGTGCCCTTGCCCCAGGTCGGCACTCGGGACTCAGGGACCGGGAACCAAACACAAATATTCAGAAAGAGAATAGCTCGCAAGTCGCAACTGCCTGAGGGGAGAAAGGCATCCAACGGCTACAAAGCACTGCACCCAAATCCGTTCAGGCTGACATCGGAGATTCGAAAACGGTAAAGGTCGTGTAAGTCACTCTAAGGAAACATTTCTTCTGTTTAAATGTATGAGCACGACAAGCCCGTTCTCCCCGCAGGGTGAGGGGCTGGGACTGTGTGACCCCACCCAGCGGGAACACGGGGTCTTGGGTGACCTCAGTGCCTCCATCTTTGTCCCTCCAGTCTCCTGCCGCTTGCTGTCTTTCCCACACTCAACCCCTTCCAAAATCTTGTGAATCCAAAGCCCCGGTGAAAGAGCAGCCCCGTGCTGAGCTCAGATAAAAAGTGGGGGAAGTGGTAGGGGCGTGATCGCTAACTGCTTCCGAGGTCCCCCGATGGAGACTTCTCTCCCTGCCCCCCCTCCTCTCAGCAGCACCCACCCCAGGGGGGCTCTGCAAGGACTCAGCCTCCTGCAGTAAGTGGTCACAGAGCCACTTTCCTGAGCAGGTGGCGTTTGAGTGACAGGAAAGGCTGATTGAGCCATGGAGACGCCCCTCTCCTCTCCATTTGCACAAGGTGAGCGACAGAGGCCAGCTGACAAGTGTGTGCGCCCAGCAGGAGCCTCGCGGCTGGGACAGCGGGGGGCCTCCGGTGGGCCGGACGCCAGCACCGCCCCGGACAGCCACCTCCACCTGCCCGTCCTCCCCCACAGCCCCAGCCCACGAAGAGTCCACAGCCACAGGGGTGACCAGGTGGGGCGGGCCCAGGACCAGAGCAGGTGAGAAACTCAGCCAGGTAACGCTGTCCCTGGACTTGTGCAAACACCAGCGTGGCTGCGGGGCCGCTCCTCTGACCAACTCAGCAGGGATGAGCGTCAGTATCGTCACCATCAGCAAGCCCACCATTGCTACCAGAGGTGTGTCTGGGAAGACTGGTCCCCCAGGCCACCCGTGTAGCCCTCCGCTTTCCCACACTGGGCGTCCTCCCTAAAGAGGGAGGAGCCCATGAGGCAGCTGGTGTGGCGGAGGGAGCATCCTTCCGCAACACGGATGGAGTAGGATCCGGTTCTGCCACCTGCTAGTTACGGGTCCCCCTGAACCTCCATCACCTCTTCCATAAAAAAGAGACGATGGCTACCTCATCATGGACATTTGTGAAGGGCTCACAGGAAGCACTATGTATCTGTCCCTAAGAGGGACGGAAGTGATCATCTGTGCCTAAGAGGGATGGAGGTGATCCCGGCCTGGCCACGGGGTGGCTGAGTGCCAGTCTCCAGCCTGAGTCTGCTCCTGCATTCGTCCTGACACCACAGCAGAGGACTTAATCCACTTCTACAGACAGAGGGAGCCTGGGTCTGCTGCTTGGGGGTCAAATCAGGCTGGGCTTGTTCTGAAAAGGCTTGTTCTCATCCCACAACTGTGGCACAAGCCAGGGCCAAAGCAACAGGTGTTTTCTCCGTAGCTAAACAAGGGGTAGGTAAACAAGGTAAACAAGGGGAAGCCAGAGGTCCCTGCCTTGGAAGTTATTTCTACTTTGTAAGCACAGAAATAAGCAAGAGGGAAAAGTCTGCAGCTAAGGAATTACATAAGCCAGCTGAGATTACGAACCAGGAAGCAGAGCTGCCCACATTACTCTGCTAGATGCAGATCAGATGCCCGACAAAGCTCAGTGGTAGACACAGATCGCCCACGTCCACCCCGAAATCTACGGATGCTTCTGCTGCCTTATGAATTTTGATGCAAAATCACCTTCAAGTAAACAGATCTGTAGATGCAAACCGGACATCTGGCTGTCCCATTACAAGTCTCCAGATGGATGAGGAAAACAATGAATTTGTCATCTTCCACCCAAGGCCAGGTTCCACTCGACCAATTCTGAGAACAGTGGGCAAGTCACAAGAATTAATGCATGAGAACTGCCTTGCCTCGAGCTCTGGGGTCTACTCTCTGCACCCGAGCCCCTACCCCGCTGTCATATACGGTGACCAAGCCTGGTCCGCTGTCATATACGGTGACCAAGCCTGGTCCTTAGATCTGTGATGGGACATCCTCAGCAGATGGACCCAGCAGAGGACTGGCTTTCGACCAGGAAGCCTTATTCTTTGCTTGTGTTTGTGCCGATCACACCATGTCTTCTCTGCTTCCGGATCCTCTGAGAAGCAGACCCCCAAGACAGAGCTCCCTAAGCAAGGAATGTCTTAGGAAAAACGCCATGAAGGTGGGGAGGTAGAGTAAACTGTCAGACTGTGTGGGATCTGACCCTCAAAAAGGAGGGGGGGAAGAAGGAAGACCACTGCAGATCTAGGGAAGTGTGGACAAAGTCACCATGAGAGGCATCCACATCTCCAGAACGCTCCACCTGCCTCAGTATCGTGGGAAATGAGACCTCCAGCAGAGATATGATGTAAAAATAAATAAGTAAATTAAAATATAATTATAAATGAATGTTCAAATAACACAAAAGAAGGCAAAAAATGGAAACAGACAAAATAAAAGCAGTGAAAAGAAACAGAGCACAAATAATAAAGTAGTAGAGCTAAATCCAACCATACTAATAATTACATTAAACACAAATGGTCAAAAAATACAAATTAAAAGGCAGAGATTGTCAGAGTGGATTTAAAAAAAGATCTGAGTACATACTGTCTGAAAGGCCACTTTAAGTATAATGATACATATGAATTAAAATAAAGGATGGACTATATATGTATATGTATATACATATATGACTGAAACTAATCAAACAAAGGCTGGAGTGGCTACATTTGTATCAGGCAAAAAATAATTCAGAACAAAAAAAATTACCAGGTGAACAGGAAATCCCACGTGATCATAAAAGATTCGACTCACCAAGAACACATAACACCATAAATGTATATGTGCCTAATAACAGAGCCATAAAAGATATGAGGGAAAACTGATTGAACTGAAAAGAGAAATAGATGATTCCAGCTGGAGATTTCAACATTTATCTCTCAGCAACCAATAAAAAAACAAGTATAGAGAAAATCAGCAAAGATATAGAAAGCCTAAGCTCATCAAACAACTGGACTGGAATGACATTTACAGAGCACGTCATTCCAAAGCAGCAGGAGACACATTCTGTTAAAGTGCACACGGGACATTTGCCAAGGCAACCAGATCCATATCCTGGGTCATAAAATAAGCTGGTATATATTTTAAAATAATAGAAATCATAAAATGAATGTTCCTTGAAAGAAATGGAATTAAGCTAGAAATTAGTATTTGGAAAAGCTCCATATAATTGGAAGTTACACAAAATAATTCTAAGTAGCCCATGGGTCAAAGAGGAAGTCTCAGAGAAACATTAGAAAACATTATAATTAGAGGCCCCTGGGCGGCTCAGTCAGTTAAGTGTCTGACTCTTGATTTCAGCTCAGGTCATGATCTCACAGTTCATGGGATCAGGCTCCGTGCTCTGCATAAGATTCTCTCTCCTTCTGCCCCTCTCCCTCACTCCTCTCGCTCCCTGCCCCTTTCCCCAACTCATGCTCTCTCTCTCTCTCTCTCTCTCTAAAAATTAAAATAAAATAAAATTTTTAAAAAGATAAAAGAAAGCATTATAGTTAAATGAAAATTAAAATATATTAAAATTTATGGGATGGAGCTGAAGCAAAGCTTAAAGGAGACCTGTGCCACTAGATGCATATATTAGAAAAGAAGAAAGCATTCAAGTCAATTATCTGAGTTTCCACCTTTAGAAACCAGAGAAATAAAGAACAAAATAAACACAAAACAAGCAGACATAAGGAAAAAATACAGATAAGAGCAGAAATCAGTTATCTTGAAAACGGAAAAACAATACCAAAAATCAGTGAAACCAAAAGCTGCTTGTGTGGAAAGAGTTCAGTAAAATCGATCAACTTCTAGCCAGTCTGACCAAGAGAAAAAAGAACCCAGATACAATTTACCATTATTAAGAATGATGAGGGAATATTGCTGTGGACCAAACAGGCATTAAATTATAGAATCATAAGGTAACACTTAACACAACTTCATGCACACAAATTCAACAACTTACAAGACATGGACCAATTCCTTCACAAAAACACAAATTACCAAATCTGACTCAAGGAGAAATAGATCATCTGAATTATCCTATTAAAGGAATTTGCTTATAAGAAAGAGAGAAAGAAATGGGGAAGGGGGTCCAAAAAGTAAACTCCAAGACCATATGACTTCAGTGATGAATTCTACCAAACACTTAAGGAAGAAGTAATACTACAATCCACAATCTTTCTAGAAAACAGAAACATAGTTAGCCCTTCCCAACCTATTTTGCGAGGCCAGCATTACCTTGATATCAGAACCAAACAAAACAGTACAAGAAAACTACATACCAATATTACTCACAAACACAAATACAAAATGTTCAACATAATATTGGCAAACTGGATCCAGTAATATATTAAAAGAATATACATCATGGGGCGCCTGGGTGGCTCAGCTTGTAGAGCATCTGATTTCATCTCAGGTCATGATCTCATGGTTTGTGGGTTTGAGCCCTGTGTCGGGCTCTGTGCTGACAGCTCAGAGCCTGGAGCTTGCTTTGGATTCTGTGTCTCCCTCTCTCTGCCCCTCCACCCGCCTCTCTTTCTCTCAATAAATAAAAAAAAGAATAAACATCACAATCAACTGGAGATTGTAGTGGGAATGGAAAGTTGATGCAACACTAAATTAATTCCTGGAATCCACCAACATTAACAGACTAAAAAATAAAAATCACATAATCCCATAGATTAAAACAGAAAAATTTTTTTGACAAAATTCAACACCTTTTCATTCTCAGAAAGGACAGAAAAGACCTTACTTATCTTAATAAAACACATTGATCCAAAAAAATCTATGAATAGCATGTTACTGAATGATGAAAGACTAAATGCTATTGCCATAACATTGGTAAAGAGCAAGGATATCTTCCCTTTCTTTTGCCATCCCTATTCAACATTGTACTAGTCATAGCCAATGCAATAAGACAAGTAAATGAAATAAAAGGACATACAGATGAGAGAGGAGGAAACAAAAGTGTCCCTATACTTAAATGATATGATTTAAGAAATCCCAAGGAATCTACCAAAAAGAAAAGGCCCTAGAACCAATACATGAATTACAAATGTCCTCATAAAACATATGGTTAACATACAAAAATCAAATGTTTTTCTATATATTAGCAATGAAGGATTAGAAAAGAAAATTTTAAAAATAATTCCATTTACTTTAGCTCCAAAAATTGAAATATGTAGCCATAAATCTAACAAAATAAGTGAAAGAGCTATAGACTGAAAACTACCAAATGTTGGAAAGAATCAAAGAAGGGATGAATAAATGCAAAGACAAACCATGTTCATGGATTACAACATTCAATTTAGTTAGAGTGTCAGTTTTCCCCGATATGATCTATCCATTTGACACAATCCCAGATAAATTCACAGCAGGATTTTTTATAGACATGCAGATGCTTATTCTAAAATTTATATGGAAAGACAAAGGAACCATAATAATTTTTTTATTTTGAAGACAGCATATGCAAGTGGGGGAGAGGGGCAGAGGGAGGGAGAGAGAGAGAGGGAGAGAGGGATAGAGAGAGAAAGAGAGAGAGAAAGAGATCTTAAGCAGGGTCCATGCACAGGCTCCATGGAGCCTGAAGTGGGACTCAATCCCATGACCCTGGGATCATGACCTGAGTCAAAATCAAGAGTCAGATGCTCAACTGACTGAGCCATCCAGGTGCCCTGACAAATATTTTTTTTAAAAAACAAAGTTGGAAGACTCATGTTGCCAGATTTTGACTTACTCTGAAGCTACAGCGATAAAGATAGTGTCATGTTGGTGACAGAATAGACACATCTATCCATGGGACACAATCGAGAGTCCAGAAAAGACCCACACAAATATGCCAATTGATCTTTGACAAAAGTACAAAGGCAATTCAATGGGGGAAGGGTTATCTTTTCAACAAATATTTCTGGAACAATTGGACATCCATCTGCAAAAAAAAAAAAAAAATTGAGCTCAACCTATACTTTATACATTATGCAACAATTAACTCAAAATAGAGCATAGGCTCAAATGTAACATGAAAAATTATAATACTCCTAAAAGAAAACACAGGAGAGAATATAATTCTTTGGATCAGGCAAAGAGTTCTTGAACGGAACACCAAAAGCACGATCCATAAGAAACAGTTGGTAAACTGGACTTCATCAAAATTAAGAGCATCTACTCTTTGAAAGACACTGTTAAGGGGGCCTGGGTGGCTCGGTCGGGTGAACGTCTGACTTTGTCTCAGGTCATGATATGGTTCATGAGTTCGAGCCCTGCATTGGGCTCTGTGCTGATAATTCAGAGCCTGGAGCCTGCTTCAGATTCTGGGTCTCCCTCTCTCTCTGCCCCTCCCCCATCTCTCTCTCTCTCTCTCTCTCTCTCTCTCTCTCTCTCAAAAATAAATAAACATTAAAAAAGATACTGTTAAGGAGCTCCTGGGTGGCTCAGTTGGTTGGGCGTCCCACTTTGGCTTAGATCATGGTCTTGCAGTTTGTGGGTTCGAGCCCTGAGTTGGGCTCTGTGCTGACAGCTCGGAGCCTGGAACCTGCTTCTGATTCTGTGTCTCCCCCCTCTCTCTGCCCCTCCCCAGCTTGCACTCTGGTTCGCTCTCTCTCTGTTAAAAATAAATAAACATTAAAAAAAATTTTTTTTAAAGATACTGTTAAGACGAGTTGCAGACTGGGAGGAAAGATTTCAAATCATAGAGCTGATCGAGGACTTGTGTCAAACATGCGTAAATGTCTAAGTCAACCACAAGAAAGCTACAAATCCAGGTTTTTAAATGCCAAAAGATTTGAACAGATACTTTGCCGAAGAAGATATAAATGACAAGCAGATGGGCAGTGATGGTTTTTCTTGCTCTCTGACTGGACACTGCCATCTGGAGGCCTCACGGGCAGCCGTGCGGTCTGTGGGTGCCCACACCAGTGCCCCGCCACCCCAGCATCCACCTCAGCACGTCGGTGCTGGTCACAAAGCCCCCGGCAGCTCTCATTAAGGGGAAGATCTACGGCCGGTCACGCGAGCCAAGCAGACTCACTTAAATGACTGAAATGGCATTTTCTTCCTTGGCCTTTTCTCAGACAACCCGGATTTATGAGCTTTGGTAAAGTGTGTCTGTGGGAAGGCCAGGTTTGTAAAACACGGTTCCCTCGTTGAAGGACACTGGCTGTCCGAACTCCTAACTCTCCCGACTTCACACGAGGGCTTTTTTGCCTGCACTCACAGCTGAGATAAGAGGCACCGCCAGGGGAGCCCATACCCCACACTCCCGTCCAGATGCAGCACCCCCCTACTCCCCCAGGATGCCCAGGCCCCCAGCCCACTGTGGCCCCATGGCCTGCAGACAATTTGCAGCAGACAGGAGACCTAAATCGTACATGTGCCCAACAGGGCTCAGAAAATGTCTACATTAGCAAGACAGAACCTGAGAACAGAAACACCCCTGCCCCACCCCAAGGGGGTTGGAACTGCATTTCCCAGAAGCCCCCTCCCTGTGTGGCTCCAGATCAGATCTGGCCACGGGACAAATGTGTGCAAGTCATGGAAGGCTGAAGTGACACAGGTGACTTCTGAAGCCGTGTCACAAAAGATATGTCGTTCTGTCTTGCTCACTGGAACGCTCACGCTTAGCTTGGAGCCACCTCAGGCCGCCGTGCTGAGCAGAAGCCAGGCCAGAGTGGCCCCGGTTCCTAGTCCTCCCAGGCCAGGCTCCGAGAGTGGGTGACCACACCTCTGGGTGATTCCAGCGCCCCGCTGTCAGACCACCCCTAGCCTCCCAGTCTTCCCAGCTGAGGTCTCGGACATCGTGGGGCAGAGACCAGCCAACCCCAGTGCTCGCTGTCCAACCCCTGACCTTCTGCGTCACTGAGCGTAACAAGATGACCGCCAGGCTCCGGGGCAATTTGTACCCCCACCGCAGTGCCTGAGATGCTGCCCGTGACAGCTCCTTTTACTTCTCCACTCTACACAAGAGATCCAAAACCCTGGGCAAGACTGAGAAGTCCGGAAAAGTGATCCTGAAAAAAAAAAAAAAAAAAAAACATGCTTTGTCTTCTTGTGCTAATGAGGAAATACTTTCTCAGTCTAAGCCCAGTGGTCCATGGCTTTCCTCTTCCCAATTCCAAGGGAAACGTGATGGCATCTTCCAGTCTCAGGTACTTACTCTCCCTTGCCCACCCTGCTAGACGGGCAGGGGAGTGGCCCGGGTAACCATCTCAGGCAAAGGCTGTTCTGGATGCGGATTAGTCACAGGCAGCTAGGCAACCACAAAGACCCTTCTGTGGGCTTCCACGCCCCCCTGCCTGTTTCCATCTTTCTGTTCTGCGGGAGCCTCGGCCGGTTCTCTAACAACAAGCCCAGGCCTGCTCCTGAACGTTGCACCTCAATTCAGCGCGTGAAGGAGGAGGGTGCCAGCAGCGTTTAACCGAGCTTCAGCTGGCGTTCAATTTAGAGGATGTTTGTTGCAATAAACACAAGATACGTTTCTTCGAGGGTGTTTGACAGACGATCTCTGGAGGCCATCTTCCCACATCATTTTTCCAGCAAAAACACGGTATTTATGTCTTTATTCTGGAAGGAGATTTACTTCCTTAATAATGGGAATCTTGATATTGGCGGGTTTTGTTGCGCACTGTGGTTAATGTTTGCTTTTGAAGCCCCATTCCGTTGTGAGAGAGGTTTAATTGACAACTTGAGATTCACCACAGCGAGGCGACAGAACATCTGGGGAACTTGAGAAGCGTGTGTTTTTATAGCCTTAAGGCTACCAGCAATTTGATAAGCATAAGATATGGATAATTTAAATGTTTAAGCATTTAATTACTAGCAAATGGGAGATGTTTTGTTTTATGTTGTGTGGCTTATGATTTCATAAGTTTTCATTTAAGCATCTGGGAGCGGGAGCCAACTTTCTGTCTGAGCCTCTCTGCTCCGAGCCACTGTTGGCCAAGATCGGTGCATGACGCGGCCCCGGGAGACCTGGCCAGGCCTACAGAGTCCTACCCACCACCACCGGCGTCTCACCCCAGATGTGACTCCTTTGGCTGCGTCTGAGCGCCCAAGGCCACGACCCGATAGACAGTCTCCAGGGCCCCAGGGAGACCCAAGGACGAACGTTTCCTCAGCCCGTCAGGACATGAAAATCTAACAGAACATGGTTTTCTGTACACTTTATACACGTGTGCGCGGACACACAGCCTAACAAAGTTGTACGTGCATTTGCACCGTGCACACTGTGTGTAGGGCCCGGGCTGTTCCCTTCCCACTCTTCTGTTTGCTCTTGTCTGTGACTGCTTCTTCCTCCGCCCGCCTCACTCTGCTCTCCACCTGCTTCCGGGAACTGAGTTATAAGAGTGTATACGAACGCATTAGTATTTTTCTCTCCACTCATACAGACATAAATGTACAGCCATTCAGGCAAAGATACGTTTACAGGGGCTTCTGCTTGTTTTTTCTACAGAATCAAGAAAATGACGCATACGTTGCCCTCTTGGTGTCCGTTGGCTCCCCCTCCACATCCGCGGCGTCCTCGGCCCTGGACACGCAAGGTGCTCCCGGGGCTTTGCCTCCATGAACGAGGCTCCAATCTATGTTCTGGAACACGAGCGCTGCTGGACTCGTGGGTTTTCCTTGCATGAGGCAGACTCCCGGTGAAATTATCGGTTCACCCTGGACACGTGGCCCAGGCCCGAACGCAACTCAATCAACACGAATTCTCCGTGCCGGGAGGAGTGACAAAGTCAACCGTACTGACAGGTAACTGTCCCCTCCGTTATACAGAACCTGAGTATGTGTGTGAGCACCAGCCGAGCTGCCGGACAGCCTCCCCTTCCAGCTCCTGCCACGTGTCATTCCCTCCGCAGGGGGAGCCAGCCGTGCGGGTTCGACACCAGACTGGCTCTCCCAGCCTTGAGGGACAAACAGCCCCTGCTGGGAAGGCTCCATCTGGCCGTCATGAACCTGACCTCACCCACGATTACCACCTGATGGCTTCCAGAGTGGTGCCTGCAGCTGGGCCGGCCGCCTTCCCCCAGGGGGACCCCGCACTGCACCACCTACTTGCGTGACAGACACTCTGGGCCAGACCCTGGCCTTTAGGGGGGTCAGACACAGACACATCTGTCATGGACTTGGAGCTGGGAGGGGACAATGATGACCCCTGAAGGGAGGAGGAGGAACAGGCCGCCCAGGCTGGAGGCAGGCATCCCGAGAGGGGACAAAGGAAGGGACAGACCATTCCTCCAAAGTCTCCAGCTGGGAAAAACCAGCACGTGGGGGGACTGAACCGAGGCAGCCCGGGGTAGCTGGGGCTCAGAAAGGAGAGGCCAGCACCGAGAAGGGCCAGGCCAGACCCCAGCAGGACATGGGTATTCATCCCGAAGTGACAGGTTCCCCAGGGATGCTGGCATATTCCCAGCATGGCCAGTTGCCATCATGGAGCGCGCTGGCAGCGGGGGAAGGCCGAGGTTCCTCCCAGTGCAGCTGGCCGCCCAGGCCGGTGAGCACAGCGCCTCCTCGGTCCCACCTCCCTGCAGACTCATTCCGATCAAGACCTCACGTGCCCACATCTAAGTGCTGCACTGACTTTTAAATCTGGCCACGTCAGCAGAGAGACGGTATGTTGGGACAGCGCAGAGGCTGAGAACAAAGGTCACAGCAGACACGGTGCGGGGGGCAACGTCGCCCCACCTCTGAGTCCTGCCCCTGATTCCTTATGGCTTCAAGTCCGAGAGCGGTTTGGGGTTATTTACAGCCACACGTAATCCTCCAAAACCCCCGGAGAAGCAGCTAAGCAACAAATGATAGAGAAATCTTCATGATTTAGGCCACTAGGGGAAAGCCTGGTCTTAATGCAGACCCCAGGTAATTGGGGCAGGACACTAACCAGCAGCCAATTCACAGCACTTATTAACAGGGCAGGCTAAGCTGCTCATTAGGGGCATGAATAGGAAATGCGAAATAGAAAATGCATAAATTATTTTAAACCCTGCGCAATTTTGGTGGTGTCTAAACCGCAGAAGGGCCAGGCGAAGGCAGCGTCCAGAAGCCTCCTCCCAATCTGGCCGGGGGCCCGGGGCCTCCCCACTGCCTGTGCCCTGGTAAACAGCCCAGGGTGGCCGAGGGGAGCGGCCACATCACAGCCCGCACGGCAGGCGTGTGCCCCCGCCCCGTGACCCGCCCCGGGCTCCCCTCTGCCCACCTCCGGGCAGACACCCAGCCACTAAAACAAGTCCCGCTAATCCCTTTCCCAAGACTAACACGCGTGTTGCCTGGTTTTTTAAGGGTTTGCCTTCCGTCGAGTGTAAGGCATTACCTAATCCTGTCCGAAGAGGAGTTTCATTCACGTCTTCCAGGAGTTCTCTAGATGTTCAGTAGCATCATGAAAATAGAGTGATTCCAAACTGAAATCGAGAGTGTGAAGGCGGGGAAGCCGGTGCGAAATATTTATTCCCTCCAGGTCACCGGTTCCCCCAACGCAGGAAAACGCCAAAGGTGGCATTTAGCTTGAATTTGAGATCACGAGACAAAATAAATGGCTTTCCCTTATTTTGTAACTCATTTTATTCCCACCGCAACAAAGCCTACGTGAGGTAAAATGGTGGGACTAAATAATTAATGCCCACACGTGATGCCAAAGCCGCCCGTGAAGAGGCTGCGTCTTGAGAGGGTGGGTGTGAGCATCAATCCAAACACATTTCAGCAGATCCGGGGACGACCGGGCGACGGGGCCGGGAAAGCCCAGCTTCTGTCTACCCCACCTCCCAGGCTCTCCCAGGGCAGCACCAACCTCTCCCCGAGATGTGCACGGAAGCAGGTGGAGAAAGCGGGACGGGGAAGCCGGGAGAGGGCGGGGGGCCCCCGACCCGAGAACCAGCTCTGCCCCAGCAGGACGTGATCCGGCCGCCGCCCCCTCTGCCCGTCGGCCAGGGCGGGGTCCGGGGACACTCCCGAGAGGCTTCCCTAGGCCCCACAGCAGAAGCAGGGAGCCGAGCCCCCAAGCCCGCCTGACCCCATTAGGCCCCTGTCTCCTCCCTAAAACATTCCTAACACCAGCACCCCAAAACTGCCCGTGGACCTATGCTGAGCCCCACCCTAGTCCAAGGCCTCTCTCTCCACAACTACCTGCTCCCTGAGATTTTCCAGGACGGAACCCTTGAGCCTCATCACTTAGAAGCCGGTGATCCCTTAGGTACAAAAGGACGTAAGTCATTTGCTTCCAAAGCACATTCTCAGAGGCCCCAGGGGCCAGCGAATTGTTCCTGCCACCCCTTCCCCCGCTTTGAAGAGTGGGGTGCACGCTGGCAACCGGGCTGTGGAGCTGACATCCGGCATCGGGCGCTGGGTCCTAACCGTGGGCAGAGGAAGTCTGTCTTGCTTCACGGAGACAGTGGGGCCCAGGCGGCGGGAGACAGGCCACCTTCCCTCAGCACTGAGGTTGGCACGGAGTCTCTGTGGCTGTCTCCAGCCGGCCTGTCTCTGGCAGGAGCACGTGGACCCCCGTCTAGGGCAGCCGGCACCTTCCTTCCCCATCTGGTGCCCGAGAAGTGGCAGGTTCCCGGGGAAGCTTTGGAAGGCAGGCCTATTTAAAGCAGGAGACACAAGCCCCAGCCTCAGAGGCATGTGCTACCCCCAAATGCACAAACCCACAGGGGAGGAGGCTTGGCAACATGTCTGGCCCTGAGAAAACGGGGGGGGGGGGGGGGGGGCAGGTGTGGCTCTCGTTCCAGGGTGAGTGATGCAGGGACCGGGAGGAGGCAGGATGCCGAGCCCAGCCGTCACCCTGCCCGGGCCTGGAGGTGCTGTGGCTCCCCATGGGGTCAGGCTGCAGGGTGAGGGGGAGGGGTGGGTAGGGCGCCAGAACTGGGCCTGCAGGCGGGTCTGAGGGAGCATGCAGAGCCAGGGGCTATTCCTGCCGTTTGCCTGACTCTCCCGCAGTGACAGGAGAGGCCAGCTCAGACCAGCTCAAGTGCAAAGCCAAGGTCCGCTGGTGGGGACCACAGATCCAGAGCGGGGCGGTTCTGGAGGCAGGCGGCCTCGGGGACCCCACGGCAGGGGCCCAGGCGCCCTCGCTCCTCCCGAGAGCTGCCCACGTGCCTCACGGTCCCCGCCCCGCCTTCTCCAAGCTCTCGGTCTCATTTCCATCCAGAAATGGAAATTTCCTCCCAGAGCCCCCGGCTGAGTGACTGGTACTTCTATTTGTCTCCAACGGAAGCCACGAGATCTGGACGGTCTGGGTGACCAGCTGGTCTTCGGACACTGAGCCGGAGGCCTCTGGCCAGCCTGAGACTGACCCACGTCTGTGCCCACGGGCCCGCGTGGCGGCCGTGCCCAGCAGAAGCTGGGGGGAGACATCTTCCTTGGAAGCGAAACGGGCCCACGGTTCCGTGAGCTCCCCAGTGAAAATGAACAGAGAGGAAATGGGGTTTTCGGCCTCATCAGACACTCGCAGTGCCTGGTGGTGCCTCGACCCTGGCGCTGCCCCAACGCAAGTGCTCACGGGAACCATCCAGGGAGGCCTCGGGGAGCCCACTCACCAGAGAACCACCCACTGAAGCCCCACGAGCAGCCCCAGCCAGCTCCCGAGAGCCCGGCTGCTGCCCCCAGACGCCCCTGAGGCCCCACGGAGTCTGGAGCAGGATTTCGGGCCCCCCAGGCAGCTGGAGAGCAGGTCCCCAGTTAGTGGTCCGAGCAGGTTGTGGGTCTGAGACGGCCCGGAAAGGCCAGACCACAGGGGAAAATAAACGCTCGTCGACCCTCCACTTCTGTGAAAGAGGGGCTACCTTCCAAGAAAGCGTGAGCTCGGTCTTACCCCAAGAAACAGAAGCAAACAGACCTCAGGAAGACGCGTGCTGCAGGCCAAACGCCCCACGACAAGGCCTTTATTCCGCCCACTGAGATGCTTTTGTGACACGGAGCACGTGGCCAGGACGCACCCCGCACGTGTGTGCTGGGGAGGCAGTGGCTGGCGGTCACGGAGCGCCCCCTGTCTGCTGACACTGTCCCGAGACGCCGAGTCCCGTGAGCGAGCGCAGTGCTGACCGGGCCTCCAGGCCTGGCCCACCGTGGGCCCCGCCCCCCCAGCCCCCCAGAGCCACCTTCTCTAAGGGACGTTCCCACACAGGCAGGGGCTGGGCCTCAGGCCCTCGGGCCCCACAGACACCTCGTGAAGTCCTGGCCACTCACCCCCATGAATCTGGCCCATCTGGCTTTGCTTAGCTCAACCCACCTGCCCACAGAACGAAGGGCTCCACGGGGTCCCGCCAGGGTTTCCTGACCTCCTGCCACGACCCTCAACTAGTGTGCCCCCCAGAACGCAGGAACCCTACACCCACCGCAGCGAAACAAGCTACTTCCCAGAAGCCTGTGGAGAAAACGGGCCAGCCCCTGATAACAGCCTAACCCAAGGCAGGGGGACAGGAGGCCGTCCCCAGGGCAGGGGGCAGGGGGACAGGAGGCCGTCCCCAGAAAGCGTTCATGCATCTACCAGGACCATCCCACTTCTGAGACTTCATATTGAAGCACTAAGGGGGGGGGGCTGAGATGCGTCCAGTAAACAAAGGCACGACGGCCACCCTGTCCCAGAACCCACTGAAACCCAGAGAGGTTGAGGAAAGCTGGACCCCATGTAAGGACAGAGGCCCATGAGAGGCCACCATGGGGAGACCCCCAGACGTCAGAACCGGAGCCCCAGTCCCCCGCAAGTGGAGGCTCAGGTGACACTAAGGTGGCTTGGGCAGCCGCAGACCCCACAGACCCCACCGACCCACACAGCTGGGCCCGCGGAGGACGGGGTGTCCCGGGGACGTGCACAGACCCCGCACCCCGCACCCTGGAGGGGCTCAGCGGGCCTCACACCCCGGGCAGGAGACCCCCGCAAGGGGCCAGCCACCCGCCCGCACCCCCCCCCGGGGGGCCCACCACCAGCCATACCGTTTCTGCCCTCTTGTCACTTCTGCCTCAGAAAATGCGGGACACCGGGAGACACTTTTTAAAAACTATAATTTTTAATCACCTGATTTTGACAAGAAGCGATGTGGCATCTATGGAAAAGAACCAGGATGCTATTTTTCCCATTTAGAGACCAAGAAAAGTCTTGAACGTGTAAACATGAGAGCCAGGGTGGTGGGCAAAGAGTCACCAGAGCCCTCCTGGAGGGCAGGACGAAAAGACGAGACTACAGAAGACGGAACAGAAATGATACATGAATTAGATCTGTTCAGGAAATCAAGTTTCTGGTTCCAGGAATTGGAAACAGAAAAAAAAAAAAAAAAAAAAGAGCTCCTGGGTGGCTCAGTCGGTTAAGCGTCCAACTTCCGCTCAGGTCATGATCTCACAGTCTGTGAGTTCGAGCCCCGCGTCGGGCTCTGTGCTGACAGCTCGGAGCCTGGAGCCTGCTTCCGATTCTGTGTCTCCCTCTCTCTCTGACCCTCCCCTGCTCGTGCTCTGTCTCTCTCTCTGTCAACAATAAACAAATGTTAAAAAAAAAATGTTTTAAAGAAAATCTGGAAGGACATAGGATGGAGTAGGGTAAGAGGTGATCTCTGGGCTCAAACTCCAGGTGAGTTTACCTCTTCCTTGATACTTTCCTACGTTCTCAAGTTTATTGCAATTAAAATATAGGAATTGTACAACCAACAGCTATTTTGGAGACTGTGTTCCATGAACCTACTGGAGAAGGGTCCCCGAGGAAGGCCCCCCACGGGCTCCCTATGGCAACTAACCCCCCGCACGGCCGGCGGGGGAGTTGGTCTGGTCCTGGGCAGGTGACCAACGATAGCTCAGAGCCTCGAGTTGCAAGCCTCTTCCCCGCTGAGGGCAGGTCAGAACCTGTCGCTCACAAGTGTCACCTCAGTCTTCCCCGAAGGTGGCTGGCAGCACGTTGCTCCCAAAGTGGCCCAGGACCCCACGGACCTCTCCCAAGAACGTTCTAGAAAAGAGTCCCACACTGCCCAGGAGAGTCGTCTTCCCAGGAGGGCCCTGGTATCTCGGATCCTCGGTGCTCCTGGGCACTGGCTTTTTGGGAGTGGCGGGAGGGAGCAATGAAATTCTGGGGCACCAGAAATTCCCTCCCGACCCCTCCCCACCGTCAGCCGCTGGCCAGTGTGGTCAGAGCCGGGCAACCCGGCTCTTCTAACCCCGCCCTTTCTGGGGCATCACAACAGCGCCGGGCATTTTCAGGGGTTCTCTCTCGAGGCACGAGGTGCCTGCGAACCTGCACGGCAGGTGCCACCAGCTCACTCCTTCCTGCCACCAGGGGGTCCCCAGTGCGGACGGGCAGGTGGCCAGCTCACCCCTCCCAGCTGAAGGCGTCTGGGCTGTTTCCTGGTCTGGACGAGGGCAAATAAAGCCTCTACCATCGCGCATGGGCTGGTTCGTAGGTGAACTACCTTCCTGTTTCCCAGGGGTGCCTCTCTAGGACGGGGTCACTGGGCTCTGTTGTACACAAATGGCACTCAATGGCATGTTTTCTCATTACGGGCTTGGATTTGTTTATATATCCCGAAGACAGGTCTTCACGGGAATGTGATTTGCCAAGACTCCCCCACCCCCTTTGTGGCTTGGCCTTTCCTCTCCTCAACAGCGCCTTTCACAGAGGAGTGTTTCCTTTTGGTGCAATTCACTTCCTTTATGGTTTGTGATTTTGGTATCATACCTAAGAAACCTTCACCAAACTCAGCGTCACAAAGATTTCCTCCTGCTTTTGACCGGAAATTTTTTTTAATTATATTTTTTAAGTTTTTTTAATATTTATTTATTTTTTTAGAGAGAGAAACAGATAGCATGAGCAGGGGAGGGGCAGAGAGAGAGGGAGACACAGAATCCGAAGCAGGTTCCAGGCTCTGAGCTGTCAGCACACAGCCCCATGAGGGGCTCAAACCCACAAACCATGAGATCGTGACCTGAGCCGAGTCAGACGCTCAACCGACTGAGCCACCCAGGAACCCCTTTTAATTTTTCTTATGGGTATTTAAAATTAAATTGGAGGAACGCCAGGATGGCTCAGTCGGTTGAGCGTCCAACTCTTGATTTGGGCTCAGGTCATGATCCCAGGGTTGCGGGATCAAGCCCCGCGTTGGGCTCTGTGCTGACAGTGCAGAGCCTGCTTGGGATTCCCTCTCTCCCTCTCTGTCTCTGTCCCCACCCCCCCGCTTGTGCTCTCTCTCTCTCTCTCTAAAAAATAAAAAAATAAAATAAAATAAAATACTAAAGCTAAATTGGAGAGCTTGTTGGGATGGAAGAAGATATGAAGGCAATAACCAGGGAAAAACCTGTATTAATTTCAGACACGAAACCATTGTTTCCGTGGCACATCAGCCTTTTGACTTAGGTAACGGATGTTCAGGGAGGACACCGGAGGACCCCCGCCCGGCTCTGATCCCTGCTGCTGACAACTTAAAGCCACCGCCTGATCTGCGGGAACTCCTACCATCCACGTTGGGACACTGCCCTCTGCTGCCCACGGAGCGAACGGCGCTGCTGTCCCCACAACCCACCCGCCTGCACAGCGGGGCCCTCGGGAGCCCACTCCCACCTGCGTGAGGCAGGCCCGTGACCTTGGCGCCTTTTCCCAGACAGGCCCCGCCTCCCCCTCGTCTCCTGGCTCAGCTCCCACGCTGGCCTCCCCCAAAGGCAGGGGCCCATGGATGGTTCCCCGCAGGCCTCCGTGAGTGCAGAATGCACGAGTGAGTGAGTGCGTGGGCCAGCTGAGGGTGGGAAGCAAAGCCCCCCATGCTGACGGCTCAGAGCCCGGAGCCCGCTTTGGATTCTGTGTCTCCCTCTCTCTCTGCCCCTCCCCTGCTCGTTCTCTCTCTCTCTATCTCTCTCTCAAAGAATAAACACTTAAAAAGTAAAAAGAAAATGATGATACAAAAGATTTTTAACTTCGGGGTAAGCAGGATACCAAGCTGTATCTACAATTTAATCAAAATATATGAAAACTACATGTGAAAACGAGCTGACCTGATTATTTCAGGGAGGTGGGATGGCGGAGCTTCCCTCGGGTCTCCCAGCCACCGTAGGAAGCTGTGAGCACAGACACGTAACGGGGCGAGAAATCGATACTCAAGACATGTGGCCCCAGGAAGGTCACAGCCTGGACCGAGCCTCTCGCTACAAGCCCGAACCTCACTCATTCCAGGGAGGGCGGAGGGACAGTCCTCAGTGTCCCCAAGAGACTGAGCTGCCCTGAGTCGTTGAAGGTGGTTGTCACCCAACACAACACACAGGACAGCCACGGTGACTCTTGTGTCCCGCTGCTGAAAAGGACCAGGGGGCCACACCCCAGCCCTGTGGATGGGGGTCAGGAAGGCACACGTAGTCAGATCTGGGCCACTGGCAGGACACCAGGGGAGCTCGAAGCTCGGGCACGCTGCCTGGGACCCCGGGCGGGCAGGGAGGGGGTCGTGCCCCTCCGGCCCCTGCGCCCCAGGTCACCTGCCAGGTGCAACGACCCAGAGCAGGGGGAAGCCCTGGGCGGCAGGAGCCCCAGCCACGTCTGGAGGGACCCGCCTGCAAACGGGACCCACGCAGGAGGATATGAGAAGGACGAGAATCACCGTCGTCATCGGTCTCTCTGAATCCACTAAAAACGTTGATGTGTCTTCTTCCTTGCTCAAGAGTTACCAGAAGTGGCTGACGGGATCCAGTCTTCTCAAAAAATAAACGGCCTGCTGGAAGCCGCTGAGAAAAGCGTTCTGAAGTCCGGGCAGCTAATGCACCCCTTTCGCGGGGGCCGCCCTGGGCGGCGGCTCCAATGGCCACTCGAGGGGGCTCCCTTCACCCTCACTGCCCGGGAGGAAAAGGCTCTGGTTTTAATCCGGGTGGAAATAATTCCGCAGGCTTCTGGGCAGGGAGCCCCCAGCTGCGTTGTCGTGCGTCAGGCCCTCGGTCAGAGGTGTCCGTGACATTGGGGGGACCCCCACGTGGACGGCCAGGAGCAGTGTCCTGCGTTCAGGTCAGCTGCTCAGCAACGTAACTCCCCCTCCCCCCACCCCTCCGGCCGAGGAAACTAACAGTCCCAGGCCCCGGGGGTCGGGGTGGGGACCCTCTTTCCACCGCGCCCGGCGCCAGTCTCCAGCCTGGTTTGGGGGGGCAGGAACAGATGTGAGGCGCCCCCTGGGTGCACTCGCGGGGCAGGATGTGGACCCAGAGAGGAGAGGAGTCAGGCCCCGAGGGGTCAGCGTCGGATCTTTTCTGGGCGAGCCACACGACTGTGTAAACAGGACGCCCACCCGGTGGGCACGCCTGGCCCCCGGCCGGCACCGTTAGTGTTGGAAATGGTTCAGAGCGTACTGCGCACGAGGGAGGCAGCGGGCGCGGACAATCCCGGGCCCCGGGACCGGGGCGAGGGCCAGCCTGGCGTCGTGACGTGGTCGGCTCAGTGGCAGCACCCAGGGGAGGGGCTGCGGGTGCCGGCGGCCCCGTCCGGGTCTCGGACAAGGGCAGCCACTGTGCCCTGTGACTCATGCCTCAGTTAGCCACCGCCACTCCGGGGACACGCGCCGCAATCCATGACGCGGCGAGGAAGGGCAGCCGGCCGTGGCCACCGCCTTGGCACCCGCAAACGGGAACGAGGACGGATGTTTCAAGCCTTCGATCATCCCCGGACGACGGACAGCCCAAGATCAGGGAGGAGAAAGCGATCTCTACTGACAAGACACCGTCCATCGTGACGTAGGTCAACTGCGTGACGGGAGAAGTTGCTGAGCCCAGCTCCCCTCCCCAGAGACCGCCTAACTCCAAAGAATCAAGCAGAGGGCAGCTACGAAGCTCAGAGGGCTTTACTGTGGCCGTGCGAGTCCCAGGAATAAGGACCAGTCTCTACGTGTGCGAATTTCTTACGAGGACGCTTCTGAAGTGGGTCCGCGCCGTGCAACGAGCAGCGAGTGACCAGGGGAGGCCGCGGCCCTGACGGTGCGTCTAGCGCGTGCAGAACCGCCAGCGTCTCCGCGGGACCCCCGTGCTGCTCCAGGAGGGACGGGTGAGGGAGAAATCCCGGCTGCAGACGGAAAACACCGTGTGCTGGCTGACTGCGGGGCGGGGCGGGGCGGCCGCCGGGCGGGAGAGCGGAGCGGTGGGCACTAAACCGCCAGCTTCCTTCCGGCATCGAGACCCCGGCTGTGCTCCTCAGGACTCTCCAGAGAAACAGAACCGGAAGCAGGGCCACGGGGACGTGTATGGGCGTGTGCACGGATATCTGCAGAGGGAGAGAGATTTTAAGGGATCGACTCATCAAGTACCGGAGGCCGCCACGTCCAAACTCCACACAGCAGACGGCCGGGAAGGGTTGCTGTTGTGGCTTGAGCTCCAAGGCCCCCCGCTGGCAGAACTCCCCCTTCCAAAGAGGAGACCAGACTTTTTCTTCAGGCCTTCAACTGATGGGGTGAGGCCCACCACATGGTGGAGGGGAATCTGCTTTACCCAAAGCCCACTCACGTAGATGTTCATCTCTTCCAAGAAGCACCTCCGCGGCGACATCTAGAATAACATCTGACCAAATGCGTGGGTGCCGTGGCCCAGACAAACTGACACGTGACAATAACCATGGCACAGGCCTTGAGAGACAGTGCCCCAGAGCAAAGAGCCACGTGAATGCCCAGGAGAGCAAACGTTTCCCCAGAACCTGAGAGGGACTGCTGGGTACGTTCAGCCCCCCCACCCCCCGGAAGGAGGACGAGACAGGGAGACTCGTCTCTGGGTGGAAAAGAACCTTCCGCAGACCGTGCGCACACAGAGCGGGACCTGAGTTGACAGAAGGAGGCACCGTGATCCTCGGGGAACCAGCTCACGTTGCAAAACACATCAACGCTTTCCACAAGAAGGTGTGAGCCTGGTGCCACGGGGGCCGGAATCCCAAAGAGATCTTGCGTCTTCTTTTCTGAAATAAGCAAAATGGTGTTTGAACTCGTACAGAGGATTCCTAACGTCGCTAAGTAGCCAAGAAGGTTTTTTAAGTGGCGAGACGGGGACCACGCCTACCGGATGGGAGAAGCCCCACGTCGCCGGGGGATCCTGACCGCGTAGCCCAGGCCCGGGAGGAAGGTCAAGGACCCGCGAGATGCCTGAAGCTGGTCGAGTCATCTCGGCGGTGTAGACAGACCGACCGACGGCGGCAGTGGCTTGGTTAGCGCGAGGCGTGGGCATTTTTGGCTCTGAAGGAAGAAATCCAGAATCCTGTGTCGTGCCGTGCGTGAAAATAAACCCCGTGTGGAATGTAGAGCCTAGGGACATTACCAGGTAAGCAGCCTTTCGCACCCTTGGGGGGAGAACTTCGCCCGTAAGGTGAGGTGTCCAGAAGCCACGAAGCAATTGGGTCTGTCTCGCGGGCCACAAGTCCTTTCTTGTCTATCATTTGTTCCTGGTACTCTTGCCACACTTTAAATGAAAAGTGAATGTCCCTTAAATCGGGAGGTTCCTACGCACTGACGAAAACACACACCCACACGGGGGCGTGAAGAGGCGTCCCCGGGAGAGACGTGAGCAGCCAGCGAAGGGAGACGGTCCTCGGCCCCCCGCAGGCCGGCGGCACCCGGGCGTGGAGGTGGCCCAGCCAGCCAGCCCAGGTGACAGGGCGTTTTGGGGGCGGGGGTGCTGAGCAGAGAGGAGACCAGCCGTCAGAGTCAGGGGCCGCCGGACCAAAGGGATCCAGAAGCCGCAGACGCAGCCTTGGCCGTCACACCCCAGCACGGCAGACAGCGATGTTTACCATCCCTGGGCTTTACCCGCTTTAGGGAACAGTCTGGTGACAAAGGAAAAATGTCCTGGCCCACGAGGTCGTCACTGAAAGGGTCCTGGGGCCAGGAAGGGGGCCGTTCCTGGAACCCATTTCCCACACCAAGAAAAAAGAGAAATTTCCTCGAAACTCTGGGAACGTGCCAGAGTGTTCGACAAGGAGCCCAAGCACGGACGGGGCTCGTCTGCAGCGATTCTGGACGGCAGACCGGGTCTGCCAGAGAAGTGTCAGCACGGCCGTCCTGAAGCTCCCTCCTTATGGTCCTCTCGGCCATCGAAGGGGAAAGCAGTTCTGACAGGAAGTTGCATCCCGAGAACCTGGCATTCTCCGGTGCAAGGGGATTTTTTTTTTTTTTTTAAGCTGAACCAGAGGAGGGAGCAGGTTTCTGCACATTGGGCCCAACAGCTCCCTCGGATGATCTGACAGAGTCCCCTTTCCATCAGCTGATTCCTCTTGGTTCCGAATTCTCCAGGAAACTCCGGGCAGCACACGCTGCGCCTTCCTTCAACGCGAAGCCGCCTGGGGGTAATTATCAAGCGGGCATTGTTGTCAGAACCTTGACAAATGACACTTTACGTCATCACGCACTCGCGACTGCCCTAAAGAACAAAATACCGTGGGGCTGAAGACGGTAAGACAAACACCGTGTTTGCACAGAGCAGTTCCTGAAGCGGCTTCCCTGCCAGTGCGCCCCGGCCTCCGGGGTCACCTCCCACCAGCCACTCGTGGGCAGTTCTGGGGAAACAAAATGCAGCTGTCCGCAGGTGACCCCAACTTGGCTCGGGTCGGCGTGTCCGGAATTCACCCCCACAAACAACACGAGCCCTGAGCGTGCTTGAGTCTCTAAGACATCTTCTTCCCTGATTTAAGTCCCTTTCTTTTCTTTGGAGAGAGAATTTTTTTTTTCTCTTGATGTTTATTTCTTTATTTTGAGGGAGGGAAGGGGCAGAGAGAGAGAGGAAGAGAGAGAATCCCAAGCAGGCTCTGAGCCGCCAACACAAAGCCCGACTCGGGGCTTGAACCCGCCAACCCTGAGATCACGACCTGTGCTGAAATCAAGAGTCGGACATGTAACCGGCTGAACCTCCCAGGCGCCCCTGATTTAAGTCCTTCTGTTGCCAAATTGAAAAGCATTCATGAGATCCTATTTGTTTAATGTTCAATCAACATATTTTCAAAAAAGCAACCTGTGAAAATACGATTTCAAGTCTTTCTTGTCCCAAAGTGTCACCCTGGTTTCACTCTGAGCAGCCGTGTGAGGCACCGTCTCAATCTGGTCTCATTTCCCCTGAATCTGAAATAGGGCGACCCTCCTCCACACCATGACGCTCTGCAGGGAAGGAGTCACGGGGGAAGCGAGTCAGAGCCTGGGCGGGGCACTGGCCAGAAGCAAGGTCCTTCCAGAAACGCTGTCACCGGCCAGCAGTAGGCCCTTCCAGCCTGGGCACACCGGGCGGCGCCTCCCGAGGGAGGGTGGTGGAGTGGGAAGGACGCCCGGTACACAAGGGAGGCCGCCTGGAGCCGTGTCCCTGTGGAGAGTCTGTTTGCTCCCACCCCCGGGGCCTGTGTCTCCTCCCGGCCCGGCACCGCCCCCACCTGGCCCTGCAAGGTCTCGAGGAAAGGGCCCCTCGTGCCCCGTCTGGAACCTTCCAAGCCTGCTTGTCCTCCGAGGGTATCGCTGTGCCTCTGACATTTGCTGGCCTGGGAGGGGACGGCACCCTTCTTCCTGGTCCCTGCTGCGCGGAGTGGCTCTTGCGGTTCTTCGAGTGTCATCACAACCTCTGGGACCTGGGGACCCCAGGTCTGCCCCCGCACTGTGTGTGAGCCCCGCCTGGCCTCCTCCCACACCCAGCCGCCCACGCCAGGCTTTACCGGCCGGCACGCGGGCTGTCTCAGATGTGGGGTCGGCATCTGGAAGTGTGTGTCCTTCTGTAAAAGCAGCTGGAGTCTTACGCTGAAGATGTTCTAGACGCTATTTCTAAGTTGCTTTGACTGGGGGCGGACTCCGGGGTGCTGGCCCCGGGCCATCTCTGCGTGACCACGCGTCCCAACAACACGTGTTTGACCGACTCAGGGAGACCTCCGCTGGTTCCAGCTGGGGAGAGGGCAGACCCCTAAACTGGAGGTCGAGTTTGTGGATCGATGTCAACTGTTCCCCAAGAGCGGAGAGAGACAAGCCTGTGCAGGGGAGTTGAGATGGAAAATTAAGGAATCAGTCTGGCCTCTTCTTGGGCCGTGTGGAGCTGTCCCAACGGTTGGAACGAAGGCAACAGGATGGCCAAGGCCACCTCGAGGCACTCCACACCCCAGCCGAGCTAGGGTGGGGGGTGTTCTAGGCAAGGGACTGGAGACCCACGGCTGGCCCGGCATCAGAACGCCCGGACCCAGGCAGCCGGAGAGGGGGATGCTGTGTGTAGGGGTCACCTCCAGCTGCCTGAGCTCCTGGCCCCCCGCCTGCCTTTCCGGGACCTTCCCGGCTGGTGTCTGCCCCCAGCTAAGAGCGTGGACCTCCTTTGTGAACAGCTCGCGTCAGCAGATGCTTCCTGGCTGAGGTGACACGAGCACCCAGCCCTGGGCTGTGGTCGTAGCTGGGAGCTCACACTGGACCTCAGGCCCGCCTACTGGGCTGTCACCTGAGGCTGAGGCTCTGACGAACAGACAACGTTGCTGTCCCCAGACCCCGAGTGGGGGGCCCACGGCCAGCCCTGGCCTGAAAAGGACATGAAAACACAGCCCAGTGGACCCGACCGGTCCCCGGCAGGTGGCCCAGGGACACAGGTGCTGGGGGGAGCCCTGAGAAGAACCCACAGCTCTGCCCCCTCGCTCCAGGGGTGGCCACGCTGGACCCGGCCGCCGGCACGTCACGCTGGGGAGGGGCACCAGGGAGAGAGTGAGGACGCAGCGCTGAGGCCGGACGGACCCCCACCCCAGGCCCCAGTCCTGGGCACCTGCCCTGGGCGTCGGGAAGGATCCACCAGAACACGTGGACAAGGACTTTGTAACCTGCCGAAAGTAAATAAACGTTGGGGTTATTAGGACGATGATTATCCCTCATCACATCACCCGTGTTCGTGACCGCAAAGCGCCTCTGAGCAGGGCACGTCAGGACACCGGCGCTCGTTAAAAATGCCAAGCGATTCCACTCCATTTTGCTGACCTTCGCATTAATTCTTGCCTTTTCTCTCCTCATTAAATCCTATTCCTGGAGCCGTCATTAGCTCCCCAGCCTCTCCCCTGATTAAATAATGACCCAGGATCACTCCCGTCAGTGGTTCCCATTTTCATTACACCAGCGGCCCGAGGCACCCCCACTTTGGAGGCGTCTGCGTTTGGTGCCGTTGCCTGCTGACGAGCCAGGCCTCGCTCAGTCACCCCCATTAGTGCGCACGGAGTGTGCCTCTCACACCAATGATCGAAAGCTTGCGCTTTTCGGGGGAGGGGGGAGATTCACTTTTACAAATAATTAGGCGGGGATTTGATCTTCCCTGCAGGGAAAGGACAGTAATGATTCCCATTCTATCTGCCAGATTCCTGTCTTGAAGTTTGAGGGAGGAGAAGGAGCCATTCTTTCTGACAGCAGACAGGAGGCCCCCCTCCCGGTGCCTTCTTTTGATCTGGGTGGAGGCCACCTCGTCGGCCTGTGGGCGAGCATCCAAAGGAGCCTCTGACACCAGCATCGGCCCCCACACAGCCCCCCGCCCACAGCGCCCCTCAAGTACTTACTGGCTCGTGCTGGGAACGCGGGACTTGAGTCCTTGCGGGGCGAGTACTGCCTTGCAGGGCTTGGAAGTGGCTTCGGAGTTCCAGGTGGGTCAAGAGCAAAACAATAAGCAAACCACCTCGAACAAAGGGCTCAGACAGACATCTCTCCCACGTTGACGGGCAAATGGCCAATAAGCACGTGAAAAGATGCCCAGTGTCACTGATCCTCGGGGAACCGGCAGATCAAAGCCACACTGAGACCCAGCACGTTCCTTAGGTGGTCTATTACCTTTTTTTTTTTTTTTTTTTTTTAATTTTTTTTTCAACGTTTTTTATTTATTTTTGGGACAGAGAGAGACAGAGCATGAACGGGGGAGGGGCAGAGAGAGAGTGGGAGACACAGAATCGGAAACAGGCTCCAGGCTCTGAGCCATCAGCCCAGAGCCTGACGCGGGGCTCGAACTCATGGACCGCGAGATCGTGACCTGGCTGAAGTCGGACGCTTAACCGACTGCGCCACCCAGGTGCCCCGGCCTATTACCTTTTTAAGTCTTGTTTATTTAAGTCATCTCTACACCCCAAACAGGGCTGGAACTCACAACCCAGGGATGAAGCGTCACTGGTTCCTCCGACTGAGCCGGGCGGGCGCCCCTAAGTTGACGATTATTAAAACAACGACAACCAGAAAACACGTGTTGGTGAGGATGTGGAGAGATCGGAACCTTGTCCACTGACGTGGGAACGTCAAACGGTGCAGCCGTGTGGACAGCGGTGTGGCGGGTCCTCAAGATTAAACACAGAATCACCGCACCATCAGGCGATCCCACTTCCGGCGCCCCCCCCAAACTGAAAGCGGGGTCTCAGACAGACACCCCCGTGTCCACGGCAGCAGATTCACAGGAGCCCGCAGGTGGAAGGGACCCGAGTGTCCACCGTGGACGAGCGGGTAAACGCAGCGGTCCGTCCACACGGCACGACGTCCCTGAGCCTCGAGGGAGGGAGACGCCTGCCACGCGCGGAGGAGCCCCGGGGTCGCGATGCCTGGTGACAGAAGCCGGACGCAAAAGGACAGGCCCGGTGTGACTCCAGCCTCTCGAGGTCCCCGCAGCCGTCATGTTCACAGAGGGCAGGCAGACAGAGGGGGCAGGGGAGGGGACGGGGACCTGGTGTCTGATGGGGACAGACCTTCCAGGATGGGAGAGTTCTGGGGATGGAGGTTGGGGGTGGCTGCCCGCGGGGCAATAACATGCAGATTTCACATTATGTATATTTTAAATAAAAATACGTATAATAAGCAAAAAGTAAAGTAAAAATAAAATGTACCGAAAAAAAAAAGGTCAAGGCAGGTCCTTTGGTCACCCCTGGACAGCACAGCAGGACTAGTCAGATGAGGTAAATGTATGGGCTCGGGAACCACGGGGGGCACCCGCCCCCGCCGCCCCCACCACTGCCCACACAGTCGGGGGAGAGGCAGCCTGGGGGCACCCGTCATGGCCATCTCTGCCCGAACCCTCTAAGCCCTGAAAGTACTTTAGAAGCTGACTAGAGGCAAGAATGAATATTGCTTTACGTTCGAACAACAATAAACTAAAATTTTAAGTTGATTATATTGAACCTGCCCCATGTTTATGATCCCAAGACATTTTGAGATCGCAGCCAAATGGACTGACAGATTTTGTGTCCCTTCATGCTGCAGAGCAGACCCGGAGCCCCGAACCCCAGGCCGGGCCTGCTCTGCCCCTTCACACAAGAGGGGGTGCATGTTTCGTGGTCCCCTTCCTTCCGGGGAGGAGCTTCTGCACCCAGCCTGGGAACTAAGGGGGACCCCATTGGACTCCTGAACTAAGAACGTTTATCACAAACAATGTAACGAATAGACTGAGGGGCGCCTGGGGGACTCAGTGGGTTAGGCCTCCGACTTCGGTCCAGGTCACGATCTCACAGTTCACGAGTTCGAGCCCCGCGTCAGGCTCTGTGTTGTTAGCTCGGAGCCCAGAGCCTGCTTCGGATTCGGTGCGTGTGTGTCTCTCTCTCTGACCCTTCCCCACTCACACTCTGTCTCTCTCAAAAATAAATAAACATTAAACTTTTTCAAAAAAAAGAATAGACTGATACCAGCAAATAGCCTTCTGGGCGGCCTTTGGGTTCTGAGTCCTGGCAGGTGGGTCGACTTCCCGGTACTTGGCCGAGGAGCAAAGCCACTGCCACAGTGAGGCGAGGGGGAGAAATGACTCAAGGTTTCTTGGGAAGCTGAGGACAAACGGGGATATCAGTCACACACATCCATATGATAATTGCACTGAGTTTTGTCCTAAACCTACATTCGTGGACATGAAAAGACTTAAGGGGAGCAGGGGAGGACATTGGAGAAAGGATGAACTTGCCAACAGGAAGGCAGTGGTCATGCTGTGGCCATCTGACCTCTGGCTGGCCCTTCGAGGTAGCCCAGCTCTCCCAGCATGCACAGCGATGGCCTGCCCCTACATCCTGGGACTCTCCCAGCATGCACAGCAGTGACCTGTCCCCCACATCCCTGGACTCTCCCACCATGCACAGCGGTGGCCTGCCCCCTCTCTTGGGACTCTCCCAGCATGCACAGCAGAGGCCTGTCCTCTCCATCCTGGGATTCTCCCAGCATGCACAGTGGTGACCTGTCCCCCTATCCTGGGATTCTCTCAGCATGCACAGCAGTGACCTGTGCCCCCACATCCTGGGACTCTCCCAGCATGCACAGCGGTGGCCTGCCCTCTCTCCTGGGACTCTCCCAGCATGCACAGCGGTGGCCTGCCCCCTCTCCTGGGACTCTCCCAGCATGCACAGCGGTGGCTGTACCCTCCCTGGAGGTGGATATACAGGCCAATTGCCACAGAGGCTCCTTACTTTTCTGCAAAGACGGGGCGAGCCCTAGGCCTGCTGACAGAGCGTGCCACACAAAACTATAGCCACGTGCAGATATTACATCTAAATTCAAACTGGTTCAGGTCAGATAAAACTTTAAATTCGGTTCTTCAGCCACACCAGCCACATTTCAAAGGTTTCATAGCACCATGTGGCTAATGGCCACCATATCGGAGACTGCAAACCTAGAACATTCCATCTTGGGGGGACGTTCTGTTCACAGAGTCCCCTTAGGGGTAAAACTCCGATTCTGACCTCGGGGCTGCGCTCCCCCAGTCTGGGTGGTGAGGCCACCCAGAGGATCAATTGTTTCACACCCAGTCGGTGGCCCTGAAGCAGCGAGCAAGTCCTGAAGCAGGAGGAGGAACTCAGGAGGACTCCCCTTCCTGCCACATGCCCAGTGGGTGTTTCTGGAATATCTGCCAAGGCCTAAGCGGCCGATGGAGCCACAGCCACGCTGGTGTCCCCGGAAAATGGAGGGCAGGTGGCTCAGGAGAGTGGCGTTGTGGCCCTGCCGGGGAGCACCTCAGAGCCACAAGTCCACGTTTACCAATTAAAGGCGCAGCATCACCCATTTAGGGCGTGGGGTCGACTTTACACCTCCTAAAACCTCCTCACAGCTTTCGTTACTGTGCCAGAACGTTATCTCCGTTGAAAATTTTCTTTTTGCGTTCTGTTAAAAGTGTTAATAAGCTATATTTAAGACCCAACCGTGCAATTTTGTCGAGCAGACTAAATAAATCAACACTGGCTCTGACTCTGTCCGAGGGAAGAAATTGAACTGCTCCCAAGTTAACAAATATTTTAAAAGTCAGAGCTGATGAACATTTGCCTTCTGTCCAAAATAAGCATATTTGATTTATGATGGTAAACACGTGAGGCCACTACCTGCAAAGCCCTCCCCAAATTCAAGAGAAATGAATCTTCAGGCCTAACAACGTTTTCCGGGAAACGTATTTGAAATCCACGTATTCAGAGTATCGGATAATTGGGAGATGTCAGAGAAAGTAGTGAAAATGAATGAATCGTCACTTCGCGGTCTCCCCAGGGACCCCGCCGGCGGCACGGAGTGCTCTCGAGCCTCGCGTGTCCGTGGCACCGGAGGTTCAGTCCTGCAGCCACAGGCTCACCACTCCTCACCTGCCACATGCAAACTAGGGAGCCGGGTGGGCCGGCCGGAGAGCAGCTCGCAGGGAGCAGGGAGCAGGGTGCGCGCAGGGACTGTTCCCGCCCGGCACGGCGTCCCGACACCTCCTGTGCGCCCTGCACCGGGGACACTTGGGGGCCCCAGGGTTCGCAGGCAGGGGCTTACTTAGGGGGTCTCCCACACTGACCACAGTGGAAGGGGGAAGCACGGACCCAGCCCGGCTCTCAGGTTGTTCACGGTCTGGAGGAAAACAAGACCGTGTGCCTCGTGTTGGGGTACAATGCTTCTAGTTGTCCAAACGTCTTCCCCGAAGCCCAGCGTCTTCACCTGGGTCCCCCTGACCCCCACCCTCAAGCTGACCCCTGGGGAGCCTCAGAGGCCGTGTCCCTCATCTGTGGACGTGAGCCCCCCAGGTCTTCTCCAGCCTTTCGTGCGGACTGCCGTGGCCCTGGCCGTGAGAAGCCCGGGGCCCGGTGGGTTTGGGGGAGCCCCGGCCCTGGCTTTCCCAGCCCACCGACCGTCAGCCATTCGGTCAGGACACCCGGTGCCCTGATCAGCAGGTCCCCCAGCCAGACACCAGGCTCCCCATGCCTCCACTACCCGATGCCCTCAGTCCTTCCTGCCTGGCCGTGTAAATGGGGACCCCCCAGTCCATCAGAGAGGCTCCCCGGTGCTTGGCCTCACGCGGGAAGGGGTCCAGAGCCTGACCCCTGTCCTCCCAAAAGGCTCCCAACCTTCATGCTCGGGTGGCTTTGCTGCCACAGGATCCGGGGAGGTGGCCTGCCCAGTCTGGTGGGGGGGGGGGGGGGGGGGACCTCCCACCTTGCTCCATTTATGTGACTTCAAGGGCAGGTTATGGGGCCCTTCCCAGAGTATGGCACCAAATCTCATCAACCAGGAAGGAGGTGAACAGGCCACCAGTCCCTCATGCAGCTCACCGACAAGAAGCCCGCCAGCCCACACAGAGGATTGCGCGGGTCCAGTCCCAGGAGCTTAGATGGTGGGCCATCCCTGCAGGGGACCTTTATCCTGAGCAAAGGATGGCCCAGGCGCGGCAGGACATGGTGACAGACAGCCCTAGAAACTGGTTGGAAAGCAGGGCTTGGCCCCTAGTGGTTCCAGTGATGCCCTCGGGCCTGGGCCCCTGGCTGCTCTGAGAAGAGGTCCTGAGGGTCTGTCCCAACCATAACCCCCTGCCCACCTCCTCTCCTGCCCCCTGCCCACCTCCCATCCCCCGCTTTACCCCGGACCCTCTCCCCTCCTGCTCCCTGACCCCCTCCCCCTCCTGCTACCTGGACCACTCCCCCCGATCACTGACCATCCCTCCCAACTGCTCCCTGACCCCGTCTCTGTCCAGGAAGACCTGGGCCGAGGGTAAGAACGAGGAGCCCAAGGCTGGGCCCAGTTTGGCGGCAGGGAGGCTCTGACCCCCCCTCCAGGTGAATGCAGAGCAGCACGAGGCCCGACCCCCAACCACCTGCCTCCCCAGAAGGACATTCCTCACCGGCTACCCCTGTCTGTTCCTTCAGGGTCTCCTCTGTCCTGGAAAGGGGCTTCGTTCCCTCCAGGGCTGCAAATCTAACTGAAACTCCAACCGAATGCAATTTTTCCTAGAAAATGGTGTTTGGATGGCCCCCAGGACCACCCCGCCCAGAGCTCCTCGTTCACAGGGATGTGGCCGGGCCCCTGCGGCAATGCTGCAAACCTGGGGGCACAGCATGTTTTCTCTCTCTGGGGGGCAGCCCCAGCCTCGATGACAGATGTGAGGCTTTGTCTCTCATCCTGGGCTGTTGGCTTGACCCCGACCCCGGTCCTCCAGACCTGCACGGCCGCCTCCCACATCCGGCGGCTGCTTCGTCCTGCAGCACTGGGCCGTCTGGACGTCTGCAGAGGTTCTGTGGCTGGTTCCACCTGGGCCCTCGGTTCATGGCACTGTCCCCTCCCCACCCAGCCCTAGGCTCAGTGACAGGTGATTCCCCACCCCCACCTCGTGTTGGGGTGACTTTGCAGACTCAGGAAAGGAGGTGGCAAAACCTTCAGAGAGGGGCTGCTGTCCAGGAGCAGGGGTGCGGGGCCCCCTCGTGCCGGGCTCTGGGCTGGGGTCCTGGCCCCGCCCCTGAGGGTGGCGCTGAGGGAGCTAGAAGCGGGTCCCCTGCCTGTGGCGGGGAGGCCTGGTGCTCCCTGATCCCCTCTTTCTTCTTTGTGGTCCCTGAGGCTGGAGAAGGAGGGGCCAGCAGACCCCCCACTTCCTGCCTCCCCACTGACCCGCCCTCCCCCGGAGGGGGGCGGGGTTCAGCCTGGAGCGGGGGAGGGGGCCTGCAGGTCTCATCAGCATCCCGTTTTCCCTGTGATGATGTTGGGAAAGACACTTCCTACCCCGCCTGGTGCCATCACTTCACCTATGAGGGGATCGCAGGAGTCCTCCTAAAAAAGTTTGTTTGAAAGGAAATGAGATACACATGTGGCCCCAGATGTAGAACTCTAGAATGATCTAGACTAGGTATGTTTAATTTTTAACATTACGCTTGGTGGTTTTAGGTCACATGCAGTTTGATATGCAAGCATTTATTTTGCTGAACTTGCATGTGTGGCTGCGTCCTTAATAAACAGCCTGACCTTGATGTTAGGCTGAGACCGAATCCTGGCCAGGACCCCCAGGCCACCACACTGGCTTCACGGGCCGGCCGCTGGGCCTGGAGCTTGATTTCCAAGGAAGTCAAGGAAGTCAACAACATGCCCCCCCAGGGCGTCCCTGCAGCGTGTCCCTCCCCACCTTCCCCACTGCTCCGGGGACTCCTGGAGGGCAGAGGACTCTTCCCAGGGGAGGGGTCTCCAGTGCAGAGCTGGGCTCCGAGCGCACAGGCACTGAGCTGGTGTTTGAGCTCCGAATCCCACCATCGCTCGTTCACAAGGGGGTCACAGAGCCCCCAGGGACGGCCCCACGTCTGTTCTGCCCAGTGGACCCCTCTGGGGCGAGGAGAAGCCTCGGCTGGAAGGACAGCCCACGAGGACATGGATGTGAGCAGCCCTGAGGGACAGAGGGGTGGCCGCAAGTGGGGCTAGCACTCCGCTGGGAAAACTGTCCAGGAAGCTGGAGGCCCTCCACTCCCGGCCGCCTCGGAGGGTGGCGATGCCCCTTCCCGGTCCTCCACACCCTCCCGCCATCCCAATGCCCCCCTGCTGAGGCCAGATGGAGGGTGTGAAATGCCACAAGTGACACCACGCAGGGGTGCCCCCCCATCGTCCCTGGAGACCAGCTCAGCACGGGAGTCGGCACCCCGGGCCCAGCCAGCCCTGCTTCCGTGCTTTGGCCCCGTGAGACCGTCAGCAACTCCTTTCCCGGCCCGCTGGCAGGGAGCCTTGCGCATGGACGGTGCTGGCCGGGGCACGCCTGCAGGCCAGCCACAGGGCTGGCGCTCGCCCCGTGACACTGTCTGTACACTTCTGGCCTCCAGAACTCTGGGCGATTCCATTTCTGTTGCTTTAAGCCTCCAAGTTTGCGTAATTAATTATTAGAGGAGCCACAGGACAGCAATGCACAAACCCATCTGCTTTTTCTGCTTCTTTGTATGTTTTTGGATGCAAGTCCCTTCTCAAATGTTTCTTTTGCACGTATTTTCTAGCAGTCTGTGACTTATCTTTTTCTTCTCCCAAGGCGTTTTTCACAGAGCACTGGTTTTTTTTTTTTATCTTTTTTTTTTTTTAATTTTTTTTTTCAACGTTTTTTATTTATTTTTGGGACAGAGAGAGACAGAGCATGAATGGGAGAGGGTCAGAGAGAGAGGGAGACACAGAATCGGAAACAGGCTCCAGGCTCCGAGCCATCAGCCCAGAGCCTGACGCTGGGCTTGAACTCACGGACCGCGAGATCGTGACCTGGCTGAAGTCGGACGCTTAACCGACTGCGCCACCCAGGCGCCCCCAGAGCACTGGTTTTTTAATTGTTATGAAATCCAACGTACACATTTTTCCTTCCCAGATTGTGCCTTTGGTGCTGCATCTAAAACCTCACCCGTGGGGGTACCTGGCTGGCCCAGTCAGTGGCGCATGTGACTCTTGGTGGGGTTGTGAGTTCAAGCCCCACATTGAGTATAAAAATAAAAAACTCCCCGCCAACCCAAGGTCACCCACATTTTCTATGTCATTTTCTACAAGTTTTACAGTTTTGCATTTTACATTTAGTTCTGTGACCCACTTTCGGTTCACTTTCGGGGAGGCGTAAGGTCTGGGTCTAGATTCGCTATTTTGCACGTGGACGCCCGGCGGTTCCAACACCATCTCTGCTCCGCCGTGTTACCTTCGCTCCTTTGTCAGATGTCAGTCGACTGCACTTATGTGGGTCTCCCTCTGATCCACCGACCCATCCGTCTACCGTTCCGCCAACCCCTCGCCATCTTGATTACCGTAACTTTACCGTGAGTCTTCAGGTCGGGTAGCATCAGTCCTGCAACCTTGTTCTCCTTCAGTGTTGTGTGGGCAATTCTGGGCCTTTGTCTCCTCTCCATGTAAACGTTAGCAGCAGGTTGTCGATATCCACAAAATCACTTGCTGGGATTTTGGTTGGGATTCTGCTGAATGTCTTCACCAACTTGGGAAGAACCGCCATCTTGACGACATTGAGCCTTCCCATCCATGAACATGGGATTCCTCTCCATCCCTTTAGTTCTTGTTTGAGTTGACTCATCAGTTTTGTTATTTTCCTCATATAGATCTTGTACATATTTTGTTAGATTCGTACCTAAGTGCTTCTTTTTTTTTTCTTTTCTTTCTTTCTTTCTTTCCTTCTTTCTTTCTTTCTTCCTTCCTTTTTTTGTGCTAATGTAAATAGTGTACGTCTTTAATCTCAAATACTACTTGCTCACTGAATGGACAACAATGGACTTTTGTACTTAACCTTGTATCCTGCAATGTTCCCAAAATGTCTTATTAGTTCCATGAGTTTTGTGTCAATTATTTTGGATTCTCTACATAGACAATCTTGCCATCTGTGAACAAAGACAATTGTGTTTCTTCCTTCCCAAACTGTATGCCTTTGTCTCCTTTTCTTGGCTTACTGCAACCTCAAAGACTCCCAGTATCATGTCAAAAGGGGGTGGTGAGGGGGGACGTCCTTGCTTCTTCCTGACCGGGGGAAAGCATCAAGTTTCTCACAATTGTCACGCAGATGTCCTTTATCAAGCTGGGAAGTTCCACTTATTACACATTTACTGTTATACTAAAAGTCCTTGTCTTTTAAACTGATTTAAAAGTTATTTTCCAGAGTTAGTGGTGGAACAATCTTCAGCAAGCATCGCTCCCCAGCTCGTGCCCTGAAGATGCCCCCTTTCCTATCAATCTGCTCCAGACTTGCCTCACTCCAGGCAGACCCCACAGCTCTGGCCTTAAAGGACCCTCCTAGGCCACTCCATCCACCCAGGTCCCTCGCCAATGCCGTGATCACTGCCCCCAAACCTCGGTGCTCCTCCACCTCCCATCCCCCCTCACCCCCGCACCCGTGCACCCCCAGTGCCCTGACTCCAGTCCCCTCTGCCACTTGAGCCTTTCCTTTCATCTGGAAAAGTCACCAGGCCACTGAGGAAACAATTTGGATTTACTCAAACCATCTTTTATTTAAAGGAAAAACTGCCTTTTAAAAGTAGATTTTTTAAATAAGTTCTGTACTATCTGCTAGGCATTGTAATACTTCACTAGGCTTATGCTATTTTGGGGGCCCCTTCAACTACAACTAAGGACCTGTGTCCGGCCAGGACTCAGGGCCAGCTCTGCCCTAAGGGAGCCCCACGCCCACCAGGGGTCTCAGGAGGCAATGGAAGGTGGGCCTCCTGGCAGCCCCTGTAGCTCTTTGGGGTCCCCAGAACACCCCCATCCCAGATTCCCCTGACCTGCTTCCTTCCGGTGTGGCTGGCATTCATGCAGATGGCAGGTTGGCACCAGCCTATGTCTCTGGCAGGGGATCTGGTGTCCTCAGACACTTGGCCTCTGTCTTCATTGTTTTATGGCCTCCCCTCATATTTTCTCCACCCCAGATTTAGAGGAGTCCTTCTCCCTTTTACTGGGGACTATTATTTAGAAACCAAAATTCAGGCACAGAGATGCCATTCAGGAGTCTTTGCTTCCGGGTCATTCTGTGGACAGAGCCAGGGAATGTGTGTGTGTGTGTGTGTGTGTGTGTGTGTAAGACCACAGGCTTAATGATATAATTTGACTTACAGGATTCCATTTAACTTCTTTGGTTTATATTTGTATCTCTCATATCGAAAACCTTCATTGTTATCATCACCCCCAAATGGCTCATTTGCTTTGTCCCGTGGGGAGGGGCTGAGTTCCCGCTGTTCTCCCTGCAGGGGGGTCAGGAGCAGGGCTGGTGTCCCAGCCACATGGGAAGGGGCCAGCCAGCACTACTGGCTTCTGGGGGGTTGGGGCAGACCATCCCCAGTGGCCCTCGAGGAAGACATTCCCTGCCCGTGGTTTGTCCTGGTGGCCTGGGCCAGACCGGGTGTCC